>NC_132783.1:111084953-113484953 GCF_048418805.1 Vulpes vulpes | reverse complement strand
AATTATAAATATTTATACACCCAACATCAGAGCACCTTTATATAGAGAGAACAAATATTAATAGAACTGAAAGGAGAAATAAAAAACACACAATAAGAGTAGGGGGGCTTTAACACTCTAATGCCAACAGTGGGTAGATCACTGAGACAGAAAACCAACAGAGAAACAGTGATTTTGAACAGCACTGTAGAACAAATGGACCTATCAGACATGTACAGAACATTCCATCTGATGGCAGCAAAATATGCATTCTTCTCAAATGCACACAGAATATTCTTTAGGATAGATCACATATTAGGCCACAAAAAAGTCTTAACAAATTCAAGAAGACTGAAATTATATCAAGTATCTTTTCTGACCACACTGGTCTTAAACTAGAAATCAATAGCAGGAAGAAAACAGCAAAATTCACAAGTAGGTGAAAATTAAGTAATACACTCCTGAGCAAGCAATGGATCAAAAAGGAAATAAGAAAGTATCTTGAGATAAATGAAAATGGAAACTCAATATACTCAAATTTATGGGATATAGCAGAAGAAGTTCTATGAGGAGTGATGAATGCCTGTATTAAGAAATAATGATCTCAAACAACCTAACTTTACACCTCAATAAACTAGAAAAAGAAGAATAAGCTAAGCCCAAAGTTAGCAGAAGGAAGGAAATTAGAAAGGTTAGAATAGAAATTATGGAATAGAGACTAGAAAAGCAATAGAAAATATCAATGGAACTAAGAGTTGTTTTTTAAAAGATTTTATTTATTTATTATTTATTTACTTACTTATGAGAGAGAGAGAGAGAGAGAGAGAGAGAGCAAGCATGAGCCTGTAGGCAAGCTGGGGGAGGGGTGAAGGGGGAGGGAGAGAGAGGAGGAAAAATTCTCAAGCAGACTCCCTGCTGAGGCAAGCCTGATGTGGGGTTAGATCTCAGACCCATGAGATCATGACCTCAACAAAACCAAGAGTCTGATGCTTGACGGACTGAGCACCCAGGTGCTCCAGGAGTTGTTTTTTTTAAAAGATAAATGCAATTGACAAATTTGTAGCTAGGCTCACCAAGAAAAACAGGGAGAGGATTTGAGCAAATAAAATTATAAATGAAAGAAGAGACATTGCAACTGATACTACAGAAATACAAAGGATCATGAAAATATCATGAATGATTACCAACAAATTGGATAACTTAGAAGAAATGGGGCAGCCCCAGTGGCTCAGCAGTTTAGCGCCGCCTCCGGCCTGGGGTGTAATCCTGGAGACCCAGGATCGAATCCCATGTCGGACTCCCTGCATCCACGTCAGGCTCCCTTCTCCCTCTGCCTGTGTCTCTGCCTCTCTCTCTCTCTCTGTGTCTGTCATGAATAAATAAATAAAATCTTAAAAAAAAAAAAAGAAGAAGAAGAAATGGATAAATTCCTACAAATTTACAACCTACCATGACTGAATCATGAAGATATAGAAAATCTGGATAGACCAATAACAAGTAAGGAGATTGAATTAGTAATCAAAAGCCTCCCAACAAAAAAAAGCCCAGGACTAGATGGAGAGGAAAAAGGACAAGCACAAGCAATACCACAGAGGTTGTAAACCAGTTCATTAAAGAAGCTAATTCAGTTCTGTTACTACTCCTGGAGACTCATGAGTAGGATTAGTCTACAGAATAAAAATAACTTCAATTCCATGAGAAGATTTCAATATGGGCCAAATCTGGATTTTTTATAGTTTTTCTCTTTAATGTCCTATCTTTTACTTCAAAGGTTAAGAATGGTATTTAACAGATACTTTGGTGATACAATCAGAAGTTGATATTCAAAGAGATAAACTTTACTTCCTTTTCTTCTAATACTCAAGCTGCAATTAATAACTGAATCTAGATGATTACTGGGTCAGTACTTAAGTAGTTTAGAGTGAACCCGCTGATGGCTATTAACAAATTGGATGGAATAGTTAGTGATTCAGTCAATTGAGGGAACGATTAATATTTTAGGGTGAACAGGAAAAAAGTGCTCATGAAAAATACTAAAATCCAGCACCTGATTTTTACTGAGGCTAAAAATATGTCTTTGAAACTGTGCCCTGAATATACTGACACTAACTTGGCAGTCTTCTGTAATGCAGTGTGCTCATGTCCTCTCTGCAACATCATGATCTTTGGCTGTTTTAGAATGATCTTTGCAGAACCTAAGCTGTAGTATAGGAAACCAAATTATTTGTAAACTTGTGGCATTCCTAGGCCCTTGTGAAACAACAGGTATGGTAATAAAATTTGCTTAAAGCCTTATAAATTTTCATCCTACTCATGTATTCTATCAGATTGTCATCCTACATGAAAATTATAAATATGAAAGGATATGAAAAAATAGGGTAGCACTTCATTGCTTCTGGTTTTTGAAATAAATGAGAACATTTAAGAAAAATTCCTATGACCCCAGCTCTGATTCTTTCAAAAGACGAGTCTTGGATTTCAGATGTGTGAACTTCTACTTTGTGCCTAGGATTGGGCTGAATGCTGCTCAAGCAATAATTCAAGTATGAGATGAAGTGGCAACAAGCAGTGGGGCTCAATCATGGCAGAGAAAAGGAGAAGCAATGACTTGAGAGAGTGAGGGGAAAAAATAACAGAATTGGATGTTCTTTTTTTTATCAGTGTAATTTACTAGAGTTCTATAATTTTACTTTTTAAAAAATTTATTTATTTATTTGAGAGAGAGAGAGAAAGAGAGCTTAAGAGTGTGTGCACAAGCAGGGGTTGAGGGGCAGAGGGAGAAGGAGAAACAGACTCCCTGCTAACCAGGGAGCCTGATGCAGGGCTTGATCCCAGGACCCTGGGATCATGACTGGAGCTGAAGGCAGATGCCTAACCATTTGAGCCACCTAGATGCCCTTGTGATTTTACTTTTTAGTAGTTGATATAGGTGTTATCAATAGCATACAGTTTAAAATGGGATTAACTGAAGTTGTTAGCTTGCAACAGTGGGCTGAAAAATCAATTATGTAGAATTGGAAGCACAAGGAATATTTTTCTAAAGAACTGACACTGATATAGAAGCTTACCTAACAGCATAGGAAAATTCAGGGCAATATACTGTTTTTTTGCTGCTTGATGCTACTAGGACATAGTGGACAAAGTAGAGAAAGAGTTCTCAGTACCCAGAGTCAGAGGCATACGATGTTAGTATCTGAAGGTCCTATGAGGCCACCTTCTAGACCAAAGGATGACAAACTTTTGCTGTAAAAGAACAGATAGTAAATATTTTATGGTGTTGGGACCATATTGTTTTAGTTGCAACTATGCAGGCCTGCCCTGGTAGTGAGAAAGCAGTCATACACAATTTATAAATGAATGGGCATGGCTGTGTTCCAATAAAGCCTCATTTACAAAAGTAGTATTGGGATTTAGCTCATGGGCTGTAGTTGTCTGATCTCTGCTCTACATAAATTTCTTCATTTTGCATGTGGGAAAATTAAGTCAAATGAGTACATTTGAAATACTTAGCATGGCAACTCTCCCACAGTATCTATTCCACAAATGGCAGCTATAAAAGTATAACCAAAAATGATAATAATAGTAGCATGACTTTTTTTATATTAAATCCATTGTGCTCTACAAATTTTTCTTTTAATTTGGAGGAACTTTTCTCTGCTAGGCAGGATTTGGAAACTTTTGCCTTTAAAGAAATACAAAGTATTATATGCTAAGCATAATACTACTATTCAAAATGTAGTTACATCCTTCAGTTCACTAACCATTCCATGTATAAATCCATAGGCTGTATCCTTGGAGTCCTAGGTAGGCTTCTGAGATCTCTGTTGTTTTAGAATATGACATTTCCTCCTCCTTCCCCCATCTCGTACCTTCCTACCTTAAACCAGGTTAAAACATAGGCTCTGGAGTGTAGTATATCATTTTGAGAGACAATGAATGCTACCAAAGTGACTACAAAATTATAGGGCCATTTCTGACTCTCTCTCTTTGCAGTTAACGTAGTGAAATTGTATAGTTAATGTTCCTAAAGAGTGATGGAGATGAAAAGCAATATCTGAGTGCTAAGTATTATTACTAAGAAAAGAAGAAGGAGAATAACTCTTTTTATATGTGTCCTTAGCCACCCCATCCTAAACCTAATATGAGCGTAGAATTTCATAACTTTAACAGTTCTTTTAATAATGTTCAATCAAATATGAAATTAGGAAAACGAGGCTCGCTGACTGCTCCCACTCTGCCTGAGCTGTCGTTTTAGGCAGAGTGTGGATAATATTTCCTCATTCCCATGAAGCTGACTGAGCCAGCGGTGTGAGAATTTCTTTAGTTCTGTCTGAGCTGTGTGGATGAGTGGGGCACCACTGAGGAAAACTGATAGGCAGTAAGTAAAATAGGCATGAATGAGATAAAGCTTGGGTGGGAATCCATTGTTTGTTGCAGGCATGTTTTAGATTGTAAGCATGGGAACTTCCCAGAGGAAAAGCAAGATCTTCATTTTGAACCCCCGTTGGTTTTTAAGGAAGTCTGACTGACAATGTACATTCTGAGTAGACTGTAATCTTTGACTCTTTGAGTGGTTTATGACTGTAGTAATTCTAACACCTTCAACTTGTCAAGGCTAAAGGCAACACAGGTAGGGTGGTAGTCTTCTTTATGAAGGTCTGGGACTGGTAAAGTTATTTCAAGGTGAAGTTTGCACCTAGGTACAACAGGCTGCTCATGTCTCATTTTTATGCCCATTAAAGAAAGAGATGTTTTTTCCAGCTGCTATGTACAGAGCAGTCCTACAGTCATTTAAATTATGCACAACACAGAGGTCTGCTTTGCTCAGCATAATTGCAACTCCTGCTTGGTTCTTTTATGATTTAAATGTATCCTTTTGAGTCTCCCTCTGAAGGCTGATTTACTGTGTCGGCTCCTGCCACTGCTGTGTAGCTTCAGGGAATGTGGTTGGAGTCATTGGAGACATGGCTTGAAGAGTTCAAGGATTTGCAGTGGGAAAGGCAGAGTAAATTGAGAAGAGATACTCCAGTTTAGATATCAAGTTTACTGATATTTGTGACTCAGGACTTATGATTCTCTTTTTTGGTAGCCATCAGAAAATAGTAGCTATATACTGATGATGTTGAAGATGCCATGGATTTGTTGGTCAACTATTTATTGAGTGCCTGCTATGTACAAGGCTCCATTTTATGGTATAACAAATATGGTGGCTAGAGTAGGCTTTGGAAACCGAAATATATAAAATGGACTACATAAATATATAAAATGGATTATCAAGGTGTTAATGAGGGGGAAAGTGTCAATGTTTACACTGTCATAGGATTCTTGTTTGCTTTACAAAAGAATCTCAGTCCTATCCGTGGCTTGCAGAGCACCCTGGACAGTGACTTGTTGCAAGAAGTCCACAAATCTGCATGTTCACCAAGAATAAGTAATAAACATAAATGTATTTACACATATGTATTTACCATAAATAAATGGCTGTTTTCAAACATACGTGGATAATATTATGATAAAATTTTAAAACTTCCATTGAAAACTATTACTGAATTCAGTTGCTTTTTAGCATGTTTTTGCAATTAATTTGTCATTAAAGTATTTATACATATGTACTTTAATATATATACTTCAGTATATATTTGCATAATATTTTATAGTGAAATGCATCCTCATACTTTTTATTATTTAAATATTTTAAAGTGATTTGTAAATAAGAACAAGTTATTATGTATTTACCCACATATTCATCATTTCCAATGCTTTCCATTCCTTTGTGTAGTCCATGATATCCATTTGGTACGTTTTCCTTCTGCCCGACAGACTTCATTTTACATTTTTTTTTCATTTTACATTTTTTATAGTGTGTGACTGCTGGCAATGGATTCTTTCAGCTTTTTATTTTTCTACATCCAATAAAGTCTTGATTTTGTCTTTGTTTCTAAAGATACCTTCACTGAGTAGAGAAGTCAAGATTGACTTTTCTTCTTTCAGTGCCTGAAAGATGGTGCTCCACCTGTATTCTAGTTTTCTGTTATTTGTTTACAATCCTCAGGAGCTTTCTGGCTATAATCTGAAGCTGGCCCCATACACAGAGGCCTAGAGAGGAAAGAAAGAGGCAGGCTACTCCAGCTTAGTAGATGGAAGTTTTAATATGCAAAGGGATTTATGTTTAATGCTTGTCTTGGACAGCAGCAGGACAAATAGATCCCCAAGCCCACTTGCCAAGTCTTAAAAGTTTACATAGAGGCCTTAACTGAGTTCAATCACATACACCATCTAGATGATCTCAGTACCACATCATTATCTCAAGGCTATGTCCTTGGAGCAAACTCTGGGAGTAGGGAAAGCAAGTAGAATCCACATTCCAAGGATAGGGGAAGAGGTGAGGAGCCTCCAACTATTGGGATCTGGCTCAAAGGTCAACCAGTGGTCATGTCTTTTTAATGACTTCCCTCAATATCTGTCAAGTGCCATTTTTATTTTTCTTCCTTTGTGCTTCATGTTCTCTGGGTGCTTTTAAGGTTTTCTCCTTATCATTGATTTTAGACAGTTTGATTATGATGTGCCTCAGTGTTCTTTTTTGGGGTTCATTGAACTTGTTGGATCTGTGGGTTTATTGTTTTCATCAAATTTGGGAAATTTCTGGTCATTTTTCTTTAAGTACCTTTTTCTTCTCTCCTTCCTTCTGGAACTCTAATGACACATATATTAGGCTGCTTAAAGTTGTCACAGGGTTCACTGATGCTCTGTTCATTTATTTCTCCCTGTTCATTTATTTCTCCCTCTGTTCATTTATTTCTATGATGTCTGTACTTCATTTGGAATAATTTCCATTGCTAAGTCTTTAAGTTCATGAATATTTTCTTCTGCAGTGTCTAATCTACTGGCAAAATGATATATAGTAATCCTTCTTCTGACTCAGTGTAACTATCTTCCAATTCCCCTGTGCTAAGGCAACAGCTGTTACTGGCTTATTGAGTATTTTTCAGTGATGATGTATACATTTAAAAAGATAGAGGTAAATATTTCTCCCCTCCTCCCATAGTAGCATAGTATATATACTAATGTGCACCTTGCTCTCATCTTTGTAGGATAATTAAAGATGTTTCCACATTGAGATGCTGCATTCTTTTTAAGTGATTCTATAATATTTCTTTTGTGGACAATTCATAATTTATTTACATTCCAGGTTTTAGGTTACTCCCTGGTTGTTTGTTTTGTTTTTGTTTGTTTTCTAAGAGCGAGAATTATTTTAAAATCCACATGTGAGGTGAACTCATAGTCTCATTAGTAGCAGAAACCTCAGTTTCAATAGTTTTTAGCTCCTTTTCTACCATGAGTTCCAAGGAGGCTACCATATGTCTGCTCTCATCAGATTATTTCATGGTTCATTTTTCTCTTGGTATCATAAAGTGGAGTGTGTCTTAGGCTGGAACAAAAGGTGGGCAGGCATATGGTAGGCAACTCTGGAAGCTGGGAAACGTTGATTACTCCTTTCACATAGCACTGAGAGTCTTACTGCTCTCCCTAAGCAGGTGTGTGGAACTGTGCCAGTTCTAGCTTCATTCCTCTCAACATTCCCATAACTCACTGGAAGACTGATGTATTTCAGTGTGAGAGAGGTAAGATAATGCTCAGTGTGGTGGCTCTGGAGAGAATGAAGGCAAAACTCAGAATCAGAGTTGTGTGAAAGGGAGAAGTGAGGTGTATTTGAGTGTCATTGAGCCCCCAATTCTAGTTACTGACATTCTTGGATTTGCTGTCATGTTGCTCTTTAATTCTTGAGCTTTTCAGCATTTGCTGAAGTAGTTTAATATTTTTTTTCTCATTTTATTTCTAAAGATGTTTTTAGCAGCAAGGAACTCATCTATTATGGTCTGAATTGTGTCCCTCCAAATATGTATGCTGAAGGTCTAACCCTCAGTATCTTGGAACATGACCCTATTTGGAGACAATCTTTGAAGAGGTAAGTTAAACTGAGGATGTTAGGATGTGCCCTAATCCAATTTGATTGGTATCCTTGTAAGAAGAGGAAATTGGACACACAGAAAGACACCAGGGATGAGTGTGCCTAGAGGAAAGGCCATGTGAGGACATAGCAAGAAGATAGTCATCTGTAAGCAAATGAGAGAGATCTCAGAAGAAACTAACCCTGCCAACATCTTGATCTTGGACTTCGAGTCTTCAGAACTATGAGAAAATGAATTTCTGTTATTTGAGACACCTGGTCTGTGGTATTTTGTTATGGCTTCCCCAGAAGACTAATACATCATTTCAAAGGGCCTAAACACTATATAAACTAATTAGCTTATGTAATCAGCAGCCCAGAGATGAGACACTCCAGGATTGGTTAATTTAGTCACTAGGTGTTGCCATTTAAGGAGACAGGTTTTTTCCAATTTTTTACTTTGCCATTTGATCCAGTTACTTTTGCTACCTAAACAACTTACTTCAAAACGTAGTAGTGTATAAATCCGTTTTATCATACTCATGGGTTCTGTGGGTTGGGACTTGGGACAAGGCATAGCAGGTATGGCTTGTTTCTGCTTCACGATGCTGGGTCCTTAGCTGGGTACCTTGAAAGGCTGGAGGTGACTTAAACAATGGAAGGTGACTTTCATGGCTGGGAACTGGAACAGCAGGGGCTGAAAACTCTATTTATGAGATGGCTTTTTCACTCACATGTCTTGAACCTTGGGATGCTGGAGGACACCTTCTCTGAGACTGTCAGTCAGAAAATATACACTTGGCTTCTTTAGCATGATGGCCTCAGAGTAGTCAGACATCTTATATGGTGAATGACTTTCCTCAGAATATGCACGCCAAGAGGGTGTTGCAAGATAAAAAGGCAGAAGTTGCATGGCCTTTTATGACCTAGTGTCACTTTTGTCATGTTCTATTGACCAAAGTATTCAAAAGCCCTCCCAGATTCCAGAAGAGAGGACATAGATATTATCTTTTCTGAGAGAAGTGTCAAAGAATTTTCAGCTATTTAAAAAAATTTTCTACTTTACACTCAGCATGTGAACTAGTTCCCCAGGTGGCTGTTAGGAGGGCAGTAGCAGCAGGTCTATGCATCATGATCTCATGCGTCAATCTCTAGACGTAGAAAAATAAAGCATTTCCCAGCGGCTTCATCACCAGGCTTCTCCTCATGTCTCATGGACAGAATTGGGTCAAATGTTCCTTCCCAGGTCAGTCATTGCCAGAAAGAATGTAATTAACTGTAATCAGCTCAGCCAAATCAAGACATACCACTCTTGGGCTAAAGATGAGATGACTTTTCTTGAGCATCACGCCTCATAGATGTAGCAAATATTCCTCAACCTGATGCTCTGCCACCATAAAAGGGCCTCAAGAGAGAATGGATTTGGATGGGTGACTGATAGTGTCTGCATAAACTTCCAGTAAGGAGAGTAGCACAATTAGGAAGTGCAGGAGAAAGAAAATAAAGGTGGCTTTCCTTATTTCCATAGCCTAAGACCCCAAAAAAGACTGAACTTTGAATTCTTTATTACTCTTATCTACTCTACCATTTTCTCACTCTTGTATTTGCTCCTTCTCTCACCTTACCACTCTACAGAGATCCATTACAATTTTTAGTACCAAGAGCAAATGACTCTGTTCTTGGGAAATCAGATGATGGCACAAATAGCATGTTCTTAAAGCAAATGTGACCATTGCAGTAGGGATTCGGCCCCCAGATGGGGTCATGAGAACCCAGTGTGACAGCCACAATGCATCCCTGATTCCCCATAATAAGCGTAACAGCCTCTGAGAATATCTCAACACAGACTAGGTTATAAATGATTGATTAATAAGTGGATGAGTGCTGTACAGATCTCCACATGCCACTGCTGAGTTCTGCAAGGAGCCATAATATCCCATCTAATATGCTCTTATCACTGAGCTCACAGAGGGAGGCCTGTTCTTTATGGAACAAGGTCAGGGGCTGTGATATTCCCCATGACTCACATTGGTAAAATCCCACAAGAAAACAGGATTTTCCACCCTGGGCCTATGAAATGAAAGTTGTTAGTGTGTTGTGTGTGTGTGTGTGTGTGTGTGTGTGTGTGTCTGCCTCTGAATCTGCGTTTGTCTCTGTCTGTATATGGGTTGCTGTGTACCTATATGTCCTTGTATGTATCTCATTGTGTGTCTGTGTATATGCATCTATGTGTGTGCATCTATTTGTGTCTCTGTGTGTCCTCCTGAGTCTTTGCCTCTGTATCTCTGTCTCTTTCTCTCTCTTAGCGTTTGTGTGTATATCTCTATGTGGTTATCTCTTTCTATATATAGGTTTCTGTGTGTAGGTACATCCTGGTCTGCATGAGTATATGTATGCACATGTACATGTGTGAGGGTATCTCTTTCTGTGTGTATGTGGGTATCCTGGTCTGCATGAGTATGTGTGTATATGCAGGCATGCACATGTGCAGCTGTATGTGTGTGTGAGCTCTGGGGAGCTAAGGGAGCTTACTTGAAGCTAAGGCTCTGTCACCTGGGAGATGTAGAAGAATCCGAGGCAGTGTGGTATTGTAGGAGGGGTGTGGAATGGCAACTAGGCAGCCTGGATGTTCAACCTAGTTTTTCCTCTCACCCACTAGGTGATTTTCTGATTCATTTCAACTCTCTGGGCCTTAGTTCTTTTGGAGATAATACTACTTGCTTAACCTAGCTCACAGGGATTTTCTGAAAATGAAATAGTAATGTAATTTAGAATGCTTTCAAAAAAGTTAAAAGCACAATAAAAAGAAAGACATTAAATGGATTATCATTTGACTTGATTCAGAGAAGGCTTCTATGTTCAAGATGTACACGGAAAGGGTACTTTTGATTCATATCTAAATCTTTGATAGATCACAGGACTTGAGCTAAATGTGCAGCTACATGGGAAGTGGGGAGAAAATATGCTTAATTTAAGAAGAGCATTGTGTTCTAGATGAGCAGAGGCAAAGACAGCTCATTTTGGATGCAGGTCCTGATCAGTTAATGGTGGCTGCCTGGAACATGATGTACAAGAACTTTCAGAAGTCACATCCTGGTAAGAGTGACCAGAGCACTGGTGGTGCCTGAGGAAGAGGGACATGCAGCATGCTGGCCAGGGGCTTATCACCCCTCCCAGAGCTGGGAGGAGTCCATATCAGACTTGCAGACTGACACAGGCTGGTGTATTGGATCTTCTGAAAGTATAATCTCTGTAAGTCTTGAAGTTAGTTAGCTTCCCTTCTCTCATGCCACCTTGGTGCTGCTTCATAGTTGGATTTGACAAAAATTTGTTTCTGTTATATGAAAGTGTCAGTGACTTTATGTTAATTCCTGTATAGATTTATGCAAAATGATTTAAAGTTAGGGCCTTACTGGAATTGGGGAAATAGAGATGGTTTAAGTTGTCACCATGAGTGTGAGGCATCTTTCATACTCTGCCACTTTAATGTCACCTCTGGCTAGGTTTTCTCACAAGTTAAAAAAATTTTTGATTTTTAAAATCAGTTTTTCATTTCTGCAAACAAACAAACAAACAAACAAACAAGAAACAACCCAATATTGTATTTGGAATTTTGATAAGGATTGCATTGAATTTTAGATCATTTTGGGAAGTATTGCTATCCTAACAGTATCAAGTTTTTCTAATCTATGAACATGGGATGTCATTCCATTTATTCGTGCTTTCTTTCATTTGAACAACTTTTTATAGTTTTCAGTGTATAGCTCTTTTTCCTATTTGGTTAAGTTCCTTAGTATTTTATTCTTTTTGATGCTATTATAAATGGAATTGTTTTCTTAATTTCCCTTTCGGATTGTTCGTTGTTGGTGCATAAAAATGAAACTGATCTTTAGATGTTGAAAAAAAATTATCTGATTTTTTACTTGTTCCCTAGAGTCCAACTGAATTCAAGAAAGTTAGAGACAAATGGCACTGGAGAAACCCCTAACACTTCTGTTTTTGTGCCTTGTCTGTTAAATATTTCCTTGCCTTCCCATCCCTTACTCTGTGAAGCTTCATTGGTCTTCCCCGTGATAGCTTCATGACTCAGCGCATGTTGCAGGGACTTAATTTTCTTTTCTAATGCTCCTTCACCTAGCCCTTTTGACTTGAGTGTATAAATTCCTTCTCCCTTTTTCTGAGTGAATAATTGCTGTTATTTTGTGTAGGTGAGCATGTATGAGTGTGTGTTGGTCTCAGCTATCAGTCACCTCTACTATTGATTCCACACAAAAGTCGATAAGGAGAGAAATGCTGTTTAAATAGGTTTCATGCATCTTTTTTGAAATTTTGGGGAATTAGAGGCAGAAATGAGGCTGACAACAGAATGATTAGGGAACTGGACATTGTTTTTTAAGACGGTGTTTGATTTTATTCAGTACTTTATGCTATTCTCTAGGCACTAGGGATATGATGAGAACATGGACAAAACTGATCCCTTTTTTTGTTTTATTGGAGAGAGATACAACTTAATACACAACTGCAAATGGATACTGCACTGGGCTATGAGCATGTGCAGCAGGGGCGTATAAAAATCTAAGGCTGGGGGAATGGGTGATGGGTGAGGATGGCTTCTAGTGAAGAGTCTTGTTTTAGCTAAGGCCAAAGCAATGAGGCAGACATTGCTAATACAAAAGGAGAAACAGCACATGTAAAGCACTGGAGCATGGAGAGAGTTGGCACATGCAAGGAATAGGGACATGTTCAGAGAGGCTTGAGTGTGAGGTGTGATAGAGTGGAAATCTGGCTGTAGGGGTAACCAGGTCATATGAACTTGATGGATTCCTTAAAGACTTTATATCCAGGTGCTTGTTAATAACTTAGAGATCTTGTTAAAATGCAGATTTAGATTCAGAAGGTCTGGGGTGAAACCTGAGATTCTGCATTTCTAACAGGCTCCCAGGTGATAACGATGCTGCTGGCCCATGGTCCACTTTGAGTAGCAAGCTTTCTGATGTATCGTAAGGGCAATGGGAAAATCATGGAAAAGTTTTAGGTAAGGAGAATGAAATGGCCTCTTTGCGTGGTACGAATATGCCATTTCCAGCAGTGTGATGAAAGGAAAATGGAAATCAGTGAAGTGGTGGTGATGGTAGGGAGGCATGTGAGCAGTCATGTGAGACTTGTCAAGTGAGGTAGTGCCAGTGGACTTGTGGGCATTGCCTGCGACCCATTCCTTAACCCTGTCCTGCTCAGCTTCCTACAGTAATAGTGCTGTCCATCTCTGCCTTCTTCATTGGACAGTGGCTCCTTTGTGGTGGGGATTAGGCCGCATAGGGCACGGCAGCACCACATAGCCTTAACAGCACAAGCCTTGGAGTCACTTGAGTATGGATTCAAGTCCTAACTCCATTACTTCCTAGTTGCTTACCCTTTCAGAGACTCCCATGCCACATCCACCGCAGATGGAGAATAATACCTGCCACATTGTTAAGAGAATAAATGAGATAATGTAGATAAAGAGCTTAGCCCTATGCCTGACATTCACTAATTCATAAAAATACATGATGAGTACTTACTTCAACCTGTTAGGCTTTGGGGATTCATAATAAACAAAGTAAATTTGGTCTCTGCCCTCTTGGAATGCTTGATAAATTGTAGTAGTAACTGTTTATTATTCTTAGCAATAACTCTCTGCTGCTAGCCCATTTGTTTTATGTGTGGAGACTGAGCATGAAGCTCCAGCAGTGACTTGTTTGTACAGTAAGCCCCCAACACCTTCTAGAACAAGCTGTGGAGATGGACACTCTACACCATACATTCAATTTAATTGATCCTTCAAGCCCTGGCAGCACTTTCAGCTTAATCACCCACAACGCTGAAGCAAGGATACTTGAGGTCTAACATCATTTTCCAGCTCAGTAATCTCTATGTGGCTAATCCTACAACATTACATTTAACAGCTTTCAAAGGCTTGGAAGGGTGTGTGCATGGCTTATCCTTAACCAGTGGCTAGATATGATCCAAAAACCCCATGTGAAATAATTTCTTGGGTTTGGAGGCCATAGATTTTCAAATGAGGAACTGAACTGCTGAACCCTTGAGGGGGAAGACAAAATATAAGAGGAATATGAAGGTGGCAGGGGAAAGAAAAATGATTGATAGTTTTTGGCATGGAGGATGTGACCTCAACATTGGTGGGCTTTATATAGCCTGTCACAACAGGTCTAGCTACAAAGGATCCTGGCTGTAAATATTTTGGTTACATAAGCAAATGGGAATTTAATGGAAGCTATGGGAAGTGGATCCCATAGTGAGAAACTATGGGAGGTTCACAGGTTATAAGACAGGCTGTTGTAACAGCTTTGGGAAAGGGCAGGAACCAAACAGGACTCAAGAAAGACTGGGCAATAGGAGCAACAGCACTGCTTTGTGGTGATGAGGCTGACTTATCTACTGGCTGATAACTGTCAACTCTTCTCTGCAGTGAGGGAAGGACTTAAAAGTCCAGATATTGTTCTAGACTCAGAGTCCTTTAGAAAAAGATCCAACTGGTTGAGGATAGGACGTAGGTCTACTCCTTGGCAGTTTTGACAGTGGAGAGGCGAAGGTTCTGGTGCTTTAGCTTTTATATTAGGCGGTGGGCACCTGGAATCACCCTCCCTCCATTATATACAATGGTGTGGGGGTAAATCTCCAAAAGGAAACTGGAGTGTTATTAAGATGGGGCAATTGGATATAGGCATTTGTAGCGTGTGAAATGATAGGGTTGATTACTTATTAGTGAAGAGTGAACTTTATACTGTTTTTTCCTTTGAAGTTTGTTTAAATATATTTGGCCTTTCTGGGACCTTCCAGGCAGCTCCTCCATCATCCATGTTCCTGTCATGCTTTATTTCTCTTCATTAGCTCTTTCACACTGCATTGTGGGTATCTGTTCATGAGGCCATTTCTGAAATAGCCTGAGAGTTCTCAGGGACAAGGACTGTGCATTCTTATGCCTGGCAAAGTGCTTAATATATAGAAAACATTTGATGAATTATAGTTCATTGAAATACGTATATGTGGGTATCTTACTGGGAATATGATCAGAGGCAGCTAAGAATTATAAGGGGTACATTTTTGTGGAAAATATTTAAACATCATTTTGTAGCATGTGCGTGTTTAAAACCCACTCCACAAGGGCGTGTAGCTTTGAAAGCACAGGGTCATAGAGAGTAAAGCACTGGGATTTATGTGCCTTGTATATTTTGGCTTTTTATTTTTTAAAGATTTTATTTATCCATTCATAGAGACACAGAGAGAGAGAGGGGCAGAGGCACAGGCAGAGGGAGAAGCAGGCTCCACACAGGGAGCCTGAGGTGGGACTCGATCCAGGGTCCCCAGGATCAAACCCCGGGCTGCAGGCAGCACCAAACCGCTGCGCCACTGGGGCTGCCCTATTTTGGCTTTTATTCACTTGATGACTTGAGGAATATTTTCTTTCACAAAAACCTTCTTTTCATAGGAAAGTTCTCTGCCTTGTTTAGATTAGTTTCCTTGCCTTGTTTAGTCTCTTTAATCTGGAGACACATTATCCTGCTCCCCAGGATATTTTGTACTTTTGCAAACCCTGTGGTCATTCCTGGGGTCCAGCTCCATGCTTCTAAAATGAAACTTGAATTGTTTGGGGCATCTGCAGACCTGGTAAATTTAGCTGCAATGGCTAAGTACAAATGAGTTCTTTCAGAATAGACTTTTACTCCTAGATAGATAATCCCATGTATACATAGGTGCAGAATTTTCAGATTCTGGATTTTATAATAAAATTAGATTCTTCTATCCCTTCCCCTCCCCTTTAGTGATATGATTGGTAAAGATTGTGGAGAATGAAGACCTTGGTGATCATCAACTTCTACCTCCTTGTTCTAGGCAAAGCAGGCAATGAAAACTGACTGACTGTTATAAGGAGAGAAGAAGTGTGTTGAAAGAGCACAGGGCAACCCTAACAATAGCCTGAAAGCCTGCAGAGCTGGGGAGGACCAAGCTAGAATTTCAGACAGACTCCAGTCACAGAACTAGATTGGTAAGGTTCCTGTGCCTGCTGCCCCTGACCTGGACACCACAGACCGTTGGGTTGTGGTCACATACTGACATCACTCATGGTATTTTTTGCTACCACTTAGCTTCAGGAATAAATTTTTCATAGTCTCTGCTTCTCTGCATCTGTAGTTGCTATTTCAAAGTCTTGGGTGGGACTGTCTGAGCAGATGGGCCTCGGCCCTTTCCCATATCATACTTTCAAGGAAAACTGGGAAGGCAAGCAGCCGTATATTTTCAGGCTCTGCCTCCTAATAAGCTACTTATGGTGGAGGGAATTCTCCAAACAAGGAAAAAGAATTTCATCATCTGGGTCACCAAAATACAAATGCTTATGACATTTCATTTTAAGCTATTTTTGGTAATAAAAAAATCATCTATTTAATATTTTAGTTCTACTATTAAAATGTTTTGTTGGTTCAACACAACCACATGGATGGATGGAGGACCATGACAGAATTCATTCTCTCTATCATGTCCTTGAATATCTGATGTAATGTCCTTGGCTACAAGACAACGTTATATAGAATTTACGCAAAAGGTTTTAATCCAGGCTTTGCCACTTACTAGACTTGGAAGACAGTATGTAATCTCTCTCAGCCTCAGTGTCCTCATTTATAAAATGGACATTACCTTATCATATACCTCATATTTTGAGTTCTTAGAAGATGACATCCATAAATCTCTTGGGATAGTGCTAAGCATATAATAGTCCTTAGTAAGTGATAGTTATCATGGCTAACTTAGAGAAACTTGAGTTTGAGTACTGGTCGGAAGAGTCAGAATGCAAGGCCTGCTGATGTCCAGAATGTGCCAGACACATACCTTCAAGGCTAATCTGGGGGAAGAGGTCATAATGAAAGCTAAAATAGGTGACCTCTATCAAGGAGATGGGGAAATTCCCAAATGCACCTGGCCAAAGGTGCTTGAGAATACAATCTGCTTTCAAATACAATTAGATAGGAAAAGACCCAGTGATCTTCAGCTGTAGACCTACCTTGAGGCCCCATGTGCTTAGTTTAGGAAAAGATTAGAGATTAGGCATTGCAGGGGAAAATGTTTATTTTCAGCTCACAGACTTTTTGCAGGGGAACTTCTTTGCAGAACTCAAAAAGCGGATGTTCTCAGATACAGATGATCTCAACAACCTTTATTTAGGTTGGAAAGTCATCAATCTTTGGATCCATGCATATTTCTATTTTTGTTCCAGTTATCCAGCAAATAATAAATAGAGTTTTATTTCTGCTAAGTGCTAATTTAAGAAGCATCTCTTTGAAAAGCTACTTATTGGGTAAAAATACGAAAGATACAGTCAGTGCATAGGAAATGATCTGGTGGTGTTGGATGATTCACCTCTTCAGGTATGCTATCAGTTTTATTATTATTTAGCAGTTTTTGCTAAATTAGGAATGAGAATGAATCACCCAAAAAAGAAAGAAAGATTCTAAGAGATGCACCTACATTGTTTCCTCATAACTAAGGATCATTTGAGTTTATGTAAGATGTTATTTCAGAGTTAACACATCACCTCTAAATGTGCCTTGCTTAAAGCTGGGTTGATTGTAAAAAGCACCATTTAGATGTTTCCATGGAGCGATTAAAGGCAGAATATGTACATACTGGTCACCCAGGGAGAGGTTGATATGGTCATTTACCTTTTTAATGGAAGTAGGGAATGTAATTAACAACCATTTGCATGTAACAATTGATTATTTCATGGTGGTGACAATGATTCATCCCTCCTTCCTATAGCAACTAGATGAAAATTAAACCCAGGTCTTATGACTCTCAGGCAACTATAGAATATGCAATTCACAATTCATCCCATCTATGTCCCACTAGCTCACCTTCCTGTGTTTTTTTAATACTCATCTTCCTGTTTCAAGCAGCAGTTTTCACTCTGCATTGCTTTTCACGAGGGGCTCCCTAATTACAGAGGGAACTTGGTTAGCTCACTGAAGGCAAATAGGTTTCAACTTGACATTGATTGGTAGTGGCTTCTAAATCAAGTTTCCTCTAGGCATGGCTGAGGGGGGGTGGGGGGCGGAAGGAAGGCAGAGCTTGATTAGTAATGCCTGACGTGTGTTAGAGGGACAGAGTGTCATTCGTTTTGCCATCCTCAACTGGGGCGAAGATTGCAAGATTAGGAATTGGGTCTGGTATTGGCTTAGCCATAATGCACTATGAGACTTTGGACAAACCTCAGCCTTACGGTTTTCTTACATGCCACTTTGGAGGAAGGGAGATAAATAGTCTATTATACAAAGTTCACAAGTCTGTCATAAGATCAAAGAAGATTTAAAAGGATAGAAATCTCTATAATATATTGTTACATTCCCATTCTGAAGGATATACAGATCTACGTATATTAGATTCGGAGCTCTACTGTAAATATATTTATTTATTTTATAAGTGTGGAAGGAATAAGGAAAGGAAAGTTTGGAGTCCTTGAGTGGAAATGGGAGAGCTATAAGGCCTTTCTGCATGAAGGGCCTTAGATATTACCTAGAAAAGTAGTTTCAATTTTTTAAAAAATCTAAGGGACTCCCTTTCCCACAATCCTTTATGGTACCCAATACCACAAATACAATAAACCAGTAAGTGGTGATATTCTATTTGAAGCTCCTTATTTCTCATGAGGCTTCCCAGATTCTTGGTGTGGTGTAAGCACTATCAGATATGTTTGAATTCTCATAGGTGCCCCATATATCTTCAGAAAGTGGTAATGAAAAATTTCCCAGCCTTACCAATGGTGCGTTGGGCTTTGGGCTCCAGTGTGTATATGACCAAATTCCCCTCATTGAGGCAAGAAACAAAGGTACTTGTTTGACTGAAATCTGAATGACATAATGCCTGGTGTGGGGAAAAGAAAAGATTTATATGTGAGAGAAAGCCCGCTTGTAATTGTATTATAAACATCAGGGCATAAAAATCAGCTGTTCCACTTGTAAAAGCCTTGAGGGTATTGAGTTGTTCATAGTGCATCTTAGCACTTAATACTATCCATTCATCCATCCAACAAGTATTTACTGAGCATCTACTGTCCATCAGACATTCTACACTGGGGATATAATTCCAGGTAAAACAAATGAGGTCCTTGTTTTCACAGAACATATGTTTTGTTGGGACAGACTGAATAAACAAAGATAAAAGCATAAATTTAGATGGTGATCTGTGTGATGGGAACAGCATTTTCATACAAAGGAAGTGAGGGTAGGCCTTATAGACAGCAAGTTCTACATACTTGTTATATGAATCAATAAAGGCTTTTTATTGGTCATCAATGGCCCCAGACCACAGGTTGACAGTAGATACTCTTAAGAATATAAAGAATAGAACCAGATCAGTTGTAATTTTAGCATTCCCGTGAGGCATAAGAGAAACTTCATTTACCTGATTGAATGGGAGTTTGGCTTAGAGGATTGTGGCGAGAGCTCTTTATTTCCTTATGTTTTGGAGCTCCTTGGCAATGTTTCTGTACCTACAGCAATGTCGTAAAAGCTCCTCAGTCTTCCGGGTAACGGAGCACAGAGGAGTTGCCTCAGGAATTTATGGCTGCCGGAGAAGGGGCACTGCAATAGCCAACTCATAACAAAGTAACTTTAATAAATTTTGTTGACTGAGGAAAGGCAAAGTATTTTACAGATCTAGAAAACAAATCCGAATGGGTAGGACTCAGAGCTGGAGAAAGTGGTTACAGGAGAGAACTCAAATTTGAGAGGATGGGAAGGGCAAGAAGCAATCAGACAAATGGAGAAGCTCAAGGAACCAAACAGAGGATGCAAACCTGGATTCATTTGGACCATGTTGCCCACCCCTTATGTGGGAATGAAAGTGGGAATAAACTATCCCGGGTGAAACCTGTTTCAATAAAGGAGAGTTCACAAAAAGAACCATCAATCTGACCCCAAAATAGAGACGCCTTAGATTTGAGGCATTTCTCATTTATGCTCCTTGAAAAATCAACTGGTAGTGTCCACAGAGACAATGTTACAGAGTTGTGACATATCTTTCCTGTGCAGAGAGCCTGCGCCATCCTCTTCTTCACAGCCTGGGGGGGGGGGGGTGTCTCTGTAGGTCCAGGCCTTCAGCTGAGAGGGGAGAGAGGAGATAAGTGCCTTTTTCCTCTTCCTGTCAGCCCGGCCAGCTGGAGGGGCCCCTCAACTCTGGCACATCCTGCTGTTGTACAGGCAGGGAGGCTGGCAGGGATATAATTCCAGGTAAAACCAGGTCTTGGGACTTGAGTGTTCAGCCTTGTCTGGCCTGCCAGTAGAGGCAAACCTGAGGGCCAGTGGGGGGCGCCTGACAGGAGGGAAAAGCAGTTATTCTGGCTTCCCCTTACCTTTCAAATGTGGTGAAATCTCATTATATCTCACCCTAATACTGTGAAACTCCAGAACATTCTGAAGCCCCCAGAGCCTGTGGGGTATTAAGGCATTTGGACTCACCAAACTATTTCCCATCTCCTTATTTAGCAGTCTCCTGTATCCTGCTGTGTTCTCTTGTGAGTCCTTGTTGGCATTTCTCATCACTTTGCCTGCCCTATATTCTTGGATTTCCCTGTGAGGCCTGCCCTCCTAGGATTAGAGTCTCTGCTTGGCCACCTCCTATTCATTCCTGGGGACCCTCAACCAGGTTTCCTGCTTCTCCCGCTCTGCTTCCCCAATCTGAGCACTTACCTGACCACACACGTGTTTAATTTTCTGTGTTCTCTCTCTTTAAGGGTTGAAGCAGAGTATCTGTCTTGCTTCCCATCACCTCTGCAGAGCCTGGCCCAGTGCTGGGTATTCACTCACTTGCCCAGTGAATGCATCATTGGCTTGTCCATTCCATGGCCGGCCGTTCTCTGCTTAATTTCCACATCTGTAAAATCAAACACCTTTTTAAATTCATATCACAGAATTTCCTTGAGGGCCAAATAAAGTGATAAACATTCTTTTAAAGGGTACAAAAGGTTGTGTAGAGCTGTAAGGTTGTGTTAAATGTTCTGTGTGACATTGAGTGGAAAGATGATGTCCAAGGCACCCCTTTTGTTTGTTGTCTGTTCCTGCTGTTCAGACACAACTGCGTGTCAGCATCTAATCAGTGCTGTCTTTTCAGAGGGAAGATTGACAGACACGAGCTCTCCTCTCTGCTCCTGTCAGGATAATGGGCATCTACTGAGGCACTCATCTTAATTTATCTAATAGAGGGCATTTGCCTCCTGCAAACTTATTGTTTTGATTTATTCAGCAGGCTTGCCATGATGAAGGTGTCCTCTTTTTTAGTTAGATAAAGACTGGCCTTTTTTTCTTGAGGTGAATGACTGATAAAATATATATATATATATATATATATATATATACACACAATTTTTTTCTTTTTTTACCACTCAGGCAGGTTAGTTGGATGGCCTCTATCCAGAGACCAACATGGTCTGATTTAATATCCAAATCTCTTTGTAAAAGGCTTGATGCTACTGAGATTAAATCTAGGACTCACCAATGGACACAAGGGATGAGGGGATAGATGATTCACATCGACTCATTATAAAGTGGAGTTGTTTCATAGAGGGGCCTGGAGGCAGGATGGGGTGTCTCTGGAGGTGAGGGGAGTGTTTCACACCAGAGATGGTCACACACAGGTTGGATGGTTACTGAGCTAGGTACTGGGAAGAGACTTCCCCAACACCTGGAGATGTGGGTTCTAGTCCTGTTTTAACAAAAACAACAGCAGCAACACAAAAGTGGTAGTTAATTCTTACCAATTGCTTACTTTGTGCCAGCAGGGAGCATGCCATTTTGTTTGCACTGCCTTACTTTTCACAAAGGCACAGTTAGGTGTTCATTACCCCCTTTGCTGCTCTCTTGCTGTGTGACTTTGGATCAATCACTTTACCTCTCTAAGCATCAGTTGCCCCATTTTAAAAAGTTGAACTAGATAGCCCCTCTAACTTGGTCACATGATTCTCCCTGCACTCCCCTTTATCTCTATATAAAAACCAAATAGAGGCCTAAGGATCAAGTTTCAATTTTCAAAGAAATAGGCCCATTGACACCAAACAAGGGGCAGTGAAAGAGGAGAGTGGAGCTCTGTCTGATAATTGGGCCCTTATTCTGGTCTGGGCCTGTTTACATACTTGCTGGCCCAGAATAACTATCTCTTATTCTCAGAATGTATTCTTCTCTTTTGGTTTGAAACCAAAAAGCCTAAGGATAGATAGATTCAGGCAAAGATCTAAGAGTATCTCTGATCCCTGGATGAATCCAGGTGTTTGGCTTCTGACCCATCCAGATAGAATGTGAGGCCAGGCAAGGACTCAGCCAAGATGTGGTGCATAATCCTTGAGTGATGCAGGTGGGTGATGGGGGTGAGGAGGAGTATTTTATCACTGACAGTGCTTAGAATCGCTGGTGTATGGTGATAATAAAATCAGACTGACTTTGTTGGTTTTAAATTCTCTAAAGATAATGCTCCCCTTTAATTCCTGCATGGGGCCCAGTTGCTCCTACTGCCTGTGTCCTGGTGCTTGGGGAATAGGGGCAAGAAGGAGTGGTTTATGGGATCCAGGGACTGAGCAAGCTGCCCTTAGAGACTCCAAGATCTGCCTGGATTTTCTTAACTAGGAGTCTGAACAAGGGAATGCATCATTCTTTTAGCATTCAACAATATTTATTGAAGCACCTATGTCATAATAGATCCTGCACATTATATATGTAGCATCATTTAATTTAATCATCATATTTAATCCTTTAAAACAGGGAACATTCCTATAGATGGGGAATTCAAGCTCAGAGGTATGGAGTACTTTGCACAGTTGAGCTTGGATCTCAAGCTCAAGTATTTCTCCCAAATCTGTGTATATCTGGTCTGTAAGGCTGCCCCTCATCGAAGCTCTGTGCCTGTTTAGGTCTTCACTGGCTTTGTTGCATATAGTATAGTTGGAGCTCAATGTTTCCCTCAGACTGAGTTAAGACCAGAACAGAGTAGTCAGGATGGTGGGGCTGCCTGTGTTGTCATGGATACCTTGCCACCAGGGACATTAGTGGAAAGAAAGCTAAGGCCAAATATTGTAGCATTGGAAATGAGAACTAAGGCCTTGAACTTGGCTTTTCAACATGTGGTCTGAGGAGAAGTTCTTTTTTTTGTTTGTTTTTTGGTGAGAATTTTTAATTTTTAAAAATTTTTTAATTTATTTTTTTATTGGAGTTCAATTTGCCAACATATAGCATAACACCCAGTGCTCATCCCGCCAAGTACCCCCCTCAGTGCCCATCACCCAGTCACCCCAACACCCGCCCACCTCCCCTACCACTACCCCTTGTTCATTTCCCAGGGTTAGGTGTCTCTCATGTTTTGTCACCCTCACTGATATTTTCACTCATTTTCTCTCCTTTCCCTTTATTCCCTTTCACTAATTTTTATATTAGACAAATGAATGAGACCATATAATGTTTGCCCTTTTCCGATTGACTTATTTCACTCAGCATAATACCCTCCAGTTCCATCCACGTCAAAGCAAAAGGTGGGTATTTGTCGTTTCTAATGGCTGAGGAATATTCCATTGTATACATAGACCACATATTTTTTAAATTTTTTATTATTATTTTTATTTATTTTTTAATAATAAATTTATTTTTTATTGGTGTTCTATTTGCCAACATACAGAATAACACCCAGTGCTCATCCTGTCAAGTGCCCCCCTCAGTGCCCGTCACCCAGTCACCACCACCCCTGCCCACCTCCCCTTCCACCATCCCTAGTTCGTTTCCTAGAGTTAGGAGTCTTTATGTTCTGTCTCCCTTTCTGATATTTCCTACCCATTTCTTCTCCCTTCCCTTCTATTCCCTTTCACTATTATTTATATTCCCCAAATGAATGAGACCATATAATGTTTGTCCTTCTCCGATTGACTTATTTCACTCAGCATAATACCCTCCAGTTCCATCCACGTCAAAGCAAATGGTGGATATTTGTCGTTTCTAATGGCTGAGTAATATTCCATTGTATACATAGACCACATCTTCTTTATCCATTCATCTTTCAATGAACACCGAGGCTCCTTTCACAGTTTGGCTATTGTGGACAATCCTGCTATAAACATCGGGGTGCAGGTATCCTGGAATTTCACTGCACCTGTATCTTTGGGGTAAATCCCCAGCAGTGCAATTGCTGGGTCGTAGGGCAGGTCTATTTCTAACTCTTGGAGGAACCTCCACACAGTTTTCCAGAGTGGCTGCACCAGTTCACATTCTGACCAACAGTGCAAGAGGGTTCCCCTTTCTCCACATCCTCTCCAACATTTGTGGTTTCCTGTCTTGTTAATTTTCACTATTCTCATGGGTGTGAGGTGGTATCTCATTGTGGTTTTGATTTGTATTTCCCTGATGGCAAGGGATGTGGAGCATTTTCTCATGTGCTTGGTGGTCATGTCTACGTCTTCCTCTGTGAGATTTCTGTTCATGTCTTTTACCCATTTCATGATTGGATTGTTTGTTTCTTTGCTGTTGAGTTTAATAAGTTCTTTATAGATCTTGGAAACTAGCCCTTTATCTGATATGTCATTTGCAAATATCTTCTCCCATTCTGTAGGTTGTCTTTCAGTTTTGTTGACTGTTTCTTTTGCTGTGCAGAAGCTTTTTACCTTGATGAAGTCCCAATAATTCAATTTTGCTTTTGTTTCTTTTGCCTTCATGGATGTATCTTGCAGGAAGTTGCTGTGGCCAAGTTCAAAAAGGGTGTTGCCTGTGTTCTCCTCTAGGATTTTGATGGAATCTTGTCTCCCATTTAGATCTTTCATCCATTTTGAGTTTATCTTTGTGTATGGTGAGAGAGAGTGGTCTAGTTTCATTCTTCTGCATGTGGATGTCCAATTTTCCCAGCACCATTTATTGAAGCGACTGTCCTTTTTCCAGTGGATAGTCTTTCCTGCTTTGTCGAATAGTAGTTGACCATAAAGTTGAGGGTCCACTTCTGGATTCTATTCTGTTCCATTGATCTATGTGTCTGCTTTTGTGCCAATACCACACTGTCTTGATGACCACAGCTTTGTAGTACAACCTGAAATCTGGCATTGTAATACCCCAGCTATGGTTTTCTTTTTTAATATTCCCTTGGGTATTCGGGGTCTTTTCTGATTCCACACAAATCTTAAGATGATTTGTTCCAACTCTCTGAAGAAAGTCCATGGTATTTTGATAGGAATTGCATTAAATGTGTAAATTGCCCTGGGTAACACTGACATTTTCACAATATTAATTCTTCCAATTCATGAGCATGGAATATTTTTCCATCTCTTTGTGTCTTCCTCAATTTCTTTCAGAAGTGTTCTGTAGTTTTTAGGGTATAGGTCCTTTACCTCTTTGGTTAGGTTTATTTCTAGGTATCTTATGCTTTTGGGTACAATTGTTAAAGGGATTGACTCCTTAATTTCTCTTTCTTCAGTCTCATTGTTAGTGTATAGAAATGCCACTGATTTCTGGGCATTGATTTTGTATCCTGCTACACTGCTGAATTGCTGTATGAGTTCTAGCAATCTTAAGGTGGAGTCTTTTGGGTTTTCTACGTACAGTATCATGTCATCTGCGAAGAGGGTGAGTTTGACTTCTTCTTTGCAATTTGAATGCCTTTATTTCTTTTTGTGCCTGATTGCTGAGGCTGGACTTCTAGTACTATGTTGAATAGCAGTGGTGAGAGTGGACATCCCTATCTTGTTCCTGATCTTAGGGGAAAGGTTCCCAGTGTTTCCCCATTTAAAATGATATTTGCTGTGGGCTTTTTGTAGATGGCTTTTAAGATTATGAGGAATGTTCCCTCTATTCCTACACTCTGAAGAGTTTTGATCAGGAATGGCTGCTGTATTTTGTCAAGTGCTTTCTATACATCTATTGAGAGGATCATATGGTTCTTGTTTTTTCTCTTGCTGATATGATCAATCACATTGATTGCTGTACTAGTGTTGAACCAGCCTTGCATCCCGGGGATAAATCCCACTTGGTCATGGTGAATAATCTTAATGTATTGTTGGATCCTATTGACTAGTATCTTGTTGAGAATTTTTGCATCTGTGTTCATCAGGGATATTGGTCTTGTTCATCAGGGATATTGGTCTTGAGGAGAAATTCTTAAAGAGAGGATGGGAGCAGAGAAATAACTCCATGATTTCGGTCAGAACCAACATTATTAACATTTTTCCAGAAGCTTAGTCTAGCTGAGTCAGGTACACAGGAAATGTTTTCTTTTACTGTGTGCATTTTCCCCAGTGTCCCCTCCTGGCATGTCTCAGAGCCTCCGTGGTCCCTCTTCTCAATTTTGTCCACATCCTGGAAGCTCATTTTGTTCCCAAGTGCAGGGTGTGTAAGTAGCTACGTGCTGTGAGACCTAAATTTCTGCGCAATCTGAATAGCACAGAGTCACCAGATTAACAGTCTGATTTCATGTGTGTGTGTGTGTGTGTGTGTGTGTGTGTGTCTGTACGAGAGAGAGAGAGAGAGAGAGAGAGAGAGAGAAAGGGAGAGAGAAACAGAGACAGAAAGACAGAGAGAGAGAGAGAGAGAGAGAGAGAGAGAGGTGTGTTAATCAGCCGATTTGAGTAGACTTTCTCTAAACACAGTCTAATTGCTGAGGAATTATTTGGAAAGTTCCCAAGGAAGAAAAAGATCAACCACAAACAACAGCCTTGAGGAAGTTGGTAGAAAAGTTTGATTGTTTTCTCTTGGCAGTAATTTCTTCTTTGCTTAGGAAAGGTGTAGGGGAGACAGCAGTTCTCACGAGGAGCTCTGGGCCAACATTTTCTAAGTGGTCTCAGGAGGGGGCTGAGGCTTTCGGCCAAGTAGCTGGTTGTCACTGAAAGCCAAACATTTGGTTTGGAGTTCAGCTCCCATTTGGAATTCATTTCCCAGACCTCAAAGTACGAGATGTCACTGTTGTTATTTATTTATTTTTCTTTATTCTTAAGCTTGTTTGTTTTCTGGCAGGGAGCCAAGGTAGTTTCTGTGAAGGCTACAGTCCTTAGGTATTTGTAAGACGAGGAAAATGCCATGGATGGTGTGTGGAGGAGATGTACAGAAATTGGACAAGAGGGAATTAAGCCAACTCTGCCTGAATTACCTTGTTTTTCTTTTGTTTTAGGAAATCAGGAAGTCAGAAACAATGTGATCTATCATTGTCAGACCCACTATTCCTCCCTTCCTCCCTCCCTTCCTTCCTTCCTTCCTTCCTTCCTTCCTTCCTTCCTTCCTTCCTTCCTTCTTTCCTTCCTTCCTTCTTTCCTTCCTTCCTTCTCTCATTCTCTTCCTCCTTCCCTTCCATCCATCCATCCATCCATCCATCCATCCATCCATTCTTTTTTCTGTCCTTGTAGGAAAACTGAACTCAGTATCTATTATGTTAAGTACAAACAAAACAAAGGTGAACTGAACATAGCGTCTGGCTTCCAGAAGTTTATGATTGAATGGGGAAGACAGACACAAACATAGCACTGCAATATAGCAAGGTTTATAGAAGTTTGTACACCAGTCCAGGGTTGTTGCCTCAGCCTGGCATGGGGTTGAGGGCCAGGAAAGTCTTAGTGCAATGTTTCCAGCTGAATCTTGAAGGGTAAGGAGGCAGGGTAGGTTGATATAAGAACCAGGTTTATATGATGGGCAGTCATTATGGAAATGGACAGAAAGGGGTAAATTAAAGATGTATCCTGGATGTATCCAACTGACTAAGTGATCTTGAAAGACAGGAGGAGTGAATGACTATGCTCCTTATGGAGACTTCTGCAGTGATGTGGCCAGGCTGCCTCTAGCCAGTGTGGGGTGGGGAGGGCAGGGGCTTGTGTCAGGGCCAAGTGGCTTGGTTCTTAACAAGAGCAATAAAATGAACACTTATCCAGTGACTTTATGAGAAGCCTAATGACAAGAGCTCTGAATACATTATCTCAGTGTACCTCAAATGTGGCATATGTGTTATGAGAGATTATTTTAGGTAATACCAGTTGAAGCACTGAATAGCACTGAATCATGTGGAAAGTTTCCTTCTTAACTCTCTTTTGAGCTTTCAGAAATTGCTGTGTTTTTAACTCTATTCTTAATGCACGTTAATCTCCATTTTAACGAAGAGAGGATAGCCTCAGGCCCAGAGCCTTAAGCAGGAAATAGTGCTTAGCTATAATCTAACAAAAATGTAATTGTTATTTACTGTGACAAAATTTTCAATACGATTTTTATTGGCATCTCTTATGGTTACTATCAATTTATGGTGATACTGGTTTTCTATTTATGATAACAATTTAAAGTTTCCTGTTATAGTACATTGCCTTAAGTGAAAACATAAATTGATTTAAAGAAAAATATTATCTGACTAATATTTCAGGTTTTATGCAGATATGGTAAAGATCAGGAAGGAATACACCAATGACTGAAGTTTGTATTATTTCACTCCTTCCAACAACTTTGTCAGGAAAATGTTATTTTAATCTCAATTTAGTTATTACAAAATTGCAATTTATAGAGGTTAAATAATTTGGCTATGGGCATTTATCTTGCAAGTACTAGAACTGGGATTTGAACCCAGGTCTTTCTGACTCTGAATCCCATGTTTTTAACCTCAAAGACATTGACTTTTATAGGCCAGATACCTACTGTAGGTGAAAGTAGGATTCTGGAATGTTAGAACCCGAATGGTCTTTTGAAACGATTTGGTCCAGTGTTCTCAAACTTCTTTACTACCAGTCCTCCTTTTATTATATATTTTTTCAATTTTTTGAAAAACAAACAAATGATGCAGTCTCCTAATGATTATGAATCAATTAAAGATGTACCATGTCTACTGGAGCTTTGAAAGAAGTAGTATTGCCTTGGGGTCTTAAAAAATTGTGTTGACAATAGAGTGTGAACCTCTCTTTAGCATCTTCATGGATTCCTAGGTGCGGTTCCTAGGTTGAAAAGGACCAAGCTAGGCTACTCCCCTGTTTACTAAGACATGGAGGAAGGGAGTGGTTTTGTTATTAGTAAGTTGCCAGGTCAGAAACAGTTTTGATAAAGTAACTTTTCCTTCTGTCACATTATTGAAATGGGCCCAATTCCTTCTCTGAGAGCTTTGATCCAAGGGCTTGGCTACCTCCTTGTTTCCTACCATTCCTGACTCCTTGGCTGCTTCCCACTACTGACCTGACATTTATGGCTTTTACTTCAGTCTCATCTCCATTGTTTTCTCCTCTGGGAAATGCATGCTTCCTCAAGGGAGTAGTTATAAAATGATTGTTAAGTAATCCCCAAGACTATGAAACCCTGAAGAACGTGCTAGATTTCTCTCCAAGTTTGTGTCTTTTCAAGTAACATTACTGCATCCTATTGGCCATCTAGGAATTATTAGAAGAGCCTCCCCCATCTCACCTTTGCTTCCCTGTCTAGGCTCAGCATTTCCGGTTCCTCTGACACATATTGTTCACTTCGGCAACACTGAACTACTTTCCTTGAACGTTCTTTCCTAGCTTACAGCCTTTTCACATGTTCTTTTGTACCTTATAGTCTTGCACATGCTGTTTCTTCTCAGAAATAGTGTTACCATTCACTTCACACTTACCATGTGCCAGTCACTGTGCCGAGAGAGCTTTGTTAGTTGATTTAATGTGGTCCTTACCACAGCTCTGCAAAGAAGGAATTATTATGCTTACTTAATATATAAGGCCAATGAGACACAAAGTGAATTAGTAACTTGTCACACCACTGGCAAGTATCAGAGCCAGGATTTGAATCTGCAACATCTGACTCAGGGTATATGCCTTGAATCACTTCCTCTTGTGATCTGCCATTCACAAGGCTTACTTTTATACAGTACCTCTTATTATTCATTCTACTTGGCCATCTTTTCTGATGCCTCTTGGCTATGTTAGAATTCTCCTCTAACCATTTCCACAGCGTCATCTTGTTTCTCTACTTTGTTGTGATCTCCTACTCACTTGTTTGTCATTGTAACCAGAGAGCGAGCAACATGGGGGCTCCCTCACAGGTGTAACCTCCCCACCCAGCACAATGTGGAAGACATAGTGAGCACACGTGCCTAATTATTGATGGAGGAAAGGCACCACCTTTGTTTCTTCTCTCCTTCTCGATCTGTATACTTAGTCATCAGATATTGTAATTCCTACCTCTCAAGTGTCTTCTCTTCTCTTCCCATCCCATTGCACACTTCCCATTTCCTTGCCTCTTAGCTTGGCTTCATGATCTCTTGTGTGGGCAGTAAAGTTCTCAAGCATTTGTTTCTGCAAAGAAACAGTTTATTGAGTGATAAACGAGCAAGATTATTCTGTGAAATAAGGTTGATCACTTTCAGTGACTGTGGCTCACCTTTCTGTAAGCAGTCTTTGAATCCGGAAGTAAAGACTCTCTAATAGTGTGTTACAACCTTGCTGAATGCCTCAAACTACCATCCCAGTGAATAGAAAGTTGCCACAGATTAGAATAAACTGTGATCTGTTGATGCTAGGTCTGGGTTCTAGGCTGAATGAGGCTGAACTTTGATTCCTGAATTTTCTGTAAGTTCATGTGGGCATTGACACATGAAGAAGTACATCTTTTTAGTTGATCAAAGCCATGTAGCAATATTTTAAAACTCCTCGTGGAGGGAAGAGTGTAGTATTCACAACCCAACCACATGGAATAAGCTTAAGCTGGAGAAGCTGCTTGAAGTTCTGACACATGGCCACCATCACCTTCTTCCTGATAAAACTATAGATGAAGTTTTCAATGCTGTCTTCATTTTGACCCTACTTTCACTTTCATCTTCACAGATTTATTTGGTTATTGGCTTCTCACACAAGCCCTCCCCAATACTTCCCTGCATCCCCCAAGGAAAAGACAGAAGTACTTGAATTCAATTTTGCCAGCAAGCAATCTGGATGCCACAGTTAGCTTAAAATGAATGAAATGGATAAAAAAGATATGTAGTCACAGGTGCCTTGACACATGTTTCAAGGTGATTCCAAACATGCTCATCATACAGTATAACTTTCATGTTGATAGCTTCACATGAACAAAAGGTCACTTTTTTTGGGAAGTGATATTGCAATGACTTCTCACTACTGATCCTGCTTCTAAGCTCTTTCTTTTCATTTCCATTCTCTTTGCTGCCATCTTAAGCAAAACTCTGACCATGTCTTTCCTTTGCTGGACATTCAAGACCTTCCACAAATTGGGCCAAACAACCTTTGTGGTTTTCCCTGCCCTACAGCCATTGTTCAGCTATGCTGGATTGCTCACCCTGGACATACCACCTTGTATCGTGCCTTTCTGCCTTAGCTATTTTTTTTGCAGATCTCTGGAGGATCTTCTCCTCACATAGCCTCCTATTTTATTTTTCCATCTGTCACAGCCCTACTGAAATGGTGTCATTACCACATCTTTCTGGATCTCCCCAGTCAGGAATTTTCTCTCCCTTGTATTTCCAAATGTGTTGATGTCTCTATTTTATCTTAAATTTCTCATGAAATTATCTATCTTAAATTTCTCCTTTATCTTAACTTTGCATTTTTTAAAAATCCAAAGCTTTTTTTCATAGTCAAAAATAAATGGGAGAGAACAAAAGAAAGGACCTATAATTTCTATGCCCAGATAATATTTCTTGACATAAAAAATCATGCGTGTATTTTGTTGGAAAAGTCTGATAGTACAGAAAGGAATGAGAGAAAAAATAATGCCCCCCCCCATATCTTTAACTGTAGCATATAACAATCTGCTGTGTTTTATGTGACTGCATTTACTTCACTACTGGACTTTCTACCCTCCTTGAGTATGGCCACTACTACTTTGTATCCAGTACTATATACATAGTGAGCATACAATAGTGGGCAGTGAGCATACAATAAATATCTGCATGGCTGTCACATGCTATCATTTCTAAGTTGTTTCATTTAGACAGACTTTATAATGTATATGGTATCTATCATACACATATGTGCACATACACACACACACATATGGCAAACCCAATTGAAAAAAGTCTACCCTTGGAGTAGCATGGAAATGTATGAGTGCCTTTCAAGGGGAGAGCCACTAGAAAACTGAATTCCTAGCCCAGCATCTTAGAGTTGCAAGGAATAGAGATTCTTTCAATTTTCCTCATCCTTTAATTAAAGGCTGAGGAGCTCTGGGATCCCAAAAAAGCTACGACTCAAGTATTGGGGTAGGCAGGAATGGTCTTTTTCTCATCTCAATCTTACTTGGTGGGGCCTCTGCTTCTCTCTCTACATCTGTTCCAATATCCTGTCTTTCCTAAAATGCTTCCTTCCTTTGCTTAGTCATCCTGCTCCTGGCCTCAAATGGCTACTCCTACCCTGACTGCATAACCCTCCAATTTAGCAGCCCACAGTTGAATGACAACAATCTCTCAGCTACCAAGGTCCCAGTTTTTAGGAGGGTAACCAGATTGGCCCAGCTCATCTTTCTTGCTAGACTGATGATGCAGGATGCCAATGGGTAGCTGTGCTTATGCTAGGTGTCCACCTCTGGACCAATCAACCATGACCAGGAGGTAGGGTCATGTGGTATGGAACCTGATCAAGCCACCTCAGCAGGGCTCTGGTGGGGAATAGATTCCCTGGGGAAAATATATGGTGAGGTTAAGGGCAGAAATTTGAGATTAAAACAAGTAGTGTAGTTAAGTACTTGGGGGAATATTTAAACAAGTAAATATTTGGGGGGACATGAGATCTTCTTTAATTATTTGAAAAGGTTTATCCGATGGATGAGGAGGCCCTTTTATTTCTGCTTAACTCCAGAGAGTATAACCAATAAGTTATGTATAACCATTTATGTTATATAGTTATATATGTATACATATATAAAATGAATACATATAAAAACACATACACACACACACACATATATATATATATATGTATAAATAAAGCCAGAGAGCACAACCAGTAAGTGGGGGTGAAGTAAGGAACTGAGCATATTGGGAAAAACAAACTCTGATAATAACTCCCCATATGACTCTCCAGGTCATGAATTTCCTTCATGGGAAGTTTGAACCAGAACTTGAGTGAACCCTTTTAATGGGGCATTTGTGTATTTGGAAAGGTCTTGATGAGATGACCTTGAAAAGTTCTTTCTAACATTTACAATTCCAGGGATTCACTTGTAAGGGTTTCTTCTCACCCACATTCACAAAATGACTCGGCAAACACATGTGCACCTCTGAGTTCCACACCTGGTACATGGCATTTGCACAACTGAGGAGCATTCTCTGATTTGTGTCTCCCAATTTGACTGCAATATCATCAGAGGCTACTTAGCCATCTGGCTGCTGCTACCTCTTGTCTCCTGGAGTGCTCACTGTTTTCAGCTAGGTTTGGTAGTCTTGAGCTCATTTCATTTTCTAAACAGCTAGGCAATTATAATACAGGAGGCAAAAGCAAGGCTGATGACAAAGCCGCACTGTTGGTAGTGAGAGCAGAAAAAAAAAAAAGCTCCACTGCCTGGAAAGTATCTACTAGTGATTTTGAATCACCGAGCTCATTGCTAACTAACATTGTAATTAGAGTTAAACCATGAAAGCCAAGATTTAGGAGACCATCTGGTCTGCTGTTTGGAGAGAGGGAGAGAACATTCCAACCTTGGAGAATGGAGTTGCTGGGGCTCCTGCGAATGACCTTGTACTTTGCTTGACTTCTTTCTGTTTCAATCTCTTCTATGATGGATGGCAAATGCTGTGCTGAAAAAACACAGATGTTTTCCAAGACCTTGACAGAATGGGTTCCCTCCATTCTCTGGCTTGAATCCAGCAGCACCAGATCTGTGGACATTTATTGAGGGCCTATTAAATGTGAGAAACTCTTGTTAGTCCCTGTGGATTAAAAGCATATAGCATCTTCCTTTAAGGAGACTAGAATCTAACTGGAGGGCAAAACATAAATACTTGAACAGCTGAAATGACAAGTCCAAAGAGGTCAAAGCAGAAGGACCCTGGCGATGAGTTTTGAAGAATGGAGGGATAATTGTGGCCCACAGCGATCCATGGACATTTCATTATAGAGATGTTAGCTGAGCCTCGTGGACTTGAAGAGGTCAAAAGTGCAAAGTAAGTAGAGCTGTTATGAAGGGGGCAAGTTGCCGAAAAGCCAAAGCCCCTTCAAAGCCATGAGTCCATCAATCTGAGAAGAGCACTCACCGGATGTTAGCTTTGGCATCCTTTCCTAGTAGAAGGGAACTAAGTGATTCAGTTAAGTATCCTTAGCAAGCATATCCAGCATTGTATTTGTGAACTTGGGAAGAAACATTTCAAAGGCAGTTCTGTTTTGTGTTATTGCCTTTGACCTTGAGTTACCAACATGCATCCTCTATAATCATTTCCTGACTTGTACCTCTTCCATTGAGCCAGGAACCCATCTCTCTCTCTCTCTTTTTTTGTATATATATTTTTATTGGAGTTTGATTTGCCAACATATAGTATAATACCCAATGCTCATCCTGTCAAGTGCCCACCTCAGTGCCTGTCACCCAGTCACCCCATCCTCCCCCCTTCCACTACCCCTTGTTCGTTTCCCAGAGTTAGAAGTCTCTCATGGAACCCACCTCTCTCTAATATCCACCTGTGGGGGCCTAGCTTTGACCTTGGGGTATTTGGGGGACACATTGCGGTATTTGGGGGACATTAAGGAAAAAATATCATTTATTTTCTAACTTTGGTCATTCTGATTTTTTTTTTAAAGATTTTATCCATTTATTCATGAGAGAGACACAGAGGCAGAGACACAGGTAGAGGGAGAAGCAGGCTCCATGCAGGGAGTCCGATATGGGACTCGATCCGGGGACTCCAGGATCAGGCCCCCGGACGAAGGCAGGCGCTAAACCGCTGAGCCACCCAGGGATCCCCATTCTGATGTTTGAAATCAGTTATTACATCTTCCCTGAACTTTGTTTCTTCTGAACTATTTATCTTCAGTTTCTTCCTGTGTTTCTCAGAATACAGCCCTTGCCATTGGGTACACAAGCTGTTATACAGTTTTGTCCAGTTTTATACCTTGTGATAATGGGGGGGGGGGGGTAGTGATGACCTATATCTTTGAGAGCCTTCAGTAAATACAATGACTTCTCTTAGGAGGAACTCTTAGTCTGTTGGAATCCTGTTAGCTGTGAGCTTCTCCAGGGGCACTGAAGCACCTGTATCAGACATACATCTGGATTAGAGAGAGCTTTGGAGAAACAGCTCCTTATTCCTGTACCTATCCTCTTTCACCCCCAGTCTATTTCCTGTAGAAAGGGCACAGGTGTGAAGGTAGCAGATATCTCTATTCAGTTTGCAAAACAAAGCCTAACTGAACAGTTACTTTCTAGATCATCTTCCCTATTTTATTGGCATTTGCTTATGAAATTATTTAAGTCATTTGTTCACTTGCTGATTCATTGAGCACCATATATAACAGACTTATGCTGCAGATGCAGATTCAGAGTAGTGTCTGTGTCCTCAAGGAGATTACAGGCTAAATGAGATAGGCTCCAAGGTTCATGAGTACAGTTCAGTGGGATAAATGCTAAAATGGGGGTGGTGGGGACACAGAGCAAGAAGTCAGGAAGTGGGCAGTGCGGGGTGGGGGGAGGTTAAGGGAATTTACAATCAGGAGATCATAATGATTAGATTGTGCTATTTGAATGCAAGGGCAGTGCCTTGTTCATCCACTTGATCCTCTGCTCCTAGCATAGTGCCTCACCACTTACAAATGCTCAATAAATATTTATGGAATAAGTTGAATAAGCTGCTTTCTTCCATCAGAATCAGAGCAGCTCTTCTTCGAAGTTGCATTCAACAAGCAAAAGACTGAAGAGAAAGAACCCCAAAAGAATGCCCATAATCATTGGATTTTTACCAAGAGACTGTAGAAAGAGTCCACCAAGTTGAGTTATTCAGTACAAAAAAAATACTGTCTCTCCCAATAGCTGCATGTTGCCGTTTGCATCTTTCTCACCCTTTCTGAGAGCCAGCAGGGAGGCCACCTGTCTCCCCGGCTTTTGGTCTTGGGGAAAGAAGAGGCAATATCCTTGTTCTGTAACATTCCTTACACTTCTCTCCCCATAGTGGCTCTCCTCCTGCATTTCCAAAGCCCAAGACTCACCTCACTGGGTGGTGATGACCATCAATGTGTCTATCAAAAGACACAGCTTCCATTTACCCAACTCATTTCCTTGCGGTATTTGCAAAGTACACAACCACTGGGCAAATGCCAGTCACCCTACACAGTGGGTCCATCTCATACCCTAAAGCACCCGAGTAATTACTGTAATATGTGCAAAACTTTACAAGTATATTATGCCATTAATTCTCCTATCAATAGTCAGGGCAGGTGTCCTCGTCCCCATTTATAGTGAAGAGTCTGTGAAGAGCTGACTGAGATTTCCCGAGATCAAACTTTTGTTAAGAGTGGAGACTGAATCCCAGGGCTTTTGTGATTATTAGTATTTTTGAAATAAATTTTCTCCTGATTTTGAAAGTTAGATATGTTCCCTGTAGAAAATCAGAATGAAAGAAGCAAAGTAACATCATGACACAGAAACATTTCTAGTAACAGTTTGGATTTTCCTCTGGTCTTTTTTATTTTCTACGTCTAGATGTTAGAATTATATGCATATGCACATTGATACTAAAATCCTATTACACCATTTTATGACCTGCCTTTCAAAAATTGAGATATAACACAACATGATACTAGTTTCAGGTATACCACACAATGATTTGATATTCGTATTTATTGTGAAATGATCACCACAATACATCTAGTCAACATCTGTCACCTCAACATAGTTGCACATTTTTTCCCCTTGTGATGAGATCTTTTAAGATCTACTTCTCTTAGCAACTTCCAAATATGCAATGCAAGGTTATTAGCTATAGTCATTGTGCTGTAACTTACATCACCAGGACTTATTTATTTTTATCAGCTTTGCCCATTCCTCCCTGCCCACCCCCCTTGCCTCTGTCAATCTGTTTTCTATAACTGTGAGTTTGGCTTTTTCTTTCTCTCTTTTTTAAGATTTTACATATAAGTGAGATAATATAGTATTTGTCTTTCTGTGTCTGACTTCGTTTAGTATAACCTGCCTTTTATGAATTAAATATCATTCATTTGTTCAACATGCATTTTTTAAAAATATTATTTATTTATTTATTTATTTATTCATGAGAGACACACAGAGAGAGGCAGAGACATAGGCAGAAGGAGAAGCAGGCCTAGGGGACTTGACCTAGGATCATACCCTGAGCCAAAGGCAGATGCTCAACCACTGAGCCACCCAGGTGCCCCTGGTCAGCATGCATTTATGGGACATCTCTTGCATGCCAGATATGAGCAAAGTCCTACAGGGAGGTGGGGAGACTGGCATTCCACAAATAATCACAGTAATAAATGCAGAGTCAGAAACTGAGAAGTCACAGGGAGGAAGAGAAGATGCTAGGAAACAAAGAGACCTAATTTACAGGGAGGGGTTAGGGAATGGTTTTCTGGGGAAGTGGCACTTAACATGAGGCTTCTAGAATGAGGAGGTTTTTGCCAGAAAGAGTGGGGTGCAGGCAGCATTTTAGCAGAGTGATATGAATGAAGACACAGAGCCAACAAGAGCTTTCTAGGCCCATGGGGCTGAAAGAGGGTCCCTGTGGCCAGTAGGAAGGGAGAAGAGGGAGGAGCCTGGTGGGAGATGAAGCTGGAGAGGGAGTCAGGCCCAGATCCCAGGGCCATACGTGGATTAAGGGCTTCATCCTAACACCCAATTAAGACAGTGAAGGATTTATTTTTTTAAGATTTATTTATTTATTTATTTATTTATTTATTTATTTATTTATTTAGAGTTGGGGTAGGGGGAGAGGGAGAGAGACAATCTCAAGCAGAGAGCCCTCTCAGGGCTCCAGCTCACGACCCCAAGATCATGACCTGAGCTGAAATCAAGAGTTGGTTACTTAACCGACTAAGCCCCGCAGGTGCCACAATAGTGAAGGTTTTTAAAAAAAAAAAATTTTTTTTTTAAATAGTGAAGGTTTTAAACAGGAGAGTGACACAGTCTGCTTCACCATAAAAAGATCACACACGCTGAATTGAAGAGTGTGGATGGAGGAGGAGGGGGAGGAGGAATTTATCATTGAATAGCCTGTTGCATAATTTTTAGTGGCAGCATTTTATTTTTTCAATATGACTTAATTTTAAAAAGTCCTCTATTTGATGTTGTTTTTGTTATAATTTGCAAAATAATGAATATCCTTACAGAAAAGTTAATGTGCACAGCTGTGACGATTGCTTTAGATGAAATCCCTAGAGGTGGACTTGCTTGCTCAGAGGACATGTGCAGTTCTAAGGCTGTTTTTCCATATTGCTAACTTACCTCCTAAAAAGGCTGTGTAAACTTCAACTCTCCCAGGCAGGGAATACATATACTGATTTCCATATACTCTTGCTAACTTTGGCTATAATTAAAAAAAATTCTGTGTCCTGACAGACTAAAAATGAAATCTCATGTTTTATTTATTTATTTTTTTAATCTCATGTTTTAATTTCATTTCTTTGATTATCAGCATGAGAGAGCATTTTCATAAGTGTATTAGTTATTTATAGTTCTTCTTCAGTTGCTGCTGACCCCCTCTAATTCTATCTCTGAACCAGAGCACCTCTTTAAGATGCCTTGTAGAGAAGATTCATGAGATTTCCCAGGCAGCCTGACTCCTGCTCCCAGGAGGCCATCTTCAAGATTCACAGGTGCTGACAGACTAAAGTGACCATCCTATGAACAGAAGACCCAGGAATTTATATTTATCATAGAGATTCATACATAAAAGGACAAAATACACAAATTAAAAAGGTCCTGGATATAGAATTGCTCTTCCTGCTGCTATGTAAGATAACTGTGTGCTTTAAACATTCAGCTGTTTAGAGCAGTACTATTCGGTGGAAATATGACATGAATCATGTGTACAATTTAAAATTATCTAGTGTCATAATAAAAAATTAAGAAGAAACTGGTGGAATGAATTTCAATAGCATTTTATTTAACTGAATATAATCAAAATATTATCATAACAACTTGTAATCAATATAAAAATATGAATGTGGTATTTTTTAAAAAAGATTTTGTTCATTTATTCAACAGAGAGAGAGCATAGGCAGGGGGAATGGCAGGCAGAGGGAGAGGGAGAAGAAGGCTCCCTACAGAGCAGGGAGCCTGATGCAGGACTTGATCCTAACACTCTGGGATCATGACCTGAGCTTAGGGCAGATGCTTAACTGACTGTGCCACCCAGGTAACCCTGAATGTGGTATTTTTATATTCTTTTTTTCATATTGTCTTTGAAATTCAGTATACATTCTATATTTATTGCATATTTCAGATTGGATTAGCTACATTTCAGGTTCTCAATAGTCATACATGGCTGGTAGCTTCATACTGGATAGCATGGGTTTGGATGGTGCCTGAGAGCCTGACCTTAATCAGGTGCCCCTTAGAGATACCACAGGTACAATTTCAGACCATGCAAAAGAGTGAATACTGTAACAAGGCAAGTCCAATGAATTTTCTGGTTTCCCAGTGCATATGTTTACCCTATACTGTAGCCTATTAAATCTAAAAACATGTATATATCTTAATTAAAAAATTAAAGTTAAAAGGTGTAATCACTGGTCACAGAGCCCCATTACAAATACAATCATAATAAAAAAGCCTAAAATATTGTGAGAATTACCCAAATGTGGCACAGATACATGAAGTGAGCAAATGCTGTTGGAAAATTGTGCCAATAGACTTGCTCCAGACAGGGTTGCTATACAGCTTCAGTTTGTAAACAGTTGGATATCTGTGAGGTGCAATACAACAAGATGCCTGGGCTCACAGCTTTATAGGATTATCTCAGTTGGAGAGGAGTTCAGTGTTGGTGAGCTAGCACTCACTAAAGGTACTGCAGGGAGAAGTGACTTTATCAAGGCCACGTGGCTGAGGGGTGGTCTGTGAGAAGTGGACTCAGGTGTCTGCCCTTCTATTACCAGCACCTTCCATTTTGGGAATATCATGAGGTAATGCAGTGCAGACTACATAGTAAACTCACTAGATGGGGAAAGTAGTGTCCTGGTTATGGTCATTCAACCATACACAATAGTGGCTGTATTTATTAAAACAACAACCACAATAAAGCACACGTTTTGACCCTAGAAAGCAGAAGAAGAATAAACAGAGAGATTTTCTTGGGAAGAACTTACTGTTGTGTCCATCTGAGCCTTGGAACATTGGCCTTTAAGGGATGTTTCTGATCCTCAAGGCAAATGGATTCTGGTTCACCTTTAGGGACCTCATCTTTGTATTCGTCCGATGGATGCACTGAGTGATGTGGCCAGCAGGTGGTGCCAGAGACAGCTGGTAACCGCAGAAAGTGCTAACCATCCTAGTCAAAATCTGGATATTTCAGCAATAAATCCAGGGGCCTATACATTAACAACTAACTTGGCAATTTTTAAAGACATGATACAAGCCATGCAACACATGCGTGCTAGATTCAGCCTAGGGGCTGCTTGCTAACATCCTCCATCCTGACCAACCATGCAAAACTTGATTTTTCTTAAGCAGACCCATAGAGGTTCTCCCCTCACACCTCAGACATGAACACACTCACTTAGTAGAAGTATGGAAGCCTGTCCTAGGCCCCAGTGGCTGCAGATCAACAGCTGGGGCTCAGATGCCGATCTGATGGGAAAGAGGAAGTGGAAATCTAGTCCATCCTTGAAATATGGAACGTGGGTAACTGGAAAGTTGTTCATATTCTCTAAAAGAGCAGAAGAATACTTCTCACTTTAATAAATATTGATCAGAAGCCAATTCCAGACCTGGTCAGCAAAACCAGAAAACCCTCAAGGAGGTAATTTTGAATGCTTCATATAAAAAATAGAAAATATTGCATTAGTAAATTTTATATTGAGGACCTGTTAATACAACACCTTGAGTGGAAAATACTAAGAGAATTAGAAGAAGCATGACAGAGAAATGATTTGTAGAAGGAGAGATACAAAACAGGGCTAAGACTAATAACATTGGCCCTGAGACTAGCCCAGGGGTTGGGGATAAGGAGGATTTCAGTAAGTGCTCAGGGATGCGGGTGGGAGATTCTCAAGTGGAGTGACAGGGACAAGGCCAGGGACAAGGCCAACGCAAGACAGATTAACAGGAAAATACCACACAAATGTACTTAATACGAGTTTTATGTGTCAAGGGAGTCCTCATAAGGAGGGAAGACCCAATGAAATGGTGAAACCTAAATGGTTTTGTGCTGCCCTGAACAAAGAGAAGCAACTTGGAAAAAGTAAACTATGTGGGGAGGCTAAAGGAAGATATGAGCTATTTTAACAAGGTCTGTTGATTTTTCTTTTCTATGATTCACCATTGAAAAAATGTTTCTTTTTTCCTGGTACAGGGAGGGTATCTTTCATATGAGAGTTTTTATCTCTTGTTTTCAGGAAGAAAAGGAAAGATCGGAATTTCCTTCTTGCTTTTTGAAGAATCTTTAGCTCAAAATAATCCTTACGCCAAAGTGGTATATTTTGGGGTGCCACTCCTCAAGCTTATCACACTAAGATTTCCATGTTCCCCGTGGGCATAGGTTGAAGAAAGTAAGAATGTATATATATTTTAAAAATCCCAAACCCAAAAACCTACTTGTCCCAGCCAGAACCTGAGAAAGATCAAGACTGTACAAACACCGGTGGAATTTGCGCCAAATGAAGAACTCCCTGGGTGTGGGGAGAAACTATGTAGCACCAGGGGAGGAGAGTCAAGTGTCAGAAGTGCAGAGGAAAGTTCTTCTCTTGAAATAAACTTTCCAATGGGCAGAAGCACAATTTTGAAAATACTTCATCCTGAATAAGAGAAATAGAGGATATAATTTCTTAAAATGTCTGGGATGAAAGAAAGTAAAACAAAATGAAAGTCACAACTGGGATTGTTGATTAGAAGCAGGGAAAAATGGAGTCTATACTGTAGAAATGTCATCAGGAACAGGAGATACATTTTATTTTATTTCGTTTTAAGATTTTATTTATTTGAGAGAGAGAGAGAGAGCAAGAGAGTAAGAGAGTAAGAGAGAGAGCATGCACAAGAGCAGGAAGGAGGGGCAGAAGGAGAAGCTGATTCCCCACTGAGCAGGGAGTCCAATGTGGGGCTTGATCCCAGGACCCTGAGTTCATGACCTGAGCCAAAGGAAGATAATTAACTGATTGAACTACCCAGGTGCCACCAGGAGATACATTTTAGAAAGTTTTCCAGAATGCAGGGAAAGGTGATTTAGATGAAAGGCAGGGAGAGATACAGAAACCAGAGGTGACAAGTGTAACCTACAAATGCTAAGAATATTGGAAGAAAAATACAGAGCAAAGAGATTATCTGCAATGATTAAATGAACAATCAAGGAAAACCTTCCAAAACAAAACAACAAAAACCCACTTGGATAGAAATTGTTTCCCAGATTTTCCCACCAAACCTTAAATAGACTCTATGTCAAGACAAATCCTGGTAAGGATTTCAAGTTTTGGGGACAATCTTCCAAACAGAAAATTAGAGGAAAAAAAAGAAAAGAGGTAATTTTAAAAGGACAAAAATCAAGTTAGTTTCAGCCTTTTCACATTAAATAACTAACATCAGAAGGCCACAGAGTATCCAAGTGATCTCAGCTGTGATCCAAGAATTTTATATCCAGAGAAGATGGTATTCTCTGAACAAGGGATCCAAAGGAAATGCAAAAGTCCAAGAAAATATACTTCCGAAGTAACTCCATTTATGCAAAGTAACTCTAAATGTTTCTTTCCACAAGTAGTTACATTGGAAACAAATTAACAAATGAAAAAAAATTGGAAGTCAAAAACATGGCAGCAGCATAACAACTAGCTAAAGAGCTAAGTGAACAAAAATACTAACAAGGAGAAAAAAAATGGCCAAGCCCATGATTGCCACCTACATACAGGAAGTTGTTTGAGCCACATAAAAGCCACATAAAAGCCTCATAGCACTGAGGGCAGATTTGTGTACTCACAACAGTTTTTTTTTTCTGTATATTTTTTTACTGGAGTTCGATTTGCCAACATATAGCGTAACAGCCAGTGGTCATCCCGTCAAGTGCCCCCCCTCAGTGTCCGTCACCCAGTCACCCCATCCTCCCGCCCACCTCCCTTTTCACTACCTCTTGTTTGTTTCCCAGAGTTAGGAGTCTCTCATGTTTTGTCACCCTCTCTGATATTTCCCATTCATTTTCTCTCCTTACCCCTTTAATCACAACAGTTTGTTTATAAGCAGCTTTTAATACTGTTGAAATGTCCAGCCAGCCTAACAACAGCCCTGGGAACATGGCCTATATATGTGGCTTTTCATCCAAAATTCCAAACAAAGTTTCCAAACGAAGTTCACAGCAACAAAAAACACTAAAGGGACTCATTCTAGGACTTTCTCCTCGTGGTGACTATTTCAGAAATGACTCTTCTATAATAACAATTGCTCATCACTGACCTACTAATCCAGTTTAGATAAAGATGGTTCCTATCTCTTTGGTTTATTAAATCAGAAGACTCAAGAACAGGCAGTGTGGCCTATTTATTTAAGAATCTTTTTGCCACCACTGAGATTGATAATTGCATGGAACAAGAATGTGCATGGTGTTCAGCTCTTGCTAAGGTAAATGTTTCCATTGGGCACTGAACTGTAAACTCCCACATCGGGACTTCAGCAGGAACCAGGCTGTGCTAAATATTTCCAGAATGGATGTCACCCAACTCAGTGCGTTTTTTGTTTTCTTTTTGACTCATGATTAATAATATGCCTGCTCAGCAATGCTTGCATCTGGTCTGTTCTTCCATAGTGTTTATGAGACTTCTATGATTCTTAACATCAGCCAGTGGGGTTCCTTTTCTTTTTTTCCATTTTTTTCTTTCTTCTTTGTTGTTGTTGTTGTTGTTCTTTTTTTTTTTTTTTTTAAAGCAGAACACAAATGTATCTATTTCAAACAGTACTTTAAATTGATTTTCTTTTTGCTATTTGCAAGATGGAAGCATCCCAAAGTCAGATTTGGAGACTATCTCAGGAGTTAATCAACTTTAATTCTCCACCTGGGGCAGAAATCTCTAGAATATCTGGACACTGATGATTTAGCTCATTTGCAGTGTTCATCTACAGTGCCAGGGAACTCAGTATTTCAGATTGAGACAACTCACTTCTGAGAACATTCGGCCACTTCTTTTTTTTGTTTTGTTTTTTTTTTGTTTTTTCAAAAGATAATCTAATCACAAAATGTTTCCAATAGCCAACCAAACACATAGGAGAGATCTTATGTTTAAGTTCACATGAAAGAACATGCATTAACCTGGCTGTTCTCTGACTTCTCCTAAGAGTGTTTGCTATTGTTGCTTTACTTAGCATCAGGTGGGATTCCAGCCAGGGAATCTGATGGTATTTCTAGATTTTCCAGTATTTAGCTCACGGTCCCCACGATCAGTTCTCCTCTGTGTGTGGCCCAGGTACTTAGACATACTACAATTTCTTCTTTCCCCAGGACAACTAAGAAACATTGCCAGTTTCTGAGGAGCCAGGGCTTCAGGAAGAGTGGTACCACATGGCCCCTGGAAATGAAACCTGAATCTGTTGGTGGCTGGGGTGGTTTCCATGTTGAATTCGGCCACTGGCACTCCCCGGGCAGACACCTGGGGTGCAAGCATGGCAGCAGGATAAACCACAGAGGAAGTTCCCACCACTAGACATAAGTCAGGGAGGGTCAGCTCTTTGTCAACCTCCTCCAGAACGGCAGGATCCAGGTTTTCTCCAAACCACACGACGTGAGGTCTCAGCAGGCCCCCACACCCTGCCTCTTCACACCGGGGAAGTTTTTCCACTGGGATTCTGGCATCTTGAGCTTCAGGGTCTGGAGCACCTTTTCCTGATAAAGCTGGACAAATTGGACTCCTGTAATTCTCAGCCACAATTCCACAAGAGGTACATCGCGTTTTAAATAAGCTCCCATGGATTTCCAGAAGGTTCTTGGTGCCAGCCCTGCGATGCAGCTCATCGATGTTTTGAGTGATGACCATGACCCGTCGGCCCTGCTCAGGCAGCCGGGCCTCACATTCGGCAGTGGCAAGGTGCCCCGGGCTTGGCTCCTTGCTGAGCATGACCTCCCGCCGATAATGGTAGAACTCCCACACCAGGGAAGGGTTTCGTGCAAAGGCCTGAGCTTGCCATTTTCTCCAGTAGCCCCCAGCTCCTCTCAAAGTCGGGACTCCGCTCTCAGCACTAACGCCAGCCCCTGAAAGGATGACTATGTGCTTCGCTTTTGCAAAAAGCTTCCGAAAATCAGCCATACTTGAACTTGGTCGAGCCATTGTTGGGCAAATCCGGGTTCCAGTGGAGGCTGGAGACTTCAATCCACGACACAGCCCATAAAGTAATCGACGGGGGGCAATCTGAAGAGGTCGCGTCAAGTTGTCTTTGCGGTACTAATTCCTGAGATGGGTTCTGCTCCGCCGCGGGACCTTGACCTCGCTTCCGGCCCCTCCCTCGTCTCCCGGGCGGCAGCGCCCGCAGGCCAGGCCCGGAGCACGCCCGGGCTCGAGGCTCCGCACGTGTGGCGGCCCTGCCCGGGGGCTCCGGGGGGGTCAGCTTCCCGCACAAGCGGGGTCCACTCCCCTCCCCCTCGCTGCTCCGCCCGGCACGGACCCTGGAAGCGGGGGAGCGCGCATGCGCCCCATTCGGCCACTTCTTGAAGGTTAGAGACTGTGGCTTCCTCAGTGTGGTCTTCTGACTCTGAAAGGGCAGCTTTGTCCCCCCAAGTAATGGAGGTCCCCATTCCCTTGATAATGAGGAATGCTTTTTTATTCCAGTTGTATTCAGTCAACTTTGATAGGTTGCACTTTGAATGCACATGATGAGCCAAAATAGAATTTTTGTGTGTGATGCTTTCTACTTGGCTGATGACTATACTGCAGGCAGATCTGAGCTTATAAACGGAAAAATACATGGTGAGATCCAAAGGACCCATGGATTGATCCATAGTTCTTCTCTCCAGAAACTTCTGTTCTACTCATGAGTATAGTACTGTCATTGAGAATTTGGTTCCGGGGTCAGGCTGCCTGGCCTAAATGGTCCCTGCCCCTGAATAGTTCAGTGATTTTGGCAAGCACCTACCTCGATGAATTGATAAGCAGATTAGGTGAGATAATGTATGTAAAATGTTTAGCATAAGTCCTGGTACATATGCAAAACAAAGAGAGTGTTAGCTGTTTTTAGTACTACTGTTACTACTACTATATGTCAATGCCTGAAATTTTACCACTAGGCTGTACTTTATGTACAGAGGTTCTGATTCAGTACGTTCTGACTAGGGTTGGAGTCTGCCTTTTTAGCAAGCTCTCAGGGTGATGCTATACAGGTGGTTCCCAGACCACATTTTGAGGAATGCTGCATTGGAGAGATCCATTGCCTTTAGGATATGAAGGTTTTAGGGCCTTAGGAAGCCACCCGCTAAAGCATGAGCATCTTTGTAAGGGCCTATCACTCTTAACAGTTTGTTGACAAGTATTCATTCAGCAAATGGTTCCAGAGAACTTTCTGCTCATAGTGCACTGTTCTCTAGCTGGTGAAATAGAATTGAGACTATAATTGCTACGCTTAGAGAGCTCAGAGCCCAGTGGAAGAGGACACAAAGTCAACATGGGTGCTACTGGTGTCTAAGAGGATTTTAGGTGGTATGTGAATAACCATGTAAAAATTCTAATTGTTGTGTGTTACCTTCCCTTTTATGTGGGATACTGGTGTTCACTTTACACAGTTTATTTGCAAGGTAAAACAATTTCACTTAAACAAGCAAGTTGATCTAAACAAACCTATTAGATAGCAGTGATAGAGTGGAATTTGAAAGTGGTACATGGATGTCTAAAGCCTAGGAAAATGCAGTATTTTGGTGGGACGGTAATGCTATACTCAGAGTGGTTCATTAAATAGAGGGAAGGCCAGTGAACTCAGCCTGGGAGGACAGGCAGCGTTTCACAGGTGAGGCCGTCCTCTTCCTTCCTCTTCTCTTCCTGTTCCTAATGTAGTAATTACCACAGAAAGAACATTCTGTGGTATGTGTTCTCACCTACCTTTACATGCTTTATCTCATTTAGTTCTTGTAACAACCCTGTGAGGTGGGTGAGTGCTATCTCTCTATGAGGAGATCAGAGTCACAAAGCTCACAAGGAGGAGGGTTTGAACCCAGTAGTGCACTCTGACCTCTAGCTCCAAACCAGTGTTCCATCATCTTGACCCAGTGGAGGTTAGAACAAGTGGCTATGAAGAGGTCCTGGAGAAGATGTCTGTGGTGTGTGTGCATGTGTGTGTACGTGTGTGCGTGGGTGGGAAGGAGGCTTGGCAGGATGGCTTCATAATTTGTGTGGCCCAGTGAGAAATGAAAATGATTGGCCCCTTGTTAAAAATTAATTCATAATTTAAAGACAGTGACAGCAGAACATTAAAGCTTGCATGGGGGGGTCTTCCAAGCCCAGAGCACGGAAGCATGTGCACATGCTGTACACCTACCCATACACCGGCCCTTGGACTTGGGGTCATTATGGAAAGGGGATGAGAAGGGCCAAAGGAAGGATCCCAAGACCCTGCACCTCTTTTTTTTCTTTTCCAATAACTGACCTGAGGAACTGTTGTTATAGAGCAATTTCCTCCTGTTTTTTTTGTGCTTTTTGGGAAGGAGAAAACCTTCACAAACATGAAACTAGATAAGGAAGGTTCCATTGCCCTATGATGACTTCAGAGACCTTAACACAGCTCCAAATGTCAATATTTCTTCAATGGGTTCTGCAAATAAGAGTTTTGTGGATAATTACATTTTTAATAAATTACAGTTTGCAGCTTGATAGTCAAATAGATTTCCTGTTCTGGAAGTTGGCCTTTCTTCCCAGCCCCATTACCATGCCCTAGTCACTCCACTCCCTTCTTGTAAATCCTTCATAATTAGGATGAGAGTTGTTCATTGACTCAAACCTTCTTGTAGTCTCAGTTCCTGCTAATTCATTGTGTGAAAGAGCTAAATGTTATGAAAATTGCCATTTATTGCCTCATATCCATAATGTGCCTGTTTAACGAAATGAAGTAGGAATGAATTATTTTTGGACTTCGTTGGTGGCTGCAGACCACAATGACGAATAATCACACATGTGGAAGGTTTAAATGGAATTTTCATAGAAAATGTGCATCTAACTTGTTTTATTAAGCAACCTTGATATGTGACAGTCTAGATTTATAAATTCCAGGATTTATTATTTATGTTCCAAGATAATTTTTAGCATTGCAAAAGCATTTGGTATAGTTTCCTTTTAAAGAATAGCTACTTTAGGTATATTTGAGGTGGACTTTCATTTAAGGAGTAATCAATTTGCACACAGTTGTTCAGAATGCCATTTGTGTGAGGAGCCTACCTGCAGTCCCCTGGAAGAGAAGTAAGGTGCTTAGGAATTCTGTGTTGTTTTGTGTTTAGAACTGGTATTGGCCTTGGCTTTTAACTCCATTTCATTAGTTCTGCATTTATGGGTCCTATTGGGAGCAGCTTCTAATCTGAAGAAATATGCAGCATTGTTGAATTAATGTGTGACTCACATTTTTCCCCCCACCAAACATGCCATCTGTGGAACAATAAGGAGGTTCTCTGGTAAGTCCTTCTAGCTGAATGGTGATTGTCAGAAGTGGATAAACATTCACAGACATTAAAAGAGCAATACTACTTTTAGAAAGGATCTGCACTGGTTCCTTAGCACTCCCTTCAGGAAAAAAAATGCATACTCCTATATAGAGGATAATTGTCAGGTTCATTGGATGCTCACTCCCTGCTTAACAAGGTGTCTGGCCCATACTAGGTTGGCAATAATGGATGAATAATGGATGAATACTAGGTTGGCATGACTGAGTCAAGAAAACACTTCTACGTGAACATTCCAGAGAGTGAGATGGTAACCATTCAATTATTTGGAACTGTCCAATTATTTTAAAGGAACTTCTAAGCAACCAGTTTTCTATTATATATACAAAGATGTGATCATAAATGGGCTCAAAGAATATCAGAAAAAGCTGGTCATGAGCTTAAAACTCATCTAATTGCACTTTGAGATAGCAATTAAGTCATGATGATGATGAGGAGGATTATTATGGTGTAGATGGCATTCTTTGAGCACCTACTATTTCAGACCCTCTACACATATTACCTCATTTAATCTTTACAGTAACTTTTCAAGAGAGGTATTGTCATCGTAGTTTCAGGTGGGGAAAGTAGGGCTCAGAGAGTGAAATAATGTCACCAGGGTCACAGTAGTAGCTGGTTTGAACTCAGGTCTTTTTTTGTCTTCAAAGCCCACATTCTCTTCCACCACCATTTTCTCTCTACACAAAGTCCTAGGGCTTGTCATTGCCCCAGGCATGATCAGAATACAAGTCTCTTGACTCTTCTGTCAGTATTCTTGGCTCTGTGGCAGGCTGCTACCAGAACTCAGACACAAGGATGAAGAAAATGCTAATCAAAGTGTTTCAAAAGGCATATTTTAACTCTAACCAAGGGTTATAAAATGGGGGCCAAAGGCTGTCCTCGGTAAGTCTATTGCAAATGGGTCAAATGGATTTGGGTTACTCATGGGATATTTGGAGTAATCAGGGTGAGATGTGCCAATGTAGCAGAAAAATCACACAATTTGTAGACAGGAACTTGGTTTTAGGTCATGATTTGATCTTATTAGTTGTGTGATCTTGAGCACTTAACCCTCTTTGAACTTGCCTCCTCATTTACAAAATAGAAGGAATATAAACACCTGCCGGGATGGCTGAGATACTAAGTGAGATCAGGTCTAGGACAGTTTTCTAGACTAAAACATAGTTACTATATCTTCATTCTCAATTACTTGCATTCCTCTTTTCCGTATTTTGTAGTTTTTGGATTTTGTTTTATAGACAGTTTACTATAGATATTTCATAAACATTTTAATTTCAGTTTTTCTTATGTGCTTTCTTTGATTGCTTTTATGTTAAATAGTGATTTCCTCTTTGTGTGTGGGGACAAATGTAATTTGTTATAAAGTTCATTAAAGTTGGAAAATTGTGTTCAGCACCTGGATCAGAAAAACTATTTGCACAGAAGAAGTTCAAGGGAACAATCTTAATAAGACCAAATGCAACAATGTCTCTGCAATGTCAGCTGATGGCCAGGTCAGTCAGAGCCAGGAGAAAGTCCATCTGGATTAATGAATGGATGCTGAAGGCCCAGAACAGAGGAGATAACTGTACCTGGAGCTAATCAACCAACACAGTGGATTGTTTATGCAATTTGAAGAATCTCCCTTTGAATGGAGTGTTGTTTCACATTCTTGCCAACATTCAGGGTCATCAGTCTTTTTAATTATACCTGCTTTACTGAGTGTGAAGTGGTATCTCTCTGTGCTTTTAATTGCATTTCCCTGAAAATTAAATATACAGCCATCCCATGATCTCAGTTATTTCACTCCTGGGTATTTACCCAAGAGAAATAGAAATATATGCTCAAACAAAAACTTGTTTAAGAATTTTGAAGAAACTGTATTCAAAAGAGCCCCCAACTGGGAATAATCAAATGTCCATCAATAGGAGAATGAATACAAAAATTATGGTATATTTCCATAACGAAATACTACTCAACAATAAAAATGGAATGTATTACTGTAGTTTGCAACAGAATGAATTCCCAAAATATTGTGCTGAGTTAAAGAAGTCAGATGCAAAAGAGTACTTACTATGTGATTAGAGTTAATATTAATCTATGGTGATAGGAATCAGTTCAGAAATTCTCTTGGGTGGGAGTGGGCAGGGGAGTTCCTAGAGAAGTTTCTGAGGTGATGGAGATAGTCTATATTTTAATAGAGGCATGGGTTACATAGGTGCTTTTTTTTGTCAAAACTTTAAATATAATATTTAAAGTCTGTGTTCTTCATTATATGTAAGTTGTACCTAATAGAGTTGATTTGTAACATAAAAAAACCAAGGAGGTATTGAAATGAAGCCCTTTTGGATGTTGAGGAAACTTGGAGTCATTGCGTAGGAAGAATTAAGGACTGAATCAGAAGAGGAGAGAGAAGAGAGGCAAGGCAGCAGGAGAGCTGACACTAGAGACTGTAAAAACTGTCTGTGATGGAGGGACTAGATGCCCATTTGTGTCATTCCAGAGGGGAGAAAAAGGGAGTGTGAGGGAAACAGATGGTTTGAGCTCCATGGGAAGAAGAGCTTTTTAAAAAAAGAATCAGAGTTGTCTTGTGATGGAATAGGATGTCTCAGGAGATTGTGAAATCCTTGTCACTCTGCAGAGGCTGCAGTGCTTCTTGTCAAGCATGTTGTCCAGTGGGTCCTCTAGTCATTGAAAGATTTAACTAGAAGACCTGAAGACTTCATCCCTGTGCAAAGATTCTGAAGTTATATCTGGTGTTGGGTAATGAGAAGAGCATGAGCTTTAGAGTTAGGCTGTCCACATCTGGATCTAGAGATCATGAATGAAATTATCTTATGCAAGTTGATTTCTTTAAATCTCAGTTTGTGTGTGTCTGCGTTTATCTTTCTTCCTTCCAATTTATAACCCATCTCCAATGCTGTACGACTTCAAAGAAATTGTAACTGAGACTGAAATTGGATTGATGTAAAGAGCATAGCAAAGTGCCTCGCATATATCCTAAGCACATTATAAGTGCTCAATAAATTTTAGCTATTATTATTATTATTATTGCTATTATTATGATTTTAAGAATTTTAGGTATTAGCACATGCCAGAGGTAGATTTTGGGGCAGAATCTAAGAGCTCATACAGAATCTCTTATATTAGACCCTGAAAGTGGCTATGTATTACCTCCAACAGTAAGCATGGTTAACATTCCATAGGTTAATTTAAAAATGACAAATAAGCCTTTGTGGAATGTCAAACTTTGTGGATAAAAAAAATGGACAATGCATATGTGTGCTTAACATGAAGAGATTCTTTTTTTTTTAAAGGTTATTTATTTATTTATTTGAGAGAGAGGGAGGGAGGAGAGAGCAGGACTGGGGTGAGGGGCAGAGGGAGAAGCAAACTCCCCGCTGAGCAGGGAGCCCCATGTGGAGCTCAATCTTGGGACTCCAGGATCATGACCTGAGCTTAACGCAGATACTTAACTGACTTAGCCACCCAGGTACCCCTGAAGAGACTCTTTTTTACTTTGTTATGTTCTTAATTAATATTTTATTTTAGAACTTGAGAGGTTCTCTTTCATTTGAATGGCACATTGTATCCCACGGTATATATATCATATTCCACTTAACCAATCTGGTACTGAAGGACACTTAGGTTTTCCCCACTTTTTGCTAATAAAAACAAGGCTTCAATAAATAATTTGGTTCATAGGTTATTTGATACATGTACGAATATATCTGTAGGATAAATTTCTGGAAGAGGGGTTGTTGGATGAAATGGCACATGCATTTAAAAAATTTTTGATGGCTCTTGACAGTTTTCCTTATGAAGGTTATACCAATTTACCTTTCATCAGCAATGTATTAGAGTGTCTGTTGACTTCAAATACTCACCAACATGATACATTCTTTTTGCCTTTGGCAACCAATGAGTGTAAAAATGCAGTTGAACGTATCTTTATATATTTAAGGGTAATTTATGTTTCCTATTCTGTAAATTGTCTGTATATATCCTTCGCCTTTCTTTAAATGGTTAGGATATGTAATAGTTTTCTGTTATTAAATTTATTAAACATGTTTATAACATTCCCTTTATAACCTTTTTCCTTGCAGACTTTAAGTTTTATTTAAAAAATTAACATTTAGTCAAATGTACTTTTTTGGTGCCCAGTTCTATAACTTTTAACACATGTAATAAATAGACTCTTGTTACCACCCCCACAATCAGGACATGGAAAGATTCCATCATCCAAAAAATTCCCTTTTGCTGCCCATATATAGTCCAATCCTACCCCATCCCTAAACTTTGGTAACTATTGGTCTGTTTTCTACAGCTAGAGAGCCTTTCCTCAAGTGTAGTATAAGTGTAATCATGCAGTATGAAACTTTTGGAAACTGGTTTCTTTCTCTCAGCAAAATGCCTTTGAGATTGCTCTAAGTATTCAATAGTTCATTTCTTTCTGTTGCTAAGTGGTGTTCTGTTGGATGGATGTGCAAACATTTGTTTATCTATTCATTTGTCCAGAGACATTTAAATTGTTTTAAGATTTTGGTGACTATAAATAGAACTGTCATTTTTAAAAAAGATTTTATTCATTTATTCATGAGAGATACAGAGAGAGGCAAAGACATAGGCAGAGGGAGAAGCAGGCTCCATGCAGGGATCCCAATGTGAAGCTCCATCCCAGGACCCCAGGATCACGACCTGAGCCAAAGGCACATGCTCAACCATCGAGCCACCCAGGCATCCCTAAATAGAGCTGTCTTAAGCATTTGTGTACAGGGTTTTTGTGTGAATGTAGGTTTTCATTTTTGTTGGGTAAATATCTACGTCACTTTCTCTGGACTAATTTTCTCTTCACTATGGTTATATGTGTGTGTGTGTGTGTGTGTGTGTGTGTGTGTATGTTTGCATCTTGTAATATTTTATTGTGAACTGCTCATTAGTGATATTTTGTAGACTCTGGATTTTGTAATCTTCCTCTGAAGATGATTTATTTTTGTTTAGTAGACAGTGTAATTGCTGGATGATCACCTAATAATGTGTACACTTTATTTTATTTTATTTTTTGTTACGCCTTATCTGTGAAAAGCCCAAGGTAATTCACAAGCCTCTCTAATTTGGTGGGATTCAGGTTCTAAGCCGTTTCCTTTGTGGATCTAGTCAGGGGATTCCGAACATGAGGGAACCCCATGGGTCCAACATGAACTTCTCTGTTCTCTCCTCTCCAGGGCCCTATGTCAGCTGCTGCAAACTTTGCTCTTTGCCACTTCACCTCAGTAAGACTACCAGGTTGTGCTTGGACTTCAGCTCATTGTGCTTTAGTTGGCAAACTGTCCTATGCATATTACTAGGGTGATTTTGCAGCTCAGTTCGCAAGTTCCCTGTCTCTCAGGGGTGCAGTTCTTGCACTATTGTTCGGTGCCTGGTCATAGTAGCTTCTTTGGTGTATCTATTTTTAGGTTGTTTGTAGCATAGGGAAAATATGGCATCAGTTATTCTATCACAAGCTTCATAGATCCAACATGATTTATTGAGGGCAACCGGGGTCTTTTATTTGCAAAACCTAACTTTTCATCAAGGCAACTTTGTTTTTTCAACTGACAGAGAACTATGCTGAAAGGTACTAGGGGTGACCTGGTTTGGTAATTTTTGTGTTCTTATGTTTGTTACATTGAGTAGATTGGGAACCTTTTCCAAGGAGCTGAGACATAGCTTCTGTAAACTACACTAGGTAATGAATTTTTAATTTTTGGCCCAGTTTTATCATGGTAGTAAAAACAGGTTCAATTATATGCTTATTGGGAATTCCTGATTCTTATAAATTCTATAGAGTTTTATTACAGCAGAGACTAGATTTTCCCCCAGCACAATGTGACTTCCAGGCAGTTCTGCCCTTCTCAAAAGAGTAGTTTCCTTATTTGTGAGATAGAGACAAGGTCAGTGAAAGAAAGAGTATAAAACAAAGTTAGCAAACTTTGTCCCTTTGCTTAACCTGAGGTTAAGTAAGAACATGTTATGGATCATGTCTACTAACTTTCCAAATGTGGCTATGATGCTCTTAAGCTTTCATCCCCAGTTGAAGGAGAAACAGGTATTGGAATTACTCTCTAGTGATGAATGACCTGGTTTCTTTCTTGTTACTCTCTAGGAGATAAATAGTTGGTGTATGACAAAAATGAAATCATGATGCTTATTTATTTATTGGGGATTGACTGATACAGGCTGTACTCAGTAGGAGCCATTAAATTCTGCTCCCCATATTTCCTATACTCCTTCTGAGACCAGGAAGGTATCCTAGAAATTTTCTTCTCATGGTTCCACCAGAGGTTGAAGAGAGCAGGAACACATTTTCAGCCTTGGCTATATCACATTTGTTAGCATCTTATTGGCTAAGAGCAAGACACATGGCCAAGCCCAAATCAGTGAAACATGTTACTCCTAAGAAAAAAAGAGAAAATAAATATTACTGAATAATAATCTAGTTCTCCTATAAGCACTTAATATGTACTACTCACTAAGGCTACAAAGATGAGTAAGACAGAGTCATTTGCCTTAATAACACTAAAAAATTGATCCTGAACTGCAAGTGTAGTGATCTTATAGCCAATGGAAGGTGCAGAGAAGGAGTTAAACTCTAGTTCAAATGAAGAAACTCTCAGGCTTTTAGAATTTTTTTCCTTTTAATTTCACACCCTGGAGGATGTTAAACTTGGATTGCTGGCAGTCTACCAGAGCATTGTGTTGAGCTGAAATCCCCTGCTATTAATAACTAGGTATACTGTGATTTTCAGATTTAAAGTCATGATCTCATGTTAGAAGCTGCAGTGGGCCAGGGAGCTGTTTGGGTTCATACCACTTCTAAAAGCACTTGGGGAAAGATGCTGAGGATTAAAGAGAAAATTCATAAGCAGGTCTGTATACAGGGACTTGAGGCTTCATGCCTTTGTTTCAGGAGCTCTTAGTGAGAAATATGCAATAGAAAATGAAAATATCCAGGCTATCCAAACCCTTGAAATAAAAATCTAGGATTTTTGAAATGGATGACTAGAGGGACCAAGGAAGATCTTGCTGTGGAGAGTGGGACGATGGCATGGAAATACTGATGCTTTATGCCTCCTCCCCTTTCTTGAGGGCATCTCCTTCACCAGTTAGTTGAAGTTGGAATTGGACCTGAGAAAGGCTCGGAAAAGTTGGGCCAGTGGGATGCTGAGAATCTCAGGAATTTTTTTTTTCTTTGGTAGGGAGGCTCTCAGCCAAAATTCATGACACTAAAGTCAGGGGTTCTGAACTAATTGCTGCAGTAATGGTGTTCAAGATCCCTATACTACTCTAAGTCTGACCCTTGACCACATCTAAGGATGAATGAACAAAGGAACAGAAGTTAAATAGGAAAAGTTTTATTGGGACACAAGAAAGAAGATTTCAGGTTTTGTGGATTGCATTGTAGATATATCTGCTCTGGTCCAACTCTCTTGTTTCACAGTTGAAGGGGCCTTTCTTGAGGTCACATGAGTTTACAATAGGGCTAGGATAGAACCAGTTCTTTGGCTTCATGGTGGCAGCTAACAGCTGACATCACTAAGGACTTGATATGTGCTCGGTTGTTCTGAGCACTGTGCAGATTATATCCTTTTTGTCTTCACTAAAGTTCTATGAAGTAGGTACTGATTATTCTCATGTACCATACGAGGTAACAGAGACACTAAGATGCCACACAACTTATCTGGTGTCACAGCTGTCAAGTGAGGGGAGTCAGGACTCTGGATCTGGAGTAATCTGACCCAGAGCCTGCACTCTTAAATTCACTGTTATTCTGCAATGAGAGAACTAGTTAGACATCACATACATCATAAATCCTTAATAGACAAGAATGTTCCTCTTTCTGGAGATGGGCAGATTACACAATTGTTAGGCAAAGAGCCCTTAGATTACCCTGACAGAGAGATGAGGCTGGAAAATATTGTGGGCAGTGTCAGAGCTGCAGTAGGAATGCTGTGAAAACGTTCTGAGCTGTCCAAGGTTCTGAGTTCCAACTCCATCTCCAGCATCTTTTGTCTATTGCCAATATTTAATAACTTTTACCCTAGATGTCTAGAATTTTAGAACTGAATAGATTATAATAAATAATAATTGTACTTCTACTGGGTTATAGGCACTTTAGATAAGTTATTTCACCATAGCCCCACATCAATTCAGTGACCTTGCTTTCTTTTGAAGAGAGAGAGGCAGATAAACTACTACCCATGTTACAAGGCAAAATGAAGCAATTACTTGTTGGAATTATAAAAATTAGGATGTAGAAAGGGATAAAGAGAAAGTATTTATGGAACCTTTGAAGTGGAAATAGAGGGCTAATTTCAGTAAGTTAAGGGAACAATGTGAGTGAAGGAATGGTTTTTTAGAGAAAGGGAAAATAGATCTGGTTGGCTATACTGAAACTATCAAACACTCAGAACACATGTTTCCAATCTCCTTCCCACATGAATGACACATCTCTGAATGATCATCTCTCCCCTTCCCCTGACTGGTCTTAAATAGGACCTCAGAATCCTTCCCAACAGAGCTTCAGGCAGGCACTACCAACTGAACAGTTTGATCATTTTTGGGTCTTCCTGAACTAGCACATTCATGAGTAAAATATGCAGAAAAAGTTAGATAATCTATACCATATTCCTTCACTGAGAGATGATACAATTGAGAGTCAATAAAATAATTATTCAAGGTAATACAAGTGAATTACAGAGCCAAAGAAACAGAACTCAAGTCTCATGGCCATTACCACATAGTGGTTAGCTGTCTCAGGATCTCTCAAAGCTAGAGTCATGGTTCAGTTACATCAGCTGTACCAGCAACACCCAGGTGTTTAATAAAAATGCATGGTACTGAACTCCATGCAAGATCCACTGGAATAGAATTCCTGGAGGGCAGGGCTTGAGAATCTGGATTTTTTACAAGCCTTCTAAGTTATTATGCATGGAACACTGATAGTCTATTAGATGCTAATAAGAATCCACTGAAAAGTTGATGCTAGCAATATTGTTCTTTTTACCATTGGCTTAAAGGACATATCACAAAAACCTTAAATATCTATGTAGTTGTTCTACCCCTGTGATAATCTGCCTTTGAGAAAATATGCTCCTTAAGAATTGATTTCATGGCATTGAATTTTTGCTCTGCCTTTATTAGCTGAATGATTTTGAATACATTTCTCAGACCCTCAGCACTGCAGTTTTCCCACATGTAAATAACACCCACCTTATAAAGTTGCTGTCATATTTATATAGACAATACTAATAGAACCTTTAGAACATTGTCTGGCACATAATAAGCATTTTGCACATGACAGTTATTTTTAGCATTGGTTGTTTTAATATTGTGGCCATAAAAATCTTCTAGCAACATATTTGGCAATTTTTAATTGCTATACATATTCTCTATTTGAGCATGTATTATATCTCTTGATTTTATTAAAAATAAGTATATTATGTTTAAAAATATTTTCCTTGGTCAAATACTATTATAGTGCATGTGGTGGTCAAACTGAGAAGGCAAGAAGCCATCAGATCATGAGGAGTTTCATATGTCATGGTGAACAGTTTGGATTTTATCCTGTAGATAGTGGTAAGCTATTGAGGATTTTGATCTGGAGAGTGATGAGGCACAATGTCTTGAGAAAATTAATTTGGCATGGAACACATTGGAGACAAGTAGGCCAGTTAAAAAATTATAGCAATAACTCATGTAAGGGTGATAATTTTCTCTATTAAGTTTGGCCACTGGGAGTATGAAGGCAGGAAGAGAACTGAGAGAAGTCATTATTAGGGAAAATAGAAAGATGGGGACAGTTGTGGGGCTTTCAGGCATGAATGATGAGGAAATTGATAGTGTCCTTGACACAAATGGAGATTATCTAGAGGGAGACCTGGATATGAGGGGGAAACCAGTCTAGATCTTGATCCTGTTTTTCAAATTGTGAAAATGTGATAATAGCCTAAGGTATTGACTCCTTTGTACAGGAGTCATTTTGAGTGAAATTTTTCATCAAGAACATTTGAATATAATTTTAAAAGAAATTCTACCTCACCCAGCCCCTCGTATTTTTGTTACATTTTAGTTTTATTCCTTGATGTATTAGTTGCAAGCAAAAGAAAATGTCTTTGGATGACTTAAACAGGAAAGGAGTTTATTAAAGTGATACAGGTTTGGTCAAAGAATCCCTGGGAAGGTTGGAGATCCAAGCTCAGAATATGGGCAAAAACAATGGATAATGGGCAGCAGCTACAACCACTGCCAAAATCATGTTTAGAACCAGTTTGTGAAGACAATGCCGTTCCCTCTGTAGAATATTGGATGCCATGGCTTGCACTGTCATTGGCAATGGGCAGAGGATACTATGCTCTGCCTCTGATGTCTTTGGAAATTGGAAGCTTCTGCTGCTATTGTTGCTCCCATTTCCAGAACAGATTCTCCTCTGTTCCTGCTCTCTTCTGTTCCAGGGTGGAGGCATCTGATTGATCATGCCCAGGTTTTATGCCCTAGTTGCAAGGGACACTGGGAGGGGAATGTCTTGTCTTTTCAGCTTCTGTGGTAGGAGGTGGATGTCGCCTCCCACCAAGATTCTTTTTTTTTTTATCTGTATGTAGAGATTTTATTGAAAAATTATATGTATATATTTTTCTTTTTTTAAATATTTTTTATTGGAGTTTGATTTGCCAACATTTAGCAAAGCACCCAGTGCTCATCCCATCATGTGCCCCCCTCAGTGCCCGTCACCCAGTTACCCCATCCACCCACCCACCTCCCCTTCCACTACCCCTTGTTTGTTTCCCAGAGTTAGGAGTCTCTCATGTACTGTCACCCTTACTGATATTTCCCACTCATTTTCTCTCCTTTCCCCTATAATCCCTTTTACTATTTTTTTATATTCCCCGAATGAGTGAGACCATATAATGTTTGTCCTTCTCTGATTGACTTACTTCACTCAGCATAGTACCGTCCAGTTCTATCCACGTTGAAGCAAATGGTCTCACCAAGATTCTTAAGATGTGATATCTTCAGTGGTTGGAAGGACATTTGGATAATTGGCAACCAAAATGAAGCTTAGCAAACAAGTTAAGAAACCACCAACAACCATTGTCCATCATGCCTGTAGGTTATATTTTATATCATGAGAATGGAGTTTTGAGAAACATTCTTTTTAGTTAGTTTCAAATATAGATATAGAATGTCCCAAGAATCAAAGCACTTGCAGCCACAGCTAAAAAGGTCAGGAAATTGCCCGGTATTTCATGGCTGGGGTTGCTCAAATTGCAGCCTATTACAGACTGAAACAGAGCATCATTTGACCTTTTCATGTGGCAAGATGTTGTATTATCAGAGCTCCCTCTTTCTATGATTCTTTTTGCCCTTTCACCTTTTCCCACTTATTTGAATTCGGACCCAAGAGGGGAAAAAATGAAGATAAAATATATGATCTGAAATTTTAGGTTGAGAGCGAACTGATTCTAATTTTGAATTTAGTAAGAAAAGAGTTTTCTCTCATTTATCTGAGTATAACATTGTATTGGGAATTGGGAATTTAATCCTCATCTTGGACAAGTCTCTGTGTTTCTCAGATCTGAGATTTCTCATTGATGAACTCCCCTAATTTAGGTGCAGGAAGGCCCATATTTGAGCTCCCATTACTGACTGAGGTAAATTCAGGGATAGCTTTCTTTTAGTTTCCTTTTTCTCATGGGAGAAACATATAATAATAGTATCTTCCTCATGGGTTTATTATGTAAATCAAATAAAAAAATGTTTGTAAAACTCAAGGAAAAAATAAGGTGGCTGAACCTTAGGTGATGTTTAAGGACTTCCTAAGTGTCAGAGAATGTGATATTCTATATAACGTACAGAGCAATCCACAGTGTGTGTGTGTGTGTGTGTGTGTGTGTGTGTGTGTGTGTTTCATAGTGTGAAAATAGACTAGGTCTTAGAGCAATAGGTATTCTCAGAAAATAGAGAAAAATTCCTTCCTTCCTTTTTCTATTCCATGCTCTGTGACTATAGCTCCAATTAAAATACTGTGAAAGATACTCAGAAATCACATGCAATACATATTTAATACTCTTTAGGAGCCAATGATCTAGATGAGACCAGAAGAAGTTCTATTTTGATATCGGTTGAAATACGGAATAATCATTAAGGCAATGTCATGATGGGAGTGTGGGTGCTATGAGGTCAGAAGAGGGAAGACAAAAGGTTACATTGAGCAGAATGTACAAAGCCATCTTCCTAGAATTCTAAAGAATTCTAAAGAATAGTTGAGATTTATACTGGGGGTGTCAAAGCAGCTTTACTTAAAGCTGCCAGATTGGACTAGAGGACCTGAGATTCTCATATCCTTCTGAAGGTTGGAAAAAAATGACTGGGATGATAGTTTTAAAGTATATTAACAAATTCTTTGGCAGGCTCTCATCAAAAGATGGGCTTTAATTCCCCTCCTCTTGAATATGGGTTGGTCTTTAGTGACTCACTTTTAATTAATAGAGTAAAGTGAGTGGCTTTGACTTTTGAATCTATGTTAGAAAAAGCAATACAGCTTCCATCAGACTCTCCCTTTCAGGATGCTCACCCTTGAAACATTCATGCAATGTAATACTGTCTGAAATTTTTGCATTAATTTTCAATTAGTAAATATATTTATTTGCCTTTCTCTACTCTGCATAAACTCCATGAGATCATGTCTCTTATTTATTTTATGCTCCAATCAACACCTAGCTCAGGCCTGACACATAGATGCTTGATGGGCATTTGCTGAATAAATGAATGACTGACTGGTTGGGCAGATAGTTGGATATAGAGATCAGGATGATAGAAGTTTGGATACTATTTGCACATAGGTGAAGGTTGAAGCAATAAGGTAGAAGAGATAATCTAGGGATAGGGTAGAGATGATGGTCAAGAATAGAACCCATGAAGTGTCCTGTGATTTCACTCTCTAACCAGCTTTTCCATAACCAGATTTAACAAAATCTCTGCTTTCTATTTAGGAGATAGCAGAGTACTGTGCTAAGGAGTGAGGTTTCTGGAACCAGACTGTGTGGGTTTGAATACAGACACTTTAACTTACTATGTGACCTTAACCCAGTCCCTTAACTTCTCTGAGTCTCAGTGTTTCCTTATATAATGGAGATAATGATGGATCTAATATGTAGAGATTTTGTTTGAAGGTTAAATGATGTTATAGCCTAGAAGCTTATAACCTTAAATAAAAACTGGTTATTATTATTATTCCAATTATTAAGCATAGGATTTAAATGCATTGACCCAAGAGCAAATGATTATAAGAAACAAGCATTTATATAGTACTTTATAATTTCTGAGGTGCTTTTGCATTTGTCAACTTACTCTATTTTCACAACAACTCAGCCTCTGAGATATCATTACCTTTATTTTTTAATGTTAGTAAATGGTAAAACTTAGGCTAGAATCTAGATTTTATTTTCTGAATTCCAGTGTCCTTTCAGATTGAAGAATCAGAAAGAGAATATCAAGTACAAAGATTTAGAACTGACCTTCACCCATGTTGGATAAAACTACTTATCTCTGAAATAGTTTGGTGCCAAGCCTTTGAATCATATATATCCTAAAAATTTCCAGCATTCAGTAGAAGATGTGACTCTGACATGGTTTGTTTGGGCTGCAACATTGGAGCAGTGGAAGTTAATCTTTTTCATTCTTTCATTCAACAGGTATTTGTAGAGTTTTGCACTAGGTACTGTATGGGATATGGAGAAGTACAATTTATAGATTTTGCCCTTTAAGATTTTATTGCTTAATCGGGATAAGAGGAGGGCAAAGACACATATGTGAAACCGTAGCTAGATAGAACAGAATATGAACTTCCAGTCTCTGTGTTTGAAGTTTAGGGAAACTTATATGAAATATGGATCATATTTCCTGTTAATCAAGCAAACATCACTTGGCAGAGAAGCCATTAATCATTGCTTTCTTGTCATGGATTGACTTGTTCAGCATGGGGAGGAGATTGTTCAAGGTACTGGGGACTTTTTATCATCATGTATTATGACATACAGTTCTTGTGTGTGGGACTGGAAGGTGAGAACAACAAGATGGGTTAGCCCAGCACCAGGTTATTACCTCCAAACCCCACTTTGATTTTCAGGGGAAGGAAGAAGGCCTTTAATTCAACAAACATTGACTGAATGCCTCTTTTGAATGAGACAATGTGAAAGACTCTGGAAAAATAAACACAAGAATTGAATTTCTCTCTGTCCTCAAGGAGCTTGTAAGGTAGAGGCAACAGTATAGAGTCATAGCACTACTTTTGAATCAGACTGACTGGGTTTCTATTCAGTCTCTACCATTTAGCAACTGTGAGACCTTGGGCAAGTAAGTTAACTGCTCTGTGTCCTGGTTTCCCAAACTAGGAAATGAATGTAAAAATGGTGAGGATTAAATGAGCTAATTCATGTAAATCCCATAGTATTATGCTAGGCACATAATAGATATGCAATAAATATTAGCTTTTTTTTTTAATTATTAGTGTACACAAACATAGAGGATTTATGCTTCCACTTTGGATGTAGAAAGTTGGAAAGAGGATCACTCCCAGTATAACAATGGGAAAAATTCAGCTGATTACAAAATCATAACTGGGTTTTGGACCTATTAAAGAGCAGAGGTCACAGAGCAAAGAACCTAAATTCTGAGATGGAAGAGGTTCCTCCAACGGGAGACTTGACATGTAGACTGTTTCCTCTGTGACAGGAAGAAGTGAGGCTGCTGTACAAATAGGTAAGAAGAAATTAAATAACATTCAAATCATTTTTTTAGGGTGAGTAGGGGCTAGCATAAAATAAGAGAAAGTGAGGATCCCCTGGCACAAGAAGGATTTGTACTTCTCTCAGGCTCTTTTCTATACATCTTCACCAGGTATTCATAAGAGAGTTTGGAGGCAGGGCAAGAGATGAGAGAGAATCATCCTCATTCATGCAGGTATAGAGGAGGAAATTGGAGAAGGGAAAAAAATCTTGCCTTTCATGGGGTGCCTGGGTGGCTCAGTGGTTGAGCATCTGCCTTCAGCTCAGGTCATGATCCTGGAGTCCTGGGATTGAATCCGGCATCAGACTCCGGTGGGGAGTTTGCTTCTCCGGTGGCAGAGCCTGTGTCTCTGCCTCTTCCTGTGTGTCTCTCAGTAATAAATAAATAAATAAAATCTTCAGAAAAATAACCCTACCATCCTGCCCAAAGCCTTATCTCCTGACAGAGCAAAAGATTTAAACTTCTGGGGAAGGGCAGCACTCTGTAACCCTCTGAAATAGCTAAGGATCCATTATTGCTAGAGGAAAAAACAGAAGCTCAAAAGATATAGGTATAACTATAAGGTATAACTGCACAGGCACATTTTTAGCCTCTGCTACATTACATTTGCTAGAATGACTCAATTCCTGACACTGATGGCCTGACCAAAACAGATGCATGACCATTTCCAGGTATAAATAATATTGATCTTGCTGCTCTACACCCAATATCTGTTATTTAATAAAAATTATGAGACACACAAAACAGGAATTATAAAAACAAATAAACCCATTTTCAAGAGTCAAGGCAATCAACAGAACTAGATTCAGAGATGATCAAGATATTAGAACTATCAGTCAGAGACTTTAAAGTAATTGTGATTAGTATGTTAAAGGATCTAGTCAAAAAGGTGGACAAAATAACATATGAGAACAGATGGGGAATTTTAGTGGAGAGATAAAATCTATAAGGAAGAGTTACATAGAAATGCCAGAAACACACACGAACACACACACACACACACACATCAGAGATAAAGAATTCTTTTGTTCGGCTTATCAGTAGATTTGACACAGAGAAGGAGAGAATTAATGAACTGAAGATAGGTCAGTAAGAATTACCCAAACTGCAACACAATGAGAAAAAAACATAACAAAACATCCAAGAGTTGTGACACAATATCACATGATTTGGCATTTTTATAATTGGAACACTAGGAAGAAAGTGATGGAGAGAGAATGGGACAGAAGAAAAATTTGAGAATATTCCAGAAATAAGTAAATATACCAAATATATATCTAAGTAACTCAGAAAACTCCCAGAAGGATTAAAAAATTGAGAATAATAAAAAACCACACAACTAAATACACATACAAACTGCTGAAAACTAGTAATAAGAAGAAAATATTGAAAAAACCTATAGAAAAAGACACATTGATGGGAATAAAGATAAGAATTACAGCTGACTTCTTTCAGAAGATATACAAGTCAGTGGTCAATAAAGTAATGTCTTTAAATTACTGAAAGGAAAAAAACAACAACAACCATGGCCACCCAAAATTTTATACCCAGTGAAAAGATCTTTCAAGATTGAAGGTAAAGTAGAGAAATGGTTCAGGTAAACAAAAGCTGAGGGAATTTATTGCCAGTGGTCCTGTGATAGAAGAAATAAAGAAAGGTCTTCAGGCATAGGTAACATGACATCAGACAGAAACATGGATGTAGGCAAAGAAATAAAGATTTATAAAAATAGTAAAAATGAAGATAAATAGAAGGGGATTTTATTCTTATTTTTAAATCACTCTGAAAGATAGCTGTCTAAAGCACAAATGGTAATGATGTATTTTGGGGTGTAGTGTCTAAAAGGTAAAATGTACACCAGTGGCATCATAAATTATGGGAGGGAGGAATTGGAGTTATAGGATTGTAGAGTTCTTATATGCTACATGAAGTAACATAATATTTGAAGTTAGGCTGATAAATCCTAGGGAAACAACTAAAAATATAACAAAAGGTATACTTAGTAAGCCAATAATAGAGGTAAAATGGAATTTAAGAAACTAATCTACATTTTTGTATAGATATGTAAAAATTATGATGGAGGAAATTGTGAAAATCCTGGTAAAAATGTTGACTGTACAGAAAGTATGGGCTGAGCACAGAATGTGAAGAAGATAAAGCTGGAAAAGCATGTAAGATGCTGATTATGAAAGATTTTATAAATTGGTCTAGATTAGTGATATTGAATATTTAAGAAAATAACACCTTTTCACATCAACTTAATAAATAAAGATTTTTCACTTTAAGCTGATTTCATGGTGCTTCTTTATATATACTATTTCTTTAGATGATAAATAGGGTTGTGATAAGTTTATGAGGTTCACAAGGATGCTTGTATGCTCTTCTCTTAAGAAGGCAGGTTAGTTTGGGATGCGGGTGGCTCAGTGGTTGAGCATCTGCCTTCCGCTCAGGGAGTGATCAGTCAGGGGATCGAGTCCCCCATCGGGCTCTCACCGAGGAGCCTGCTTTTCACTCTGCCTGCCCCTCTCGTGGTGTCTCTCATGAATAAATAAAAAAAAGATCTTTAAAAAAAAAGAGGGCAAATTACTTCATTTCAAACTTTTGAAGAAAGGGTGGCTTAGTCATAGGCATGATGCTTGTTTTCAAACAGAAACCTAGTTCTTTTGTGAAGGGGATATCTTTTTGTGGCTTACCTTGTGTCCTTTTCTCTGATTCCATCTTCTTGCTATGGATCACAGTATGCCAAGCCATGTGGTTTGGGTGGGATGGACCTCTCAGCTCCAAGGACAGGCTCCGAAAGGCATAAGTCAATCAGCATGTCCTATCCCCACCCCCCACTCTGGGTCACAGCACTTGGCTCTGGGATGGGCAAATAAACCAGATCAAACTAATCAAGAGAAAACTAAATTCCAGGATTTTGGTTAAGTTATATCAGTGAGCAGATTTTTTTAAGTGTGAACATGGAAGTTTCTGGGACTACCAGGGATTAGTATGTCTGAGAATGAAGCTCTGTTCTGAGGTTAAAAGAGGTTGTCTGGCACCACAATGAGACTTGAGTAAAACCTCCCCTGCAGGTGGATCAGTTAATAACTTAATATATCATCTTTTAAAAAGTCTAACCAGATTGGTTATGGCTTAGCAACTAAAAGCATCTTGTGTGTGGAACTTTTTATTTTAATTAAATTTTCCTTCATTCTTGCTTCTTTCTCTGTTCAAAATCTTTACAATATTTTCCCTCCCTTCACCCTTCTTAGACATCATTTCTAGCCTTCTTTTGGATAAAAGGTCAGTGGTCTCCCCATTTTCTCACAGGTATCACTTATTCCAATTGACATTTACACTTGAGTAAACCTTAAACTTCTCTGACCTTTTTTTAAAAGCGAGCTTTTTAAAGAGATATTTTGTCTGTTTTAAAACAGTACATTATTGTTGCTTTTCTTTGTAAAAGGCCACATCACTCCTTCCAGATTTTTGGATGCTTTATGTGCCTATTTAGATTTTCCCCCTCTTAAAAGTGGGGATCTCCTCTTTTTCTTTCTTTTCCCCTGCAGCGTGGGATGCAGATGTTTTGTAGACACATGGAAACTACTTAACGGTAATTAAAAAATATTTAGCCATTTTCACACACCATTCTTAGCCATGTGAAATAAATAAGAGAATAAATAAGCCCTTAAATATTCCATTTAGTGTTGAAAATGAAAAACAACAGATGTAGGTATTCGAGTGGGATGAAATACTCATAGATGTAAGTCTTAAGTCTTGCCTTGTTTGCAAATCCAGTTCAGTTTGAGCAAGATATGCTGAGCCCTTCCCTTAGCTAACTTTTGGAAATGCATAGGAAAAAGATGAATGAGACACAGATTCAGAATCTTCCTGCCATGGTTGGACCTAAAAACGTCTTCCATCTGTCTGAATTCCAAATTCCTCTTTCCACTGGGAGATCATGTTTCTTGCTTGACTTGTCTGTTGTTCAGCTCCATCAAGCCCTTCCTATTGCCCCTTCTCTTTCAATGGCATCTTGGATGATGCTGCTCCAGGCACTGTGACACACGGTTTACAGGTTTGGAGGGTTAGGAACTTGTCTGGGCCCTCAGCTCATGAGTGGTAGAGCTGAAGTCCACATTGAGGCTCATCCAAGTCCAGAACCCACATGCTAACTGTGGCTGAGCACCTCCATTCACTTTCACTGAGGGCCCTAGGCTAATAAGGCAAATGTCTCTGAGTAAATAGATAAAATATTTCATAATGGATGAATCTATAAGACAAAGACCAATCTCTCATGAATTGATTTCGTGTTGCTGCAATAGGGAACTATTGGGGAACTACTGGGGGTAGGTGGTATTCCAATAATCATAATCTGTTAGGCCACCAACTCCCCCTGGGGTGTTTATGTCCATAAAAACTTTGGTTTCTGTAAAGTCTTTCCCCTGATGTGTCCTCTAGTATTTTTAAAGTCTTTTCTCTAATGTTATTTGCTGTTATTTATTTAGTCCCCAGATCTTATAAATAAATACATTTCATAAATTTAGAAATATTACCAACAAATCATTCAGAATAACAGCCAACCTGAGCATTAAACTATTACTGGAGAAGAGGCTCCCGAGACCCCTAGCCTGGTATCTCTAGGAACATGTAGCCTCTATCTTTCTTCATATTTAGGGTATCTTTGCATCTTGTTTACTTTTTTCTTTATACTCAAGGGAATTTGAGAGATCTTAGATTCTTAAGCTGCCTGAATTCTCTGACATGTCAGCCGAAGCTTGTCATTCTCTGTTACCCAAAGACATCTCCCCATTCCTCTATCCATTCCTCTCTTTCAGTGTCACTAGTCCATATCTTGGTAAGTTCTGGCTAATAAAACTCCACACCCTCCTTCTTTGAAGCGCTTGCTGGTAGACAGACTTGTGTTCTAGGGTCTGCTATCTATTATTTAGCTCAGGAGACTACATAACAGAACTGCTCAGAACAGGAAGTTATGCACCAGAATAACCTTAGGCCAGGCGCCTCAGTGCTTGCTAGAGTTTCTGATTTTCCATATAGCTTGAGTGGAGCTTTAATGTCCAGGCTTTGAACACTGGTACTTCTCTACAGTTGAACCCATCAGGACTGGATATGTAGTAGAGCCCTCTGTAAGAGCCATCTGTGGAAAGGGGATGTGTCACCAACCAGCCTTCAAGCTTCTGATTCTGAGGCATGAAAATTGGATGTAATGGAGCAAAACTTTTTATTGGACCAGTCTTTACTGCCAGGCTAATGGCAAGAGGCTTGTTGTTATTGGTCCACAGGGAACTTTGAAACCAAATCAGTCCCTTCCAGGTGTTTTTTTGGAATAGCAGAGGACTGATTCTCACTAGAAATCCCCACATGCCGGGCCTGGCATGGGAGAATTTTCCAATGAATACCCTCCTCCCAGAGAGATGGGAACCCTTGCAGACAGGTCAGCCCCTTACTTAGGGCATATGCAGAGATGGGATACCAACCCATGTGGAGTCAATTCACAAAGGCTCAGATTTCAACCTTTGTGATATTTTATATCTTCGAGTCTAAGAATTTCTCCTGTTAGATGTTTACTTATTGGACTTAAAATCTTTGGATATATTTTCATTGAAGACCTTTGAAAACCATGTCCTGAGTTAGGTTCCGCAAGGGCATTGCTATGCAATGATTGATTAATGTTTCACCAATACATCCTAGTTTGTGCTAAAAGCTGTTATTTCATGATTCTACTATATAAAAATACAGTAACCAAGGGAACAAATAATCCAAAAGTGAGGTTTATCTGGAGGGTGAGTGTTATTAAAATCATTTTACTCCAGTTTGTTAACATACAGCACAGTATTAGTTTCAGGTGTAGGATTTAGTGATTCACTACTTAGAATTTAAGCAAAAACTTGGAAGAAAAAAAATCATTTTATTCCACAACTGGTTAAAGTGAGAGAAAATGTCTTCATAATGTTACCTTCATTAAAACAAGGCAGAAGAGGGGAAAAATATTGCTTACGTCAATCTCATGACATGCTACTCTGACTTAATGAGGATACTGCATTTCTAATAGTAACGATTATTTTGCTTGCCTTCATGGAAGAAAGGTTATTGAGGATTCTCCAACTCCCTGGGGAATCACTTATGAAGTGAAGTATTTTACACGTTAGGTACACCATAAATCTTGTTGACCTTCCTGCAGTTAGAGGCATTTAAAGGTGCATCATTCCTGTTTCCTTGGGACTAACATTCAAACAAAGTCACTCACCAGTTATTAAGGAACTTCTAGATACCTGGCTCTACCATCAGACAGAGTGAAGTAATGTGGCTATTTCTAGTGAATAGCGACAGATTGGTTTTTAGGGAGGCAGAATTTTAAACCAATTGTCCCTATGAATTTGATTTACCAAATGGTTTATAGAAACAATTTGGGTGCTAATATGTTTGCACATTTTCCTAATGTGAACATGAGAAGCAGATATGTTGCAGAACTGGCATACGCCACCAATTTTAATGTCTTCAAGAGGAGAAAGGACATAAATATGAACCTGATTGTGAGCTCATTGGGGGCAGGAATCTGTAGTTTATCTTTTTGTATCCTTAGCACCTAGTAGTCCCTCATCCATCTAACAACTATTTCATCCAACAAATATTTACTGAGGACCTACTGTGTGCCAGGCACCATAGGATGAGGATATAGAAGTGAACAAAACAGAATCTCTGCTTGTATGGGGCTAGTATTCTCAAGAAGAATGAGGCTAAAAAATTAGAATATAATACATCAGGTAGGAGAAAAAACAGGGGAATAAGGATAGAGAATGAAGAGAGGGATGTCTGTGCTCTTTTCTGTAGGTGGCTTCTCTGCTGTGGTGACATTTGAATAGAGACTGAAGGAAGCGCGGAAAGCAACCACTTAGTTATGGGGGGAAGAGAGTTCCAGGTAGAGGGAACAGCGGATGCAAAGGCCCTGAAGTAGGAGTGTGTTCAATATGTTTAAATGACAGCAATGAGACAAGAGGGGTGGAGTGGAGGGAAGAAGGTCAGAGGAGGAGGTAGGACAAGAGTTTAGAGGTCTTGTAGGAAGAGCACAGGCTACATAGGGTGGAGCATGTTAAGGGTAGGATTCTGGACTTTGAGTGTGATGGCAACCTTGGGAGTGGGGTGCTGGATGGGGAGTGTGGTGACTGATGCATGTTTAAGAAGTCTCTCCATTGCTATATGCAGGACAATAATGGAAGCAGGTAAGGCTGTTAGGAGGCTCTTGCAGCAGATCCATGGAGGAATGATGGTGAATTGCTGGTAGAGGTGGTGATCACCTCTTAGCAGAGAGCATTATGTACATGCAGTGCTCAATCAGTAAGTATTTATAGTTTTCATTCACATGAATCCCAATCTTCTTCCACTCTAGTATCTGTAAAAACTGGCCTTACCAAGGCAAATGTTTTTTACTTCCACTCTTATGTTCTTTTTCAAAGACTTTTTAAGTGTATTGTTTTCAGACTACAGAAAAAGGGACATCTTCTTAGAAGTTCCAAATGTGAAAAAAAGAGCAATACCTTAAAAGGAGTTTTTAAGAATTAAGATTAATTACTTAATCTTTGTAGTCTGCTAATATACCCATCATGTCTGCTGTTTGAAAGCCACTGACTATTCTCCACTTTTTTTAATAAGGAAATTAAAAAAATATTAAAAAAATATTTGACAGACACACACACACACACACACACACACACACACACACCACAAGTAGGCAGATCAGCAGGCAGAGGGAGAGGGAGAGGCTCCCCATTGAGCAGAGAGCCTGATGAGGGGCTCGATCCCAGCACCCTGGGATCATGACCTGAGCCAAAGGTAGATACTTGACCAACTGAGTCACCTAGGTGCTCCTAACTAAAGAGATTTTTAAATCATTGCACTATACTTTCTAAGTCCTGGTCAAAGCTTTGCTACAAATGATCTTTCCTGTTATATTGATCCTCCTCAACCTGTCAAAGGTGAATGTCTCCCATCTTTGTTTTCAATGGAACACAAGCCAAGATGGTTCTCACCAAAGGCCTTTTTTATTTCCATCAGCATCTCTGATGATGATCAGTAATAAAGTCAGCTCAGCTCTGGAAACTCAGAAGTTAACCAGTTGATTTGCTTTAATCCTCATAATGTGGTTGTCTGGCTACAGTAAAGGCAAAATGTCTGGAGGGCGACAGAGGTCTTTTTAATGGGGTGGCTGACAATTTAGAAATACGGTAACATAGTGAGGATTTCAAAGTGTGTAGCCCATTGATCTCAATTACAGTAGTGTTGCATTATACAGGCACTTGATTGAGGGCAGTGGTACTTCAGTTTAAATGTGCATTAGAGTCACCTGGAGGGCTTGTGAAACTGTGAATTGCTGGCCTCTGTCTTCAGAATTTCAGATTCAGTTGGTCTGGGGTAGAGCCTGAGATTTTGCATTATTAACAAGTTTCCAGGAGACACCAATGGCAGGGACCAGGCTTTGAGAACCACGGAGCTAGAGAAATTCACCTCTGAGGGAGACCGAAAGAGAAAGAGAGAGACAGAGGACTCGCAAAGAAATAGAAGCACTGATCTTTTTCTTTGAGACATTTATAACCAAATTAATGCTGGAGAAAAATACTGCCACTTATTCTAAAATAAATGCATGCCAGGTAATAGAGGGTAAGTTGTCCCAAGTGTTGAGTTAAAGGATAGAGCTGGAAGGACAGAGACAGGAGTCTGAAGCCAGGTCACTGAGGACTTGGAGGGGTGAAGGCAGTTGTGGTTGGGTTGAAGGTGGGAGTAAAATCTCATTGGCATGTGGTGAGCAAGAGAGATGTGTGTGGATAGGGGGACTGGGAATTTAGGGACCTGGCTGGCTATATGGCAAAGACCAATTTGGGGAGGCCAAAGGAATGGATTTTGGAAACAGGCCAAATGAGGATGAAGCCAAAGAGTCTTTGAACCCTGGAGAATGTAGATTGGTCAATCATAGCAAAAGTAAAACAAAAAAGATTCCTTAAGGAAAAAGCATAAAGATGTGCCTGAGTACCTGGTTAATGAGAGGGGCATGCGTGCCTCAGATTTCTTTTTCTGCTGAAAGAGACATTACCTTATGAATAGCAACAAATGGTTACAAGCTCTAAGTAGGTGATGTAGTTATGCTTTTAAACATTGAGGAAGGAACATCCATTATAAAAACTAAAGGGAAGGGTAAAAATATTAACATTCTATAAAAAGGCTGCAGCACCTGATTGAAGCAGGTGTGCTAAATGCCTTAGTTTTTATTTATTTATTCATTTATAGTCTCAAGTATTGTGATTTGGAAAATTGACTTTCACAACAGGCAAAAAGAGCGGTTGGGAATTCTAATAACACTCTAACAATGTATGTTTGCCTTTTATTTTCAAGGACAATAAAATCATGAGGACATTTGTTGACCTTCTGTTGCAGCTCTTGGAATTTGTGAACATACAAAGAATTTGATAATAGGCATTTTAAGTAAGCAGATGATCTTCCAGACATAAATAGCTCTCAAGTTATTTTAGGGGCAATAGCCATGGAAGTGATGGGAAATGAGAGTTTAATAGCAATAATAAGCATTTCAATAACATGATAACAGATGTGATCAATATCTGTTAAGTGGTGATTTTGTGTCAGGCCCTGTGTGTGGCTCCACACACATACAGAAACACTTAAGAACAACTTCATCGAGGTATAATTATATATCATAACATTTAGTCAGTGCGAATGTACAGTTCAGTGATTTGAGTAAAATATAGACGTGAGTACTGTATCACGGTCCTGTTTTAGAACACCACTATCACTCCAAGTTCTTCTCTGGTGCCTGGTTGCAATCAATTTCATCTCCACTCCCAGCCCTGGACTGCTTTACTTTCTGTCTCTATGGATTTGCCTTTTCTGGATATTGCATATAAATAGAATCATACAGTATGTAGTCTTTTGAGTCTAGCTTCTTTCACGTAGCCTAAGTTTTTTAGATCCACCCATGTAGTACCAAGTGCCAGCTTTCCATTCATTTTTATTACCAAATAGTATTTTATTATGTAGTTATACAACTTTTTGTTTGTCCTTTCACAAATTGATGGGCATTTGGAATTTTTCCAGTTTGAGATTATTATGAATGCCAGTATGACTATTTGCTCATGTGTCTCTGCACATACATAAAATTTTAATCATCCCAATTACCCTATGGTTTAAACCATGATAATTTTTTTCTCCAGATACTGAAACTGAAGGTCAAGAAATTATGAAACTTGCCCAAGGCAATAAATGCAACATGGATAATATTTTGAACAATTATTAAGTGCATTTTCTTCTTTGTCACTTCCATATAGTTTGCTGACTCCCCAGCTAAGTCCTTAGTGACTCATCTACTTCAGGTTGGAGGTGGCGGTATAAGGAGCATTATAGCAGAAATGCAAAGGTAATAGAATAAGTTAATCAGTTTCTGATACTTAGCATAAGATTTTGGGACAAGGCAGTAAGATTAAAAGCCAGGTTTTAGAAGGAGGGGGTGTAGGGAGAGAAGAGGATAGGACATTTATTTATTTTAAATTTATTTTTAGCATATCAAGAGGACAACTTGGAAGGTTTAGGTCATAGTTTCTTTCATGGAGTGGAGAAGAAACCTCTTCGACCTGTTGGCTAGGTTGTTTGGCATCCTGCTCCATGTTGGGATGAGGATATGGCAAAGTGTGATGATGACAATAGTAGGATCCTGCTTCTCTGGCCAGGGCTTTTATGAGGAGAAGTGGCAAGAGCTGGGCATGTGGATCCCAATCTCTCCACTATGGGCTTTGGGTCAGATGGAGCAGGGGTGGGTGGGCTTAGTGGAGGAGGTGACCAGGTCAAGGGCTTTGGACTCAAGGTGAATATGGGGCTCTGGGCAGAGATTGCCTTCAGGCTGCCCGGCTCCAAACTGAGGGAGAGCCATATCAAGGAAAGTTTAGCAACACAGCATGGTTAGGCAAACAGAAGGCCAAAGATAGCTTTCTAAGTCACCTTCAGTGTCCTTGTGGTGTGAAGGGACCCCTGACATTCCCACATGCTTCTGAGAGTGCTTCCTGTCATTAGTGGTCTGAGGGACATCAACCTGCATGAAGGAGGATGCTGGTGGACTGCCCACTTCTAAGATCTGAATGGGAAGATGTGACCTGCACTAGGAGCTTTAGCAAGAGCTACAGTGAGGATCTCTATAGGTTATCATCGATAGAGACCAGACACAAATGCATCAGGCACTGATTTCAACAGTAGCAGGACGCTCAAGGGATAGAACTGCTAACAACTATGAGGTCCCCAAGTGGCTGGCTTATACCCAAAGTCAATATGAGACCAGAGTACTCTTGCCCTAGGGCTGGGGCTAGTGTGATGGCCATGAGGTGCTTAGGTCACACAATTTTAGGAGGTACTTGCTTCTCCAAGTTTACATAAATCTGCCTCCCATATTCCTGTTCAACATCTTGGGATGGAGGGTGAACCTCATCTAATGAATTTTAAAGTACTGCATGTGTGTAGGTTTGCTGGAATAGACTGAATCTAGGGTGTGTCTTTTGTTTGCTTGTTTCCCACTACCCAGGTCTTGTGCTCTTTCTTGTGTGAAAGAGCAGGTCTGGTAGGGAGATGGATAAAGAAATGCCATTTTCTTGGCACATGGGAGAGCAACGTACCCTAACCGTGTATCACTAGTGAGTCATGGGGCTGGGATTTGAAACCACATTTGCCTGAATCTAGAGCTCACTGGGATGAGCGTGGGAAGGAGTTTTGCTCCCTGGGATCCTTTTCTAAAAGGTAATAGCAGGAAGACAAATAAAATTCCTTACTTTTCCACAGAATTCAATTCTATGAATCTCTGGACCCAGAGACTCAATGATAGGCTTTGCAGATGGTAATAATAATAATAACTAACATGTTTTGAGAGCTAAGTGTGTCCCAGGTGTTCTAGGTGCTTTATCCGTATTAACCCACTGAATCTTCACACCACCTTGTGTGGTGTTGTATGCTATCTTTGTTTTACAGAGGAAGAAACTGAGACACAGAGAGGTGCAGTGCTTCCTCAAGGTCATGCAGCATATAAACAGTCGTGAGCCAAGTCCTCTGGGTGTGGAGTCCTTCCTCAGGATCACTTCAGCATGAAGGTAGCTGACTTAGATGGTGCCATCTTTTGTTGTGTAGTACTTCTTGTTTTGCCAACAACTTTCAAAAGTGGTCTTATTTTACCCTCATGACAGGTTTAGCTGTTAAAAGGGATAGGAGGCAAAGTTGCCAGTTTATATCTGAGGTAACTGCGATGCCAACAGCAGCTTGAAATTGCCAGAACTGCTCATGCTCAGACTGTGGGGAAAAGAACTTTAGGCTGTGCAGAGGCCCGCAGGGAGGCATCATGGAGGACACTAAATGTTGTGTCAGGGAGTTTGGTGGGGAAAGTTACATACAGATAAATCAGAGACCAAAAAGGAAAGAAAAGAAATGGAAGACATAGTTGAGTTGACAATGTGTTCAATCATTAGCTCTCAATACGATTCTGTCTGGATCTTGAAAAAGAAAATAAAAAGCTGTGGAATGTGTCAGCTTTCTGGAAAGTCCCATAACCACATCCTTCTTGTCATCAATTCTCATTAAAGGTTGGTTGAACCTAAAGAAAATGCCAGTTTTGCTAATTACTAAAGATATTTAAAGAATCATCTCAATCGTACAGTGTTAGATGAAGCAAATAAATGGCAGCAGAGATTGATTAATGACCAGAGCCAACATGAGGTAATCAATCACAAAAGTCATTTACTCCAGGGCATTCAACAGAGAAACGTTTTCTAAAATGTGGCATATGAAATGGTTTTTGGTCCTATCCAAAATGAATACTTTCATTTTAATAGTGATAATTTTTATTGTATTAGAGAAATATTGATTTCCTATTTACGGGGATAGTATGCCTAAAAAGTTAAGTACAAATTGACTTGATTTAAAGAAAAATTTAAATAATGACACAGGTAGTATATCAATATGGGAAAAATCACAAAGATGGTATATAGATGACCAGGGTTTGGGGAACACTGTGTTAATGTCACAAAGACCAACCAGTTATATAATAACTCAAAAGTGAGGAGAAGATATTTTATTCCCTTCCTATGCTACTGTCATCTTTTATTCAGGGTTTACTATATATCAGGCACTGCACCAAACATTTTACTCATATTAGCTCCTTTTATCTTATAACAGTTGTCATCTGAGAGTCCTCTTCATACAGCAGAACTCTGATTTTATGGGGATGGTTATGACTCAAGCAGAAAGACTACATTCCCAGGTTGCTTTGCAACCAGAACCATGTGACTATTCTGACAGATGAGCTATAAGTGAGAGTGCTGTGTGGAATATTTAAGACTGGCTGCTTAAATGGAGTTACTTATGTGGCAGAAGTGCCCGTTGTCCTTCTCTTCTTCTCTTGCAGCCTGAAATGCCTTTGTGATGGATGACAATCGAGTAGCTATGTTGGAACAAGTTAAGTTTGAGGATGGGGGTAAATGCTAGGATGGTGGGATGGTTGGACCCTGATGGGCTCTGGTGACCATGGAGCTGTACCTTCTCCATGCATAGTTTTGCATAGTTGCAAAAGCCTGCTATGACTTTCCTCTGAGTCAGTAATAAGTTCAAATCTTTAGTTTCCAGGACACAGTTTGTTTAAATGCTTTGCCCTAATATTGTACCTAAAGAGATGACAGCATGTTAAGATGTGTCCATCTTGCAGCAACTGGAGCTGAATCATACCTCTGAAAAGCAGGACATTTTGTCTTTTGCATCTGTTAATTTGGTTCAGAAGGCAAAACCCTGCTACCTGGATACTTTAGTTTGTTAATGTTAGATTACTGATTTGCAGGCCTATATCAGAGAAATAAGACAAATCTATTTTAATTTATTAGCATTGCCCATGTCCCAAACTCCTCCCCTTCCATTGAGAACGCTAACAAGAGTTTGATGATCGCAGAGTATTGGGGGTCTGTATCCATCTTGCCATTCTCCACTGGGGGAAAGAAGCCTGAGAATCTATCTTGGGAATCCCTACTTTCAGTCTTCATGTGGATTTTCTGAGAATGCTTTGTAGCCTAACTTCCAAAACTGGCATTTGGAAACCCCCGGATAGTATCTAACTAGCTAAATTGTATTATTTTGGGTTTTGCTTGATGTTCCTTAGGTTCACGGCACAGATTTTTTCACAACACTATGTTCATTCTGTTTTGCTGTACCAGGCTTTCCCCTTTTAAGTATCCCATCAAGGACATGATAGGCTGAAGGAACTTCTCCATGCATAATGGGTGATAGGTTGGCACAAGAAATTAGGGGCAGGACCTCAGAATGGAGCTTTTCTCACTGCTGGTCTGAGGTTGGCTTGAGTTCTTCCATTCTGAGTAGCATTGCAGGTTATCCCTTTGGTTGGGGCATTGGCCCTTTTGCCATTCCCTCAAGCTCTGCATCTTTCTTATGCTGTTCCTCCCACCAGAACATGTTCCAAGCACCATCCTCACAGGGCCCAATCTGCCTCACAGGGCCCCATCTGCCTCGCAGGAGCCAGGTGTGAACATCCAGGCCCCTTAATTTCTTCAGGGCCTCCAGGTAGAAGTTCTCAATTAGTCACAACACGCACATCTCTTGTTGGTGTCCGGCCTTAACTTTCTATTCTTGATCACCTTGGTCTTATTTGGAAGTCTCAGAATAGGTGCAGTAAATCCCATCAGTTTTTTTGTGTCCCATAATAACAGGAACAGCCCCATTTCTGTATGAATAAATCACTCAGAGCACAGTATAATGCACTAATGCAAATTGAGCTCTCAACAGGAATGGGTGCTTAGGTGCTAATTTGCAAACATGGTCACTTAAAAAAAGTGTTATTGATATATATGTGTTGATGCCTTGTATTATCATTTTGGCAAAACCCCTCATGCAATATGCAAGATCTTAGATGACAAACAGTGCAGTAGGGGGGTTGTTAATGATGTCTGTATTTAACAATAATAATGATTATTTAGTAAATCCAAAAACTAAAGTTGAAAAACTTTCTTTGCCCTCCACCTTAAAATTAAGAAACAGATGGCCATCCGTAGCCATATATTTCTTGTTGTTGCAAGTAAATGCAGCCACAGGAGCTTATTTTATGCTAAAAGCCTCCATCTGCTAGATGTAATCTTTTCGTACCTGTGGAAAAATGAATAAAATAAGAAGGACCCGCTTGCTTCTGACCTTGACTCTCAGACAGATTATGCGCTAAGGTACTTTCCTTTTCTCCTTGACAGGTGTTAACTCTGAAATGATAGCACTGTAGACTTTTGACAGTTTTATCCTTTTACCTAAATGGGAGCAAATTTGGCTTAATAATATTTCTGGTTGGCATATGTTTTGCTGCTACACAGGGAGTGAATTTTCCTTTAATGAGCAATACATTGTGTCCCTCCACAGCATCTCTTCTTCTTGTAAAAATGCTCAAGCATCCTTTGCCTCTCTGGTCTCTTTGCCAAGCATAAATGAGAAATCATTATAAATAAAGTGGTCTTAAAAAATCCTTATATGTGTCATGGATCTATGTATTCACTGGAGGGAAGGGGAACTAGGATAAACAGAATGAATCACTGCGAACGTGCCCACTTATTTGTTCCTCTTTCTGGTCCTAGCCCCAGCCCCAAATGGCTCTCCACCTCTCTTACTGCCTTCTATTCACTATCATCACCCCAACATTATTCCACCAGGATTGTATGTTTCTTCCCCAGTGGTTAAATTATATATATTATATGGTATGCTATTTATACAGAATTCATTGTCATTCAGGCATGTTGCTTCTGCTTCTACTCAGCTTTTTAGAAAGTTGGAGCTGAATTGGGACCTTAGAGGCTATGCTTCTCATTTTATAAGTAAAAAAACCCTGAGGCCAGAGAGGGGACTGACAGCCCAAGGCAAAGCTGGAACTGGACACAGGCTCTTGTTTTTTCTTACACACTGCCTGTGGGAATCACAGAGAAGCAATAATATGAGTTTTAAGGGTTGCGTGGAAAACTAGGAGGCCTGACTCCAAACTGGAGGATATTTTAAAAAAGATTTTATTTACTTGTTTGAGAGAAAGAGAGACAGAGAGAGGGCATGAGTGGGGGGATGGCAGAGGGAGAGGGAAAAGCAGACTCCCAGCTGAGCCAGGCGCTATCGATCAACATGGGTCAATCCCAGGATCCTGAGATCAGGCCCTGAGCTGAAGGCAGACACTCAACTGAATGAGCCACTTGGACGCCCCACTGAAGGATTTTCACGAAGTTCCTTGGTGTTGACCTTGGGCAAATCAGAATGCATGAGGGTGCTTGTTAAATATGAGGAAAAAACTAAGGATTTAAGTTTGACTTCAAGATAGTTTATTGCAGAAGCATAGGCCTGCTCTATTTTTCAATGTAATCACTTCCTAACCCCACATATTTATTCTAGTGATGGACAAGCTTTCTGTCGTTATGAAGGAAAAACAATATACCAAAAAAATTAGATGGGGGAAAAGAGAAAACAGAGCCACCACATGCTTCCGGAGGGAAGACTTCTGGCTGTGTCAAAAGCCGGCTGTTTGATCCTGGACAAGTCACTTTGTCTTTTGAGGCCTGAGTAAGATGTGGCCCTAGACCAGCATTATTATTGTCACCTGGGAACTCGTTAGAAATGCAAATTCTCAGGCTACACTCAGACCTATGAATTAGAAACTCTATGGGGTTGGGGCTCAGCAATGTTTCAACAAGCCCTCCAGGGGATTCTGATCACGCTAGAGTTTGAGAACAGGTGTGAACAATCCCATTATAAAAACTCCAATCTCAGACACCAGAGTTGATGCCGAAGAACCCAAACAGCAAGATCTTCCTGTTTTCAGGTGTCACTTCCAAATGGCAGGTCTGTGATTTTGTACATTGCTCCTTGCATTTCTGTATCAGTTTAACACCCTCTGCACATAGAAATCAAGTATCAGTTTACCTTTTAGAAGGCAAGGATACTTTCCAGCAGTAGTCCCAAGACGGAGCTCTGGCTTTAGCTCTAGAGAAGCAAGTGCTGTGATCATGAATATTCAGTACATAGATATATTTACTAGAAAATGAGAGTTCCTGTCAGCTGTCAAGTCCTTTTGTAGTCTTGAGGTTTTCTGGTCTCTTTGTGACAGAGGCAGTATTGCCTGATGGTGTGAGTAGTGGTTCTGGCTTTGTGCTGCTTGCTTTTCCTGGGAGCTCCACCATTTCCTAACTTGGATAAGTAACTTTTTGTCTCAGTTGCTCCTTCCCTTTCTGCAAAAGGGGAAGGAAGCACACAGTATCTACTTTATAAAATTCTTGTGAGGAGTCAAAAGATACAGTGCATGTAAATATGCTCAGCACGGTGGTGGGTTGCATGTATTGAGCACTTGGTAAATGTTAAGCATCGTTAGTCTACTTGTCAGTATTCTGCAGATTTCAGAAGAAAGGGACTTTTTTTTGTGTGTGTGTAATAGACCATGTGAGAATGATAGGTAAATGTGAAGGAAAATGTAAAGTATTTGACAGATTCTTGTATCTCAGAAGTATCTTCTATATGCAACAATAGCCCGATGGTTAATGATCTTGAAGAGTGTAAGGAGTAGTTAGATAGGACTATTTCAAAAAGAGAGGGAGAACAGATTAGTACAGCTAATCCTTTGTGAAGTGTCCTCTAAATACATTTCTCACCTTCTCACAGTGGTAAATCCTCACCCAGTTGTTTTGGATCACTTCCAAAGTTCACTGAGCTCTGTAAGACTTCTCAGGTTAGGTGGTTTTCCTGTTATGTGCTTGAGCCACCTCCATAATTTCTCTATTGTAGCACCTGTTACTCTTGAAGTAATTTGCTTATTATTTGTCCTTATCTGTAAGCTGTAAGCTCCATGAGGGCCAGGACCCTGGTTGTTAATCCTGTGTCCTCATGGTTTAGCCTAGTGTGGCTCAAGTACAGTAGCTCAGACTGCCTGCTCCCACCCATGCTCAACCAGATACCTTGGCATAAATGTACCCTGATGAGTTACAGGTGTGTTGCGTTACTGATGGTTCAGCCCTTCTGGGGGGTCATGCAGAAATAGGGATTGCCAGAGTCCCAGGACAAGCCTCCTCCCACCTATAGTAGCTTCATCTGTTTACTCTAGTATGAAATAAAATCTAGGTGTGCTATGATGTTTACAAGGGTGGGAAATACTACACTATATGTCTCATGGATAGAAGAATAACTATGTAGATGGATGTTCCAGCCAATGGGAAGTTATGCTTATCTATTAACCAGTGTGATAGAATGAAAGGAGTAAGTAGGGCCTATCACAGAACAGCCACAAGGCCCACCACAACAGGTCAGAACGAAGTTGCACTGATGACTTGCTAGACAAGAGAGACACACCCCTTGGAAAGATACTTCAGTTTTCCCAAGCAGAAAAGAGAGCCAGATTTAGGCTACACAAGAAGTAAGACCAAAGTCTGCTATCCATCTCTGATTGTATTGAGAGTGAACTGTACATATTTTATTGAGAGATAGGATGTTAGTTTTATGTCGTGGACATTGAGAATTAGTCCTCAGTCAGGTCCAGGAGGGTTAAAAGACTCTGGGTCATTAGCAGGCAACATGACACCTGCCTGTTGCAGCGCTACAGGCGCTTTCCTATTTCTGTGCAAAGTTCCTTATCAAATTCATGTCAGCAAAATGGCCAAGTAGTGTTGGTTGAGGGGAGGTGATTCTCATTTATTATTGCCAGTGAAAACAACAACAGAAGATTGTTTGTTGCTTCATTTGTTGCCCTAGGAGTCCAAGTCAGGAAAATGAGTTGCAGGATAATAAGTCGATATTTCAGAGATTTAATATTCAAATAGTATTGGAGTGAAACAGGAAGACAAATTTCTAATTCTTCCTACCCTACCATTCTCTACTTGTCTGGTTCTGGTCCTTCAAATCTCTTTTGCCTTGAGAAATCATATATGTGCAAAATGGCTTTCCTCTAGTTCCTGAGTGTCATAAGAGGTCTCTGCTACAGTTTGGAGGCTTGGGGGTAGCATATCTTGAAAGATATATTAAATTTGGCTATTTGGGATTTTAAATATTTATGTTTAGGTGCCTGTTTGGCATTGGTATAAAAACATTTTTAAAAAAGATTTTATTTATTCATGAGCAACACACAGAGAGAGGCAGAGACATAGGCAGAGGGAGAAGCGGGCTTTCCATGGGCGGGGAGCCTGATGCAGGACTTGATCACAGGACCCCGGGATCACAAACTGAGCTGAAGGCAGATGCTCAGCTATAGAGCCACCCAGGTGCTCTGGTGGTGGTATAAATCAGTTTGACCGAAGCCTGTTTGATGGTGATGTAAACCATGAAATAACAAGTGATAAGACCTCAAACATATCACATAAGAGAAAATGTCTTCCTTTTCCTTGAGTGGGTTGCCATGGTGATGGGTAGGGGCGGTAGCAGTGAGGTTTGGAGTCAATCAGGAGAGTCCTTATGATGTTGGGACTCAGAAAAATCTGTGAGATTATTCCTCAGGTGAGTTTGGCTACCATGTGCCCAGTTGAAACTCCTAGAGTTTTTTTGAGTTCAGAGGGTCTATCTCCACTGTGTTGACTTTATGGCCACAGCTATGGCCAAAAAATGGATCCTGGATCTCTTAACAACAAAAATGAGTAGATTAAGGATAGAATTGTAAACCCAACATGATCTCCTGCTGTTACTCCTATGAGCTAGGTGCTGAACTTCAGCATTCTTAGCCATTATTCCCTTTCTCCTTTCTGTGGAAATGCAGTGCTTGCTGGTGCAGAGTAACAAAATAATGAGGACAGCTGCCCATCATCTCCTAGTGGTGGGTCACAGGAGAGGTGAATCTGCAAGATACAGATAAAACCTTTCTGGGGAGAAACTTAATGGGGGGTGAAGTATAATAAATAAAACACAAGGAGTGGCAAGAAAGCATTACTTCTCAGGGAAAAAAACCAAATGAACTCAAATATAAGAATAAAATGAAAATGTCTTTCCAGAATGAGAGAAAGGAAAGCAATTCAAAGTGGCCAAAGAAGAATTGACCCTGCACCTAATAAATTATTGTTATTATTTCTAATTTGATTCTTCTTGGAGCTCCATGTGCTTTCAGAGGATCTGTCTGAAATTGTTGGTTAAGCAGTCTTTATGTAAGTTCTTAATTTTATCTCCTTTGGGTCCTAAGCCATACACAAGGTAGACAAGGGGGGAGAATTATTAATAATATTCTGCAAGCCATGTTGCTAAGCTTGTTTCTCCTTGATTTGCTTTTATGGAGTCTGTGGCTCTGACTGGGTATGGAGGAGGGGATAAGACTGGGGAGATGGTCTCTTGATTCTTGGCCATTCATCCTGTTGTCCTTCTTTCTTTTTATTCTTCATATAGTCTCTTCTGTGAAGGACTGAAATAATAGCACTACTCATTGAACAGATTTATTTTGGTGAATAGTGAGTGTGATGGTGAGGATATTACCCAGAAAATATGTTCTTGTGTCTTTTTCGGTGCCCCCCCCCCCCATGAACTTGCTGAACTGTAATTTTAATCCCCATGTTGAGGTTTAATGATGGAGGAATCTGGTGATCTGTGTTTTACATAAGCACCGGAAGTATTCCTAATGCAGGTAGTCTAGGAACTCTACTTGAAGACCCATTGGCTTTGGTATGTATATTTGCCTCTGATGTTAGATAGATATGGTTTGAATCTCTGTTATGATACTTTCTGAGCTTGGGAAGATTACTTGATACCTCTGTGCTTATTTCCCCTGTGTAAAAAGGGGGTACTACTAGTATTAACCCCATAGAGTTGTACTTGGTGAAATGATGCAGAAAAAAATATGTAATGTAGTGTGATGCAGAGTAAGCCCTCAACAAGTGATACTTGTTACATTTTTGTCATCAGTGAGCTTGATGATCCCTTCTTAGAGCCTTTTTAGACTTTTGGATATAAGGAAAGGCAATTTTAACTAGTTTAGGAAAAATAGAATGTTTCAGCCAATGTAACAAAGATTCTTTGCTTGACCAAGATTTAGCTGGGCACTTTGCACCTTCTCCTAGGCCTATCTGTGCACTTCCTTGTAAAGTACAGTGTTAGTAAAAAACCTAAGTAAGTTTAGCAAGAGCCCCCAGCCTTGATATCTGATCACCCCCAGTATCTAATGGGGTTTTTCCACATCTACTATCCTCAGGTGATAACTGCTCATCCTGGTCCATCTTCAGTAAAGATCCTGTCAGGGGGTGATTTAGTTCAACACTCCTACCCTTGATGTTTTCTCTTGGTATTTTTCCATACAGTGATCCCTTGCACTGCTCCTTGGCAGTAAATTCCCACTTATTCATGTTTTATTTAAAAACGAGCCTGGTTCTATATTGAGGTCTCTCATTCCCTACTGTAATAGTCCTGAATAAAATCTGTTGTTACTACTCTAACTACTGTTCAGTTCTGTTTTTTTTCATTGACATAAAATGTGGAAGTGGCAGATGTACAGGGACCTCAGTGACTAGATATGGGGACATGAGCTCTAAGTTTTCATTTCTCCTTTAATATCTTTTGTGTGTCACCATCTTGCTTGTGTTCCAGATAAGGTTTCTCCCCATGTATGGGACAGTGTGCCCTCAGATAGCTCCAGCCTTTTGTTCTTATAACTTGCAGTGGGGGGTGGGGGTGGGGTGGGGGGAACTTTCCTACCATCTCTAGTCAGAAAAACTGGTGGAAGGGCTAATTGGCTCAGCTGAAATCATCTGCCCATCCCTGTACCAGGATTGGTTGTACCTAGGTCATGTCTATATCCCCATCAGAAGGTGGCAGGGGGCACCTCATGCTGGGCAAAGATGCCCTAGTCACTCCCCCTATTTTTCTTCTGCTTCTCTACATCCTTGAAATTTTGCGTCTATGATACAAACACAGCCCAACCATCCCCCTCAAGGCACCTCATAAGAATTGGGGATCCTACAGAGCAGGATCCTACTAGCACTTACTATGGTGGCTGTTTTATGTTCATTTAATCTTCTCAATACTCCCATGTGGTGAATATTATTTGTTATCATCCTTACACAGACAAAGAGACTGGCACACAGAAGCTGAGGGGGACATAGCATTTACTGAATGCATGTGACAGGTGGGGTTCATTGCTAAGTGGTTTTAATAATGTTAATTCATTGAATCTTCAATAATAATAATAATAATAATAATAATAATATACTATTTTTATGCCCAGATTAAAGAGGCACTGAGCCTTGGACAAGTTAAGAACTTGAAGTTCTATAATGATTATGTATCAGTCTGGTCTTGGATCTAGGACATCTGACTTGATTTTGTTCTCTTAACCACTGAGCTCAGTTCTGATTTCCAGATTAGCTTGCTGAGAGAGATCTTTGTAAAGTATATATCTTGTCCTTAAAATTCTCTTGAAGGAGGAGGTACCCAGGTGGTACAGTCACTTGAGCATCTGACTCTTAGTTTTGGTTCAAGTTGTGATCTCAGGGTTGTGAGATCAAGCCTGGCTGAGTGTAGAGCCTGCTTGAGATTCTCTCTCCTTCTCCCTCTGCCCCTCCCACTTGTGCACTTGTGTTCACTCTCTCAAATCATTATATATTTAAAAAAAAGTTTAAAAAATTCTCTTGAAAGAGAATGTTTTGCCCATCATAATCTTATTGGAGGCAAGGAGTGCCTTCTAGAACTTTCTTCTCTTTCTGTTATTCCTGTTTTACAAATTGAAGTTGCCCTGAGCTGCCCACATAGATGTGATTACAAATACAGCATTTTAAACAATTGGTTGTATATTGAGTCATTAAAAAAAAAAAAAAAAAAAAAAAAAACAACAGAAACGGTGGTCCATAGTCTAGGTACCAGGAACTGTTCTAGGCAATGAACATTCCAAGTAGGTTCCCTCTGTAATTTCACCCTGATGGCTTCCTTCATAGCAGTGATGACAATTTGTAACGTTCACTTATTCACTTGTTTGTTGATCGTCATATTAGAATATAAGCCCCAGGAGATAGAGTCATCCTCTCTTGTGTTAACTTCTGTATCACCAGAATTTAGGTCAATGCTAGATGTGTTTTAGGTGCATATTAAATACCTTTTGAATGAATAAATGAACAAGTTAAAGAACACATGAACTAGTCCTAAGTTTATTGGGGGTAAGTTGATCTTCCATGTATGTGTATATGTGTAGATTTGTTGAATTTTTTTTAAAGAATTTTTTTGAGGGGCACCTGGGTGGCTCAGTGGTTGAGCATCTGCCTTTGGCTCAGGTTGTGATCCTGGGGTCCTGGGATCGAGTCCTGCCTCAGGCTTCCCACAGAGAGCCTCCTTCTTCCTTTGCCTATGTCTCTGCCTCTCTCTCTGTGTCTCTCATGAATAAATAAATAAAATCTTTAAAAAAATTAAGAATATTTTGAGAGAGAAAGAGCAAGGGAGTGTGTCATTGGGGTGGGGGAGAGGATCAAAGAGAGAGAGGGGATCCCAAGCAGGCTCTACACCCAGCATGGAGCCTGACTTGGGGCTTGATGTAGGGCTCAATCTCACTACCCTGAGGTCAGGACCTGAGCTGAAATCAAGCCAGACACTTAACTAACTGAGCCCCAAGTGCCCCAATTTGATGATTTTTTTTTTAACCACCACCTCCTCCATTGCCCTTTGTGAATTGCATCCACTCATGACTTCTGGCAATGGGGAGTAACTGAGCACAGACCAGAAAGATGAACATTTAGCCTGGGGTTATGGAAATTGATGCAGTGGCAGCATAAGGAGTCAGCATTAATCAGAAGTTATGGTCAAAAAAGTGACCAAGGGGCCTCAGTATGGTTCCCTTTTAGCCAGGGTTCCAAAGTCCCTCCAGTACAGGAAAAGTGTGATTGCTTTATTTGGGTATAATTGACCATCAGGTGTCAGGTGCATATAACTGGTTTAGAGAAGCAGTGGCCTGACCTTGGTTATGTTAAATGGGGATTTAAAAGAATTATAAAGAATTTAGAAAAGCCCCTCCAAATAGCCTGGTCTCCAAGCCTGTTTATTATCTTGCTGAAGACTGGCAAAGATTTCTCCTGCTTTGGGGCAAAAAGCTCAGAGACTGCAATAGACTTGGGAATGAGAGCAAAAATACATTGATTAAATTGTTAAAAATTATCATTGATACAGTGCTGAGGACATGTTCTTTGTCAGAGGCAAAGAAATTCTGTTCAAGTTTGTAAGCTAAAGTGCCAAGGAAATTTCCCTTATTGTTCACCTGGAAAGAATGCAAAATGTGTGGAAAGCCCAGACAGGAGGTCGGCAACATTTTTCTGTGAAGGGCCAGGTAGCGATTGAGGTTTTGTGGATCATGCTGTTGAGCTATTCAGTTCTGGTGTTGCAGAGTAAGAACAGCCAAAGAGAGCCTGGAAAGGAATCAGCATGGCTATGTTCCAATAAAACTTTATTACAAAAACTGGTGTCAACCTCTGGCCTAGATGGTGTTTTGGTGTTGTTTAACTTAAAATTCTAGAACCTGGAAACCTACACCCCTTCCCATTAGTATGCACACATTAGAAATAGACTATTTTGAAGTGGTAAATATACCTTGTTAGAAACCCTAGTTTGGGTATTATACCTCTCTGAACACTTTAGCTACTTCAATAAGTACTGTATGAGCATGCCCCAAGAACCAGGTATATCTAGCTTAAGCTTCAAGAACTTAAAAAACAAAAACCCTTCAATTCTATTCCACCCCTTCTCAGAAGCCAACTTGGAGTTCTCTATTGAAAGATGCAGACCTCAGCTACAAAGACCCAAGATCAAAGCTTGGAAGTAAATTCCCTTTAGAAAGGGCTCAAAGCTGCATTAAAAATTGCCGAGCTTTGCCCACATCACCCTCCCAGAAGAACTCACTGGCCCAGTGCCACCTTACCCCAGAGGCCAGCCTGGCCTTGGGCCATCCATCTCTGCTTGCTAAAGCCAGGCTCTACAAATCACATGGCTTCTCATTGACTTTCTGTCAGGGTGAGGTAACCAAAGCTCTTTTTTAAGCTGAGAGGCGTGGCATGCAGCTCCTTTCTGTCCATCTTCTGGAATGGGAACTGCCAGGTCAAAGCATGCAAGAGGGCACATGTCCAGAAAGAATGAGCATATGTGGCATCCCTTCTGTGATCCAGACACTCTGTTAGGCCCTTAGGAATACCAGGTGGATAAGACACATTTGGAACCCTCTTGACTTGAGGTATGCATGGAATTATACACTGTAAATCCTGGAGAAAAGTATCAAAGGTACCTCTGCCTTTGTGTCAGCTGTAGGAAGCCTTGGCACTAATTCCATGTCCATTGGCCCATGCTACATTAGCTCAAGCCCAAAAGGATGTACAAAAAGCAGGCTTAATTGAATAAAATATATCATTGGCTTCTTCCCTGCTGGGCTTACTTTTCTTTGGTGTCTTCCACGGGCCCCATTTTCTTCATTATAGCTGGTAAGAGACTCTCTTCTCAGGAGGAGCTATGAGTCGGAACTTGTAAAACCATGGCTCTTCTGTTCTCCCTCCTGGAGAAACACCATTTCTTCCTTGCTTGAAGATAGTTGGTCTATAGCCTGACCTAAGTCAGGAACAGCAGTGGGGTACTTTGCTTGAGCAGCTGAGCATTTCAGTGCCAACTTATGCTTCCTTCAGCTTCAAGGCAAAGTTTTCAAGTAGGTATTTTTACCTAATAGGTTATTTTATTGGTCACATCTAATCTTTATAAAACAAAGCCATAAACTATCCATTTAAATGGACACATTCGTCAAATTATATTTGAACATCCACTATGGCACAGTCCTGTTGGGGATCTTGATTAGGCGGTACATATTCTCCAGACTGCATCTACCATCACAGTCTTCTCAAACTGTCCCAATCACTGCAATATATTGATGAGGACATTTATAAGGCCCCTACTAGGCTAATCTTTGACTTTGGCCTGAAATGGTTCCTTAGGGCCTAATGGTAACAGATGGACAAGTGTTATTCTCCAATGACCTTGGTCGCTTGAGCACATGAAGCCCACATGTAGTGGTGTTCCACAGCACCCTGTATTCCCCCGGCATTTGTCCTTTTTGCTGTCCTCAATCACCTGTTTCTCCTGTGGACTGTAAGCTCTGTGAGGGTGGGGCTTGTCTTTTATGTTTGCTTGGCAGGTATGTTTCTGGATCGCTCAGCATAAATCTCGAGTTAGGAGTTCATTAACGAGCTCAGTGTTCAGCACATACTGACATTGGAATGTCATGGCTTTCTTTAGTTTCACCTCTGGGTTCAAAAAGCAAAACCTATAGACACTAATAATTATCCATCTGTTGAACACTGAGCTAGATGCTTGGGATTCAACAATGATGAGATAGAACTCCTGCTGTAACAGCTGAGTGTCACGTGACCCCATCTTGGTAAGGGAAAATGCCATATTACTTAAGGATGAGGGTTATAGTGTCAGTCTGAGTTCAAATCCCTGCTATACCACTTACTAGCTCTTTGACCTTAGGCAGGTCCCTCAATCCATCTGCGTCTCACTTTTCTAATCTATAAAAATGCGATAATGACAGCAACTGTCACTAGGATCACATGAATGAATATACATGAAGTGTTAACACAATGCTTTCCCAAAAGTAAGTGCATTTAAAGTGTTTGTTTAGAAGATTATTCAGAATTAGAAGAAAAGTGCTTGTTCCTTCAACATTCTGTTGGAGCATAGTTGAATTAGCTTACCCAAGGGTCATATAATTCTAGGATATGTACCTTTATTTATTAGTGACCAGATTCTGTGCTATGATGCAGTAATGTGGGATCAAGGTTCAAACAATTTTCCATCCACGGATGGAGAGGACCTCAAAAGGTTATTGGCTTATTGCCCCTTAGGACTCCAACCTAACAAAGGTAGTGAACTTACTTGGATCTGTTTTCTGTCTTTATGGATTTCTTTTCCTCAAATGCTCTTTGAACTATCCAGCTGCTTTCTTCCTTAATGATTTAAGTTGTTGGCATATGTTCATTCTATATTTGTATGGGGGGTTATATTTTTAACTTTTTGAAATTATACTTTGAGAAATGTCATCTATTATGTGGGGAGGTTCTTATCACTATTATTATTATTATTTTAAAGGCAGATGATGTAGTGGAAAGAGCATTGAGCTAATTGTCCAAAAGACCTAGGTGTAAGGTTGAGCTTAGCCACATTTTAGTTTTACTGATCAAGTAATTCAATCTCAGTTTCTGTATCCATAAAAATGGGAAATATACTACCCAGGTTCCTGGGCAGTTGTGTAACCTTCCAATGTAGCCTGCTGGAGGCTGTCCTTCTGTAGTGCTGTTTGGCAAAATCATGTAGCTACTCAGACAAATTCCTTTTCTCCCCTGAGGGAGAGATCATGGGCCCTCAAAGCTGGACTGCTTTCAGGTTACCTTTCACACAATTAGTTCTTAGCAGAATGCATCTCTTCATGATGTATGACTCTTCTCTCTACTCCCAAGGGAAATAGTAAAATCAACATGAGCTGTGTTCGTGCCTCAAAGCCCCAGTGGGCAAAGGGTTTTATTATAGGTAATAAAAGTGCTACCATCTCATGACACTTGGCTCTCAGGCTTTACATACTTTAAATGTATCATCTCATTTAATAGTTACCAGACTGCATGAGATTAGCATTGACCTATCCATTTTACAGAAAAAGAAACTGAGACTCAGAGCTGAGGTGACTTGTCTGTCCACACTCAGCTTGAAACTCAGCTACAGCCTGGCTTCCAGCTTCTGTCCAACTGCATCCAGAGTATTTTCTCTCCTTTGTGGAACACTCGCTCCACATGAGGTACCATGGTTAGCATGCGGACAGTACAAGGTGAATAAGGGAGACCGTTTCTGGAAGCCCCTCCCCTGACTTTTGGATGTGGAAGATAAAGATGGAAACCAGTACTGTTTCAGTGGCTGCCATGTGCAAGCAAGACTACAGCATGATCTCATTTGCTCCTCACCTCATACTGGCAAGGTGGGTGATAACATTTCTGTCTCATGGGTAACAAAACTGGTTCCTGGAGACGAGGTAACCTGTTTCAGCTAACACAGCTATCATGATTCCAACCTCTGCCTGTGCATTCTATCATTTATAGCCCCCCTACATCCTCACCTGGGTATTAAATGCAGAAGGATACCTAAAACAGCAAAGGGTAGCAATATTCAATATTGTACAAAAGGTTACAAGCACCTAGAACGGTGCTTGGTGAGTACTGCGTGTGTTGCTGGGAAACTGAGCAGCCGGTTTAGTAAATGTTTATTAACTATCTTCTGTTTGCCACATACCGAGTGAGCGGTTGGGGGGATGAGTGATGATGTGGCCCTTGAACCTGAGCAGCCTGTGCTCTAGTAGGAGGGACAGATGTGTAAATGGGCAATTAGAACACAGCATGGTAAGTGGTGTGCTGGAGGGTGTGAGAAGAGCACAGAAGTGCAGCCTTAATCAGGTGAGGTGGGGGTGTGAGGGAAGGTTTCCTCCCCGGTGCGGCACCCCAAGCCACTCTCCTATACCTGCAAATGAGAGTGTGTTTTCATGATTTGCCCTCGCTCTGATTTTCAGGGCATGCTGTCTGCTTCAGTAAACCTTTTGTATTTGACTTGAACATGTTGTCCCTAAGTGAGTGGATTTCTTTTTAAATCCTATTTTCTGGGGCAAATTTGAAAATTAGTTTTCACTGCAAACCAGTGGTGTGCTGAAATAGCTCAAGAGGGTGTTGAGGTGTCAAGGTTAATATGCCTTAGAATGGAAAAAAACTGTAGTGGATAATGTGCAAATTTGTATACTATGTACACAGATGACGGGAAGTTAAAAACATTCGCAGGACTCCTCCTGGATCCCTGGTATGCCCTCTTAGCTAGGTTGGAGTTTGCTTGGATGTGTAGATTTGAGGGTCCTCTACAGGCTACAATGATTATGAAACCTGCAAAAAATCTACCTTAAAATTTGTCCTCTGTCATATCTGCAAAAAGTAAAACAAATTAAAGGAAATGTCTCCTTCCCTTCTTGGCGGCAGCTATTGTTACTATGTGCATCCTTGTATGTATTTGTGCATCCTTCTAGAGATTCTATATGAACATATGTGAATATCAGTGTGCGTGTGTATATATGTGTTCATACATGTGTATGTATAGAAGTATGAATACACATCCGATTTAGTTTTCTACATGAATAGAGAGTAGCATGCTATAGTAAATCTTGTATCTTGCTTTTTTTTTTTTCCATTGAACAGTATATTTGGGAGATTATCTGTTCTGTCATAGTACCTGCAGACATACCTTATCCATTTTAACAGCTGATTATTATTCCACAGGCATGTTTCAACTAGATTCCTTTTTGATAGACATTTAAAATGTTCTTGGTTTCTGGCTATTACTAAAGACACTACATAAAGCTGTACCCACAAATTTGTTCACATATGCATGTATCTTTTGGATAAATTGCTAAAAGTGGAATTTCCAAATGAAATGTTAACTTTTAGATTGGGCTAGACATTGCCTAGTTACTCTCCAAAACGTGGCACTGATATAAATTGCTATCAACAACATGGGAAGATATCTGTTTCCTTCTGTATTGTTTGAGAAGTTTTGATCACCTGCTACGACATACTGTTATGATGGACACCTGGGTGTTTTGTCTGAAAAGTTAGGTACAGGTTAGATTCGGGAGGTTGTGAACTGAATGACATGAAAAATCACCTGACCAGGATGAAGCAGTTGAAGTTCAATGTTTTAGGGCTGGAAACTTGCCTCTTTTGGGTTCCAGACATAATAATGCTTCCTTTTTATGTCCCTTCAATACTAGGATGCAGTTTTCAACTTTCTGCATTTGTTAATGGCAGCTGGATACCTCAAGCCTGCGTTTCTTGGAAGGATCTGGCTTGATTCTCCTCAATTATTCTTTGTTTCTTCAAAGATTATCTCCACTTTTTGTACTAGGTCTGGCCACTTCATGTTGTGGCTTTCTGCATGTCCACATACCTTTCCTTGTGGGTCTTGAATAGGTGACCTTATCACTCCAGGAGGCAAACATACACTGTACTGATCTGCCAAGCTCAATATCCCTCTGCTTAAATGTTAGGTGGATTTATGTTATTGCTTTGGGAAGCAGTGATCCAGGGAGGAATTAGTGTTCTGAGAGGACTCTAGTCTTGTTAAAATGGCAACAGGAGGATGCATGCACTGACTTGTCCAAAGCCGTCGACCATGGTCTAATCTAGTCTTTCTACTTTATTCCCCTCCTCAACTCATTTGGTTATTTGAATCTTGTCTGCATCTGCACTTTTGAGGTACCAGGGTCCAGTAAGGGAAGCCTGGATATAGGGCACTACCAGCTCTTGCCTTACTAACACTCAGTGGGACAAGGAGAAGCCACACACAAAATGTTCTTTGATCTGGGCTTCCATGCTGTTGGCAGTGTTGGAGGTGGTCAGGATGGGGCCCTTTTGATCAGAGCTTTTCCTTCTGGAGGTTCCTGAAAGGCACATCAAAAGTGTATCAGTCAGCATTACATGTGAGTTAAATCAATTTCCAGTAACAACTGTCATAACTCAAATATTTTCCTTTACTTGTAAGCTTTTTGCTTGGCTTGGTAGGCGTGCCCTTAAATGGTTACAATCAAAATTAGGGAGGTAGAAGTGGTATGGTCAGTGAGAAGGCTGATGGAATTGGGATGGAGAGGATTGGGTTGTCTTAGTTCTGCTTGCTAATCGTGGGTTTTGACACTTGGCTTAATCTGTTAGGGTCTGGCTTTATTCTCTATTCTCTACAGTGATAACCTATCTTAATCAAAAGATCACAAAATGGAAAAATGGGCTACTAATTGCTGATTTTGAGCTGGAAAGGTTTATTCTTCGTGGCAGTGTGTACTAGGTACTTTACCTATATCATGTTATTGAATTCTTATAACCCATCTTTGAGAAAAGCACTACTATTCCTGTTTTACATAAGAAAGGGTAAGAAATGAAATCAAGGTCATGCAGCTGGTAGATGATAGGTTGTCAACTGGTAAGAGACTAGTTGTGAGGGTCTGTACTTAAATTTGAGTACACGCTGAACACCTTATGTGTCTCTAACCCAGTGGCTCTCAATTGAAGATTACTGTGCCCTTCAGGGGACATTTGACAATGTCCAGAGGCATTTTTGGTTGTTGAAACTTGGGAAGTGGATGCCAGCTGGGGAAATGGCCTCTTGAGGGTAGAGGTCAGAGATGCCATTAAACAATTGACGATACACAGCAAACCCCCCCCCCCCCCCCCCATAACAAAGAATTATCCATTCCAAAATGTCAATAGCACTGAGGTTAAAAAGCCCTGGTCTAATTTGTGAGCTTCTAGCATTTCCCCTAGAGAAGGTAGGCTATTTTTCCCTGATGTATTTTTTTCTTTATATAGTACTTGTCATCCTCAAATCTATGTAATTTATTTCTTATGTTTGTCTTTTATTAATGGTCTCCATTTACCAGAATATCAGCTTACCAAGGGCAGAAGTCCTGATATTTTCACTGTTTTCCAAGTGCTTAGAACCTATGCATTGTGGGTGCACAATAAATAGCTGTTGAATAAACAATTGGATACAAGATTGAATTCATGGGAGATCACCTAATGCGGAGGAAGGTGGCTGTAGATTTGGATTTTAGGATGAGACAGTGCTGGTCAGGCTACATTCCTGCCAGGGGCTTTCACTCAGGGCTGGACTGGAGACCTAGTCATGCAGCTCAGAGGGTCTTTATGTGGCTTTCAAATTGAGAGGTGTTGCATCTCAATAGAGTCTGTCCTTATCCTACCATGCGTGGCCACGGTTCCCCTGTATTTCATTTCCTCAGCCTGTCCATGCATGTGGTGCTTATGCAGTTGGTGGCAATTTAAACACATGTACCTGAACTTGGCTGAGATAAGCAAACGGATGACATTTGTGTTTGCACGTAAATTGTAATTGATCACAACATTTGCTTCCCCTCTGATGGAATGATTATATAATTTGTCATGTTGATAAGTGATTTACTTTTGGTCAACAAAATGCGAGTAGAAACAAAGTCTCAATGGTAAGCATGTGTGACACGTATTATTTCTGCACAGAAGTGTGAAGAGTTCCCTCCTGTGCCATGAAACCAGCAATGTCTTACATAGTCACTGCTTTGTTATCCTCAGATTCCAAATAAAATGACCTAGAAGGACAAGTAGCAAGAGTGAAAAATAAAGGTTGTGAGCAACTGAGATTTCGGGGGTTGTCACTTGAGTACAACCTGTCTGTTATAACCGATGTAACCTCTTTATAGGTATGAAAGATGAAAAACAAAAGAAATCTTTCCTACTTTGCATAAGTGTTCATGCATCCAGTTCTTTAGATCTTCTGTTGAGAGGATAGCAGTTGGAGAAGAAAAGTTCAAAGTTCAGAATATTCTTTTACGATGTTGATGTGATTGTTTGCAAGTAGGACACAGTGAGGGAGAAAGTTACAAGTGCTCTGGGGACAGACCAGAAGCAGAATATAACTTACTGTCTCCGTGCTGTTGTGTATAATACGTTAATGAGTGCCCCCAAAGGAGAAGGCCATCTTGGAATATGGGTGTTGGCATAATTCATGAAATGTTTCACCACTGTCACTCTCTATCCATATGTTAAATATTCAGGTTCTTCTGGGATCCAAACCAGCCTGATGAAATTTTGAGAGGGTTAAAAATACATGAAATGAGACATCGAAAAAGGATCTGAGCAGGGAGAAAGACAATCTCAAAAGCACCTATTCCCCTGGAGAACATAACAGTTTATAACTACCTATTGTCTTCTAGACGGTGACTCTTAAATCTATGTAGCTGGTTTTGGCTCTCCTTTCTGGACCTATTAAATATATTTCTGATCCTTTGAATATTTTTTTGGAGGGCCTGTTACCACCTCAAACTTGACGTCATACGAGTCTGAACTTGTTTTCTTTTCCAAATGTCGTATTTATGCGCATGATGTCATTATTCCTTCAGTTTCCTGGGGCTTGAAATTTAGAACCCTGTAGGCAAGAAAAGGCACTACTGATAGAACAAATAGCAAGAACAAAGCCAGGGAGAGAGGGGCCTCTCGGAAGGCAGAGGGAATCATGAGCTTCTGAGCATAGATTGATGTATGAGCCTAATGGAAGATTTAAAGATGAATTGGTGGCTTGGTGTTAGATCAAGCCAAGCAGGGCTGAGAGGTGAGGACTGAATTCTGTGGCCAAAAGGAAGCCTTAGATATTATGGGACATTGGCCAGATAGGATTGCTTTCATTTTAGATGTTTATGGCACTAGTGTGGAGGATTGAGGGGAAAAACTAGAGGTGGAGAGACCTGGCAGGTGGCCATCTGAAAAATTCTGCTGAGAGGTGCTCTGAACCTGAACTAGGGCAGAAGGAATGTGGACAGAAGGGGGATGTTAGCTCCTGACCTCCCCAGAGACAGGAGGGAGCTGGATGTGTCTTTCCCTCACCCTCAGCACACGATAAAAATGCCATTGCCACACCAGCTGTAGGGAATTGAGGCTGAGCGAGCACTCTGAAATCCCCAAAGACTCAAAAATGAGGGCAGCCAAGTGGGAATTGATGACCTGAGCCAGAAACTCCCTTCAGAGCTGCAGAGCAAGGGTCAATTCAGCAGAGCTCTAGGCCCCAGTGTAGCCAGAAACCCCTTGCCTACTCTCCCCACCTCTTGCTGATTTCTTAATTCTCTCTGGTCTTGTTCCACGATGCTAGCCCACAGAATCAGCTGCCCCCTAGCACCCCTCCTCTTTTGTTAAAGGCAAGAAAATTGTTTTAATACTGTTTGCAACCCATGCAGAAAAAATATTTCCCAGCAGGTGTTTCTGAGTACTAAGCAGGTTTTGCTGCTGTCCCCTCCACACATCACTTTAACAGCCACTCTGGCAACTTGCTTAGTCTACGAATTCTCCTCTCCCTTGCTGTCTGCATTGAACTAAGAGGAGAAAATAAAGATCATTAAGGGCCCCTTCCCTTGATTATTATTATTATTATTATTAAAAGGCATGATGCAATCTAGAGGAAAGGGAATAAGTTGAAGCTCTGATTTAACTGATATGCCAGTGAGTATCTCTCTTCTTTGAATTGTTCATGTCCAGGCTTCTCAGACAAGTCCAACTTGCAGCCCAGGAGGAAGTTCAAGGGTGGGAGTCACTAAGATTCTCTCTTACCTGAAGTTGTGAAGACCCCTAGAAAAATGGCTGGGATTTGAAAGAGGTCCCTGCAGTTTATTACTGACCTAAACTCCTCTTACATATCTGTTCCATTAGCACCTGCATAGACTTCAACAAACTCCAGTGTTGAATGTCACAGGAGTTAAGTTCTTCTGGTTTGAAGAGCTGGAGACACCCCAAACCCCAGCTTGGGAAAGGAGACATGTGACCATAAAGGAAAGGGGTTTCCCAGGAATGCAATCAAAGGCACCATGGTATGATCTGGATTCTTGGAGATAGGAATTAGGTTAAAGACCACTGTGGAGCTGTGGACAGCAAGCACGAATGGATGGGCACTCTGACAGTGCGTCACTGACTCATTCGGCTCTTTACTGTATCGCTGCTGCTTTAAGTGTGTCTCCCATCTTAACTGTTTATGGTCCAAACATCCATTCTTCTCATAGTTTCTGTTGCTCTGTTTTTTTTCACCTAATGATTTTATCATCTTCCCTTTGCTCCCCGTTTCAAATTCCTGAGACTGGTCAGAAGGTTTCTTTCTTCTGAGAATTCAGGGCCATCAGCCAGCTCATGAATTGACTGCCTTAGGACATAGGTGTCATCCTGGTCCAACCAGAGTCATTGGAGAATGGGTGATGAGGGTAGTAGGTAGGGTTTGGGGCTGCCCCCTTACTAAGGACTATGGGCAGGGAAGTTTTCCTTAGATGGGCTTGTGGACATGAGTAGCACCATGATCAGTAAGGAAAGCCTCATCCTCTGATGGTTAATTTAATATGTCAATTTGACTGAGCCTAGGAAGCTGGGAAGACGATAGTTCTGGGTATGCTTGTGAGGGTATCTTTCGACTAGGTTACCATTAGTTTGAGAAGAGCAGATGCTTTCACCAATGTGGATGGGCAGCATCTGATCCACTGGGAGACCTGAATAGTACAAAAAGGGAGAGGCAAATAGTCTCATTTGGTTTGATCTCTATCTTTTGCCTTCAGACCTCAGTGCTCCTGCTTCTCAGACTTTCCCACTTAGGCAAGTAACCACACTATTGGCCTGTTGTTATCAGGCTTTCCGACTTGTGTTGAATTATATCATTGGCCTTCTTGGTTTTATGGTTTGCAGGCTGCAAATCATGGCACTTCTCAGCCTCCATAAGTGCATGAGCCAGTTTCTATAATAAATTTCCCCAGATAGACCTATTTGTCTCCATCTGTATATCCCACTGGGTCTATTTCTCTGGAGAACATGATTACACCCCTTTAGGGGTTAATTAGAAAACACGTAATGGCAAAATCTAAGTGGTATTCACTGCACACAAGCAGTTTATATGGCATTTTGCTATGGTTGTAAGAAGCTTTGAAATTTATGGGGCAGAGGTTATCATCCCTTCTGTGGAGGCTCAGAAACTGAATTAGGGAGGTTGCCCAAAGTTCTGTAAGTAGGTCTTGTATATGAAGTCATCTTTGCAGTATACCAACTGTATCTTCGAAGTTGTTTGGGAAGATCCTACCCTTAACTAAGCTAAGACTATGAAGTTATCTTCCAGGGGAAAAGTTTTAAACTGACCATGGCTTTACCCAGGGTGCTAGCTATGCTTCTCTGTAGCTATTTGAAATCTGCTTTGAGTTCAGAGAAATCTTTGAGTTTAGTCGATGTTTTCTTTCCCATACAAAATACACTAATATTTGCTAGTTGGAAGAAAAAATTGTATGCTCTCACACATTCTGAATACTTTTTTGTATGAAATCTCTCTGATCCATAGTTACTAGGGCTTCCCAGAAAAAAAGCAATTCTTGGAAGCTCTGAGAACTCCACTTGTAGCCAACCAGCCATTAACTTCTCTGGTGGCAGTGATTGTTAGAATTGCAGCTAACTTTATCTGAGTCTGGGCTCTAACCACCCTGAGTACGCTAAGTGAGTCATTAACGGGTGCTTAAAGGAAGCTGAGATGCTAGGGATGAAAGCTGAGGGATCCTCTGCTCAGCGTGGCCTTGACTTTTTGGCACAGGAGCTGATGGAAGGCTCTTCAGCCAAATGTCTCTGTACCCTGCTTTCACTTGAGCCAGGTGAGCTGTCGAGGAGAGCTGAGCCCCTGAGCTCCTATTGTTGATGCCTGCTACCCAGGCTGCCCTCTCTGGTGCCAAGTAAGTGTACCACCCATGGATGAACATTTTGCTGGAAGGCCGAGTGTTCTGCAGATTAGCAAGCCAGAGACAAGCCTCTGTGGCAGGCTGCTAGGGATGGGACTATGATTTGGGAAGGATGAGAGTCAGACAAGAGCCAGTCAAAACCTCAAGGATTGATAACCACTGCCTTTTCTTTTGTTCCTGCTGTAGGCCTCCAAATATCCCCAAAGGACCTAGACCCCTATCCTGTTCCAGGACACAGGAATTCACACAAAACCTGGGGTTGACCTGTGCTTTCTTTGTCTCATGCATGTGTGTATGACATATTCTGAGAATTAGCTCTGGGCTCTTCCTAACAGCCATACTAGTAAGTTCTGTTCCCCCCAAATTGTAAAATAATCCTCAACTCACACCATGGAGACTAAATGAGACAGGATAAGTAATGTTCTTAACACGGTGCCAGCTGTTGAAACAGAGGCTCCAGAAGTAGAAAAACAAAAACAAAAACAATGAATAAATAAGTAGAAAGCCAAACTAGAGCTATAAAAAGATGGGGGAGGGGATGGAGGAGTGGGAAAAATGGGTGAAGGGAAGTGGGAAATGTGGGCATCCAGCTAGAGAATGAATATGTCATGGGAAGAAAAGGCACAGCACAGAGACTAAGGTCAGTGGTATGGTAGTAGGGTTGTATGGTGATGGATGGTAGCTACACCTGTGAGCATACCATAACCCACAGAGTTGACACAGTATGTTGTACACCTGCAACTAATGTAACATTGTGTGGCAACTATACTCAAATAAGAGGGGCTCCACCTACAGTAGCTATTGACAGAAGATAGAAGAGAGAAATGGGGGCTGGGGGAAGGGCAGAAACATTAGGAAAAGGATGGGAGAAAATGAACAGGATTTCCATCAGGCAGCAAGCCCACTAGGCCAGGTGGTGCTTAACTGGCTAGTGGGGTAGGAGAGGGCCCGATTTCCTCTAGTTGTGGGAGACCTCTGGTGTGTATAACCTCAGCAGCCACTCTGGTACTCAGGCCACCTGGAAACAGCAGGGGCCCTTATTGGTACAATTGTACCTGGAGATGTTAGCAGAATGTTCAGTGTTCAGAATGCAAGTTCTTAGGATGCTGTAGGAGTGATTTGTTTAAAAATTTTTGGAAAGATTCATTCTGAAAATAATGCTTCATTGGATGTTGAGATTAAGAGCAAGATCCTCAGGTTGTAGGTCCTAGGATGTGGCCTCGAGCATCCTTGGTATTGATGAAAATGCAGAATCAGAAAGCTCTGCCTCTCATCAGATTCCCATGTGATGTCATGTACAGTGACCACTAGTCCTAATAAGTTTGAGTACCACTAGTCCTAATAAGTCCAGGACATTAGGAAACTGACAAATCCATCAAATAGCATCATTTTACTGAAAATGATTAAGTACAGCTTGGTAATAGAGTTTAATCCCTTCAAAGGGGAGACAAGTGAAGTCAGAAAAGGGACAAGACCTTAATAAGGATTAAAAACAGAAAGGTTATAAGGAGCAAGATTTTGGCTCAGCATGCAAGACATTCTTAATAATTAGAGTTGTCTCCAGGTAGACTATTTCAAAACCTAGTTATTTCTTCATCACTAGAGTGGTTTGAGGAAATCTGTCCAATTTTGCCTGATTTCCTAGCTGTGCCATTTGTGTTCTCCCCAGTTAGAGCCACTAGGCTACCAGGGCAGACTTCACCCCTTGTCAGACCCTGGAAAAGGAGTTCTCAAAGAATGGTTCCAAGATCAGCAGCTTCAGTCTCACCCAGAAACTTGTTAGAAATGCAGATACTCAGGCTACTGAGTTAGATTGATTTAATTGTCCCCTAGATGGGGCCTAGGAATCAGGATTTTTAAAATCAGATGATCGATTTCCTAATACTCAGCTAGGGTTGAGAACCAGTCTTAAGGGCAGTCAATTTAAAAAATGGTTGTATATCAGAATATTACCTGGTGAGCCTATTGAAACACAGATGTCAGGCCTCCAGCCCAGGATTTCAGGTTGACTCTGCCTGGGATAGGCCTGATACCTGGGTGAGTGTCATGGGGAACTGTGACCTAATCCTGTTGGATGGCTTTTTCCCTGGCTACAGGTAGCATTCTCCTATATATTTGCTATTGACACTGCTGAATGCTTGAAAGTGGCTTGGTTCTGAAATCCAGTCTCTTTGCCTGAGTGGCTTTTGCCTCTCTGCTTCTGCTGTGCTGGTCTTTCTAGACTCTGCTCCTGTCCCGTCTCAACTCAGAGTCCACTGGACTCTGCCTGGGTCCCCCTCTGTGAGCCTCTGCCTGGAAATGGTCTTAAGACACCTGGCTGGGGAAACCACAGGGCTGGCCTCTCTCATTCTTGCATCTCTCAGGGATTACCTTTTCATTGCCTGATGTTCAGTGTCTTCAAAACTGTTGTCTCCTATAACTTTGTTTCACGTAGGAGAGTAAATCCATTCTGTCTTTTCATTTTGGGCAGAAGCAGAATTCTAATTTTAATTAAAATTAGAACAAAAAGACTGTTCCTGGCTTTTGAGGGAAATGAACTGGAAGCAAGGAAGCAGCTAGGAAGCTTGGAGATGAGCTAGGGGCAGCCTGTGGTGATTCAGGTGGAAGAGTTGGCATGACCCAGGCCACAGTAATGGCAGACAAGGTAGACAGGAGAGCTGTTTTGCTTTGAAGGTGTTAATGATTGGGGGTGCTGGAGTTCTTGTCTCTGTAAACCTGCCGATTTCCCCTGTTGTCTAGAATAAAGTTATAGTCTAGTATTGGATTACAAACTGGTTGGGCAGAAGCAATTCTCCTCAGTTCATATTTAGAGAATCTGGCTGAAAGCATAGATGCCTCCCACAAAGTGCATCTGCGAGCACTTGCTGCAGGTATATACACTTCTTTATAATCGTCTTCCTTAAATCCAACTGTCTTCCAGCCTATCAGACTCTTTCCTGTTGCTTGCTCACAGAGTCTCTATTTTATTGGCCATTTGTGTCTATCCTGCTTAGTTAGAACCCAGCCACACTGACATTGCCTGGGAGTTTAAAAATTCAGAATCTCAGCTCCCACCCTAGACCTAGTGAATTAGACTGTGCATCTTAAAGAGGCATGGGTCTAATTACTGTTCCTCCAGAACCCATAATATCTGGCTTCTGTCCTATACAGCAAGGAGTAAAGGGCCTAAAGAGAAAGCCTACTCAGGTTATTATTATTATTATTATTATTTTATTTTATTTATTTTTACACTTATAAGTGTGACCTATACCACTTCTAATGTCTGCTAATATCAAATCTTACCTAGGCTAGAACTCCATCCTGGTTCCTGCCCCTTATCTGAATATTCTCTGTGCCCTCCTGCCCAGTGAGTGGTTCCAGTTTCAGGTCACTATCCTTATAGATGGATCTGTCAGTCTTTCCATGTGTCTGTCTTTTTCTCTTACTGTCCAAAGTCCACAAGGGTGCCCAAGCCCTGTAAATAACAAAACTGCGAACAAAGAAGGAAATCCAGGAAGAGGATGGCAAGGGACAATATTCTGTGGCATAGAGAGAAGGTGGACGTCACAACCAATTAAAAGCAACAAGGTTCAAAAACGAGAGGGTACCAACCTGAAAGGGCTCTGTGCTCAGGGATTTGAGGATAAATGACTTTTTCACAATGGGTAATTAACTCGCGGAGTGGGTTCCTGGAGGCAGCAGGGAAAGCTGATCGACAGTGACATAGCCTGGGGATTGCTTTCACAGCTCTTTGCCTGTTTGGCTGGGGAATAGAGACGGAAGTTGCAGTAGAAGTCGTGAGGGTTAAGGGGTCTCCTGCCTGGCAAGTGGCTGAAGGAGCATGAGAATGGGTGGCCCTGGGCCAGGAAGTCCATGCCCTGCGCGCCCCTTCAGCGATCTGAAGTGCTCACATAGGGGAACCCTCCCTCCTTCAACCCTTCCACATGTACTCATGTACTGTGGCTAATAAAAAAATGTTTTTACAGTCCCAGTTCTACTTGATACCATGACTCTGACATATGCAGCTATGGTAATATTCTTATTGAAGCATTATCCCTCTGTCTTTTTAGTTTAAAAGATGAGGAAGTTGCGGCACAAGGAGTGAAACAAATTGCCTCTGGGGTCTCAGGAGTAAGTCGTAACTAGAACATGGGAATTGTGATCTTTAGTAAGAAGATTTTCTCTATACCATGTGTGTGTTTATCTGTTGCTCTATGTAACAAGCAGTAAAAGTCATGAGAAATAATCTCTGTCTCTCTCTCTAACTGGGTGAGATACTGTGACCTCTGCATTTCTTTCTAACTTGAGCATTCTGTATAAAGCAGGAGGAGTGTTACGGAGCCAAATCATAAGACTGAGTAGCAGTCTGCTATTACTGATCATATACAAGGCTCTATGTCAAATGTTTTTAGACACTTTGTCATTTGATGCTCATGATGACCTAATGAGGTAGGTGGTATTGTTATTTCCATTGTACAAATAAGTAGATTGAGATAGGGTGAATTATTTGCCCAAATGTATAGATTTAAATCCAAGTCCCCTTGACTCCAGAGTCTGAGCTCTTATTTCTTAAACCGGCTCCACCCAAAGTGTGGTCTTGGGATCATCAGAGGTCTCTAAACTATTAACAATTCTTGATGACATAAAAAGCTTGTCTTACCATGCAAATCAAGTGTATTATTAGATCAGATGTTTTGGTCAGATAAGAGGTTTTGGTGGGAGTGCAAAACCTTTTTGGTGAAGGAAGCAGTGTACTGATCTACATCTGATCTGAACATCTCTTTGCAGATGGGTAACAAACATCTCGGAGACTGGCACTTAAAATAGCATTTCCTTTAATTTTACTGCTTACAGGGTGTCAAAAGCAATTGTATTACAGATTTCACTCTTCATTCTCTTGTTTTGCAATGGCTAGTTTCCATGTTGATCTGAAAAGAGAATGCTAAGCTATGGGCCTCAAACTAACTGAAGCTTGACTGGACTGATCCATGGGAACATAGCATGGGAACATGCTAGCACTGTAACCTCACCTGAATCCATTGAACTCATCTGCATGATTTTCATTTCTATATATTATGATCCAATGAGCTGAATTGTATCTGAGGTTCTAGAGATCATGAATGAATGAAGGAGCCCCATCTCTATCATTTGGAAGATTTCCACAGTGAACTTGGTGGGTGCCCAGGACATTTCGTGGATTTACAAACTGGAGGATATAGGAATACAGTTGGGTTATACTGAGTTAAGTACTTGGCAGGTAAGTTACTGCATCTGTGTTGGACTGGCTACCTAATAGGTCCTTTTGTGAATGATAGTGATTAGTTCATGTCTGTGGCCCTGTCTATAAAGTGGTTTTCCATATTCCTCTGGAGTTAGATGGACTCTCTCAGGTAAAAAGAGACATTTCTACAGATGATTGTTTTTATTGTGGAGTCAATAACTTTCAACCCAGATATGAATGAAGTTAATAAACCAAAGTTACCGCTCGGAAAACCAAGGCAGAGTGCAAACCAGATTACAAGGTGACATAATCTATATTAAATCTAAGACTTATTCTCTCAATTTTTAAAAATTGAATGGTGCTGTCTTTCAGATTAAGTATGTTATAGTTGGAACCAGGACTGCCATCTCTTTCTTGCAGTCTTATCCTTTTCTGGTTTTGCTTCAGGCATCTCCTAAAAACAATACCTATGTCCTGGAGAAACCTCAGGGCTCTATTTAAAGGAAAAGCTAGGGCAGCCCCGGTGGCACAGCCTGCAGCCTGGAGAGTGATCCTGGAGACCTGGGATCGAGTCCCACGTCAGGCTCCCTGCATGGAGCCTGCTTCTTCCTCTGCCTGTGTCTCTGCCTCTCTCTATGTGTGTCTCTATGAATAAATAAATAAAAAAAAATCTTAAAAAATATTTTATTTTATTTTTATTTATTTTTTTTTATGATAGTCACACAGAGAGAGAGAGAGAGGCAGAGACACAGGCAGAGGGAGAAGCAGGCTCCATGCACCGGGAGCCCGATGTGGGATTCGATCCCGGGTCTCCAGGATCGCGCCCTGGGCCAAAGACAGGCGCTAAACCACTGCACCACCCAGGGATCCCTTAAAAAATATTTTAAAGGAAAAGCTAGTCGCCTTACCTGGCAAGTTGTACAAGATCATAAATGGCTACAAAGTTGCTCAATTAGAAAACAAAGGAGCTGAACCAGTGGAAATCACTAGCTAATTAAATTCCCGGAGACATAAATAACACCCCAAGTTGATACAAGGTATAAATCAGCAGTGTGACTTGGGCATTGGGGAGAACTTTCAGCAATTTTCTCTCCCACTAAGGAGAGTCAGGCTAGGCTGTGTTGAACACATCCTAACATTCTTCTTCTTGTCTGTCTTCTCAGCACGTGTTATCAGATCAGTACCATTAAACAGTTATTTTGAAATTTTTTTTGCTCACTTTCTCAACCAGCCTTCATGAAAGCAAAGGCCACATATGCCTGGTCACTGTGGATTCTCCAGGACCAGCCGCTCTAGCTGCTGTCCCAGAGTGGGTGCTCACTCACTGATGTTCCTCTTTAGTGTGATGAGGGAAGGGACAAGCCAGCTCCGGTCAGGATGAGAACTGGAAAGGGAGTGGGGCAGGTGCTGAAGTGTGTGAACACCTACCTGCCTTCTTGCTGGCTTTAAAGGAAAAGCTGAACAAAGCAGACTCCTGTCTCATCTTCTTCACACCTGACACGCAGTTCCTCCTCTGTAGCCTTTTTCAATATTACTTTCCTAGTTCAGTGGCCAGCATTTGGCTCAAAGTGAATATGCACTTTTATTCAAAGGATTACCCACACCCTCATTTTGTGCTGTGTGTTGCCTTCAAGATTTTTGTCAGTACTTGGTTTTTCATTATCAACTACCTTCACTGTGACGCCCATGTGACCTAGTATGTTGCAACATGAATTTTCCTGTACTTTCAGCGACACCTGACCAAAGAAAGCAACAGAAAAGTTTCCATTTGCTCTAATGAGCTATTTCCAGCCAGTAGATCTTTGTGTGTATGTGGGAATAATAGTTTTGTGACTGGGGAAAGACTTTCGTACTCCATTGACCCTGGAAGCTTGGACATTTGGTGACTGTGAGGCTAGCTTTGCTATGGTTCAATGTCATGATTATGGCTGGGGGCTTTCTCTCTCTTGTCTTACTCTTCTCTTGCCTTCCTTTTCTTCTCACTTGCTGCCAAACACTTTGTTTTTGATGACTCTAGGACCCTGCCTCTGGCCTCCTTTTGACTTTTAATTCTTCTTTTCCAATTAGATGGAGAGCCTGAACTCTGACCCCTTCCATAACCGGGTTTAGAGAACATAGTGGGCCAGATGTGATGAAATGGGGACAAGAGGGAGCCATGGATTCAGAGGTTGGCCTCAGGGGAAGGAGCTCTTATGTGGGTAGGAGGCAGAGATTGGGGGAGTTAGGTATTTGGCTTCTGAGACGTACTGATGACTCAGTTCCAGAGAACAGGATAAAATAATGGAAATGCAGACTTGGAAGGACTTGCTTTTGGGTAAAGAACTAGAGCAGAGACTGAGATAAAACAAGAATGGGGAGAGTAATCAGGAGCTGAGATTCTGAAACTGGGATATAAGGAATGGTTTTATTATGAAGGATCTGAGAAGGAGCTGAAATAGCTGGGCCAGAGAAGCTCAGAGTAGGACCAACAGATGCCTTGATTCTTAACTAAGGTATGTAGGATTCAGAATTTCTACCATATCTCTGTGAGTAGACTTTCCTTCTCGAGGCTGTCTGGCTGAATGATGTGCACAAAGTCTGTAACATCTTGAGTTGAGACTTCGGACAAGTTCTGGGTTTCAGCTCTGGCATATTCACTGTTTTATATGACTCCATGTAGATGTAGCCAACTTTTTTCCATTAATAAAAACAATGTCAAAAAACAATAGTACTTAACATTTATTGCACACATTCTAGAACCCAGGCCGTTCACATGTTGTCTCATTTGATCTTAACAAACATTCCTATTAAAAACCAGCAGCCCCATTTTGCAAATGAGGAAATGGGATTTAAGAGCATAAAGTTGTTGCTCTCAACCGTTATGCTTAGACTATGCAATTGAGCAGTGTGCCAGCCACCATTATGTCTTGTGGATAAACAAAAGTAGGTTAAAGGATGGATTTTGTGGCACTCATGGGATCACTGAAAAGTCAGACTTTGTATTTATGAACTGATTATAAACATGATGTAAGATATGATGTAATGAAGTTCTAAACTGAATGCAATTAAGTGCTAAAATGGATTGTATAGACCTAGTGGTTCTCAAAATGTAGTCCCCAGACCAGCAATATCAGCATCATCTGGGAGCTTGTTAGACCTGCCCATCCTCAGACCTATTGAAACTCAGAACATCTCAAACCCAAGCTGGGGCTCACTTCTATGTTTCAACAAGTTTTTTAGGTGATTATGATACCCACTAAATGTGAGAGCTGATGGTGGGCCATAGGTTTTAAGAGCAGTGTATTAGTTTCCCAGAGTAGTGGTTAAAAGATTGCTACAAATTGGATGGCTAAAAACAACAGAAATTTGTCATCTGTAGTTTGGCAGGCCAGAAATCTATAATCAAGATATGGGTAGGATTGGTTCCTTCTGGATGTTCTTTTTTTTTTTTTTTTTTTTTTTTTTTTTTTTTTTTTTTTAAACAGGCCCTGGAGCCCGGGGAGCTCCCAGTCACGGACCCCAGGCCTGCCCAGCTCAGTGCTGCCCCCCCCCAGCCCCCGCCTTCTGGAGGTTCTAAGGGAGGAACTGGTCTCATGTGTCTTTCCTAGCTACTCATGGCTCATGGTAATCCTTGGGGTCCTTGACTTGTCACTGCATCACTCCAATCTCTGCCTCTGTACATAGCTGCTTCTCTCTGACTCTGTGTCTCTTCCTCTTTAAAGGGTACCAGTCATTGGATTTAGGGCTGACTCTGTTCCAGTATGACCTTATCTTAACTGGTTAAATCTGTATAGATCCTTATATTCCACATATAAGGAACAGTGCAGAGGATTATAGGGGAAGGGAGGGAAAACTGAATGGGAAGAAATCAGAGGAAGACAAAATATAAGAGGTGCTAAACTATAGGAAATAAACTGAGGGTTGCTGGAAGGCAGGTGGGTGGAGGGATGGGGTATCTGGGTGATGGGCATTAAGGAGGGCATGTGATGTAAGGAGCACTGGGTGTTTTATGCAACTGATGAATTATTAAACTCTACATCTGAGACTAATGATATACTATATGATATAGTATATGATGATATGAATGATATACTAATGATATAGTATAATGATGTACTATGTGTTGGCTAATTGAATTTCAATAAAGAGAAAAAAAATCTGCAAAGATCCCATTTTCAAAGCTTGCATTCTGAATTTCTAGGAAGACATGAATTTTGGGGGAAATGATTTAACTCATTATAGGCAGTTAAGAGGAGGACAGGTAAAACGGAACTCTAGGGCAAAGCTTTAGAAATGTTATGTGTGGATGAAGTCAGTGAACTAATGGGACTAGTGGCTGTCATAGTAGGAATGAAAGCTAATTAGTAAGCATAGGCAAGTTTGACTAAAAGGAAACCTGATATTGGGGCATGGACTTGGTTGCAAATAAACCACATTACTGATGTGGTAATACATTAACATATGAAAATTAGTAACTTATATCCTTTTTATTCTCTAAATTGTTTGCCATTTGCGTTTACAGTAAAAATAATTAATAATATTCTAATAATTTCCATACGATTTTTAATACTAGAATTGTTGGGATCTTTAATTTGATCTATCACTAGCTAAATAATGCCCCAGTCTGAATCCTGATTTGACATGGGGAACTGCATAAATCCTTGCAACAACTGTCCCATTAACGTGGATGGTGTTAAATCAGCTCAGCTTCTGCTGAACTCAGAGAAAGTATATTCAAAATTTCCCAGCTGTTACAATACTGTCTTAAATTTTAAAATATTATATTTATTATCAAACATGTCACAAAAAGTTTATTGGAATGCTATATTTGATTAGGTCAAACTTTATTCTTCAGGACAAGAGAGAGGGAACAGCCCTGTTGCTGGAGGGACTGGTTCAAATCTTGGCTCTGTCTTTTAAAGTTTAATAACCTAAAAAAAATAAAGTTTAATAACCATTCTGTGCCTCAGTTTATTTTTCTGTAAAATGGGGATAAACGTCATAATATTTATGGCATTCAAATAAGTTAATGTGCAGTTAGCATGGTTCATGCTATGAATGTGGCAGCTATCAGTTTTATGAATGTAATTAATGTTAATTCTAACAATGGGTGAGAATTCAGAAGGTTTTAAACAACTCATCACATTAAATGGAGGTGAAATTCAATGGGGAGGGCATAAGGGGACCTATACCTAGCATGCCACCTGATCTGAACCATTTCTCTGAATCCTGTAGCCTCCCTATTGTTGCTAATGTGCCTAATAGAACCATCTATATTGATAGAATAGTGCTTGGCTAGTATGTGGGCTGAATCTTATTATTGTCACCCTCTCTATTTTTTCATTTTTCTTTATGGAACCCAGAATATCTTAGATAGCTGAAATCCCCTGGAGGATGCAGTTTCCACTAGTAGCTACATGATATTGACCTCCAGGAGAGCAGCCTGGTGGTAGATGGTCACAGCCACAGGATCTACATGGATATCACACATCTATCCAGAGGATGTTAGTAACAAGTGCCTATGTCAGGAATGCCCTTTCTCCTGTTGTGGTCCTCAGCTGCTCTGGCAAAGGGCACACAAGAGGCAGGAGTTTTGGGGAGATGATTGGCAGGAACACTGATGAACCAGAATTGATGCTGGCAAAGGCCTGGAACAGGTCTTACAGGTCTCTTGGTTGTTTTAAGCATTTAACTCCTTGGTTGGTGGATTGTGGAAGGGTGGTGGGGTGTTGTGTTTCCATGTATGTGAAATCTTGGAGAAGGGGATACTTGCCTAGCATGGAACTATTGTAGTATTTTAACAACTGGAGGAGATTTTTCTGAGCCCTGGATGAATCTCAGGGCTCGGTGTGGAGAAGATGCTGTTATGCCAATAAGAAAAGACAGTCTCTAAAGACCTTGAGTTCTAGACTATGGGGTTGGACTTCCTCCGGCAGACATCAGGGAGTCATTGTTGGCAGCCCACCTTGGTCTTTGATTCAAGCAAAACAGAGTTCTAAGCCAGGACTTGATGGAGCTAAAAAAGATGTAGCTGTTGTCAAGGAAGGTTTTTGCTTCAAACAGTTCTTATTTAGGGTGTTCTCTGTTTATCCATTGGCACCACTCTTTTGGAGGTTAATATGACTTCTAGTGAGAGGAGAATGGAGCACAATATCTAATCCTTCACAGATGTAAGTCTTTTCTTAATAATGAGTTGAGATTTAACAAGTCATTAAAAATTCCCCAACAAATGCTTTGCAGGTGGCTTTTTTTTTTTAAAAAGGAGGTTAGGAAAAAAATAATGATCCCTAACATAACTATCTTCCCAGTTTTGGAAAGACCTAATCAGTCTTGATGCTACTAATTGTCCCTTATATTAAAAATGCTGGCTTATCATTTGGACATTGAGTTTCAACACATAGAAGAAGCTTCTTTGTTTTTTTTTTTTTAAGATTTTATTTATTTATTCATGAAAGACACAGAGACAGAGAGAGAGAGAGGTAGAAACACAGGCAGAAGGAGAAGCAGGCTCCACGCAGGGATGTGGGACTCCATCCCCCGTCTCCAGGATCACACCCTGGGTTGAAGGCAGTACTAAACCGCTGAGCCACCCGACTGCCCAAGAAGCTTCTTGATTGACATCAGCTCCCCTCAGTCACTGGTCTCTGGCTATGCCCTTTTCATGATAGCAGACTGCCAAGTTGGACATGAGAAGAATTTTATGAATTTCCAGGAGTCTAAGGCAAGCTGGAAGTCTCTAATGGAAGCCACTTTTACCCCTACATACTCCATGAAATAGCATATGATATGTTGCAAAGTGGAGGTTGTGCATACATTACAGCAATGTAGAGCGTAGGTTTCTGAATCAGTTATCCTGGGCATGAATCCTGCCTTTTAAAGGTGAAGCTAAGAGAAACAGAATAATCCCCAATCTTAAATAATTTCTCCGGTTTTGGGGCAACATGGCTTGTCAGTTTTGATGGTAATAACTATTGTATCTCCTATGACTTTGGTACCATTGGTGAGTAATTTTATCACTCTACACATCAGTTTCCCATCTGTAAAATGGGGATAAAATATTTGTCCCATGGGGCTACTATGAGGATAAAAAGATCATGGTTATCAAGAGTGTTGTTGTTTTGCTTGGGAGGCTTCCAAACAGTTTATACCCATTTTGCAACTTAGGAATGCATATGTACATACATATGAGGTGCTGTATCCGAGGCCAGTCAGGAGACAGCATCCAGTAACTTGACCAAGACAGACTAATAGAATTAACTGTTACAGGAGGTTGGAGAATGAGGGGTTGGCTAGTAGGAATAAAGAGGACAGGAAGATTAGATGAGAGGAACAGCTACTGTTCCAAAGCTGAAAGAGTATCTGAGGATATGACCCTCTCTACTTCAGGGTGGAGACCCAGATCTCTTGGAGAGGTTTGGCTGTGACTTACTGAGTACCAGAAAAGTTGTTATGGCAGAGCGTGTTGGCAGTGTATTCTTTCTGGTGCTGTGGAAAGCTGTCACAGGTGTCTCCTTGGAGACTTTCTGATATAAAACTTCCCAAGTGCTACTGACCACTATGTACTAAAGGCAGCTAGTGTTCAAGAAGCTGCCTGAATTGCAGGGGCTGGATGTTGGAGCATCTGTCTATGCTGTAAAAGCCAGATGCTGGAGAACCCGCTTGCACAACAGGAGCTGGGCAAAGAGAAGCCAGCTGAGCTGCGGAAGCCTGTTTTGTGAGCACACTGGAACCAGGAAGAAAAAGCCCTTCCTGCTTAAGTGTCTCTTCAGTTCCTTCTACCAATAAGGTGTAACATCATGCCAAGAAAATTATTTAGACCCAACTCAATTTTCACAGTGCAGGTAAGCAAGGGTGATTTTTGGAGCCAAAAGGCAATAAATAGATAAATGGTATAAATGGTGAAGAAACAAGTTCTTAATTCTGCCAATCTGTTATGCTCAGTTTTGTGCTCCCTTGGCATGGGGCTCTTTGAATAATCTACAAGAGTAACTAACACTCAGCATCCTTTGCTGAGTACTTCCTTTTCCCTTTTGTGTTTAAGCTTATAGTTTTTAAGTAATCTCTTTGTAAGGTACTATCTATTGGAGACTTTTTGCATAATCCATCATGACAATGAGCCCCAACAGTAACAAAGTCATGAGTGCCATAATTAATAAATTAAGCCAGGAAAAGAAGGTTTTTGTGTTTGTTTTGGTATCTTATTTAATTGGCAAGGGCATTGTTTTAGGACCGACTTTGTTAGAGGTACAAAAAATAGGGTACTTTTAGCCCACATATATTTTTGTAATCTGATAGCAGCCTTTTAACTGAATGCATCCTTTTGTTTTTTAGTTTTGCTTTGTTTTGAATGAATTAAAGGCATTAAATACAAAGCAAATTAAATTTATTCTTTAGACAATGTGGAGCCAGTGAGGATTTTGAATGGAACTGTGATGTGACTGAACAAGTTCTGTTGAAAGCCAGCATTGTACCTGCCTTGTAGTGTTTAATAAGTAGGTGATGGCTACTTGGACTGTTGCTGATGCAACTCTCCTCTGTCTGAGTGATGAGGGGCCACTCTTTAAGAGAGGTCACAAAAAGCCTAGGCGGAAATAGCCGGAAGCAAAACCAGCCTCGTTTATTTTTATTTTACTTATGTATTTAGCAGCATCAACTAAATATGACTAGATAGAGGGGAAAGTGTGGTGTATTCCTTGGTTCAGGCTGTGCCTTAAGCCTCTACCACTCATTAAATTTATCTATTGGCCCAGTAGTAGAGGTAGCAAGAAAGAGCATGATTAATACCTGGAAATGAGGAGGAGATAGACAAATGCCACATAAAGTCGTGAGCAGCTGTAAGCACGTTTCTTCTTTCCTCTCTCAAGTAACTTTTATTATGCTTCCAAATGAAGTGTTTAAAAAGAGAAACATAAGTGTGTGCTTATTTTCTATAAGTCTTGATAGGAAAGCCTCCTGTGTATGAGATAGTGTGTAAGGTGCACAGGTACGGATCCTATAGCTCCTGGGTTAGTTGGGGGTCTTGAAAGAGCATCAGGAGACATAGACTCTTATTCCTGTCAGGGTGTACACAAAGGGTGTCATTATAGGTGCAACTGGCATCTCATCCCACCAATCCATACAAACACCTTCTCCATGGTCATCTGTGATCTCTTTGTGCTTAAATCCTAACGATGATTGCCTGCCCAAGCATTACTTGACTTCTCAGTGGTCTCTCCTTCAAATTCTTTCCTTGTGGTATCACCCTCTCTGAGCACCTACATGTGGACCTTCATCTTCTCTGTCTGTTTGAAACTTTCTCCCATAGATCCTCTATTTTTATTCATCCTTGCCCTCTTCTATCCTTATGTTCTACATTTTATCTGGGTTGATTTAATCATTTTACAGTGACTGAATGATTTACCTGTAGATGATGTTTCCCAAATTGAAAACTTAAACCCAGGTCATTTTTTGAATTCCATACCCACTGATTTATCTGTTGGAGAGTACATCATGTTTTGAAAATCTCACAGGCATTTCGTATTCTATTCATTCCAAACCACTTCTTCTCCAGCTTTCCCCATCTCCATCAATGGTCCTCCTATCCAAATAGTTGTTTAAGCCAGAAACCCAAGGGTTACCGGACTCTCATCCTCCACCTTCCCCTGGTCAGTAGCTAATCATTGTTTTTACCTCCTTACTAGCTTTCAAAGCACTCTACTTTCCATCCTCATGGGATTGTATTAGTGGGTACCACATCTTCATCTTTCATGTACTTGACTACAACAACTTGATTTTTTAATATACACTTGTTGCAGGAAGCTTTCACCATATGCAAATAGGATTGTGTATACACTACAGTTTTACCCACTTCCTTCAGTGCTAGTTCATACACATGGCCCACAAGCCTCTTGATGAGCTGATGTGTTTCCCTTTCTAGTCTTTTCTCACTACTCTAGCACCTCTTTGAATTTTTTTCTCCAGCTATATTGAACCATATGCATTTCTCTGAATACACCAATCTCTATGCTGAAAACTAGACCTTCACTTCTCTACTTCATAATTTGGATAACTCTAACTTCTTCTACAAGATTTAACTTAGATGCATATATATCATTTCCTCCATGAAATCTTGGTACCCACCAAGCTTTGATGATGTCACATTTATGGATTTTGTAACACTGTGTACTTAACACTGTCATATTCCTTACGACTTAGTAACTGTCTACCCCACTATCTTTGTTATTTCTGTGATCCTAGTACTTAACATAGTGTCTGGGTTGTGGATGCCACTCAGTAATTATCTGCTTAGGTATGAATCAGCATTGCTATAAAGGGCTTGGAATGTGCAGAGGTGAGAGCTATAATCAGGCAAGACTTTATGTAGTCAGTAATGTATCATCTGGCACAGAGGTTGTGGGGAGTCCTGGAATAGCCTGCAATGAGAAGAGCACATTCAAGGCGGAAGAAGTGACTTGAGCAGTGATGCATAGGCACAGAAGCTTGAGGCAAGATTTGGAGCTTGCCTGTCTAGAAGCGAAGAATGATAATGTGATTCTAGAAATGTAGATTTTGGTTGAGGCCTTGAGAACTAGGTTAGGAAGATGTTTAGGTAAAGTACATCTGATAAAAATGGAGTGTATTTGTGAAATAGTTAGAGAGGTGCTATAATATAATATTAAGCTGGTAGGCAATGTTGAGGATGGATTGGAAAGGAGAGATTTGAAGAAAGGACATAATTGAGAGACTGCTATGTTGACTGTCTAGTGGAGCTGAGTAGGAGGTAGGTAGGGTTGAGGCAAAGGGAAGAGAAAAGTGGGGACAGATGTGAGATAAAGAAGCTCAGAGTAGAAACCCTATGTTTTAAGAGTGTAGGAAGGGCCTTGTGCTCAGAATAAAGTGGTAAAGTTGTGATAAAGGCTATAAATAAATATTAAAGCTTTAGAACAGTTGCAGTTGGAGCTATAATTTGGAGTTGAGATAGAGATGTCCATGTAGTCTGGTGCATAAGGAGATCCATGCATTGCTAAGAGCAGTGAGGACTCAGCTGAGCAGCCCAGCATGCACCAGTAGTGGATTCAGCCAGACAGGTTTTCTCTTTCCTGAAGTGTTCTTAGACAGCATGGGAAGCAGTAGGATTCACAGGAAAGGGAGCAGTCCTTTATTCATGAGACTTGGATGCTTATACAATCTGTAAGGAATGATACTTTTCAGATTGACTCAAGCAAAATATTTTTATACCTAGGTAGCTATGAAAATTGTGACATTTCATCATTTCCTCTTGTGACTAGCAGGGCACCTGTGGGGTAATAGAGATAATGGGATTGTGATGATAAATAGTAGAGCTGCTGTTGGAACTGAGGGCAGTGTGAAGTTTGTGTCTAACACCTGGACCAAATCTCTTAGGATACTGTCAAATAATGCAATCATGGGAACTATCTAACCCACATTTTCCAGATGAGACCTGGATTCTCTATTTGGAGTTCATTTTGTAGCAGATGGTGTCATCCAATATAACCAGCCAGCAGTGACTTTTACCCATGCCGAGGGTTGTCCCAACTCCAGGCAGGGGAGCAATGATATAAAAAGTGGGTGTGACCACCTTCCCTGAGAGAGCTGTGGGATGTGTCTGTCTCAGCTTTACCTATACCCAGGACCACCAGGTTTCCTATCCCTGAGGGCTCAGTGTGGCGCAATGCTGCCCTTATTTGTACTTACTATTCTACATGTTTGTTTGATTTTGAGTACCATCTCCTGCTTGGGGATAAGAAGGAAGATATCCAACTATTAAGGGTCTATATCCCTCTTCACCTAAAGTGCTGAAAACCTTTCTAAATCATTCTGTATTTGCCTTCCAGATCAAATCCTCCAAAGGGACAAGTGGTTGCCAATTACTATCTTCAAATGGAAGAAAGTTGAATAATTTGTCACTGAACCCCCTGTTTCAGCACACCATTGTGGCTTATGTTGAGTCTTGGTTCTAATAATTGTGTTACTAATAGCTTCTTGGGATCACAAATGTTGATTATGACCTCTCAGTAACTGTGACCTCCCTCAAGACCAGTCTGGTTTATAGAATCTTTAAGAAACTGAATTGTTCTCATTTGCCCACTGATACTAAGGGTCTGGGTGAGGTTAGATCTCTACACCTCAAAGGAATAAATACTAATTTTTATATTGTTTATGCCACCCTTCACATTACAATGACTCTAAGTCCGAGGTGATACAGTCTCCTCCCTTCACTATGTCAACACACATCCTATCATGAGCTGGGGGCAATTATTAGGATATATAAGAAAAAATTTTATATATACAACATTTTATCCTAATTCAGAGAAATTTGTCCTCAGGGTACCTATCTGATAGTTACTCTTTTTCTTATAGGTTCCTGACATCTTACATGATGTAGCCCAACTATCAGTGTTAGAAAAAGTGGGTAGAGCTGACTTCAGAATGGACTGGACTAAGAGTTTGAAGTGTCATCAGGATTTAACTGATTTTTTAAATTTCTATTTTCTTCTCCAGCACTGCTTCTGTGTTTGATTCTTTCCTACATAAGGTTTTTCTTCGTGTGGTAAAGGGAAGTTCAGTTTTAAATAAAACAAAGCTAGTTACCTTGGAGGAAAGAGGGAAGACTTGGTTCCCACTCTTGGTCCCACCCTCTTCCCTTCAGTATATAAGCAAATCAGGGAAGGACTCTCATTGGCCTACTTGAGTCACATGATTATTTCCTAGACCAACCAAGGATCATGTGTCTCTGGCCATAGAGAATAGGTATTTCATCAGAAAGAAGAGTAAGAGAAGTCATAATAGGAAGACAAACGGCAGACTTTACTTGATGGAAAGCATTGCCATAGAAAGGAAACCCTCCTTTGTTAAGGTTTTTTATAAAAAGATTTTATTTATTCATGAGAGACATACAGAGAGAGGCAGAGATATAGGCAGAGGGAGAACCAGACTCCTTGTGGGAACCCTGATGTGGGACTTGATCCTTGGATCCGGGATCATGCCCTGAGCCAAAGGCAGACACTCAACCACTGAGCCCAGATGCCCATGTTGTTTAAAATTTTACTGCTCCTTTACAGATTCATTTTTACCCCCAAAGGATACATGACATATATTGGATTATTTTTAATTAAATGACTGGGGAGAGATAGCAGTTTCAAAGGTGCAAATGCTGTCTAAACCTACCTTTCAAAAAGGGTGTTGCCTGTGTTTTCCTCTAGGATTTTGATGGAATCTTGTCTCACATTTAGATCTCTCATCCATTTTGAGTTTATCTTTGTGTATGGTGAAAGAGAGTGGTCCAGTTTCATTCTTCTGCATGTGGATGTCCAATTTTCCCAGCACCATTTATTTATTTTTTTTTATTTATTTATGATAGTCACAGAGAGAGAGAGAGAGGCAGAGACACAGGCGGAGGGAGAAGCAGGCTCCATGCACCGGGAGCCTGACGTGGGATTCGATCCCGGGTCTCCAGGATCGCGCCCTGGGCCAAAGGCAGGCGCCAAACCACTGCACCACCCAGGGATCCCTCCAGCACCATTTATTGAAGAGACTGTCTTTCTTCCAATGGATAGTCTTTCCTCCTTTATCGAATATTAGATGACCGTACATTTCAGGGTCCACTTCTGGGTTCTCTATTCTGTTCCATTGATCTATGTGTCTGTTTTTGTGCCAGTACCACACTGTCTTGATGACCACAGCTTTGTAGTACAACCTGAAATCTGGCATTGTGATGCCCCCAGCTATGGTTTTCTTTTTTAAAATTCCCCTGGCTATTCGGGGTCTTTTCTGATTCCACACAAATCTTAAAATAATTTGTTCTAACTCTCTGAAGAAAGTCCATGGTATTTTGATAGGGATTGCATTAAACGTATAAATTGCCCTGGGTAACATTGACATTTTTACAATATTAATTCTGCCAATCCATGAGCATGGAATATTTTTCCATCTCTTTGTGTCTTCCTCAATTTCTTTCAGAAGTGTTCTATAGTTTTTAGGGTATAGATCTTTTACCTCTTTGGTTAGGTTTATTCCTAGGTATCTTATGCTTTTGGGTGCAATTGTAAATGGGATTGACTCCTTAATTTCTCTTTCTTCAGTCTCATTGTTAGTGTATAGAAATGCCATTGATTTCTGGGCATTGATTTTGTATCCTGCCACGCTACCAAATTGCTGTATGAGTTCTAGCAATCTTGGGGTGGAGGCTTTTGGGTTTTCTATGTAGAGTATCATGTCATCGGCGAAGAGGGAGAGTTTGACTTCTTCTTTGCCAATTTGAATGCCTTTAATGTCTTTTTGTTGTCTGATTGCTGAGGCGAGGACTTCCAGAACTATGTTGAACAGCAGTGGTGAGAGTGGACATCCCTGTCTTGTTCCTGATCTTAGGGGAAAGGCTCCCAGTGCTTCCCCATTGAGAATGATATTTGCTGTGGGCTTTTCGTAGATGGCTTTTAAGATGTCGAGGAAAGTTCCCTCTATCCCAACACTCTGAAGGGTTTTGATCAGGAATGGATGCTGTATTTTGTCAAATGCTTTCTCTGCATCTAATGAGAGTATCATATGGTTCTTAACCCTTTTTGAACTTGGCCACAGTAATTTCTTGCAAGATACATCCACAAAGGCAAAAGAAACAAAAGCAAAAATGAACTATTGGGACTTCATCAAGATAAGAAGCTTTTGCACAGCAAAGAATACAGTCAACAAAACTAAAAGACAACCTACAGAATGGGAGAAGATATTTGCAAATGACATATCAGATAAAGGGCTAGTTTCCAAAATCTATAAAGAACTTATTAAACTCAACACCAAAGAAACAAACAATCCAATCATGAAATGGGCAAAAGACATGAAGAGAAATCTCACAGAGGAAGACATGGACATGGCCAACAAGCACATGAGAAAATGCTCTGCATCACTTGCCATCAGGGAAATACAAATCAAAACCACAATGAGATACCACCTCACACCAGTGAGAATGGGGAAAATTAACAAGGCAGGAAACCACAAATGTTGGAGAGGATGCGGAGAAAAGGGAACCCTCTTACACTGTTGGTGGGAATGTGAACTGGTGCAGCCACTCTGGAAAACTGTGTGGAGGTTCCTCAAAGAGTTAAAAATAGAGCTACCCTACTACCCAGCAATTGCACTGTTGGGGATTTACCCCAAAGATTCAGATGCAATGAAACGTCGGGACACCTGCACCCCGATGTTTCTATCAGCAATGGCCACAATAGCCAAACTGTGGAAGGAGCCTCGGTGTCCATCGAAAGATGAATGGATAAAGAAGATGTGGTTTATGTATACAATGGAATATTACTCAGCAATTAGAAACGACAAATACCCACCATTTGCTTCAACGTGGATGGAACTGGAGGGTATTATGCTGAGTGAAATAAGTCAATAGGAGAAGGACAAACAGTGTATGTTCTCATTCATTTGGGGAATATGAATAATAGTGAAAGGGAATATAAAGGAAGGGAAAAGAAATGTTGGGAAATATCAGGAAGGGAGACAGAACATAAAGACTCCTAACTCGGGGAAACGAACTAGGGGTGGTGGAAGGGGAGGAGGGCGGGTGTTGGAGGGGAATGGGTGATGGGCACTGAGGTGGACACTTGACGGGATGAGCACTGGGTGTTTTTCTGTATGTTGGTAAATTGAACACCAATAAAAATTAATTAAAAAAAAAAAAACCTACCTTTCTATCTACCTTTCTCTCCCAGTCTCCCAGTCATCTACTCTGATTTTTAAACAAAAGTGACTAACTTCTTTTGGGAAGATGAAGAATTTTCTTTTTAACATTTTAACACTTTTTTTTCTTAAAGGAATACTTCATGAAACATGTGAAACATGTATTGTCTTCAGGGCACAGGAATCACCCTAGGTATCTAAATGGGGAGTTGCAGGATTGTAATCTTGCAGCCATGAAAAGCAACATGGGATTACCTGCTTTGAAGCTGCTTCCTACCTTACTTTTGAGGAGGAAAAATCCATACTGACTTCTGTCTCTTGATTACTTGGACTGGAGATGAAATGATTTAGGCAGATGATACAGGAATAATGTGATAGTCCCCATGCCAGTGGAGGCATATGCTAGACTTGAAGACTGAAGAAATTGAAGGCACTGCATAAATTCCATTCACAACTCTTGACACTTGTGTTATTTTTGAGTCCTTCCTTGTCCTCCTGTACATCTATGGAACAGAGGTTTAACAATGACAATGTTTGTTATGCAATTTAAGATGTCACCCTAAGACTGACTATACAATGTTTGACTGACTGACAATGTTTGTTATGCAATTTATGAGTATCACCATAAGACTGACTACAACTAGCACACAATTTTGGAAATGATTTCAATACAGTTGGCTGTATGTTACTTTGAGCAAGTGTTACTGAGATAAAGATAATGGTGATGACAATTGACCTTGATTTTGATAGTTGCTGTAGAAATGTTGTTACTTTTACTCTCCCCCACCTTTTCAAGGTGAAAGCGACCTTAACGCAGAGATCCTTCTGCAGCTGTGAGAATAAACCTTTGGAACCTCCAGCTTCAGAGAACTCAGCTGCTCTGCTTTGAAATCCATCAATGCCTTCTTGCCAATAATCTCCTCATAGTCTTCTCTCAGCCAGTAACTGCAGAGGGACTAAGGAGCCCCATTCCTGGGAGTTGGTCAACACGGTTTGGCTTTGGTGAACTTGACTTAAACTGCACTGTAATTTAGGACACTTTGAATTCAACATTCCTTTCTACTCTTTTTCATTTGGGATCATACCTGCACTATAGTCTGATGGTTTTTATAGGTCTCTCTCCATTTTGTCTCAGAGATATTTCCCTTAATAAATTCATTTTTTTGGAAATTGTGATGAAATATAACAAAACACGCCATTTAAACATTTTAAGTGCCCAATTCCATGGCATTAGTTATATTTACAATGTTGTCTAACCATGACTGCTATTTCTAATTTTTTCCTCACTCCAAACAAACTCTACAGTTTATGTAATATTCCCCATCTGAATAATGTTTTTGCACATTTCCGTCTTGGCATCTACTTCTCAGAGGACCTTGACTAAAAATTCCATTTAATCTTCCTGACCATTTTCAAGGAGGATACTACCATAACCATGGCTCAGAGATGTTAACTACCTTGAACCAAATCTTGTAACTGGGAAATGTTGGAGTCAGAACTCAACTCAGAGCTGTGGGACTCCAAAGTTTGCTTTTAAGCATCACCTTTTGATAATGATTGGTGCTGAAAGGAGCCTTAGAAAATCAAATGTGGGGGATCCCTGGGTGGCTCAGTGGTTTAGCGCCTGCCTTTGGCCCAGGGGGTGATCCTGGAGTCCTGGGATCGAGTCCTGCGTCAGGCTCCCTGCATGGAGCCTGCTTCTCCCTCTGCCTGTGTCTCTACCTCTCTCTTTCTATCATAAATAAATTTTAAAAAATCTTTAAAAAAAAGAAAAGAAAGGTTGGTTACCCAAACCAAGTGCTACAATGAGGAGGCAAATGGGGACAGCCAGCAATATGTTCCCATGACCTAAGAAGTTCTATCCAGAGTTAAGCTTCCAGGAACAATGATCCTCCTACCTGAATGTACCACCTTACGCTGTGCCTTCCTTGTGGCTGTGGCTTACATTCTAGTGGTATGGTGTGAGGTCTTCATATACATTACTTTTTTTTAGTCTATATAAGAACCATAAGATCCATACTATTATTTTCCCCATTTTACAGATCAAGAAATTGGGGTAAAGTGAACAACATCTGTCGATAGGAGAAAAATGACTTATTGGTGTTTCTTGGAGTTGGAAGGGCAAGAGGGACTAGAGATGCTTAATGAATCCCTCCCAATTTTTATCACTATAAATTAATAGTGATGATTTAACCTAACTATGGCTTAAAAAAATCCCATAGTGCATAATGGCTCATATTGAAAAGCAGTCTCCCATTCCACCTTTAGGCTTGGTCTTTAGAGGTGACTTTGTCCCACTTCTCAAATATACTCAGTGTTATCAATATGGTCCTTCTCCTTTTTCTCACATTGTTTTAGTGATTATGCCTGTAATGTCACAGTTTACTCCTTGACCTGACGCAGAGATCTTTGTAAAGAACTCTTTTCTTGCATGGTCACAAACACTGTCAATTTTCATTGTGACAGCTATGTTCTATAAAGTTGCCATTAACACTGGATTAGTGAAAACTGAGTCATTGCTTCTAAGAATACAGGGCCAGTTTCCTGAGAGCTTCTAGTCAGGACATTTTCATCAGTTCATCAATACATAACCTTGTTTTTTTGTGGGGGTCTTGCTTAGAGACGCCTTATTTAATAATGTAGTTGGTTCCTTAACATTAAACTTATGCACAATAGCACTGTAACTCATGCCTCAATGAAACTTAACACAGATTTTCTCTGTAAGGCACATCAGTCTTCTTGTGCTTAGGAGCACTAAATGGTACTTCAGCACCAGGCTTGGGGGCTATTTCAAAGGGTGAAATTACCAACAACAAACACAAAAATGAAAAAAAAAATGTGATGCTAAATAGAAAAGTGAAAAGGACACTTGTTTCCAGTATGAAAGCTGAACCAAGGATGCAGAGCATCTCCTTGTGTACATGTCAAGCATGTATCTTGGGCAACTCAACTTTCTTCCTTTCTTTTCTCTTTCTCTTCTTCTCTCTCTCTCTCTTACTCTCTTTTTCTTTCTTTCTTCCTTTCTTTTTCTTTTTGGCCACTCTGAGCATGTCTGTGAATGACTAAAATAGCACCATGGGTGTTGGTTTTTGGTTTTCCCCAAACTTAGTAAGTAGGTAAAATCACAAATAAGGAATCTATAAATCAAGAGGAACTGACTACGCTATTAAAAGACAGTGGTTGAGATTTCCTCTTCTCTCTGGGTTGTTCCAAGTCTTACAACATCAGTCAAAGTCCATTGCCTAATCCATTAACTCAGGTACTTATTTGGTGATAAAATAAAAATGATTGAATAGGGGATTTGGATGATAGGCCAAGTTGTGAATTCACTGATGTGGCCCAGTCTCTAAATTTTATACATCAGCTGATAGAACATCACTTGCTGAATGTCACATAGCAAATGATTGACAGTCGGGAAGCCCTGGGACTCTTCATGTATCAATATGGTGTGGTTCCCAAGCTTAATGCTTCTTGAAGTAGTAACTGAGCACGTGCCAGCTTGAGGCCTCCAATAACTGGCTTATATTTGTGGTAATTGGATTTCAAAAGTTACTGAGCCCCTATTCGGTGATTATGAGCTCCTTGTCGGCAGAATCTTTTTAATCTTATCCCCAGCATATATCCTCGTGCTTCGCACATGAAAGATTCTCAATAAATATTAGATAACTGAATAGCATTAAGAAGTCAGGAGTCAAATTTAGGGCGTTTTATGATTTTTCTCATGGAAAATGAAAGTATATGGTTCTGTGAGAGATGCAGGATGTTTTTAGGCTATGGTCACTCCAGTGGTTAATGTCACAGGATCTTGAATCAGGCCTGGACTCAAGCCTGGTGGTGTGACTTTGAGTGAGACACCTAACATTTCTGCGTCTGTTTTCCTTATCTGCAACACAGGGGTAACAGTAGGTGCTACCACATGAATTGGTTTTAAGGATTAAATACCATAGTATTTATAAAGGGTTTAGTCTAATGCCTCAATGTATTAAGTGTTCAGTAGATAACAGATACTGATTTTCTTAGCTTATTGGATTGACCAAATATACAGATTTAAGGAACCATTAAATCACAGGAGGGCCTGCCATAAAATTGAGGGCCTGAGGAATAATAATGCAGAAGAAAGCCATATTTATACTGAGACCTTTGGAAAGGCTTCTTTGAGGGGAAGCACTTGACATGGATTTGAGGAGTAGCTGAGGTTTTCCTGGTATGGAGGTGGAGTCCAGAGGATGCTAAGACTGTACCTGGCATGTTTAAGATATGTGGAAGAGGATGGCTCGCCCATTATGTGAGATGGTGAGGGAAGCATTTGGCACGAGTGGGTATAGATGCTATGAGATCTAAAGCCCATTCATTGAGTAGAGGCATGAGACCTGCTCCTGGAGCAAAAGAGAAGTGAATGAGCTTCTTTAAGCACCACTAGGAAAATTCACAAGTAATTCCTTTGACTTAAAAGTGTGATTTTTATCTCTTTATAACTGGAAGAGGGTTCTCTCTTCTTAGAATATCCTTGTTTTTTGAAGTTACTGTCTGGGTGAGGAGTGACCAGCCTATTTCAAAGGGATGATTCCGCTATCTTCAGGATTTCTCCTTAACCCTTCCCTCTGAAACACTGGTTTTGCTCTGCAGGCTCCTGGGGAGGTACAGAAATTGTTAGGCTTGTAACGTGAACCATGTATTCAAGGCCAACCAGATGCTATTTACTACAAAGACACTTTGACGCTCAAGGCTGTTTTTGAACTATGGGCATATTCTTGCTTCTGCTGAGTTTGTCAACAGACGGAACCTCTTGTTGCCGGGATTCATGCACATATCACTCAAAGCTTTGGATATTCCTTCATCAGCCCCCTTTATAGGAATTTCCCTTGCATGCAGTACACTATCAATGTGGAGTGGTATCAATGAAATGGGGGAATCGATCAATGTTGCTGGAATGTACTTCTCCTATTCCTTTGTGTACTTTATGTATGGATCCTTTCTCATGGTGGCTCATGCTACCCATCAAGTCTCTGACAGCATCATCTGTCACTGCAAAAGGCCAGTATGCACACAGATTCTTTTTTAGAAGAGGTTTGTTTGTTTCGGGTCAGTGAGAGGAAGTACAAGTCTGAGGAGTGAACGCCTCCGATACATCACTTATATCCATTTCTCCCAAGCACCGTGGAATTGTAAGCCTTAAAAGAAAGTGAAGAGACCCTTCAGTTTTTTCTCTCTGCCTCCACTAGGATTAGCTATAGGAAACCCACAAAAGAAACCTATAAATAATGCTGGGTACAGTGTCTGCTCAGCAATGTACCAGGCTCTGCTCAGTGCTAAGGACATGGAAGGGAGCATGAGACATAACTTATTAGCTAAACCCTTGCTCATAGACCAGTGGTGGAAAACTGTAAATTATCTAAATAAAACAGTGGATGTAAATGTAATAGGAGGTTAGTGGAGGTGGCAGCGGATCCCCATTCTATCCATGCATTAAATTTTGTGGGTTTTTCTTTTTTTTGTGTGTGTGCTATCACCATATTATAAAAACGTTTTTTTTTTGTTGACCTCAACCCCTTTTTCATGACACATTTTTATTTATAATGAACACAGCATATTTTCATATGAAGTAGAAATTTATTAATATTTTAACTAATTTACCTGACATTTTTTTCCAGTTTCCTCCTACCCAACTTCATTAAGGTATAATTGACAAATAAAAATTGCGTGTGTTATGGTGTACATGATGCTTTGATATATCTATACATTGGAAGAACATTTTTGCAACTTTACTGAGCATATGTCCATTTTTCATATTCTAGCAATCATAATCTGGAATATAGATGTTTTCTTCACTTTGTTCTTTTAGCATTGAAGTATGAGGTTTAGGTCATTCTAGAAGTTTCCTCACTAATAATAATTCTGTGAATTTGGACAGAATTTTATCTCCTGCCAGCCAAGATCACTTTTCTTCATGATGGCTCAATACAGGTGACTTGACAAATGTTATGCCTCTTTGTGTAGGGGAAAGCAAAGCCTAGACTTATGAGTCTCTAGCCCTGTGCTCTCCACACAGGGCCAGGAGGAGGGTTGATGAGGACTTGTGAAAACTCCTGTACGTGTCACAGGAAACAGTTGTCATAAGGAGCCAACTTTGGGAATCAGAACAACTGGTCTAGGATTCCTCCTCTGATTCTTACCGGCTCTACATCATATGGGCAATTGCTCGACTTCTCTGAGACTACATTTTCTCATTATAAAGCAGAATGATCCCTCCTTTGTACACTTACTTCAAGGCATATGTATCAGGGTAACCAAAGCATTTAATATGATGACAAGGCATAGTCGATACTCAAAAGAAGTTCTTAGTGTTGTTAGGAAACATAATTTTCCTGATCCCCAATCCACTATCTTTTCCTCTAGACCTAGCTGCCTGCCCTGCTTTTTTGGTTGTTGCTGTGACATAAAAACTGCTTTTCTGGCTCCAGGAGAGGAGGACAGAACTTTGGGTTAGCATTTTGCAACAGGCCATTGTAAGAAAGCTCTGAAGGTCAGCTGATATGACTTGGTCAATGTCACACCCCAAGAAAAACACATCTATGAACTTCTGTATATTTGGTAGCAATATAGTGCTTATCTTACAGGGTTTTGTAAGGATTAATGAGACCATAAAGTGTTGGGCCCATGGCTAGGCATGTTTCATGTGCTTGGGGAAAGGTACCAGTGGTTAGTATTTTTACCAGTATTCTAATTTTTTTATCCTCTGTTTGCCTTGCCTTGACTGCTGTGGCAAGGCAATACTAATTTCCTTCCAGGTTATGTAAAACAGAGATCGGGCTTTGGGCCAATTCTTATGGGTGGTGATAAGAGGATGGCAACTAGAGTTTCAAATTCAGACTCCTAGGGCTATCCTGTCATGTGTCTTGCCCATTCTGCCCCAGAGGCCCTGTTAGTGCCTCTTCTCATCCCATGGACCTGGTAAGGCCCTGTCTCCTGGGGAGATGAACGTTTTGTACAAAAAACCCCACAACATCAGATTCTCCTGTCCTGTGGCATTTTAACCCACTGCCAGGTGCTACCTGGCATGTGGCTTTGATTGACAAGATTACTAATCCATCGTAATCATATTTTCATAATTAGTCCCTGCGAGGCCCGGCTGGCTGCTCTTGCCCAGGTAAACTCCTGCCTGCTGCTGAGTGTTTTCACCAACTGTCACCTCCCCAGGAGGGAGCTGTCGGTCTAGCACCCACAGCTGTTACTAAGAATTGCTTTTGTATTCTTTTCCATCTTTACTTTTGGGTGCTTGGCTGCTAGAAATCTTTGCTTGATTAAAAGTTACAATTATTGAGTCCAGACCTGAAAGGATACCAAAAATGGTTTAAGTATTTTCGTCTTGCTGATCATTCACTGCCCATTCCTCTTTCATGGTTCCTTGCCTTATAGCCTCTCTGCCCACCTCCCCCAAATCCCTGCAGTGAGGGCAAGGGGAAACTTCAAAGGTGTTGCTGAATAAAAGAACACACGGCAAGACATCAATTATTTACCAGGCAAAGTTTTGGCAGGCACAGGGCCTTTCCCTGTTTGTCTTGTCGAAGACGGTGAGAAGAGTGCTTTTGAAGGTTGTGTTCACAGGGACCACTTTGACCACTGAGGGTTGGTGAACCCTGAACCCTTCCCCTATACTCTGGCCCTGCCTTGATTAGATAGACAGTAACTGGGCTGTGTTGGTCATTGAGGCCTTGGCATAGGTCAGACACCACGGTAAGGGCTTTTATTCTTCATCCTGTTTAATTCTTATAGCACCTTAGGAAGTAAATTCTAGCCATTCTCTCCTTGTTAGAGATAGACAAGAAGCCAAGGTACAAAACATTAAGTGACTTGCCCACGACCCCTCAGCTAGAAGGCCGAAGATCTGGGACTCAGGCTGGATATGCTCTCTGGAATTGGCAGATGTAACCATCATGCTCCACTCCACTGTGTGTGAACTAGAGTTCCCAGGAACCAGCACCATGAGGGGGAGGTGACAGTGTTTCTGAGGAGAGAGGAATCAGAAGTCTACATGGGGGATACCTTGGTGACAGGGGCTGATGCTGAGTCCTTTTCTGGTAACTGGAGAAGTGGAGTTGTGTTTGTTTCCTGTGAACTCTGGTCAGAGGATACTGCCATGGGACCAGTGCAAGGACTCCGTGTCCATCAATGGACTCAGGTACCACCAGATTTTCCCTGGGGACTTGTGTCTCTGGACTCTGCCTATAGTTCTTATGAGGTCACCTTTGTGGTGAAAAATGGAGTATCAAGGGCCCTGCTCTTATTCACAAATGCTGCTCAGTTATTTCATGGAATCTCCAGGGCTTATCCTGGCACATCACTGGCTGCTCCAATCCTCTTTACTCAGGGGATGGGAAAGGATTTATAGGTTCTTTTAGATTTCTCTGTATTTGCTAACGTTTGTGGAATGCTTGCTGATTCCAGACACACTCTGATAAGACATATATTATCTCTCTCAATTATCCTTTCACCATTCTGGTTGACAGACACTATTAGGCCTGTTTTGCTGGAGAGGAGACTGAGGCTTGGCAAAGTTAAGAAACTTGACCAAAGAGTAAGTGGTAAGTGCCAGCATTTGAAACCTGCACAGATTCTATTTTTAGCACCATTTTGTTATAATGAATTATGTGTGTGTGTGTGTGTGTATGAGAGAGAGAGAGAGAGAGAATGAGAGTGTCCTGGCTTCGTTGAGTGAATAAGGAATCTTTTCATTGATGGAAATATTGTCTGTTTAAATCTTACTTTCTCAGTGAAGTCTTCTATCTCCCTCTCTATGCCTAAAGTTTGCATTATTAATATAACAGTGGCTTCTAAAGGTTACTAACTTCGCAGTCTTGGGTGAGCACTCCCAGTTGAAGTTCATACACGTTTGGACTTTCAGCAAATGTTGGTAAACTGACCTCAGCAAGGCTTATCTCTGTCTGGTTAAGCACTCAGAAGGTTGAAAGTAAATTAATAAAATCACACTGTGGAGAGAAAGAAAATTGTTGGTTCCTCACAGTGACCAAGGTCAAAATTTCCCCAGGAAGGTCTCTTAACTACATCTTACTGGCAGCCTATGTAAACATATAAGCAATAGTGAATTTGCTCTATGAAAAAGGGCATTGATGTCTCAGCAGAGACCACAGAGCTACAGCTCAAGGCATCAGAGCTGTTGAGAAAACACGGCTGTTAATACCACCTAAATTTCCTAGTAGGGTGATGAGCCCAGTAGCAACTGTTTAGGAAATCATGGTGGACAGGTGGCACTAGGTTCTTGACCTGGGTTTGGTTTTGAATACATCATCTACTTGAGGCTGCATTCAGATAATATACCCAAACAGAATGAGTTTCTTAGTTTCTAATGACCTCATAATTTGTCCATGGAAATATAGCTAACCTTCCCAAGCACCTAAAATGCCGCATTAACCTGGATTTTGTTGGCATCTATAGGCTTATTCATCTGGGGTACAAGGAAGCTGGTTAATGGTAATTACTTACCTTTTGTTGCCCTTCTAATTTGCACAGTTTGCTCTTTATAGGTGTACAAAGAGGTACCTGAGGTACAGGTGACCCTTGAACAACATGGTTTTAGACTGCTGTGGGTCTTCTTAAAAGTGATTTTTTTGGGATACAGTATAGTACTATAAATATATTGTTATTTACTTTAGCTTTATCACAAGAATACAGTATACAATACAGATAACATACAAAATAGCTGTTAATTGATTGTTTTATCAGTAAGGCTTCCAATCAGTAGTAGGGCTATTCATAGTTATGTTTTGGGGGCTCAAAAGTTACATGCTCATTTTTCAACTGCCCTGGGAGTTGGTGTCCCTAATCTCCATGTTGTTCAGGGTCAACTATACTTGTAAATAATCCCCTCATATCTTTGGCTCTTTTCTTCACACTCCATCTTTTGATGTCCATCTTTTGGTATTATTAACCGTGACCTTTGTAAGAATCAAGCAAATTCAACAAAAGTTTATTGTGAATCTATTATGTTTCAGGTGATATGCAAACACTCAGAGTCCTTTTGCCTTATGGACTTTCCAGTAAGGGAGGGCATACATTAAACAGACATATCCTTGAAGAAGAAGCTTTCTATCTAGATGCTGAAGGGTGAAAACCCTCATCATGTATAAGTAGGACTGTGTTCCCTGCCAAAATGTTCTGTTCTCTTGCTAAGCTGCATATTGCTGCCTGATCCTTTAATCAGCTTCATGTACCTCTTAAAACCACTTTTCCAGCTTCTGCCTGTTTTAGGTTGCTTAGATAGAAATTCAGGTCCAGGGATTCCTGGGTGGCTCAGTGGTTTAGCGCCTGCCTTTGGGCCAGGGCATGATCTTGGAGGCCCCAGGATTGAGCCCCGCATCAGGCTCCCTCCCTGGAGCCTGCTTTTCCCTCTGCCTGTGTCTCTGCCTCTCTCTCTGTGTCTCTCATGAATAAATAAATAAAATCTTTTTTTTTTTTTAAAGAAGGAATTCAGGTCCAAGCCTGGGGCAGGTGTGAAGTGGATGGGGTTCAAAGACACCAAGATCATAAACACCATATTCTATTTGCCCAAGATTTTTCCTCTGGGTTCCCTCACATATAACTTCTAAGGGTCATTCCAAACTCTTACATGACTAGAAGTTGGGTCTAAATTATTACATTTATATACATGCATATATGTACATGTGTATGTATAAAACACACACACATATATATTTTCTCATTCTTTAAAGATACTTTTGGGGAACCTTCTATGAAAACTCTCAAAGGATAAGGACCATCTCATGTCAAAGAGGCATCTCATGAAGCTCCAGATTATTAGTTGATCTACCTCAGAAGTGCTTCTGGGCTCCAGAGGATTGGAGGGGTAAGCTCCTTTGGTGCCATGATTCCTAAAGTACTAGTGAGCTCTGGGTGGAGACTCCATCATGGAAGTTTTGTGAATAAAATGTGCATTTCAAATAGAGGTGGTGGGGTTTCTCATAGAGACGTAGCCCCCATTCTGTCCTGAATACTCCTCCCCCAGAGCTCTGCACAACTGGATCCTTCTTATTAGTTCTTAGTTCAGATGTCATCTTTTTCAGGTAGATACTCCATTAGCCCTCAGACTAAAACCATCCACTATGCAATCTCTATCCTTTTTGCATTGTTTTAAGGACCCTTATTATTGTCTAAAAATCCCCCATTTAATTCAGTCTTTGATTCCTCTCCCTTCTGTCTCTCAGGATACCCCCTGTCCCATACCACACACTAGAATGAAAACTCTACAGAGTTCTTCCACTGCCTGAAACAATACTTAGCACATAGTAAGTGCTTAATAAATATTTAAGTGAAGGAATAAATGAATCCCTGACAGCCCCCCTCCTCCCCCACTGCAATGTATCTGTTGTATGACTAAAGAGAGTGTTAGGCATGCAGCATCTATCATCTTAGACTAGTAGTCTCCTCCCTCTTTGGGAGAAAATAATTGGCTCATTCAGGACCATGTCTAAATTGGCATCATATTCTACAGTGTGAGCCAGGCTACCCAGCCTGAAATATTAACATCCTGGGGAGCTGGCCATCCCTGTTTGGTAGCTGCTTTAGCTGTACTGACTCTTGAGTTGGGAAATGCTTGCCGTTTCACTCCTCACATGCTCCTTCATGGGGAGGAGCAGGGATGCTGGTGGGAATGCCTTGGGAATTCTTTGACTACTTCCCAGAAGACGGCTGAATTCCCTGAGAGCAGAGCTTATGTGAGGTTGTCGTGAATTTGGGGGTCTGAGCTGGAGCTGTGCCACAGTCACCACCACTAACACCACCACCACCATGTGCATGACAGGTGAAGGAGTGACAAACAGACTGTCAGAACCAAAAATGTATCCTTGCAGACTTGAGGGCTGTCCTTTCTGAGTCTGAGAAATATTAAGAAGTCTTGGTCTCCACTCCCTTCTCTAGCTTGTGTTTTCTTCTCACTAATTAAATTCACAGTCTAAACGCTCAGCCTTCCTGTCTTACAGAAGATCTGAAGTCACATTATAAACTAAAACTTGGTGTATTATACACTGGTGTGAAAATCAGATGAAATCCCTGGGTTTAGGTTAACCTCTCAAGTTTATAGAGAAGAAATAAGTTTTGAGTCCCTTATAGCATACATAGTTATTATATATTCATTATTGCTTTGAATTCTTAGATAAACCCCTTTGATTGAAGCATATAGTGATTTTTTTTTTGTTAATCCCCATCTTAAGGATGAGAACACTAAGTTTCAGAGAATAACTTTGGCTGTGACAGGCAGCTAGAAAGAGGCACGGCTGGGATTGAAACCTTGGTAACAAGATTCCATGGCCAGTATTTTTATTAGGCTCCAGCTGCCTTCTAGAACCCAAATTGGAATATACAGTTTTAGATGTTGGCCCATTAGGAAGGTGTAATTTTTATAGTTTAATTCTGTAAGACATTTGAAAGGCATAAGCAAATAATGAAAAAAGCAACATTTAGGGAGCTCCCTGAATGGGACATGCAGCAGCTTGAGTGTGTGTGTGTGTGTGTGTGTGTGTGTGTGTGTGTGTGTGTGTGTATGTGTACGTGATGGAGGGAAGTATGGCAGAGGAATTGCTTCTGGGTGGTTGTAGAGGATCAGTTGTGGGAGAGAAAGTTTAAGATAAGGAAAACATAGTAAAAGGCTTTTTCATGTTATAATTCTCACTATGCTCCAGGCTTGGACATCTTTGCCATTTCCTTCCTAAAATGTTTCATCTTGTCTATGGCTGGTTTTATAATTTTATAATGTTCTAGTTCCACAGTTACATTTATATTAGCCAAAGTACCTCAACTCTATAAAATTATTCCATCACCGTAGGAAAAACTCATTGTAGATTATATCTTTGTGGCTAATGTGTGTGTGTGTGTGTGTGTGTGTGTGTGTGTGTGTGTGTATGTACATGCATGTATGAAGCTGTGGAGTGATTATTATGTGTTGGGTGCTTGCAGATATAAATATCAGTTGGGAATAGTATCTACCTTCAAGGGGATCTCAATGTAGCAGAGGTATTAATATAAGGAGGTAAATGATGGTAATGCATGGTCAAGTGAATTATTTCCTATAAGATTTGCAAGGACCACCTGAGGTTCAAGAGAAATATTAGTGTTATAACTGATGGGGTAGAGAGTTTTTGAAATGGGTCCAGAAGGAGGTATATTTACACAACCAGAAAAGGGAAGGGTAATCTAAGCAAAGGGAAGTGAATCAACAAAGGCAGAGAGGTAGGAGAGTACACAGGCTTATTCAGAGAACAGAGTATCTTAGTTTGGTTGAATTTAGCCTATTCCTGGAGCAGTTTTTTTTAATTTGAGAATTATTTCAGCAAAATATCTTATAGTCCACCTGTCCCATCCACACTCATTGATAGGAATGCCATTTATCCACATGTACATGTGTATAGCAGCTTTTCACTGTTGTATGGCAGCCAAATAGTTTAGTGGGATATTGAATTACAGTCCTTAAGAACTCTCCAATGGTGCTAATTATAGCTTACAACTAGCAAATTTTGGTTCCTTATCTACTTAGTGGATTCTAGTAAAAATATTCAGTCATAGATATAAACAATCATCTATGGAATTGATCATAATTATCTCTTGAGATTTGAGAAAATGGTTTACATTTTTGGATTAGTTTATGATCCATTGGGGTGTCCTTGGGATTCATCCATAAGCTATTGATCATACTTTGAGAAACAGTGGCAAAAAGGGATGATGGAAAATGGAAAAACTGAGGCCTTGGTATGGAGACTTTCACAAGAAACTAAGAGTTGAGTTGTACTTAATTTGCACTTAATTGCCATTGTAGGTATTTGAACAGAGCAGTAGAGTTTTTTGAGGTTTAATTTTAAGGATGAAATGGTGTTTTGGAAGGATTAAGGAAGGAAGAGTTTGGAGTGCAGGTAGCAGGGTAAGAGAGAGGTAGTGCCCTGGTAAGTAGAAATGATACAGAAGATAGTAAACTTGTAGAGATAGAACCAAAAGATTTGGCAAGTTCAGTGGATGTTAAACTACAGGAAAGAGGAGAAGGCTTGGCTAGAATGCCTGGGTACTTATGAAAATGGTGCCATCAACATGAACTGGCAAATTAGGAGAAAAAGCTCTTTTGCTAGGGAAAACAAAAAAATTTCTTCTAAAAAATGATTGCTGAAAAAAATGGGATTAAAAAAAATTCCAGAAACTTCTGGGCAATGTGTGAATCACATGGAAAGAGTTGGTTTTTCTAACTAAAACGTTGTCACAGTTTGGTGGTTAACTTTAAGGGAAAGATGTCCTAGAGGCAAATAGTACTTTTAATGAGATATGGATATAACTAGTATATAGACCTAGACCTAGACCCCACGATATTGCAATATCTCAACTAAAAGTTGGGAGAGGTCAGGGAATTTTCCCTTCCATCTTGACTAGGTCCTATATGGAAGCTTCATGTCCCCTCAGTACTCTCTAGTTAGTTTTCTGTCAGAGAAATCTATAAAAGCTTCTGGAGTACAAAAGGATCTCCACTAACTTCCCCAAACAGGTTTACTTGTTCAATTAAGTAGGTAGAACTGGTTATGAAAGAGCCAATGATAACTGTGCTTTATCTTCCAGACAACATTGCTCCATCAAATGGCACCAGAAATGCCATTTACCTGGATCGCTGTAAATGATGTTCCATGAATTTGTGCAGTATGTTAGCCCGGATTCCTGTTGAACAGTAATTATTTTCTTTTTTTTCTTCTTTTTTTGCATTGAAAACCACACAAGTTCTGAGAGGACAGCACTATTTGGATAGGGTTAGTGTTCATGCCTCTGCTCCCCAGTGCTTCATTCCTGTCATTTTTATTATCCTCACCCCACAGTATTGCAATTTCTCTGTTTAGAGGCCCATTTGACTCCTCATTGGTAGAAAAGAACAGATGATGATGTAAGAGGATGTTCCTTAAGGGTTAGTTTTCCTCAAGTGGTAATTCTCTAAAAGCGCAAAGCTATATTCATGTAGCTGTGTTGGATGAATAAGTTTGGCTTAGCAAACCATGGAATATCCAGGGCTTTCTTAATAGAGACAGAGAAACTACTCAGAGGGAAATGAGAAGCACATCACAATTTGATGGGCTTAGTTTATTGAGAACTGATACCTAAAAGAATCTTCTCTGGACTTTCAAATGCTTTTGAGAAAGTTTATAAACTCTTACCAGTTACTCATACCACAATGTAAATGAATTCAATAAAAACACAGCCTTCTCTGCTAGCCACCAGAGAAAAGGGCACTGAAGTGATAAGTGGTTGGGTTAGAAGGCAAAAAAGGTACCTATGTGGGCTTTTGAATGGTCAGCAGTGAGCAGAACAAGTGAGGGAGTTTGTGCCACCCAAGCAGGGAGGAGCTTGGGAAGTTTGTGAGTTGTATAAGTGAAGGTAACATTGTCTGCTTTATAATTTGGTAAAGGTTCTTCCTGCTGAGCAGAAAGTGCTAAAACTCCTGTACTACCAGCCTGTATGACCCAAGCCTAATATTGCTTTACTTGTGCAAACATCCTGAGGCTGCTTTCTGGGTAAAATCATGGAAATGCTGAAAATTTGCCCTTGTTGGATAATCAAAAAGGATAACCCAGGATGACTGATTGACCGATGAAGAGCTCTGAAGAACCATACTTGGCAATGACTCATGGTTGAAAGGACACTCTGTCAGATATGGTCAGGGTAGTGAGCTCCTGGGAACAGGCACAAATCTGTGTCATTCACAGGATTTTAGTCACCATTTCTAGTTTGGCATTTTGTGTTAGGCTGCGTAATACCAGTATCTGGATCTGTGAACAAGAAGAAAATTTGAAAAGAGACCAGCCATTTTCTAGAAGACATGGTTTAAGAGAGGCACAAAGACTTCAACCAAGATGGGACGAATATAGAAACTGATGCCTTAGTGTCAAGTAGACCAATATTGAAAGTGGGATTGGCAAGGTCTTTCTCCAGTCTACAGAAAATCATGGGGATGACACAAGAGAGGAGAAATAAAGTTTTTATATTTAAGGCTTACATCATAAGTTCAATTATGGTTTTCCTCAAAGTGAAATTCTGACCCAATGCCTGTGAAGGGCCTGCTAGTGCTCGTTCACTCCAATGTGGTGGGTTGTATCCTAAGATGGTTAATTTTGTGTGTCAACTTGGCTGGATCATGATGCCCAATTACTTGATCAAACCACACACACACACACACACACACACACACACACACACACACACATACCTCCTATGGTTCACTTCTCTGGAGAATCTCAATACAGATCCCACTAGAGAGATGAATGGTTAAAGAAGATGTGGTTTATTTATACAATGGAATATTACTCAGCCATTAGAAATGACAAATACCCACCATTTGCTTTGACATGGATGGAACTGGAGGGTATTATGCTGAGTGAAGTAAGTCAATTGGAGAAGGACAAACATTATATGGTCTCATTCATTTGGGGAATATAAAAATAGTGAAAGGGAATAAAGGGGAAAGGAGAAAAAATAAGTGGGAAATATCAGAAAGGGAGACAGAACATGAAAGACTCCCAACTCTGGGAAACGAGCTAGGGATGGTGGAAGGGGAGGTGGGCGGGGGTGGTGGTGACTGGGTGATGGGCACTGAGGTGGGCACTTGACGGGATGAGCACTTGGTGTTATTCTATATGTTGGCAAATTGAACACCAATAAAAAATAAATTTATAAAAAATAAAATAGAATGTTTTTAAAAATAAATAAAAATAAATAAAAATTAAAAAAAGAGATTCTTTATAAGTTAGGATAGGCTAGATTACCAACAACTCAAAATTCAGTTGACTTCAAACAGCAACAAAATGTTTATCACTTTTGCTGTGTGTTCAAAGAAGGTCAGCTTGGGAGTTCTGCTCATCAGTGATCCAGGTTACGTAGTCCTGTTGTGACATGAAAGGAACGTAATCCTACAGTAAGGGAAGGGGATATGACTCCCTCTGAAAGTTCCACCTGAATGTAGAAAAGGACACTTCCAGTGTACCTTTGGCTGATGCTAGTCATACAGCCACCTTTCCCTTCAAAGGGGCTGAGGAAGTACATTCCTACCTTGTGCCCAGAAGGAGGTCAAAAATGCTTCCCCAAATCATCCAGACTTTCCTCATTTACCTCTTTAGAGATTGTTATGTAGCATTTCCATGGGCCTGAGATGTACCACAACCCCTGGGTGGTTTTCCTGCCAGAGAAGGAATTCCACATGGAGAATAGTAAAACTCAGAGGAGAGAAACTGGTTTCTGATAATATATTGTCAGATGTCCTAAATCTATTTGTGTGAAGCTACCTCTGAGCTTCTATAGTGGAAACAATACAATACAGTCCACTATTCTTCCTGAGGCATTTTGCACTGGGTTTCTGTCACTTGCAATCACACGTTTCCTGAGGAATACGGTGATGATGAAAAAAAAACTTCAAAAAAAAAAAAAAAAACACAACAAAAACCACTTCATTTCTGGATTCTTGAATACTTTTTGTTCCTTGAGTACCCACTGTACTTTTCTATTTTCACACTTGCACTGTTCCTTCTACTTAAAATATCTTCCTTTTCCTTCCATCTATTAGCCAAAATGTTTCTACTTCATTTGGTTACTGCTGCCTCTACAAAGTGATTCCTAATCTATTTCCCTCCCCTGTCCTCAGCCAAAATCAGTCGTTTCCTTCTATATTCTTTTAGTAATGAATTTGAACTTCTGTTACATTTGTTATATTCTATCTTGTACTAGTCAATGTTTAAGGAACACTTCTTGTTGTACTGGGTGATTTACATTCCTACAGAAATAAATTGTTTTATTCCTCAGATAACCCTATGGAATAGGTACCATTATAACCAGTTTATGCACAAATTACAATTTAGAAAAACTGATTGTCCTTACATCACATAACTGGGGTCTAGGATTTGGAACCCAAGTAACCTGGCCCCAGACCTTACACCTTTCATCTTCGTGAATATTTGGGGACTTGAATTGTCTCTTCTACCAAACTGTATATTGTGTGGTAGAAATCCTATTGTCAAACTGAGGATCACACCTAGCAAGTGTACAGAATCTTACAGCCTGCAATTTGCATGCTAACTTGATTCCTAGCTTCACCTTATGCTTCTTGTCCTCATTTTATTGCTTTCCTGACTTCTTCACCAACTTCTCTTAAGTTTTATTTTATTACATTGTAGCATTTGCATTTTTGTAAGTCCCCTCAATCCTTTTTAGGTGAGGGGAAAAGTAAATGAATAAAATGAAAATAAAATGGTAGATTGTAAATTCCTTAAGGATAAGGATCAACTTTGCTTATCTTCACATTTTCGGTTGTTTCTAACTCTAGAACTAAAAAAAAATGTCTTGAATTTGAGGTGAAATCTCCAGATTTTGAGGATTAAGAAGTGTCAGGTGTAAAGAAGAATGCTGTGTCATGACTATGCCTAAAACTTCTACAGGGGTGTATGTGTGTGTGTGTCGCTGGCAGGGTGTGATGGGGGTGTAATGCACTGTCCTTTGCTGTAACAGAGAGAATAAAATAAGACCTTTTGCTGGAGCACAAAGATTTCACTTTGCCATCCTCCTTTCCGCAGAAGCTGAATATTTTACATTCAACGACATTCTGAATTCCTTGTGAAACTGGAAACAGTGACAAACTATTTTTGAGTCTTTTGTCATCCAGGAAAAACTAAGATGCTGACTGGCGAGAAGGGCTGGAGGTGTTTTTTATTACAGCCATCCTTCAGGTGTGTGACTTGTTGGTAAGAAGGAATAGAACGCAATGGGAGCCACCCTCAGCTTGTGCTGTGCCCTCCTTGGAGAATAATTTGGAACTTATTTTCTTCCATTGTTAAGCATTTCTTGGTAAGGGAAAATACAACTTGAATTGCCTTTGTTAATGCTCATTTGCAGCTAGAATTAGAAAAACAGCCATGTTTGCCTGGCTTCTGAGAAAGCAGCTCTTTCCAGAGTGGAGAGAAGGAAAGACGGGAGCCACAGGAAGCAGTCTGATGGCCTGCCTGATGGATCCTGCATTGTGTTTCTCTCAGAGCCCCCTCCATATTTTTCTCTTCTCTCTCCAACACAATTCCATGGTTCTAGTACTTTCCAAAATCCTGCAGTCATTCAATTTTATCTAAAAACATTTCCTGAATGCCTGCTGTGTGCCAGGCACTGTGCTAGATCCTGGGGCAGTCAGGAGACATAGAAAAGCTGCTCTGATTGAGTAAATTTGTCATTAGGGGTATGATTGTTGCTAGTGTTTTGAGCACAGTTGGCTGATAGGGATCAGTAAACACCAAAATAGCAATACAGAGTAATTTGCATGGGGAATTTTGACTTCTTATGTATGTATATCTGGGTGAAGAGAGGAATATGGTGACCCATTTAAAAGTTCTCTCCTTTGGTGTTTTAAAATACTCAACTTTAAAATAGACCACTCTCTGTATTTCACCTTCTGCAGAATAAGATATATAAGAAAAGCAACAGCTGACTAAAGCTCAGGTACAATTCCTGCCTATCAGCAGGCAGTGTGGACTGGGTTGTCTATTATGGTTATGCAGTTTTATGGACAATTTATCAAGCTCTATTCCTTGCTGTCCCTTTTTCTCGTGTTTGTCTTTTAATCCCAGTATTTTCTCCACATGTCCCCCAAGGTAGGTCAGTCCTTTCAACATTTTGTTGTCTTTGGCCCTTCCTGTGTGAAGGGATAGAGATAATCCCAAATGTGAAAAATGAGAACAATGGCAATGAGTCCCTGCCATCCTGACTGCCTACATAAGACTCAGGCCAACAAAGGGCATTGCTTTTGATATACATGGAGAGAAACTGTTTGGAAAAACACTTTTATTTTTTGACTAAAATTGAAAGAGTATTTGGGGGGTGATGAGTTGCAAGTAGAAGATTATAAAGTCTATCCTTCCCAAAGGATATTAGACTATTGACAACATCTGTGTAAACCTCAAACAATAATCAGAGGTTTAAGGTACACTATCAGTTTGTAGCTCAACCATAGTTCTGGCAGGAAAAATAAGGGACACTCAAACCAGTTAATTCAGGTGAACATAGAGGGAAGGGCTAAGGGAAACGGACAAGGGATGGTACAGCTCCCTAGGGTTAGCAGTCAGGAGATAGATATTACCATCTTAGCCCTCGAAGGTCAAAACAGAGGAAGGAATGACTGGAACTGGAGAAAAAACAGGCTCTCCAAAAGGTTCAGTGACCTTAGCTAGAGAGATCCTTTAAGAAGGAGCCCAGAAAATACACTCACCTCGCTCCCTGATATGTTGCTAGCATTTTCCATTGACTCCACTCACTAGAAGATAGAGGCCAAGGGATTCTGTTAATTTAATCAATAAAGTCATCCTTCCAGGGCACAAAGCAGGATAAAGCAGGATGGAGAGTACCCTGGAGGGGCAAAAGGAGAAAATAACAGGTAGTTTGCCAATGGGGAAGCAAAGCAGTATGGCAAAAAGGCAATTGGATTATAAGTGAGAAGTTACGAATTTTGTTATTGGCTTTACCATTTACAAGTGAGTTGACTTTAGGAAACCACTTCATTCTTAGCATCAGTTTTACCAGTTGTATCATGGGAAGAAATAGCTCTTAGCTTGTGAGCCCAAAATGTTATGAGGCGGTGCTTGTTAGATCAGGAAGGAGTTATTATAGAAGTCTATCAGCAACACAGTTGACATTTTTAAAAAATGATTTGTTTATTTTAGAGAGAGAGGGTGGAGGGAGAGGGAGAGAAAGAAAGAATCTTAAGCAGACTCCACACTAAGCAGGGAGCCTGATGTGGGGCTCAGTATCATGATCCTAAGATCATGATCTGAGTCAAAACCAAGAGTCAGATGTGCAATGGACTGAGCCACCCAGGCACTGCAACATTTACTCCAATTTATTTTGTATTGAGTGGATATAGCTTAAGCCATGGTAAAATCCTCAGATTCTATCTTTGGCATCCAATCGAAGCAAAAGGGACAAGCCCATATTGACTTCAAATGAGTGTTTCCACTTCTGTTATAAAATGCACTCTGCAAGTCATTCAACTTAAGTATTTTTGAAAAGGAAGGATTCCAAATTATACCGTCAGTAAAAGGAGAACTTAAGGATCTTCTCCATCCATGCCTCCTTATCTCCTCTGAACACATATGGGAGATGGTGTTTGGATTGAAACAACACAAACCTCTTAGCTTCATTAAGGTTGAGAAGGGAAGAAGCTATGGGTTGCAATTCTTCTCTTCATTTGTTGAAATTTTCAGTCAATGATTGGTCCTCATCTTTAGGAATTAGAAACTTCCTATCTTCTAGATCTCAGTGTAGTAGATACCTATTAGGATATCTCCCCAGCCTATGACCCTTCTCTGGAAACAGCCTCAAAAGGCCCTGGTACCATGTTGTTACTACGTGCCTCAATAAACAAAGATGATGCACACCTGACCCAATAGTCTCTCACCTGGGAAGCCAGACTTCTGCTGGTTGTTTGAACTCAAGTCAAATTTGGGAGCTGGGATACAATCATCTCCTACTGTGCTCATGAAAGAGCAGAGGATCCCATCTACTGAGAGACTATGGAGCAGCTGAACAAGGAGATGAAGTAGAGGACATAAGGAAACCAATGGGAGAGATTGAAGGATAACAAGTGTGAGGCATGCACATGAGAAGGAGGAGGCCAATGCCTTGCTTCTCAAAGACAGTGTCTATTTCAGTTCCTGTCAGTTTGTGAGGCCTTACCACAGTAAGATTGCCTCTTCCCTCAGCACCACTGGTCAGATGACGTTTCTAATGCCAGTAGCTGAAAGAACACTATAAAATACAGGCTTAGATGCAATGAGCACCTCTAGAAATGGAGGGACAAGTTTGGGAAAACTAATGGGCTCCATTTCTTCTGAAGAGCTTTGTTTCCTCCTCTTGGCCCCTTCAAAGAAAACCCTTCACCCAGATGATGCAAGGTCATGGCCAGTGGCTTTCTGGGGGCCTGCTCATGGTTGGGAAGCAGGCTATGTTCCCTGCCGGATACATAGAAAACCTCTGGCCCAGTGATTCTTTCCATTTCACAATTACATGAAATTACCAATAAAAAACCTTCCTGCCATAAAACAGTGTGAACTTATCTACCTCCTGAGCATATTTACAATCAACAGTTTCAGAGTATCAATTAAGTTCTTGCACATTACTTCAGCTTCTCTCTTAAACATCCACACTTTATGACTTTGTACACTCAGAGCAACGACAGAAATTATCCTTTAATTAAACCGACCCTATACCCTTCTGGAGCATTTGTGTGCATACACACAGGTCAATGGGAGAAAGGCCTCATAGAGTTTGTACTTTTTCCAATAAAAGTCATTTGTTCAGTCCATTATTTCTAATAATAAAAAGTCCCTTTTGTATTTATATAGTTCTGGTTACAAAGCATTTTTTTTTCAATCAATCTTTGCAATTGTATCATGAGGTTGATGCAAGAGACCATTCACTATGTGTGGTGTGTATTCGCCTGAATAGTGATGCCTTCCCTTCATAAAGGGTTTACTGTGTTGGGCACTGTGCCATGTCTCGTCAAGCATTGTCTCATTTAAGCCTCTGCAAGTTTGATGAAGTAGGCATCACATATTCAGATGAGAAAGCTAGGGGTTCAGCAGCTTGTCAAAGTAGTGTAACTGGTTAGTGATGGGTCAGAGTTTGAAACTGGTTTGAAGGAGCCATGCTGTTAACCTCCATTCAATATGGCCAACTTCTTATTTGTCTTTAGCCCGCCATTTCTTGTCCTCTGGGCCAAACAAAATTTTCATTAAAAATGATTTTCCTGATTAATAAACTTTTATTAACTTCCACTTACTGTGTTTGTATCATATATTTTTCCTATTTTACCTTGTTAACTTTAAGCCTCAGTAGGGTATTACCATCCTCATTTCATAAAAGGAATGGACTCAGATTTTCTTGCTCCAAATTGCTAAGTAATAAGGAGTGTTGGATTTGAACCCAGGGCTATCTCATTTCACAGCCTATGTTCCTTCCATCACACTATGAGAACTGAAACCAGGGAGTGGCTGACTGACTGTATAGGATTTTATGAAGTTCACACTAGCTTCCTTTGGTCTTCTTTCCACTAACTAAAGAGCCTCTTCATTCTTATTTGCTAACTGAGCAATGAGTCAGAGCCTAGGGATAGCTGTGTGGGCCTTAGAGATATTCCCTATTCAGAATGGACTGGACAGTGATGAGACTCATACAGGGCTTCCTGTGAGCTATGAGAGAGCCTGAGAATGGGTTGTTATTCAGTTGGGAAAGTGGGGTGAGGAGGGAATGTGGGGACAGGTGGCCAAAGAGAGGAGAGAAATGCATGCAGAAAAGTAACAAGAGTATGAATACAGTGTTTAAACCATGCAGGATAGTTATGGACAGTGATTCAGCATGAATCAAGGAATAAGATCCAGGGTGAGAGAGGTTAGGTCAAGCAAGCAATTTCTTTCGTGGTTTCATTGGGGCTAGAAATAAAAACCTCATCATTATCCAAACACAACACTAACATGAAGGGGTGAAATAATTTATCCTTAAATAACAGGCTGACCTATTCAAAATTGTAATTTTAATGTAAGACTAACCTTTGAAAATAGATCAAGTGATATAAATTATTAAGGAGAAGACATTCATCAGATAGATGGCGTCTATTAGTAATTTTATGCATGAAGAGTTAGCTCCTAAAGTATAGTTAGGGCTGCCTCTCCACAGAAAAAAATGAAGAACCCAGTTACCTTTTCGTGACATGTGCAGCTGATTTTAATCAGTATTTCTCCTGTCAAATGAAATGAAAAGACTGAAATATGATCTCTTCTGTGGATGTACACTCACTGCCTCCCACCTCCTTCCAGGCAACTGCACCAGGAGTTCTAGGGGTGTGGAGAAAACTGAGATATGCATTTCCAGCAGTTCTTTTCCTTCTCTGAGGGGAAGATATGTAAATTGGATGGTCAAAGCACAAACTATTTATTTAGAATCTTCTAGCTGTGCAGCACTAGCCTGAGAGTTAAGGAGGAAGAAGAAGAGTCTAAGATATTTTCTTGTCTTCCAGAGGTACAATTTGGTAGATCAAAAAGGATCTGAATTAAGTGCACCCCTGCTATTCTTCTTCCAGGTAAGTGAATCTGAGCAAATCGCTGAGCCTCAGTTACCTCTATGGTAAAATGAGGATGGCATTGTTACCTACCTCCTGGGGTTATGTCTGGAAGGAACAGCTCACAGAGCCTGGTATATATTCAGGTATATGTAGAACTTCATAAAATAGTTGTTAATATTACTATTTCTGTTCATTCACTTTGTTATGTTGGGATAGGGATTGCTTTTCTTCCATACCACCCCTCACACCATTTCTTGAGGTTTCAAGTTTACCTTTGTCTCAGAAAGCTGTAGGCTGATAATGGGTACCCTTAAGATATTGAGAAGGAGGTTGTCTATGTGAGGGAGGTTGGATGGAGATTGAGGCAAATCTCAGGGCTCAGAGAGGTGACATTCCTGTTGGCTATGATCAGTGGGAGTTGCCTCAGAGTGAGGACAACTTATGGAAGTCCCTTGACATTGGCCATATAGAAGCTCACCCTCTGGGGACTGGACAGTCAGTGGGTTAAGGCCCTAAAGGCTGGAAGAAGATGAATGTTTTCTCAAAGGGAAGCTCTATGATCCATCTTGATGACAGTGATGGCCTTGCTCATTAGGTGGCTCATCCAGGTACAGTCCCTTTAATACCAAGCTCCATTGACCTCTCCCCCACCAAATCTCTTCCCCTATTGTCTCTTCTTAGTCTATTCTATCCTTATATAGAGTATCACTAGGTACAGCAGGGTTTTTTCCCCACTTTTTTTAAAGGCACAAACTTTGTTCCTAGTGTTTTGGGGCTTAGATGTGTGAAGATCAAAAAGCTTGGCTCGAGGACTCAAAGCTGTGCCTTAGAAACTGAGATAGCTTCTCTGTGTTTCTGTCCTATCACCCATCCCCGGATATAAAAAATTCCATAATGGTGGTGGTGGTGGTCGTGGGGCAGTGCTCAGAGGGTATAGAGAAATTGGTGGGGAGGGGGCTCTATTTATACCTCAAGACATTCTCCTCCAAAACTATTGTCTCCTTCCCTATTTTTACCCTCCTTTTTATTATTACTATGCCTGCTTCAACAGAGTGTTAGAAAAGCTGGCCTGGTTTTCAATTCCAGAGAGACACTGAGCCGGAGTTCAGAGGATAGATAGTTGGTGGCTGTGATGAGAGACACAAGGAGGGAGCAGATCAATTAGCAAAAGCTCCAGATCCTTGTGTTCATCAGCAACCGGTGAAAGGAAAAGTGGAGGCAAGATTTGGAGGAGTGGAAGCCTCAGACCACAGTGTGTATCTGACAGAGGTAGGGAGCTCTAGAGTTCAGCACACTAGAGAAGTACCATGTTTTTTTTTTTTTTTAAGATTTTATTTATTTATTCATGAGAGACAGAGAGAAAGGGGGAGGGCAGAGACACAGGCAGAGGGAGAAGCAGGCTCCATGCAGGGAGCTCGACATGGGACTCGATCCTGTGTCCCCAGGATCAGGCCCTGGGCTGAAGGTGGCACTAAACTGCTGAGCCACCCGGGCTGCCCAGAGAGTACCATGCTGAGAAGTGTCCAGGCCCTCCTAGTCTCACCATGTTCAGTTGCTGGCTGGAGACTGGCCAGGAAGAGCAACAAGGCCTGGGCTCAAAAGCAGATCCTGATGGTGCTGTGGTTCCGGGTGATCAGATGATTACAATCCTTGCTCCTGAGCGGTAAGTCCCTTCTTGAGGAGGGATCCAAGTAGCACACCTTGGTGGCTGCTGTATGTGCTCATGGCCATGTCAGCATCAGTGACAAAACGGGGGCTGGTACCTGGTACCTGGATTCCAGGTCTGGTGTTCTTTCTATTTTACTGTGAAACTTACAAGACTGACAGACCACTTCCACATGGAATATAATTATACATTTAATTGCAGGATATGGACACTGAGAAGCTCTTAGTGAAGCTGAGTTTCAGAGATTTGAGAGATACTGTGGATTATTGTAACCAAGCACAGACTCCTTTGGAGGATGCTGCCTTGAGGCCAACAAACTATTGTACCTATAGCTACAAATAACCAATTTGTCTGATTTTTCTGATAGTGCCACATCCCATGCCAGGCTCCTACTTTGGGAGTTTCAAACCATCTGGTCAAAAATACAGATTTCTGGCACATTCTGCAAATCCTGAAGTTTGCCGGAAGTACTTTTAGGTAGCAGATCTGTGGATGACAAAATGTTTTCTTCTAATCATTTGGACAGAATCCAAGTGACAGTGGATGGTCCTGGAGAGTGAATGGCCATGACTTCACGTGTGACTAACAAGTTTCTCTAAATATCTCCTTAAAGGCAGTCATGAAGGGCAATTCTGGAAGGCGGCCAGGCTTGGCAGCATTGCTGGAGTGTGTCTAACCTTCCCTCTGTCAGCACCCAAAGTTCCACATTCCTCAAGTTGAGGCCAAGCCTTTGTACTGTCAACATATGCTTGGGACTATTCAGATATACTCACATTTCTGCATTTTGGTAAGAACAGTGATAATAACAAAACAGAAACCATTGCTGTTGAAGGCCAAGTCTTTACATTGCTAACGTTTTTCAAGAAGCGTTCAAATATGGCTTTTGGTGGAAAGAACATTATTACCCTTGCAGTCACATAGAATTTTCAACTTTATTAATAATGCTAATAAAATAGTGATGGCTAACTTTTTCTTTCTACTAATGATGGAAGAGGAATGGTGCTCAATGACTTTTCTCACTTAACCCTTGAAATAGCCATAAGAAATAGTATTTGATTTTATAGATGAAGAATTAAGGCTTATGAGTGTAAATGACTTGCTCAGGTTGGCATAACTAATCGTAGTTGAGGTGTCAATCCAGCTTATTATGATTCCAGGGCCTATGCTTTTATTTACTATGCTATAAACCTTTTTATTTAGTGAATCCAACAAAATAATAAGTCTTCTTGTGCCATTTTATAATTGGTAGCATAAGGCTCAAAGTTAATGGTGGTGTGAACTAGGACTCTGTTCTCCCGTTTCCATCTGTAAACTCTTTGCCTCATTACACTGATTAACCTAACAAATTCATGGCTGGAGTGGGAATACCATGGGTCTTATAGTTCTTTGAGGCTGTGGGCATAGCCTGGCACAGTCTCCTTGCTTTTGCTCCATTTCAAGACTGCTTTTGCTTATTCCTGCATTGAAGAGTTCCCAGGCCTCTGGCAAATCACTGGGAAACTGAACAAAGAGAAAATTGCCCAGACAAGATATGCACATCAAACTGCTATCTTAGCTAGTATTTATTTAATTTCATTTCTGAATTTTTAAAAAGATTTTATTTATTCATGAGAGACAGGGAGGGAGAGAGGGAGAGAGGAAGAGAGGCAGAAGCACAAGCAGAGGGGGGAAGAAGCTCCATGTAGGAAGCCCAACATGGACTCAATCCCGGGTCTCCAGGATCAGGCCCTGGGCTGAAGGTGGTGCTAAACTGCCAAGCCACCTGGGCTGCCCTCATTTTTGAATTTTCAAAGCATTCAGGAAGGAGCAGCTGTCACTCCCCATGCTGCCAGTCCACGATTTTTCTTTTTTTTTTTTGGTGATAAACATAAGTATATTTTCATTAAGAAATAGACTTTGAAAATTATCAAGTGTTGATCCAAACTTATTGTATGCCAACACAGAAAATACTGGGTCAGGATCTCCTCTTTCATCCCCTTCTGCCCATTTTAGCAGCCGTGTAGTCTTTGCTTCTGTGCATTGTTATTTTTATCTGTAATTTTTGAGAAAGTGAAGTATCAGCAGTTGAAGGATGACTTGGGGAGAGACATTTTTATTGCTTAAATGATTCTTTTCAGGGAGACAACTGAAGCCAAAAAGGGATCATTGCAAACCTAAAGGAGCTTGAGAAAATTTACACTCTCTAAGGTATTTTAAGCCTTTGGAATTATTTTGAGTGGAAAGACTTATTTTAGGCTTGTGGAGAGTCCTGTTTCATAACAGCAGATCTAGACTCCAGCCAGGTGGTATGATGATTGTGAGAGCTGGTTCTAGAACCACACTTGTCTCTACCAGCTGACTGGTGACTTGACCTCCCTGTGCCTCCATTGCTTATCTCAAACAGTGGGTGGCGATACCTGTTAACACTTATCTCATGGTATTGTTATGAGGGTTACTTGTGGTTCATTTACATGCTTATATTGATTAGGACTTCTTCAGTTGAGAGTGACCAAAAGCCTGACCCAAACCAGCATAAGCTAAGAGGCAATTTATTGCTCATTGAAGCAAAATTCAGGAGTAGGGCTGGATTTAGAGTTCCAACAATGTTATCAAAACTTTGCATCTCCACCTGCACCCCGATGTTTCTAGCAGCAATGTCCACAATAGCAAAACTGGAAAGGAGCCTTGGTGTCCATTGAAAGATGAATGGATAAAGAAGATGTGGTCTATGTATACAATGGAATATTGCTCAGCCATTAGAAATGACAAATACCTACTATTTGCTTTGACGTGGATGGAACTGGAGGGTATTATGCTGAGTGAAGTAAGCCAATCGGAAAAGGACAAACATTATATGGTCTCATTCATTTGGGGAATATAAAAATTAGTGAAAGGGAAAAAGGGGAAAGGAGAGAAAATTAGTGAAAATATCAGTGAGGGTGACAAAACATGAGAGACAACCTAACTCTGGGAAATGAACAAGGGGTAGAGGAAAGGGAGGTGGGCATGAGGTTGGGGTGACTGGGTGATGGGCACTGAAGGAGGCCCTTGGCGGTATGAGCACTGGGTATTATGTTAAATGTTGGCAAATTGAACTCTAATAAAGAAATTAAAAAAAAAACTTCGCATCTCTTCAGCAAAATGGAATAGCTCAATCCCCTATATCTTTTCAGTGAAAAAGTCATGTACTTGACTCTGGCACCATGTTCATAACTGAGCCAGTATTGAGGCCAGGTTGTGTTCATGTATGAGATTCCAACTGGTGTAGGTTTGGGTCACATGGTTCATCCTGTAAGCTAGGGTTGGATTCAGTTTTGAGAAAACCATATGGCCTGAAAATGTGTGATGTAAATACCCAGAGGGTAATTGTAGTTGGTCACCAGAGGAATTATCCCAAGCAGATAGTTACCAGTAGTGCTTAGCACTGTGATTAGCTCATCTATAAATTGCCCAGTGAGTGGTGATATTATTATTATTGTTATTTTTTAGCTTTCCATGAGGAAGGGACCCTTGCTAAAGCAATCTTTATAATACTTACTACATTCCGTGTTGGGAATTAAGAGAAACCTTCTATCACCCTAGCCAGCCAAATGTCACTGCCTTTCCTCCACCATGATTTCACCTTTGCTCTTTCCCCAATCCCATGCCGCCCTCCTCACTCTCTTGTCAATTACTAAAATACAACCTATCCTTCTAAGTCCACCTCATCTATGGAATATTACCCATTGTTTCCCACCCTTTATCATCTCTCTCATCTCATGAGTGCTTCTTCTGTCAATGTCTGCATAAAGCCACTCCAAGTGTGAAATCTCTGAAAATTATAGAGTACTGTAAAGCAGTATATCTTCCACTCAATATGTGACTCTAAAATATTATTATGTAATCACTATGTTACATCATGGTGGTTTAGAATATGGGCTTTGAGATCACACCTGTCTTCTTCACTAACTTAATGTTGGAACTTGGTGTAGATTATGGAAATGTCTGAGCTTGTTTCTTCATCTCTAAAAGGAGGACTATTCCCACTACGTGAGATAATACATATAAAATACAAACTTAGTATTGTACTACACACTCACTTATGTACCTTATCCTCATGTAAGCAACTTGAAAGCAGGGAGTATATACCCACCTCACCATCTTTGCTTTTCTAAACTTTAACTTGTTTGTTTTGTCATTTCAGCTGTAACAAGAAGAATCACTGGCTAGAAATTAACACTCAGCCTTCATAGGTAAATCAAAGCTTGAAGGTTTTTTTCTTTTTTACAAAAATACTGTGACTTCAAAGTTTCAAGTTCTCTTCTAGATCCAAGATTCTGTGAAACACCAGGTTGGGACATTTCTGACACATTGCCTCAGGTTTTGTTCTAGCACCTCATTGCCTTTTCTGCCTCTGTGGATATGGTGTACCTGACCCTGTACTTGGGGGTGGGTGGGTGGGGTGGGTGAGGGAAGATGGGGTGATGACAAATGACTGAGCAATGTGTCCAGCCTCTGCCATGGAGCAACACGAAGCATTGTACATTTCAAGAGCATCAAATGTTCTTTCTCTGGAGATTAGATTTTGCTGAAAAAAATGACATATGCACATTGGAGTCAGTAAGAATTCTTACAAAATCAGGGAAGCAAAGAAGGTTGCTAACATTCTTTTAATAAAGTCTAGTTTCTGCTGACAGGAAATAAATAAATAAATTCACTTGGGTGGACTCTCTCTCCCTATGGGCACGGTTTGGGAAACAGCCACCCATCTGAGGAGTTGCAAAAGCCTTCTGTCTTCCATGTTAAGCGAGGTCATGGTGTGGAGGAGACTTAGGTGACAGATGACTGGACACAGTCCTCTACTTGTTGTGTGCCCTGGACAAGACATTTAACATAATCACTTCCATTTTAGTCAGAAATTTTTAATTGTGAAAAACACCTACTGAAACCAGGTTTTTCAAAGAGCATGACTTATACTTTTACATTTCTTTCAGGGTGAAATTCAAGTTAAAAAAGTCATCATTGTAACCATTTTGAAGTGTACAAATCTGTGGCTTCTAGTACAGAATTGTGCATCCCTACTCTAGCTTTAGAACTGTTATTACTTCCACCCCTCCTCCTCCCTCCCCAAAAGAAATCCCATGCCATTAGGCAGTCACTTTGGGGTCTTCCCTTCCTCAGGCTCTGGCTACCACCGGTTGGCTTTCCATCTCTGTGGGTTTGCCTATTCTGGGCATTTTATGTACTTGGAAGAATGCAGTATGTGCCTTTTACATCTGGCTGGTTTCACTTGGCATAACATTCTTGAGGCTCATCCATGTAGTTACATGTACCAGGATTTCATTCCTGTTTCATGGCTAATATTCCAATATATATTAGCCACTATACCAACATGGAATTTTGTTTACCTGTTCATCAGCTTATAGACATTTGGGTTATTTACACGTTTTGGCTACTCTAAGGAGATTATTGAATTTTGCATCTCCAAGAATGTGGAGGAAATAGTGTCTAACTTGCTCTACATAGCCCTAATCCAGATAGCCTATGGAGAGTAAAAAAAAGTATCTGGTTTCGGTTCCAAATACTTGGGCAAGAAACCCTGGGAGTTGTGGTCATATAGCAGCTGTCCTTCTGAGCAGAGGCTGTGAGACGGAGCCTGTGATGTGGGGGCAGGGCAGCTTCTCTAACAAGGAGTACAAGGGCAGAGCAGGCTTATCAGGTATCTCTGTTATAAAATAATTATGCATGGCTGTCACTTAGCTTAGTGTCCTCTTTGTGTCTCATGAGGTAGGTAGCTCCTTCCCCATCTTATAAATGAGTACCTTGATACCGGAGCCTCCATTTCCTCAGTGATATATATGAACTAGTAAGTACTGTGGGACTTGAGTAGAATGCTCACAAGAAGCTCCTGTAAGTTGTCAAGGGCTATAGGCATCCCATGTGCAACATTTGCCAATCCCTGACACTTCCCCACCACATTCATTATTCCTTTCTCCAGGCCTCTACCGTACTTGGTTTATACCTCATTCTCTCTCCTGTAATGCTATATTCTTGGTACCCTATTTTGCTGGCTGACACATCAAGCTCCCAGATGTAAGGAGAGCATGTGGTGCATCTCTGAATGCCTAGGATCCAGCTGGGGTGCCTGGCACATGGTAGTTGCTCACTGAATAGGAACCCCGTGAATGATGGAAGAGCTCCCCATCCATCCCACTGCCATGAACAAACACTCCACAGACTTAAATTTCACTTCTTGATTTGAGGAATGATGTCACACCATGCAGGCAAAAGTGCCTAATGGTTTTCTCCAAGCCCCTGCTTTGTTTTCCTCCACAATGAGTCTTACTCCTATCAGCACTCTCTGGAGAGGTTGTGGAAACCAAATGGATGGAGTGAAAAGCACTCTTCCTCAGGACACAGCAGCGGAATCCAGAGAAGAGCCCAAAGCTGCTTTACTCTGTCTTCCCGGCCCTCGCTGTTGCTGGGCAATGAGCCTAGTCTTTCCTTGTGTTTGTGCAAAAACCTCTCCCTCACCTCACAGGAGCAGTGAGCATGCCAGGTAGGTAATGGCTGCCTGGGGCTTTTAGCTTACCAACCATCGTTACAGCATATTTATGTCTGATATTTATCAGATTATCTAATGGGTGGTTCTGAAGTCACTAGGTAGCTGTTGCCTCTTCCAACGACTCTCCAGATGCCAGTCTTTTTGCAATTCCACAGTCAGCTTATTTTGGCAGAGAAATGGAGGTGGGGTCAGCTGATTTCCGTCAGGGCTGAGTGTTAAGGATCAAGTGTGTCTCTGTAAAGCTGAATAGCAGGATATGCTTCTTAAAGCTGGTGTTAAGTTGCTGATGGGCCTGCAGCTTTGCTGGGGGCATAATCTGGCCATGACCCCTCACAGGTTGCTATTGTTCAAGACCTTTGTCCTCTCTCTGCTCCAGCACGTCTGAGCTTCAGGGTCCCCTTTCCTATGGGTTTTTTTTCCTGACGGTCTAGCAAGGATGTGAGATTGAAAAGGAGCCAAGGCAAGTGGAAAGAAGTAGCCATGGGCATTGGGTTTTGGGTTTAGATATTTTGGAGCTTTGTGGAAGAGGCCTCTAGAAGTTTATAGGAGTAGATAGAATAGGACAGGAAATTTTCCACAGTAATATCTAAGAGGAGGGTACAATGTCCAAAGGGATATTACAGGTTGCATAGTTTATAGCTGTGCTGCCCAGTATGGTAGCCACTAGTCACATGTGGCTACTGAGCACTTGAATGATGGCAAGTTTGAATTGAGATGTGCTGGAAGTGTAAAGTAAATGCCAGATTTCCTGGACTTGGTAACAAAAACAGTAAAAAGCCAAAACCCCCCCCCCCCAACAACTCAGTTTGTATTGACTTAATTTTAAGATTAATTTTTACACGTTGAAATAGTATCTTTTGTATAACCCCATATAAAAATATTAAAAGTAATTTTAATAACTTTTAAATGTGGCTTTTTTTTTTACTTTTTAAATGTGTCTACTAGAAAATCTTAAGTTACATATATGGTTTCCTTTATACTTTTATTGGACAACATTGGTTTAGAGGTCAAGGGTGTAGGCTCTAGAAAAGACTCTGAATTTGAACTCTGGCTTCACAAATTACTAGCTGTGTGACCTCCGACAAATTACTTAACCCAGTGGTCTTCAAACTTTCCATGGAGACCCACTGGTGTTGTACAATAGTATTGTAAGAGTATGAAGTAGTTATTTTACATACTACTCATTGTAAACATGCAGACACGTATCTTGGAATAAAATAGAAGTAATAATACTTTCATTTGGTTTGCATTCTGATCCATTCCATTTTATTCCATTCCTGTCCTCTTTCCTGTGTACTCTTAAAACAATGCTTGTCATGACCGGATAAGTTAATTTATAACCCACTAATGAATCACAAACTTCAGTTTGAAAATTCAGTTTTAATCTCTCTGCCTCAGCTCTCTTATCTGTAAAATGGAACAAATACTACCATGACCTCTTAATGTTATTTTGAGAATATACATAAAATGTACATAAAGCCCTTAACACAAGGCCTGGTACATAGTGGAGCCCTTGATAAATGGAAGAAAGTATTGATCAAAATGGACTTAAAATTTTCCATATAAACACTAGGCAGTGAAGTCTATTATAGGTTAGCTGCTTGTATTACTGATGGGCCTTGAAGATTTGTACTGTTTTTCCCCAAAGGGAAATCTTCTAGTGTGAGGAGAGCCAGCATTTCCATAGCGGGAAAGGTGACTTCCATCTTAGCTTCAATGTTATGGAGCCAGTCCTTTGTTAGAGATCTTAAGTTATGTTCCCCTGTGTGTATGGCTGTAAATTTTCAGAGGAAAGGTATTGTGTCATCTGTCATCTTTGTTCATCCTCCATCATATCCAGGCCACAGAGGGGACATGTGTGGCACAGATTTGGGAGCCATAGAATCTGGGGTTCAAACAGTGGCTGTGCTATACAGTGTGTGCCATGACCTGTTGATCTCACTGCCCCTGCTCTCAGTTCTCTTATGAGGACTGAAGGGTGTGTGGTACATAATGAGCCTGCCACAGAGCTGGACACAGGAAGTGGAGGTTGTGATTGTTGCTGTGCTTGGTAAGTGCTAAGCAGGCCCCTCATTCCGCCAAACCTCCATCACCCTTGGGACACAATCAGGGCACCTTTGATTCTAAGCACTCCAACATACTCAGTGCCAATTCTGATGTGATTAAAAATCACACAAAGTTCATGTGCCCTGAACAGGGCTTCTGAGAATGGATCTTTCCATTGGATTGGGCCCAATTTCTCAGATGTGCTCAGGCAGAGTGGGAAGGCAACCAGAAACTGCCGAGAGCAGCTCCCTGTGGCTGCTGAGCCCCTGGGCTGGGGCAGAGTTGGTCTGGCAGGGTGTCCATGGAATACATGAATCTATCCCCCAGGGATCTTCTCACCCAGCAAAGACAGACCTATGTTCTCCATGGACACTGCCCCTCTGCTGTGGGCAGGCAGCCAATAGGCCTGGCAAGTTATGTCAACTCTCGAACCTCAATTTCTCCATTTGTCAAAAAAAAAAAAGCTCCGATGGTTTCTTAGATTTCAAAGCAATTCAATCCTGTGTATCTAATTGCCCTTACCAAGCCCTGAGCCCATACGAGGCTCTGGAGAGGACAGTAAGATTAACAGAATGTCTCCTTACATGGAGCTCACCATCTAGGTTGTTGTCATCCCCTTCTCTTTGCTCTGTTGATGAGAGAGGGATTCCCAGCCTCAGGTTATGGGGATGACTGAACACAGGACACTTGATACTGGACAGATGAGAATGACAGCAGTTTGTTGCTCATGTATCCTCATAGCATATGTAGCAGAACACTGCACACTGCAGGGCCACTGGGGGTTGTAACTGGAAACAGAGTGAAAGACCAGGGACTGTAGGAAGCAGGCTCTATAGTATCAAGGGGGTAGAGTGACTCTTAGTTCCCATGGGAGGATGTGATTGGCTTGTTTGTATAATTCCATGAGCTGACAAGGAGCTGAAACGTGCTTCTCGGGGATAAGCAGGAACTATGTCTGGTCCTCCTTGATAAGGAGGACCTTTTCTGTGGGAGCACAGTTGGGTGGGGGGAGTTGGGGTTAGGCCATCCAAAACCCTTCCTCTTTCAGATGTCAACGTGGCACGTAATATTGGACCTTAATTTTAGGCCTTATATCTCATAGGAGAGGAGACACACATGAAACTCGCCATTATGATGCAGTATGATGCTGGTTCTCTAGGTGATGTGTACCTTTCAGAGCATATCTAACTCAAAGTTAAGGGGTTTGGGGAGAAGATTCCTAGAACTTATGATGTCTAACATGGGATCCACAGGACCAAAATTCAGAAGATAGAGGCTTGGTCACCAAGTGCTTCACCTGTACGAAGGGTGATGGTCAGAGCCTCACAAAGTGTTGTAGAAAGTGTGCCACACAGAAGCTGTTCTGAGTATCCCATCCCTGTCTTTTTCTCTTTTTTCTCCATATCCCACATTCATCCTTCAAGTTACTCTTTCTGAATCTTCCCAAAGTGGGATCCAGACCAGCAAAATCTGCATCCCCTGGGAAACTTGTTAGAAATGCAAGTTCTAGAACCCCCTTCCAGAGCACATGATTTTCCAGTTTTAATCCCCTGCATCTTCTTTGTACTCAGCTGTTGAGTTAGTGTGGTGTGTAAAGCATAGTCTTCAACAGGATGGGTTTGGAATCTGGGTTGGATCCTGTTCCTACTACTTACTGGCTGTATAATCTCAGTGAGTCACCCAAATTGCCTGAATCTCAGTTCACTTATCTCCAAATTGGGAGTCATAACAGTAGCCACCCCCTAGGGGTGCCATGAAGATGAAATGAAATGATGTGGTAAAGAATTTAGCATAGCACCCGGCATTTAGTAAGCTCCCAATAAATGTTAGCGATCGTTATGGAACTTCTAGGGTTTGGATCCCATCTTTACCATCTCTTAGCTATGATGTCTGAGAAAGTTACAATCTTGGTACTTCAGGTTAATCACCGATGAAGTGGGGATATAGTAGTATTAAATGAAGAGCTGTCATAAGGAATAATGAGATGATGAATGCAAAGTGCTAGTAGGAAGGAATGATGTAATAAAGATCAACTGTTACTTCTATAGTCCATAGTCCCTTTATGGAGACTTTCTGGCTCTCTACCATGCTGTCTCTTGGAAAGTGCCAGCAAGACAGAAGATGGTGCCACCAGCTCTAAGCAGTGAGCCCCCACCTTCTTAGGGAAGGACCTCCAGGCCACATTCTTTTTCTCTTTCTTATTAATTTGGTGTCTCTTTAGAGACCACTGTTGCCAGGTCAATCACGATCTTTGCTTGCATTTTTGGCAATAATCTTTTTTTTGTTGGATTTTAAACAGGGGAGAGGATTCTTTGTAGTTCTACTGCTCTCCTCCTCCTACCCATCCCTCTTCCTCTGGGCACCTGGAGCTTACAGAAGTTCATGCATTTTAATTAGAAAAGAAACCCACTGATAAGGTGGGAACATTTGTCTACCTCAGGCAAACCTGAGATGCTTCAGGCCCACAGATAGCTTGACTCAGTGTGGGGGAGACCTCGTCTACCCATCCCTAAGCTTCCTCTTTTCTCCAGAGAAATTATTTTAAAGCAGTTGTCCTGCATCTCTTGAGCTGAATATATAAAGTTAGTCTTCATTATACAGGGTTCAGATTTCTTTCTGTAGGTTTAGTCTGTGATAGTCTTATTATTATTACTGTTTTTTTTAAAAGCCACTTCCACAAGAAGGAAATAGAAGGCTACTCTTACATACTAAATGCTGATTAGGTACCAAGCCCTCTGCTAGGTGCTTGACTAATGTTACTTCACTTAATCTTCAAGTATAAGAAGTATGTGGTGTTATGTCCCTTTTGGAGGTAGGAAGACTGACACCCAAAAGGGAATGTGGCAAGCAGGGCATGTTCTTCGCAAAACTGTGAGGAAGGTGATATTTTTCTGATTGGTGTCTCCCTCTCTGAACCTGTTGTCTTCAGATTCCCAGCATTCTTCTGTCTCCTCTGATCACTTTGGGCAGGCAAGTAGGAGCCCATTTCCAAGCCAGCTCTCTCTCCAGCAGTGAGCCATGTTTTAATCTATTTTTTTTAAACTTTTATTTCCACTAAAACTTGTACATTCTTGGTTCCATTTTTTCAGCATTATGTCTTTTTTCAAAAACTAATCTAATAAATGAATTCCAGGTTGAGTGCTGATGGCTTAAAGCAAATTATCTTGTACAAAATTATCCTCTCCCTTGAATGCTCTATACTTCAGCTTTTAAGGTCCAGAGTTGAAGTGATGAGCCTGGGCCACTTGGCCGTAATGGGACATGAGGATGTGCTTGTCCTGATAGTTTGGTAGTTTTAATCTACAGGTGAGAATACTGTCAGAGTCTGGGATGTTGTGGTTCAGATGACAGGAGCAATGCTTTCAGATGGACAAGGAGGAGAGCTAGTGGTGATGCCAGGTGTCATAGCCCCTGTGTGGTTGACTCTGACCTCTCTGAGCTGCTTGTTTCCCTCTGTCTGCATTCCTTTTTTAGCATGAAGGTGTGGTGATGCATTTATGCTGCCTAGTTTTTCAACAGAATGAGAGACATGAGGAAGTACTTCCCCTCCTGGTACACCTCACAGCAAACATACAGACAGCCTTTCCCAAAGATACTCCGCTGCCCAACTAACCTCACTTATGCAGCTGGATGTCAAATCTCTGTCCCCCACCTGAGTCCCTAACACACCATAACCCTGTGAGGTTTGCCTCGGTGGAATACCTGCATTTGACACAGGGGATGGTGGATCTCTTTTAAGGGTAGGGGTGCTCTGGCTTCCCTATCCCTTTATGCTGGTTGCTACCTGCAGATTTCTTTCTAGTAAGTGCAGATTACCTGACACCTGCACCGTATGTTAACAACTAATTAGAGCATAACAAAAATATTGCAGAGCTGCATGGCTCCCTGAGCTGAAAAACCCAGGCTTAAATCCTCTTTCTGTTGTAATTTCAGTGGTGCGTGCAGTGGATTTTATGAAGGCATTTTGTTTAAGTATCACGTCCCCACCAGGTCCCTAATGATATTCCAGACCTCTGTATCTTTAGCATGCTAAGTCCTAAGAGGGGTCTGACAGGTGAGAGTTACTTCTGATTGCTGAGTTCTGATTCTGGTGTAAATTGGAAAGGGCAATTACAGGCCTTGGGTAACACAGGGGCAAAGGGCAGAGTTCTTTCTCTGTGCATAAGCAGCTCACTGACCCCTGGATTAATAATCACTTCCTCAGGGAGGATCTTCATCACTATCTCTCTACCTAGAGACTCCTTGCTTGTCATTCCCTAGCCAACCCCAGTGGACTTCCTTTCTAGTATTCATAATTCACAATCATTTATTTCTTCTCCCTGCTTCCCTTTCCCCCGACCAGGATTTTTTTCTTCAATTCAGTCAACAAATATTAGTTGAACATATACTGTGGCCCAAGTACCATGCTTGGAGCTGGGGATGTAAAAGTTTACACATTGGAGAAAGTTCCCACCTTACATTTTAGCAGAATAGGGAGAGGAAATAAAAACAAAGCATGTGAGAGAATGGAGGGAAAAAAAAAAAAAACCAAGGGAACAGACTGGGACAGGGACATAGGCTGCTCTGTTGGGTAGGTTGCTTGATCAGGGCAGCTTCTTTGGTGAGATGACATTGGAGCAGAGACCTAAAAAAAGTGAGAACTTACCTTACTTACTGGTATCCCTGAGTCCTAGCTCAGTGTCTGGCACAGGTAAGGGGCTCAGTAAATATTTGTGAAATGAACAAGTGAAGGAATAATTGAATGCATGAAGGAGAATGGAATCCAGGTCTGTAGCTTTTCTTGTGTTGTTCTAGCTCCCCCAAGATGCTCATCAGGCTAGTTTTCTCTGAGAAGTTCCCTGGTTCTGTTGCTACAAGGGCAACATTCTGCAAGAGAGAGAGTGTTGGAAAATGTAGATTTGGTCTTGTGGCTGAATAACCTGAATTTTGTTTTCAGGGCGATTGACCAAATTTTTCTTTTAGTGTCTTTATCTATGAAATGGAGAGGATAATTTGACTACTAAATCTGTGCAACATGGATAAGAAAGAAATAATAAAAGAATAAATACTTGGGCAGATATGGAAATAATATCTAATGAGCTGGGACCTTGCACTGTTTATCATTTAGGCTTTTTTTTTAGTTTTTAAATATCATTTAATTTTTATAACAATTCCATGATACTGGAACCATTAGAAATTCCATTTTATAGATGAGAAAATGGTAGCTCTGAGCAGTTAAGTAATTTGTATAAGGTAATGAATTATTAAAGTGAAGAGTCAGGATTTGAACTCAGCATCATCTTTTTCTAGAGTCTGAGATTTTAGCATTCTTCATTCTTGCTTCCCTCCCTGGAAATGTGTCTATGCTACCTTATTCTCTATAGATCATTCTGTAAAACTTCTCTTTAAGTAGAATTCATCAATAGGGGCAATTAATGATTTACTAATAACATTAACGAAGTGAAACAATGCTGGCATGATTTTTCTCCTGGCATCATGCCTAAGTGCTTTTACAGCTTATTTGATTTACTAATATAAGTATTTATGAAATGGAAAAGACTTCCCATGACACATTCAGAAAATACAGACAGCAGATCATTTATCTTCATGCTGCTTAAAAGACTGATGTTCAGAAGGATGAAGAGCATGAAACCTGGTCTCTCACTCCCTTGGCCAACCTTTCTAACTCAGTCTCTGATGAAGGGACACCATCTGCCAGCTCCTCTTTTGTTCAAATATGAAGGTTTAGTGATAGCCCGATTCCCATTCCATCACTATTGTACACTCAGTATTTAAGCTGTATTCTGTAATCAGTTTAGGAGGTAGATCACAATTTACCTTGTTATCAGAGAGGAAGACAGATTTAATCCCCATTTGTGGAAGAGAAAGCCAAAATTGGTGACTTCTTAAATGGCTGTTTCTTGAAGAGTGGTCTGTGGATTTGGTTGTGCAATTTATTAAAATAGATTCTTGGGTCCCACTGCACACACATGGAATTGGACTCTAAGTGTGGGTACCCCAAAGTGTATTTTTAATAACCCTCCCCAGTGATTTTTAATGTTTAATGAAGTTTAAGAATACCATTTTAGAATTTATACCAATACATACTTCTAAAGTTTTTTTTTTAAGATTTTATTTATTTTTTCATGAGAGACACACAAAGAGAGGCAGAGACATAGGCAGAAGGAAAAGCAGGCTCCCTGCAGGGATCCCAACGTGGGACTCGATCCCAGGCCCCGGGGATCACCTGCTGAGCGGAAGGCAGATGCTCAGCTGCTGAGCCACCGAGGTGTCCCAATACTTCTAAAGTTTTTAACAGGTGATCTCAGGGGCTGATTCTGGAGGGTGTCCAGGAAGACTGACCAGGTTTGTAAAAGGTACTCAGAACTCAAGTATTTTGGTGTCAGTTTAAGGAATTTGTGTACTCTGGAAGAGTGAAGACTTGGCTTCTTCAAATATTTGAAGGGCTGCCTTGGGATTAGACTTGTTCTGTGTGGCTCTAGAGAACAAAGCTAAGACCAGTGAGTCAGTAGAAGTTATAGTCAAGCAAATGCAGGTCATCATAAGCAGGGACCTTCTAACATTCAGAGCAGCCCAAGAATAGAAAAAGATTGCTTCCTAAGGTAGTCAATTCCCTATCAGTCACTGGAGATGTCCATGTGGGACGTGACCTATGGGTTTGGATAAGAGAGTATTCATGTAGACAAAAAGGTTAGTCTTTCACAAGATCCCTCTAAGTTGGCATTTTATTGTTTTATAATTCCTTTCCTCTTTCTAAAAGTTGTAGTAAGGGGTGTGTGTTTACCTGTGCATGAAGGGTTTATATATGATTTGGGTGTACTCTAAGAAGAGTTGTAGATTTATTCATTATTCAACAAATATCTTTTGAGTGCCTCCTATATGCCAATTTCCTATGCCAAGCAGTGGTAACTCAGAATTTCCTAAGACACAATTCTTGTGCAGAAGGATGTCCTAGTTTAATGGGGGAGATGGACTAACAAGTAGAAAATTATAATGACCTGTGATAAATGGAATGAAAATAGATACAGGCCATTTGGGAGCACCAAGAGGGAGACTTTACTGAGGCTGTGGTTGTATAAGATGGAGATGGGAGCCTTAGGAAAATGTTCTTGGAGGAGATGGTATGATATTAACCACTGAGGTTGTCTGTAGAGGCCATATAAAGGGAAGAGAATGCACAAAGAAAGATATTGGAGCAAGAATCATGGGGAGAGAGTGGAGATGGTGAGGAAGTCTGTGCTTTTGGAGAGAAAAGTATGAGGCTACAGAGGTATGAGATCACCAGAGACCCATGTTGCATGAGAAGAAATCTGGGTTCTATCCTGTAAGTGATGGAGGAGTTCCTTGAAAAATTTAAAGTACTGGAGCAATATGGAGTAGTCTCCTCTTAAGTAAGATCACACATGCAACATTTTGGAGTTGTCTTATCAGAATTATCAGTGTTACCTGGTGTTGAGCAGATGTTGGAATGGCGTTGGTGATCCTATTGGCTAATAATCATGGACACTATGCAGCAACATCAAAGAAGGACTGTGGAGCTTAGATGACACAAATACTGTTGTCTTGTAGACACTCATCAGGAGTGCCTGTTCACACCACTGGCCCTGACTTTCTGCCATGCTTCACCATCACTACCACTTTTGATCTAGTGTCTCATTAAGGGAGGTCATTGAGTAACTTTGGATGCAGACCTAAAAAAAACAGGGATCTGGCGTGAAAGCCGTAATGTGTTTTTCCTAATTTCAAGCACTTTATAAGTGTCTACAAGATACAGTGGTGCCCAGAATACATATGGGTACATGTTTGCTTTGGTGTTCCATACCTCCCTGCCAAGGAATAGTGAAAATAACCACAGTCTTAAATTTATTCCAAATACTTCTCTTTTCAAGTCTCCAGTATTTCATATGAATGTAGTGGGGCTGAAAAATTAACTGGGACATTTTGGAATAGTGCAGATTTGTTGGACCATTTATATACATGGGCTCTGTTGGCTTCCTGTTTGTACACAAACATCTTTGTCAACACTAACAGAGGAAACATACGTGTGGTAGCAGTTCTCTGTTTCCTTTGCTTATCAGTGAGTGACACGCTTGTTGCAAGAGAGTAAGTATTACAAAAGACCAATTCCTTCCTGCTTCTTTTTGCTTATTGGAGGTATTTTGTCATGTTGCTAAGTTACTACTGTTGAAGAATTCTACTTTGGGGAATGGAAATTATGTTAAAACATCTAATGAACATCCTACCAGAGACCCTGACGATTTGGTGAGAGTCTGCAGTGGCCTTAGAAGGTGAATGGATGAAGAATGAACCCCAAAGTTCTTGGAGACAAACTCCACAGATACATAAAAAGCATTATAATCATAGTACATAATAGTCACTGGAGTACATCACCAATGAAAAGAATCAAATTAGGAAGCTTCAATATTTAACCAAGAAATTGTCTTGTGACTTCTTGAGACTTTTGTAGGGCAGATTAGAATAAAGAGAAGGGACAGTCATCTTCCTCAAAGAGGCCATGGTTTAGATGCTTGCTAGGCCTGTGCCTCTTCTCAGCAGGACATGTTCCTGCTGATGTATTTAGGATTCTTTAAAGATTCATTCACTTATTTACCAAATAATTATCAAGCTGGACACTAGGGATACAGTAATAATAAGGTAGGTTATTGCCCATACCATATGGAGCACACTTTCTGTTCCTGCTAGATCTTCCATTTGTCAGGATTCTGTTTGTGTAAGTGACAGAAACTTGTGTTAAATTGGCTTAAGTGAAAAGAATTAATTTGCTCTAGAAACCACTGTCTCTGTAGATTCAGTGCCTAAAGTAATGTTAGCAAGGCTATCTTTCTCCCACTACTTCTTGTCTTTGATTTTCTGTTTCCAAGTGCATGCTATCCTACCTCACACAGGTGTCTTTCATATAGTCATGGAAGATGGTTGCTAACAGATCCAGCTTAAATGGTTCCAATTTGGGATACCCATGGTATAAGGAGAATTTACCCTTTTTAATGCGTGTATTAAACTTAGAGAAGAACCCTGATTGGCACTGCTCAGACTGTGTGCTGAGCAATCAAAGCAAACCATGACTTGCTGGCCTAGTGCTTGGGATGGGAGATGATGGGTGGTGGCAGGAGCAGGTGGATGTGTAGAAACTGGAGACAGAAATGTGTTGAACAACTACCACCAACAAAACTTCACATTGTAGTCAGCTGAACTAGTCAATCGAGAATCCTCAAGAGTCCTTTATGCCTTATTCTCATAGATCTAAACCAGCACTTGCCAGACATGACCTTCCTTATTTACTCTTTCCTGGTCTTATTCAAGTAAAAGTTACTTCCTAGAGGGTCTCCTAGCTTATTAGGGGAAGAAAATTAGGACTTCTGTACTCTTCTCATCAGTTGTGCCAGCCCATATACAATGGCTCCATTATGTTTTCTTGACTCATTATAGGACTAATAAAAGCAAATAGAATTACTAGTTTGGCAAGACAAAAACACAAATGGTATCACCTCTGGGTGACCTATCAGCAAATACAGCAAATACACTGCAGTTTTGTATCATGAGCCACAGAAGGTAATAGGGATACAAATAAGAAGATTGATCCTTGTCCTCAGTGAGCTTACAATTAATTTAAAGAGAAAAGATACAAATGTCAAACAGTGAATTGTAGAACATGACATGTATTTGTGAGCATTCAGTGATAAAATAATGTGCCGAATTATCATCCTAGAATAGAATTTTAAAGAATAAGCATCTGAGACCATTTCTAAGAGGTTTCATGGCCTTCTCTGGCTGGAGTTATGCCAGTGGTCATTAAGGAAGGCTTTCTGCAAAGGATGGAATTTAAAGTGGGTCTTTAGAAATGAACTGAAGAGATTACGTGCAGGGGATAGAATTTTTCCTTTGTACTGGCCATGATTCACTTAGTTTCCTCCCACATAAGCTTTATGATGTGATGCTACTGCCTCTTACTATTAAGAAAGGTCATTGGGGAGACTGGAAAGAGCCTAGCATCTTCTGTATGTAAGAAAGCAGTTTATTAGTATGGGAGACTGGAGGAGTGTTTGAAACATTTAACATAAATGTATGATCTCTAGACAAAGATTATTAATGGAAACAGACCTTTGGGGGCAATCCTCTGCCTTTGATATTAACTAGATAATGATTTCCTTCCAAATATGGAATCAGAGTTGTCATAGCCATTTCCTACAAGAATGACAACTGTTAAAAGAACATTACAATTGGCCATTTGTGAAGCACCAGGCTGCCTCTCTATTACCTCAAACAGTCCTCAGGGTAAACATGCTAGTCAAAAAAGTGGTCTTTCATAGAAATCATCTCAAGAACAATACCTGTCTTTCAGACCTTACATTTTTTTCCTCAAAGATCCTGCATTCTCCGAAATTGATTTTCATAATCTCTGGATCTTACCATACCCTTCTGAAATAGGGGTCCAGGCTGTTCTGAGAAAGTCTGCTTCCTATAGCTGTTTCAGGGTGGCTCTGGTGACTGAGACAACACTGGGGTGGGTGTTGATGGTTGCAGGGATGAGTGCTGCCTACTGTCAGTTGTTAGGGGATGTCACAGTGTGCCAGGCTTGCTCCTTCAGTCTCTGGGGACAACTCATGTATCCTGTTGGATTCTGAATTGGTGCTTAACTGCTTGGAGAGGCTTCCTTTTCTCCAGGGGAGTGTCAGAAAAGAATCCTGAAATGAAGGCCCCCTGCCTCTGTTTCAGAAAGATTGCAAATAAATCTGGAGAAACACCAGAGATAGGCCAGAGAAGAGCCATCCCAGTTTTGACACCATCCTGAAATAGATGTGACACCTGGCTCTGCCAGAAATGAATTATGTTCATGGGTAAATAAAAGGCGTTACCTGTTTGAGTCTTTGTTTTGTCAGGTGTGAAGTGAGATTAATAATACCCACCTTACTGGCCTAAAAAAGGTAGTTAGAATGGCAATATTCAATAGTGATAATATCTATGGAGCTTTTCTTTGCACCATACATTGCTCTAGGGGCTTTAATTCTGTATCCTCCTGTGCAGAGAGGTATTATTGTAACCATTTTATAAATAAGGAAACTGAGATTCAGAAGAAGTTAGCAATTTGCTCAAGTTCACACAATTTGATCAAAGGTAGAGTCAGCTTTCTATTCAGGGCAGCCTCACCCCAAAAAGTAGTGCTCCTAACCAATGCCTGATACTCCACATCACCTGGCACAGAGTGTGCACTCTCTGATTGACAGTAATGAAAAATATTTGAGATAAAGGCTGTGGAGAGACTGGTTTATCATGGAAATGAATGAGGTATTGGGCAGGCTTGGGGATTGGGGTATGAGATAGGCTGGTTGCTGGGATCGGCTAACACCCGTAGTGCCCAGTCTGAGTCAAAGGCTGCCTTTCCTAAAGGCTTTGGATCTCATTACAGCTTTGTTGGGCTAAGATAAATGCAGGGGCTTTCTGCAGAGGAACCCGTCAGAGGAGAATTGGTTTCTGAGGAATTAATTGGAATTCCCTTTGCATCAGCCTGAACATTGTTCATCCCCAGTAGATTATCATTAATCGGGTAAGCAGGGAGACAGAAACAGCCTCTGCTAGCTAATTTATTAACTTCTCCAGGATGAAGGGGTGGAAGTGGGCTGAGATGCTTGAATGTACTTTGAGGGATTTGGGGCAGAAAGCCCAGTGGTGAACAGTACCGTGACCATGATCTAAATAGAGAGATTAACGACTTCTGGTCTCAACAAGTGTTAGGATGAGAGTTTTCTAAGACCCGTAATTTCTATTACATTTTAATTCTTTTTCAGCACTGGGTTTTCCCTCTTCTCTCACAAATCTTCCTAACTAACAAAGTCTCCTGTGTGTGTGTGTTTTCTATTTGGTGTGTTTTGGGGACACTGGCTTTCCACTAATCAGGTGCCATTTTTTTTCTAGTAGTAGATGTGACTTGTGATCTTTTATTACTTTTCGATTTCTATTCCACCACCCATGCTTGTTGTTCAACAAGACTCCCAGCCTTAATCAGCTGGGAGATGGCTCAGATACCTAGTAGGATGATTATGGAGTTTGGTGCTGGCAAATTTAGGTTTGAATGCACATTTAATCATTTTCTAGCTATATAGCCAAAAGCAAGTTCCTTAACTTCTCTGAGAATCGTTAACCTCCTTGGCAAATGGAGATAATCTTAACTGTTGTATAGGGTTGCAGTGTGGATTAGGTGTGATCCTGTGTGTCCTGTCTAGACCATAGCAGGTGCTTCATGTCAGCTTGTTTCTTTTCCATTTTTCCTCCTTGGGAAAGGGAAGGAGAGACTCTCATGCTCAGGTGTGCATGAGAATCTTGAATGCAACTCAGTGTTGAGATGGGACTTAAGGAGTAGACATAAACTAACACCTTCTAGATCTCTGCCCTTCTCATTAGGCTGGCCTGAAAGAGCCTGCTGCTTCAGCCCTGGTTAATGGGCTCCAGACGCTAGATTATTAGATATCTTCTTCTTTTTTATTTTTTTAAAGTTTTATTTATTTATTTTAGAGAGAGCAAGCATGCATAAGCCAGGGGTGAGGAGGAGGGGCATAGGGAGAAGGTGAGAGAGAATCCTAAGAAGATTCCCTGCTGAGTACAGAGCTAGAAGTGGGGCTCAGTCCCAGGACCCTGAGATCATGACCTGAGCCAAAATCAAGAGTTGGATGCTTAACCAACCTAGCCACCCTGGCATTAAATATCTTCTAGTGGAATCAGCAAAACACCTTAAAGCCAGCCTATCAGGAATGATCTGTAGAAATGTGGGCCACTTCTCTTCCCGCTTAGCCAACTTCCCATTTCATTCTATGATACCTCCATAGTCTCCTGTCATGAGGACCAGGTGATGCATAGATGAATCCTCATCTATTCATCTAGCCAATTTTGTATCCCTTTGTTCTATTCCTACTTGCCCTCACTCTCCACCGAAGATTATAGGCTTGTGTTTATGGATTTACAACTATTTGGTTTGATGTGATTTAATTTTGCATATTTTTAAACTTTACATAAATGGAATAATGCTACATGAATTCACAATTCACTTTTGTGGCTTAACATTGTGCTCTTGAGGCTCATTCATGCTGTATTTTGTAACATCAATTCCTTGTATACTCCACATACTTGTGTAGTACTCACAGTATGAATATGTCACAAATGATCAACTCTTTAGTTGATTAGACATTTAAGCTGTTTCCAGATATTTTATTGCTATGAATAGTGCTGCTATAAATATATGTTGAATGACGGTATATGTTTGTAAGAACTTCTTAAGAGCAGGTACCTGAAGTAGAAGCCTGGATATTGCCAGGTATTGGGTTGGGTACACCCATCTTCAAATTTATTGCATGATCCCAGATAGATTCTCAAAGTGATTACAGTAGAATCTATTTCCACTAGCAGTGTATAAATATTCTGTTGCCCTACATTCTTGTTACCACCTAATATTACTAAACATAACTTCCCCCTTCCATTCTGGTTGTGTGTGTGTGTGTGTGTGAAATGATACCTCAGGATTCATTTGGTCTGCATTTCAATGTTTTTCATTTCTCTAATTTCTAACGAGATTGAGCATATTTCATGTATTTGTTATCCATTTAGATTTTCTCTGTAATATGTCTTTTCAAGCCTTTTGCCCATTTTCTATTTGGTTGTTTATATTTTTCTCATTTGTTTTCAGGAGATCTTTATGTATCCCGTATGCTAGAATTTTTTTTTTTTTTTGTTATATTCACTGCAAATAGCTTCTCCACATTTGTGGCGTATCTTCTCACTCTCTTCATAGCATCTGTTAATGAAGAGAAGTTTTTAATTTTAATGCAGTCTAGTTTTTAAGAGATGAAATTGAGGCTTAGAGTCTTTAAATGTCTTATGTAAGGTCTTGTAGGTAGTAGCTAAAATAGATTTATATCCAGATCTGAGTACAAAAATTAATCTCTTTCTATCATATGGGACCATGTCCATGCAAAAGTACCTGGAAGAGGATCAGGTATACAGTAGGAATTTATGAAAGTTTTGTTATACTACTCAAAGACACATTATTCCTTACCACCATGATTTCCAAATAAAATAAGGAGTTATTATGATAGTAGAATTCAGACATATCCCTTTCTACCCCCTCCCACATTTAATACCTTCTTTCCCCCCATGGCAGTGGGACTTCTGTGAAAGTTCTGTTTATATAGCTCATAAAGAAACAATTTCAACTAAATCTAGTTAGAATCACTTGTGTCTCTGTGTCTGTATATAATCTTGACTGATAACATCCCAGATAAAGAAAAATCAGGTTGTCTCTCTAAATGAGCACAAGGAGATTTGGGCATCTGTTCCCTTTAAACTAAGCATATTTCCAGCGTCATAAAACATTTGATACTGATTTGGTGAATGGAAATACAAAGGAATTAGGAGTGCAGTGTTTCAGTGAATATCTCCTTAATCACAGAGAGTGGGACTTCTTAATTTAAATTCCTGATTAGGCATGTTGGGCTTGGACAGCCTCACTCTGATCTCATTAGCCCTAGTGATAATGTGCACTAATTACCCCTCTTCCTAAGTCAGGGCTTCATTTATTACCTTCACGAATGAACCTTTTTTTTCATCCTCAGTATCAGAATAAAAAATGAGCTTGAGAAAATGATGGAGGTACTGGGGAGGAGTAAGAGGCTTGGCAAGTGAAATGGTTTCAGGCTTCTGTGGAAGAAGCAGAGGAACCAGGTAATTTGTGTTAATGCCAAGCAAATGAAAACCTAACTTACAGGTTTTTACTCATAGCCCAAAATGACGTGCAACTCTTACCATATTCTTTCTTTTTAGTAAATTAGTTTCTTCTTGGCCAGTTGATAATGATAGCCAAATGCTAAAGTCTATGATACAATTTAAGACTAGGGATCTTGGGGACGCCTGGGGTAGTTCAGCGGTTGAGCGTCTGTCTGCCTTCAGCTCAGGGCATGATCCTGGAGACCCGGGATCGAGTCCCACATCGGGCTCCTTGCACGGAGCCTGCTTCTCCCTCTGACTGTCTCTGCCTCTGTCTCTAGTATATAAATAAAATCTTAAAAAAAAAGAGACTAAGGATTTTGGATGACAGTGATATGAACCATCACCCAACTTGGAGTACCTTAGCCTATTCTGTTCTAACCTCACCTTCTGGTCCTGACAGGCATCTGAGATTGGAGCTCCAGAGTTGCATGAGATTATATTGGCAAGGCTATATGTGTGATTAGGGAGTGGGGGAGAGTAGTAATAGGGAATATTTTCTACCTCTTCTAGACTTGGTGGGCAGAGGACATCATGTGAGGCACCTTTGGGATTCACCTGAATTCTTCCAGAGTACTAGGGTTATGATGTCAAACAGTGATTTCTAAGTTAGTTTTCTAAAACTCCTCACCCTCTCCAGGTAGATAAGGAATCTTAGAGGTGTTCTAATTTTATAAAAAGGGATCCAAAGCTCTTAGGAAAAAAGTTTTTTGCCTGGATCACACTCCCAAAACTGTTCTTTTCATCATGTGTAGTATATGATGAGAGTGCATATTAGTGAAACTTTTGCAAGGGCAGTTTGTAATCTCTATTAAAATAAAAAACTCATACCTATTGACCCAAAAATCTTGTCTCAGAAATCTAGACTCAAAATATTTGCATAAAATTCAAAGAGGAATATAATCTATATATAATATCTATATATGTATGTCACCTATGTCACCATCTATATTTCTTTAGAGATCTTTATTTCAGCCTTGTTTTTAATAGGAGAAAAACCTTGCTCTATCAGTAGGAGAATGGTTAAATACATAATGGTATATCTCCACAATGGAGTATGACGCAGTGAAAGTATCCTAAATTGGTTGAGAAAAACTAGCTGTAGGACTGGATATAGTATAGTATCCCACCTCAGTAAAGAAGTATACATTTATTATTGTGTATGTCAGTGGTTCTCTGTGGTTATCTCCAACAGTGGGGTAGAATAGAAGCTGAGAGAGAGAGAGGCAGAGGAACTTACAAGTCATACATTTCAGTATCATTTGAAATCTTGCAACAAGCTGCCTTTATGTCGGTAATCAGCAAAAGCAATAATGATAAAATGCTTGCCTTACAGTACTGTTAAAGATGGGGGTCCACTATCCTGAGGCCAAGCACTGATAGGTTGTCAGAATTGCAAAGCAATTGGAAATCATTGCCCTAAGCACACTTGGTGGGTCTGGCTCAGTGACTGTTAAAAAATAGCATTCCTCACACTGTAAGATTGTCCCAGCTACTAGATAACATCCTTAAAAGAGTTGTGTTCATGGCAGATAGAAGGTATAATCTGTACCAGACACTGTTGAAGGTTAATGTGATCCCATCACTGTGCTTGCAGTTTAGAGCCTATGTCTGCTTGTGTCAGTCTTTGCAGAACTGATGGCACAGCTCTAGGACGTGTGTGTGGATTCACTGGGACAACTTTTCTTGTATATGCTGGATAGCAGCGCTGAAATATTTCCTCCCCCATCTTTTATTCCTCAAATCACTCTTTTATTCCTTCTTAACTTCCTTGCCTCATTCTGTGCCACACACTAAGCTGGGAACAGTGGGAAATGAAGCAATAAATTTGTCAGAATTCCTGCTCCAAAAGGAGTTAGTTCATGGTCCACCAGGGAAGATGACCATGAAAACAGTGGATGATAAGCTCTGACAAGGAAGAAGATTTAGAGCCAAATTGGATTAAATGGCCAACAGCAGGGTCTTGGCTCTGCTCTTTATGTGTCATGTGACCTAGGCTTTACTTACATCTCTAAGCCCATTGGTAATTCACAAATAATAGTGCTTAACTCACAATAGTACAGATGTAAAATGAAGGATTTGTGCCTTTCTTCTCTGTCTGCTTCACCTCTTTGCCTCCTTCTTTTTAAATTAATATGAATATTGGTGATCAAAGAATGTATAAGGTATTGTGGGAGCAGGAATGGAAGAGCCCTGTGGAAGACATTCAAGCAGGGAGGGTGTTGGAAGAGGAGCAAGAGGAATTTGTGTGTTAAAGACGGGAGAGTCCCAAGCGGAGGAAACTCTTATAGGCCAGGTCTGTTATAGAGAGTACATAGAAACTAGGTAGTCTTGAAGGTAAGGCAGGAAGTTTGCTTGGGTCCTCATCTGTAGAATGAGTGGACTCCCCCTGCCCCATCTTCCCTTCTCCTCTTCTATAGAAGCCTCATTTCTCACTGTGTACTTTCTTCTATTCACATGGACTCCCAGGAAATGCTTTGCTATTAGCTTTTTCCTCTTTAACATGAATTCAAATTAGTGTATTTCCTCTTTTATAGGTTTTTGCAAGCAAGCCCCATCTGTCATTGTGGAATAAAAGTTATTTTTTCCCTCTCTGAGGAGTTTCAGGCCTTCTAGAGCAGGAAGAGTTGAATTCTCTCCTCCCCCTTTTCCCAGGGAAGAGCCTTTCCCACCCACTGAAATCCCATCTCCTAGGCAACTGCCTACAGTGCTGCAGGGATGAGCCTGAACTGCCTTTGAACTTCCAAGGTCAAGGATGTGATATCTTGCAGGCATGTCTCTGAAAGACACATGTTTAAGAAACTCACTAAATCATGGCCCCAATCAGCCTTTTCCTTAAATGTAGTAGGGTGAGTATTTTACAAAGAGTAGAGGCAGGTAAAAGATTGCTGTCACTCATGTGCTGATCATCTCACATTCAATATCCCACCTATTCATCACTTACCATTGGCTTCCTTCCTTCCTTCTTCTGGAATCTAGTTTTATGGTTGGGATCAGCAAAACTTCCCCCTAGAAGTCACTATTTGGGGACTTACCATCAAGATTTATTCCTAGAGGAGGGAAGGCACACTGTTTGTTACTTCTCTTGTCAAGGACTGAAAGTCAAGTTGATTGATGCCTAGAATGAAATTGTGAAGGAAGTATTACATTTTAAGGTGGCTATGAGAGTGGATTCTAGAGTCAAACTTCCCAGGTTTGAATCCTGCTTCTGCCAGTTTTCTTAATTCCTCTGTGCCTTAGTTGTCTGTCTTGAAAACAGAAATAATGATAGTAATCTAATCAAGGGTTTGATATGAAAATTAAAGAAATTCACATACAGGGTACTCAGTATAGTGCCTGGGACTTGGTAACTACTCATTGCTAGATTTTTAAAAAATTGGTAATGGTTATTGACCTTTGACCAAACCTTAGGGGCTGTAGATTCCCAAATGAGGCTTGGAATCAATTGCTGAGAACATGACTACTCATTATTAATAAGAAAAGCAGAGAGTGTAGTGGACAAGCCAACCAGTGCTGAGTGTGAATCCCAGGCTTTTCAGCACAATAAGTACATATCTATGCTGTACCCACCATGTATTTATCATTGCTGTAGATAGTAGAATGGTTAATTGTCAGACAAGGTTCTTGGTTACATGACCTTTGTTATTTACCTTTTCTATGATTTATTTACCATATCTGTAAAATGGGACTCTTCACAATAGCTACATTATAAGATGATGATTGCTATTTTAATAGTTAGCTATTACTTGAAAAATTGGTTCGGGACATATCTTATATCATTCTGGTTTAATTGAGTTACATCTAGGAAATAAGCACACCAACGAGAATATGAGGGTAGAGGATATTTTTCGTCCTCTTAGACTGCCATGGACCAACTTATTCTCAGACTGCAGTCTAACATATCTTATTCATTACTTACTTTACATAGTTCTCTTGACACTGAAAAGCACAAGAGTTGGCCTCAGTGTCCTGTGGTCATCATGTCATCCAAACTCCTTTGTCAGTTATGACTTTTAAAACTCTATGCTAGAAAGGGGATCCCTGGGTGGCACAGCGGTTTGGCGCCTGCCTTTGGCCCAGGGCGCGATCCTGGAGGCCCAGGGATCGAGTCCCGCGTCGGGCTCTCGGTGCATGGAGCCTGCTTCTCCCTCTGCCTGTGTCTCTGCCTCTCTCTCTCTGACTATCATAAATAAAAATAAATAAATAAATAAAACTCTATGCTAGAAAGGTTTTACTTGGAAAATGGTAAAGCTACTTGAGTTTTGATCTTGGGTTCCAGGGAAACAAACAAGTCAGAACTTTATCCTTCCCTACTTTCTCTACTCATTGCTGTCGTTTTGTATATCCTCACAGTAACACGTTGGCTTCGTTTCCTCTGCCCCTGTGCTCTTTCAGTTGTTGGAAGGTACCCTTTGCTATAACACTCCATTTTGCCTTTGATTATATTACTTATTTATGTTTTTTGCTTTTCCCACTACTTCTAACATTTATAACATATGTAACATAAATTCATGTTTATTGAGAATTCACTGTGCCCGAGACACTACGCTAAGTGCTTTAGATGCATTATCCTCTATTATTACCACTCCCATCTTACAGATGAGGAAATGGAAGGTTTGAAAGATTAAGTAACTTGGCCAAACTCCTAAAACTGGTAGAAGATGGCATCAGGAAGGAATGCAAAACCCATGCTCTTAAGGATTAAACTCTACTACACTGTGGACCCAGGGATAGGGACCATGACGTGTTCTCTCTTGTCCTCCACAACTTTAAGCACAGGGTTTTGCACAATTGAGAAACTCATTACGTTTCCTGAATCAAGCTGATTTGCAGCTAAGGTCCTATTCCAAATTTGGGGGCATAGTTCTCTCTCCACAGACATGACTAGGTATCTAGGAATACTGTTTAGGGTCTTAGTCTCTGTAAGATTTCCCATAAGCTTCTAAATATTTCTTCCAGGTGACAACCTTCATATTATTTTGGATTATGATATTTTCACAGCTTCTGGCTAGCCCAACCCAGTTCCTAATGCCATTAGAAAGGCCAAATTCTCATATTTTAGGTTTTATTGGTTAAGAGATCACAGTTCCAGCTTTTGTGTATTTTGGACACAGATGTATTTTTGCAAAGCTGGTGGTCATGCTTATAAGACTGAAAGGATAAATTTTAAGAATGAGGACTAAGGATATAATGATACAGAATATTAGAAATGTATATATATATATTTGGAAAAAACTCTTAGGATCATTGGGATTATCCAATCTCATCAATTTTCAGATGAGAAACCCAGGGACCAAAGAAGAACACGGAGTTCTCTAAGGTCTGTGGAAGAGCTGTAATTCATTCTAGGTCAGTCTTAATATCAAATTTCCTTCTGACACACCAGCCTACTGCTTTCTGGTTTATGATTTAGAATTATTGTTATTCATGTCTTTGATTCATTGCAAGTCAAAAAAGAAAGAAAGAAAAGTACTTCCAGCTTTTTTCTGTATACTTTCTTAAAAAATGAAAAATTATGTTCATCTATATTCAAGTATATGAAAATCTGTGAATCTCATTTATTTCAGCAACATTGGCTTCATGGCCATGAACCACATGCTAAGAGCTCTTACATTTTTTATTCTTCAAGTGAAAACATTTTGTTCAATGGATTTGGTGGTAGCTTGTGGAGGAAACTACAAATTCAACACCAGATCTTAAAAATTTTTGTGTGTGTTAGGAATTTTTCATATAGGAAGAATGGTGTGGTGGGGGCATGATTTTAGTTGTACTTCTGGGTTCCATGTGAAACAATCCTCTAACTGCCCTGAGTACATGAATGATTAACTGGGAGTCTAGAAACCCATTTCTGCCACTGTCCCAGATGCCCTGGTGTGGCATCGCCCTGTTATGTCATCTTCTTACTCTCAAGAGGGTAGGCCAGAGTAGATATGAGAATTTTTCTGACTCTGTATTTGTTAATCTTCACTGATACTTCTTAAAGATAATGGTTAAAGAAAAAAGAGGAATAAGAAGTTGGTGAATAGGTTCTAAGGTGGAGCAATCAGTTTATATGGAGGGATTTTTAGAAGTGCTAAGAGTGTTCCTTTTCTGAGATGGCTCTTGTCCTCATGTTTAAAAATCCCACTCCCAATACGTCATTCCTTTGAATTATGTCATGTCCCTTTTCTTGTACCTATACAAAGGGGAAATCCCCCCCCCCCTTTACCATTTACCATCTTGTGTTCAGTCCATGGTGCCTGGCATAGGGGTTTCATTAAAAAAAGTGAAAACACCAAAGAAGTGATTAGACCTGAGAATTTATATACTATTTTAACAGAGTGATAAATTGTAGAGATGGGACAAGACAACTGGACAAAGGGATTTGGGACTATAGAAGGGGGAAATTGTGGGAAGGTAGACGTCGGGGGAAACTAATGAAAGATGAACGTTGTATCAGTAAGGTTTGGTATGGGAGAGGAGAGTGGGACATTTTGTGAAGAGAAATTCACATTACATTTAAAAATGGCAACTTATGCCCTGCTTTCAGACAGAAAGAGAAAGATAGAGAGGCTTTTCTGTTCCTCAGTTGCCTTTCGCTTAAAATAATCCTAATGTCAAAGCCACATATTTTGGAATGGCAAATTCTGATTCCCTTCACTTTCCCTTTTAAAACTTGGATATCCTTGCCAACCAGTCTCATTCTTCTCAGATGTTTTCTTCAATTTTTCTAGAGAGGGTTTTTTTTTTTTTTTTTTAGGTTTCAGAGGAGGGCATGGGTGATTAAATTCCTGGTAGTGGATGAGGGGGCTGACGCCCAATCCTCCTGTTTGTACTCTCTTCTCCTCCCCTCATCCTCTGCTCTACATAGTTTTTCTTAGCTTCAGCCATGTCTGGACTTTTTCTGGGCTGCAGCTTCCTCCTCTCTGCTCATCACTCAACACTTGTCCAACTCTGTCTGTGTTCAAGAATTTTGTGAACATCATTCTTTTTATCTAGAATTGTGGGTTTGTAGCTTAAATACAATTATGACCATTATAATTGTGTCTCAGAATGGGAAAGTGATAAGATTTGTTAATGCCTAAAATACACATGGTTCACTATGATTTGTATTGGGTATAAAGCCTGGTTTTAAAATCTTACTTAATAATAAACATTCTTCTAAATATTCATCTAAATATTTGTATACCACTTATACAATTGACATATCAATGCTTTTAAGCTTAAAAAATGTTTCCCCAAATATTTAAACATTGGTTGCAAACTTATTTTAAAAACTTTTTAGGAACTTATTACAATTATAAGCTGGTATATCAGAATATTCTAAATACTCTAAGTATCTAAGATACTGATCATATACACAAACATTTTTTTCATGATCACTAAACTGATTATTGTATTGAGGTTAAAAATTCAAACTAAAAATTCACAGGTGAATATTGTGAATTTAATTTTGGGTTTTGTTATTGCCCTACTTTTCATTTCTTCCAAAGTTAACCTTCTTCAGATTACAGTAGTTTTGCTAGATGCTGTTTTATATCTTCCTAGGGTTAAAGTCATATTTACCAGCCTCAAAAGGAAAAAAAAAAAACAACCCTACCCTATTTCAAAATAGTAGAAGTTTTAGAATTTCAATTGGTGTCCAGTTGATGAGGATTTGAGTCTTTGCTATGAGGTGTAAGGTAATTCAAACTCAAGCCACTCATTAGACCAAATTCCCTATACAATCAAAATGTATTTGTTATGTAATGACTTCAGCTTTTCATATAGATTCTTTACTTTTTTGAATCTGGTATCTTTCCTAGAGATGGTGTTTTTTAAAGCATTGCCTGGCTACCATTATATATCCTGTTGTCCTACCATCATTATATATTGTCCTGGTAGGATAAAATTATTGGAAATTTATGCCTTATCAAGACCTTATTATAATTAATAGGGTCAGTTTGAGGTTTAATCTCCCAGGAGATAAGAAGTCAAATTTGCTTAGTTCCCCTTATTCTTTGGAATGCAACTAATTTATCACCTCGGAGCACTCTGCTGGACCTTCTTTTTAATTAGTTATTGTGTATGATCACTGGTGCTAATGAAGAGCAGCAATCTCCCCTTCTACTTGGTTATTAGGAATGACTGTTGACACTGATTGTCCTTCTTGAAATAATCTCTATCTCTTTGGATACTATTTTCTTCATAATTTTGGGGAATCGACAGACTTAAAAATGTGTGTATATGTACATACAGTTTTTAAACCAAAATGCACTTAAAATACTCAAATATATATTTATACAGTTTATTAAAATGGATAAAAAATATATGCTCTATTTATTCCTGTTTTGTGTTACAGCTCCTTTTTTGTATGCTTTGCAATATGTTTTATGTGCCATTACACAATCATGGCATTGTGGAAGCTCAAAAATTTTCAATTAACAATTACTATTCTCTTTTTGTTGCTCAAATCAGGTAGCAAGATATCCTTTAAACGAACTTCTTTGCTTTTTTACTATGTCTGCTTTCTAGCAGATATTTTCACTTTTTTTTCCTATCCCATTCTTTTTCCCTATCCCAAGATGTAAGAAACTGCCCTTCAAGGAGTAGCAGAGTAAGGAATCTTGGCTTCTTTTAGTAAATGGTATCCAGACTTATGAGTTTACTTGAGTAATGGTGGTGAGCAAAAGCACTACTCCTTGGGCCATGTCAGTGACAGACCTTAAAAAGATATATTTTTAGAAGCCTCTAAGCCGACACTAAAAGTTACCAATTTAACATGTTTTTCTACTTTATTTTTAATAATCTGAGGTTTAAAAGACCACCAAGACTTTCTATTGTAGTGAAAACAATGTTGCATATACAGTTTGCCATTTTGAGCTAGAAAAACCTCTGTGTATGGTTCTAAATTTGCATTGTTGTGATCATTCTGAGAAGAAAATCTTTTTTTTATGTCACACTTGTAAGATTTTGTTCATCTTTATTTTGAATCCTCATACATGATTTTGATGGTTATATAAAATGCCATTGTTCAGAGTTACTGTAAATAATCCCCTTTCATTGGACAATTAGCTGTTAATTCTTTTTAATTTTACTATCACATTGTTGAATTTCTCTGTGGGTTAAGATCTTTTGTATTAAGTGTTGTTTCCTAAGGAAAGAGTCTTACAATTTAAATTACCGGGTCAAAGGGTATAAACACTTTCAGAACTCTTCAAATGGAGACAAGAATGATAGTAACACCTAGTTCATAAGGTTGTTGTGAGGATGAAATGAGTCCATGTGTAGAGTACTTGAAACGGTTTCTGGCACAGAGTAGTAGTATTCAGTCAATGTTGGCTCTATTTATTGTTGCTGAACTGCTTTCCACAGTGGTTCTACCCATTTATACTTGTGTGATCAATGTTGGAGAGAGCCAGTCAGGCAGCTTCTGAGCACAGAAGCTTTCCAGGAAGTCTGGGATTTTCCTGTGAACAAATATCTTCCCAGCTGGCTGGTGGAGATGGCTGCTATTGTGTTGGCTGCTCCCCAAGAGGGGCTGAGATTTCCCATTTGAAACTGCTGCTGTCTGACTCACTCTCTGCCCCCCATAGTGATGAATGATGAGAGAATTCAGCCCCAGGGCCACAGGCGTGCCTTGGTATAGCGTGCTGAGGGACTTGGTTTCCTGAATTTTCATGAAGCACCTAAAATTACGAGACATTGTGTTCCTATAGGAAACTCTATACCTGCATCTCAAAGATTTCTACCCAACAGCCTGAGAGGAGGAGGAAGAGTGGATCTTAGCACCCTAGGCCCTGTGATAAGGGATGTAGGAAGTTAAAAAATCAAGAAGACCAGCACCTGCTCTCAAAAACTTTATGATCCTATTGACTTAATAGTATACACAGGATGGTCATAGGTTGTTTTGGCATTGCCCAAATACTTTTCTCCTTCTAGTGTACCTTTTCCCCAGTAGCTAAAACTGCTGTGGCATCTAGTGGAACCTTCTCTGGAGATTTGCCCTTGGTGGAGTCCATTCAAAGAGGTGAGAGTCCCCATCCTTCCTGCCTCCGAGGAGCAGCTGATGACTGATTGATATAGCCTCAAGGGGAAAACTCTCTGGTGTGATTAATGCTTCAGAGCACTCCCAACCTACCCACTCAACCCTAGACTTCCTATTACATTCCTTTCTTAGCAACTTCCCTATCCTGTCCTACTTCTGTGCCTCACGTCCATCTGACCCTATCCCCCAGCACTTGAACCTCTGTTTCTAGGGAACCTGACTTAAGGCTAGAAGACAAGATTGACTAGCAAGGTAGACTGTCCCTACAGGTTCACAGTTATAAGGGGGAGGAAGTGTGTATGTATGTATGTGGGTGTACTTGCTGGAGTTGCTGATAGTTGAGCTACGTATATATAATTATATATTTATAATATAAAATGAGTGTATATATATTAAAAATAAAACAAGGAAGGTAATTTCATATAAGTGTTATAAAAAAACCATAATGTGGTGTTTTAGGGGAGAGTGATGTAATGACTTAGAATAATTACTTTAGCTTTTTGGTTCTGCTCAGCATGACCAACACAGCACTCTGGTATTCTTGCTGGTATCCTGGTACCAATTCTATAATTAGAGCTGTCTTTACTTAACAAATTGATACTGAGTGTTTACTGTGTGCAGGCATTGCATTGTGTGCTGGGATAAAAAAAAAAGGATTAAGTTAGTTCACCTCTCCATTAATTGACTCATGGGTAAAATAGAGGTAATAAAATCTAGCTGTCCTGAAGAAGTCTGGATGATCCTCTACTCCTCCCCTCCCATCATCCCTGAGGCTTTTCAGCTCTTGGTGCACAAAGAGGAAACTTATTTAATGGCTTTATTTATCTGCTCTCCTATTATTAGGGAGGAGAAAAGCCCCTAGTGTGAGGATTTCTGTAAAGACTTAACAGTTTTATTATGACATAAAAGAGTCATCATGTTTTATCAAAGTCATCCTGCCTCTGTTACCTACACATCAGAAGAGGGAATTGAAAACTCCAAAACTTCATGCTGTTTTCCCTCCCAGGACTGGAAAGCCCACGGAAAAGCTATGAGAAATATTTCAAAACAAGTTACACAGTGTTTGATGGATAATAAACCCAGAGCTCGGAGATGTATAAAGTATACAATTCAATAGAATTTGTTTTTTTCAAAAGCAACCGTAAGAAAAAAAAAAAAAAAAAAAAAACACCAAACAAGAGTGGTCTCACACACAGCTGAAAATCCACTCCATAACCTAGAGGAGGAAATCAATAAATGTTTCCCAGTAATTGAAGGTCTCCCTCCCAGAAGATAGAAAGGAACAGTTGTAGGGAGCTCAAGATAGCAGCTACAAAATATATTTCCTCTAAAGTTAATTTTAAGGGAAAAAAAACATGTTAAGCCACATGCAATTGATATGTTAAATGGGTGGGACTCACAGAGCAGTGTCACAAAACCACTTTATTCTGCACACTCTTTCCTACCACTCACCCTCCTTTGCTCCAGTAGACACAGCACATGTATGCCTGTGTACAAACAGATAATCCAGTGCCAATAGATCTTTCCAGGCCCCTGAGTGTGATGAGGCAGGTTCTGTAGTTTGCCTTCATGCTCTTAGATTATTAAAAGTCGGGATCCCTGGGTGGCGCAGCGGTTTGGCGCCTGCCTTTGGCCCAGGGCGTGATCCTGGAGACCCGGGATCGAATCCCACATCGGGCTCCTGGTGCATGGGGCCTGCTTCTCCCTCTGCCTGTGCCTCTGCCTCTCTCTCTCTCTCTGTGACTATCATAAATAAATAAAAAGTTAAAAAAAAATTAAAAGTCACTAGACCCTTTAGTTAACCAAGAAGTCTCAGTTCAGTGATTAGTAGATCTTGTCCCATGGAGTAGGAAGAACTTGGAACCTCAAAGTCAACTTTTCTCCTCTTCCCCAGCTCTAGCCTGTGCTGGCCACTCACAGCAGGAAAGGTAAGGGTGTGGGCCTGGTGGGTTTCTCTATTTCTTCACCTGGTCCCCACTCTTGTCTTTTCACTTATGCTCTCACTTCTCACTTGACCCTTCTCTAACTAGTCCAGGGGAGATAAAGGTGGAGAGGTAGTAAAGGACAAGAAAGCATTTAGAAGACTGACATTAGTTTCTTCTTTCTCTGCCCTTGATACATATTTAAAGTTGACTTTCACTTGGACTTAGTGAGCAATCATAGCTGACTCTTTTTCTTAGGAGACTGTGGTGGGTTTTTTGGAGGCTTAGCATAATGGGATAGATAATTTGTTTGTGTTTTCTGTGAATCACATGATGCTTTCCCCCCCATCTGCTGGCCTTTTGTATCTCTTCCATCATTCCCAGGAAATATGTGATTGATTCTGTCCTCTACTATCATCTCAATCATTCAGACAGCTCTCTCTGTCTCTCTCTGTCTCTCTCTCTCTCCCTCTCTCTCCCCTTTGCTCATGTCTGGTGCCCAAGAGACCTTTCTTATGCATACTTGCCCCCTGCTCCTTGTAGATGGGCAGCTAGATCCCAGTGTTGGGGGGGTCTCTGCTGCCTTGGGTTCACAGTCAAAGCCTCTAGATAGCTTGGTTATGAGTTTCACATTGGTCCATGGATTCTCCAGATCTCACAGGGGCTTTCTTCCTCCCTAATAATAGGAGAGCAGATAAATAAAGCAATTAAGTATCAGTCTCTCTTGAGGCAGTGGTAGTAAAGGAGAGTGGGGAGGGTAAAAAAATGCCATAAAATCCTGTTGAGTTTTTCACACAGAAAAATACTTTCTTCGGTTTCCTACCTTTATAGATGAATGCTTAGCCACAGCATAAGTCACTAAGGGTTAAGATATGGGGGAAGAGAGCCTTGTTCTAAAGCCAAGTATGACTGTAGAACATGATGTTACACAATTCAGCTCAGTGATAGCCATGGGGATGATAGGGCCCCGAAACAATAGAAGCCAGGTGGATATAGTTATCATAAAGAGTAGCAGGGTCAGAGTGGCAACAAAGAGGGCCTGATCCACAGACAGATGATATGCTTAGTAGAATACAGAATCCCTGGAGGTAAATTAGGTGGGCTACCAGCAATATAGTACTCAGTCAACAGGGTATCATTAAAAGAAGTCTTAGGAAACTGAGGACAGATGCCCCAATAAAAAGTCTTGATCATCTGACTGGTTTTCAGACTTGATTGAGTTTTAGCTTTAGAAACCATTAACTGGAGAGGCTGGGTATCCGGGCGGAAGGACCTTGTGATGCCATGGTGAGGAAATGATGTGATGTCCCCAGTCTTTGGCCAGAGAGGCTTCTGGCCACTTGCTCTGGTGACTTAAGCACTGGTGAAAGGGGAATGCCAAACTTTTTGAGGACCTTTGTATACACCACTTGACTTGATGCTGATATCTGGAGAATAACTGGAGAGTGTTAGAATGGAGGTATGTGAGATGCAGGTGACAAATAGAGTCCTAGCAAAGGTCCAGTTAACAGTAGGTCTTTTTGACCCATGAACCCACCTGGTGGTTTATTTCCTTCTTTCTGGATGCAATACTGGGATGAACATACTTAGTAATTGTCACACCCCTACATTGGTTCCTTAGTCTATGAGGTAAGGGCTATTACTTTTACTTGGGGAATGCCAGTATAAGCTCTGAAACTCTTTCTCCTTGGCCAAAAATAGAGTAAATCAAAGATTATCGCATTCTAGAACAGTGGTAGGGGTGGTGGTGACTGACATTACTGTTACTATGAAGGATCTAATGAGTATTGGTCCTCATATCTTCATTTATTCAACAGGCTAACCCCCAGTGGGACCCCAAGTACCTTGAATGATTAAAAAAAGAAAGATTGTCCTGCCGCATTGTCGAATTGCTGTATGAGTTCTAGCAATCTTGGGGTGGAGTCTTCTGGGTTTTCTATGTACAGTGTCATGTCATCTGCAAAGAGGGAGTGTTCATTTCTATATACTGAGACTGAAGAAAGAGAAATTAAGGAGTCAATCCCTTTGACAATTGCACCCAAAAGCATAAGATACCTAGGAATAAACCTAACCAAAGAGGTAAAGGATCTATACCCTAAAAACTATAGAACACTTCTGAAAGAAATTGAGGAAGACACAAAGAGATGGAAAAATATTCCATGCTCCTGGATTGGAAGAATTAATATTGTGAAAATGTCAATGCTACCCAGGGCAATTTACACATTTAATGCAATCCCTATCAAAATACCATGGACTTTCTTCAGAGAGTTGGAACAAATCATCTTAAGATTTGTGTGGCTATTTGAATAGCCAGAGGAGTATTAAAAAAGAAAACCAGAGCTGGGGCTGGTTCACAATGCCAGATTTCAGGTTGTACTACAAAGCTGTGATCATCAAGACAGTGTGTTACTGGCACAAAAACAGACACATAGATCAATGGAACTGGATAGAGAACCCAGAAATGACCCCTCAACTCTATGGTCAACTAATATTCGACCAAGCAGGAAAGACTATCCACTGGAAAACGTCTCTTCAATAAATGGTGCTGGGAAAATTGGACATCCACATGCAGAAGAATGAAACTAGACCATTCTCTTACACCATACACAAAGATAAACTCAAAATGGATGAAAGATCTAAATGGGAGACAAGAATCCATCAAAATCCTCGAGGAGAACACAGGCAACACCCTTTTTGAACTTGGCCACAGCAACTTCTTGCAAGATACATCTATGAAGGCAAGGGAAACAAAAGCAAAAATGAATTATTGGGACTTCATCAAGATCAAAAGCTTCTGCACAGCAAAAGAAACAGTCAACAAAACTAAAAGACACCCTGCAGAATGGGAGAAGATATTTGCAAATGACCTATCAGATAAAGGGCTAGTATCCAAGATCTATAAAGAACTTATTAAACTCAACAGCAAAGAAACAAACAATCCAATCATGAAATGGGAAAAAGATATGAACAGAAATTTCACTGAGGAAGACACAGATATGGCCAACAAGCACATGAGAAAATGCTCCGCATCACTGGCCATCAGGGAAATACAAATCAAAACCACAATGAGATCCCACCTCACACCAGTGAGAATGGTGCAAATTAACAAGACAGGAAACAACAAATGTTGGAGAGGATGTGGAGAAAGGGGAATCCTCTTGTACTGTTGGTGGGAAGGTGAGCTGGTGCAGCCACTCTGGAAAACTGTGTGGAGGTTCCTCAAAGAGTTAAAAATAGAGCTACCCTACTACCCAGCAATTTTACTGCTAGGGATTTACCCCAAAGATACAGATGCAGTGAAACGCCGGGACACTTCCACCCCAATGTTTTTAGCAGCAATGGCCACAATAGCCAAACTGTGGAAGGAGCCTCAGTGTCCATCGAAAGATGAATGGATATAGAAGCTGTGGTCTATGTATACAATGGAATATTCCTCAGCCATTAGAAATGACAAATACCCACCATTTGCTTCAACGTGGATGGAACTGGAGGGTATTATGCTGAGTGAAATAAGTCAATCGGAGAAGGACAAACATTACATGGTCTCATTCATTTGGGGAATATAAAAATTAGTGAAAGGGAATAAAGGGTAAGAGAAAATGAGTGAAAATATCAGTGAGGGTGATAAAACATGAGAGACACCGAACTGGGAAGTGAACAAAGGGTAGTGGAAGGGGAGGTGGGTGGGGGGTTGAGGTGACTGGGTGATGGGCACTGAGGGAGGCACTTGGTGAGATGAGCACTGGGTGTTATGCTAAATGTTGGCAAATTGAACTCCAATAAAAAATTTTTTAAAAAATAAAAAAATAAAAATAAAAGATCCTCACAAAATCAACCTCTTAGAAGCCCTAATTGTGGGTGCTGTTCCAGTTGTGATATCTCTTCTAGATATTTCACTCTTCTAGAGTAGATTAACATGACTTTAGCATGATGGCCACTGATTTGGCAAAAGCATTTTTTTATTCTAATTCAAAAAGAGAGACTTTTGATTCATATGCAATGGTCAGCAATATACAGCTTCAGTTTTTTCTGAGAGCTATGTTAGTTCATGCCCTCTGAAGAAATATGGAACGTTTAGAGAGACAGAAGATCACATTAATCATAATCATATTTAATCAAATCTAAGTATTGGTTTTACTGTGCTAATAAGACCCAACAAATAATAAGTGGCTAGCATGCTAAAGGCTTTGGTAAGATACATTTTATCTTCAGGATGGGTGACAAGTCCTGCAAAGATTCTGAAACGTTTACATCAGTAAAATATTTAGGAGTCCAAGAATCAGTCAGAATAACCCAGGCCATTCCTTCCAAAGTAAAAGAAAAATTATTTTATCTAGCATTTCCTATCACTTGGAAGGAAACTAAATGTCCATTAGGATTCTTTGGGGAAAGCAACTTCTCCCACACTGGAACACTGTTCCAGCCCATATATGAAGTGATGCAAAAGACTTCCAAATTTGAGTGGGGCCCAGAACAGGAAAGGACTCTGTAGCAGGACCAGACTAGTATAAGCAACCTATTATTTGGGCCAGCTAACTTGGAAGTCCCTAGGGTGTTAGAGATATGGAAAAAGATGTCAGGTCAAACTTAATGTCAAGCTTCACTGGGAGAAGCACAACACAGGCACCTTGGAGAAAAATAATATGCCTTGATACACTTTCTGAAAAATTATTCCTGCCATGTTACTAGACCCTGGTAGAGATAAAACAACAGAGGTTATACCAAGATACCATGTGTCTGGAGTTGCCTATCATTAGCTGTCAAATTCATTAAGTAATAAGATTAAGAAGACCCAGGAATACAACATAAGATGGATGGAAGTGGTATATTTGGGATTGAGCACATGCAAGGTTCATGAGCAGTTAGGGCAGAAATCTGTGTTATCCACCACTGTTGTGCTAGGGCCTCAACATCAGCTTATGCCTTTGGCTATGTGGGGGACCCTTTATGACCAGCTGATAGAGGAGGGGAAAAAACCAAACTTGGTTTATGGATGGATTGACATGGTATATGAGGACAAGCTGAAAATGATAATATCTGCATTGGAGTCTTGAGGCTAGTATTGAAAGGCAATGACAAAGAATAATCCTCGTAATGGGTAGAGTTCTGGACAGTGTGTCTGAACAGCCATTTTGTGTGTAAGGAGAAGTGACCAGAGGTTAGAAAAATATATGAATTTATGGACACCAATAAATGGCCTGACTCCCAAGAATGGGGGAGGGGACATATGGTGTCTGTCTTGATCCCTTCCTCCTTTCTTTCTTGTTCTTTTTTTCTTTTTCCTTAGTACAGTACTTTGAGTATATAAATACTCATTATTCATTCAAACATCTAGTCATGCTTACTTTGTGCCAGGCATTGTTCTACATATTAAATACTAAAGTCAACGATAAAGGGAAGCATAAACTATAATTTCTCTCTTTTTTCTCCTCTTCATTCTCAATCACATTTGCCTCATACTTCCTTGGTACCTGGCACTGTTCTTCATGATTTTTCATGGGCATGATCTTCAACCCTCAGAAAAAACCCATGAAGATTGGTGGTGCTATGAGATGAAACTGACACAGATGTTTCAATAGCTCATCTAATGTTTTACAGTCAGAAGTGAATTGCTGGCATTTGAACATGGGCAGACATATTGTTTTGACCAAGAAGCAGTGCCACTATCCCATGAGGTTTAAAGTATGAAATGAGATCTGCCATTAACATCATTAACGTAAACAAGTTTTATTTTCTTACTTGCATTATTTTTTACGTATTTTAATGTTGATGTGGGTCAACTGCTTTACATGGCCTTTTGATTCTCTGTTGTGCTGAAGGTTCATCATGCAGTGGTATCTTCCACTGGTCATTGGTTACATTTACCTTGCAACATGGGTCCAGATGGGTTCTCTTTGAGTTACGCAGCCTGACACTTTTTAGAAAATCTTTTTTTCCTCTCTCCTCTTTTTTTTTTTTTGTGTGTGTTATAGAATCTTTCTTTCAACAAGCTCCGCAGAAGGTAGCAGTATAACAGCTGCCTAGCTGTGTGATTGACACATAGAGAGGTCAAATTGCTTGCCCACAGTAATTCTGTAGGCTAGTAATGATGCTAGCACGTAATCTGTCAGTTTGGCTTTGTGCCTTTAGCTTAAACTTTTGGATCAAAGAGTCACTTTAGAATCAGGGGACACCTGTAAGCAGCTTCAGCATGGCAAGTACATTGTTTGCAAGTACATTGTTTACAGTTGGGATTTAAGTCACTAATCAGAGGGCAGGGCATGATGGCAGAAGAGTAGGGTCCCCAAGTCACCTGGCCCCACCAACTTACCTAGATAACTTTCAAATCATCCTGAAAACCTACAAATTCGGCCTAAGATTTAAAGAGAGAACAGCTGGAATGCTACTGTGAGAAGAGTTCGGGGTTCTATCAAGGTAGGAAGATGGAAAAAAATAAAAAAGCATCCAAGGGGGAGGGACCCCCCATGAGGAGCTGGGCTAAGGCCATGGGGCGAGTGCTCCTAGGACAGGAGAGCCCCCACCCGGAGAAGCAGGAGCTTTACCAACCTTCCCGGAGGGAAAGGCGCTCCCAGGGAGCTCGGGCAGGACCCCAGGAGGGGCAGTGGAGCCCCCAGGTTCCCGGGGGCACTAACGCAGGACTGCGCCCTGGGGGGGAGCACACCACACCCCGTGGCCGAGCTCCCTAAAGGGCTTGCAGCGCGTGCCCTGCGGGGCCCGGGGCCAGCTCCGGTGGAGGCTCCGATGCCACGGGAGCGCGATTCCAGTCGCGCAGACCCCAGAGCCCAGGGCGCCGGGGGACACAGCCCAAGATCCGGTGCTCCCCCTGGAACAGGCGGAGGCCGGGAGGACACAGGACAGCGAGGACGCCCCTGCCACCCCGCGGCCCGGAGCTGTACAGATCAGTGCCCTCTGCCCCCGGAGCATCCAGGCCCCCGCGCACTGGAAGCTGCGGCAGTCACTGCGGCAGCTGACTCCGAGTTGGAGAGCTGGCCACTGCCACCGTTGTTGTTCCTCCTGGTGTCACCTTGTACCTGGGACTGAGCAGGGGCCTCACAGGATAAACCGCTCCCACTGAGCCGTGCACCTGGCAGGGGGCTGAGCAGCTCCCCCAGGTGCACACACTTGAGAATCAGCACAGCAGGCCCCTCCCCCAGAAGACCAGCTGGAAGGACAGGGGAAAAGCAAGTTATTGACCAAGCAGTGTTAGAAAGTTCCAGGGGAAGTCGAGGGATTTACAGTATATAGAATCAGAGGATACTCCCCCTTGTTTTTTGTTTTCTGTTTGTTTCCCTCCCAGCTTTTTCCCTCTCTTTTTCTCCTTTGTCCAGTAAAACTTGTTTTTGGCCACTCTGCACTGAGCAAAATGACTAGAAGGAAAAACTCACCACAAAAGAAAGAATCAGAAACAGTCCTCTCTCCCACAGAGTTACAGAATTTGGATTCCAATTCAATGTCAGAAAGCCAATTCAGAAGCACAATTATAAAGCTACTGGTGGCTCTAGAAAAAAGCATAAAGGATTCAAGAGACTTCGTGACTGCAGAATTTAGATCTAATCAGGCCGAAATTAAAAATCAATTGAATGAGATGCAATCCAAACTGGAGATCCTAATGAGGAGGGTTAACGAGGTAGAAGAACAAATGAGTGACATAGAAGACAAGTTGATGGCAAGGAAGGAAGCTGAGGAAAAAAGAGAAAAACAATTAAAAGACCTGAGGACAGGTTAAGGGAAATAAAGGACAGCCTCAGAAGGAAAAAAAATCTACATTTAATTGGGGTTACAGAGGGTGCCAAAAGGGACACAGGACCAGAAAGTATATTTGAACAAATCATAGATGAGAACTTCCCTAACTTGGGAAGGGAAACAGGCATTCGGATCCAGGAGATAGAGAAATCCCCCCTGAAATCAATAAAAACTGCTCAACACCTCAACATTTAATAGTGAAACTTGCAAATTCCAAAGATAAAGAGAAAATCCTTAAAGCAGCAAGAGACAAGAGACCCTAACATTTATGGGGAGATGTATTAGGTTAACAGCTGACGTCTCCACAGAGACCTGGCAGGCCAGAGAGGGCTGGCAAGATATATTCAGGGTCCTAAATGAGAAGAACATGCAGCCAAAAATACTTTATCCAGCAAGGCTCTTATTCAGAATAGAAGGAGAGATAAAGAGCTTCCAAGATAGGCAGGAATTGAAAGAATATGTGACCACCAAACCAGCTCTGCAAGAAATATTAAGGGGGACTCTAAAAGAAAGAGGAAGTCCAAGGAAGCAATCCACAAAAACAGGGATTGAATAGGAATCATGATGACACTAAATTCATATCTTTCAATAGTAACTCTGAACATGAATGGACTTAATGACCCCATCAAAAAGCGCAGGATTTCAGACTGGATAAAAAAGCAAGACCCAGCTATTTGCTGTCTACAAGAGACTCCTTTTAGACCAAAGGACACCCCCAGCCTGAAAATAAAAGGTTGGAGAACTATTTACTATTCAAATGGTCCTCAAAAGAAACCTGGGGTAGCAATCCTTATATCAGAAAAATTAAAGTTTATCTCAAAGACTGTAGTAAGAGATGAAGAGGGACAGTATATCATACTTAAAGGATCTATCCAACAAGAGGACCTAATAATCATTAATATATATGCCCCAAATGTGGGAGCTTCCAAGTATACCAATCAATTAATAACCAAAGTTAAGACATACTTAGGTAATAATACACTTATACTTGGTGATTTTAATACAGCACTTTCTACAATCGAGAGATCTTCTAAGCACAACATCTCCAAAGAAATAAGAGTTTTAAGTGATACACTGAACCAGATGGATTTCACAGATATTTACAGAGCTTTATGTCCAAACGCAACTGAATACACATTCTTCTCAAGTATACATGGAATTTTCTCCAGAATAGACCACATACTGGGTCACAAATCAGGTATTAACTGATACCAAAAGATTGGGATTGCCATCTGCATATTATCAGACCATAATTCTTTGAAACTAGAACTAAATCACAACAAGAAGTTTGGAAGGACTTCATACATGTGGAGGTTAAGGACCATCCTGCTAAAAGATGAAAGGGTCAACCAGGAAATTAGAGAAGAGTTAAAAAGATGCATGGAAACTAATAAGAATGAAGATACAACCGTTCAAAATCTTAGGGATACAGCTAAAGCAGTCCTGAGGGGGAAATACATTGCAATACAAGCATCCATCCAAAAACTGGAAAGAACTCAAATACAAAAGCTAACCTTGCACCTAAAGGAGCTGGAGAAAAAACAGCAAATAGATCCTACACCCAGCAGAAGAAGAGAATAATAAAGATTCGAGCAGAACTCAATGAAATAGAGGCCAAAAGAACTGTGGAACAGATCAACAAAACCAGGAGTTGGTTCTTTGAAAGACTTAATAAGATAGATAAAGCATTAGCCAGCCTTATTAAAAACAAAAGAGAGGGATCCCTGGGTGGTGCAGTGGTTTAGCGCCTGCCTTTGGCCCAGGGCGCGATCCTGGTGACCCGGGATCGAATCCCATGTCGGGCTCCCGGTGCATGGAGCCTGCTTCTTCTTCTGCCTATGTCTCTGCCTCTCTCTCTCTCTCTCTCTGTGACTATCATAAAAAACAAAACAAAAAACAAAACAAAAACAAAACACACACACACACACAAAAACAAAAGAGAAAAGACTCAAATTAATAAAATCATGAATGAGAAAGGAGAGATCACTACCAATACCAAGGAAATACAAACAATTTTTAAAACATTATGAGAAGCTATACGCCAATAAATTAGGCAATCTAGAAGAAATGGATGCATTTCTAGAAGACCACAAACTACCAAAACTGGAACAAGAAGAAATAGAAAACCTGAACAGGCCAATAACTGGGGAGGAAATTAGCAGTCTTCAGAAACCTCCCAAGCCGCAAAAGTCCAGGGCCAGATGGCTTCCCTGGGGAATTCTATCAAACGTTTAAAGAAGAAACCATACCTAGTCTACTAAAGCTGTTCAGAAATATAGAAAGAGATGGAGTACTTCCAAACTTGTCCTATGAGGCCAGCATCACCTTAAGTCCAAAACCAGACAAAGACCCCACCAAAAAGGAGAATTATAGACCAATATCCCTGATGAACACAGATGCAAAAATTCTCAACAAGATATTAGCCAATAGGATCCAACAGTACATTAAGAAGATTATTCACCATGACCAAGTGGGATTTATCCCCAGGATGCAAGGCTGGTTCAACACTCGTAAAGCAATCAATGTGATTGATCATATCAGCAAGAGAAAAAACAAGAACCATATGATCCTCTCATTAGATACAGAGAAAGCATTTGACAAAATACAGCATCCATTCCTGATCAAAGCTCTTCAGAGTGCAGGGATAGAGGGAACACTCCTCAGCATCTTAAAAGCCATCTACAAAAAGCCCACAGCAAATATCATTATCAATGGGGAAACACTGGGAGCCTTTCCCCTAAGATTAGGAACAAGACAGGGATGTCCACTCTCACCACTGCTATTCAACATAGTATTAGAAGTCCTAGCCTCAGCATTCAGGCAACAAAAAGGAATAAAAGGCATTCGAATTGGCAAAGAAGAAGTCAAACTCTTTGCAGATGACATGATACTGTACCTAAAAAACGCAAAAAACTCCACCCCAAGATTGCTAGAACTCATACAGTAATTCGGCAGTGTGGAAGGATACAAAATCGATGCCCAAAAGTCAGTGGCATTTCTATACACTAACAATGAGACTGAAGAAAGAGAAATTAAGGAGTCAATCACTTTGACAATTGCATCCAAAAGCATAAGATACCTAGGAATAAATCTAACCAAAGAGGTAAAGGATCTATACCCTAAAAACTACACAACACTTCTGAAAGAAATTGAGAAAGACACAAAGAGATGGAAAAATATTCCATGCTCATGGATTGCAAGAATTAATATTGTGAAAATGTCAATGTTACCCAGGGCAATTTACACATTTAATGCAATCCCTATCAAAATACCATGGACTTTCTTCAGAGAGTTGGAACAAATCATCTTAAGATTTGTGTGGAATCAGAAAAGACCCTGAATAGCCAGGGGAATATTAAAAAAGAAAACCAGAGCTGGGGGCATCACAATGCCAGATTTCAGGTTGTACTACAAAGCTGTGATCATCAAGACAGTGTGTTACTCCTTTAATGCAATCCCTATCAAAATACCATGGACTTTCTTCAGAGAGTTAGAACAAATCATCTTAAGATTTGTGTGGAATCAGAAAAGACCCCGAATAGCCAGGGGAATTTTAAAAAAGAAAACCATAGCTGGGGGCATCACAAAACCAGATTTCAGGTTGTACTACAAAGCTGTGGTCCCCAAAACAGTGTGGTATTGGCACAAAAACAGACACATAGATCAATGGAACAGAATAGAGAATCCAGATGTGGACCCTCAACTTTATGCTCAACTAATTAATATTTGACCAAGCAGGAAAGACTATCCACTGGAAAAAGTCTCTTCAATAAATGGTGCTGGGAAAATTGGACATCCACATGCAGAAGAATGAAACTAGACCACTCTCTTACACCATACAGAAAGATAAACTCAAAATGGATGAAAGATCTAAATGTGAGACAAGATTCCATCAAAATCCTAGAGAAGAGCACAGGCAACACCCTTTTTGCACTTGGCCACAGCAACTTCTTGCAAGATACATCTATGAAGGCAAGGGAAACAAAAGCAAAAATGAATTATTGGGACTTCATCAAGATCAAAAGCTTCTGCACAGCAAAAGAAACAGTCAACAAAACTAAAAGACAACCTACAGAATGGGAGAAGATATTTGCAAATGACCTATCAGATAAAGGGCTAGTATCCAAGATCTATAAAGAACTTATTAAACTCAACAGCAAAGAAACAACAATCCAGTCATGAAATAGGAAAAAGATATGAACAGAAATTTCACTGAGGAAGACACAGATATGGCCAACAAGCACATGAGAAAATGCTCCGCATCACTGGCCATCAGGCAAATACAAATCAAAACCGCAATGAGATCCCACCTCACACCAGTGAGAATGGTGTAAATTAACAAGACAGGAAACCACAAATGTTGGAGAGGATGTGGAGAAAGGGGAACCCTCTTGTACTGTTGGTGGGAATGTGAGCTGGTGCAGCCACTCTGGAAAACTGTGTGGAGGTTCCTCAAAGAGTTAAAAATACTTCTGCCCTATGACCCAGCAATTTTACTGCTAGGGATTTACCCCAAAGATACAGATGCAGTGAGACGCCGGGACACTTCCACCCCAATGTTTTTAGCAGCAATGTCCACAGCAGCCAAACTGTGGAAGGAGCCTCGGTGTCCATCGAAAGATGAATGGATAAAGAAGATGTGGTCTATGTATACAATGGAATATTCCTCAGCCATTAGAAATGACAAATACCCACCATTTTCTTCGACGTGGATGGAACTGGAGGGTATTATGCTGAGTGAAATAAGTCAATCGGAGAAGGAAAAACATTATATGGTCTCATTCATTTGGGGGAATATAACAATTAGTGAAAGGGAATAAAGGGAAAGGAGAGAAAATGAGTGAAAATATCAGTGAGGGTGACAAAACATGAGAGACACCTAACGCTGGGAAATGAAGGAGGGGTAGTGGAAGGGGAGGTGGGCGGGTGTTGGGGTGACTGGGTGATGGGCACTGAGGAGGGCACTTGATGAGATGAGCACTGGGTGTTATGCTAAATGTTGGCAAATTGAACTCCAATAAAAAAGTGACTCATATGATCTACAGTTTCATATGTATCTTTGGTAATATTTCCTATTCATTGTAGTCACTTGACATTGTTTAGTTTCATTTTCTTACATGTTTTCATTTTAATGCTGTCATCATCATCATTGGTAATATTACAATATTGGACAACTTTGAAGGAATAGCATTGGTAGTAAAATATGATCAAAAGTGTTATTTTACTTGGTAAAAAAGGCTCAAGTCCACCTAATGGTATCCTTGTTGTGACTTAAATCTCAGGGTAAATGTTGATGATCTACACGGCCAGCAGTTAAGAGAATTTACTTAAAATGAAATGATTTTGCATAATTAGTTGATGACCACAAAAATCCAACAAATTGTATATTTTAAGAGATGACTTTTTAAGCGGTGAAATGTAGGTAGCCTTAGCAATTAGGTGAGTTAACAAGTCCATGCTCCAAAGTATAAAATCTCCTCCCATTCAGAAGTAGATCAACAAGTATAGAAAATCATGAAGGTTTGTCTGAAGATGTGTGTCATGGAGGCTTGGTCATTTGCTTTCTTAACTTTTAAATTCTCAGTTATTTACAAGGCCATAACTTAGGGTAAGATGAGTAAGGTGCTTGCCTCAGGAATAAAATGTAAAGAGGTGACCCAAACTCTGAAATCAAGATAAATCACATTTTAATGCAACTTTTAGAAAATCAAAATTAGGGGATCCCTGGGTGGCTCAGTGATTTAGTGCCTGCCTTAAGCCTAGGGCGTGATCCTGGAGGCCCGGGATCAAGTATCACATTGGGCTCCCTGCATGGAGCCTGCTTCTCCTTCTGCCTGTGTCTCTGCCTCTCTCTCTCTCTCTCTCTCTCTCTGTCTCTAATGAAAAAACAAATAAAATCTTAAAAAAAATCAAAATTAGTACCAAAAGTCTCTGATGAAAAAAATGTCAACATTTAGAATAAAGTCAGGATTCGATTTTGATTTGAATGAATCATCTCAGTTGCCTCTTCTTGATCCTGGCCTTCCTGATCACTAGCCTTAGTTAAGTCATGTTTTCTGTAGGGCTCATCTTTAAAAAGAGTAAATTGAACCATAAGAGCCAAGTGGTTCTTTCCAGCTTTCATACTCTAAGATTCTTAAGTGGTATAATGGCAAATTATCATCATGAGGATTCATCCATCCAACCATCCAGCAACATTCATCACATGACATCCAGATGCCCAACAGTGGGCTAAATGATGAAGAAAGGAAGATCAAAGGCATGGGTCCCTATCTTCAAGGAGCTCACAGATTTGTAGAAACGTAGACCTGTGGCAGACATGGAAAACATGGACAGAATTGCTCTAGCAGAGTGCAGAAGGCACATTAGCAAGGAATGCCTAGGTCTCCCAGGGAGAGTCCACAGTTTCACAGAGGAGACAGAGAAGGGTAAGGAGGAGTTTGTCAGGCAGAGAAGAAGGGGTGGGAGCATTCTAGCTTGGGGAAGACATGTGTATGCTGGATGTGTTTTTCTTTCCCTTTCCTAAAGATTAGCATATGGAAGGCAATGGATTTTAAGAATAAAAAGGAGCATTTAAAAATTAAACACAAGGGTGAAGATGGAGACAGTGATTCTTTAGTACAGTAAATAGAGGAGTTATACTATCAGGTGTTAATTTTTGCGAACAAAGTTTTGGTTATATTTAATGCATCTTGAGAGCAGGATCCTCCCCATCTTGAGCATCTCTATGCCCTCGCTTTGCCCTCAGTATCTAAAACATCTCCCAATCCCACTTGAAGGAATGGGTTCTTGTTCTGGATGGAAGTGGGACATAAGAAGCAGAAGGACTTGGACAGGGTAGAGAGTATATATATATATATATATATATATATATATATATATATATATATACTTATATGTGACAAAGTATCATGAGAGAGAGTGTAGCTTGCATGATTAGAGATGCATATGCTGGAACAAAGGTATTTACTCATAATGTAAAGAAATATTGCCATTGTTGGGTAGAAAACAGGCTATAAGACATGACCTAATTGCCTCAAAGGGCCACAGAATATAGGCTGGGCTAATCATATAAATGCTTAGGTTGGATGGAGGAGAATTATAAACATATTTGTTTATGTTGAGAAAGCTCCCTTGATGGTAGTTTAATTTTGTGACCTATAAGTCATTTTTCTTACAGTCCTAATACTACATCAGAAGACTACTCTTGTAGGAACATCCTAGGGTGAGATGCCAGAAGTAGAAAACATGAGGGAGAGGCACTTAGATACTGTCAGACTGGTTTAGAGACTGTGATTTGGATTGTCCTTGTGTAGTGGCTAACTAACAAATCTATATCTTTGTCTAAAAAACTGAGTGTCAAAAATAAAAAAAAAAACACAAAAAACTGAGTGCCAGCCAAAGAAGAAACCTCTTTCCAGGACTCCTGGATTGACACCTCCATGTCAGGGTTTCTCTCTGGAAAGCTCATTTCTGTGGGGAGCTCATCTTCATGTTGAGGTGAAAAGTAAGGGGAAAAATTAGAGAGGGAGACAAACCATGAGAGACTCTTAACTCTGGGAACGAACAAAGGGTTGGGAAGTGGAAGTGGGAGGGAGGTTGGGGTAACTGGGTGATGGGCACTGAGGAAAGCACTTGATGGGATGAGCACTGGGTGTTATACTATATGTTGGCAAATCGAACTTCAATAAAAACAAATTTAAAAAAAGAAAAATAAGGTCTCAATACATTTAGAGACTTCACTTTCTGGAATTTATTTGGGAACTCCCTCAATTTTTTGAGAGCATTTGAGGTTGACCAGTTCTGGTGACTTTGACTTGAAGTCACAGGCTAAAGAGCAGCAGAAGACAGCAGAAGCAGACTTTCACTCCCTGTTCCCCTCTTCTTGTTTTCAGAAAGGAAATAGCCTTTGCTAAAGGTCAAGTGGGTTTGTATGTTTTTTTTTAATTTAAGGTCAGGTGTTTTTTGAAGATCATCTGATTGCATTCTACTTCCCAATGGAAGCCCACTCTATACCTGCACAATTCAAGTACTGTAGATTAGATTCTCTTCTGGACTTTGGGTATTATCATTTTCCCTTTGTCTTGCCCTGAAAGGGAAGACTTTTCCAGCTATGATCATGAGGTTGACTCTGCTGGGTAAAAAGATCCTATAAAGAATAGCATTTGTATTCAGCTACAAGTTGCACTGGCTCAAGTACAAAACAACATTAAATATTATATACCTTTTATTCATGTCACAACCTAAAATTATAATTTACCGAATCAAGGAGAGTGAAGAGATTTTATCTTATGGGTCAACTATAATCAATTGCTGCCTGAAGTACTATATTGAGAAGAGTACTGAAGTTGCTTTTCAGCTTAGTGGGAAGGAGTTCTGTGATTAGTTAGGCATGTCTGATGTGTATGGGAGAAAGGGGAGTGGAGGTGCATGTGTCAGAAATTTACATTATTTTGATCCTTCTAAACTTTCCCTTCTTCCTGCAACCATCAGAGATCTTTTCACATCCATTCAACTTTGCCACCAACTTTGATGTGTTACTTCCTTATGAAATTAGGTATACTCTTCGGTCACAGAGAAGTTCTTATTCTACTAGGATTCTATAGTTTATACCTTTTATTAATATTTTTCACGCAAAGGATTGCCAGTTTTAAACAGAGTACTGTTTTTACCTATCCATTTTGAAACATTTTGAAAATTATATTAGCCAGTGTTAGTGATAACACAGGATAAAATGTGCACTACAACACATTACTGGTGGGAATGCAGCTTGGTAAATCCTCATTGGAGGGGAACTAGAAAATATATATTAAGAATCTTAAAAAATGTAAAAACCTAGGGATTTTTTTTTGGCATTTAGCCTCAGGAGACAATTATGAATGACAAAGATTTATACTCATGTGTACACATTGAAGTGTTATCTATAATATAAAAAAGAAGTAGCAAATATAATCAGGAATGGGTTAAATAAATATGGTGTAATAACAAAAATAGTTGTTTCTTTTTATAGGTTATCTGCATGCCAGATACTTGATGTATTGTAGTTTGTTAATTCTCAGGTCAGATGAGGAAACAGAGGTGAAGAAAGGCTAAATAAGTTCCAATCCTTGTAATAAGTGTACAGTAGTTAATCTGAAAACTGTCATAAAACCCCTAGCACTGCTGGGGAAAATATGACAATGATTAACATCACATTGAATGCATAGCTGCCCTTGTAATATTGTAACAGAAATCTCTAGGGGCCAAAAATGAAAAGAATATTGAAACAAATAATGTCAGGCAGAAGCTTTCACTGCTTTGGGGTAGGACTGGAGGTGAGACTTCTGGTCTCTAAACATGGAACTTAGATTTTTATATCTACATGTGGTAGAAGATAAATTATATCCTAGGTGAGCTGCAGGATCTCACACTTTAAATAAAATTAGACTCTAGTGAGTAGACTATGAAAGATGTCCATTCAATATCAAAGGGAGTCACCAAGGTATTTGTCTTACTTTAAGCACTGGCCGAAAAATAAATTTCTAATGAGATATCATAATCATTGGCTTGCTCAGTTTGAAATGGGCATTTGGGTCTTTCATGATCCATGAAAGAAATAATTGAGAATCTGTGCTTTACTAAAATTAAAAACTTCTGCTCTGCCAAAGATAATACCAAGAAAATTAGAAGAAAAGCCAAAGACTGGGAGAAAATATTTGCAAAAGATACATTTGGTAAAGGATTGTTATCCAAGAAATACAGAGACCTCTTAAAACTCTACAATTAAAAAAAAAAACAACCTAAATAAAAAATAGGCCAAAAAACTTAAAGACACCTTGCTGAAGAAATACACATGGCAAGCATGTGAAAAGTTGCTCCCACATCATATGTCATCATAAAAATGCAAACTAAAGTGACAATGGAGTTCCACTACACACCTATTAAAATGGTCCAAATCTAGAACACTGACAATGCCAAGTGTTGATGAGGATGTGGAGCAATAGGAACTCTCATTCACTGATGGTGGGAATGCAAAATGGTCCAACCACTTTGGAAGACACCTTGGCAGTTTTGTACAAAACTAAACATACTCTTACCGTATGATCCAGAAAATAAAAAAGCATTATAAGAAAATAAAGAACTATAAAATGCCAGAGGTAAACACATTGGTATACAATGACTGAAGTTGGACTTTAAAGTCAGTTTTGACTTTCCAAATAGACAAAGGAAGACGGGAATGGAGATCAGGCACACAGTGCACATTGTTCATAAGATGAAAGGCCCACCAAACTTATAAAACTAAACGTAAGCTTACCAGAGGATCCAGCAATTATGTTTCTAAGTATTTACCCAAAGGAGTTGAAAACTATGTCCACACAAGAACTTGCACATGGATGTTTACAGCAGCCTTATTCGTAATTGCCAAAACTTGGAAGCAACCAAGATGTCCTTTAATAGGTAACTGGGTAAATAAACTTTAGAAAATCCAAACAATGAGATATTATTCAGTGGTATGAATAAATGAACTATCAAACTACCAAAAGAGATGGAAGAAATTTAAGTGACATTGTTAAGTGAAATAAACCAATATGAAAATGTTATATATTTTATGATTACAACTATGTGAGATTTTGGAGAAGGTGAAACTATGAAGACAATAAAAAAGATCAGTGGTTTCCAGGTATGGGTGATAGGAATGGGGAAGGGATTAACAAGAAAAATACAAGACTTGGGGGAACTAAAACTACTGTCTCTGATATTATAATGGTAGATACATATCATTATATATTTGTCAAAACCCACTGAATGTATGACACAAAAAGTGGACTTTTAGGTAAACTGTGGCCTTTGGGTGGTTATGATTTGTCAATGTAGGTTCATCCTTGGTTAAAAAAAAAAGTACCACTCTGGTGAGTGATTCTAATAGTGGAGGGTGGGAGAGGTATGCATGTGTAAAGGAGTATTTGGGAAATCTCAGTACCTTTCCCTTAGTTTTATTATAAGCCTAAAACTGCTTTAAAAAGGGTTAATAATAATAATTTTTAATAATAATAATTTTTAAATAATAATTTTTAAATAATTAATTTTTAATAATAATTTTTAAAAAGTATGGACTCTCATTGTGGTTTTGATTTGTATTTCCCTGATGGCAAGTGATGCAGAGTATTTTCTCATGTGCTAGCAGTAATGTCCACAATAGCCAAACTGTGGAAGGAGCCTCGGTGTCCATCGAAAGATGATGGATAAAGAAGATGTGGTTTATGTATACAATGGAATATTACTCAGCCATTACAAATGACAAATACCCACCATTTGCTTCAACGTGGATGGAACTGGAGGGTGTTATGCTGAGTGAAATAAGTCAATCGGAGAAGGCAAACATTATATGGTCTCATTCATTTGGGGAATATAAATAATAGTGAAAGGGAATAGAGGGGAAGGGAGAAGAAAAGGGTAGGAAATATCAGAAAGGTAAATAGAACATAAAGACTCCTAACTCTAGGAAACGAACCAGGGGTGGTGGAAGGGGAGGAGGATTGGGGGTGGGGGTGACTGGTTGGCGGGCGCTGAGGGGGGCACTTGATGGGATGAGCACTGGGTGTTATTCTGTATGTTGGCAAATTGAACACCAATAAAAAATAAATTTATTATTAAAAAAAAGTATGGACTCTCTGCTCATCCTGATTAGGCTCTGATATCCTTCTCTTCTTCAGCCACTGTGGATACTTATATTGTTTTGTCATACTTAAAGATGTCAAGATTAAATTGTTCAGAAAAAGAAGAGGATGTAGGGGAAGTGAGGGCAGCATGATTTTCTCTTTTGGGGAGTGAGGGGATCGTCAAACTAATTGCAAACTATATACATTAATAGAATAAGATAATGAAAACAATCTTGAAAATGAACAAAGTTGTAGGCTTTCCTGGATATGAAAACTTACAACGAAGATACTGTGATGTTTGGTCCAAGATAGGCAAATGGACCAGTGGAATAGAATACAGAATCTGGGAACAGTCTATACATGGATAGTAGATATATGACAAAAGTGGTACTACAGAGCAGTGGGGAAGAGGATGGTTTTCAATAAGTGATTTTTGAATCTATTAGCTATCCATACACAAAATGAATCTTGATCCTTATATATACCCCTCACAAGTTCTGGTAACACTTATATCTTACTGCAGAAGGTAATTTCTTTATACCTTGAAATAGGACAAATTTTCTTAAATAACATACAAAGATTCCTACCCACAAAGGGAAAATATAAATTGGGCCATCTTATTTTAATGAGTAATTTTTGTTTTTCAGAAGAACACTTTAGGAGAATGAAAAGAGAGAATGGAAAAATATATTTCCAGCAGATATAACTGAGAAGGGCCCAAGTTCAGACTATATAGTTTTTAAAATAATAAATTTATTTTTTATTGGTGTTCAATTTGCCAACATACGGAATAACACCCAGTGCTCATCCCGTCAAGTGCCCCCCTCAGTGCCCGTCACCCATTCACCCCTACACCCCGCCCTCCCCACCTTCCACCACCCCTAGTTCGTTTCCCAGAGTTAGGAGTCTTTATGTTCTGTCTCCCTTTCTGATATTTCCTACCCATTTCTTCTCCCTTCCCTTTTATTCCCTTTCACTATTATTTATATTCCCCAAATGAATGAGAACATATAATGTTTGTCCTTCTCCGATTGACTCATTTCACTCAGCATAATACCCTCCAGTTCCATCCACGTTGAAGCAAATGGTGGGTATTTGTAATTTCCAATGGCTGAGTAATAGTCCATTGTATACATAGACCACATCTTCTTTATCCATTCATCTTTCGATGGACACTGAGGCTCCTTCCACAGTTTGGCTATTGTGGACATTGCTGCTATAAACATTGGGGTGCAGGTGTGGGGGATTTACCCCAAAGATACAGATGCAATGAAATGCCGGGACACAAGACTATATACTTTAAAAGAACTTAGAAATTATGAAGAAAATGACAACATAATTTTAAAAAAATGAGCAATATATTAGGAACTTCACAAATGGAGATTTTCAAAGAGCTGATAAACATATGAAAACGTGCTTAACTCTACTAGTAAATAGGGAAATACAAAATAATACCATGATAAGATACAACAAAAAGGCTTAGAAAATAGATGGACATGACCAGGTGTTAACAAAGATGTGGAGATCAGGAATGCTTATGCATTACTGATGACAGTATAGATTGGTGCAACACCTTTAGAAAACAGTTTGTCTCTTCAAATTTAATACATGCTTAGTGTATAAATCAACAATTCTGTAGGTAAATATTAAATTTAAATATATAAACATAATATATAACAATTTAGGTAAATATCTAACATAAATAAATTAATAAACATTAAATAATCAGAAGGCATACACAAGAATATCCATAGCTATTTGTAATAGTTCTAAACTGAAAAAGGCATAAATGTCCATCTATAGTAGAATGGATCAATACATTGTACTATGTATATTGTAGTACTCTATAACAATAGATATTAACAAATATATATTGCTACTTGCAATAACACGAATGAACTTCATAAATATAATTATGAATGAAAAAATCCAGGATCAAAAGTGTGTGTATTCCATTTTTGTAGAATTTTTTTTTCTTGGTCTTGTTTGAACTTTATTTATTTTTTTTGTATATTTTTTTATTGGAGTTCGATTTGCCAACATATAGTGTAACCCTCAGTGCTTAAAAAGGCAAGCTAGTCTGTAGTTTTAGAAGTCACAGTAGTTATTCCCAAAGGAGGAAATGAGGGAGTAGATAGAAAGGAGCGTAAGGGGAGCTTTTGGGGTGCTGGTAATGTAATTGAGCTAGATGGTAGTTACATGGGTCATCAATCTGTACTTTTCTGAATGTATGTTATGCTTGACAAAAAATTAGAAACTAAACAAAAGGATTAAATAACAGATTAGTCACAGTCAAATAGAGAAATGGTGTATGTTCTGTGGGCATTTGAAAAGAATGTATTCTGTTGTTGGGCAGAGTGTTTTCTAAACATTGATAGATCCAAATGACTGATGGTATTTTGAATTCTTTATCTTTGCCGATTTTCCATCTAATTGTTCCATAAATTGAGAAAGGTAGAGTTCTCCAACTATAATTTTAGATTTATCAATTTCTCCTCTCAATTCTATCAGAATTTTGCAGCTCTGCTATTTGCTGCATACACATTTAGGATTTCTGTGTCATTTTAGTGGATTGACCTTTTTATCATTATATAATGTTCCTCCCCAGTTCTGGTAATTTTCTTTGTTTTCAAGTCAATTTGTATAATATAATGCAGCTACTCCTACTTTATTTTATTTTATTTTATTTTTTTAAGAATTTATTTATTCATGAGAGACAGAGAGAGAGGCAGAGACATAGATGGAGAAGCAGGCTCTCTGCAGGAGCCCAATGTGGGACTCCATCTCAGACTCTGGGATCACATCTTGAGTCAAAGGCAGACGCTCAACTGCTGAGCCACCCAGGCGTCCCCCTACTTTATTTTAAATAATATTTCTGTGATAGTCTTTTTCTATTCATTACTTTTAATCTGCCTATACTGTTATATTTGGAGTGATTTTTTTTTTTTGTAGACAGTGTACAGTTGGGTGATTTTTTTAACCCATTCTACTAATCTGTCTTTTAATTGCTGTATTTTGACTGTTACTTTTTAATGTAAGTATTGGTATGTTAGAATGTAAATCTATTATTTATTTATTTATTTATTCATTTATTCATTCATGAGATACAGACGGAGACATAGGCAGAGGGAGAAGGAGACTCCCTGCAGGGAGCCCAATGCAGGACTCCATCCTGGGACCCTAGGACAATGCCCGGAGCCGAATGCTGATGCTCAACCACTGAGCTAGCCAGGCGTCTCTAAATCTATCATTTTTTATTTGTGTTTGTTGTCTCTACTTTTTTTGGATCTTTTATTCTGCCTTCCGATGTGTTGCTTAAACATACCTGATAATTCCATTTTGAGTCTCTAATATTTTTGAGTAGTTTGTGTAACTATTTTGATGGTGTATATATGGTATATATATCACCAAAAATGGTGGTTGTGCTAAATATATTACACTATATATATATATACACAATACACTATATATAGTACAAACATAATACACTGCATATACATATTACACTATATATACATATATAAAACATCAATATCTACTAGTGCCATCAGCTTATCAGTTGAAGTAAAATATAGAAACATTATCCCCTTTCATGTTCTTTTACTGTCTCCTATTTAGAATAACAATGTCTTAAATACTTCCTCTATATACCTTTAGAATCACATCAATCATATAATTTCAGCTTTTAACTGTGAAATATAATTTAGAGAAAATTCTAGAGAGTAAAGAGAGACTATTTTATTTATCCATATTTTTGCTTGCCATTGTTCTTTTTTCCTTCCTGATATTCCAAGTTTTGTCTTTTCATTGTTTCCTTTCTGTTTAGAGAACTATCTTTAGAATTTTTTTTAGGGCAACAGATTCTCTTAATTTTTAGTACTTTAAATATATACTGCTTCATAGAATTACCATATTACCCAGTAATTCTACCACTGGATATGATACCCAAAGATATGGTACCCACTGGATACCCAAAGAACATGAAAACACTAATTAAAAAAGATATATGTACCCATGTTTATTGCAGCATTATTTATAATAGCCAAGATATATGGAAGCAACTCAAGTGTCCATCCATAGATGAATGGATAAGGAAGATGTGATACACACAGATAATGGACTACTTACAAGTCATAAAAAAGAATGTTGCCATTTGCAACAACATAGATGGATCTAGAGGATATAGCGCTAAATGAAATGCATTAGTCAGAGGAAGACAAATGCCATATGACTTTATTCATATGTGGAGTTTAAGAAACAAAACAGATGAATAAAAAAAAAAAAAAAAGAAAAACAGACTCTTAAACACAGAGAACAAGCAAGTGGTTTCCAGAGGGAAGGTGGGTGGGTAAAATAGGTGAAAGGGGGACTAAGTGTTTACTGTGATGAACAGTGAGTAATGTATAGAATTTTTAAAAAAGATTTTATTTATTCATTCATGAGAGACAGAGAGAGAGAGAGAGAGAGAGAGAGAGAGAGAGAGAGAGAGAGAGAATGGCAGAGACAGGCAGAGGGAGAAGCAGGCTCCATACAGGAAACCCAATGTGGAGCTCGATCCCGGGATTCCAGGATCACACCCCTGGCCAAAGGCAGGTGCTAAACCGCTGAGCCACCCAGGGATCCCCCTATAGAATTTTTTAATCATTATATTGTGCACCTATAACTAATACATGTTAATTATACTTCAATAAACAAAATTTTACCTCCTTTATTAATATAGTATATAGACCAAGCCTAAAACAATTGATCAATAAATATATTACAGAACTGAAAAAAATAAAATGAAGATGTGCTACTTGTTTCTGGCTTCCATGGTTCTGATTAGCTATTTGCTTTCTTTGAACTATTTTTCTCCTCTAGGCAAAGCGTCATTTCTCTCTTGATGCTTTCAAGATTTTTTGTCTTGAGTTTTCAAAGGTGTGGCTATGATGTATCTTCACATGTGGGTTTCTTTGAGTTGATCTTGGTTGGTCTTTGTATATAGATTATTGAATTTGTAGGTCAATGTCTTTTGCCAAACTTAGAGTTTTTAGTCATTATTTCTTGGAATACTTTTTCAGTGCTGTCCTTCTCTTCTCCTTCCCAGACATCTCTGTCATGAAAGTTACTTTTTTTTTTTTTTTTTAAGTCTTACAGGTTCTTGAAGTGCTGTTCATTTTTTTCCTTTGGCTATTTTCTGTTATTCAGATTACATTTCTATTGTTTTGTCTTCCAACGATTGTTTCCTCTAACCATTTAATTCTGCTGTTGAGACTATCTGCTGTATTTTTTTAAGTTGCTTAACTTTTTAGTTCTAAAATTGTCGTTTGGTTCTTCTTGATATCTTCTCTTTATTTGAGGCTTGTTATGTATTTGCTGAAGCTTTCTATTTTTTTTCATGTTTCAAGTTTGTCCATAATGGCTTGTTGAAGCATTTTTATACTGTCTACATTAAAATCTTTGTCAGATAATTCTGAAATACCTGTTATCTTGATGTTGGCATCCAATTATTATTTTTTCCATTTATTTTAAGCTCTTCCTGATTCTTGTATGAATGATTTTTAAAAACGAAAGTCTATACATTTTGGGTATTATGTTATGAAACTCTGAGTCTTATTTAAACCTATTTTAGCTAGCTTTTTCCTGAAACAACTCTGGTAGAGGAAGGTGGAGGGCACTGCCTTATACTCTCAGATGGGAGTGGAAGTTTAAATTTCCCACTTGACTTTTATTGACATCCAAGGAAGGTGCTCCTAATTACTGCTGGGCAGGGGAATGACTTTTGGCTCCCCACTAGATCTCTACTGAGACCTTCTTGTCTGGGGAGTGGTAGCAGTGCCTTGTTACTGCTCCTTACATGGCCTCCACTGACACTGGTTACTAGTTAAGGTCCTGACTCTCTCTTAGACTTCCCTTGACATTATACCATCGGAGGGTGTGGGGATCTTGTTAATGCTGGGTAGGAGGCAGTGTGTGTGTGTGTGTGGGGGGGGGGGGATCTTGTTAATGCTGGCTTCCCACATGGTCTCCACTGATGCAATCAGGCAGCAATTATTCGTGCTCATTGAGAATCAAAATTCCAGCTTCCTACTCAGTCTTCTCTGATACTTCCGCAGTGAGGGTGGTAGATTGGGAAGTTATAGCCTGGGAAAGATGGAAGTCTAGGCTACTTGATCATATGAGTGGAGTTGGGGGTAACAGTTTTTTTTCTGTGGTGTTTGAAGGAGTGGAATGGTTATTGTCTAAAAGTTTTCTGCCTTGCTAGGTCAGCCCTTTCCTGGTCTTTAGCTAGAGAGTTGACTTTTGTTGGGGACTTTTCCACTCAATGCCTGTTGGGATTCCCAGGTTGCTGACTTTCTCACCTCTGGATCTGGAATACATGAGACAACCAACCAACCTAAGGGACTCACTGCTGTATTGTTCCTTGTTTCCTAAGGTCCTTAGCTGGTCTGTTTTCTCTTTACATTTTAGAATCTTTTTATGTGTTTTCTATATAAAGTCCCGGGTTTTAGTTCTACTTAAGGAGAAGAATAGAGATATGTTTGCTTCCTTCATTTTCCTAGGAGTCTGTTCAAAATTTAATGTGAAATAAGAGGAAGAAAGAAACATCTCAATATAGGGTAAGGCCTCATTTTGGTTAAAAATTATGTAAGTACCCATGTACCTGTAGTAGCATGAACACACACAGCTACAGGAAAGGGAAACACACCAGAATGTTCTTTCCCTTTCTTTGGATAGTAGGTCAGCTTCTAAATTTTTCAAAGTATCCAGTTATTTTTATAGTTGGAAAAAATAATACATGAAAATAATTTCCCATTTATTTAAAAAATTATTTTATGTGGTTGCTAAAAATGGACATCCTCTTACTTACTTTGATAAGCTTATAGATTATTAAATAAGTAAATATATCCTTGATGTTAAATACTTTAAAACTATTAATCTCTAGAAAAATACCAGGGATTATCTTTGTATATAATGAAGAGATACCATAAATACAGAGTATTAAGAGCTTTCTTTTCTTGTTATACTTCCATGATTTTCCTCCAAGTTACTTCTGAATAGAAAGTGGATGATTGTGTACCCACTTTTTAAGTTATCAAATTGGCAGTGAATTGTTCTTACCATCTTTAAGCTCTGTAAACACATATCTCACCTTTGTGACCCAGGAGTCTGTTAGTGCTATAAGTGTGTTTTTAACAACTCTGCTGGTTAGAGAGTTCAAAGTGGGAACCAGGGCAGCCCTGGTGGCACAGCGGTTTACTGCCACCTGCAGCCCAGGGCCTCATCCTAGAGACCCAGGATTGAGTCCCACCCACATCGGGCTCCCTGCATGGAGCCTGCTTCTCTCTCTGCCTCTCTCTCTCTCTCTCTCTCTCTCTGTGTCTCTCATGAATAAATAAATAAAATCTTAAAAAAAACAAAGTGGGAACCATACTTCTTGATTTCTATGTTTGGCTCTATAACTCCAACTGAGTAGGACCTCACCTTGACCCACTTCAATTTCCCTTTCTGGATGCTGTGGGCGATGACAGCACATGTATGGAAGATGACTGAGTGGGCCAAGAATAAAAATAGAACTTTAAAGAGAACCCTTGGGAGATCACAAAATTAAGAATTTCTTCCATCCCCTCCAATATATATAAAATTTGTTTTTGTTATTGAGTCCAAGAATTCATGCAGCCAAACAGTGTAATGCACATTAATCATAGGAAACAAACTGAGGATCTCTGGAGGGGAGGGTGGTGGGAGGGATGGGGTAACTGTGTGATGGACATTTAGGAGGGCATGTGATGTAACGAGCACTAGGTATTACATAAAACTGATGAATCATTGACCTCTACCTCTGCAACCAATAATATACATATGTTAGTTAATTAAACTTAAATAAAAATTTTAAAAGCCTTTTTTCCCCTCTGGAAACCAGAATGCAGGATTTATCAAATCCTTCCTTGAAATTCTGTTCCTTTATATCTAACAAGCTAGGAAGGACTGTTTGTCTTCCTTCTTGCATGAAAAATCAGAAATACTCAAGACTCATCTTCTTAGACCCATATTCTTTAAGTATTACAAGGCAGTTTGAGTAGTCATCAGGCTTACCTGCCTGTGAAAATAACCACCATAATCTAATAGCAAATTTAATTTATTCATGGACAGAAAAAATGCAAAGAGAAACTATTTCCAACTGCCAGGTGTAAGTTGAGAAGATCCTTTTGTTTGTTTTGGTAATTTAATTTCTCAAATATGCACAATTGTCCATCAGCATTTGGGCATTGAATAGAGCCCATTTTTCCCCAGCTAAGTTAAACATGTGCCAGGAGGTCAGTTTATTACTCTGGGCAGTGACAGACAGGGCTCCCTGCACTGCTCTATTTGTAATTGTTACCTTGGTAGATTGAACATCTTGGCTACCTGTTGCTTATATGCAGATCTGGCATATGCTCCCATTTCCTAGTGAGAAAAAGATGGAGCTACAAACTCTTAACTATACTCCTTGATGCTGTAGGATCTTAATTGCCATATGTAAATAGAGACAGAGCTTGAGAAAATCTGAGAGGAAATTTCTTCAGACTTCTCCTCAATCAGCTGGAAGATGACCAACTTACATATGCCCTAAACTAGTAAAGAAACAGACTTCCAAACATCAGAAGCTCTATTTTTCTCACTATAGCCTGCTGCTAAAAGGTGTCCTATGTAAATAGTGATTCATCATCAAGCAAGTGTCATGTAAAGGACAGTGGAATTTTGATCATGTTCAGATGGCATTATGGCTTAGAGAACCAAGAATGCATAAATCTTGCTTTGTCAATTCTCACCTTTACCACAAGGTTACAGAAGAAGCCTCATACCAGAGGCAAAGAAAATAGGCATGAAAACTACTTATGCTTACACTCGTATATCGTACCCCCAAAGGAGCTATTCTGTACAGCTGGGTTGGCAGTCAGCTCAAGCTCAAGGCTTAGCCTGTGCAAGACTTCTCTCCCTCCTAATTTTCAGTCTTATCAGTTGGCTGCTGGAGACAAAAACAAACAAACAAATAAACAAACAAAAAAACCCTTATGAGGATGAGATGAGAAGATGGGGAGCGAGATGGTTGGGATTGTTACTAGCACCATATGCTTCAAAGTCTGGTCCATAGATCAACAACATCAGTATCACCTAAAAATTTGTTAGAAATGCAGAATATGTGGTCTCATCCAAGACATATTCAATCAGAATGTGCATTTTAAATAAGATCTCCATGTGCTTGTATGCATGTTCATATCCTGTGCTAAGAGATAGGCCTTGGGTCAGCTTCCTCATTTCTGGGTATATCTGTGTCTTTAGTACATAGTGACCTTAACCTCTGACCAATCTACCCTAGATGTGTACAGTTAGATCGGTACTCTTTACTCTTAGGGATCATGGAGGAGTAAGGGTAGAACAACAATAGCTGAGACCTCCTCTTAATTGCATGTGAAAAACGCTGGTTCTATAGTGTTAAATTGATTTCTTTATTGCAGGATTTTCTCAGCGTGTTTGTCTAAGCCTTCTCAGGCTGACATAACAAAATAACATAGATGGTGTTTAAACAACAGACATTTATCACAGTCCTGTGGCTAGAAGTCAAAGGTGAGGGTGCAACATGGTTGGGTTTTCATGAGAACTCTCTTCCTGGCTTGCTGTTGACCAGCTTCTTGCTGGTGGACAGACAGGAAAAGCTCCTTCCTGTTTCTTATATGGAACACTAATTCCATCATGAAGGACCCTGATGACCTCATCTAAACCTAATTACCTCCCAAGGCTCCATCTCCAAATACTATCAGGCTTGGGGTTAAGGCTTCAACATATGAATCTGGTGGGAGGCAGACACATAATTCAGTCCACAGCAACACTAATGTGCATTAAAACTTTCAAAAAGAGAATAAAATATGTAATATTGCTTAAACCTTTCAAATTGTAGAAACCTGTTTTGAAGGAATACCTACTAACAATGGATGTTTCACAGAACACAGTATGGGAAGAGCCACCCTAAGGGGAATCATTGTTCTTGTTGAAACAGAATAAAGTCCTCCATTCTCATTCCCATATGAGATTGAATTTGCTTAATTGCATGTACTTTGAATTTGTCAATTTTCCAAGTTAAGTCACCCATAGTGAAGTGATATCTTACATGATGGTTAGGAACCAGAGTGAGTGCCTAAAGCAAAGATTGCATTTTAGCCAAAATTTTCTTTGAAAACAACTTTGAAATAACACCAGATATTATAGACTGACTTGTCATCACTCAAGAAATCTAGTATAACCTGTGTTAACATCAGTGCTGGTTCTTATCACCATTTTTTAGGTGAGTACTGGATCAAGAATCAGGACACCATCTAGTTTGAAGAGCGTAGATCTTTAAATACTAGAAACACACTCAACATAATGAGATACATTTTAAGATGAGAGTGGGAATGAAGACTGGAGAAAGCACACTCATGTCTCCTGTTCTAAGCTGTGGAGGGTACATGTGTTTAGTGGAATGGTCCATATATATACTGTGTAAGTAGTTTTGTGTCTCGTTCTCTCTCTTAGCATTCATTATTGAATTTACATATGTAAAATTTGTGTATGCTGCAGTACCTTTGTGTTAAACACAGAATTTCAGAGCGAATTTTGCCAGGCAAGACCAGACGCCTGGATTCAAAGTCATATGATGGCCTTTGGTGAATTTAATGCAGTCTGGAGTCTGGTCCTTAAAATCATAATGATCTCAGAATCTCAGCAACAGTGATTGTTTCCCCAGTTAATACAGACTGATGCATATGAATTAGGATGTCAATTTATGTTGAGAAATAAAGCCGTTGCTTAGATTGGGATGCTAGTGTCAGCAGATCATCATAATTTCCCTATAGGCAGTGTAAGTGGGAAGCCCAGATACATTTACAAAAGCCATTCTAAAATGTTCAATGTGAAATGAAAATGGTCCAAGCTGTTTTGCTGAAAGATACTGGTGGATGAAACGGTTAGCTACTCCATTTTCCAAGTAAGTGAGTCATTCCATTGGCTTGCATTTAGGAAAAAGTCTTTGAGTTCAGTTTTGCTTGGACCAATAGTGGGCAAATCACTTTCCTGTGCAACTGAATTCATCTTTCTCTGACACATTCATGGGGAACTGAATTTATGTGGTTTCCAAGGAGAGCATAACAAGGTTCAATGCCCAGCATTATTACTGTTTTTCTTTTGTGTTTTATTGGTATAAAGAGAGGATGACCTTTGCTATCCCACCCAAAGCATTTTGTTGGCAAAAGCTGTGACCTAAGGAAGAGAATGTTCCAGCCTGAGAGCCACCAGCCACCATGAAGACATTGGGTGGTATTTTCTTTTATAGAGTCTCCTTTGACAGGATGGAGGATTTCAGTAGACTCACCAACATGGCTCTCCTCCCTGCTCTCCTCCTTTTGAGGAACACACACCACCTCCATTGACAAAATGATGAAGCATGTCATTTTCCTTTTCTGTTCCTCTTACTATGTAATCTATTCTTCCTCTTTCCTCTCCCTAGAAGTGCAGAACATTGATTATGTAAACATTTCTCATATTCTTATTTTCATCAATTGAACCAAGTTGGGGAGGGGGAAGCAGTTGGCAAGAATTTTTCTGTAAAGGGTCAGATAGTAAATATTTTTGGCTTTGTAGGCCACATAGTATTTTGTCAACTGTTCACTTCTGCCACAGGAGAGCAAAAGCAACCATAGACAATACATAAATAAATGAGTGTGGTTGTACTCCAATAAACTTTACTTGTGGGCATTGAAATTTGAGTTTCAAATAACTTCTATGTGTCACAACATATTTTTAAGTTTTTCCCAACCATTTAAAAATATATAACCTCTCTTAGTTTATGCCTTGTTAAAAAAAAAAAAAAAAAGCTGATAGTGGGCCACAGCTTGCTGATCCTTTCTCTAAGGAATTGGCTAATGTTCCCACCTGTGCCACTGTTTTCTCTTGCTTCTGGTTTGGTGAAAGGAAAAACAGGAGCCACTATTTAATGTATATTTTGTCCTTGGTATGGGGAAGTGGAATTGTTCAGCAGTTATAAGTACAGGTCTTGTGATCAGACACAACTAGGTTCAAATCTGTTTTATCTCATAGTAGAGCAAATTGCATAACCTCTCTGAGCACCAATTTCCTTATCCATAAAAATCATATTGCTGTACCTCGTGGGATTAAATAGACAATTTATGTGAGACATTTAACATAGTAGCTACCACACAGTATGAATACAGCACGCAGTAGCTATGATTATTAGGTTTTTATCAAAGAAACTTTATTTCTGCTTGTGATTCTTCTACCTGCTTTTACCTGGGGCATGTCAATCTCTTCTCTGAGCCTTAGTTTTTAACCAAGGGGGCTTTTGAGACTAGTCAATTCAAGATACAAAAATGTTTGTGATTTTTTTATGCTTGTTTCATAACCTTTTGCATAGTAAATGTATTAAAGATGATTGCTGTTTTTAAAAAAATACATGTTCCAAGGGTAGACTTCGCAGTTTTGAAATGCAACTCTGTATTTGTGAGAAACAGAGGAGGAAATGCAGAAGGATTTTTTGTTCTGGTGATTTGTATTTAACAGAAGCTTGACCCCCTTCCTCTCTTCTTCCTGGGCCAGTTGACAGTTAAAACAAAATTCTTTTTTTTTTTTTTAAAGATTATTTACTTTAGGGAGAGAGAGAGAAAAGAGAACTCACACAGTAGGAGGGACAGAGAGAGATGAGGGGAGAGAGAATCTCCAGCAGACTCCCGGCTGAGTTGTAGAGCCCAACTTAGGGCTTGATCCCACAACCCCAGGATCATGACCTGAGCCAAAATCAAGAGTCAGAAGCTTAACCAACTGAGCTACCCAGGTGCTCTAAAGACAAAGTTCTTGAAACAAAATTCTTTTGGATTTACAATAGGTGCCATTATCTCAAAAAGTATCTGGTGCTCACCTGGCCCTTTAATAATTCCTCTATGATACTGTGATGTTTATGGAACTCAATTTGAGGAGCCCAGGTGAGAAAAGACCCATGAAATGAAAAAAAGCCTGCAAATGCAGATAGCATTTCTTCCCCAGTTAAGGGAGAACGGTGCCATCTAATTATTTCCAATTACAATTGCGTTTCTTTCTTTAATGTTTTCTATGCTGATATCCAAGTTGCTAATGAAGCAGGCCCCCGCTTTATAATCCTCATTGTTGCAACTTGCTGGGCTTAATTGCTTTGTCTCCATAACAGACAGACATTCTGAACAATTAGACAATAATAAGGAAGCAAGATGGGGAAATGGCTTAGATTCTTTTATTTTAATTATGCTGATAGTGCACCCTACAGTTCTGAATCAGTGCTGAAGTGCTATTTTTGATGGCATTCAATAACATCCAACTAGAGCTAATAAATTTATATTTCTAATGCAAAAGAACCCCTTCCTCTGTCTCAACTGATTATTGTTTTTTTGTAAAACAGTAATACTTCCTTATGCACGTGTCATGTTTCATCTTTAGTTTCCTTTACAACATTCTTATTCTGTGTTACTCTTATATGAAGAGAAAATGGAGTGTCCTAGCTGGCTCAAGTTACTTAGCATTTTTGACATCTAGTTGCCCAATTATTTTCAAGAATGCCTCCTAAAATTAATGTTTGCTAAAATACCTTTTAAAGATCCAAAAGTAAAAATATGAAGCTCGGATCTTGGGCTGTTCTGAGGGTTGAGGAATAGAAAGCCCTACATGATTGGTCCCTACCTCATCTCCAGTTTCTCCTATTTGCCTACCATCTCCAGCTACATTGGTTTTCCAATACCATGAACAGCACAAGCTCAGCCTTACCTGATAGTCTTCCTCTTTCTTTGGATGGCTGGTTCATTTTCATCCTTTAATTTCAACTAAAATGCCTCCTCCCCAGGGAGGCCTTTCCTTATCCCTTCATCTCTTTTGCTATACCCCTTTCCTCCACCCTTTCATACCATCTTTTATTCAATTTAATTTATTTCCTCCACAGCACAAATTGTGTCAGATATTTTCTTTTCTATTTGTTAAATGCCTACTTACCTTTAGGGCAGGATTACATCTGTTTTGTTAACCATTGTATAACTAGGAAATAAATAGTGCCTGAAAGTCGTTGGTGTTACATAAGTATTTGTTGAACAAATGTGTGAATAAATGGAAGGATGCATTCTTTTTTTCCTCCCACTATGTAATCTCAGGGTAATTATGGTCTGCTGCTGTCCTATTCAAACTTCCGATTGGAAATTAATACACTAGCCTCCCTCATAAGATTGTGAGTTCCCTGAGGACAGAGATTTGGGTTTGGAGATCTTTGTATTATCAGTGTCTAACATGGTATCTCTATATAGTTGTGAATCAGCAAGTCAGAGAAAGGCATAAAAACATTCCAAAAGAACATGGACATTGATATCTATGTTTTATATATTAAGATAGTGGTTTGTCAAGAAATCTATAGACTTAAAGATAATGCTATTTATTCTCTTGGGATGAGGAGTGGGTGAGAATATGTTCTCACTTATTTCCTTAAAACAATCAAAACCAGACTAATTTTCTATTTTAGAATTATGATACTTAGATGTTTATGTGTATATTTATCTTATTTTGCTTTCATAAGTAATGCATTATTGATGTAGAAGCTGGAAAAATTTAGAAAAGGATATAGTAGGAACAAAAATGATCCATAATTCCACAACCTGGAAAAAACACTGTTAACCTTATAGCATGTTTCCCTAAGGACCAAACACACACACACACAGCAGTGTTTAATTCATTACAAATAACACAAAAGAACTTGAATACTTTTGTGTCCTATTTATTATTTATTTAATAGTATATCAAGAAAATTTAAACATGTCGTTGCAATCCTTTGAAAATATAATTTTTAATGACTGTAAAAAATACTGTTGAAAAGATTCATTATAAGGTATTAAACTACTTCCTCATTATTAAATATCAAGTATTTTTCATGCTGTTTTTGGCTCTAATAATGAATTGTGTTGGTGACATCTATGTTTCAAAAGTACCTGTTTATATTACTGAATATTTCCTTAAGACAAAGTCCTACATATGGACTTAGTGGTCAAAAAACAGGAATAGTTTAAGACTTTTGTTCAGATATTCAAATTGCTTTCCAGGAGGTTGTGTCAAGTCATATTTCCACCAGAGTTTGATACTTGATTCATCCCTTCTTCACTAGCATTCAGTATTTTGCCTCCTTTTCCTATGAGATTTCTGTTTATTTTTTGCCCCCTGTTCTATGTAGTATCATTGTTTTTCTTATGGATTTATTTGATACTCTATCTACCAAAGATTTTGCATTTTTATTATATTTACGGAAAAATCTTCCCTGCCACCATTTTTGTTAGCCTTAAAACATTGAAAGACTAGTCTTATTAAAGTATAATTTACTTAAAATAATACTTAAGTGTGCAATTTCAGTGAATTTTGACAAATATATTGAGTTGTAACTACCTTTGCACTCAAGATAAAGAACATTTTCATCATCCTAAAAATTCTCATTTTATTTTGTAGTCAATACATTCCCTTCACCCCTGGTGTCTGACAACCACTGTTCTTATTTATGTCACTTTGGTTTTGCTTTTTGCTAGAATTTCATATAAATGGAATCTTATATTAAGTAGTTTCAGTGCATTTTTTTTAGTTAGCATAGTACATTTATCCATTTTTTTAATAAATAAAATCTTTTTTTTAAGATTTATTTATTTATTCATGATAGATGTAGAGAGAGAAAGAGAGAGGCACAGGCACAGGAGGAGAGAGAAGCAGGCTCCATGCCAGGAGCCCGACGCGGGACTCGATTCCGGGACTCCAGGATCACGCCCTGGGCCAAAGGCAGGCACCAAACCTCTGAGCCACCCAGGGATCCCCCATTTATCCATTTTTTATGTATATCAGAAATTAATTCTTTTTATTGCTGAGTAGTATTTCATGATATGACTGTACCATGATTTATTTATTGGTTGAAATTCATTGGGGCTGTTTATAGTTTTTGGCTATTAAGAATAACATTCCTATGGAGGATGCGGAGAACTTCCACTTCAGGGCAACATAGAATAATAGAGACTGAATATTCATCCCACCTAAGAAAACAAAAAAGTAGACAAAACATATAAAATAATGGTTTACCAAGATATTGGACTTGAGATAATAAAAGTTATCCCAGAGTGATGAAAAAAGAGAGCAAAGAACAGACGGTACAAATAGAAACAGTCTATCATCTAAAAAATATCACATCAAATGTAAATGGTTTAAATAGCTTAATTTAAAAGCAGAGATGGTCAGATTGTATTAAAAACTCATAGGACTTAATTATATGCTGCTTACGAAAAAAAACTACTTTAAATATAAGTCACAAAAAGATTAAAAATCAAAAAGATAGAAAAAGGTCTGCTGAAAGACATTAATCAAAGAGAAGCTGGAATGGCTATGTTAATATCACATAAAGTAGACTTCAGAACAAGAAATATCGTCAGAGATAAGGTAATTTTATAATTATGAGAGACTCAATTCCTCAAGAAGTCACAACAATTATAGCTCATCACAGCATCATTTACAATGACAAAGTCATGGAACAACCTAAATGTCCATTGATGGATAAATAGATGAAGAAAATAGTATGTATCTATATGTCTGTGATATATGTATATATATACACATGATAGAATATTTCAGCCATAAAAAAGAATGAAATCTTGTAATTTGTGAAAACATGGATGGATCTTGAGGGCATTATGCTAGGCAAAGTAAACCAGAAAAAGACAAATACCATATGATCTCACTTATTTGTAATATCTAAACAGAAATCAATCTCATAGATTCAGAAAACAGACTGATGAGGTGGGGATGGGGAGGTAGGTTAAGTTGGTGAAGGGGACTGAAAATCACAAACTTCCATTTATAAAATAAATAGGTCTCGGGGATGTAATGTACAACATGGTGACTATAGCTAATAATACTGTATTGCATATTTGGAGGTTGTTAAGAGAGTAGATCTTAAAGTTATCATCACAAGAGTAAGAACTGTAACTATATAGGATGATGGATATTAACTAGACTTATTTTGGTGATCATTTCACAATACATACAAAGAATGAAAAATTACATTGTATACCTAAAACTAAGATAAAGTGATCTGTCAGTTACACCTCAATAAAAAAAGGATGTAACAATTCAAAATGTTTATGCAACTAATAATAGAGTTAAAAAATACATGAAACAAAAACTGTTAGAACTGCAAGGAGCAACAGACAACTAAACAATTATAATTTGAGATTTTAATACTTGTCTTAATATTTGGTAGATCAAAACAGAAATCACTAAGAAAAAAGTACTCTATGAGTACCTAGTACCTGGCTGGCTAAGTTGGTAGAGCACATGACTTTTGATATCAAGGTTGTGAGTTTGAGCTTCATGTTGGGTATAGAGATTACTTATAAATCTTTAAAAAAAAATACTACAACAGAAAAAAGTACTCTAAGCAATCTTGACAAGATTGATAGTTTTGGAATATTCCATCCCCAAATGAGTAAAATACATCTCTCTTTTGTAGGCCCACAGAACAATTGCCAAATTATATCTTATTCTGGGATACTAAGCAAGTCTTACTACTTTAAAAAAGATTAAAATTATCCAAAGTATGTTCTTTAACCACAGTAGAATTAAATTAGAAACGAATAGCAGATCTCTGGAGAATTCTCAAGTATTTGGAAACAGTGTAACATACTTCTAAATAACTTGTGGGCTCTAAAGGGGAATGAGAAAGTATTTTGTGGAGACAAAAAATAGTGGAGTACAATGTATCAAAATTTGTAGGATGCATGCAAAGAAGTACTTAGAGAAAAATTACAGCACCAAATGATTTTACTAGAAAAGATGAAAGGTCTTATGTCAACTATTCAGCTTTCACCTAAGGGAACAGATATAGAAGAGCAAACAAAACTTAAATAAACAGAAGAAAGGAAATAATGAAGAGCAGAAATCAATGAAATAGAAAAGAGATAAGCAGTAGAGAAAATCAATGAAAGCAGTCTTCAGTTCTTTGCTAGTTGTTTGGGAAGGCTGAGGGAATATCTAGTTTTCTGAGAGTTTTTTTTTTTATCGTGAAGGGGTTTTGAATTTTGTCTCTTTTGTATCCTATAATTTTTCCTTTTTTAGATTATTGATATAGTGAATTATATTGATTGAACTTCAGATGTAAAAGAATCTTACATTTCTTGTAGTACAGAATCATTCTTAACAACTGTGTCTCTAAGCCAGCTGTTAGCTCAGTGGGCCATCAAATTTTAGACCAAGAAGACAAAGTTACTTTGAGACAGTTTAACTCAACACCTTTAATTTATAGATGAAAAACTGAGATTCCACATGATGGTGATGGTGCTGGCATAGCAAGTAACTTGCTCCGGTCACACAGCTAAAAAGCAAGTCAAATCAGCCAAACTTGTTCCATGAGTTTTGAAAGGTAATTTTTCTGGGATTACCTAAATTTTCCTGGTCATAAAAATCCTGGAAAAATAAATATCAAAAGGAAAATAAACATTAAGATGGCAATCTCAGTAAGTTATGGTTATAAATGATTTTTTCTTTTTTTTCTTCAAGTTTTTATTTAAATTCTAATTGGTTAACATATAGTGTAATTTTAATTTCAGGAGTAGAATTGAGTGATTCATCACTTATATGCAACACTCAGTGCTCATCACAACCAGGGCTCTCCTTAATACCCATTGCTCATTTAGTCCATTCCACACTCACCTCTCTCCATCAACCTTCAGTTTGGTCTCTATAGTTAACCATCTCTTATGGTTTGCCTTCCTCTCTCCCTGCTCCCCATATTAATCTGTTTTGTTTGTTAAATTCCACGTGTGAGCAAAATCATATGGAAGTCTTTTCTAAAATGTCAAAAATATGACACATTTGATACAATTTTTAAAAATGTTACTAGCTTTAAAAGTTATGCTACTGGCATGAAAGAGTCTAGAAACTAGAGGACAAAACAAGAGGTCCATGATGTTGGCTTAATTATACCAAGGAAGTGAATAATATCTACCTTAAATCCCCCATGACAGACATATATGATTTCTTGTATGAAATGAAATTAATCTTTCTCATGATCCTGTTTGAGGTTAAAATGTGCCTATTGATGTATGTTTTAAAGGGTATAGGATGAACAAATCTCTTCTTGAAGGTGAAGGCTTCTTTATGCCATAGATAGTCAATTTACACTGGGGATTCCTGTGAGAAGTAATCATTTTAAAGCAAAATCACAACATATTATGGAAATACCATGTAAATTTTTAAGGTGGTAGAAAAGGTGAGGTTGGCTTTTTTATTTTTCATATCTCCCTGAGAAATATCAGCTTAGTGCTCCTGAAACCATGGATTGGGAAGAATATTTAGGCCCTCAGGAATGTGCGTGATTTTAGGACATAGTGGTGGTGATTGTTCTCTAACATGAATAGATGAATACCCCTTACTGCTGTTTTGATGAAGGATGAAGAAGGATACAGGTGTGTTATTATTATCATCCATACAGCGTTCTTATTTGGATGAGAGGCTGAATTTTGGGTGACAAGAAAAGCCTCATTTTTATTTTTATTATTTTTAAATTAATTAATTAATTAATTAATATATTTTTATTGGAGTTAGATTAGTCAACAAATAGTATAAAGCCAGTGCTCATCCCTTCAAGTGCCCCCCTCATGCCCGTCACCCCATCCCCTCTTCCACCTCCCCTTCCACTACTCCTTGTTCGTTTCCCAGAGTTAGGAGCCCCTCAAGTTTGTCACCATCTCTTATATTTCCCACTCATTTTCTCTCCTTCCCCTTTATTCCCTTTCGTTATTTTTTAATTCCCTGAAGGAGTGAAACCATACAATGTTTGTCCTTCTCCGATTGACTTGGTTCACTTAGCATAATACCCTCTAGTTCCATCCATGTTGAAGCAAATGGTGGGTATTTGTCATTTCTGATGGCTGAGTCATATTCCATTGTATACATAGACCACATCTTTATCCATTCATCTTTCGATGGACACTGAGGCTCCTTCCACAGTTTGGCTATTGTGGAAATTGCTGCTATAAACATTGGGGTACAGGTGTCCTGCTATTTCACTGCATCTGTATCTTTGGGGTAAATCCCTAGCAGTGCAATTGCTGGGTCATAGGGCAGATCTATCTTTAACTCTTTGAGGAACCTCCACACAGTTTTCCAGAGTGGCTGCACCAGTTCACATTCCACCAACAGTGCAAGAAGTTTCCCCTTTCTCGACATCCTCTCCAATATTTGTTGTTTCCTGTCTTGTTAATTTTCCCCATTCTCACTGGTGTGAGGTGGTATCTCATTGTGGTTTTGATTTGTATTTCCCTGATGGCAAGTGATGCAGAGCATTTTCTCATGTGCTTATTGTCCATGTCTATGTCTTCCTCGGTGAAATTTCTGTTCATGTCTTTTGCCCATTACATCATTTCTTTGCTGTTGAGTTTAATAAGTTCTTTATAGATCTTGGATACTAGCCCTTTATCTGATATGTCATTTGCAAATATCTTCTCCCATTCTGTAGGTTGTCTTTTAGTTTTGTTGACTGTATCCTTTGCTGTGCAGAAGCTTTTGATCTTGATGAAGTCCCAATAATTCATTTTTGCTTTTGTTTCTCTTGCCTTCATGGATGTATCTTGCAAGAAGTTGCTGTGGCCACATTAAAAAGGGTGTTGCCTGTGTTCTCCTCTAGGATTTTGATGGAATCTTGTCTCACATTTAGATCTTTCATCCATTTTGAGTTTATCTTTGTGTATGGTGTAAGAGAATGGTCTAGTTTCATTCTTCTGCACGTGGCTGTCCAATTTTCCCAGCACCATTTATTGAGGAGACTGTCCTTTATCCAGTGGATAGTCTATCCTGCTTTGTCGAATATTAGTTGACCATAGACTTGAGGGGCCATTTCTGGGTTCTCTATCCAGTTCCATTGATCTATGTGTCTGTTTTTGTGCCAATACCACACTGTCTTGATGATCACAGCTTTGCAGTACAACCTGAAATCTGGCATTATGATGCCTCCAGCTATGGCTTTCTTTTTGAATATTCCCCTGGCTATTCAGGATCTTTTCTGATTCCACGTAGATCTTAAGATGACTTGTTCTAACTCTGAAGAAAGTCCATGGTATTTGAGAGGGATTGCATTAAATGTGTAAATTGCCCTGGATAGCATAGACATTTTCACAATATTAATTCTTGCAATCCATGAGCATGGAATATTTTTCCATCTCTTTGTGTCTTCCTCAATTTCTTTCAGAAGCGTTCTGTAGTTTTTAGGGTATAGATCCTTTACCTCTTTGGTTAGGTTTATTCCTAGGTATCTTATGGCCTTGGGTGCAATTATCAAGGGGATTGACTCCTTAATTTCTTTTTCTTCAGTCTCATTTTCAGTGTATAGAAATGCCACTGATTTCTGGGCATTGATTTTGTATCCTGCCACACTGCCGAATTGCTGAATGAGTTCTAGCAATCTCGAGGTGGAGTCTTTTGGGTTTTCTAGGTACAGTATCATGTCATCTGTGAAGAGGGAGAGTTAGACTTCTTCTTTGCCAATTCGAATGCCTTTTATTTCTTTTTGTTGCCTGATTGCTGAGGCTAGGACTTCTAGTACTATGTTGAATAGCAGTGGTGAGAGTGGACATCCCTGTCTTGTTCCTGAAATTAGGGGAAAGGCTCCCAGTATTTCCCCACTGAGAATGGTATTTGCTGTGGGTTTTGTGTATACGGCTTTTAAAATGCTGAGGAATATTCCCTCTATCCCTACACTCTGAAGACATTTGATCAGGAATGGATGCTGTATTTTGTCAAATGCTTTCTCTGCATCTATTGAGAGGATCATATGGTTCTTGTTTTTTCTCTTTTTGATATGATCTATCATATTGATTGCTTTGCAAATGTTGAACCAGTCTTGTATCTTGGGGATAAATCCCACTTGGTCATGGTGAATGATCTTCTTAATGTACTATTGGATCCTATTGGCTGGTATCTTGTTGAGAATTTTTGCATCCATGTTCATCAGGGATATTGATATTGGTCTATAATTCTCCTTTTCAACGAGGTCCTTGTCTGGTTTTGGAAATAAGGTGATGCTGGCCTCATAGAACGAGTTTGAAAGTATTCTGTCCTTTTCTATCTTTTGGAACAGCTTTAGTAGACTAGGTATGGTTTCTTCTTTAAACGTTTGATAGAATTCCCCAGGGAAGCCATCTGGCCCTGGACTTTTGCATCTTGCGAGGTTTCTGAAGACTGCTTCAATTTCCTCTCTGGTTATTGGCCTGTTCAGGTTTTCTATTTCTTCCTGTTCTGGTTTTGGTAGTTTGTGGTTTTCCAGAAATGTGTTCATTTCTTCTAGATTGCCTAATTTATTGGCATATAGCTCTCATAATATGTTTTAAAAATGTTTGTATTTCCTTTGTGGTGGTGATCTCTTCCTTTTCATTTTGATTTTATTAATTTGAGTCTTTTCTCTTTTGTTTTTAACAAGTCTGGCTAATGGTTTATCTTATTAATTCTTCCAAAGAACCAACTCCTGGTTTTGTTTATCTGTTCTACCGTTCTTCTGGTCTCTATTTCATTGAGTTCTGCTCGAATCTTTATTAACTCTCTTCTTCTGCTTTGTGTAGGTTTTATTTGCTGTTCTTTCTCCAGTTCCTTTAGGTGCAAGGTTAGCTTTTGTATTTGAGTTCTTTCCAGGTTTTGGATGGATGCTTGTATTGCAATGTATTTCCCCCTCAGGACTGCTTTAGCTGTATCCCAAAGATTTTGAATGGTTGTATCTTCATTCACATTAGTTTCCATGAATCTTTTTAATTCTTCTCTAATTTCCTGGTTGACCCATTCATCTTTTAGCATGGTGCTCTTTAACCTCCACATGTTTGAGTTTCTTCCAAATTTCTTCTTGTGATTGAGTTCTAGTTTCAAAGCATTGTGGTCTGAAAATATGCAAGGGGCAATCCCAATCTTTTGGTATTTGTTGAGACCTGATTTGTGACCCAGGATGTGGTCTCTTCTGGGTAATGTTCCATGTGCACTTGAGAAGAATGTGTATTCAGTTGCGTTTGGATGCAAAGTTCTGTATGTATCTGTGAAATCCATCTGGTCCTGTGTATCATTTAAAGCTCATTTCTTTGGTGCTTAGAATATTTGTCATTTGCAGAAAGTGCTGTGTTGAAGTCTACTTTAGTGTATTATTGTCTAAGTATGTCTTTACTTTGGTTATTAATTGATTGATATACTTGGAAGCTCCCACATTAGGGGCATAAATATTCGTGATTTTTAGGTCTTCTTGTTGGACAGACCCTTTAAGTATGATATAATGTCCCTCTTCATCTCTTATTGCAGTCTTTGGGATAAACTTTACTTTATCTGATATGAAGATTGCTACCCCAGCTTTCTTTTGAGGACCATTTGAATGGTAAATGATTCTCTAACCTTTCATTTTCAGGCTGGAGGTGTTCTTTGGTCTAAAATATGTCTCTTGTAGACAACAAATAGATGGGTCTTGCTTTTTCATCTAGTCTGAAACCCCGTGCCTTTTGATGGGATCATTTAGCCCATTCACATTCAGAGTTACTATTGAAAGATGAATTTAGTGTCATCATAGTACCTATTCAGTCCCTGTTTTTTGTGGATTATTTCTTTGGGCTTCCTCTTCTTTTCCATGGTCCCCCTTAATATTTCTTGCAGAGCTGGTTTGGTGGTCACATATTCTTTCATTTTCTGCCTATCTTGAAAGCTCTTTATTTCTTCTTCCATTCTGAATGAGAGCCTTGCTGGATAAAGTATTTTGGCTGCATATTCTTCTCTTTTAGGACCCTGAATATATCTTGCCAGCCCTTCTTGGACTGCCACGTCACTGTGAAGAGGTCTGCTGTTAATATATTTCTCCCCATAAAGGTTAGGGATCTCTTGTCTCTTGCTGCTTTAAGGATCTCTTTATCCTTGGAATTTGCAAGTTTCACTATTAAATATCGAGGTGTTGAACGATTTTTATTGATTTTGGTGTGGCCCTCTCTATGTACTGGATCTGAATGCTTGTTTCCCTCCCCAAATTAGGGAATTTCTCAGCTATGATTTGTTCAAATATGTTCTCTGGCCCTCTGGCCCTGTCAACGCTTCCTGGAACCCCAATTATACATAGTTTTTTCCTTCTGAGGCTGTCATTTATTTCCCTTAGCCTTTTCTCATTGTCTTTTAATTGTTTTTCTCTTTTTTCCTCAGCTTCCTTCTTTGCCATCAACTTGTCTTCTATGTCACTCCACTCTTTCTTCTACCTCATTAACCCTCATCTTTAGGACCTCTAGTTTGGATTGCATCTCATTTATTGATTTTTAATTTCTGAATTTGATTAGATCTAAATTCTGCAGTCATGAAGTCTCTTGATTCCTTTATGCTTTTTCCAGAGCCACCAGTAGCCACCAGTTGCTTCTGAATTTGTTTTCTGACATTGAATTGTAATCAAAATTCTGTAACTCTGTGGCAGAGAGTACTGTTTCTGATTCTTTTGTGGTGAGTTATTTCTAGTCATTTTGCTCAGTACAGAGAGGCTTTATGAGTGGGCAGTCAAGAATATCAACCACAACCTAAGTAAATTTCACCCTAGATGATTGTGACGCGGTCAGAGACCAGAAATTGAAAACAAAGATCAGAACAAAATAAAACAAAAGGACCATAAAGTGAAAAATAACTTTTAAAAAAAAGTAGTAAGAAATAAAAGGCCAAGAATCCCAAAGAAAAGAGAAAAAAAAAAATAAAAGAAAAAAAGGAGAAGAAAAAAAAAAAAGGAGGGGACGGGAGATGGTTGTGGTGATGAAGTTGTAGTGGAGGAAGAATGCAATCTACTGAGCAGTTCTAGAGGGTGAACCTGTTGGTTCTGATGATATTAAGTTCTGTATGTTAGAATGTGCTCAGTCCCAAATTTATATAAACCAGAAATACTTGTATAGGGCCCCCACATTGACCACCAAAACATAAATGAGATAAAAGAGGGGGATAGAATGGGAATGAGGAATCTCACAGAATGAACCAACACGGTATACTACTTGGTTCTGGGTGCATGCTGGTCATGATTTAGTAGGTATTAACTTCCACCATTATAGAACAAAATGAGTCAGAGAAAACAGACATAAAACAACAACAACAAAAAATCTTGTATATCTCCCAAAATTAAGTTGAGTATGTTGAAGGGAATCTAGAAGTGGAAAATATATCTAGGGCCTGTAATTGTAGAAATATGAAAGTCAAAAAGGAAGAATCTTTAAAATGAAGAGGTGGTAAAATATTGTGGTTAAGGTGGGAAAAGAGAAAAAAATTGGAAATTTACAGTCTGAATAAAAACGAGTTGTACTGAAAAGGGGATGAAAAAAAATAGGTGGGATACCCTCTGGTTCTATATACTATAAACCCCTCGATTTCCCCTGGAGCTTTCCAGCGCTGCTCCGTCCAGAACTTGCTCTTCCCCTGTGCTTCCAGCTGGTCTTCTGGGGGAGGGGCCTGCTGTGCTGATTCTCAGGTGTGTGCACCTGGGGGAGCTGCCCCACCCCCCGCTGGGTGCCCGGCTCTGTGGGAGCTGTTTATCCTGTGAGGCCCCTATTCCCGTGCAGCCCCGCTCCATCCCAGGCACAGGGTGACACCAGGAGGGACAACAACACTGGCGGCAGCCAGGTCTCCAGTCCTGGAGTCAGCTCCCGCAGTAACTACCGCAGCTCCCAGTCCACACTGGCCTGCATGCTCCGGGGCGGGGGGCGCTGATCTGCACAACTCGGGGGCGCCCTGCGGCAGGGGTGTCCTTGCTGTCCTGTGCCCTCCCCACCTCCGCCTGTCCCGGGGGAGGGCAGGATCCTGGGCTGTGCCCCCCGGCGCCCTGGGATCCAGGGCCTGTGCTGCTGGAATCGCTCCTGGGCCGGGGCTCCCGAAGGCACAGGGCGCACCCCCTCTGCGGAGCCCCCGCCTGACCCCCGGCTTCTCCCCGAGGCCCCGCTGGGCGCGCTCCAGCCCTTTACCAGACCCGCCACGGTGCGTGGTGCGCTCTCCCCGGGGGCACCTCCTCCGTTAGTGCCCCTGGGAGGCTGGAGGCTCGCTCGCCCCTCCTGCGATCCTGCCCCAGTTCCCTGCCAGCGCCTTTCCATCCGGGAAGAATCCCGGGCAGAGCTAAAGTTCCCGAATCTCTGGGGCGGGGCTCTCCTGTCTCCGAGGCTCTCGCTGCCTGGCTTTAGGCTCTCAGCCCTTGCAGGGCTCCTCCTCGACTTGATTCTTTATTATTTTTTTTCCGTCTTCCCACCTTGCTAGAAGTGAAAGCCCTTCTCTCTGTGGTTTTCCAGATGTTCTCTCTTTAAATCTCAGGTTGAATGCATAGGTGTTCAGGATGGTTTGAAAATTATCTAGGTGAGTTGGTGGGGCGGGGTGGGGTGAGGTGAGGACCCTCCTCCTCCATCATCTTGCCCTGTGCCATTTCAAGCCTCATTTTTAAAAGCATGTTGAATGTGGACCGTACTTGTCTCTCCCACTGGTACAGCTTGTATGAAAAAAAAAATTTATGTGACTCTTTCCTTTCCCCCAAAATTTCCAGTATTCTGTGGAAGAAAACTCCGAAAGGAAAAATTTAGGTGAATCAGCAATGCAGAACTGATTGTAATACAGGACAGACTACAATCCTAGTTTGAAAAGTGGTGAGATCAGTTCGATCAGTGGAATTTGGGAAGACTTTTAGAGTGGATAGAAGTTCAGATAGGCTTTGGTGGATGAATAGGACTTTTTACAGGTTGAAAATATGGGCTGGATCATCTAGGTTAGAGGAGATGAGTATAGTTATCATAGTCTACTTTCTGGTTTCTGGCTCGAATTGACTTGTCATTGAAGCCATCTCCTTATCATGAGTAGGCATATTTCTCTGACCTCTGATGCCAGCTCTGCTCTCTTCAGAATGTGTTTAGAGTGTCCAATTCTTCACTGTCTCTCCTGTCTGCGAGAGCAATGCTAATTAGCTTTGTAATCTCCCACATTCCAAGGTTACAATATTTGACTTGTTTATCTTTGAGCCACTATTTCTGATATTCTCTGCTGCCATTCCTATGTCTTTTCCATGGCTACCCCTGGACACTTTCCCCCACCTCTAACTTTATGCTCCTTTTGTTTTGCTCCCAGATACAGTTACCATTGCCTTCTTTCATATTTTTTTCCAAGTTCAGAATTGTCTCCTAACCCTCTAGAACTATAATTGTCATATTTCTAAGCATTCTGTAGACTTTTCTCTTCCTGATACATGGACATATGGCTCAGCTTTGCAGAATGTTTTTCATCGACCCCACAGTCCTCTGTGCATTTACATAACTCATAGGGTTTTTTTCCCCCTTTTAAAAAAATGCACGATTCTCTAAGGGAGAAGGAGGAAGAAGTGTTTTTGGTTTTGTTTTTGCTTTTTAACAAAGTAAAACTGATTCATCACTTTTTTTTTGATAGTGATAATACATAATCAGTCATATGGTTGATGGCTTTAAGAGTATCAATGTTACACCATGGAATATTTCTTAAAATTGTGGAAGTTTAAGATTTTTTAAAACTTTGGTTGCTATGGTTTTATTTTTAAATTATGGGAAGATTAGCAATTTCTTCTTTAGAAAACAAGATTTGTAGCTCTGATACTGTTAGAATTGGATTTAGGCCAGTTATTGGAAGCAAACTTCAGTTTAAAGATCCTAGTAATAGGATAGTTTCTCCCTAAATGAAGGCTGGAAGAAAAAAGTGCTATACATCAAGAAGCCAAATCAAATCCTGAAGAATCCCAAACACCAATCTTGGAATGTGGATTTCCAAACAATAATAAGGAAGTGAAGAATTATTAAGAATAAGAATACACTTATTGCACTATTGGTGGGAACGCAAACAGGTGCAGCCACTCTGGAAAACAGTATGGAGATTCCTCAAAAAGTTAAAAATAGAACTATCCTACAATTTGGCAATTTCACTACTGGATATTTATCCAAAGAATACAAAATAGTAATTCAAAGGGATCCGTGTACCTTGATGTTTACAGCAGTATTATCAACATAGCCAAATTATGAAAACATCCCGTGTCCATCGATTGATGAATGGATAAAGAAAATGTGGTATGTATATATGTAATATGGTGTGTATATATGTATGTATGTATATGTACACACATGCACATACATACATGCAAACACACATACATATATACACATTGGAATATACACACTGGAATATTACTCAGCCATAAAAAGAATGAAATCTTGCCATTCACAATGACATGGATAGAACTAGAGAGTATTATGCTAAGTGAAATAAGTCAGAGAAAGACAAACACCATATGATGTCACTCATGTGGGATTTAAGAAACAAAACAAATGAGCAAAGGGGAAAAAAAGAGAGGGGGGCAAACCAAGAAACAGACTCTTAACTATAGAGAACAACTGATGGTTACCAGAGGGGAGGCAGGTGAGGGGATGGATTAATTAGGTGATGGAGATTAAGGGGTCCCCTTGTAATGAGCTTTGGGTAATGTATGGAAGTGTTGAAGCACCTCAAACTAATATTACACTGTATGTTACTAACTGGAATGGAAATAAAAACTTAAAGAATAAGGATACAGAAAAGATACACAGACTTGGACCAGTCAGGAAACATTAAACAGTGTCTCTCTAAGTTTGAAGAAACAGTACGCTCTTTCAAAAAAATAATGTAAGAGCATGTAAGTGGCTTTATTTAACCTTTTATATGAAAAGGAAAACTTTTTAGCAACTGCAAAGAACAAGATGTTCTACTTTTCTTTTTTTTTCTTTTTTTTGGAAAGAAAAATACATTTCTAATTAATTCAAGAGCAGCAGGAGTTCACATTATTTTCTTTCTCTGCAACATTGCCTTTTATCATCATAAGTTTGTTGTGGTCTTATCCACATACTCCAAAGGGTAGTCATCCAGCCTGGGATTAACAATTTTCTCCAGCAGGAGGTACAGGATGGAATGTATACAGAATAGAATGTCAGTGTGCCTCCTGGGCTGTTGACCACCTGAGTTTCTGGTCAAAGAAAGAGTATCTTAAAATCACAAGCTGTGAAAGCATTCTGGAAATGCTAGAAAGGAATGCTATGGCTTATTTAGAAATTCATGGCAGTGTAACCAACTGGAATCTGAACAGAAATCCACTCATTTCTTCCTTGGCTGGGTTGTTCCAGGTAAAACTGGACTGTTTGGTTTTAGGTGATGCCAGATTTAGGAAGCACTCAACTCCAGTGCAATGGAAAAAATATGCCATCAGGAGTCCGGAGATCTATAGTTACTGGCGCTATGCAGATGCGTAAATGAACTAACTCATCTCAGTTTCCACTTCATCATCTGTGAACTGTTTTTTTCTTTTCTTTTTTCTTTTAAAATGATTTTAATCTCAAAGAAGTGTTAGGAATATCAAATTTACAATCTGTAATGTAATATGGTGGCCACAAGCACAGATCTTGTGGTTGAATCCTTATTTATTTAGTTGACAAATATTTATTGACAACTCCAATATATTAGGCATTCTGCTAGTTGGTGATTTAAAGAGCCCCTTGTAGAGTTTACAACATAGTGGAGGAAACCTAAAAATCAACATTCAACAAGCAAGTAGATGTATCATTGCCAAGTGTGAGAGAGCTATGCAGAAAAGAGTAAAGTTTGCTGAGAGAATATTGGGGAGAGGAGCCTACTTTGGATCGTCAGGGAGTTTTAGAGAGGTAGGCTGGTTTGGTCTCTAAGTGCATGAATTTCAGGCTAGCCAAAGCTTATTTTAAAAATTAGTTGGAGAATGGCTGTAAAACTCATCAGAAAATGTATCTGAAGTAGGCACATATCTCATATACTAACTCATGTGCAGGAGACATAATATTCTCTTGTTTTCTGTAAGTGAATTTACTTTGTGTTTTGTGTCCCCATTGTACTGGGGATCTAAACTAAAAAAATTCACTTTGTGTTTTGTGCTTGAGGATGAAGGAAGTGAAGTTTAATTTCAGCGAATTTGGGGTCTCTCCTCTTTCTATAGGATTAAAACTCAGCCAGAGGGTTTTCCTAGAGCATTAATGCATTCGGAAGGCGTTGGGGGTACACCGTCCTCATGTAGGCATTGCTGAGGTGCCTTTGTACCTTGTGATATTGAATTCCTCCCTTGTTGTTACCATAAAGCCTCTTTAGGGCCACATACTCCCTGACCCGTGTTCCTGTGGCTTTGAGTGGCTTATTGACTTGGGGGTTGCAACCCTTCCACACCACTGGAGGCTATGGGACACTCTGGCTTTGTTCCTGAACCCACAGTCTTCTGCTGCATCCTGTAGTTCTTCCTGAGGAGATTGTGCCTGGGCTGAGGTAGAGGTGGGAAGAAGCAGAGCTAAGGTGGAGAGTCTGGGAGCCCATTTGCATCTGAGCTTCCTGCATTCCCCTTCATCATTCCTCTCTTCACTCAACTCCGGAAATCTTTATCTAGTCTCAGGTTATAGGGAAGCTTTTCCTTTTACTCACTTCATATTCTTTTAAATGTTTTGCATATATCCTGCCCAAGCTTTTTAAAATGTAAGAGCCAGAAGATAAGAACATTTTTCTGTTCTGTCACTTCTCTGTAGCATGAATTTCTCTGTCATTGGGCAGGATTGCCTACCTAACAGGCATTTTCCATTTTCCTTTGATGGCAACATACCAATATGGGGAGGAAGGGGATTTACCTGTGCCCTACAATTACTCAAAGCCTAAGCCTCATCCAAACTGGCCATGGCTCCAATCCCCTCCCCAGTGACTAGTTTAAGTCTAGACAGGTGAAGAAATCCCACCAATGAGATACAAAAGAAAATCTGCTGGGGGGTTCTGGAAAAGGTTTCCTTGTTTAAGATGGAAGGAATTTGGGTCCCTAACAATGCTGATGAGCCATTGGATTAATTAACGTGCAGTGTCCTAGCTTCATATTTCTTACTAATGTTATTTAATATTAATATGAAATAAAAAATCCTTTATTGTTTAATTTGGGCCACTTGGGGTTTTCTGTTATTTGGAATAAAAGCATCTTAATTGATAAAGTGGGAAGGGCAAAGTTTACAAGGAAGTACAAGGGAAAGAAATCTGATATTATCACCTCTGCTAATATCATTCACAGTAGTGAGGGAGAAAAGGATCTGGGGAAGGAAGCACCAGATTCAGTAACTGGAAAGAAATAATAGATACTAAGGAAGGCTTTCCCCCACTACTATAGTACTATTTTGTCTCCTTGCACATGACTCATGACCTATATGTGGTCTGTATTTATTTTTTCCCTTTTCTCTCATTCAGTCATCCAAATATTAAGGATTTACTATGTGGCATTTAGTGAATATGTATACAGTCTTAAATTACTCATACTTAGACCTATGTACTGTACTTTTAATGTGCTGGAAACCGTTGTTCTGAAAGCTTATTGTTGCAGTGGCTGTACTCTTGAGCATGCAAGTCAGGAGAAGGTCCCCATCATGGGATGGCAGATGTATACACGTGAAGGGTAGCAGAATATGTCACCCCAGCACATGCTGCTTTGGCATAAGGATTACTTTGAGCTGAAGGCAATTGAGAAGAAACAGATGTAAGAAAAGCTCTCTGCTCTCCCATTTGCCTAAAAGCAGGACATAAATATGTAAAGGTGTCCCTCCTCCCCTTTCTACTAGAAAGGACAGACGTTAATCACTGGAGACAACTGTAGACCCTTATCAGCCTAGAGACAACATCAGAGGAATGTACATACCCTTGCTAAAACGAATCCTGATTTACCATTAATTTCCCTGTATATTTGCCTTCTCATAATGTGCTACCCCTGGAAGTTCAAAATCCTTTTCCTTTGTCTTGGCACTTCTCTAAAAATTTACTGTTCCTTTGTTAAGATATTCTATAAGCCCAAGTTCTACCTATCCCTTTGAGTTATTCATCACAGGGTGCTCCCATGGGTAAGCATGATGCACCTGTTAATAAACTTCGGTTTGCTTTTCTTTTGTTAATCTTTTTTTTTTTGGCAGCCTAATTTATAGGGCCCCAGACAGAGAACATAAGATGGGTGGAGGAGAAAGGATTTTTCCTCACCCATATATGTATACTGTCATCTCTATTTCCTACACTGCCTGTGGAAGGCATTCCTAATCCATCACAGTGCTCTTTCCTGTTGAGACTGAATATATCAGTGTTCTCAAGAAAGTTACTACCCTCTGATAGGAATTTTCAGAGAAATGAAGCATACTTAGCTTCCTGACCTAAGCATTGAGGACCACAGTCAGATATAAGGCCAAGATCCAAGGTAGTAGCAGTAAAAGGGCCAGGAAAGTGGGAAGCCCAGCGCTGAACTATATAACCAAAGATAATAAGGCTGATGTAGAAAATGTCGTGACTTAGAGCATTTGAACTTAGTTGACAAGGCTCTCAGCCTTCCAGAGGTGAGTTAACAAGACACTGAGGTGTTTAGTAAAAATTAACTATATCCTTATCTTGAGAGTCCCCCCGCCAGCCACCATCTTAATTGAGAAATAGAAGATTGACATCCTCTGTCATCACAAGGCACAGATTTGCTGCACTGGCCAGAAGGCCTGAAAAAAAACCATTACATTCTTTTATTTCTCTCTCTCTCTCTTCACAATGTATTTGGATACAGTAACATTGTACTTTGGGGGGATCCCTGGGTGGCTCAGCGGTTTAGCGCCTGCCTTTGGCCCGGGTGCGATCCTGGAGTCCGGGATCCCTGCATGGAGCCTGTTTCTCCCTCTGCCTGTGTCTCTGCCTCTCTCTCTCTATCTCTCTCTCTCTGTCTATCATGAATAAGTAAATAAATAAATCTTTTTTTAAAATTTTTATTTATTTATGATAGTCACAGAGAGAGAGAGAGAGAGAGAGGGGCAGAGACACAGGCAGAGGGAGAAGCAGGCTCCATGCACCGGGAGCCTGATGTGGGATTCGATCCAGGGTCTCCAGGATCGTGCCCTGGGCCAAAGGCAGGCGCCAAACCGCTGCGCCACCCAGGGATCCCAAATAAATAAAAAAAAAAACATTGTTTTTTGGCAAGAGCAGGTTCATAGCATTGCAATCTCATTTTTTCATTTTTTTAAAGTATAATTAACATACAGTGTTACAGTAGTCTCAGGTATATAGTATAATCATTCAATGATTTAAAGATTACTCAGTGCTCGTCACCTTAACTGTACTTATACGCCCCTTTATTTCGCCAATCTCTCCACCAGCCTCTTTGGCAACCACCAGTTTGTTCTTTATTTAAGAGTCTGATTTTTTGCTTGTCTCTTTCTTAATTTGTTCATTTGTTTTATTTCTTAAATTTCACAAATGAGTGACATCATATGGTATTTTGTCATTCTCTGATTTATTTTACTTAGCATAATACTCCGAGTTCAGTACATATTGTGGCAAATGGCAAGATTTCATTCTTTCTAATGATTAATTCCATTGTGTATATATATATATATACAATTTCTTCTTTATCCATCCATTTATCAATGGACAAACCTGAGCTACCTCCATAATTTGGCCACTGTAACTAATGTTGTAATAAACATAGGGGTGCATATACCTTTTTGTTTTGTTTTGTTTTTTTTTTTTAAGATTTTATTTATTTATTCATAGAGACCCAGCTAGAGAGAGAGTCAGAGACACAGGCAGAGGGAGAAGCAGGCTCCGTGCAGGGAGCCCGATGTGGGACTCGATCCCCGGGTCTCCAGGATCACCGCCCTAGGCTGCAGGCGGCGCTAAACCGCTGCGCCACTGGGGCTGCCCGCATATACCTTTTTGAATTAGTGTTTTTGTCTATTTTGGGTAAATACTCAGTAGTGTGATTACTGGATTGTAGGATATTTCTATTTTTAATTTTTGAGGAACCTCCCTACTATCTCCTGCAGTGGCTGTGCCCAACAACAGTGCATGAGGGTTCCTTTTTCCCCACATATCACCAGCGCTTGTTTCTTGTGTTTTTGATTTTAGCCATTCTGACATATGTGAGGTGATATCTTGTGGTTTTTATTTGCATTTCCCTGATGATTAATGATGTTAAGCATCTTTTCATGTGTCTATTGGTCAATTGTATGTCTTCTTTGGAAAAATGTCTATTCATGGTCCACTTCTCACTTTTAAAAATCAGATTGTTTGGAGTTTTTTTTTTTTTTTAGCATTGAATTGTATATGTTCTTTATATATTTTGGATATTAACTCCTTAATGGATGTATTATTTGCAAATGTCTTCTTCCATTCAGCAGATTGCCTGGTCATTTTGTTGGTGGTTTCCTCTGCTGTGCAAAAGATTTTTATTTTAATATAGCACCAGTGGTTAATTTATACTTTTGTTTCCCTTGCCTGAGAAGACATCTTCACTGTATCTGGTGGAGCATTTTTTACAAGCAGCAGACTCCTGACATGGTGAAGCCTCAGCAGAAGTTGGGGTTCTGATTTGTCGATAGTGTCTTGGCTATTTGGCCAGACCACCCTAGGCAGGTAAGTACATTCCCTTTGGACACTCTCTTCCCTCCAATGGCCTATGCAGAGAAAAAAGAGTTTTTCTATGGGCAAGGATTCACAGTATAGCTGGTGGTATCATTTAGCCATTTATTACTCATTCCTAAACTGCTCACAAGTGGAAAGCCAACATGTAGCCAGGAGTGATACCTTGGGGCTCAAAGCACATCCCATTTCTCTCACTCTCTGATCTCTGGTCTGCCTTAAAAGAGCCTCAGTTTCACCTTGAGAAGTACCTTTCAGACCTGTGATGGTACAAGTTTTAGGTATGCCTGTAGTCCCTCTGACCTTGATTTGACCATACCTCTTCAGCTTTGCTTTACAAACGTGGTTTCATGTCCAGATTCAGACAGTTCAGCTAATTGTCCTGGAAGCCTATTTTTGCATTGAGTTGCTGTTTGGATGTTGGAGGTGGGTGGATAAGGGTGGAATGCTGTTGGAACAGTGGAAAATTGTATATGGCCATTTTATATTCTTTATCAGGATCCCTTGGAGACACTTTGTGCCTTTACAGACTCCCAAGGGACACAATTTGTCTGAAAGACAGTATTTCAGCAGGTAGAGCATTTGAAGTTTTCATTCTTATTACTACTTATTTTAACTCTTTAGGCAGCACTGGCTTCTGCATAAGAGGAGAAGGTACTTGCTAAATAAGCCACCCTTTTTAAAATCTGGAAATAGGCCTGCCATAGATCTTTCAACCTGTCTAAAAGTCCCTACTGCTTTTTATAAACAGGCCTCTCCTGAAAAATAAAATTAAGGGGGTGATGAAGAGGAGGCACAGTGATCAGATGATCTGACTTTTCCACCCACGTGCTGAGATCTCAGGCAACTCACTTCCTGTATCTGGGTTTCGCTATCCCCACGTGAAGAAGGTGGGAGCTGCTTTTGAAGTTCTCTTCCTGTTGGCAGTCAGTTACTGTGTGATTCCATGCTAGCTCAAGGCTTGCTTTTTCTTGAAGACTTTCCTAGTCATTCCATTTCTGACTAATCTTTTCTCCTTCTGAGTCTGTGCCATGTCATTCATTCCTTGGTTATTTGCAATATTTTGTGTTGCTTTCTATATTTTCTGTGTGTAAGCAGTGTTGCCTGAACAATGTAATAAGCTCTTAAAAGGCAGGAAATATATTTCCTGTGCCTCCTAAAGCATCATTGCATAATTCTGGGCTGATAAAGGTACTTGGTTGGAATTGTTAATTTAAATAGCCCAGATTATTGTCTATTTCATAAGAAGACTGTAATAGGATCAGTGCTTTCTAGATCTTGGTTACTAGCCCTTTATCTGATATGTCATTTGCAAATATCTTCTCCCATTCTGTAGGTTGTCTTTTAGTTTTGTTGACTGCTTCTTTTGCTGTGCAGAAGCTTTTGATCTTGATGAGGTCGCAATAACTCATTTTTGTTTTTGTTTCCCTTGACTTCATGGATGTATCTTGCAAGAAGTTGCTGTGACCAAGTTCACAAAGGGTGTTGCCTGTGTTATCCTTGAGGATTTTGATGGATTCTTGTCTCACATTTAGATCTTTCATGCATTTTGAGTTTATCTTTGTGTATGGTATAAGAGATGGTCTAGCTTCATTCTTCTGCATGTGGCTGTCCAATTTTCCCAACATCATTTATTGAGGAAACTGTCCTTTTTCCAGTGGATAGTCTTTCCTGCTTGCTCGAATATTAGTTGACCACAGAGTCGAGGGCCCGTGTCTGGGTTCTCCATTCGGTTCTGTTGATCTATGTGTCTGTTTTTGTGCCAGTACCACACTGTCTTGATGATCACAGCTTTGTAGTACAACCTGAAATCTGGCATTGTGATGCCCCCAGCTATGGTTTTCTTTTTCAATATTCCCCTGGCTATTCAGGGTCTTTTCTAATTCCACACAAATCTTAGATGATTTGTTCCAACTCTCTGAAGAAAGTCCATGGTATTTGAGAGGGATCGCATTAAATGTGTAAATTGCCCTGGATAGCATAGACATTTTCACAATATTAATTCTTGCAATCCATGAGCATGGAATATTTTTCCATCTCTTTGTGTCTTCCTCAATTTATTTCAGAAGTGTTGTATAGTTTTTAGGGTATAGATCCTTTACCTCTTTGGTTAGGTTTATTCCTAGGTATCTTATGCTTTTGTGTGCAATTGTCAAAGGGATTGACTCCTTAATTTCTCTTTCTTCAGTCTCATTGTTAGTGTATAGAAATGCCATGGATTTCTGGGCATTGATTTTGTATCTAGCCGCACTGCCGAATTGCTATATGAGTTCTAGCAATCTTGGGGTGGAGTCTTTTGGGTTTTCTAGGTACAGTATCATGTCATCTGCGAAGAGGAAGAATTTGACTTCTTCTTTGCCAATTCGAATACCTCATATTTCTTTTTGTTGCCTGATTGCTGAGACTAGGACTTCTAGTACTATGTTGAATTGCAGTGGTGAGAGTGGACATCCCTGTCATGTTCCTGATCCTAGGAGAAAGGCTCCCAGGGTTTCCCCATGGAGAATGATATTTGCAGTGGGCTTTTTTAGATGGCTTTTAAGATGATGAGGAATGTTCCCTCTATCCCTACACTCTGAAGACATTTGATCAGGAATGGATGCTGTATTTTGTCAAATGGTTTCTCTGCATCTATTGAGAGGATCATCTGTTTTTTCTCTTGTTCATATGATCTATCATGTTGATTGTTTCACAAATGTTGAACCAGTCTTGCATCCCAGGGATAAATCCCAGTTGGTCATGGTGAATAATCTTCTAAATGTACTGTGGGATCCGATTGGCTAGTATCTTGTTGAGAATTTTTGCATCTGTGTTTATCAGGGATATTGGTCTATAATTCTCCTTTTTGTGGGGTCCTTGTCTCGTTTTGGAATTAAGGTGATGCTGGCCTCAAAGAACGAGTTTGGAAGTATTCCGTCCCTTTCTATCTTTCAGAACTTTAGTAGACTAGGTATTGTTTCTTCTTTAAACATTTGTTAGATATCTCTCCTTTCTCATTCATGATTTTATTAATTTGAGTCTTCTCTCTCTTCTTTTTAATAAGGCTGGCTAATCGTTTATCTATCTTATTAATTCTTTCAAAGAACCAACTCATGGTTTTGTTGATCTGTACCACAGTTCTTCTGGTCTCGATTTCGTTGAGTTCTGCTCGAATCTTTATTAACTCTCTTCTTCTGCTGGGTGTAGGATCTATTTGCTGTTTTTTCTCTAGCTCCTTTAGGTGTAAGGTTAGCTTTTGTATTTGAGTCATTCCAGTTTTTGGATGGATGCTGTATTGCGATGTATTTCTCCCTCAGGACTGCTTTGCTACATCCCAAAGATTTTGAACAGTTGTATCTTCATTCTCATTAGTTTCCTAGAGGAGAACACAGGCAACACCCTTTTTGAACTCGGCCACAGTAACTTCCTGCAAGATACATCCACGAAGGCAAGGCAAGAGAAACAAAAGCAAAAATGGACTATTGGGACTTCATCAAGATAAGAAGTTTTTTCACAGCAAAGGATACAGTCAACAAAACTAAAAGACAACCTACAGAATGGGAGAAGATATTTGCAAATGACATATCAGATAAAGGGCTAGTTTCCAAGATCTATAAAAAACTTCTTAAACTCAACAGCAAAGAAACAAACAATCCAGTCATGAAATGGGCAAAAGACATGAACAGAAATCTCACAAAGGAAGGCATAGACATGGCCAACAAGCACATGAGAAAATGCTCTGCATCACTTGCCATCAGGGAAATACAAATCAAAACACAATGAGATACCACCTCACACCAGTGAGAATGGGGAAAATTAACAAGACAGGAAACCACAAATGTTGGAGAGGATGTGGAGAAAGGGGAACCCTCTTGCACTGTTGGTGGGAATGTGAAATGGTGCAGCCACTCTGGAAAACTGTGTGGAGGTTCCTCAAAGAGTTAAAGATAGATCTGCCCTATGACCCAGCAATTGCACTGCTGGGGATTTACCCCAAAGATACAGATGTAATGAAATGCTGGGACACCTGCACCCCTATGTTTATAGCAGCAATGTCCACAATAGCCAAACTGTGGAAGGAGCCTCAGTGTCCATCGAAAGATGAATGGATAAAGAAGATGTGGTTTATGTATACAATGGAATATTACTCAGCCATTAGAAACGACGAATACCCACCATTTGCTTCAACGTGGATGGAACTGGATGGTATCATGCTGAGTGAAATAAGTCAATCGGAGAAGGACAAACATTATATGTTCTCATTCATTTGGGGAATATAAATAATAGTGAAAGGGAATAGAAGGGAAGGGAGAAGAAATGGGTAGGAAATATCAGAAAGGGAGACAGAACATGAAGACTCCTAACTCTGGGAAATGAACTAGTGGTGGTGGAAGGGGAGGAGGGCAGGGGGTGGGGGTGAATGGGTGACAGGTACTGAGGGGGCACTTGATGGGATGAGCACTGGGTGTTATTCTATATGTTGGCAAATTGAACACCAATAATAAGTAATTTATTATTAAAAAAAATTGATAGAATTCCCTTGGGAAGCCATCTGACCCTGGACTTTTGTGTTGTGGGAGGTTTTTGATGACTGCTTCAATTTCCTCCCTAGTTATTGGCCTGTTCAGGTTTTCTAATTCTTCCTGTTCCAGTTTTGGTAGTTTGTGGTTTTCCAGAAATGCATCCATTTCTTCTAGATTGCCTAATTTATTGGCATATAATTTATTGGCATAACACATTATATGTGTTAAAAATCGTTTGTATTTCCTTGGTATTGGTGGTGATCCCTCCCTTTTCATTCGTGATTATTAATTTGAGTCCTTTCTCTCTTTTTTTTTTTTTTAAACAAGTCTGGCTAATGGTTTATCTATCTTACTAATTCTTTCAAAGAACCAACTCCTGGTTTTGTTGATCTGTTCTACAGTTCTTCTGGTCTCTATTTCATTGAGTTCTGCTTGAATCTTTATTAACTGTGTTCTTCTGCTTGATGTAGGCTTTATTTGATGTTCTCCAGCTCCTTTACTGCAATGTTAGCTCGTGTACTTGCGTTTTTTCCAATTTTTTGAGGGATGCTTGTATTGCAATGTATTTCCCCCTCAGGACTGCTTTTGCTGTATCCCAAAGATTTCGAATGGTTGTATCTTCATTCTCATTAGTTTACATGAATCTTTTTTTAATTCTTCTCTAATTTACTGGTTGACCCATTCATCTTTTAGCATGGTGCTCTTCAACCACCACGTGTTTGAGTTTCTTCCAAATTTCTTCTTGTGATTGCTTTCTAATTTCAAAGCATTATAGTCTGAAAATATGCAGGTAGCAGTCCCAATCTTTTGGTATTGGTTGAGACCTGATTTGTGACCAGGTATGTGGTCTATTCTGGAGAAAGTTCCATGTGCACTTGAGAAGAATGTGCGTTTGGATGCAAAGTTCTGTATATATCTGTGAAATCCATCTGGTCCCATGTATCATTTAAAGCTCTTGTTTCTTTTGTGATGTTGTGCTTAGAATATCTGTCATTTGTGAAAGCCCTGTATTGAAGTCTCCCAATATTGGTGTATTTTATCTACGTATATCTTTACTTTGGTTATTAATTGATTGATATACTTGGCAGCTCCCACATTAGGGGCATAAATATTCATGATTGTTAGGTCCTCTTATTGGATAGATTCTTTAAGTATGATATACTGTCCCTCTTCATCTCTTACTGCAATCTTTGGGATAAACTTTAATTTGTCTGATATAAGGATGGCTACCCCTGCTTTCTTTTGAGGACCATCTGAATGGTAAATGGTTCTCTAACCTTTCATTTTCAGGCTGGAGGTGTCCTTAGGTCTAAAATGAATCTCTTGTAGACAGCAAATAGATGGGTCTTGCTTTTTTATCCTGTCTGAAACCCTGTGTCTTTTGATGGGATCATTAGGCCCATTCACGTTCAGAGTTACTATTGAAAGATGAATTTAGTGTTATCATAATACCTATTCAGTCCCCGTTTTTGTGGATTATTTCTTTGGGCTTCCTCTTTCTTTTACAGAGTCTCCCTTAATATTTCTTGCAGAGCTGGTTTGGTGGTCACATATTCTTTCAGTTTCTGCCTCTCTTGGAAGCTCTTTATCTCTCCTTCTATTCTGAATTAGGACCTTGGTGGGTAAAATATTCTTGGCTGCATATTCTTCTCATTTAGGACCCGGAATATTGAGCCCTTTCTGGCCTGCCAGGTCTCTATGGAGAGGTCTGCTGTTAATCTAATATTTCTCCCCGTATAAGTTAGGGATCTCTTGTCTCTTGCTGCTTTAAGGATTTTCTCTTTATCTTTGGAATTTGCTATTTAAAAGTTTCACTATTAAATGTCGAGGTGTTGAACAGTTTTTATTGATTTTAGGGGGGATCTCTCTATCTCCTGGATCTGAATGCCTGTTTTCTTCCCCAAATTAGGGAAGTTCTCCACTATGATTTGTTCAAATATGCTTTCTGGTCCTCTGTCCTTTTCGGCGCCCTCTGTAACCCCAATTAAATGTAGATTTTTCCTTCTGAGGCTGTCATTTATTTCCCTTAACCTTTCCTGATGGTCTTTTAATTGTTTTTCTCTTTTTTCCTAAACTTCCTTCCTTGCCATCAACTTGTTTTCTATGTCACTCACTCTTTCTTCTACCACCTTGTGTTAGGACCTCCAGTTTGGAATGCATCTCATTTAATTGATTTTTAATTTTGACCCAATTAGATCTAAATTCTGCAGTCATGAAGTCTCTTGAATCCTTTATGCTTTTTTCTAGAGCCACCAGTAGCTTTATAATTGTGCTTCTGAATTTGTTTTCTGACATCAAATTGTAATCGAAATTCTATAACTCTGGCAGAGTACTGTTTCTGATTCTTTCTTTTGTGATTAGTTATTCTTCCTAGTCATTTTGCTCAGTGCAGAGTGGCTAAAAACGAGTTGTACTTGTTAGAAGTCCAAACTCTTCTCTCTGTAGCATTCCAGCTGTTCTCTCTTTAAGTCTCCGGTCGAATTCGTAGGTTTTCAGGATGATTTGAAAGTTATCTTGAAGTTGAAGCCATGATGAGCCAGGAACAGAGAGTTATCTATATATGCAGAGTCAAAGAATAATGTTATATTATTCAGCCTTAACAAGGAAGGAAATCTTGTCACATGTTGCAGCATGGATGAAACTTAAGGATATTACACTGTGCGCTGGGGGCTGAGGTCTGCAGAGCTGGCTGCGAGGAGTCCAAGTGCCTGGAAGTGCCCTTTCTGGTCTTTAAAATGAAAATTACAGTAATATAACTAAGGAATTCTGAAAATTAAATAATACACATAAATAATTTAAATGGCCTGGCATTACATAGTGGTGCTTCACAGCTATTAACTATCATGAGCGTCACTACGTGGTATTAGATCATTAGGCAGAGTAGCCTGAGATAATTACATTTGTGAAAGAGATTAGATATTCTTATGCCATCAATATTTTTGATTCTTTGAGTTATCCTAAATTGGCTAAATCAGGTTCTTATAGAACTGCTGTTACTAGGTGCATGGCTAACTATGGAACACACAGATTCTTGTAAGAGATTGAGAGAACTAATAGAAGACATTTCTCGTGAATTCAGCCTTTTTTATCCCAGTACTTCCCAAAGTATTTATAATGATCTTTTTTTTCTGTGAATTTCTATTTGTTATAGACTGATACTTCCATCAAATTCAATGAAAACATTGAGGCGATGTTAACTTGATATATATGTTTCTGAGTGCTTACTCTCAGTTTCTATTTTGATGTCACTGTAGACACACAGGGACTGTACCCAGAGAGGCCCTGGTATGTCCAGGATCCTTCCACGCTAGCCTCTCCATGGCCAAGGTATAGCTGGTCTGATGTTGGAGTACTTCCCAAAACCAGAAGACAAACACAGTTTGCAGTATAATTTTAGAGTAGAAAGTGCTTTGCTATTCCATCTAGCTTAAGAAAAGTTCTCCTGAGGTGCTGCTTTTCTGATAAAGCATTTGTGGTCAGGCTTGGAAGTTTAATTACCTGAGAGTAAAATAAAAGATTCTAATCCAATAATGTAGCACAATTCATCCAGTAAAATTCTTACTGAATATGGGATGAAGGATGAAGATGAGGACTCAGTGTTGGATTAGATTGTGGTAATTTTCTGAAGGATGAGCTGCCCCTGAAAGCATCAAAGTTACTTACTGAGTCTCTAATTTGGAAAGTGGAGGTGACAAAAAATTAGTAATTGGTCTCTCCTGTTAGTAATAATAGGAGAGCCAGTAATCAGAAGCCATATGAGGTCAACTGTATTGGGAAGTATGAGGAAGTATCAGCATTGGTTTCATCAAGGATTTGGTAGGATGGTGAGTAGGTGGTCTTTTTCTTCTTCTTATTCTCTGACCTCAAGCAATTTTTATTTCTTCACTTTGTTCATTCAACAAATATTTATTTAGTGCCTCCCTAGGTTTTTTTTTAATGCATTACACATACAGAAATAAGGAATACTCAATTTATAACCTGTTAGGAAAAAGTCAATTGAACATGTATTTGTAGTCAAGAGTGATACTATAGGAGCACATATTAAGGAATTCTAACTCAGTTTCTTTTTTTTAAGATTTTATTTATTTATTCATGAGAGACACAGAGAGAGACAGAGGCAGAGACAAGGCAGAGGGAGAAGCAGGCTACATGCAGGGAGCCTGACGTGGGACCCAATCCCAGGTCTCCAGGATCACGCCCTGGGCCAAAGACTGTGCGAAACTGCTGAGTCACCTGAGCTGACCTCTAACTCAGTTTCTGAGGTCAAAGCAAGATTTTCTTTAGGGCAATTGTCTAGAGGCAAGAAGTTTCTAGGAAAGGTACAGCATATGCAAAGACCCCAAGGTGTGAGAGAGCTTAGTGTTTTTACAGACCTGAAGGATGCCCAGGGTATCTAGAGGAAAAAGGGGGGTGCTTTGAGATGTGGCAGAAGATACAAAAAATATTCATGAAGAGCCTTGTAAAACCCTGGGTTTGATCCATTTTCTTGAGCACAATAGGAACCAGGCAAAGCACTTTGAACAGAAGTATTCCTTTGGTTGTTGTGAAGAGAATTTGGAGCTGGTAAGTTCCACTAGGTGATCACTGACAAAGATCTGAGCTAAGGTGGTAGTGGTAATTAGAGGTGGAGAGAAATGGATTGAGTATAAATATGTAGGAGAGAAAGGGATGTGGGCATGAGGGAGACGGAGTGGGAAGAAGGTAGCTTTCAGGTTTTTGGGCTGGGTGACTGCATAGTGACGCCATCCACAGAAGGATACCCTGAGTTGGCGAGTGTTTGGGGGCAGGTAAGAGGTTTTGTTGGAAGTTGAGTCCCACTTTTGCAATGTTGACTCTGAGATGGGACATCTAAGGGGGGATGTCCGGAAAATATCCTTTTTTCCCCCTGTACTGTGCTTAGCACAGTGCTGGTAAATTAACATGTTGAATTGAAACACATATGAATGTGCAGCTACATGCACACTAACATCTCAAACAAGCATTTCTGCAGACTACAGAAGTACTGTAAAATAGGAAGTAGGAAGATTATGGAGATATGTAGCTCTAGAGTGGTGTATGGGTGATTGTCTTCTTACTATGATGTTGACTCTGTCAAGCACATACAAATGTGGACACAGAAGGCATGGTTGCCATCTCTTGACAATATCACTCAGAGTCGGAATGACTCCTGACAGTCAAACCATCAGTTTGGTAAAGCTTCCATCTCTTTCAGTGAGTGACTTTCTTTCACTAAGGGTGGCTAACTGTTAGTGAATTTTACTGACCTTGATTGTGAGCAGATCTTCTCAACCTCTATTGATTTGGAGCCCTGGCTCAGAAGATCATCAAAAGTCCCCAGATGAGAAACACATCCATGCTGGTGATTGTTTGACCTCCTGCCTTGAACGACAGCTGATTCCTTGGAAGCTTATATGTTCTCATCCTGGATTGGCAGAGCAGTTTGTGATTGCAAAGACTTCCAAACACTACTGGTATAAATCAGTTCCTTGTTAAGGAAGTTCAGTGATTACCTGCATTTAATATATGAGAAAACCAAGAAGGAACACACACAAGAAGGAATAAACACAAAGAGATGGGTGGGCAGGCCAAAACACATGACTGGGCAGACCTGATAGAAGGGCTGAAGAACCTATGTAGGGTTGGGGAACCTGAGCCAAGGTGGCCAAACTAATGGGTTGTATTTTCTGTTTCTTTTTATTTTGTTACTTCATTGATGTCCACTTTCTTTCCTGGAGATCTATTATCCTGGATCATTTCATGTATTTTTTCTTTCTCTCTTCTCCAAAATGAGCTTTCTTCTTCTATCAGAACCTGTGTGCCTTGTGTTGTACCCCTTTGGTGTCATGCCAGTGAAGTTATAGCTGCTCACATAAATCACTTCAAGATTGAGTGGTTTAATTGGTGATCCTTCAAAGTACATTATCGACCTGCAGTGCAGCCTGTCTTTCTCCAGCTTCAAGGTCCATGAGAAGTCCACGTGGAAGATGTGCATCAGCTCTAATGGGGAGCACGGGCCAGGCGTCCAGTGTGGGTGGCATCAAGTATTTCTCTGACCACGTGGCAGAAAGCTCCGCCGAGTTAGAACAGATAAAGAGCAAGAACCTGAAAAATAACGTGCTACAGCTACCTCTGTGCTTCAAAGACCATTTCTTTTTCATTCTAAAGAAATATTCAAATGGTAAGGAGTGAATAAAGAGTGACTGCCAGGCTTTACCTCAGCAGTAGAAATGATATTGGCTGGGAGATTTTCTTGTCAGGTAAAGTGGATCAGAGGAACTTCCCTCCAAAAGGAAAGAAAGGACAGGGTGCCTGAGTGGTACAGTTGGTTGAGCATCCAGCTCTTGGTTTAGGCTCTGGTCGTGATCTTAAGGTTGTGAGATAAAGCCCTGTGTCTCCACATGTTTGGAGTATGCTTAGGACTCTTTCTCCCTCTCTCTCTGCCCCTCCCCCTTTAAAATAAATAGATAAATCTTTTTTTTTTTAAAAAAAGAAAGAAAGTAAAATGTATTTATTATTATCAACAAAATTAAGAACACATTCTTCTTAAAATTTAATACATACCAGTTGAAAAAATATCAAATTTGCTGTATCTAGAAAAACTTGACATGAGTTTTCCTGTATTTATTTCTGTTTTCATTTTTTCACTATAATTTTGTATTTTTAGTTGCATTTTAAAGCTACTTTATTGAAATGTGTGATGTACAAAAAGATAAACTTATTTAATGTATACAACCTGATGAATGTAGAGGTAAGTTTACATGGGTAAGACATCACCACAATCAACGTCATAAATGTATTCCTTACTTCTAAAAGTATGATTTTTGGAGCTTTAAATAATATGGTTGTCACATTATAACTTACATTATATCATAGCTCACATTATAACTATGATTTTATGTCTCCCTATTTTGCCTTAGTATCTTAAGTAAGATTTCCCATGTTATTACAGGCTCTTGAAGAATATGACAGTTAATATACTTGTAGTATTGTAGAGAAAATTCTTTTGGACTTAATTTAGCTTAGAATTCCTCAACGTGGCATCCCTGGGTGGCGCAGTGGTTTGGCGCCTGCCTTTGGCCCAGGGCCTGATCCTGGAGACCCGGGATCGAATCCCACGTCGGGCTTCCGGTGCATGGAGCCTGCTTCTTCCTCTGCCTATGTCTCTGCCTCTCTCTCTCTCTCTCTCTGTGTGACTATCATAAATAAATAAAAAAAATTAAAAAGAAATAAAAACGAAAATTCCTCAACTTTGGACAGTTATTTGTCATGGTTATTTCTAGTTTTCCCTGATACGTAACACTGTAGTGAAAATCTCTAAAGAATAGATATTACCCTTAATTTTTGCTAGTAACTTTTCACTCATAACAAAAGTAATAGTACCTGAGCCTCTGATCTGGGATTATCTGTAAGTCTTTATAAAGTCCTGTATGACAAAAAGTCTTTTTTCTTTTCTCTTCCTGGGAAAATGCTCCTCATTCTTCATGACATAGCTCAAATGCCATTGTTTGTGAAGCTTTTCTGGGTCAGATGTGGCTGGGATGCCCCTTCTGTGGCTCACCCAGAGCTTTTTGGGCCACATATCACAGAATTACATTGAGGTGACTTAGCTCCCAACTCACTTTCTTGTAAGTTCGTCATGTTCTCCCTGTGTCTAGATCATTTCCTCTAAGTGTTCTGACGGCACCTTGGGCATTAATCCTTACAGCACATAACTATAGTTAATTAACTGAGTGATCATTTCCATGTTTACCTCCTTCCCTGGAAAGTAAGTGAGCTGTTGCTCTTGTGTTTCCAACTCTGTCTTCAGATCTTCACACTTAGTGTTCAGCAGACCTCTGCTAAATGGATGAAAGGATGGATGGATGGATGAATGATCTTCTAGAAATATTTTAAACATGGAAGTCTCTAGAGAGAATAAAATACAAAGAATTAGTTATCTTTACTCAGAGTAATATTTATGTTCACTCATAATCTAGGCTAGCTTTACAGCCAACATGTCTTGAGGAGCTCCGATAAGTCAGGCATTGTGCAAGCCTTTTCACAAGTTTTGTCTCATTGAAACCTAACATTGGCCTTATGAGGTGGGTACTACTAAGCCCTCCTCCATATTAGATAAAGAAATGAGGGCTTAGTGAGAGAGGCTATATCTAAGGTCTAAGATATAGGTCTATGGCCTATGTCTAAGGTCACAGATACAGAAAAATTCCTCAACTGTTGGAAGGGGAGGGTGTCTGGAATTTGTCTGATTAAATTTAAGTTTTCAGCCACTATGTGGTATCTTCCGGAATGTTCTTACTTAAACTGGACTGTTATCTGTCTCCTTATAACCTCTTGCTCAATGGAACTAGGGCTCTGTCTGACTCCATGGTCAAACAGACTGTGCTTTCTTCTTCACCATAGCTCTCCTCAGCATACAAAGATTTATTCTCTCTCCAAATACTCCCTGCCCAACCCCCCCCACCCCCAGTTTAATCATCTCCAGTTCCTTCAACCATTCCACTTGAAACTATAGGATAAGTTTTCCAACCCTTGTTCGGTGCTCTTATTCTCACTTGGGCACTTTTTCTTTCCTGTGGAGAATCAGTCAGTTCCTATACCTCCTAGGCAGAGAAGTAAATAGCAGGAAAAGAAAGAGTAAACAAAACGAAACAAAAGCAAAAAAAAAAAAACTGCATGTGATCGCTTGTTCTCTTAAGACAGGTGGCATGCATAATAATTAATCCATGGAGCCTGGAGCTGGATGGCTTAGGCTCAGATCCTAGCTCTGCCTCTCACTGACTGTGCAGGCTTGGACAAGTACATGCATTCTAAATCAGCTGATTGAATTCCTGGACAGTGGAATGCACCATAGCTAACAGATTGGGTACCACCCTCGAGCCATCTTCTTGCAGCCAAGAGAGGCTCCCAACACCCCTAGGAAAATTTATTGAGCACATTCTATGCTCCCCCTACTGTTATAAATACTTTGCCTGTATTGACTCATTTGATCCTCACAGAACCTCATGAAGTGGATGTTGCTATTATCCTTCCTTTATAGGCATAGCTGAGGCCGTCTTGCCCAAGCTCTTATAGCTGGTAAGTGGAGGAGCAAGCACTCCTGCTACAGAGATTGTGCTCTTAACCACTCTACCTTCCTACCTCAACTTCATAAACCCGTCTTTGGGGGCCTTTGCAATCCCCACGCATGAATAGCTCACCTTATATTCTTGCACTTCCAGTGATTTGACTCCTCTGACAAACTCTTATCTCCTGGCCAGTCTTTGCCGTCCTTGCCTGCCCTCCCTTATGAGGTTATTAAAATGGGAGCACAGCTCACAGTGATTGATGGCCTGAATGCTGATCATTCCCTACCTCTCCTGGCTCATGGTAAATATTTACTTTTTGTTACACAGGAACAATGAGGTTTCATACAGGAGATGGATGTCGAGTGTATATATAATATTATGCTTGTCTGAGTCCTTTGAACACCCAACTCTCATTTCCCCAGCTTACTCAGGGAAAGGGAGGAGGTGCTGGAATTGAGTTGTTTGACTTTTCAGAGGTTTGCCAGGTGGCTGACTGGATTCATTGGTCTTTCTCACCCCCTCCCCCCAACTGAAGGTCTAGAAATGTGGTCTCTCTCAATAATTTAAGATCTGGTCAGGAGCTGTAAGTTACATACATATCAATGGTTTCATTATATACCTAATATTGTCCCTCAAATTGATTCATATTATAAACATTGATACATAATTTAGCTCTGCCCTAAGTAGTAATGTCCCCAAATCTTAGATCCAATATACTAATTTTACTAATACGTATTGTGATATCTATATAACTGTTAAAACGTAAAATGCTTCCTTGTGTCCTTGTGACTATGTCTCACTAGGGCTAGTTGACAGATGACTTGTGTACATCTCTCAGCCCTGCCACTTCCTTACCCTGTGACTCTGTGCAGGTCATGGCTCTTTGGGGGCCTCCTCCTTTCCATCTGCAAAATGAGGCAGGCTCTTAACACTCCATATTTCTACTCTTAGTTTTCTCTTTCCAGCTCGAGGTAATGTTTATAACAGGGAAAAAAAAAGAGTTCATGTAGGCAGACAGGTTAATCTAAAAATTTTTCTCACTTACATGAAGGCAGTTTCCAATCTTTACCTTGGAAGTAGGTTGGTAGTTCTTGTCATTCATCTATTATTGCTACTCAGGAAATACATGAGGAGTGATGAAACTGCTGAGAGGCTTTGTGATATAGTTAGAATAGAGTCAAAGTTGAGGGGTGTGGGGAGAGAAGGGCAGACAGGCGCAGGGAGAGCACAGCCGAGTGAGCTACTGAATTGCAATTCTACAGCCCTCCCTTCGATTCTGGCTGATTGATCTCCTTGTATTCCCTGCGCTCCAAACCCCTCGCCCCCTCGTCATCTTTGGACTCCATTCCCCTTCATCTCTCCTTTCTCTTCCTTTGATTCTCAACTAATTTTCCATGACTAATGGGAGTGTGAAAACATGCATTTCTCTGTTTGCACAGACCCCAACAATAAACCTGATACTTTGTATCACATGGGGGGAAACCTTCCTAAGACGTGCAGTTTCTTTTTATTTTTCTTTATTTTTTTAAAAGATTTTATTTATTTATTCATGACAGACAGAGAGAGAGAGAGAGAGAGAGAGAGAGAGAGGCAGAGACACAGGCAGAGGGAGAAGCAGGCTCCACGCAGGGAGCCCGACGTGGGACTCGATCCCGGGACTCCAGCATCAGGCCCTGGGCTGAAGGTGGCGCTAAACCTCTGAGCCACCCGGCTGCCCAGACATGCAGTTTCTGAGAAGAATGCTTTTGACCAAAAGCACTGTATCTATAGTGTGGAGGTGAGGAAAAATTTGTCAAGAGGAAGCTTGATTTTGATCTTGGGGTGCCCCCCTTCTCTTCGTCTTCCCTCCTTTGCTCTCCCTCCAGGGTGGAGCTTCTGGCTCTCACAGAATGGATCTGGTGCCTGGTCTCTGCAGAGCTTGCCGGTTACTGTCCCACGGCTCTGCCATCGCTACCAGGACCTGTGGAACCATCCTGGCTAGCCCCCCTAGTTTATGTGTGAGGCAGCTGAGATTCAGAAAGGGGAAGTGTCTGCCTCAGTTTACAGTAGTTTTGTGTGGAGGCAGGAAAGTTACTACCGTCTTGATCTTGAGACTCACAGAGCCCAATTCTTGCTACCCCACAGCTTTCCCCAACACTTCTTGCCTCCGGGGACTATCCTGACACTCTTGTTAGGACTGTGTTTTTGTACTTTCTGACATCCACTGTAATTTCCTCTGTGTTCTCAGACTTGCATTTAGTTAGTACCTTGTTAAACTGGGATTGTGCCATTTCCCTGTTGTTTCTAAGCATGAAAAGGGCAGGGATATGCCTCTCTTTTCACAGATTACCCTCAGTTCCCATGACACAGGAATAATGGTAAGCTCCTAGTGGGCACTTACCCAGGGCCGTGCTCTGTTCTGAACAGTCCATGTGTCTTAACTGAATCCTAACAACCCTGTGGCACAGGTGCTATGGATACCATCCCCAACTGACAAACAGGGAAGTAAAGTGTGAAAGGATTAACATGCCCAAGTTGACATGGTTAGTAAGTGGCAGAGCTGGGGTTCAAATCCGGTGGCCTCATGCCGGGGGACACAGCTTACCTATCACTTTTTACTGCCCTTCACACAGCAGATACACAACAAACACATATTGACCTAATGCTTTTTCCTGACTACCCTATCCAAAGAACACCCTTCCTTCCAATGTCAGTAAAAACCAGGTGTGTGTGAGATTTTTATGGAGTAGGAAGGATATTTGTTTTGAATTAGGGGATCTCTATAGTGGGCTTGTGATTTTTTGAGGGTGCTTGTTAATGCACACTTCTTGGCCCTACACTAGATCCATTGCCTGAATTGCTGACAGTGGAGCCTGGGCATCTGAATTGTTAATTGCCATCTAGGTGATTGCTATGCATGTGGTCATGTTGACACTTTTGAGAAATAGTCTTTTAAAGGTTTTTTTTTTTAATATTTATTTATTTATTCATGAGACACAGACTGAGAGAGAGGCAGAGACACAGGCAGAGGGAGAAGCAGGCAGGGAGCTTGATGAGGGACTCAATCCTCGATCCCAGGATCACGACCCAAGCTAAAAGCAGGCGCCCAACCACTGAGCCATCCAGGTGTCCCCTTTTAAAGGTTTTTTACTGAACAGGTCCACCTGAGCAATGGTATGCTATTTGATGGAAATCTGAAATTGATACAACAATTTCTACCTTTTTTGCTTCCCTTACCTGGGAGCAGATTTTGGCTCCTTAAGTAACAAAGCCTAATGTACAACAAGTCTAGTGGGCTGGGGGTGAAGCCAACACTATAAACAGCACCTAATTAAATGGCTGCAATTGGACCTGCAGTTACTGAATTAGAGGGCATGTTTAGCTGCCCTTTGATGCTAAAGCAATGGGGTAGCTTCTCTCCTTCAGAGTACATCAGTAGAATCTGGTGGTCAGAGGGCTCAGTAGTGAGATACATGAAGTGGTTCAGTTTGTTGTAGAAGTGATGTCAGTGAGATGAGACAGCATGATAAGGACCTGGTCTTTCACATTTGGACATTGTGGCTTGGATGCACTGGTCCAAACCAAAAGTCTTCTGGCTGGGAAGAGGCTCATCCAAAAACATGGGACACAGTCAATTGGATGGCTGGTCTTATTTTATGTGTGCACAGGATTGGTGTTGTTGCTTTAGTGTCTAAGTACTCTGCTCTCCATGGAGGCCGTTCACAGAAAACTTACACCTACTCTCCTTTTTCCTATTTGTGCTGACTATTCCCTCATCCTCTTCTGTACCCATACCTATATCCATATAACCATCAAACACTTGCTGAGCCCTGGCTTTATCCTAGGTACTGTTTCATGTACTGAGGACTTAGTGGTGAACACATAAAGAGGCTGCTCTCTTGGAGTTTTCATGAACATACAGATTTCTGGTCCTTTTTGTTTCCTGTCACCCTGCTTCCCATTCATTTCTCTGTTACTGGTAAGTACTTTATTGTCCATTTTTTGCTTTTGCAAGATAAACAGGCAAGTGTCTTATATTCTTGCTGAGATATTTTATAAATACAATGTGTATGTGGGTGTAATGGATGTGTATATACACACATGCGTACATAACACATGTAAGACACATATAGCATATATATTTAGCATATAGCATATATATTTGGCTCTGAAAAGTCAGGTCAGGGCCATTATACATTTTTTCAACACATAATTTTTGGTGCCTACTATGCATTAGTCACTAAGTGAATAAAGCCAATTTGTAGCTCAAGGAACCTCTTTCTACTTCCTCAGTATGGATCACAACTCTACTTTTCAGGGCGGATTTATGAGAAGGAATGCCTATCTCTTATTATTCATGTCATTTATTAGAATTATGGAAAAAGAAAAGGTCCAAGTGTGTTCTTGACTGAAAAAACAGATATTAACTCCCCTGGAAAACCATGCTATATGTAAATGTCAATAACTATTTCACACTAAAAACCAACAGGGCAAATCCCAGATATCATCTTGATGTGGACATGGTAGTTCTTACCTTACCTCTCAATGTCCCCAGCTACAAAACACAGCATTTTGAGAGATGTATTGACAACAAATTAGCTTAGATGTATTGCAGATTATTGATTTCAGTATTCAAAGGTTAATGAGGTTTGTGCCTTCATTCAACGTTTCTGCTCTGGGGAGAATAATGAGATGGTCTGAAGACACAAACCATTCAATTAAAATAAACAGGAGACTATATGAGTATCCTGGTGGCATTCAGATACTCTGCCCCCCCCCCCCATTCCTTCTCTCTCTTTTTTTCCAACATGTTCAATTTCTCAGGTGATTTTCATTTTCACATGGGAAGAGATGATTAAGGTGATCCCAGCCAGTGCTGTTACAACTCATAGATGGTTCCCTCATGGACCTTATGTGGAGAAGTGGAGCTAATCTATACAATCTATCAAGGTATCTTCTGATACACCTACAGATATCTCAGTGTCTCGGTGGTAGAAATGCAAATTGATTGATGCTCATTTACACACCTCGGGCCAACAGGAAGATCCAGATACATTATTACAAGTCAGAAGTATTGAATTTCCAGGCACTGGCTAGTAGCCTTTTATCCAGCTTGATGCCGAGTTTAAATAACTTCAAAACATTGTTTTTCTTTGATTATTGAAGATTTTCTGGTTTAACAATCTGTAGGAAATTTTGCTTCCATCTTTACCTGTGTGCTAACATGAAATTTTTACAGAGCATAAATTCAGTTCATTTATTTTATTCTAGATAAGGTGGTAAACTGTCTAGAGATCTCAAGGTCCATATTCTTCCTAAGCTCTTATGTGAAGAATGCCACAGGTAAACAAGGGATAGCTTCTATTCTGTCTGCATCTGACCCAAAGCCTTAATGAAACATAAGTGTGGCTCTTGTGGAGAGCCACTTGGGGAGAAAATGGAAAATTGTTCTTTGAACAGTAACTTTCTGTCTACCCAAAGGCAAATTACATCTTTGCTTGGATATTCTTCTGGTAGTTTCTTTTTGGTTTATCTTTTCTAGGGGCACACTTGGAAAGCAAGTTATTGGACCAAGTTAATGTTTTAGTCATAGAATGTTGGGGATGGAAAGAAATATGAAGTCTATCTGGGGCCTTCCTCAGATTTTGAGGTGTAAAAGGTAAGTCTCAAGTCCAAGGCTGTGAAGAAAAAAAAAAAAAGGCAAGTTCTATGATTCTTCTCTCCACCAGAAAATCTAGGTGCTCCAGTCCCATCCTGATAAGAACCATCCTCAAATCCCTGAGGCTGTCTTTTCCTCTGAATTCATTTCTTGGAAGGGGGCACAGATTATTCTGTAGCTTCGTCATCTGCTAGCAGCCACAGATATTGCCATGAAGCCATTCAGAATGCATTTTGATTGTAATGGGGCACACTGGCTTATTGATAAAGGTCAGCATAAATGTAATTCTTTAGAGTATGCACACAGTTGGTGAAACTAAAATTTGGAAAACATTGAAGATGTTGGAATCTTAGACTCTGCATTAGAAAACATCCTAGAGGGCAGCCTGGGTGGCTCAGCGGTTTAGCACTGCCTTCAGCCCATGGCCTGATCCTGGAGACCTGGGATTGAGTCCCACGTTGGGCTCCCTGGATGGATCCTGCTTCTCCCTCTGCCTATGTCTCTGTGCCTCTCTCTCTCTCTCCTTCATGAATAAATAAATAAAATCTTAAAAAAAAATTCTAGAAAGATCTAGCCCAGTTTGCAACTAAATATATCTCAATCCTCTTTGTAATAATCCATTGGATGCCACTGAAAGCACTTAATCCAAAGACTAAAGCACATTTCTTGGGTTTTTAATATTGGAGGACCTTCTGCAATGGTTTTCCCTTCCTAGGATTTTTTTATACTCTGTCTCTCCCTCTCTGAGTTAGCATCTGGGAGTCAGGCCTGTTACTGATGGTGCTTACACTATGTAACACGGCCACCAAAACCTTGCCCTCATAACTTACAGTGTGAGTAAGAGTTAACCAGGTAGAGGCAGAAGTGTGTGCTAAAAGAACAAAATAGGCAAAGGCCAAGGGGTAAAAAGGACATGATGCAGTGGAGGGACTGGCAGAAATTCATTCTGACTGCTGTAGAGAACAGAGAAGGTTGGTGAGAGATGGGGCTGAAGGTGCATAGTAGGTGTGGGCGGCTCATGAGGGATTGTCTCCAAGGCACAGTAAGGAATTTCAACTTTATTCCAAGAGTATCAGGGAGCCATTGAAGGGCAGAATAATGCATTTAAATAGTAAAAATGTCACTTGTCTTTCCATGAAAGCGTAACTGTTAGAGCCAGGTAGCTGTTTTCCATATAAGAGCCAATGGGACATAAAGACTGATTAAAGAAGCCAAGGTTAGAGGCACCATCTGTGTTTGCAAACAAAATGGGAGCTCTCGCAACTGCGGTGTGTTTGACTGCCTCGACACCATTTCAATACATGTAGGAAGAAACAATTGAAACCTCACTTGCCCTGCTTTTGTCAGTCTCACCTCTATAAACACCGCAGTCTTGTTTTCATTGGCTTCTCTCCTTCAGCTCTGAGACCTGAGTGAAAGGGCACTGCTGTCTGGGCTCTTTTCACTGTCCATCAGTGTTTTGATTAAAGTCACTCAGAGACCCTTTAATTTAAGTAGAACAGATTGAAGTCTTGACTAACCGGGTCCAAGTTTTCAAGGGGCAGGAGTGAACCATTTCTGCTGGATTCATGCACTACTTCTCCTCTCTGAAGAAGGGAAGAATACAATTTTCTACTGAAATTACGCCTGATTGCTGATCATCACACCACTGCCTGGTGGACCCATTCCTCCCTTGCTTTATGTGCCTGAAGGTTGTGTGTTGTCAGAAGGAAGTAGGCAGCTGAGGAGAAGGCCAGGTTTACCGCTGATGCCTAAAATCTCAGCTGAGTAAATTGAAAATCCTGAATTACTTAGGAGTCTGCAGGCATAGCTCAGGACGAGGCTATAGGTTTGGGGGCTCATTAGTGCCCTCCACTCTTCCTAAAACAAGAGGGTAGGAAAAAGTTTTTCAAGTTCAAATTGTAATTTCACTTTTATGTGCCTTTCCCTTTTTTGCTTACTATCCTCAGATATTGCAAGACAAATATATAGATAAATGAGGGACAGAACAATTTATTGTCAACTATCTCTTGAGATGATATGGGAAGAGAGATATAATAGGAGAGATTTTAAAACTCCTTAATTTCCACATGTTTGAAGATTTTCTTGTCTTTCTGTTACTGGTTTCTAGTTTGATTTCATTATGGTAAGAGAATATAGTCTGTGATTTAAATTCTTTTTTTTCCTAAGGTTTGTTTTATGTCCCAGGATATGGTCTGTCTTGGAGAATATTCCATGGGCATTGAAAAGAAAGTATATTATATTTGTGGCAAACATAGCATAATGTATAAACTTGTCAAATCACTCAGTTGTACACCTGAAACAAATGTAACATTGTCAACTATAATCAAATAAAAAATCATTAAAAGAAAGGGCCAGTGATTACTGATGATGCTCTAGGTAAAAGCCCCAATTCAATAACCTCTTGAGCCTCATTTTCTTTCCTTTTTAGTTTAAAGTCAATTAGTCAACATATAGTACCTCATTAATTTCAGGTGTAGAGTTCAATAATTCATCAGTTGTGTGTAACATCCAGTGCTCATTCTCCTTTTGGAGGCATCTCCCAAACCACAACACCAAGCAACCTGTGACATAAAGTCAAAATCCTTGCTTTGGAAAGGATCTTTGAAGTCATCTACTCTGATTTTTATCTTCTACCCGAATTTCTTAGATAATTGACTGTAATATTACAACTCAAACTAATATAATAATTTCAACCAAAAGAAAAAAAGAGTACTCTCATTGGGCGGAAGGTTCTATATATGTCAATTAAATCTTGTTCGTATTGTTAAATTCTTCTGCGTCCTTGATGTCTTCTGCCTAATACTTCTATTCACTGTTAAGAGTAGGATGTAGAGGTCCTAGCTATGATGACGTATTTGTCCATTTCTTCTTTCAACTGATTCAGGTTTTGCTTCATGTTTTTGCAATCCTCTTGTTTAGCATTGCTATGTCTTCTTGGTGGGTTGATCTTTTAATCATTATATAATATCCCTCTGTATATCTTGTAATTTTTATGCCCTGAAGTCTACTTTGCCTTATATTAAATATAGTCCCTTCTGCTTTAAAAAACATTTTCCTGATTTTTCCCCCTCCTTTCACTTTCAGCTTACCTATGTCATTATGTTTGAAGTGAGTTTTAGACAGCACAATTGGGTCATGAATTTTTATCCATTCTGTCAATCTTTGTCTTTGAATTAATGTACTCAGATCATTTGCAGTTAAAGCAATGCTTGATATGTTAAGGTGCAGGTATTCGTTTTATATGTTTTCTGTTTGTTTTCACTGGTTTCTGTTGTTGTTGTTGATTTGTTTCTCTTAATTTCTTGTGGTTTACTTGAACATACTACTGGAAGATCTTACCAGTGAAATAAGGCAAGAAAAAGAAATAAAAGCCTAGTGAATTGGTAAGGAAAAAACTAAAACTATCCCTTCCTGCAGATGACATAATTATGATAATACCCAAGGCTGGTAGGGAGGTAGAAAAACTGGATTACTTAGACATTGTTGGTGAGAATGTAAAAATGGCACAGTCATTCTAGAAAATAGTCTGTCAGTTTCCTTCAAAACTAAAAATGGACTTAGATTATGATTCAGCAATCACACTTGTGCACATTTATCCTAGAGAGAATAAAGCTATGTTTACAAGGAAATTGGCCGTGCATGTTCATGGCAGCACTATTCATCCAAAACTTGAAAACTACCAAGTAATCTCTAAGTGATGAAAAATTAAACTATGGTTTATCCATACTGTGGAGAATGTATCAGAATAAAAAGAAATGGGTTATAGATATGCACAACAACTCAACATGCCTTGGATGAACCTTGCAGGAATTATGCTGAATGAAAAAGCCAATTACAAAAGGCTGCAAACTGTATGATTCCATTTATATAACATTCTCAAAATAACAAAATTAGATAGAAAAAAGATTAGTCCTTGCCAGAAGTGAAGGGTGGGAGAAAGGGGTGTGGCTACAAAGATATAGCACAAAAGGAATGTTGTGGTGAGTATATCTTGATTTTAATAGTTGTTACATAGAAGTGCCTGAGTGGCTCAGTGGTTGAGCATCTGCCTTTGGCTCAGGTCATAATCCCGGGGTCCTGGGATCGAGTCCCACATTGAGTCCTGAATCGTGCTCCCCCCAGGGAGCCTCCTTCTCCCTCTGCCTGTGTCTCTGCCTCTCTATGTCTCTCATGAATAAATAAATAAAATCTTAAAAAAAATAGTTGTTACACAAAGCCGCACATGTGACAAAATTATGTAGAACTACACACACATAAATGACTACATGTATCTGAATAAGGACAATTGGTTACATAAGGTATTAACATTGGCAGAGACTGGATGAAAGGTACGCTGCTCTGTCATGACTTTTTTCTTTGCAACTTGCTGTGATTCTATAACTATTTCAAAATAAAAAGTTAAAAGATATTTAGCTTTGAATATATAAATATTCATACACATGTGTGTGAAAACACTTCAGTTATTTTCTTCTCAGTTCCTTACCTTTATCAGGCCACCTGGGGTTGCATATGGATTCTAGGAACTAAAATGAGGGGAAATGATCCCTTTTAGAGTGGTCTAGAATCCAATTTTAAACATATAATGAGCCTAGGTGGCTCAGTCGGTTAAGCATCCTATTCTTGATTTCAGCTCAGCTTATGAGATTGAGAGCCCTACGGCTCCATGCTGGACGTGGAGCCTACTTAAGATTCTCTCTCTCTCTCTCTCTCTCTCTCTGTATGTCTTTCCCTCATCATGCTCCCTCTCTCTAAAAAAAAAAAAAAAAGAAAAAAGAAAAAAAGATTCTTTCTGTCCTTCTCTCTGACCCTTTCCCCCACTCTCGCTCTCCACTCACTCACTCACTCTCATAAAAAAGAAGATATGCTGAGTGAGAGTGGTTAGTTAAAAAGCTGAGAAGGTGAAGTTGAGACAATTTGTGAAAATACTAGTGTAGTGTGATGCTTCCTAAATTTTAAGGTGCATTAAAGGGGAGCTTAATGGACCTCATTCTGAGAGATTCTCATTCCGGTCTCTGTGGGGTATGTATCAGAAATCTGTGTTTTAAATAAACACAGGTAATTCTGATGTCTGTGGTTCTCCAATCATATAGAACTACACCCATGCAGTAGATTAGTATCCTTTTAGAGTAAGTATAAGCTGGTACTCAAAAATTAATTTTGATGTTATTGTTATCACCATTGTTATAAACATTATCATTAATGGTACTGGCACATAGTAGGTATATCCTCAATAAAAATTTCATCCTCAGAGACAATATGTTGGTAGTGTCACACAGAGATATATCTAACATGGTATCATTTAGTACCATCAGGGCTTTGACAAGTTGGGTTTGATGTTATAGACACATGTGGAGCCTTCTCAAGGATTGTCCCTGGGGAGGATGGTGTGAGAGGCTTGAATCTGGGATATTGGTCAAGGCAAACAGGAAAGTGTCACTGCCTTAGGCCCAGTGGAAAGTGCATTTAGATAACTCACTGTTAAATGATTGACAAGTGGTGGATTGGGCAGTGAAACTTCTCGAGGGAAATCTCTAAAAGGGCCCCAAATTTTGGAGAATTAGGAAGATATTAGAAATAATGACGTTAATTTTATGTCATGAGGGGAGTGTTCTCATATATTCATTCATCAAACATTTCTCAAGGTATACTATGTGGAAAATAATGGGTGATGTATTGGGGGTATGTTGGCGAGAAAACAAATGTCATTCTGCCCTTGTGGCATTCATAATTGAATGAAGAAGACAGACACTGAAAGAATTGCATGCGTGATAAACATTACAAAACAAGATTGAAGATACCCTGGAAGTATATAAGAAGGGGAAGTTACTTTGGGGGGCTGGTAGGGACATTATGTTAGCTGATATGATTAGGAGAGGGCTTGGCCAGGGCAGAATTGGGACAGAGTATTAGCAGATGAATGAATATATTGTATCAGAAAGCCTCAGAGGAAAGGGAGCCTGGGATTTTGAGGAGGTGGAGAAGTTCATCACTTCATCATGGGTGTGAGACAGATTATGATGTAGATTACAAGGGCAGGTGAACAGCAAGTAAAGGCAGAGCCTGTAGGGCGGTGTCTGGTCCATAGCACACAATGTCTGCCTTTGGTATTGATGTTTTTATTATTAATCCTGGGGTTATTTAGGAATCATTGAGAGTTTAAAGCAGGGGAATGACTTGATAAGATTTTTGTTTTAGGTTGCTTAAAGTTACTTCTTTTTTTAAATTTATTTTTAAAAGATTATTTATTTGAGAGAGGGGGAGAGAGAGGGAGTGAACATGCAAGGGGGAGGGGCAGAGGGAGAGGAAGAGAGAGAATCTTAAGCAGACTCTATGCTTGGTATGGAGTCAAATGTGGGGCTTGATCCCAGGACACTGAGATCATGACCTGAGTCGAAATCAAGAGTTGGCCACTTAACCGACTGTGACATCCAAGTGCTTCTAAAGTTACTTCCTGAGGACTATAACCTAGTGATGTCCTGAGAAGTGGAGAGACAGAGAAACTCTGTTGTTTCTCTGCATTCCAAGAATATTGTAGGTGATTCTGGAGGTGGAGTAGATCCCCCCTTTTCTCATGCACTAGTATTCTAAGTCCAGGAAGCCTGATACGGATCCTGTCATTGACCTTGCAGTAAAGTTTTTTTTTTTTTTTTTTTGAGATTAGTTCCTGATCTAGAGAGTTTTATTTGATCCTTCTCATTGGAAGAAGAAATCCACAAATGAGTTCCCCTATGGATCTATGGAAGGAAGGACTTGGGCCAATCTGTCAGTAATTGTACTTATTGTCCACCTGGCATCACAGGTTTGAATCTGGACCATGGGCTGTCTACTGTGTGACCAGGGTACCCCGCAATCTTTGCAGTGCTCTGGTTCCTTACAGAGGTGAGGCATATGGTGCCCATTAGAGGATATCACTAAGCAGTATCCTTAAAGGCCTAGAAGACATCATTGTACATAACATTGTGTCCGTCTAGCTTATGGTGTTTTACACCAGAAACAGTAGATCTAAAACTCCATGCCTTCTTATATAAAAGCAAATGAATGTGATAAGTCAGGAGAGGCCATCATTCCAGTAAGTCAGGGATGCCTTCTAACATAGGGATTTTTATTCTATGGGACAGATAACTTATGGGTTTCCCAGAGTGTGTCTGTTTGGAAAATAGAATAACTATTAGGGCAAATATGGGGGAAATATTTTAGAAGAATAGAATAAACCTAAGGGGAGGAGTAAACATGAGAATATGACAGATGTTTATTCTAAGTCATAAAAACAAATTGACTTGAATAAAACCAAGGTGGTAAGCTAAAGAGTGATGCAGAGAAACCCAATGTTTCTTTGAAGTATGTGCCATCCAAACCACAAAGTAAATAATGATGGTAGGAGTCTGACTAAATGCTCTGTATGAGTCTAGTTTTACACAGTGTTCATTTTCTTTTTAGGGTGGCTATAATCCCTTTATAATAGAAACCGAGAAGTGAGAGCTTATGTGGCCAGCCATATTCTCTCAGGCTGTCTTTCATGTTTCTGATGACCAGCAGCCTTTGCCTGTCTTGGCAAGACCCTTCATGCCATCACCTGGCAAACCCCAGAGTAGGAGCAACTGTGCCAGACTGGCCTCTGCTGAGCTTTCAGGCCAAACTGCAGGTGTACAAAACTGTCTGAAGCATGACCTTATGCCAGGGCAAAAGAGGTAGCTGCCAATCTTTAGTTTGACCCTATTGTTGCACTTTTCTTAGATGATTGAAGCTGCCAAGCCTGCACAATGAGGCAAATGTATTGCTTTCATCAATCAAAAAAATTGTTGTTACTAATTTTATGTGTCACATTGGCTAAGCCACATTGCCCCAGATATTTGGTCAAACTTTATTCTGGATATTTCTGTGAAGGTGTTTTTTTTTTTTTTTTGACATGAACTAAACATTTAAATTAGTGGACTTTGAGTAAAATAGGTTATGCTTCATAACATGGGTGAGTTTTATCCAATTAGTTTATCCAATAGTTTTATCCAATTAAGGTCTTAATAGAACAAAGACTGACCATCTCCGAGCAAGAATAAATTCTGCCATGGGGTGCCTGGGTGGCTCAGCTGGTTAAGTGTCTGATTTTGGCTCAGGTTGTGATCCTGGGGTCCTGAGGAAAGGCCCCACATCAGGTTTCCTGCTAAGCAGGGAGTCCTCTTCTCCTTCTCCCTCTGTCCCTCCCCACCACTGCTTGTGCTCTCACTCTTTCTCTCAAATAAATAGACAGATAGATAGATACATAGATACATAGATAGATACAATCTTTAAAAAGAAGGAATTCTTCCAGCAGACTACCTTTAGACTTAAATTGCAACTTTTCCTTGAGTTTTCAGCTTGCTGGTCTCTGGACTCACCTGTTAACAGTGTCAAATAGAGTCAGTGAGGTATGGCCCAGGAGTTAAGGGACATGTGATTTGGATGCAGGGAAGACAAGTTTTGAGTCCAGCTCCTTTGTCTACTACCTGTATCATCTTGAATAGCTATACTTCCCTAAGTCTTAGTATTCATTTTTGTAAAGACAGAGATAACAATAGAACATACTTATACTTATTAAGAGTATTTTAGCTGCAAGCGATGGAATGCAACTCAAAAGGGCTCAAGCCAGTCAGTGCTTCTGAAACCTTAATGAGCATACAAATCATCTAGGAATCCTTTTTGAATGTAGATTTCGATTCAGTAGGTCTGAGGCAAAAAAAAAAAAAAAAAAAAAAAAAAAAAAAAAGTAGAGAAGGACACTTGTTTAAGTTTTTGTTTGTCTTTTGGCTTCAGATACAGCTGGATCAGGTGTTTATATAACATTTTCCAGAATTTCTCTCTTGGACTTTTAGGTTCTGCCTTCCTCTTTGTTGGCTTCCCAGGCTCCTAGAATTGATAAGAATTACATCTTATCAGTTTAAAGAATCACAGAGAAGGTAGACCAGTAGTTCCAGAAAAAGTTTTTTCATAGATTTGGCTTTGTTTGCTTTCATGTGGATCATGGTTCACTCCAAAATCAGTCACAATCTTCAGGTGAACACAGTTCTCTCCTCTACCTCAAGCCAAAGCCAAACTCTGTAGCTTTGAGGCATTCTGTTACTACTGGCTAACTGAGCCAGGCTTTGGGAAAAACATGTTGGATCTTTGAAGCCACAGCTTTGGATCTAGTCTGCACAGTGAGATATTTTGCTTATTAAGTGGTTCCCATTAATGAAGTGTTTCCTGGGAGGTCTCCACAACTATCTTTTTTTTCCTAATTGAAAGTTTTAATTAAATTTGAATTAGACAATGTGACTATAAAACGGGAGAAATAAAATAGGACAAATAAAGGAAAACCTACAGGGGAAATTGATCTAGGAAAATGCACAATGGGCAGGCTTATGTGGGTGTGTTGAGATTAGATGGCTCATCTGTGAGAGGCACCTTGGCTCCTTACTATACATAAATGACCTTCTCCAATGAACAGAATGGCATCTTAATGGCTTCAAAGGCTTAATGCACCTCCCCAAGTTATTCTTTGATGATTAGTAGGTCCACTGAGTATAATGTACTTCCCCATATACACAGACTAAATGACTAGAAGATAAGAATGTATAGTTATTAAACTTTAAACCAACTTAATATTTATATCATGAACTTCTGCTTTTTCATAATGTGATTTCCAACAGTCTTAATTTTAGAGACTATGAACACCCCCAGCTCATTGTTCAAGGGCCTCCCTTCCAGAAATATAAATGATGGGATAATGACCTCAGTCACCTGAACATGTTGGCAAGATCTTGGCTCAGTTACAATTTCAGGAGGCTTAGCTAAAGGAAGCTCATTATGGGTACCAATGATTGGATTTTTAAGATTTTTCATTATGACTCATAGCACCACACATCAGTCACTGTGAGTCAGAATGAATAGCAAAAGCAAACATGTTCAACATTCATCAAGCCAGTGTATTTGTTTCCTGGACTTTTGGAGAACAGTTCCTGGGTGCTAAGTCAACCATGTTGAGTGCTGATTCAGAGAGAATGACTGGTCTACTTGGCAAGGCCAGTTTTATCCTTTTATTGCCAATCACCCAGAAGAGTGTTTGGAAGTCATTGGCAACATTTATTTTCCTTGATGGATTCATTTAGCTCTGGCAAGAGAAAATGTTTTTGTGTTGCTTGTGGTTGTAGTCTAGAGCTCTAAGGGTGTGCAAGTAATTCCAAAATAGTCCTTTAGAAGTATCTGATCGTATTGGGTCAGTTTTAGATATTAAAATGAAGACAAGGGTTTTTATTTGCCCTTGGAGTTTCATAAAAAGGGTAAAAAATGTAGTTATTCCACTAAAATGCATTTATTTACCCAACAAATACTTATTAAGTGACTTTTATATGGTGGTTATGGCTAGGCACAGAGAATACCATGCTATGATAAAATTGTACATAGAAGATTACTCCTCATGGAGTAATTTAATCTATGTTTTGTGAGAATCAGATTTAAAAAATACACATATCTAGAATTTCTAATTGTGATAAATACAATGAAGCAAATGAATGGGGGCATTGAGAAAAGATAAGAGAAACATAAATGCCTTATGTCCTAAAGAAATATTAATGATTCCCTCTTCAATCCATGTTCAAGTGAATAAAAGCCTCAGGCAATCAAGGTACTTTGGACATAGAATTACTCAACATTTGTTGGATTGTATGAAAATTTTGAATTATTATTTAATAATCATATAAATCACCAAAATGGATTAAAAAGGTCAAGTGTGTTTTAGAAATTGAAGTAAATATTTCCACTTAAAGTAATCCAATCAAAAATGAAATTTGTTCTGCCTCTAGGCTTGTTAAATGTAATTTAAATACCTTTGATATGTGGGTAAGCATTATTTTTGTGTATTTGAAGAACTAAATCTGAGTTTCTTAACATTGGTTCAATAGTTTCTACCTTCCCATATTTAGTGTTTATGTTCTATAAGCCTGTAATTTGTTATAACCATCACCATCATAACACCATGTATTTAGCAAAAAATTATTGAGCAATGTATTGGTTATCTCAAGCTGCCATAACAGAACAACACACTGGGTAGCTGAAACACAGAAATTAATTTTTTTTCATAGTTTTGGAGGCTAGAAATCCAAGATCAAGTGCTGAAAGGGTTGATTTTTGGTGAGATCTTTCTTCCAGGCTTATTGATGGCTGTCTTCTTGATCTGTTCTCATATGGTGACTAGTCTGTGCAAGCACAGAGAGGGAGTGAGCTCTGGTATCTCTTCTTCATGTAGGAACCTCAGTCCTACTGAATTGGGGTTTCACCCTTATGATTTCATTGGATTTTAATTACCTCCTCAAAGGCCCTATTGCTAAATATAGTCATATTGGGGTTAGAGTCACAATATGTGAATTTGAGGGAAAGTAATTGAGTCCATTATAAGCACCTAGAATGGGGCCAACTTTATGGTAGGCATTAATATACAGTGGTGAATCAAGCACCATCTCTCCCTTCTTGGAGTTTCCAGTTTAGCTAGGTGAGTACACAGTAAACGGATAACTGCATGAATATTTCATTTCTATTCTACCGAGTACATCTTAGGGAAAGAACAGATTGCATGCAAAGACCAAAGATAGCACTTCTCTAGAAACTTTGGGGTTAACATTAAGGTTACAAAGAATAATGCTATGAATAGGTTCCTAATTTGAAGTCTTGGAACAGATTATATGTGGTGGACAAAGAAAGATAATGAGCTACAAAAATGGAAATTTAGAGGTTTTTTTTTCTTTTTAAAGAACACTACATCTCACATTGGGAAGTGCTAAATTTAATATAAAAATTCATGAGTGAAGGGGTTCCTTTTATAATAATTGTTATGGCCAAAGGAACAGATGTTAGAGTGCTTTCTCCTTACTTATTTCAAGCCAGTCATTCGGCTACCAAAATCCAGTCTTTGCTAAGAGAAACCATATGAAAGACGATTGAACAATTGAGCAATTGCCTAGGTGTTTTAGGCTGTTAGGTAATTTAGATATTTCCACTTCCTAAAACATCTCCAAACCCCTAGTCTTTCCCACATACCAGAAGCATATGTGTTTTCTTGTTGTAGTTTTGTTTAAAGATTTATTTATTAGAGAAAGAGAAAGATAGAGGGTGGGAGGGGCAGGGGAGAGGGAAAAGAGAGAGAAAGAATCCTGAGAAGACTCCCTGCTGAGCATGGAGCTTGCCGAGGGGCTCAGTTCCGTGATCCTGAGATCATGGCTCGAGCTGAAATCAAGAGTCAGACGCCCAACAAACTGAGCCACTCAGGTGCCCCCAGAAGCACAGCTTTTTATTATTATTTTTTCTATTAGATACCTTTGCTAATTCTTCTTTTGGTGTACTGAGACCATAATCACAAACTGTACACGGACTTTGCATGTAATCACAAGCTATTCCAAGCCCATAAAATGCATTTGTGTTACTCAGCTGGTCTTGCATTCCCAGAGGAACCACAGAGCCAGGACCCAGAAGCACTGATAAAACAGTTCTGTTGTTATCCTCAGAGCTCTCTTGGAAAATACCATAGCTGTAATTCCTCCAAATCTGGGAAGTCTAGTTAGTAGAGTATAACTCCCTGATGTACATTTCCAGGTTGATGATCAAAACAACAAAGATTGAGGTCTCCATTCTCATTGTACCCTCTTTTACAATGATCACAGATTCAATCTTGAACCAGAATCAAAAAGGAAAAAACTGAGGAGGTCACAAAAGCATGTTCTCAATTGAAATCAAATAACAAAATAACTAGAAGAGAGAGGTAGGGAGAGGTAAGGAGGAAGAATCCCTGAAGAAAATATTAAACATGAAGCATCTGTGCTGTGATGGGCTAACTCATTAGGGCTCCATCCCTAGAGTGGATCCAGTGCCCCACCTGTATCCTGTTTCCTCATAATCCCACTCTCTCTGCAGTACTCCCTTGCTATCTGAACATCATTCTCATTTATTTTACATGGCATACATTTCCATGTCTTAAAAGCATTGAATAGTTAATTTACCTTAAATGATAAAATCAGACAAGAATGGAGACTATTACAATGTGCCAAATACCTGGTTTTATTAGATCCTGATATCAGGCCAGATCTTCATCAGATCTATTTAACTGAAGACACTAAATATTTCAGGTGAAAAAAAGAGGTTCTTGTGTACCTCTTCCCCCTGTTTTTTTTTTCCTTCAAATCCCTAACATGAGTAATTACTATTGTAGATTCAATGTTTATTGCCCATATTGTTATGGTTTTGCTGCACTTAGATATCCCTAAATATTACATAATATTGCTTTGCAGATTTTAAAACTTTATATAAATGGTATCATTCCATATATATCCTTCTAAATGTACTTCAATACCTTTTTCAATTTTCCTCTTGATAAAAATTAAGGCTGCTTCAAATTTTTTGCTATAATGAATTTCAATAACCAACCTTTGGTGCCTTTTCACTCCCATACATATGAAAGTATATCTTTTGAGTATATATCTAAGACAACATATTCATTTCTTTGCCCTACCACAACAAATTATCACAGTGGGTTGACTTAACATAATTTTTTCACTTATAGTTCTGTAGTGCAGAGGCCCTAAAGATGGTAGTCACATCCTCTATTTGGAGGACATTTCAGTTCTTGCCTTTTCCAGCTGTTGGAGACTGTTGGTACTTCTTGGCCTGTGGGGCTGCTCACTCCCATCTCTACCTCTGACACATGGCCTTCTCTGTGTCTCTGCTCTTCTGGTTTTCTCTTTTTATAAGAACATTTTTCATTAAATTTTTGGCCCACTTGGATAATCCAAGATGATTTGATTCTGAAATCCTTAAGTTACATATGCAAAAACCCTTTCCCTAAATAGTCACATTCACAGTTCCAGGTAGATGAATCATTTGGGGGCACCATTCAACCCACTACAGTTTCCAATCTTAACATTATTGACGTTTTGAGACAGATAATTCTTTAGGGGTAAGAATGACCTGTGCATTATAGGATGGTTAGCAGTATTCCTAGCCTCTGCTCATTACATTGCAGTAGTATCCCTCTCCTCCTCCTTCCCTGCCCCTGCACAATTCCACATGTGCAAGCAAAAATGTCTCTAGACATTGCCAAATATTTCCTGGGGAGTTAACAACCCCTCTTCTTGTCTACTATAAAGTTGTTGGATTGTAGGGTCTGAGCATTTTCAACTTTACTGATGTCATCAGTGGTTGTCCAAAGTCAGTAGCAATTTAAACTTTTATGAACAGTATGTGAAAGTTCCTATAGCCCTGCAGTATTACCAATACTTGATATTGTCAGATTATAACTTTTTCTGTCAATCTGATACTATCTCATTGTTTTAATTTACATCTTCCTAATTTCTAGTGTAGTTTAACATCTTTTATCTCTTGTCTATTTGGGTTTCTTGATCTATGAATTCCTTCATATATTGTCCATTCTTTCCCTCCTTTTCTGTTTCTTTTTGAGTTATAGAAACTCTTTATATATTCTGGAAACCAGTCCCTTTTTAGTTATGTCCAGTATTGATGTCTTCTTATCTGTAGGTTGTCCTTTATTTTGTTTATAGCATCCTTTGTGGTACCAAACTTCTAAATTATTGATTTATCAATTCTTTTTTATGGTTTATGCTCTTTGGAACTTTTAATGTCTCATTCAAGTTTGAGGAAGCAGTCATTCTGGTTGAGCAAAAGACTATAGAGACTTACCATGTCTGAAAGAATTTAGTGCTGTGGGAGGTGTTATGATATATTGGAAAGACACAGAACTGTAAGTGTGGAGACTAGTCTCAGGCAGCTTTAGCAGCTATTGTGTGTTTTGGAGAAATGACTCAACTGCTTTTCCTTTCCAAGTGTTTGTCTAAAGGGGGAGAGGATTTGGGTCTCTCTAAGACCCTAGTGTATTTAAAAATTTTATACACTTATGAGTTTTCTTAGGGGTTCATCTTATATTTCAGCCATAGAAATCATCTTAACAGCTTTCTAGGTTATTGGTATAATTTCTTGGACAGTAATAAAGAAAAATACACAAGGGGGAAACATATAAGGATTATATAAATCAAGGATAGAATGTCAGCTTAAAGCACACACTTTCTCTTTTACTTTTAAATATCTTAGGACAAAGCCTCAGCGTGAACCCAACTGATATTTTTGTGATATCAAAATACATCAGGTATAAGGGATGCAGATAATTTTTGCACAGATATTTAAGTTATATCATTTTCCCTTATAATTGTTATAATTGCCATTCTTGGTTAACCTAGTATTAACTATTTAGGCTATTTTTCTGAAGAGTCTATATACTTCCTCCTCAGGAACACTTCACTGAACTTGATTTCAGTTTAACTGATGCTGTGAGTTTTCTTTCAAGCTAGATCTTGCTATGCATGATGTTGTCTTCAGCCAATTTAGGGATCACTTGAGATCCTTGCAAATACCATGCAGTTATAACTGCAAATAAATTCTTGGACTTTTCTATGTTAAAATCCTTCTTGTTTGGCAAATTCAGTTTAATATTGTTACTTACTCCTCCTTCCTTTCATTTTTTAGCATACCACACCCTCCCCCACCAGAGTAGGTTTTTATTCATTTTAATCATAACAATACTCATTATAGGCATTACTTTACACTCACTTTAAGATTACTTTAGGCCAACAATACTGCAGCTATTAAAATTCAATTAAATCATAGAGTGTTAAACTGTTATGTTTAATATAAGCGCTGGTTAAAGTGGGGAGCTTTCATTTGTGCAGTTGTGGTTGTGCACTCAGACCTTCAGCTTTTGATCAGTCAGCAGTGACATATGCCAATTTCTCTCTAGTTAGGCTGGGAGTTTGGCTTCATATCACATTAAACAGAGGTGACACTTCTGGCCTACAACGTGACAGATGACCTTTCTGGAGATCATGGCACCTAATAGATCATTTAACATGAATAACTCTGACACATGACCAAATTCCTCAAGCATTAGAAAAACATCATGCAAGTCAATGCCATGTTGAAACCTGCTGTCATTTCCAATGAGTGTCCACAACTGCCATTGGCAGCTTTGAGAATTGTTGCCAATGATGCTGAGGACAGAGAGTCAAGCCATATTCCTATAGAGTGGTTTAAATTTATCTCAGGGGAAGAAAATGATATCTACAGGAGAAATCAAGCAATACCAGAAGACCATTTCCCTTTTCTCTTGACCTTACAATACAATTATTAAACTTTGTATAACTGGAGATTCTGACTAGCAAATAAAATAAGTTACTGATACTGAAACAAAGGCATGTTTAGTAAAATCGTGTTGAGCGAACAAACTGCAAGACTCACTGCTCATTCCTGTGACTGTGTACAGTAATAGACATCTTACTCATTGATTCAGTTACTTATTTAACTAGTTAACAAGTAGTTATTGATTGCCAACATTGGGCCAAGGCCTGGGCTAGGCATGGGAGGTTCAGTGGTGAGTGGTGAGTGGTGACACTGTCTTGCTCTCATAGGACAGACAATCAAATTATTGTATAGAGAACTGCTAATTAAAAAATACTACAAAGAAATTTGAAATTACCACAATGCTAAGTGCTATAAAAAAAGAGGGACATGGTGTTTTAAGGAAAGGGAGGTGAGGTAATGCTTCCCTGAGGAGGTAATGGTTAAGTTGTGAGCTAAGGGATAAGTAGAAGTTAAATACAATAAGAGAGAAATGAAATAATCCAGGCAGGGAACATTTTGGATTGAGTGCATACATTGACTCAGAGATATGAAGACTATTTCTCCTACCACTATTCTCAAGATCTTGTTGAATTGACTCTTTAGGTGTGCCTCAGATGATGAATTATGTGGAAACTGATTTATTTTATTGCCTTAACAATGCACTGTGTAGTTTGGAGAAAAAGATATGAAGAAGGTCTTTTGAAGTAAATTGAAAACAAACTTTCACGCTTGATCACACCTATAAAAGTGGGAATAATTCAATGATGAGACATATGCTTTATTAGAGGTCAATGTTCCTATCATGGTTATTAAATTTTTTAGCATTTTAATGAGTGCTTTCCTTCCAACCCAATTTTTCCATCTTTCTGATGTTCCTTTAAAATTATAGTTTATGCAGGACATTGTACTAAGTGAAATAAGCCAGGCACAGAAAGACACGTATTGCATGGTAACATTTAAGTGTGGTATCTAAGAAAGCTAACTCATGGTTGCAGAGAGTAGAATAATGGTTGTCAGGGACTTAGGGTGGGGAAGGGGAGATCAGAGGTCTAAGGCTACAAAGTTTCAGTTATACAAGATGAATAGATTCTGGAGATCTAATATACAGCATGGTGATTAATAATACTCTATTGTATACTTGAAATTTGCTGAAAGTAGATCTTAAGAGTATTCACTACATACATAAAAAGGTAAATATATGAGGGGATGAATATGTTAATTAGCTTGGTTTTGGTAATCATTTCACAATGTGTATATATATCAAAATATCATGGTGTATACCTTAAATATACTTACTTTTTTGTCAAGTATACCCCAATAAAGCTAGAACAAAATAAAATTGTAATTTGGGTCTATACCACCCCATTCTGAACACTAGGACTACAGTCAACATTACAGAATTTAAACGATTTCTAGCAAACTGTAAAGGACAACAGATTTAAACTTTATTTTAAATTACATGAATATCCTATTATAAAAACCATTAATAATGAAGATAAAATAAAGGTCTACTTTGGTGTAACTTCTTCCAAATTTTACTTTTCTTTCCAGAGGCAAAAAAACAAATATTGATTTGGGGTTTATTTTTCTAAAATTTTATCAATTCATTTCATAAATATGGATGACTATCAAACTATGTAGATTTGCTCAGTGTGTATCATCCTTTACTAATATAAGGTTGTAGGATATGTATTTATTAGATACTTTTTTAATGACACAGTGTGCTTTGACTATCTTATGTGATCTCACATGGTTTCATCTCATTGATGAAACATATATAGTTGTTCTCCTATTGATGGATATTTTGGGTTTAAATTTTTTTTTACCTTGTTAATTAAAATACAAATAAAAATAATTTTTTTACAGTAAGCAATGTTGCAGTGGGCACTTTTGTGTACGTTGCTTGTGTGAGAGTACAAACATTTCTCTGGGATTGATAGTGTCACATGGAATTGCTAGGTCAAAGAGTAGACACTTAAAAGATACATTTTGAAAGTTCCAAAAAGATGATGGATTTTCTAAATTATTTTGTGATTAAGAATAAGCTGATATATTAAAAATAAAAACAAGGGGACTGGACATATTAGGAGAGTGTATTCTGAGAATTAGCAAGAATTTGAACTTTTACGGAATGAGCACTGGGTGTTATTCTGTATGTTGGCAAATTGAACACCAATAAGAAATAAATTTATTATTAAAAATATATATACTTATTTTAGATTTGCAGCAAAATTGAGAAGAAAGTATAGAGAGTTTCCTGTATATTCCTTGTCCCCACTCATGCATAACATTCTCCACCAAAGTGGTACATTGTTACAATTGATGAAACTGCAGTGACACATCATTATCACCCAAAGTCATTTACATTAGATTTCACTCTTGGTGTTGTAGATTCAATGGATTTTGACAACTGTACAGTGACATATGTCCATCATTTTAGTATCATACATAAATTTCCCTGTACTAAAAATGCTCTGGGGACGCCTGGGTGGCTCAGCGGTTTAGCACCTGCCTTCCGCCCAGGGTGTAATCCTGGAGTCCTGGGATTGAGACCCACATCAGGCTCCCTGCATGTAGCCTGCTTCTCCTTCTGCCTGTGTCTCTGCCTCTCTCTCTCTCTCTCTCTGGGTCTCTCATGAATAAATAAATAAAATATTTAAAAAAAAAAGCACTGAGGGGGGCACTTGACAGGATGAGCACTGGGTGTTATTCTGTATGTTGGCAAACTGAACACCAATAAAAAATAAATTTATTAATAAAAAAAGAATGTGGAAGGGCAATCTCAATCAGTATTAAAAAAATAAAATAAAAATGCTCTGTGTGCCACCTATTCATTCATCTTTCCCCCTTGTTGGTAACCCCTGATATATTTTTTTAAGAGTTTGTTTATTTATTCATGAAGGACACAGAGAGAGGCAGAGACATAAGCAGAAGGAGAAGCAGGCTCCCTGCGGGGACCCCAATGCAGGACTTGATCCCAGGACCCTGGGATCACGCCCTGAGCCAAAGCGGGAGGCTTAACCCCCTGAGATATACAGGTGACCCAACCCCTGATATTTTTACTATTTCCATAGTTTTGTCTTTTTCAGAATGTCATATAGTGGAAATCATACATTATGTAGCCTTTTCAGATTGTCTTCTTTCACTTAGTATCATGTACTTAATGTTTGTTCATGTCTTTGTGACTTGATAGCTCATTTCTATTTTCCAGTAAGCATGTCATTATCTGGATGTACCACAGTTTATTTACCCATTCACCTACTGCAGAGCAACTTAGTTGCTTTCAAATTTTACCAATTATAAATAAAGCTGCCATAAATATCATGTAGAGATGATTGTGTGGACCTACATCTCATTTGGGTAAATACCAAGGGGCATGGTTGCTGGATCCTATAGTGAGTACATTTAGGTTTGCAAGAAACTTCCAAACTGTCTTCCAAAGTGGTTATACTATTTGGCATTCTCCTCAGCAGTGAATGAGAGTTCCTGTTGCTCCACATCTATCCAGCATTTGGTATTGTCACTGTTTTGGATTCTTGCCATTCTAATAGATGTCTAGTGATAGCTCATTATCTCAATTTGCAATTCTCTAATGACATATGTGTTGAGCATCTTTTTATATGCCTGCTTACCATTTGCATATCTTCTCTGATGAGGTGTCTAGATCCTTGGCCAATTTTAAACTAGGTTGTTCATTTTCTCATTGTTGAGTTTTAAGCGTTCTTTATATGTTTTGGTCAACAGCCCTTTATCAGAAAATTTTTTTGCAAGTATTTTTCTCCCAGTCTGTGTCCTCTTTTCTCGTTCTTTTGAGTGTTTAAACTTTTCAAAATTATTTCTAGCAAATTTGAAAGCCTATTAAAGATTTAAGGAGACATGTAATCCACATCCTTTTAGGATATCAATACTGAATTTACCAGAAATGTTGGGAGATGTGGACTTGTCTCAGCCCTTTGTCACCTTCCTGGGCCATTCATACTTTTCCCATAGTGACATGAAGTGGCTTTCTTCCATTTGCAAAAGAATTGCAAGATGAGACCATGGATTTAGTATAAGAAGACCAAATTTGTGAGACCTGAGGTGATTTAATCCTTGGCAAAATGTGCTCAGCTTCTCATTTAAGAAAAATAATTAAAACAAACCAGGGGTGTTCATGCTTATATCTGCTGGATTTAGAAGTTTCCCTGTGGGAGAAAATTATGCTTTAATGAAGCATTAGTTTAAGCTGGGTGGATTAAGTTGATAAAATTCATCTCCATAGTAATTTAGCAAGGGAAAAATTAAGATGTTGGCCACAGTTGCTATTAATTTGGTCTGAGCTAGATTTTATGAATACCTCTGCGAATGGTTATCTTCATTCCATTTGATTATTTAGCTACAAAGGACCAAAATTGCACATAGTGGGTCTTCAAAAGTGCTTTTGCTTATGAGTTACGTTTCAGTGTGAATGAGCTGATCTCATAATTCTCTTCAAATGTCTAACGACTATATTTTTTCTACATTTGTTTTACTGTATCTCTTATATTCTAAGAACTGTCTAATTCCTGATGGAATAATGAAGTTGTATAACATGATTTCTAGCTTTAAAGAATTTTACAGATGAATAGAAGAAAGACAAATGTATGGAACTCCTGTGACCCAAAAGTTATTTTCCTGGATGATTTGAGAGGGAAAAAAATTACAATTTTTTTTATAACTTCCTAAAGTACGATTTGCCTTCTGAACAGTGTTATTTGATTTATAGAAGCTGTGGACTAAGCTGTGATGGCTAATTTTATGAGTCAACTTGACTGGGTCATGGGGTTGCAGATAGTTCGTTAGACATTTCTAAGTGTCTATAAAGGAAGTTTCTAGATGAAATTAGCATTTGAATCACTAGACTTAGTAAAGCAGATTGTTCTCTCCCATGAGGGTGGGTTTTATCCAATTTCGAGGGTCTGAATAGAACAAACAGGTGGAGGAAGGGAGAATTTTCTCTTTTTGCCTGACTTTGTTAGCTGAGACATCAGTTTTCTATATACATTTAAAAATGTATATAATAAATGTACAAAAATACAGGATATATAGACACACATATTGTATATATACACATATACCTTCTGTATATTTATTCTATTTCTCTGGGAAACCCTGATTAGTACAAGAAACAGAGTACTTAAACCTAAAGGATATGTTATTTTAAAAAAAGACATTTGGATAAAAAGATAAACTTTGCATTCATAGTCTTAAGCTGCTGATAAAAATGACAAATATTTCCCTGTTTCTTACCCCCCAACAGTATTATTTTATCTGAAGATATAAAATTGAAAATCTAAGATCACTCAGATTATATTTAGCCGCACATGCCAGGTCAATTTATTTTAACATGCATAAGTCCGAATTGTTAGTAATAACCACATCAGGGAAGAACTGTAGGAAAAATCAATATTCCTGTTGAGATTTTTCAATAGTACTTAATGATTTTATGCATCTACTATATAGACGTGAAGAAGGCTCAGCTAAAACCCATAGCAGAATAAGCAAACACTGCCTGAAAAAGAATCTATACCAACACTTCACAAGATACATATGACCAGCATTTTAACTTTTAGTTGCAGTGGTCAGGTAGGTAATATTTTTTGGAAAATTACAGACTTGATCATGGTAAGGCTGTGCTGTGCCTCAGTTTCCTCATCTAAAAATTGTTATAATAAAGTATCTACTTCTCAAGATTGTGGTAAAGATTCAATGAAGTAGTTTAGGTAAACCTCTTAAAACGACATCTGGCATATAGGAAATGCTCCATACTCATTTAAAAAATAAAATCTAGGGACACCTGAGTGGCTCAGCGGTTGAGTGCCTGCCTTCAGCTCAGGGTGTGATTCCAGGATTCTGGATCGAGTTCCACATTGGGCTGCTTCTCCCTCTGTCTGTGTCTCTGCCTCTCTCTCACTCTCTCTCTGTATCACTCATGAATAAATAAATCTTTGAAAAATAAATAAAATAAATAAATAGAAAATAAAATCTAGTAGTGCTTCAGAGACCATCTTATAGAGATGACTGCTCTGAATTTCATTCCCAGACTTCTTTCTCTTTTGGTGACCTCCATTTATTGAAAACAAAGGCCTTTAGGAGTAAAAATATCCTGATTGGGGCCTCTTTAGCACTCCTCTCCCACTTCTCAATAACAAGGTTTCCTTAAAAATAGCCCAGAAGTTTTGTGATGTTGGGGGAAGGTAAAGGGGAATTGTGAAAGTCCATGACAGGCCGGTAGAGAAGAGTTTGAAAGAAAAGTATTTGAACAGGCCTAGGATTTATCAAACCATAAGGTCTTGTTAGTGGTTTTCAGAGTAACTCCTGGGAGATATTGTTGGAATTGAGAGCTAAGCTGAGAGTTCTACCTTCCTCAGTCCCTGAGAGATGCTGTGTGGCCGAGTATCCCTAGCAGCTTTTCCCCACAGGCTGGACAACCTGGGAAAGGTCTGAGCAGCCGGCCAGTGGTCTAGATTCTAGAATCCATTCAATAGGAGTTATGTTTAGGGCAATACATGTCACCTGATCCTACTTCATCTTATAGAGGACACTGAAGCCTATGTTGGTGATCCAGTTTCCCCAAAGTCACCCAATAGATTGTGGCAGAGCTGAGGCTAAATCTGGATCTCCTGATTGCATTCTGTGCTCATAGACACATCTGTGAAAGAAAAAAAAGGGGAAGAAGCTGCAAAACAGAGGATTAGTGGAGATGCATCTGGATTTACTTATTTCCCCAGGTGCACTATACTAAAATTTTATATCATAAGTGATGCCTATCATTTATTAAATGCTTACTATATAGTTAATTCTTCATGTACATATCTCATTTAATCCTTACAGTGACATGATGATGTAGGCACTCTGTGTTATCCTTACTTTATAGAGGGAACTGAGACATGAATAGGTTTGGCAAATTGTCTAGTATTATGCTGCTAATAAATGACAGCGCCAAGACAAGAATAACGGTTATTGGCAAATCATATTTCAGATGACAGTGAGGCCATTAAAAAGACCCCTGGGGAGAGCCCTGGGCACTTATCCACTCTGGGCTTTAGGTTATATATTTTTAAAGTGCAACAGTAATCTCTAAAATCCCTACGTAAATTATTGTTCTACACAGATGGCCTCTGACTTACAATGGTTTGACTTACAATTTTTTTGACTTTCTGATGGTGCAAAGGAATACACATTCAGTAGAAACTGTGCCTAGAATTTTAAATTTTTCTCTTTTCCTGGGCTAGTGGTACGCCATACAATATTCTCTCATGATGTCTCTCTCAGGGTCAGTGAGCTTCAGTTCCCAGTCAGCTACATGATTACAAGGCTAAACAATCAATACACTTAAAATCATTCTGTACTCGTGCAACCATTTTGTTTTTCACTTTCAGTACCATATTCCATTATCTTAGATAATCAACACTTTATTATAAAATAGGCTTTGTGTTACATGATTTTGCCCAACTATAATGCTAATGTAAGTGCAAATACTGAGCAAATTCAAGTGCGCTAGGCTAAGCTATAATGTTTGGGATGTTAAGTGTATCTTGGATGAATTTTTGACTTAAAATAGTTTCACCTTATGGTGGGTTTATCAGGACATAACACCATCATAAATCAAGGCAGATCTATAATTTTTCCTGTGTTTTGACTGTACACATGGTTTTTCTAACTCTTTATACTCCAAAATTTGAGAATAAGTAAGCATGGTTTTAAATTTCTGTTGAAATGAGGGTTAAATGATGTGATAGCTAATGCTAAAAGCTCTTGCTAATTCATTCTGGGATGGTTGTATGTCTCCCAGGACCACCCTTTTAGGTCTTCTTCCACTCCATTATTTCTGCTTTGATGGATGTTGATATTACCATGTTCCTGCTTAAGTGTCTTGGTACCTCTATTTTTTCTAGATTAAATGAGGTTTTAACAAGGCTTATGGGGTGATTTTTTGTCATTAAAATAACAAATGGGTTGAAAACAGCCTTCTGTCTCTTTGGAATCCACCACCATTAGTGAACTATAATCCAGCTGGTGGCAGAACAACGGAGAGCTAGAAAGAATGGAAAAGAATGTAAAATTTCCTGTGATTTGTCAGTGAAGATATAGATTCTCAAAAGTTTAAGAAAATAAATCTGAATCTATGAATGGCTAGTTTGACTTTCTAGAACAGCTCCTTATAAATGTGAAGTGGGGTTAGATCAGGGACAAAAGCCGTTTTGAAAAACATTCCAAGCTCAATGTTTCTGACTGTATTACTGTTGAAAGGCTGGAAAAGTAATAGTGCATGTTGATTCTTCTAGAACTTTAAACTTTGGAAATAAGTTGAGTAAGCATGTAAAATTTTAGAACTAACAGGATTTTAAACCTCAGGAAAAAAATTATGAGTTAAATCAGAACATGGCTATTCCCTAGGCAGAGAAGCTAATCTGGTACTAGGAATTCTGTTTCAAGCCTATACAACTGTCTAGGTAGGCAGAAATTGGAATCTTAGGTCCAAGGGGACTGAAATCCTCTGCCTGAAGTAGATCCTCACCAGGGGAAGAAAGATCAATATCAAAGCCAAGAGAACAATTCCCCTTCCTGTTTCTGATCTTAGTGATGAAAAAAAAAAAAAAAAAAAAACCCTGGAGATTGAGATTGATATAATCATGATAAGACATAATGTGTCTTTTAACAAACTACCAATTAAAACTTTTTAAAAATAATGACTACACTAATTCAACTAAAGATGTTGAATTGAGGTCAATTTAGGCCATTAACTAATGACAACAGAGACCACAGTAAATGATAGAGTACTCAACCTAATAGAAATTGAGATAAAAATTACTCTACACTGAGTTATATATGGATTAACTACTCTTCTCATAGTGAACATAGAAGAGCCTCAAACTCCAGAAACTTCTAATTTGTTTCTCACCCTCACTTTTCCAGTGGCTAGTTTTGTGATCTGGCCAAGCCTCTTCCCTTTAGGGGCTTCAGGTTGTCACAACTGTAAAATGGAGAATTTGGCTGACTCATCATTTGGATTTCTTTGACTTCTTATATTCCATACTTTTAAGTTTGCTTCCATGTAGTATGTTTAGTGGTAGAGATAGGAACAATAATACATTTTACTTATCATATAATTTGCAAGAAATGGAATCGTCCCCAAACACTCAAGTTCATGATTATCTCTCTTATTTCTTGATTCCAGAATCTTTGTGATTGGTATTTTATCAATGTTCTGAATAGTTGTTGTTAGCTCCTTGAAGGGAAAGACGCCTTATTCCACTTCACATCTTGAATTCTTAGCACAATTGCATGTGATTAGTATCTACCACCACCACTGCTAACATCAACAACAATAAATAATAATATCAACAGGAAAAGTTACTATATTAATTTAGTGTTGACTATGTGGTAGGCATTGTGCAAGGCACTTCATATACATCATCTTATTTAGGCCTCATGAGATAAGAGACAGAGAAATTGAGGCAACTTGCCCAAGGTCACACAGCCAGTAAGTGGCGGAACTAAGATTTGACATGTAACCTAAGTCTGTATGTCTCCAAAGCAATAATCTTACCTATCACAGTATGCTGTCTTCCTTGAAAATTTCTTAAACAACTAATAATAGATCATCCTTAATACTTACTATTAGAAATCTTGGGGACTAGGTTTGGCCATTAAATTTTATTTGTTGCTGTCATTGTTTTTTATGGTACTACAGAAACATTTCAAGTTGGAGATAATAGTAGTGGGTTTATTCTGGGAGAAATGTTTAGTATGTGTATCTGGGGGTACTTTAAAAAAGTTATAAGTGAAAAAACTTCAACTAGATTAAGAAAAGGAATTGATTAGCTCATTTTATAGAAAAGTCTGGGGGAGGTGTGGCTTCAGGCAATGCTGGATCCAAGTCACTTAGTCATGACATTTCTTCTTTGATCTTTAAATCTCTTGGTTTTGCTTTTCTTGCTTGTTCCCAGAAGGCTAAATCCCCATCGCAGAGAAGATTGCTCTAAGAGCTCCAGGTTTTTAGAATTTATATGATTCATCATTCTAGCAGAGAAGAAATATCATTCCTGATAATCTGGCAAAAATCCTAGGGAGGATATCACCTGAACATGTCAATCTCTGACCCATTGATTTGTCTAGAGAGGATGAAGTATTCTGATTGGCAACGCCTAGGTACTGAGAACTCCCCTATGACTTAGGAGGCCAGAAAATCTGGAGCAGCCTCAATCAAACCATATAAAATGAGCAAAAAGGTATAATGAAAGTGGAGGTGGGGATAGATAATTCTCCAAATGGAAGGCTAATACAGATAAATATCATAGCCTGCCATAAAATCTCCAGCTTTTCATTGTTTCAACAAATGGTGTTTTCCCTAGGGTACTGGAAAAAGCAGAGAGGGCTTATGTAGAAAGCAACTTGATCCCTGTCCCTTTTTTTGCCTCTAACTATGGAGTCTTCAACAAATCATTTATCCTCTTTTGATTTTAGTTCCTTTATTTGTAAAAGTGTGAGGTGAATGATTTGATCTTTCTGAACCTTTCCAACTCTGGCATTCTGTTTCTGAGTGTTAGTGATATTACCATGACCTCTGAATAGTAACAAAAAGCAGTTGCTTGTTTTAATGTAGCTCGGTGATTTCATACTTTCTTTAAAAACTCTAATTAGTACCTATAGTAAGTTAATACCTACTTCTCAATCCTGACATCTATGAAGAATCCCATTGAAGATATTAGATTTGTCATGGTGAGCTGGTCTGTAAACATGATGTAAGGCGGCAGCCGGGGTAGCTCAGTGGTTTAGCGCTGCCTTTGGCCTAGGGCGTGATCCTGGAGACCTGGGATGGAGTCCCATGTCAGGCTCCCTGCATGGGGCCTGCTTCTCCCTCTGCCTGTGTCTCTGCCTCTCTCTCTCTCTCCTCTCTGTGTTTCTTATGAGTAAATAAATAAAATCTCAAAAAAAAAATGGTGTAAGGAATGTATTCCTAGTTTTTGTTGCACATTTATAACCTTCATAGTTATCTGAGTTCCATGGGGACTGCAATCACGTCTATCTTTGCTCAGTGCTGAATTTCCAGTGTCTAGCTCAGTACTTGATATATAACAGATGCTTACAAAATATTCATTGAAAGGCTAAAGTAAAAAAACCTACAAAATTTCTTAAAACTTATACATTGTAGAGTCTTCCTGAGTATGAGTAGCTATACATAACTCAATATTTTGTATGAAAAGAAAACAAGTTGTAAGTGGCAACAATGAGGTTTGAACCCAGTTGGCCTAAGTTTACAACTCAAGAAGTTTTTGTAGCTATATTATGTTGCCTCTGGGGGGACCTCAAAGATCAAAGTCCAATGCTTTCTGGCTCTCATGATTGGTTTCCTTTCTAATGCCCTAGACTATTTCTGCTATTGGAAAGCAAATTATAATTTTCTACATCTTTTTATTTGCTTCTATTAGCAGTAGCATGCTTTGATATGCGAAGAATCATCTTTTGACCTTTTGCTACCACAGTCACAGTAATCCATCTTTCTGGGTTGAGATAGAGAGTTTGGGTCCTATTATTCTGAGTATATTTCAGAATATTTTTCTTTATGTGCAGGATGCACTAAAGTAGCATGACTAGACCTAAAGATAGGGCTTTCTCCATGTCATTTTCTTAATTAAGAATCAAATTTTCACTTGTTTTTTAGATCTTCTAGTATTGGTCTAAACTCACTATCAAATTTAATTTCCACTACTCAGCCTAAAGTCCCATGGTCCAGGTGGTCTAGTCATCTATAATCTACCATGTGCTTTGTACATATACCTTGCTTATGAGCTCTCCTTGCCTTGAATCTGTCCACCAGTACAAGGCCTATCCATCATCCAGTGTTTTTGCTGAAATTCATATTATCCATAAGAATTTTTCAAATTATAATTAAATTTCCCTTATTTGAATTTTATACTATTCATGGATTAGAACCAGCATTTCCCAAGTTGCTCTTAAGAACACACGTCTAGAGAAAAATGTCAAAGTGGTTTGGGAAATTTTAGTGTCTATGGGAAACAATTTTTGAAATTTTACTTGTTACTGTGAGTTTTCTTGAGGGCAGAGAGTAAGTGTAATTTTTTTTATACACTCATTGGCTAGTGTAGTCCTTATCATATAGGCTTTCAACAAATGTAGAATAAAGTAATGATTACTCAACAATTTCGCCCTTCATTATGTACTAGATTATATAACCTTCCATTTGCTTTGATATTTAAATTTTTGTTTTACCAGGGAGGTGAACATTATCTTAAAGAGAGCACTCATGTTTTATGAGTTTGTATTTTTCATAACATTTAGTTTAAGATTTGTCCTCTGTATGATAATGAATTAGAGACTTGTGATGTTGTTCTCACTTGACCTTTTTACCCTCTTTGTATGTAGGTACAGTGCAATCAGTGTTATTTTGACAGTTGGAATATTATATATTATTGTTGATTGATATGCTATTTTCCAGGATTTACCCTGAAGCAGCTATTTCAATATTACATTTGACTCAATATTTGGTGGTCTTTTCCCTAATTTATTGGGTCAAGCATATTCATTCTATTTCTCCTTTTACAAATCTGTTCAGCTTGGGTAGATATTACAGTGTGAGAAAAATTCTGCATTGAGTAGACCTTTCAACCTACCTTTGTATAAACCAGTGAGTCTTTATACTTCTGAAAACATTCCATAGAAAGGACTTAATAAATCAGAAGTTAAGGTTTCTAAGGCAGAAACTTGAAAATTTGATATAAACTCAGGCATTCAATCACTTACTTGAAGATAAGCACACCATGCTAGGAACTTTTGTAGAGAGATTTCTTTAATAACCTCTTACTACTATTGCTATTCTGAGACTATACCCTGTTGAACTGGACAAGAAAAGTTTTCTGTAAGAATTCATGTATTTAAAGCTAGGTTTCTTGGATTTGTGTTCTTCTGGGTATGTGCTGTAGCTCCAGCACATGCAATATATTTCAATTTTATTTTTCTAGCCATAAATTTATTATCTCCTTATCTTATGTATAGATACTTACTGTAATTACCTTCAATAAATTCTAGTGATCATCAAATTATCTACTATTCTAATTGTTCTATACACTAATAAATTCCTAATAATTTTTAGGAATATATATTATTAAATGGCCTTAGGACCTCCTGAAAGATGAGCATTTTTTAAGTTAACATATAGTGTATTATTAGTTTCAGGGGTAGAATTTAGTGATTCATAAGTTGCATATAATACCCAGTGTTCATTACATCAAGTGCCCTCCTTAAATAAATCACCTAAACAATTGTGATTATCAAAGGGTTGAGAACAAACTTACAAGAAGATAGGTTCCAGAAGATAGAAGTAGTCTCTTCCAAGATTAACTCCACAAATTCTCCAGCAGTTTCTTTCCAAAATGGAAAGCACAGGTGTGATACCAGAAAATCGGATGATCATAAAATAATTGCATTTTGAAGTGTCTTGAGAGCATACTTATTTTCTTATATATGGAAAAAAATGTATAGCTTTCCTCTGAGTAATTCTTGTGAAGGGGTTCAGAGGCAGGGACCTCAATTTTCAGTCCAGAGAACAATTAAAAATGGTGCACATATACTTTCCCCCTAGTATGAATCATAGACTCCTCTCTTCTGTCATTGAATCTTTTATATTTTGCATCTCTGGCACCTTCCCAAATTTCTCATTTTTATTTTTTAACTAAATATGTAAGCCTTTGTAAGTTTATATTAGTGACAATATAAACTATTATTTGGTAGCTCCCTAGAGCTTTGAGGCTGCTTGCCCATCTGACAGTGAGGCTTATAAAAGATGCAACAAAAGTTCTAAGGGTGTATTTTTATTTTTAAAATTTGGCACCATTTATTATCATGTGGTAGCTTCAGTGATTCCATTTCCTTTTGGATTTTTGAGAGATTTGATCTAACCATCACATAGACACATCCAAGGAAAAGTGGTGTGGTCTCTGTTTAACATTGAATGTGTCTTCCTTTGATAAAACACATTTAGTGCTCTGGGCAAACTTGCTTCACCATAAGGGAAAGCAAATCTGGAGACAGCAGACCAGCATCTCTAGGAGGTCTTTGGCTTTTGATATAAAATTATTAAGAGTAGAACCATGGACAGCAGCTATTGCTACTAGGCAGTGATGGTTAATTTCCCTGGCTTCCTGAGATTCTTGTGGAGAGTGCACAAGCACGAAACTTCACACTAATATAATTGCAACCCATCATATGACAGATGTTTCTCTCTCTCTTTCTCTCTCTGTGTGTATTAAAGAAGTAGGAAAAATGAGGAGATGGGCTACTGTCTTAGTCTTTTCAAGCTGCTATAATAGAATATTAGACTGGATGGCTTATAAGGAATTTATTTTTCACAGTTTTGAAGTCCAAGATTAAGGTGCCATCAGATTCTGTATCTGGTAAGGGCCTGCTTCCTGATTCATAGATGGATATCTTCTCTCTGTGTCCTCCCATAGTGGAAGGGGCAAGGGGGCTCTTTGGGATCTCTTTTGTAAGGGCATTAATCTCATCCATGAGGGCTCCACCCTCAGGACCTCATACTTCCCCAAGGCTCCACCTCCTAATACCATCACATTGAAATTAGAATTTCAACATAGGAATTTGAGGGGGGACACAAACCTTCAATCCATAGCATCTACCCTGTGCACAAGGGCTCAGACTGAATCCCTTTGTTCCTGACAATAGTTGCAACACTTGAGTAGAACTCTATAATTACAGAGTATCTTCACGTATATTGTAATATTTGTTTCTAATAACAGCTTTGTATTAAGGATACTTCAGGATAATGCCCAAACCTTTTCACATGGTTTAAAGAGGCCCTTCTGGTATGGCCTCTACTTACCTCTTCAGCATTTCTTTTATTTCTCCCTTTCTTAAATTCTACTCTCTAGCCAGACTGAAGCCTTGTTATTTGCTAAATCACCAACTGTTTTTTGTCGTTCAGGTTTTGAATACCTATTTCCTCTGCCAAAACCCTTTTGTGGCTCACTCCCGTTTATAAGACCTGTCCTGACTCCTCCTGGATAAGGAGTTCCTCTTATGGGTATCCATACCAGGCTGTATATCACTTATTTCAGCACCTTCATGCTGTGTTGCCATTGTTTGCTTGACATCTTCCTTGATAGACTAACACTCCCTAAGAGCAGGAATCATATCTCATTCAACTTTAGAGCCTGGCACATACCTATCAAGTATAACTACTTCTTGAATTAATTTGTTTGGTTAATTAGGGCAGCTCTCATTATTACCATCTTGTAGGTAAGTGAATGAAAGCTCACAAAGTGTGAAAGGTCTTTCCAATGGAGACATATTTAGAAAGCAAGCAACATATCCATAACATAAATAATAACAGGGACAATAATAATAAAAATTTTGAATACCATGAACCAGAGACCATATACGTGTTTGCTCATTAAATTTTCCGATAAACTCTCTAATGTAGGAACTCTTACTATCCCTTATATCAAAAAGAGATTTAAGTTTCAGAGAAGTTTATTAACTTATTAAATGTCACACAGCGTGGGGGGAGAGAATCTCTGATTCTAGCACTTATCCTCCATTAATTTTCTTTGCTGCCTGGAAAGCAAAACACTGAAGCAGCAACTGCTTAGAGAAAGAAAAAGATAGCAATCAAGTGGTTGTTTTCCTTCAAGTTGTCAAAGGTTGATTTGACAGATGGACTTCACTGAATTGATACATCAAGTTCAAATTAATCTTATCCTGACTACTATTGCTTTTATAGATTCTAATGATATCCTTTCTTGCACTGTATTCTAGATTCCAAGTAATGTAGCTAAATTTAAGTTTCCAGACACAGAATATAAGGACCCTAGAATAAATGGGAAATACTTCCAAACTTTCATGCTAGATAACTATGTTTCTTCCATGCACTCTGTGTACACATCACTGTCAGACATAAAACTTCGATCTGGGTGGTCTGAGTCTGACCTAAATTGACAATTTATGTACCTTATGAGATAGATTTATGTTCTGGTAAGTTGTATACAGAATCAGTTAGAGCTGACAGGCTCATCTCCTCCTTCTGTAAGTGCTCCCCTAACACTTAGCATGCATCACTCACAGAGCCTTAATCAAAAGTTCTGGTAGGTTGAGAATGGGCAGCCTCTGCCTTTTACCTACCAGGTGAGGAGCTCCTTATAGACAGGGAGCACATCTAATTCATCACTACATCCAAAGCTTGGGGCACTTGTTTGAGCTCCATATATGTGTGCTGAATAAATGAGTTGATTTGGCATTGTCAGGACAAATCAGCCTGATAGCCCTTTCTCTCGTCACAACATTTCCCATTTCCATTTCAATTACGTGGGATAGTCAGGGTTTCCAAGTGTTCTTCCTCCAGCCTAAAGCACCATGCCTCTTTTAGGTGGTAGCATTTCCTTTTATGGCATCTTAGATGGTGTTCTAAGACTGTAACTACTGTGGAAACATCAGTATCCTGTCTTTAAATAGTGGAATAACATTTCTTGAAGATGTCTCAACTGCCTTATAAAATCATCATCAAGTTAGCATGACAAGGACTTTATTTTTTAAGATTTATTTATTTATTCATGAGAGGCACAGACTGAGAGAGAGAGAGAGGCAGAGACACAGGCAGAGTGAGAAGCAGGCTCCACGCAGGGAGGTGATCCCGGGATCACAGGGAGGTGATCCCAGGATCACAACCTGAGCCGAAGGCAGGCACTTCAACTGCTGAGCCACCCAGGCATCCCAGCATGACAGGTTCTTCTTGTTTATGTTACAGGTGCCCTGCTTTATGCAAAAGCTGTTTTTCTTTACACAGCTTTGTTGAGGTATAGCTGATATAAAATAAACTGTACATATATAAAGTGTACAATTTGATAAGTATTGACATATACTATGAAACTATCACCACAATCAAATAGTGAACAAATCTGTCATCCCAAAAGTTTTCTTGTTCCATTTATAAAATCTCTTCCTCTCAGGTTTCCTTATTCCCTCCTCCATCACTAGGCAATCACTGATCTGCTTCCTGTCATTATAAATTGCTATGCAGTTTCTTGAGTTTATATAAATGAAATCACAAAAGACGTATTCCTCTTTGACTTCTATCACTCAGCATAATTATTTTGAGATTCATCTGTATAATTCTGTAGATCAATAATTAATTTATTTTTATTGCAGAATAGTACTTTTATTTTATTGCATAGATATACCACAATTTGTTTATCTTTTCATTTGTTGATTAACATTTGGCTTATTTCCAGTTTTTGGTATTGTGAATAAAGCTGTTGTGAACATATGATATATACTTTCATTTCATTTGAAAAAGTACTTAAGAATGGAATGGTTGGATCTTACCATAGGTGTTACAGGTTGAATAGCATCCCCCCCAAAAAAAGATATGTTGAAATCCTAACCCCTTCAGAATGTGACTTTGAGTTAGGATCCTTAAGTTTTTAAAATTTTTTAATATTTTATTTTTATTTGTTTATTTGAAAGAAAAAGAATGCATGTACAAGTAGGGGTAGGGAAGGGCAGAGGGAGAGGAAGAAGCAGACTCTCTGCTGAGATCATGACCCCAACTGAAGGCAGATGCTTAGCCAGCTGAGCCATCCAGAAGCCCCTTGAGTTAGGATCTTCAGGGGGCGAGGCTTACCCAGTATTACTTGTGCCCTTATAAAAAGGGCAAAACTTGGACACAGAGACGCATACATAGGAAGACTGTCATGTGAAAATGAGTGCAGAAACTGGAGTGATGTTTCCCTAAGCCAAGGAATGCCGAAGATTGCCAGCAAAGCACTAGAAGCCAGGAGAGAGGCTAGAAGAGATTCTCCCTTACAAAAAGGAACCAACGCTGCCACCACCTTGATCTCAGACTTCTGTCCTCCAGAACCATAAGACCATAAATTTCTGTTGTTTAGGACACCCAGATTCTGGTATTTGGTTATGGCAGCCTTACCAAAATAATAATGTATAATGTAACTTTTTAAGAAACTGCCCAATTGTATTCCAAAGTGATTATGCCATCTTACACTCCCTGCACCATTGTGTAAGAATTCTAGTTCCTGCATATGCAGGAACTTACTTAGTAAAGTGAGTCTTTTGAAGTTCAACCATTCAGGCAGCCCAGGTGGCTCGGTGGTTTAGCACCGCCTTCAGCCCAGGGCCTGATCCTGGAGTCCCAGGATTGAGTCCCATATCAGGCTCCCTGCGTGGAGCCTGCTTCTCCCTCTGCCTGTGTCTCTGTCTCTCATCAATCAATCAATCAATCAATCAATAAAATCTTAAAAAAAAAAAAGAAGTTCAGCCATTCTAGTGGGTATGTAGTTGTGTTTCATTGTGGTTTTTATTTGAATTCTCTAATAAATAATGTTGAGAATCTTTTCACATACTTTATTTGCCATCCATATATATCCTTTAAAAAAAAAAAAAGATTTTATTTGAGAGAGTGAGCACGTGCATGTGTGTCGGTACAAGTGGGGGGAGATACAGAGTGGGGATGGGACAAGCGGACTCCATGCTGAGTGCAGAGCCCAACCCAGGGCTGGATCTCATCACCCTAAGATCATGACCTGAGTTGAAGCCAAGAGTCAGCTGCTTAACTAACTGTGCCATCCAGGCACCCTTCGTCTTGCTTTCTACAAGTAAGTCCTTTACCAGATACGTGATTTTGAAATATTTTTTGCCAGTCTGTTTTTCATCTTTTTATAACAGTACATTTTGAAGAAAAGAGTTTATTTTTGATTACATCAAGTTTATCAATTTGTTCTTTTATACTCCTATTTTTAGTGTCATGAAACTAAAAAACTTTCGCCTAATCCAAGGTCATAAACATACATGAAAATGTATGTTTTCATCCAGATATTTTCTAGAATCTAGAAGTTTTATATTACATTTATATATAGAATAATTTTGAAATAATTTTTATATATGGTGTGAGGCATGAATTGAGTTTATCTTGGGTTTGTGTATTGATACCAAATTGTTATAATGCCATTTGTTGAAAAGGTTATGTTTTCTCCATTGGATTGTCTTTGGACCACCATAAAAAAACTGATTGATCATATATGTGTGGTCTGTTTCTTGATTTCTATTGTGTTCTATTGATTTTTTTTTTTTTTTTTTGTCCATCCCTATGCCAGTACCTCACTATTTTCATTGCTATAGTTCAATGGCATTTGGCAATGTCTGGAAACACTTTTAATTGTCCTAAATCAGGAAGGGATACTTATTTATAATGAGTAGAACTCAGGGATGTTGCTAAATATCTTCCAATGCATGGAGGCTCCACATAACAAAGAATCATTCAGCACCAAATGTCAATAGTGCTGAGGTTGAGAAATCATCATAGTTTTATAATACATCTTGAAATCAAATTGTAGAAATCTTCCAAATTTGTTTTTAATTTTTAAGGCTGTTTAGCTACTCTAGACCCTTTTTCTCTCCCCATATAATTTGAAATAAGCTTATCAGTTTCCCCAAATATCCTGCTGAGATTTTCTTTGAGGTTGTGTTAAATCTAGTGCTTGCTTTGGCAGCACATATACTAAAATCTATATACCAAGTTGAAAATAATTGATAGCATAATAGTATTGAATGTTTCCATCCTTAAATACTGTATATCTCTCTATTTATTTAGGTCTTCTTAATTTCTTTTAGCAAAGTTTTGTAGTTTTTCAGTATATAGATTTTGATCTTGTATGCCTTTTGTGAAATTTATCCCTGAGGCACCTTGGTGGCTCAGTCAGTGAAGTGTCTGACTTCAGCTCAGGTCATGATCTCTGGGGCCTGAGATGAAGCCCTGTGTTAGGATCCATACTCACTGGGAAGTTTGCTTGTCCCTCTCCCTTTTCCCCTCCCCCAGTTTGTGCTCTCTTTCTTTTTCTCTCAAATAAATAAATAAAATATTTTTAAAAATTTATCCCTAAGTAGTAGGGTTTTCTGCTAACAGATTCTGCTATTGTAAAAGGTGTTGTTTTTTTATTGAGTAAAGTTTCAAAGAAATACATTTTTTTCCATGAGTTTGGGAGGCCAATCTTACCACATAACCTGGTGTACTGGGTTTTGTAATTTCAAGCCCCAATATAATTATATAGAGATTCATTGGATTCCGAGTAATAGAGACCAAGTTCCTTGAGTTTAAGGAAAAGCTGACACCTTACTAAATCAAAGGAAGAACTACAGACCAGGGCCTGGAGTTCAGAATCTGATGAGATTTAAATTCACTCTTCCTTGACACCTCAAATTTTCTCCAAGGCATCACATTCATTTCCTCATGATGTTTCGTGTTGAGGGATATGGTACCATGCAGCTCCAGGACTACATCTTCACAGCTTTATGAATGGAGAAGACAACAGATTCTTCTCAGCTAACTCCATTAGACAATTCCTGGGAAGTTCTCTGATATGGGCTAGGGTCACAGATATAACCCTGGACAAATACTGTGGCCAAAGCATATGATACAATGGTGAGCTTTATTAGGATTATACTCTCTCCTTTCAGCCAGAGTTGTGGGGTCACTGTCTAGAACAAGATGGCATGGTGGAAGTCTCAATGAAAATTCTGAGCAAAGGCAGCAGCCATCACAAACAGATCTATGTAAGCTCAAGTATTCAAAAGAGAAGCCCTATCATGTCCTTATTCTCTCCTGGAACTGGTGTCATTCATTAACAGATGTTCACATTGACATTTAATTACTCTATGTGCAGCATTTCTGCTTTCAGGGACTGAAGGCCTGTTTGGAAATCACATCTTCATTTCTTTCCATCCTTCTGTCCAAACAATTCACATTTCATTTTATATCCCTTTCCTTGACTTCCAAACTAGGAACAACTGAAAATGATATTAGTAAGCTCACACTCCAAAATAATAAGTATATAAAGAACTTAGAAAACACAACATCCTTAAAACAAATAATCCCATTAAAAATGGGTGGAAGACATAAATAGACATTTTTCCAAAGAAGACATCCAGATAGCTAATAGACAAATGAAAAGATGCTCAACATCACTGATCACCAGGGAAATGCAAATTGAAACTACAATGAGGTATCACCTCATACCTATCAGGATGGCTAAAATCAACAATACAAGATACAACAGGTGTCAGCAAGAACGTGACACTTGCACTGTTGGTGGGAATGGAAACTGGTGCAGCCACTCTGGGAAAAAGTGTGGAGTTTCCTCAAGTAGGTAAAGATAGAACCACCCTATGATCTGGTAATCACACTACTGGGTATTTATCCAAAGAACACAAAAATACCAATTCAAAGGATATATGCATCCTGATGTTTATAGCAGCATTATCTACAATAGCCAAATTATGGAAGCAGCCCAAGTGTCCATTTGATGATGAAAGGATAAAGAAGATATATTATAGGAATATATATATATACATATATATATATATGAATATTAACTCAGCCATAAAAAAGAATGAGATCTTGCTATTTACAATGACATGGATGGAACTAGAGAATATTATGCTAATCAAAATAAGTCAGAGGAAAAATGAAAACCTTATGATTTCACTGATCTGTGGAATTTAAGAAATAAAAGAGGAGAAAAGAGAAGTAAATGAAGAAACAGATTCTTAACTATTGAGAACAAATTGATGGTTACCAGAAGTAAGGTGGGGGATGGGTGAAATAGGTGTTGTAGATGAAGAAGAGCACTTGTGATGAGCATCAGGTGATGTATGGAAATGTTGTATCACTATATTGTATACCTGAAACTAATATTACACTGTATGTAAACCAACTTGAATTTAAATAAAAACTTTAAAAAATAATAAGGATGAGTTGTTGCAAGGAGATAGCTATTGGAATAGGGAGAAGTGGTGAGGCAGTCATCTTTTGATTTATTATACTCAGCAATCCTGAAAAGTATATTTTACATCTCTGAGCTGTGGTTTTCCCTTCTGCCATTTGGAAATTTTGTATATATGTTTGTAATTTTTCTCTGAAGGATCCTGATTTTATTAATTTTCAAGATTTCTTACTTAAAACAGATCTAAATTCTGGTGATGACACTCCCCCCCTTTTTCTACCCCCTGAAATGGCATCAAATTAACTTTGGGTTAGAAAGATCTCCAGGGATGGATCAATGAGGTGTTTTCTGACAAGCCTAGCTCTTGCAGCCTTGAGTGAGCATGGGAGAGCTATAGTGTGGGAGTTTTGCTTCTATTCCTTGTGGGAATAACTATTTCTATACTTACATAAGGGATTCAGGCTGCCATTCTGTGTGTTCTCAGCTAAAGAATTTTTCCTAGAATAGTGATTAAGATGACTAAAAATTCTCTTTTAGGGAGGAAAGAACAAGTATGTATTTTTCTGCAAACCCTTTTCATTGTTTACTTCTCTAATGCCTTTCCAGGTCCAAATAGAAGATAAAGGAGAGGAAGAAAATTATAGAACAATCATTACCATCACCACATATTTAAGCACCTAATATGTACCAGATCTATTCTGAGGACTTTACCTTGTTGCTTTATTTAAGACTCTCATATAACAAATAAATATTGTGGTATCTTCTCCATTTCTAGATGAAGAAAACTAAGATTTAAAGAGATAATATAATTCATCATTTGCACCTTGATCTAGCTTACCCTAAAGAGTTTTACGGAACATAACATCCTGCTTCTCCTTGAATCTCAGTGAAGGAAAGGTTTTTTTAGAGGTCATGTAATAGTCCCCTAATCATGGAAAAGTGAGTAGACACTTAAATTGTGTGGTTTATCTTTGGTGGGATGAGTTCTCATGACATTGTCATGACATATGGACAATGAAGATTTCTGAGCTTCACCCCTGTATATTTAGATGCTGAAAGTCTTGAGGCAACAAGTAGAAGTTGGACACACATAAATCTGGATATTGAAATACTCTTCAGTTCTCATGATACAGATACAGAGGATCCTTGGATCTCACACACTGAGAAAAGCTTCATTGGCTTCTTCCAGTTATGTGGTCATGGTTCCCAATTTGCATTTGTTTTGCCTTAATAGAACATATGTGCATATGTGTAAGGTGAAGGATAGAGAAGGAAAATCATGGAAAGATAGTTGGGTTGCCAGGAGAAAGTTATGCCTTATCAGAGGAGACTGAATAATCAAACTATGTATTTTTCTTTTAGCTCAAGGGTTATATTCAATATGCAGCCTATGTGTCATAGCTTCTTATCTCAAAGGGTCTCAGCACTGGTCATTTCTAGGCCATAGACTGCAGTTCATCTTGAGCCAGTTTTCTCAAAATACTGCTTTTGACCACTGGGACCTGAAATACTGGAGCCCACACAAAGCCAGTACCTCTAGCCAACAACTGTCACAAAATGCCTTTTTAATGGGGCATTGAGTGCTGCCTACAATGGGAAGCACAGCAAGCCATCACACTTCCCCATCTCTTCTGCAAATACCACAGAACTGCTGCCTCACTTCCCCTCTTCCATTCTTCAGAGAGAATCAAAGTAATTTTTTTATTAATGTGGAACAGGTAAAACGTGTCTGTGTTAGGCTCCTCATCTAGAATGTAAACTCCAGGAAAGCAGGGCTTTTGGTTTTGTTTTTGTTACCTCAACACTGAGATATTTTCGATGCCTAGAATGGTGACTGATACATAATAGGTGTTCAATAAACCACACAGACTGAAGAATAAATGTATGAATGAACTCTCCAATGGCTTTTGTCACATATAGAATAAGATCTAAAATTTTAAAGATGGGCTTCAGTCCCCTTCATACTCTACATACTTAGCTCACTCTCTCTTGCTTATTACAGCCCAGCATTTTTTCAGGTCTTGGAATTTATCAATGGCTTTCTTCCTTCTGGGCTTCTCTGCTATTCTTTTTCTGTGTAGAATTCCCTGTTTTGTTTTGTTTTTTAAAGATTTTGTTTATTTATTTGAGAGAGGGACTGAGTGCACAAGTGAGGGGGCAGAGGGAGAGGGAGAAGCAGACTCCCCACTGAGCAGGGAGCCCAATGTGGGGCTTGATCCCAGAATCCCAGATCATGACCTGAGCTGAAGGCAGCTACTTAATTGACTAAGCAACCCAGGCTCCCCACTGTTCATCACTCTTACCTGAAAAACACCATCTTTTCATTCAGGTCTCAACTTCATTATCACTCCCTCAGAGGCTTTACTTACTTCTCTCTCCCATCTAAATTAGGTTCTCCTTATAGGCTCTCCTCTTCATAGCATTTTTTTCTTCCTCCTTTTTGTCCTGAACACTATTTATTTGGCTCTTCACATGATTTTTGTTTATGTCTCTCACTGGACAATAGGCTCCATGAAGGCAAGACCCTGTCTGTTTAACTCTCTTCTATATACTCAGGCCTAGCAGAGGACCAGGCAACCCCAGGCAACCTGGGGTTTCCCCAGGCCAGAAACCCCTGAATAAATAAACAGATGTTGAGCAAACAGATGGATTTTAGCTGCAGAGAACTCCAACTAGGGCAGCCCTGGTGGCTCAGTGGTTTAGCGTTGCCTTTGGCCCAGGGCATGATCCTGGGGACCTGGGATCGAGTCCCACGTCGGGCTCCCTGCGTGGAGCCTGCTTCTCCCTCTGCCTGTATCTCTGCCTCTCTCTCCGTGTGTGTGTTTCTCATGAATAAATAAATAAAAATCTTAAAAAAAAAAAGAAAAGAAAACTCTAACTAATTTAACTCATAGATAGGAATACTGGGTATCCTGCATTCATGAAAATGAAGCCAAACACTGGCTAACCCAGATTTGCTAAGAGGAAAAGGGTGAGCCTATCATTGTGTGAGGATGTCAGAAATGATGGAGTTGGTGCATACTTGACAACTGACCTGTCCTGCTGGTAATTGGTAGCCTGAGGCTAAGCTAGTAGCAAGAGTGGGCGGGAAACAACACTTAACCACCCAATTAACAGGCAGTGCAGCTTAAATTTAGAAGCTGTCTGTGGCCACTCCATAGAAACCACACTGAGGAGGACAATAAGTTGCACAGCTCTTTCTCCCAGGGCCATTATTGCATGTCAGAGAGATAATTAGACATTGGGACTGCACATTTGGAAATTATGTCCAGTGGCTCTCTTATCCTGAGGAGATCCATGAGTTAGGGTCTGGCCCACTGTGTAGGTGATTCCAGGTCAGAAAGTATTTAAACTCCTCCTGTTTGAAAGGGAGGAAGGCATTTTTATAGACACCCAACAGGTAAGAGGCATGGAATGTAGTAGAATCCACACTGACCTGGGAATTGGGATCTGTGTTCATGAATCCACTCATCTGTTAAAAGACATCATGATCTCTGGCAAGACCTTCAGCCTTTCAGAATCACTTTTACTTTGAGAAAGTGTTTGGTTGGAAATGACAAGAGAATTTGACTGTTTTTCAGGCAAAAAAGGATCTTAATTGGCTCCTTTAGGTGAGAAGTACTGATGGCAGGATGTGCTTCTAGCTCAGCTGGATACAGGAGCATAAACAACTCACTAGGACTCTATTTTTACTTTCTGTTTCTTAGCCCATTTTACCTCTTGCTCTATTCTCATATCAGTTTTTCCTCTTGAGAAAATGCTGTAGCAGCTCTGGTGTGTATCTTTCAGCAGTTTCTTCATGAGTCCTGCACAAAATTCTGAAGTTCACTCTAATTGGACCAATAATCACTATGGCTAGTCTTCACTTATGTCAGCGGGAAGTACTCTGCCCCTCCTTAGGAGATGCTGAAATTGCTTGGCTTTTAGCCCCTGTTATTACATAGCCTTGACAGTATGTCCCGGGAGGTCAGCTGCCCTGGCACACCTGAAGCTCCCTAACCAGGATCTAGCGAGAAGAGGCCAGCATTCGAGTAGGGTGTATCCAAATGGGGCTCATCACATTTCTTTCCCCTGAATGCAAATTCATTGAATTCCTATAGCAGATATTCTCATTAATTTTCTACCATGTCACACATAGTAGATGAAATTCACCTGCAGAGTGGTGGATTGGATTAGAGGGAATTGGGCAGACTTGGGTTCAAATTGTGGCTCCCCTAGTGAGTAGCCATAGGACCCTAGACAAATTACTTAACCTCTCCTAGCTCTGTTTTCCTATCTGGTAACAGAAAATAAGTAATATACTTAACTGTGTAGTTATAGGGATTAAGTGACTTAATTTGGAAAAGTGAATTACACACATAACAAACACAATAAGAATGAAAACCACAAATTTTGTGTGTGTGTATAAAACTAAGACTTGGCATAAATCCTCATCTTTCTCTTATAGTCAAGAAAACCTATCAGAATGCAAAGTTAAATGGATAACCTTGAACATGAAATCTTTAACAAATTTTTGTATTAGTAATAGTCTAAAAATCTTTTTTAGAAGCTCATATACAAATGTGGGATGGCTATGACTCCTCTCTTTGTAACATTGGTAATCAGAAGAATGCACTCAGAGCCCTAACTTGTATGCCTTTTGTGAGTACCAGCAGAAGAGAGGAAATTATTTAGCCAATGGCTTGCGAGTTTTCCTAGGCACTGCTATGAGAACTACCCAGTACTCCTTTCCTTGTGTCGCTCCAAATAATATATAACACAGAAGAAAAGGAACCTACAGCTGTAATATTGGCTTATAGGTTTTCTTTTTAAGATTTTATTTATTTATTTATTTATTTGAAAGAGAGAAAGAGAGAGAGGGAGGGAGAGAGGCAGAGACACAGGCAGGAGGAGTAGACTCCATGCAGGGAACCCCGGGTGGGACTCGATCCTAGGATCATGCCCTGGACCGAAGGTGGTGCTAAACCGTTGAGCCACCCCAGCTGCCCCTGGCTTATAGTTTTTAAAGCTCTTTCATATTCATCACATCTTTTCTGAAAATTTTTTGAAAATTTTGTCTTAGTATATAAGAGATGCTCTTCCTTTGGTGAGCTTAATGTCTGATTAGATTATGTCATTTTATCATCTCGCAAGAAAAGTCCATTTAATAGCATCTATTTTATTTTCTAAACAAGTCATGGAGTAATTGTGGCAAGAGCTAAAGACATTTATAAGTATTTTGGATGAACATTCTACTTCTTTTCCTAAAAGTCTGAAAATCTTCAGCTTTATTTCTATGAGACTTAGCTAAAGGATATGTTTATTGCGTCTCCTTTCCTTCTTCCTTCCACAAAGAGAGATATAATCTCTCTAGACTCATAATAAGTCCTTGGAGCACACTTTATATAATAAAAATGCATGAATTTTGTGGAAGAAAATTTTCCACAAGTAAACACATATGTTTGCTTATGCTTGTATGGGTGAAGACATATTGCTTCTGCTTATTGAGTGTTTATTTTTTTTTAGGGAACTACCTTTTCCTTGGCTCCTTGAAGTTGTGTTGAGGCTGCTGAATATAATCCCAGCCCCTGGCTCTAGGTAGAGGAGGGCAGTGGGCAGCAATGAGTCAACACTGATCATGTAGGTTCTCTCCTGGGATTGGAAACTTTGAGCAGCTTATTGCCAGTATTCTTCAACTTCTGGATAATTGGCTCTTCCTTCAAGTCTATGAGTTACCCCAGATACTCTGGTTAAATTCCATGTTCTCTCCTAAATTAGGATTTATTCCTATTGATGGCACACAAAGAACTATAATTGACATAATTAGTACTCTGTAATCTATGCTAAAGTGTGAATGACTGACTGCTAATCCTTCCCTACTTCAGTGGAAGCATCTATTTTGAATCCAATACATTTCTTAATGGAAATGTTTTTAGTAGCAAGAGAGAAGCCATTTCTGATAAGACTCATGATTGAGGAATCTCATGGTAAGTCATACTATTCAAGTGACTTCTGTCTAGACTGACTCTGGGAGGAGCAGGGACTGTGGCTAATAAATGATAAGTGAGTGTTGGCGATGACCAGTCTCTTATCTCATGTCCATGGTTATATCACTCCTGAGGCTATATCTGTGTGGGGGGGGGGGAGGGAGGTTGTTTTGCTTGTTTGCTTAGTTGAAAAGGAAATGTGCTCTTTTTTTCTGGGATGATGATAAGTCAGGGTAGCTAGGAGGCAGAGGTATGGTCCATGTGATGTCCTGAAGTTCCTCTAGCCTTAAATATTGTGAACCGTTCCAGGTAGTAATGCTTGAGTATGAAATACTCAGCAATCAACACAATGTTTGAAGTACTAGGAGAGAAAAAGTGTTTCCCAAATACATACCATGTGTGGTTAAAGAAATAGAACCCTTAGCCTCCTGACTTTTTGGCTGGGATTTCCCACCCATCCCAGATTGTCTCCCTGAACAGGATCAGAAGCTCACTGTATCTGACTCAGCTGGGCTTCAAGTTGAGCAACTTTTAATGGAATTAATGGCCAGGAACACCAGTTAAATCAGATTCTTGGCTGTGCTGGTATGCCAGCTTGCCATATTTTCATAGGTACCCAAATTAAGAGTTTATTTATTCTCTCAATTTGCTATAAATGGAATTAACAACAGGCCATTTGGGGACCTGAAGAACCACTGATGCCAAAAAAATAGCAGCCACATCATTCATATTTTATGTTTATTTGAGTCACTGAGTGTAGGAACTAATAAAGAGGAAACTGTAGGTTGATTTTCTATCATCATCATCATTGTTACTATGAGGACTATTAATCAAAACCTGAGTGATTTAAAATGAAAAAATATTCTGAAATATGATGATATTCTGAAGTGCAGTGTCCCTCTTTTTCCCCTTTTTTCTCTAAGGAACAGATTTGGAAACACAGGTTCACTTCTGAACAAAAATAGGTTAGATTTTTAAAGTTCATTTCCAACAAAATGTAGAAGGAAATACTATTCTTTTTTTGGTATAGGCTTTCATGTCTTCTCTTCCCATTGGGTAAACTAAGTTCCAATATGTAGGGTTCCAGTGTCTCTAGTCACAAGATGCATAAGTTGGGGTAATTACAGGAAACAGTGGATATTTATAACAGACTCAAATTAATGAGGTAGTTCTCTATTACATTGTCATTGAGAATAGTCCTGGAACACCTTTTTTAAATTGTTTCTTTCATTGTTGGAAAGTCGTTCAAAACTCCTTTTAGAAGCTTGTTAGAACAATAAGAAGGCTTGCCCCCCAAGTGGAAGCCTATGGTCATTAACTTCTTCTTTTACCCTAGGCAAGTCACCCTTCCTCTTTGGCCCTGATTTTTTTCTTCTTAAAAATGGAGACTTAATAATCTCCAAGATTCCTTTTAACTTGAGAACCCTCTGATTCTACTAATTGCTTTTGGAGTCAGTTTCCAGCACAGAAAAAAAAATGTGATCATAACTTTAGACCAGACCAACTTTTGTAGCAGTGGTTTGCAGACTTTAGTATGCTTGAACCTCATTTGGGATGCTTTTGATAAAGGCAGTTACAGAGCCTCAACCTTAGAGATTTTAATATGGTAGATCTCTGGCCAAAATCTTCACTTAAACAGATGCTTTGGAGGTCTATGTTGTGGTATGTGTGTGTGTGTGTGTGTGTGTGTGTGTGTGTGTGTGTACAAGTACATGTTTCAAAAAAGCAGGGTGAGAATATGAAAACCTTTATAAGTGTAAGTGTAATTTGAAAAAAACTTTCCTTTCTAATTTTTCTTGAGCAAATGCAACCACCTAATCCTCAGGCAAGGACACAGGAACCATGTTAAGTAGATGTTCCTTGATCTGTGCAGGCTCAAAGGAGGCAGAGAAGTTCCTGGTGCAATAAAGGACAGAAAAGCCAAATGATTCAGAAGAGTCCTGGCCCTCTAAAGAGGACTGAATTAGAGTCAGAAGACTAAACTTTTATCCCTAGCAGTGCTATTCACTTAATGTAGCTGTGGACAAGTCATAGAAGCCCTCTAAAGCACTCTTCTTACTAATTGGGATAAGCTCTGTGATATGCCCAGTTATTTCCTCAGGACTGAATGATTTACTCTGTCAGCTTCTGAAAGGGCTCCTAGAAGATGACCCTCAGCTTGGAGCTGTATGTGGGGATGGCCTCAGCTGAGGAAGACTTCAGGACTTGTCCAAAGCTTTCTTCCAATAATGGCTCATCAATAGGGGTGCAAAGGCTCAGCCTCTTAGCCACAGTCAGTGACAATTCTAAAGAGTCAATCCAGTCCAGAGTTCTCTGTGGGTCTGACCAAGACCTTTTCTGGGACTGGTTGCAATTCAGTTTATTCCTCTGCCACCTTCCACGGGTATTAATTATGAAAATGCTCCCTAATAAAGACCTTAAATGCTAATCTCTGTTTCAGGAAAACTAGTCTGGAATAGTAATAGTAATAGTGCTAGTCATGATACCAGAAGCCACCATATATTACATGCTTTTTATAGGTCAGGCAAAAAGCCAAATCTTGTACAAACATTATACTGCTGTCTCTTTAAAATTGTCCTGCAAGGTAGTTCTCATTTTATAGGTCAAGAATAGTTTTATAAACTTAAGAGAAAACAATATGTATAGACATGTTTTGAATATAAAATAGTATTACTTCTATTTAAAAATTTCAACCGAGAAGACTTTTTAAAAACTCTCCAATGGTAGTCTCCAGATGAAAGCCTTCTAATTTGTTCTCAGTGGGAAAGAATGACAGCTCTCCTCTGTTGTCCTCTATCACCTGCCTGATTCCTCCAACTCAAAGGGAACCCAAGAGGCTTATTCAGTCCTAGCCTCTCTATGGGTCTTTAAAAATGATCTGTGAGGACGCCTGAGTGGCTCATTGGTTCAGAGTCTGCTTTTGGCTCAGGTCATGATCCTGGGATCCTGGAATCAAGTCTTGCATGAGGCTCTCCACAGGGAGCCTGCCTCTCCCTCTGCCTATGTCTCTGTCTCTGTGTGTGTGTCTCTCATGAATAAATAAATAAAATCTTTTAAAAAATGATGTGTAAGTTATGAGATCACTGTTTATTCTTTTGGAAGTGTCTGTTGCATGTAGTTCTGGCAGCAATTTTTCAAAATCCAGAAATTACCTTTGCATAGGAAGAAAAACAGCACCAACACTCTCTGTCGTCAGGTTTTAATGTTCCATATCACAGCACATTTATTCATCTGCCTTTTGCATACTTTCTTTGGCATCTACCATGAATGTGGAAATGTGCCAAGCACAAGAGGTGACTAAAGGGATGATCTTGCCTTTAAGAGGTTTTGCTTCTGGGCCTACAGGTACTGCCTCAGACCTTGGGGCAACATGAATTCCAGATGGTGAGTTGGAGGCTAGTGTTCAGGATGCAGTAGATTCTTCATTTACCTGAGCCTTCATACCCCAGCTCCATCAATGCATCCCAGGTAGCAACATTTTCCCTCCTAACTATGGCCTACAGCTTGAAGTCCTTTATATTTTGAAAGATTAACATAACTCTATAGAAATATAGAACCCCAAGCTTAAGTTAAACATACGTTTTGACTAAGAATATCCATCTTGGTTTGGGCTTAAATGCATATTAATGTTTTCTACCCTTTTCTACAAAATTTAGTCACATTCACTCTAAAAAGTAGAGCTCTTTGTTAAAAATAATTTTGTAAAATTCCTTTTCAAGTAAGTCACTAGCAGGCTCTCTGCCAATAACTGTTTATTTTTTAGAGAATCAATTTTACTCTCAACAAAAGATTCATCCCTTTCAGTCAATATTCCCTTCATTGCACATAGATAATGTTTATTGTAGCTACTTCAGGGACCAGAGTCTGTTTCTTTCATGAGGTTACCTGTAGCCAATCCAAATAGCAGGAGTTTGGAACATCATCTCCCAGAGCTCTAAGAGATTTCATCATTATTGTGTTTATTGGCAAGTAAGTGTGAGGGGATTGGGATTTTTTTTTCTTTCCTGCAGCCATAAGATAAAAGGATGTACTCTGGGTGATATTTGCTGACTCAGTCCTGAGCTCATGGTCATTGGTGTTCAGTGATTCTAGTAGTCTGTGGTATGTGCAGATAATTAATATTCTTGGGACAAAGGAAGTTTGGGAAAGTTTTAATACTGGATTTTGCAATTGTATAAGGCTGTGAGGATTTTGGGACACCTGAGTGGTTCAGTTGGTTAAATGTCTGACTCTTGATTTTGCTCAGAGTTGTAAGATTGAGCTCTGCAATGGGCTCTGTGCTGGGTGTAGAGCCTGCTTAAAATTCTCTCTCTCTCTGCTCCTCTCCTCCTACCATCCCCCTCTAAAATAAAAGACTGTGAGGATTTAAAAAATCATCACATGAATCCCTTTCACTCAAAAATTCATTATCCATTTAACAAATATTCAGCCTCTACTAAATTTCAGGTACTGTTCTAGAGTTAGATAGAAAGTCATGGATGCTGCCCTTCTTAAGCCTGCGGTGTAGTGTGGGAGTCAAAGAAATAATATGTAATGGTTGTCACCCAAGGCTGTTCTGAGGAGATGGTCTGTCTACCATTGGCCTAGAAGAAGAATGAGCCAGGTGAAGTGTAGGAAGTGCACTTGTGGAAGTGTCTTGCCTCTATAAGGCCCTAGTGTGAAAAGTTCTAGGAAGAGGTCACTGTATCTGCAGTCAAGAACAGGTTATAAAATAAGGCTGAAGAGGCAGGAATCGCCAGGTGCTGAGAGCAAATGGTATGCCACTGTTGGAAATTTGAGTTTATTCTAGGTAGTAGGGGAGAGAGACATAATCTGATATGGTCTATCCCATATCTCAGTTAGCATTAATAAACAGTATGCTTTAAGGGTGGTAAGTTGGAGCTTGCTTGCCCATGCTCTAAAGGAGGTAGCACCGGTAACATCACCTGTGCATTGTTTTGAGTTTACTGGAAAAAAATTGTCTGTGATAGAACTTAATGATTAAGAGTATGTACTTGGCAGTCAAACATTTTGAGATTGGAGTCCTGACTCCAGAACTCATTTATTAGCTACATTACTTGGTCAAGTTAATTTATCTCTCCGAGCCCAGGCTTCTTCATCTATAAAAATGAGGCATCAAGCTACTTACTGTAAACTAACTCACCTGATTCCTCTGTGGTTTTCTTCTATGAAGTATCAGGACAGATGAGGCAACATGGAGGCTGAAACATTGTTTTATGAGCTACAGCATAACCAAGGCAGTAGGGAAGACCACAGGTCTGCGGAAAACCAAGTTCAATCTCAGATCCATTCTACTCATTATCTTATTCTTTCTTTGTACCATCAATCCCTTTCCTAATTCTTACAGAAAGCCTAACTTAACGAGGAATGAGCCAGTCCCATCATTCCTATTGACTTCTTTGGTGGAGCTTCTGCCTACTTATAATGAGTCAGATATGGGGTGCTATTGGGGGCTCATGATTAAGGCACCAAGGGTGAGGCATGTGCAATATCTGCCTTGCCAAGGCCACAGCACTGAGAGATTAAATGTCAGCTCTGCTCTTGACCCATCTCATCCTTGGGACAAAAGCATGTGAAGCCTCTGTAGTCCAGTCTCCTCTACGTATTTTCTGTTTGTACACAATATTATGCTGATCCTTAACACAGTGTCTTTAATTCACTGACTGAATGGACTGTATTTATATTAACTGAGACAGATATATTACCTCTGTTCTTAAGGGTGATCAGGAAGGAGTTTTTCTTAAGAAAAAAGGTCATCTCCTTAAGGTGCTCCAAAGGCTCATCAAGATCTGAGTCCTACTTTTTCTCAAGCCACATCTCTCTCTACACCCCAGTCTCATATTCCTTACCCAATCCAAACTGAACTACTTGCATTTTCCCATTGTACTGTTATTCTTTTCCTCTTGAACTTTGCACGTGATATTATTCCTTTTACCTATAAAAGTCTTCTCTGTCATCATCTGTTCAGCTCCTCTTACCCTTCAGTTTTTGTTCAGAGGCCACCTTCTTTGGGAAGCCTTTCCAACCTTTCCAAACTTGAGTTAGGTGTACCTCTCTAAGCTCCTATTATTCCTTGAGCTTACTTTTTTCATTCTCTTTATCACCACTTGTTGAGTTGCTTATGAGTTACTTACCCTTCTCTTCCACCTTGATTTGTAAGCTCCCTGAGTACAGGGACTGGTGAATGCCATAGTCACCACCCATGCATTTTCATGTCTTCTATATACCTGACACACAATAAGTCTCTAAGTATTTGTAGAATGAATAAAATAATGAATGAGATAATAGCTCCAATCCAACCACACACACACACACACACACACACACAAACACACACACGCTACAAGTGAGGAGCACTAAATAAGATATCACCCTGTCCTCCTTAATTGGAAGAATTTTAGAGCCACTTACAGGAAATCTCTGAGTGTATACAAAATGGAACCACATCATTTATGAAACTGGGATTACTTGATGGGAGATTAAAGCTTTGGTCCATATGATTCAAGCAGTAATAAATCTATATTCTTTGGAGACTTTAGATAGGATGCTTGTTAGACTACCTGCTGTTAGATGAGGCAAGATTGGATTTTTGTGGTGTCTTCTGGAAAAGCCCTCAGTGAAAACTCCTAGGTGCTAGGTTTATTTGCCCTAGGAACATGTAATACTGTGATAATCTCCTGTGGTTCTAGAAAGGCTGAAAGCTATAGACAGGTGTTTGATCCATTAATCCATCTCCCATGGCTTATTATTGACTGAGTTTTGGGAGTGGTGGAGACTTGATTGGCCTTCCGCAGATTTTTTTAAAGTTCCGGAAGGTTTCACTGCCTATTCCCAATCAAATGTTAGAACATCGGTCACTCTGGCTTCAGTTTCATCTTTCTTTCTTTGTGAGGAAAAAGAGAGAAGCTAGGGTCTGCTTCCAGGAACCTAGAGGAAAGGAATCTAAAATGAATAGGGGTTATTGTGGACAATGACAGCTCTTTGGAATCTTTGCATTTGTCTCCCAGGGAGACCTATTGTTTACTTTATGAATAATAGAAGGAAATATATTTTTTCACTTATAAATTCTGTAGAATACAACTGGATTCCAGAATTGATTTGTGGGAATCAGAATTAAAAATATATTGCATTTAAAAGGCACAAATTTGGCTTTGTTTGAAAGCAGCTGTCTTGTTACAATGACCAAGACCTACTTCTCAGTCACTTTGGACCTTTAGTGTTCCAGGTTTATTTAAAGGAAGGTAGAGACCAGCAAAGACAGGCTATTTTATTATTGACTAAACTGGTGCTCATCATGTTAGGGAACTGGGCAATATTCAGTCACAAGCCAGACTCAGGGAAAAGTGCTAAATAAAGATTTTGTAAGTCATAATTTTATAGTACTTTCACCAGTGTCCTTCAAGTGAGGAGCACTAAATAAGATATCACCCTGAAGATGTCCCACCTCAGTAGTAACCTACATAGTAAACAAAATAGGTAGAGAGGTTTTTCCTTTTTTAATATAAATTAAATTAGCCAACATATAGTACATCTTTAGTTTCAGATTTAGACTTCATTAATTCATCAGTTGCATGTAACACTCAGTTCTCATCACATCACATGCCTCCTTAATGCCCATCACTTATTTACTCCATTCCTCTACTCACCTCCCCCCGCCCCCGGAAACCCTTAGTTTGTTTCCTATAGTTAAGAATCTCTCATGGTTTCTCTCCTCTCTGATTTCTTCCCATTTAGTTTTCCCTCCCTTCCCCTATGGTCTTCTACACTGTTTCTCATATTCCACATATAAGGGAAACCATATGATAATTGTCCTTCTCTGACTGACTTATTTCGTTCAGCATAATAGCCTCCATTTCCATCCATGTTGATGTAAATGGCAAGATTTCATCCTTTCTGATGGCTGAGTAATATTTCAGTGTGTGTGTGTGTATAACCACATCTTCTTTATCCTTTCATTTGTTGATGGACTTCTCAGCTCTTTCCATAGTTTGGCTATTGTGGACATTGCTGCTATGAACTTTGGGGTGCAGGTGCCCCTTTGAATCAATACATTTGTATCTTTGGGGTAAATACGCAGTAGTGCAATTGCTGGGTCATAGGGTAACTCTATTTTTACCTTCTTGAGGAGCCCCCATACTGTTTTCTAGAGTGGCTGTACCAGTTTGCACCCCCACGAACAGTATAAGATGTTTGCCCTTTCTTTGAGTCCTCATCAACATCTGTTGTTTCCTGTCTTGTTAATTTTAGCCATTCTGACTGGTGAGGGGTGGCATCTCATTGTGGTTTTAATATGTATTTCCTTGATGCTGAGTGATATGGAGCATTTTTTTCATGTACCTATTGACCATGTGTAGGTCTTCTTTGGATAAATGTCTGTTCATGTCTTCTGCCCATTTGACTGGCTTATTTGTGTTTTGGGGGTTGAGTTTGATAAATTCTTAATAGATCTTGGATGCTAACCCTTTATCTGATATTTCATTTGCAAATAACTTCTCCCATTCTGTAGGTTGTCTTTTAGTTTTGTTGACTGTTTCCTTTGCTGTGGAGAAGCTTTTCATCTTGATGAAGTCCCAATAGTTCATTTTTGCTTTTGTTTCTCTTGTCTTTATAGACATGTCTTGCAAGAGGTTGATGCAGCCAACATTGAAGAGATTTCTGCCTGTGTTCTCCTCCAGGATTTTGATGGATTACTGTCTTACATTTAGGTCTTTCATCCATTTTGAGTTTATGTTTGTGTATGGTGTAAGAAAATGGTCCAATTTCATTCTTCTACATGTGGCTGTCCAATTTTCCCACCACTCTATGTTGAAGAGATTGTCATCTTTCCATTGGATATTCTTTCCTGCTCTGACAAAGATTAGTTGACCATAGAGCTGAAGGTCCATTTCTGGTTTTTCTATTGTGTTCCATTGACCTATGTGTCTGTTTTTGTGCTGGTACCATACTGTCTTGATGATCACAGCTTTTAATATAGCTTGAAGTGTGATGCCACCAGCTTTGGTTTTCTTTTTCAATATTCCTCTGGCTATATGAGGTCTTTTCTGGTTCCATACAAATTTTAGGATTATTTGTTCCAGCTCTGTGAAAAATGTTGATTGTATTTTGATAGGAATTGCATTGAATGTATAAATTGCTCTGGGTAGCATAGACATTTTCACAATATTTATTCCTCCAATCCATGAGCATGGAATATTTTTCCATCTCTTTGTGTCTTCTTCAATTTCTTCTTCAATTTCTTTCTTAAGTTTTTAGAGTACAGATCCTTTACCTCTTTGGTTAGGTTTATTCCTAGGTATTTTATGGTTTTGGGTACAATTTAAATGGGATCAATTCCTTAATTTCTCTTTCTTCAGTCTCATTGTTAGTATATAGAAATGCCACTGATTTCTATGCCTTGATTTTGTATCCTGCCATGTTGCTGTATGAGTTCTAGCAATTTTGGAGTCGAGTCTTTTGGGTTCTCCATATACAGACAGTATCATGTCATCAGGGAAGGGTGAGGGTTTGACTTATTCTTTGCCAATTTGAATCCCTTTTATTTCTTTTTGTTGTCTTATTGCTGTGGCTAGGGTTTCTAGTGCTATGTTGAACAACAGCGGTGAGACTGGGCATTGCTGAAATGTTCCTGACTCTCATTTTTTCTCCATTGAAAATGATATTCACCAGCCGCCTGGGTGGCTCAGCAGTTTAGTGTCTGCCTTCAGCCCAGGGCATGATCCTGGCGTCCCGGGATCGAGTCCCACATTGGGATCCCTGCATGGAGCCTGCTTCTCTCTCTCTGCCTGTGTCTCTGTCTCTCTATGTGTCTATAATGAATAGGTAAATAAAATCTTTAAAAAAATAAAATTAAAAAAAAGAAAATGATATTCGCTGTGGGCTTTTTGAGTGTAGCTTTTATAATAGTGAGTTACGTTCCTGGTAGAGAGGTTTCTGATGCTATCTTTACTTGGAGTCTTGTCTTTCCTTGTTTGTGGATGTTACCAATAGACCAGTATCCTTGAAATTCCATTTTTACCTTTCTCTCTTCAACGGTCTTTCTCAGAGGATACCAGAAATATCTACTCTAACAGAACTCCAGACTTGAGCCAGATGTTCTCCAAATCTTTCTAGTAAGTTTGATTTGCAATGACAGTGAAGTGATTTTGTGAACAGCATGCCTTTTGGATTGTGAGAAGCCTAGCACAGAATGTGGTTGTCGACAAATTAAAATATTTTTTTATTCATCTGAGCTTACTTCACGCTAAACTATTCTGCTTTATGATTAATGTTTGGTCTCAATTGTTTCAGGCTTTTGTAAACTTAATTAGCTATTATTTCTCAACAGAATCATAGGAACTTAGAATTAAAAGGAAAGATCATCTAGCCTAGTTTCTGGCCTGATGTATGGAATTTGAGGCCTGGAGTGTGGAAAAATAATTTTCCATTGTATATATCCTATGGTCTTATTAGTGGTAATGCGTGTGTTTAATTAAATGTTTTTTTCTTTCTTGGAATCACCTGGAACTCTAATTACATTTCAGTGTAAATTTTTTTCTTATTAACAAAAGAAAGAAGATAAGCACAAATCAGCTACCCATTGTCTTGGTTAATGAATATCCTCATTCTAAGTCAAGATGTTTATGTACATGGTGTTTATGTTTCTATTTCACTTTGTTCATCGGATCTCTTTTGACATTTACTTTTAGGACTATTCTGAGACATGAAATACTGAATGTTGGACTAGACTCACAATTTTAGGGACTCTGACAAACCACTCTGACCCACCCAGGCAGACTAATTTTTCCTCTATTCATAAATGCCATAACAGCAACTGGGGGAGAAAGATATGTAAGAATTCAGAAATCTGATTTGAAACCCATGATCATTAATAGAAATTGTGTTATAAATTTTTATTAGATTCCTGGCCTAGGTCACAAAAGCTTATTTAACTTATGGTTCCTATTTCTGTTAGCACACTTTCTGTATAATAAAATGAGAGCATTAGTCAAAGTTGCTTTAAAAAATGGAATTGTTCATTGTCTTATGTACCTGAAGAGTCCAGGAATTGGTCTAATTTCAGTAATGGCATAATTTAGGATTAACACTTGCACATCACACTCTAGATTTTTCTCTCTCCTTTTCTTGGTTCTGTTTCTTCTGTTTGGACTCCACCTATACTCTCTTGGCCAGAGGAGGCAAGTTGATTTCAGTAGATCTAGCCTATGTTCTTCCAGGTTCAAGTGGAAGAGCAATCTTTCTTTTTAAATACATTGAGTTAATTAGTAAGGATTATAGGATTATAGGTTCTATCCTAGGAGTCTAGAGGGAATCCACATCAAAGCACAAATCTAGAAGTGGATAAGGGGATAAACTCCAAACAGAAATCAGTAAAATCATCAAACAAGAAATGGCTGCTAGACAGCCAAACAAACAAACAAGTAATCAAAGAACACCTGCTATACTACACAATAAGAATTTAAGGTTAATTTTTAAAGACCAGGTCTTAAGGTATTTCTCTAATAATGTATAAAACTAGTTTAAGACTAGCTGGAAACCCAAACCCCTTTAGGCTTCCCTGGATCTATCTTGTCTTTTTCAATTGTCTTTAGGTATCTTGGGTTAACTTAGAAAAACAACCTAGTTTGGGATCCCTGGGTGGCGCAGCGGTTTGGCGCCTGTCTTTGGCCCAGGGCGCGATCCTGGAGACCCGGGATCGAGTCCCACATCGGGCTCCCGGTGCATGGAGCCTGCTTCTCCCTCTGCCTGTGTCTCTGCCTCTCTCTCTCTCTCTGTGACTATCATAAAAAAAAAAAAAAAATTAAAAAAAAAAGAAAGAAAAACAACCTAGTTTAACCATTATAATCTTAGAAATTTGCTTCTAAGCAAATTTACTAAGCATTGGAATGACCTTGTTAGAACTTTTTTAGAAATACAGAATCTCAGACCTCACCCATAACTAGTGAGTCAGAACCTACATTAACAAATAACTAATATTTACATTGAAGTTTTTTCATGACTATTTAAAAAGTGTTTTCTTTATCATTGATTTTTAAGCAATTTGATTATGATGTACCTTGGTGCAGTTACCCTTCTGTTTTCTTAAGCTTGGAATTCATTGAATTTATGGATTAACACATTTGGAAATTTTTCAGTTATTATTTTAACAAATATTCTTTAAATATCCCTCTTTCTTCTCTCCTTCCAGAACCTCAATTATATGTGGATTAGGCCTTTAAAGTTTTTCTACAGCTTATTGATGCTGTTTTCCTTTTTTCCCCTGTGTTTTATTTTAGATACACTTAATTTCTATGTCTTCAAAATCACTAATGTTTTATTCAACAGTGTCTAGTCCATTGTTAATCCTGTCAACTATAATTTTCATCTCAATCATTGCATTTTATATCTTTAGAAGTTTCAACTTGGATCTTTTAAAAAGTGTGTGAGCAGGTCTCTTTAACATGCTCATGCTTTCCTTTTCCTTCTTCAACACGCAGAAGATATTTGTAATAACTATCTTCGATATCCGTGTCTGTTAATTCCATCATTTGTGTCATTTCTGAGTCTATTTCCATTGATTGACTCCTTTTCTCTTTATTATATGTACTATATGAATATGCTTACTTGACTACTTGGATTTTTTTTTTTTTATTGGTTACCAGACATTGTAGATTCTGCCTTGCTGGTAGAATTTTTGTATTCCTTTAAATATTCATACACTTCGGTTTGGGACACAATTTATTTAGAAATAGTTTTACTTTTTAAGGCTTGTTTTTTTTAAGATATTTATTTATTCATGAAAGAGAGAGAGAGAGAGAGAGAGAGAGAGAGAGAAGCAGGCTCCATGCAGGGAGCCCAAAGTGGGACTCAATCCCAGGTCTCCAGGATACACCCTGGGCTGAAGGCAGGCACCAAAATGCTGAGCCACCCAGGGATCCCCAAGGCTTGTTTTTAATACATTTGCAGGGTGGGGCCAGAGTATCCTTTAGTTTAGGGCTATGTTTGTTCTACCCCTTCAGAGTCAATGTCCTTTTGAAAACTCTGAGGCCCCATGTATTACAAGGTTTTTCCCACTCTGGCTTGTGGCAACATAAACTATGACCAGCCTGTGTGAACTCCAGGAACTATTCCATTTTCTTTCTTCAGGTTCTGGTATTTTTCTTATATGTATGTACTAATCAGTACTCAGCTGAAACTGATTTGATTGAAACTCTCTGCAGATCTCTAGAGAACTTTGTGCAGCCCTTTTCTCTCCAGTTATTCTGCTCTGCAAATTTTTGCCACTGTGCCCTCCCAAATTCTCAACTCTTTTCTCAACATGGCTGTTTGAATTATCCCTTCCCACATTGTGGGCTCAAAACTCTTCCTAGTTTGTTTTCCTTCCTGTAGTGATCATTATTCTGTGCTGCCTGTTGTTTAATGTCTTAATATTGTTGATTCTTATGTTGTTTAAGGCAAGAGAATAAATGTACTCCCTGTACTACACCATAGCCAAATTGGAAGTTCCTGCACATTTAATTTTGAGAAACATTGTCTTAAGAGACTTCACCAGCCTCATTGTGTCCATTGTGTCCTATTCCAAACTCTTTCAGGAAGGAATTGTTTACTAAAATTTTGTGACTCCAAATAACCCTTTACCCCTAATTTCTTTTCAAATGCTACCTTCTGCAAAAGAAGATTTCTGGTACCTTCTACTCTGGAGATAGATCCTTGGTAAAGCAAGATTTATGAGACCATTGAAGAGTTCAATATTGCTCTTTGAGACCCCTAAATACCTTAAAATATATAATACGAGGATTATTTTCTATTAGAGAAATATAGGGGATAAAATTGATATTCTAAAGGAAATTGTTGGGCAACAGAAAAAAATTTTTAAAGCCATTAAACAAACATGATGATTTGAAGCCATTCTGCTTGGAGATTAGGTCAGATAATGGGGAAAAGGTAGAACTTTAGGGGTCCTCTGCCCATCGCCAGTATGAATGTTGGTCTGATTGGATTTTTAATTTTTTAAAGGATTTTTTAAAAAAGATTTTACTTATTTATTCATGAGAGACACAGAGTGACAGAGAGATTGAGAGGGAGAGAGAAAGAAAGGCGCAGAGACATAGGCAGAGTGAGAAGCAGGCTCCCCACAAGGAGCCTGATGTGGGACTTGATCCTGGACCCCAGGATCACGCCCTGAGCCGAAAGTAGATGCTTAACCATCGAGCCACCCAGGCATCCCACGATTAATTGTTAATATGAATCCATGCATATACTAATACTGTATCTGTGGGAAAATATGACGAGGTTGAGATTAGTGATAAACAAGCTTTTGGAACATAGCCCATTCATAAATAGGAGACATCTTAACTCTCTTATACCTACATATCTGAAAATAGAAGACTTTAGGCTTTCTTAGCATTTTCTAGCCTGTCCTACATTAATATCTAAGGAACATCATTTATGTTTCTTTACTCTCTGCCACCACACTTGCCAAGCCAAAATCGTGTCCCACTTTGATTACTGCAAAGACCCCCTAAGTAGTCACCTTGCTTCTACTCTTGGTTTATTGCAATCTTTCATCCACAATCAGACAGAGTCATCTTTGAAAAACTCATTTCTTATCCTACTACTGCTCTGCTTAAATTCTTCTAATGGTATCCCAAGTCACTTAAAGTGTAATCTAAGCTTCTAACCATTGCCCACTCAGGCTTCCTTTCCAACTCATCTTGTATTGCTTGTTTTTTTTTTTTTTTCCTGCACCCTAGCTTGCTTCCTATTTCTCTGTCAAGCCAGAATCTTTGTTACCTCCTCAAATGTCTTTGCATTTGTTTTTTTCTCTCTTCATATGCTCTCCACATGATTCTTTTCATGGCTGGCTCCTACTTACTTTAAGTTGGAGCTCACAGTCTCTTTAGAGAGGACTTCCTAACCACACTATCTAAAGTAACTTACTCCTACCTTCCTATCTATCAAACCACTTTAGTGTCTTTAATTATTACATACTGGTTAGAGTTTGGAATCATCTTGGTTTTGTCTTTCTTTCCTATTAGAATATTAGCTTGATGGGGATAGATACCTTGTCCATCTTACTTATAGTCACACCCTTATACCTAGAGTTCTGGTTGGCACATGGCAGCCATGTGCTGGTTATTGCTAAATGTCAGAAAAAAACCATAAGACCACCTTTGGTGCAAAAAATATTTAAGGTAATGTAATTGATATTAAATAGTTTTTAAATCAATTTATTTCATATCCAACTGCCTATACTTCTGATCTAAATTGCTGGTGAATAATTAACTAAATTAATATCTTTGGCACTCTGACTATTCAGTATAGTTAATGTGTTAGGCAATTTTAATGTGTGTTGGTGTGTGATTTTTTTTTCAAATTTCAATAAACATATTTTAGGTATGCTAGACATGATAATCTATGATGAAAATATGAAATTCTTTTTTCAAAAATTGGTTTTCTTATATACTTACTTCTGGAAGCAGATTGGAATGGTGTAATCTTAGAAGAATTCATAGGTATGAAGAAAAACATAAATATATGAGTATGTATCTTTCAAACATATATACATATATATATATGCTTATATATATATTATTCCATTTCCAACCAACATAAAATATATGTGTAACTTTCATGTGAAGTCATGTGATATAATTTTACTTAAAGGAAAAAAATCTAATTTTCCTTTGATGCCCTTAGTAGAAATTCAACATGTAATCACTTGTTATTTGTGGAAATAGTATTTTTGAAATTTATGTCATGAACTACTGTGAGGCATTGTCAGAACATTAGCAGCATGGTGGAGATTCCCAGAATCAAGAAATTGATTTAGGGTCAAGTTTTATTTAGTTTTCAGAAGTATATTCCTTTTTTCCTGGCATGTGCTTTTCATGGGGCTGTGAAGAAGATTGCACTTACTGGAATGGAAGGCTGCACAGTCCTGTTCTAGGGTCCTTCATGCTATTTTAGGCATGTGTTGTTTTTATTCAAATGATTCCCCAATTGTGGTTGCCTGTTAAAGCAAATAATCAACAGAATCTTTTGGTAACCATGGAAGCCACTGGCTCTCCAATGAGTTATTTTTAGATTGCTTCACTGAATAAATTTCTCTTATTTCCTGAGAGGAAAGTAATGTAGCATGATCTTTACAACATGAGCCCCTAGTCATGGAAACAAGAAAGGGATGTCGAGAAAAGAGAATCTCATAATGCCTGATTTTATTGATGATCCAAATCTTGATCCAAATGAGACTTGGGAAATTACACTAAAGAGTGTGCACTGAAATAAAAGTGAGAGTTATCTAACAGTCCTCATTGGATCTTCAAGTTTTAGAATCGAATTTCTATCATTTCTTAAAAATTTTTCCATTGTACTAATCATAGTCTCAAAGGGAAGCTTCACATAAATCCTGCTAGTACTTTCAATTGAATAAACTAAAAAAGCAGTTATACTTCTGACTCCTGGGTCAATTAGGACATAATGGTATTTCTATAGGTTGTTTAATTCAACTTGGATTTCCCTTTCAACCTCAGTTTAAAAAGGAGGTTAAAATGACTATGATGGGCTAGCAATTCCAAACAATAAACTTTTGCCTCAATATTATCTTTGAAAATCTGTGTTGCTGGAAATTTCTATAAACACTAATTATGAATCCTCCCTTGACCAAAGGACAAAGCATATATTGCCTCTGGAAAAGCCCCTATATTATTGATGTAAGTATTGTAATTTATAGAATATGTGAAGTAACCCAAGAGTGCATTCATGGGTATTGGAAGATGCTTGAAAGAAGCAGACCAGATTCCTTTCTAATTAGATCAGCCAACACTAGAAAGTGATTACAAATCATTTGATTTTTATGTTCACCTGAATAGCCTTTTAACAGGGATCTAGAAAAAAATGGAATGTTAGGTCTGTAAAGAACCTTTAACCACAGGCTCTCATTTCTCAAAATGAGAGGTAGCCCCCACAAGTTAATGCCTCCCATTTCTCTTGACACTGGATCCATTGTTCTTTATGCCACTGATGAGCCTAATATCATGCCAGGGAGTTTCAGTTAACATTAGTAGGCTTCCCTTTATGCACAAAATGGAATCCAAACTTGTTAACAAGTCCATCAAAAGCTCTAGGTGGTCTTACTCTTGTAGATGCCTCTTCTCCAATGTCCTCCCTGCATTCACCATGCTTCAGTAGACCAACTTACTTTCTCTTTCCTAAAAATATCAAGTTTATTCTGTATACTTTTTTGCTGACCCTGCCTGGAAAGCCTTTCACCTGATTTTCATGGTTGATTTTCATCTGTGGTAGGTAGACTTTTAAAGAGCCCCCAAGATATCCACACTGTAGTGTACATGCTCCTTTATTTTAAAAATATTTTTTAAAGATTTATTTATTTGAGGTGCTAGAGATGAGAGGCAGAGGGAAAGAGAGTCGTAAGCAGACTCTAAGTGTAGAGACCAACATGGGGCTTTATCTCATGATTCTGAGATCATGACCCTGAGATCACAACTCTGAGATCATAACCTGAGCCAAAACCAAGGGTCCAATGCTTAACCAGCTGTGCCACCCAGAAGCCCTTTGACATGCTCCTCTTGACTGTGGCTAGAACCAGTGAATACAATGCTGTATCCCTCCCATGACTGTGTTACTAGTGAGTTAACTGGAGTTAATCAAAACAGAGACTCCTAGGTAGGCCTGACATAATCAAGTGAGCCCATTAAAAGAAGGTCAAGTGCTAGGGAGACATTCTCCTGCTGGCCTAATACAAATCATGTTATGAGAGAAGATGATCACATAGCAAGGTATAGTAGTATGTAGGAACTGAGAGTGGTCTTCAGCCAATAGCCAGCATGAAGAGGGGGACCATGGTCACACAGTCACAAGGAAATGAATCCTGCTGCCCACCAGTGAACCTGGAAGAGAGCCTCAAGCCTCAGATAAAATGATGACCCACGCTGACACCTTTGTTTCAGCATGCAAGATGGAGCAAAGGACTCAACTAACTTGTATCCGGACTCCTGATTCACAGAAACACTGAGATAGCACATTTGTGTTGTTTTGAGCAGCAAAGTTTGTGCCAATTTGTTATATGATATTAGGAAATTAATACATTACCTTTCTTCTCTTGTCTCAGGTGAGGCTTCTTTCCAGAGGACTTCTCTAAGTGGTATAATGTTTTCTTGCCCTGCTCCCATTACCTGTTTTATTTTCTTGACAGCATTTAACACAATCTAGTTACCTTATTTGCATACTGTCTTGGTAGTTGATGTATTCCCCAGCAACTAGAGTGCAACTAGAGTGTCATTGTGCACATAGTAGGTACTCAATAAGTATTTCTTAAATGAATCATTGAATCCAGATTAATAAGTTTTTATCAACTGCTCTTGACTAAGATTCTAAATGATTCCCTGGACCACCAGGTGGCAGATAATTTAGAGAGTAAAGTAAATAAAAGAATCTTGGCCTCGTGACAGAATGTCTCTTCTCTAATGGCAGTGTCGCCATCCAGACTTTAATCTAAAACCATCTGCCTTTATTTTTCTTAACCTGGTCAGTTGGACAGCACATCTGCCATTGCTGCTGTTGCTGTAGCCAAATTATATGATTAACTTTTACAAAACAGGAACTTAGAAACAAAGTGGATTGATACTTTCGTCAACTATATGATCAGCCACAGAGTGTTATCTTTACCACTCTTGTTGCTGTGCTTTTTTTTCCCCCCTGCATGGTTGAAATTCTTGAGTGTGGATTTGGTTAATTTGTTCTCAAGCTTTCAGTTGATGATTTCCTTTCTTTACCACTTTGCAGCAGGTGTTCTTATGCTTTCAGAGAGTGGGCTATTATCACACTGTATCTTTCATAGCTTTGCTATCTGGTACACATGCATTCTTATAATATGGGCCCAAATGACTGAGCATCCAGCTGATTTAGGGACCCAGGTTTGTGTGCAAGGGTTTAAACATACATAAAGAAATTTATTAGACATATAGAGGTGGAAAAATAATTTCCCTTTACCCTCTGAGTTCTTGGATGAGAACCTTTGAAATAAAAGACAGATTAACAAGATAAAAACAAACACACTGATTAACATGTATATCTTATGTATATATGGGAGGTACCCAGAAAAACTGAGTAACTTTCCTAGGTGGCCCAAGACATCACCTTAAATACCACCATAAAACAAAAGTAAAATGCTGATGGGGTGGTAGGGATGGATACAAGGCCAGTTATGGGAGGTTACAATGAAAAACACAGTAAAAAAATAAGGTTGTTACACAGGTTCAAGTCTATGCTTTCTCCATCAATAAGAGTTTCTTACGAAATTAGAGTTATCCTTTTCTTCCTGGTTCAGAGAGAGAAACAATCTTTATTGTCTATTTTATTTTATTTTATTTTTGTTGTACCCTTATTCCCTGGAATAGTGCCAGACATATAACAGGTACTCAATAAGTAGCTTTGAAGAATGCATGAGTAAAGTATCTTACTACCTTAACTGTTACCAAGTCATAGCAGATCTCCTGCTCTGTAAGATGCCTCCTATGGGAAATTATCCTTTTACTTTTGGAGAAGCTAATCATTCAAATCACAGTCAATGGTCATCTCTTTAGATGATAGATGTTAGGATGGTTCTTTACCATCTACATGTCATCGTTTATTGAACACTTACCTTGTGCCTGGTATTGTGTGAGATGCTAGGGATGCAATGGTAGATAGGCTACCTGCCAAAAATGAATTTATACTCTTGCAACTCTCATTTATTACCACCTGCTTTCCAGATTAGGACATGACATAATTTTAATAAGGAAGCTGAGCCCTTAAAATGTAGGGTCTGAAAATTATGAAGATGGTCTTAAATATAGTGTTTGGGTTTTTAATATTTATATTTTATGCTTTTATTAGCTGGATAACGTTAGCTGCTGAAACAGATAAGCCTCAGTGAATTAGCATAATAGAAATATATTTCTTGCTCATGTAATTTCCAAAATGAATGTTCCAGAGCAATTAGAAATTTCATCCAAACCTGTGAATAAGAGATTCAAATTCCTTCTGTGTTGGAGGTCTAACATCTTTAATTTCTAAGGTTGTTGCTCAAGGGGAGAAAGAGGAAGATCTCCTAGATTAGGCCTCAATACTACAAACTGCTTCTGCCTATGATCCACTGACCACAGCTCTATTGCATAGTTGCACCTAACTGCAAGGGAAATGGAGTCCTGTAGTAAATGTACATATAAAGTACATTTATGTTCATCAGAACGGAACAAGAAGGGATGATTTCTATTTACCAAACTGAAGGAATTTCATTTTTTTTTTTAAAGATCAGGCTGGTATTTTTTAGTTAGTTTTTTTTTTTTTTTACCTTGAGGCAAAGGACTTAGATATTCTGAATGGATTTTTTTTAAAGGGAGAAAGATTATTATCATAATAATAAACCAAAATACAGAAAATAATCAACTATTGTGACAAAAACATTTTAAGAAATTTAAAAAAAATGTAGTGAATTAGCAAAGGCGTGTTCTAAGAGTAAAAGTAACCAAGTTTGGTGACTAGCCAGCAAGCCTTTCAAGTGGATTCCCTGGTACTGAGGAAATCCTTGAGTGTCTATACTAGCTCTGTTATCCATGTGGAAGGATAAAGAGCCAGGAGTCAGAATAATTGGGCTTTGTTTTCTGTTGCTTATCAACCTGTTCACTTTTTACAGGTACTTGCAACCCTCTGAGCCTCTTCAGATTTGTGCAAAAAAGGGACAAAGCACACACATCATGTATTTTTCATATATTTGTTTAAAAGTTGAGTGAAGAAATGACTGTGGAGGTATGTCATAAAGTGCAAACCACAATATAAATGCAAAATGGTACCTTTCTTTTCATTGCCATCCACATTAAGATCGCAGACTATTAGAAAAAGTGGAAAGCAAAGTGGGGATGTCCAATTTGGCATCAGCTTTGCCTGCACCACTTGTTTCTCATGCTCTGTAGTCACACTGTAATCCTTGCTGCTCTCTAATAAGTGACATGAACATCATTCATTCACTCCCTTCGAGAAGACTTCCTGAAGTCTAATAATAAACCACCATTGTGATAATTTTTTGAGCTCTCACTGCAGCTGCACTAGACTATGCACGCGTTTTATCCATATGATCTCATCTCATCCTCCTTCACAGCAAATCTGGGAAGGCTGAGTCTGTTTTTCACAGATGGAAAAAATCAAATAGGTTTGAGTCCTATAGCTCAACGCTGCATTCTGACTCCAGAGTATATGCTTGTGACTGCTGTGTTCTCTAGGCTCTCCATGTAGCTCTTGTGTGCCAGACACCTAGGGCTTCCATGATGAGCAAGAAAACATGATCCCTGACTTTAAGGAATTTTCAGCTTGGCTCAGCATCATTAGGCCCTGTACACACACTGTTCCTGTGCCTGCATTGCTCTTCCCTGCAATACTCCTTTCCCTTTTCTCTCTGCCTAGTTGGTTTCACCTTACCCTGAAGTCTCAGGTCAGGCATCATCTTCTCCAGCCCTTCCTGGCTGCCCACCCAGGGCATGCCTAGAAGGTGTCTTGCAGATGCTTATGAACAGAAGCAGTATTGTCTAGTTGTTAAAGTACTGTGTCAAGCTCAAATTTGGCTCCATCAGTTCCACTCAAATTTGCACTCTAAGTTATTTCACTTCTCTAAGTCTCAGTTTCTGTATGCATAAATGTGATTGTTACAAGAATGAAATGAAATAATATATGTAAAGCAGTTTGGCCCTTGTGTGGTAAGTGCTTGGTTGACTTAGTTAACTCTCATTAATTACCATTATGAAGATTGCTCAATCACCATATAACATTCCATTTCTTGCCCTTGCCCAGGATTGCAGGGTCTGCTGTGAAAGGTGAGGATGTTGACTTGTAATCTGCCTTTGATGTCAAAGGTTTGGAGTTGGCACCTGAGAGCTCAATATCTCTGAACTCAGAACTCTGGCATCTTGAGTGAGCTTAATGTAGAGATGGCCAATGACTTGACCAAATCTCTTGTTTTTGATGATGTTGTACATATGAACGAACACACCCAGCTCCACACCCTTCCTACAGAAATACAGGACTGATTTATGCTTTTAATAAGATCAGCCTTTGCTGATGTGCAGTGAGACATAATTAGTTGGTATTTGGTGCCCAGAACGGCACTGCACTGAGCCATGAGGGAAGTGCTTCGTCCAGCATGTCAACTCCCTTGCATAGGTAGCTTTCCTTCCCTTCCTTTGTGCTCAGAAGTTGAACTTGATGGGCCTCTGTTGGAAGCATAGTCATCTCTTTCTCTGTACCTTTTCTCCGAGGCTCAGGCATATTTATAGTCCCCAGGTGAGGATGAGGACATGTCTGGGTAACCAATTAGCTAAAACAGAGCATTGAGAGACTTGTTGAACACATACAAATTTCAGTGGATTAAAGGTCAGTGTCCAATAAATTGAGTCTGAGCAAGGCTTTTTCTCCCAGGGTTTGGAGTACTGCAGAGTTTAATCTTGGAGTTCCTAGGGTCTATAAAGGAAGCAGCAGGTGTCGAGAATGTCAGTCTTTGTTCCACTTCAAAGGCATATGTGCTCTTGGCTCCAGAAAAATCTCTGTCATATCCACTAGAAATTTTGGTTTAGTCTTTTCTTCCCTATTGTGCTTAGAAGCCCCAGTGTCTGTAAGCTACACGGGCACATACCTTGACTTCAATCAGAGTCAGGAAATTCAGAAGAAAAAAAGAGAATTTTGGTTGTTATTATCTAAAATTTAATAATAAACACCATAGGAAATATGGCAGCTTTAAAAAGTAGCTGTATACTATTTGACATTTCTCTCATTGAGAGGAAAGGGTCTATGTCACCTTTATTTAAATCTGGATAGATTCAACCTATTAAAAGTGTTGCCAGATGACTTTCAAGGCTAGGTCATAAAACACTATGCAGTTTTCATCTTGCTCTTGGAGTCCTAAGCCATGTCAGAACTTTGACTATTCTTAATCCACCATATTGTGAGGAAGCCTAAGCCCCATGAAATAGCCTCCTGATACTATGGTCAACAGTTTCAGCTGAAACTGGCTTCTGTGTTATCCCACTACAGGTGTCAGATATGTGAGTGAGGAAGCTCCCAGATTATTTCAGCCCCCAGCAATTTGAGTCCTCTCCAGACATCAGAGTCATCCCAGCCACATAAGCTTTCCCAACAGAATCTCAGACATTGGGGAGCAGAAACAAGGCAGCTCTATGATTTCTTGTTCAAATTCCTAACCTGACGAATCCATGAGCATAATAAAATGGTTGTTACCTTATGTCACTATATCTTAGGGTGGTTTGTGCGCAACACCAGATAGCTTGAACAGTAGGTTTCACTGAGCTAAATTCTAAGTGCCAGTTAAGAAAAGTAGGGTAATTTCAAACACAGTTGACAAGACTACAAGAATCATGGAATCAATAGAATTTCAGAATTATAAGGGATCCTAAGTGTGACCTAGTAAATCTGGCAGCCTTGAAGTTGCCACTAAGCTTAATTTTCTGTTTAACATACACAGGCAGAGATAATTTACTCATTGTTTACCTACTTCCAATGATGAGGAATTCATAACTTCATGAAGGATCCTCTCTTGCAGAAGTACAACTGGATACACTAAAGGAAGATATTTTTATTGCTAGATAGAGATGTTTAGTGACAGAACAAACACAGCTGCCTAAGAGAAAACGACTTTGAGGAAAGGCTCCACCTATACAAGTTGGAGGTCCTAAAAAAATGGCAAACACTGTGACACCCGCTGCTTGGACTGCTCACCTGAAATGTGTCCTATGCTACATTTTTTTAAACTTTTTTTAGGTCTTTGTAGTGCATAGAGGGCTTCTCTTTCCATATCCACTTCATGATGTGGTATTGGTTTCTAGTGGTAACGGATAGGGAGAGATCAAAATTAATCAGGGTAATATTCTTAGAAATGTAGAAATATTCTTAGAAATGTAACATTCTTACAAATGTAACATTCTTACAAATGTAAGTGTATAAGCTCAAAGGATGTCTAAGGTAGAAAGGGAAATCATATTTCGCCACCAGCTGAATGTAAATAAACAGTGCAATGCAGGTACAGAACATACTGGCTCATTCTGTAGTAGACAAAAGGATAGAAAAGTTACAAATGCCAGTTATTTAACTGTCCAGAAAATAAGTCAAATCCAAGTTGAAGAATTTTCCTCAATTCTGAGAACTCTACTTTGAGAGCGATAGTTACAATCTAGAAGTTTTTCAGAAGATATCAACAAAGATAACTGTTCACAAGGTGGAAAGAAGTCTGGAAACCATGTTATGTAGAATACAATGGAAGGATCTGGGTGTGTTTAGCAAAAAGGGGAAAAGTAATACAGAATGATATGATAATAGCCTTCAAATACTTAGAGGGTTCTCAATGGACAAAGAGATGAACTTTCACCAACTCCATTCTTAGCATCTTAGTCTAGACCTCCATCATTGCTTGCCTTGACCCCTGTATCACACATCTCACTTGTGTCTCTGATTTCCCTCTTGCCTTCTACAATCAGGTTTCTACAAATGCAGATTTGAGCTTTTAAAGCTGCAAGTCACATCACAACATTCCCTTATTTAATAATCTCCAAACTTCTCACTGGACTTGGAATAAAATCCACACTGTTTACCATGTCCAGAGACTCCATTTTATAAAAAATTATTTTTAATCATTCTTTTTACTCTCTTGTAATAAACCTCACAGGTAATGCAACCTATCTGATAAATAATTTTTAAAAGGTAGAAGTAATGTCCTACTTATATTATTATAAGAACATATGTCCTAAGGACATATTAAGACATATAATGTCCTAATTATATGATTAGAAAGAAATTGCTTTGTCCCCAGTTTTATTGAGAAATAACTGACATACATCACAGTATAAGTTTAAGGCATATAGCATAACGGGTTGATTTGCATACTTTGTGAACTGATTATCACAATAAGTTCAGCTAATATTCATAATATCATAAAGATAAAATAAAAAGAACATTTCATTTTGTGATGAGAACTCTTATGGTTTACACTCTTAACAACTTTCTTATATATCATAGACCTTTCTTAACTACAGTCATCATGTTGTATATCCCATCCCTAATACTTACTTATCTTCTAACTGGAAGTTTCCACCTTTAGACCACCTTCAACCAGTATCCCTTACCCTCACCCCTTGCCTTTGATAACTACAAGTGTGATCTCTTTTTCTATGGCTTTGGATTTTTGTTTTTGTTTTTTAAGATACTACATATAAATGAGAACATACATTATTGTTCTCTGTCTGACTTATTTTGCTAACCAAATGGCTTCAAGTTTTACCCAAATTGTTGCAAATGGTAGGATTTCCTCATTTTTATGACTGAATAATATTCCATTGTATATGTATCACAACATCTTTATCCATTCATTTGATAGATACTTAGGTTTCCAGGTCTTGGCTATTGTGTATAATACTGTTATGAAAATGGGGGTGCAGATATCTTTTTGAGTTAGTGTTTTCATTTCCTTTGTATATGTTCCCAGAACTAGAATTGCTAGATTATATGGTAGTCCGATTTTTAATTTCTTGAGGATCCTTCATACTGTTTTCTGTAGTGGCTGTGCCAATTTACAATCCTGTTAACGGTGTACACGGTTTCCTTTGCTCCACATCCATGCTAGCATTTGTTATTTCTTGTCTTTTAGATGATGACATTCTAACAGGTGTAAAGTGATACCTTTGTGGTTTTGATTTGCATTTCCTTAATGACTAGTGATGTTGACCATCTTTTTGTATACCTGTTTGCCTTTTAGATATCTTCTTTGGAAAAATGTTTATTCAGTTCTTTGCTCATTTTTTAACTGGTGGGTTTGGGGTTTTTTGTTTTTTGTTTTTTGTTTTTTTGCTATTGAGTTCTATGAGTTCTTTATACATTTTGGATGGTAAACCTTAGATATATGGATTACAAATATTTTTTCTATTCCATAGGTTGCCTTTTCACTTTGTTGATGGTTTGTTTTGTTGAGCAAAATATTTTTAGTTTGATGTAGTCTCATTTGTCTATTTTTTATTTTGTTGCTTGTGTATTACGTTTCCTATCCAAAAAGTCATCACTAAGATCCATGCCAATAAGCTTTATTCTTATATTTTCATCCAGGAGTTTCATGATTTTGGTCTTACATTTAAGTCTTTAATCCATTTTGAGTTAATTTTTGTGAGAGGAATAATTTAGAGGTCTACTTTCATACTTTTACATGAATATTCAATTATCCCAGAACCATACAGTGAAGAGACTATCTTTCTCCATTGGTGTTCTCAGCTCCCTTGTCAAGAATAGTTGACTATATATACTTAGGTTCATTTCTGGGCTCTTTTGTTTCTTTGATCTATTTGTTTTTATGCCAGTACCATACTGTTATGATGACTATAGCTTTATAGTATAGCTCGAAATCAGAAAGTGTACTTTGTTCTTTCTCAGAATTATTTGGCTATTTGGGGTCTTCTTTGGCTTCATATAAATTTTAGAAGTGTTTAGATATGCTCTTGACTTTTGTATGTTGATTTTGTATCATGAAACTTTATTAAATTCATTGATTATATTTAACAGGTTTTTTTTTTGCCCCTTTAGGATTTTCCATGTATAAAATAAGTGTCATTCATAAATAGATATTTTTTCTTTTCTCTTACAATCCTGATACTATTTATTTATTTATTTATTTAGCCTAATTGCTCTAGCTAGGACTTCCAGGACTATGTTGAATGGGAGTAGTTGAGAGTGGGCACCCTTATCTTATTCCTGATCTTAGAAAAAAAGCTTTTAACATTTCACCCTTAAGTATGATGTGGGCTTGTCATATATGGCCTTTGTTATGTTAAGATATGCTTCTTCTATGTCCAATTTGTTCAGTTATTTATCATGAATGAATGATATCAAATACATCAAATTATCAAATACACTTTCTATATCTATCGAGATGATCTCATGTGCTTTTCTTTTGTTCTATTAATGTGACATATAACACTGATCGATTTACATATATTCAACCATTCTTGCATCCCAGGGATAAGTCCCACATGATCATGGTGAATGATCCTTTGAAAGTGCTACTGAATTCAGTTGGCTAGTACTTTATTGGGAATTTTTGCATCTATATTCATCAGGGGTATTGGATATTAGAAAACTTTGTTTTCTGGTAGTGTCCTTTTCTGATTTTGGTATCAGGATAATGCTGGCTTCATAAAATGAGTGTCAGAATGTTGCCTGCTCTTCAATTATTGGGAGAGTTTGAGAAGCATTGGTGATAATTCTAGTAAAATTTTAGTAAAATTTACCAATAAAGCTAGAAAGTAATTTTTATATAATGCAGTATATATCTCAGTATGTACATACATAGGCATAATTACACTAAAAGACATAAGGAAATAAATACTGGTCTCTCTAGGGGAAGTCACCTGGAATATGTAAGTGATGAATGCAGATTAATACACACTTGTGTTTTGACTAGAGACTTCAAGCAGCATTGCTATCATTATATCCTGAAATATTCTTGGTAATGTTCAGGACAAAAAATGTACACCCTTCCCTCAGTTTTTAAGGTATTTGTGTTTCTGGAAAATGTAAGGGTTATTAAATATTCATTTAAAAAAATTGTGTCATGATATAAAATGGATTTAGAGTCTAGGCTTAGAAAATTATAAGTAGTATTTTCTCTAAATAAATATCCAGTGGGACATTAGAAAGTCATGTAGAATGAATGACAACTCCTTGATGTGTGGACTTTCTATATGCTGCAGAAAGCCCAGAAGTCCTGGCTTGGGCTTTCTCGATGCCAGAAAGGAGTTTCTGTCATTGCCAGTAACAAAAAAATCCCAATAGAGTTTAAGAAATGCCCACAGAAGTGGCTAGTGCTATGATTTCCATGGACAACTCCTGTCCAATGATAACTGGCTCCTACTTTCTTCTCTACTTAGATGGCCTACCAGTCCTCCTTTTTTCATATGCTCCAAATGCACTGCCTTCTTTCTCTCTCTTAAAATAGTGTGTTGTTGAAGTTGTTTTTTCTACACCTTGGATTATTGTGCCACTACATCTTTGCCTGGCTTGGTTCTTCTTGTTATTTAGGTTTCAAATGCCACCTCTTTAGAGAAGCACTCTTAGACAATCTGGGCTCCAGTAGCATGCCTCTTCATCACTATTCCATTGCGTTATTATACTTTTTTTTTTTTTTTGCAGCATATTTGACAGCACTTACTACTACTACCTGGAAATAAAAGTACCTTAGTTCTCTACATGCTTATTGTCTATTTCCTTTTTTTCCACAAAATAAAAGCCCCAGGAGAACAGGAATTTCTTGTTGGCTACCAGCTGTATTCTCAATGCCCTCCAAAAACGTCTTGCACATAATAGGTGCCTAATAAACATGTTTCTTGAATAAGCTAGTAATTTCCCCCTTGATCCCTTCAAGACAAACTGCATGTTCTTAAACATAGCACTTGAGGTCTGTCTCGCTTATATTTCCCCATCCCTTCCTCCTTTCACTCACAACTTCTCTCTTTTTATGGTAGCCTCTCAAATATGCCATGCCATTTAATGCTTCATTCCTTAGCTCATTGTGTTTCCTCTGTCCAAAATTTAGCAGAGGTTCCTACACTTTCCTCTTCTCTCGCATCCTTCCTCTCGATATGGCCTTGCAACTATGCTTATACAAGGAGATCACCTCTGGTGGTATTGTGTCTTTCTCTCTAAATATATTTGGAGCTTATTGGAAGCACAGACAACTTTTTAATCATCTTTATATTTCCAGTGGTCAATATGATGCCTGATTTAGAATAAGTTACAGAATTCAATTTCATTACATCAGGGTTGGCTTATCATCTCAGCTAGTTGAGAACATTTGGGGTCTCAATTCTGTCATAAATTTCATAGAATATCTTCCTCAATTTTGTATAAACTATAAATATGGTAAGTATGCCGAAATGGTAGTGACTTCACCAGGGTACATAAGAGTAGCTTAATTGCTTGTAACTGCAATGACAAAATGATTTTAAGATCATTTGGTTATTATTGCTAATAATATTTCTTAAGCATGATGTCCTAGGCACATTTCTAAACACTTTCTAAGTTCTCATTGAAGCCTTCAGCAGCTCATAGTGAGAGTTATTTAGAGTGAACCTCACAAGGTCACAACTGGTAGGTAAGAGTGTGATTAACCTTGATTTATCTGGCCCCAGAGCCCAAGGTTTTAACCACTCTGCTAGGTTTTCTCCGTGCTGTTTCTACACATCGATATGTTATAGAGTCAACCATCCTTAAATCTGACCAAAGTAGAGTTAATGGAGATGTTTTAAAGTTAACTCTATTTTCTCAAGATAAAGATCTTAGTCCCTCCTCCCCCCATCAAGACCATGTTCTTTTGTTAATTGTTTCTGTTGCTCCTCCTTTTTTTCTGTCAAGAAAACTCAGATTATGGGTCATTGTGAATACAACCAAATTAATGACAATTGATGTCCATCCCCTGTTCCTCATATTAGTGGCTCTATATCAGCATCCACCACCCCCTGCTTGAAGCAGCCATGCCCCTCTCCATCACTTTTCCCCAATCAGTAGAGGTTTTGCCTTACCCAGTGAACTTTTAATCACTCTGAATAGCTAATCACCATAATTCCTCAGTGCCCAGAGCTACAAGTTCATCATGCAAATGGACCCGATGTCCTTGTTAATCACATTAATCGCTCACCAGTCAAGAGCTGTGAAAAGTAGTGATGACTGTCCTCATCACTTAGGTCGCTCACCATCAGAGGGAGGCTGGTAGCAGTGTTAAGATTCACCCAACATAGGCTGTGGGGCTAGCAATGGAATGCCCATCAGAAATGCAGGTTTCATATCTCTGCTTATAATTACTATTTTCCTGAGTTGGCAAATGGGTCTGGACTGCCACTCTACTGCTCTCATCTCCATTCCCACAATTTCTGGTGCTAAAGCTTCCATAGTAGGGTTTCATCACAGGCTTTTCCCTCCTTGCATCTAATGCTGCATCTTGGCATCCAGGCTATACTTCATTGGTATTCTCCACTGATCTTTCTAAGCAGGCCAGGAACTTTCTTCCTAAGGTTAACTAAAGGTATTTGTCCTATTCTGGAATTGTTTTGATATCCATAAACCAGAAATCAATTCATATGGCTCACTTTGAGAGCTATTTATTATAAGAAATGGGGAGTATGTTTTTGAACCCAAGACCTAGAAATCTTTATTTTTTAAAGATATTATTTATTTATTTAAGAATGAGAGATAGTGAGGGCATCCACCATCTGGGGGAGGGGCAGAGTGGGCGGGACAAACAGACTCCCTACTGAGCCAGGAGCTGGACAGGTCAGATCATGACCTAAGCTGCAGTTAGATGCTTAACTGACTGAGCCACCCAGGTACTCCTATTCAGTTAATCTTGTTCCCTCTCTAGTTCCACATAGACTGTTCTCTACACGTATGCTCCATATCTTGCTTTTTCATCTCTATTTGCTTTATTGATTAGTTTGATGATGGTATACAGACTATAAATGGCTTTCCCAAAGCAGCAGCCTCAGTTTCCATGCCCTGAGCAGTCTAGGATTTGTAATTAACTGAATGTACTTTCTGAATTCCAATTCTACATTCTCATATCACTGCACTCCACCTTCTCTTCTATAACACACTCTCTACTCTTTGTCTCTTCTCCCAGATTTGCATATCAAGGTGTCAGCTGAACAAAGGGCCTCACATTCATCAAAATCTGTCCTCAGAGAAGACAGCTGTTTTAAGTTGCCCAAACAAACATTTCTGTTATTGTTGTAACATTTCAAGTCTTTTAAAATTGCCTGTTACAAGGTCATTATTTTAAGTCAGAGTGATTGCCCTGAATAATTTCAAAAATCATCCTTCTTTCTGAAAGTTCCTTTCTTCCTCCCTTCTCCCTCTCTTCTTGTCTTCTCAGATAGAAAAAAAGAGACAAGAGACAATAGGAATTAAAGAATCCAGCTCAAACTAACAAGCAATATAAGTAACTGAGGGAAATAAAAACCTTGGGATGTTTTAGTGGATTTCCCCCCCTCTATGAAGCATCCATTTACCACCTCACCATTTTGGGGAACTTCTGCCTAACTTTCTTTTGAGTAATTGTCTTTTCCCCATTGTATAGATTCTTGGTGGAATTGTCAATCAAATTGCCTTGTTCTTCCCTAGCCAAAGGGTCCATTAGTGATCCAAACAAAACCAACTCAGTTCTCACTTTGGGGACTTTAAATATTGAGTTCAGTGATGCCAGTATGAAAAGATGATGGGAGCTGATTCTTTACAGTCTTGTCATTCTGTTGATGAGATCCTGCTTCCTCTTGATCCCTGCTTCCTCTTGTCTTCTAAGATTGAGTAGTTCCTTTAATTCTTTGAGTAATCCTATAGCCTCGATAAAGCTATTTTGCTTAAGGCAGACAGAGTCAGTTCTGTTTGTAAATAAAGGTCCAACTGATACAGAGACTGTTACAGAAAGTCTTGTTTTCACAGATTTTAAATTGGTTGATCTTCTGGACAGTTTCTCTTTTACACTCTTGATGGAATGCTGAGAATAAAATGGACAGAGTACGGTAGCTTAGTGCCTTATTTACTTGGGGTAGAATTAATAGAGTGGGTCATAATGAAACGAGTCATATATGCTCATGATTGTACAAACTTTGGTCTGGGTCCTGGAGATGTAGTCCCCAGGTAAGTTTAATTAACAACTTAAAATCAATACAAATTTGAATATGCTGGATTAAAGCATATCTCACAGCTTGGCTCCTTCTCCTTGTTTCTTTTCATTAGTAAAGCTTCCGAACTATCTGTGAGGACAGAAAATATTATATACATACATATATTATATGATAATATAGTACAGAAGAGTATAAGGTAGAAAGAGAGTTCTGAAGTAGTTCAGCAATGGAAGGACACAAACAGGAATGTCTTAGCTTGAAGATTAACATAGTCTCCATCATGCCTGGTTGACTTCCTATGGCCATGCAGATAAACCCTGATTTTTCTCTTCCCTCATGTTCCCTTCTCCCTCTTCCTTCCCATACCTCACCCCTCCCTTCTCTTGTTACTCATGCACATACCTTATACAAGTTTTCTATCCTGTTCAACTTTATATATGTATTAAGTAAATCTCTTTTTCTTATGTGATTGAAAATGAGGACTTCAGAATCAGGAGAGAGATTTCATTTTACCACTGCTACTTTCTAGTTGTGTGACAAAAACTAAGTATCTTTTTCAAAACTAGTTTTCTCATCTTCAAAATAGAAGCAATAAAAGTTATTCATGTGAGGGTTACAAGGAAAGCATATGACATAGGTACTGGCCCATGATGCATGCCTAAGGATTGGTAGCTATTTCTATGATTATTATTTCCTTCCAAAAAGGAAGAAAATTCCCCATCACCCATTTTGGCACATGCTTGTTATACTTGCCTTTGCCTTATTCCATTCAGCTGTCTTCTCACTGTGTTCAATCCCTCTCCCTCCCTTGTCCCAGAGTCATGCCTCTCAGAGGGAACCTACTGGGGAAATTCCTTCCTAAGAGTAATGTACTAACAACAGAGAGATGTTAGCCTTTATGAGAATTCTGGTAGCTTTCCTCTTCAACTAGTCAAGTATAGTTTTGGTAATTATTTTGTGGAGTGTTACCACCTTCCTATGTCTCACTTCCTATGGTCTTTTAAAGAGTCAGGTGAATTTCCAGATAAAAGACATGATTGTAGATGATGTAATCTCAGGTTAAACCTCACTCACAATCTTAGAAGTTATAACAAGATTTTTGAAAGTGAGTCTACTGCAATAGGCCTATCTTTATGTATCTATTAGGACAAAAATAATTAGTTGAAGTTCAGTGATCAGACATTTTGAAAATTATTTTTTCAATTTTTTAAAAATTATTTTCTCTTCTGTGGAAGGTATTAACATTATTTTTTGTTTGTTTTTGTGGAGTCTTTAAAAAATAGATGATATTAAGGACCTCTTTCCCTTCTCTTAATGTCTCATTGCCACTATACTTGATAAGCTGGCATTGGGAAAACTTTTATTCTTCTAAGCCCAGAAATATATGAGAAATACTATTCATCTAGCCAAGGCAGTCTCAACTTGGCTGTTTTCCTAGACTCCTGATTCTACTTTAAGATGTGTGCTCTAGTTTGTGGCCAACAAACATGCATATTTCTTAGAGATGCGTTAAACTTGGGAGCTTATCAATAGTTGGACTTGGAGGTACAGTAGCTCTAATGGGAAAACCTTGCTTTGCTGAACCGTTAATGCTCAAGGTTTAAGCGTAAAAGCCCAACTGTGCTTAATCCACTCCCTATCACCATTTCCAACTGGAGCTTGGAACATGCTCAGTCAGGAGCTAAGCAGAGGCAGGGATCTAGTGACTTAAGAGGCTGAAGAGATTTTCTCTCTGAATCCAAATTTTTCTCCAACTGCTGTGGGATTTGACACTGGAGTGCAACATTCCAATCCCTCTTAATACAGGGTCTTTGAAGGTATCCACAGTCTCTATCTTAGTCCCATTTCCTTCTAAACATGTATGACAATAAATTTTGGCTGATGGTACCCCAGGCATATTGTCTGATTGCTCTCTTCAAATAATGTTTGATGGTCTGGTTCTCTAGAAGTTTGCATTCAGATCTGTTTCACATCAAAATGCGTTTCTCTGACATGTGTAATCCTCTGTAAGCTTGACAAGAGAGCTTGGTTTCTGTTCACCCAAGGATTTGTGCTTATGTGTGAGGGGCAGGGGATATAATTTATCTTACTTTGAAGATGAGAGAGAAAAATTGAAGAGACGGAACAATGTTAGGAGGCCAAAATAAAGCTAAAGAAAAATGATATAGAGAAATAAGTGGGGGAAATAAACTTGAAAATATCAGAGGGGTTTAGAAAAGGAGAGCAAATTCTTTGCTTTTATGGTGAGGTGCAGGTCAAATTAAACAAAAAATTGGAACTTGTTTTTAAAACATTGGACTTATCATAAAATAGTGAAAATGGGGGCTTCTGGGTGGTTCAGTCAGTTAAGCATCTGCCTTTGGCTCAGGTCCTGGTCTCAGGGTCCTGGGATTAAGCCCCAAATCAGTCTTCCTGCTCAGGGAGTATGCTTCTCCGTTTTCTGTCTGCCCCTCCCCACTATTTGTGCTCTCTCTAATCAATAAATTTTTAGAAATCTTTTTAAAAATGGTGAAAATGTTCTGAGGTAAATAAAGGGAACTGGGTAAGCCTTCTGTTGCTTTCTCCCCTACCTACCCTTATTCTATCCCTGGGTGTAAGCGCTATCACCTGTGTTCTTTCACTCACCTGTTGGGTGACACTGGGAAGGCCACTGAACTTCTCCAAGTCTTAGTTTCTACAACTGTAAAGTTGGGATAACATTGCTTATCTTCTAACACTGTTGAGAGGATTGAAAGTTATATCTTGCTTGTATATATGTATATGGAACAACATAAGAGCTCAACAAATACTGGATATTATTACTTTTCTAGGTACAGATATTTTTTAACAAATAAAAATGATGTCTCATGTATACAGTAATAATAGAAATTACTATTTTTAACTGAACGATATGCTGGGAAAATTTAAAAACTACTAATATAGATATAATTTTATTTAAATGTGTAAATATGATCACATAGTTAATAATGTTTTTTAAATTTTTATTTATTTTATTTAAATTTAGTTTGCCAACATATAGTATAACATTCAGTGCTCATCACATCAGCTGCCCTCCTTAGTGCCTGTTACCCAGTTACCCCATCCCCACTCACCTCCCCTTCCACACCCATTGTTTGTTTCTCAGAGTCGGGAGTCTCTCATGGTTTGTCATCCTCTCTAATTTTTCCCTACTCAGTTTCCCCTCCTTCCCTTATGGTTCCTCTCACTATTTCTTGTATTCCACAGATGAGTGAAATCATATGATTCTTACCTTTTCTGATTGACTTATTTCAATCAGCATAATACCCTCTAGTTCCATCTATGTCAATATAAATGATAGGTATTCAACCTTTCTGATGGCTGATTAATATTCCATTATATAAATATACTACATCTTTATTCATTCGTTGAAGGACATTTCAGCTCCTTACACAGTTTGGCTATTGTGGATATTGCTGCTATGAACATTGGGGTGTAGGTGCCCTGTAATTTCACTACATCTGTATCTTGGGGTAAATAACCAGTAGTGCAATTGCTGAGTCATAGGGTAGCTCTATTTTTAACTTCTTGAAGAATCTCCATACTGTTTTCCAGAATGGCTGTACCAGCCATTCCCAGCAACAGTGTAAGAAGGTCCCCCTTTCTCTATTTTCTTGCCAACATTTGTTGCTTCCAGTCTTGCTAGTTGTAGCCATTCTCACCAGTGTAAAGTGGTATGCTATTGTAGTTTTGGTTTGTATTTCCCTGTTATCAAGTGATATGGAGAATTTTTTCAAGTGTCTGCTGGTTATGTGTACATCTTTGGAGAAATTCTGTTCATGTCTTCTGCCCATTTCTTGACTGGATTGTTTGTTTTTTGGGGTGTTGAGTTTGATAAGTTCTTTATAGACCTAAGATACTAGCCCTTTATCTGATATGTCATTTGATATTAAATATCTTCTCCCATTCTTTGGGTTGCCCTTTAGTTTGGTTGATTGATTCCTTTGCTGTGGAGAAGCTTTTTATCTTGATGAAGTCCCAATAGATCATTTTTGCTTTTGGCCGAGGTCAAAGAGGTTGCTGCCTATGTTCTCCTCTAGGGTTTTGATGGATTACAGTCTCACATTTAGGTTTGTCATTCATTTTGAGTTTACCTTTGTGTATGGTGTAAGAGAATGGTCAAGTTTCATTCTTCTGCATGTGGGTGTCCAATTTTCGCAACACCATTTATTGAAGGGACTGTCTTATTTTCATTGGATATTTCCTGCTTTGACAAAGATTAGTTGACCATAGGGTCAACTTTGAGGGTCCATTTCTGGGTTCTCAATTCTGTTCCATTGATCTACGTGTCTGTTTTTGTGCCAGTACCATTCTCTCTTGGTGATCATAGCTTTGTAATATAGCTTGAAGTCTGGCATTGTGATTCCACAAGCTTTGGTTTTCTTTTTTAACATTTCTCTGGCTATATGGGGTCTTTTCTGGTTCCATACAAATTTTAGGATTATTTGTTCCAACTGTGTGAACAAAGTCCATGGTATTTTGATAGGGATTGATTGAATGTATAAATTGCTCTGGATAGCATAGACATTTTCACAATATTTGTTCTTCCAATCCATGAGCATGGAATGTTTTTACATCTCTTTGTATCTTCCTCAATTTCTTTCCTAAATATTCTGTAGTTTTACAGTACAGATCCTTTACTTCTTTGGGTAGGTTTATTCCTAGGTATTTTATTTTTGGGTACAATTGTAAATGAGATAAATTCCTTAGCTTCTCTTTTTTTCAGTCTCATTGTTAGTGTATAGAAATGCAACTGATTTCTGTGCATTGATTTTGTACCCTGCCATGTTGCTGAGTTGCTATATGAGTTCTAGTGATTTTGAGGTGGAGTCTTTTGGATTTTCTATGTACAGTATCATGTCATCTTCAAAGAGGGAGAGTTTGACTTCTTCTTTGCCAATTTGAATTCCTTTTATTTCTTTTTGTTGTCTGATTGCTGAGGCAAGGACTTCTAGTACTATTGAACAATAGTGGTGAGAGTCATCCCTGTCGTGTTCCTGACCTTAGGGGAAAAGCTTTCAGTTTTTCTCCATTGAGAATGATATTTGCTGTGAGCTTTTTGTAAACAGTTTTTATGACATTGAGGTATGTTCCCTCCCTCTATCCCTACACTTTGAAGAGTTTTAATCAAGAAAAGTTTCTGTATTTCATCAAATATTTTTTTTCTGCATCAATTGAGAGGATCCTATGGTTCTTCTCTTTTCTTTTATTAATGTGATTACATTGATTGACTTATGAATGTTGAACCACCCTTGCATCCCAGAAATAAATCTCACTTGGTCATAATGAATAATCCTTTTAATGTAATGTAGGATCCTATTGGCTAGTATTTTGTGAGTTTCACATCCATGTTCATCAGGGATATTGGTCTGTAATTCTCCTTTTTGATGGGTCTTTGTCTGGTTTGGGGATCAAGATAATGCTGGCCTCATAGGATGAGTTTTGAAGTTTTCCTTCTATTTCCATCTTTTGAAACTGCTCAGTAAAATAAGTATTACTTCTTTAAGTGTTTGGTAGAATTCCCCTGGGATGCCATCTGGCCCTGAATTCTTGTTTCTTGGGAGGTTTTTGATGACTGCTCCAATTTCCTCCCTGGTTATGGGTGTGTTCAGATTTTCTCTTTCTGTTTCAGTTAGTGATTTGTAAGTTTCCAGGAATTCATCAATTTCTTCCAGATTGTCTAATTTGTTGGCATATAGTTTCTCATAATATATTCTTAAAATTGTTTGTATTTCCTTGGTGTTGACTGTAATCTCTCCTCTTTCATTCATGATTTCATTAATTTGAGTGTTTTCTCTTTTCTTTTGTATAAGTATGGCTAGAGGTTTATCTATTTTATTAATTTTTTCAAAGAACCAGTTCCTAGTTTCATGAATCTGTTCTGTTCTGGTCCCTATTTCATTGAGTTCTTCCCTTCTTCTGTTTGGTTTAAGCTTTATTTGCTATTTTCTCCAGTTCCTGTAGGTGTAAGGTTAGCTTGTGTATTTGAGATTTTACTAATTTTTTGATAGAGACTTGTATTGAAATGTACTTCCCTCTTAGGACTGCCTTTTCTGTATCCCAAAGGTTTTGAACAGTTGTGTTTCATTTTCATTAGTTTGCGTGAATCTTTTTAATTCTTCTCAAATTTCCTGGTTGACCTATTCATTTTTTAGTAGGATTCTCTTTAACATCAACTGCTTGAGTTCCTTCCAAATTTCTTCTTGTGATCGAGTCCTAGTTTTAAAGCATTGTGGTCTGAAAATATGCAGGGAATAATCCCAATCTTTTGGTATCAGTTGAGACCTGATTTGTATCCCAGTATTTGACCTTTTCTGGAGAAAGTTCCATGTGTAGTTGAGGAGAATGTATATTCTATTGCATTAGGATGGAATGTTCCGTATATATCCATGAAGTTCATCTGGTCCAACGTATCATTCAAAGCCCTTGTTTCTTTGTTGATCTTCCCCTTAGAAGATCTGTCCTTTGCTGAAAGTGGAGTGCTGAAGTCTCCTATGATTAATGTATTATTATCTACGTGTTTCTTTACTTTGATTATTAATTGATTGATACAAGTGGCTGCTCCCACATTAAGGGAATAAATATTCATAATCTTGTTGGATAGACCTTTTAAGTATGATGTAGTGTCCCTCTTCATCTCTTGCTATAATCTGATTTAAAATCTAATTTATCTGATGTGAGGATTGCTACCTCAGCTTTCTATTGAGGTCCATTTGCATGGTAAATTGTTCTCCGGCCCCCCATTTTCACTCTGAAGGGGTCCTTAGGTCTAAAATTAGTCTCTTGTAGATAGCATATGGATGGGTCTAGCTTTTTTATCCAGATAGATACCCTGTGTCTTTTGTCTGGAGCACTTAGCCCATTCATGTCCAGAGTAACTATTGAAAGATATGAATTTAGTGTCATTGAATTACTTGTACAGTCCTTGTTTCTTCAGATCATCTCTGTTTCTTCAGGCTCCCTCTTCACTTACAGGGTCCCCTTTAATATTTCTTGCAGGGATGGCTTGGTGGTCACGTATTCTTTCAGTTTCTGTCTGTCCTGGAAGCTATTTCTCCTTCAATTCTGAATGAGCCTTGCTGGATAAAGTATTCTTGGTTGCATGTTTTTCTCATCTAGTACCTGAAATATATCATGCCAGCCCTTTCTGGCCTGCCAAGTCTCTGTGGATAGGTCTGTGTTAATCTATTATTTCTTCCCCTATATGTTGGGAATCTCTTATCTCAGGCTGCTTACAGGATTTTCTCTTTATCTCTGAAATTTGCAAGCTTCACTATTATATGTCAGGGTGTTGATTGGTTTTTGTTGATTTGGGGAGGGGTCCTCTCTATCTCTTGGATTTGAATGCCTGTTTCTTTCCCCGGATTAGGGACATTCTCAGCTATGCTTTGTTCAAACATACCTTCTGGTTCTCTCTCTCGCTTGCTCTCTTTCTCTCTGGAATCCCAATAATATGGATGTTATTTATTTTTTTTCAAACTACCACTTAATTCTCAGAGTCTCTTCTCTTAGGCTCTAAGTTACTTTTCTCTTTTCCAAGACTCCTTCTTTTCCATCAACTTGTGTATGTCACTTATTCCCTCTTCTGCCTCATTTACCCTAGTTGTTAGAGTATCCAGTTTAGACTGCATCTCAGAGTATTTTACATTTTGGCCTGATTAGATCTCATTTCTGCACTAAGAGATTCTCTAGAGTCTCATATGCTATTTTCAAGCCCAACTAGTAACTTTATAATTGTAATCCTGAATTCTATCTCTGACATTTTGCTTAAATCCATATCGATTAGATCTATGGTAGAGAGTATTACCTCTGGTTCTTTCTTTTGTGGTTAATTCTTCCTTCTAGTCATTTTGTTCAGTGCAGAATGGTATGAATGAGCAGAGTCAAAAATATTAACTATGACCCAAGCAAAATACACACTAGACCATTCCAAAGAGATCAGGGGCCAGAAAATAAAAGGAAAAATAAAATGATGAAGGAAAAAAATTTTTAAAGCGGGGAGGGGAATGAGGAGGAGAGAGAATGTAATTTCACAGAGTTGACCAAAATGGTGATTCACTGGGCTCTGAGTGTATTTGGGTCTGTATGTTAGAAGGTACTAAATTCCAAAATTATTAAAAAAGCAATATATATATATATATGTGTGTGTACATATATATGTACACACATATATATATAAATAAAATTGAATACTGTGAAAGGAAGCCATAAATTAAGAAAATATCTATGACATGTAATTATAAAATATGAAAGTTAAAAGAGTAAAAACTTAAACATGAAAACTTGATAAAATAATAAACTAGTTGAGATGGGAAAAAAGAAAAAATATTAGAAAATTTTAACCTGAAAGATAAAGGAATCATAAGAGAGAAACCTTGAGTTCTATGTACTATTTTCGCTCAGTCCTGGAGTTTTCCAGGCCTGATTGGTTAATAAACTTCCTGTTTATCTATTCTTCCAGCTGGTCTTCTAGGGGAGGGGCCTGCGGCACTGATTCTCAGGTGTCTGAGCCTGAGCAGAGGCGTCCTTCCCCTTGTCAGGTGGCCAGACTCAGTGTAAGCAATTTGCCATGTGAGGCCTTTGTTCCCTGGAGGGCTTCTGTGCCTCTTTTGAGGGGGAAAGGAAAAAAAATGGCCGGGCCCAGATCCAACCATGGAGCCTGAGAGATCTCAGGCCAAACTCTGCAGACTCCTTTGGTGCCTACCCACTCAGATCCTCCTCAGAGGCAGGTGGGGGAACTGATTTGTGCAATTTCCAGGGCCCCAGCCCACTAGTGTGTGAACCCACTCCACCCTTCCTGGAGGAAGCTGAGGGTCAACCCCTTTCTGTCCTTTACGGGAACCCAACACAGAGAGCAGTCACCTCATCGTCCATGGTTTGTGCTTTATGGCACAACAAGCTGAGCCTCTCCCAAAAGGGGCTGACTTAGCCCCCTTTCCACCTCAAATGCTTGGGAACTCTGCTGACTCAAACACCCCTGTTCTTTCTGTGTCTTTGGGAATATTGAGACCCCACTGTCCCATCTGCGATTCTGCCCCACTTCACCACTGCCCCACTTCACCACAGATTTCAGGCAAGGAAATCTTTCACAGGAGCAGATTTCCAAAGGTCTCGGTTTTGAGCTTCAGGGCTATGTCGTTTTTCTGCAGCCAGCTTACAAAGCCTCCCTCCCCTTGCTGTTTATCTTCCCATATATATCCCCTTTGTTTCTCTTTTCCACACTCCTACCTTGCTCACTTTTCTATTTGTAGAGTTCCAGACATTCTTTCTTTACATCTTAGGTTGAATTCATTGGTGTTCAGGATGGTTTGATAGTTATCTATCTAAATTTAGGGGACCAGATGAAACAAGGACTTCTATTCTTCTGCCATATTGCTGAAAAATTCATTAACGTTTTTTAGATTCTCCTCTTTCTCTTCATGACTTCTCCATCCATAGGACCTGTGTTGAAATCCACTGAAAAGCTTAGTATGTGTGTGTATTTATTTTTCTTCATGTGCATATGTTCATAGACAAAAGTACATATGAATATTCACATAGAGGTTTGTCATTGGTTTGCAAAATTAAGATTATATTATACAATAGAATTTATTTTTGTAAGATTTGCAGATTATAAAACACCATTTCCTGGACTTTTTTCTACAAATGGAGGCTGATCAGCTTAAACTTTGAATTCACAGCAGATATCCTTGCTCTTAGAAATGGGAGGTCCCTGGGAATGAGGAGGGCAAGAGCCCAGTGCTGGACAACTATATCCAAGGAGAAATCTATTGTAAGATTTCTAGGAGAATACTAGTTCCTAATAAATAGGATAAATTTGATTTTGCTAATTTTAATTCCTCTCCTTTCATCCTTCTTAGGAAGTAGAAATGATACTTGAAATAACAATGCCATTTTTGAATCATGATGGGACAGGTGGGAGAACAAAGGCAGAATATTAGTGGTGGCATGATAGGAAGAGAAGAAGCCAAGTGCCTGTTGTCATCTGAGTGGTTGAATTAGAACCAGCATCTGCTGGCCTCTGGATTTCTTAGAATAAACAAACACTATTTGCTTAAGCCATAATCATCAGGTTTTCCCTTCTATGTAGTCAAACACATTCTTAACTGATACATATACTTTTCTGCATTTTGTTTTTGTTGAAGTTCTAACTGGTAATTTATCATGACAGCACACTGTTTCATGGTGAGAATTATTATAAGTCTTTTCCTAATTGATGGATATTAAATTTATATCCAGTGTCATTTTTTCTTTTGTCTTGATTTGTTTTGTTTTTGGCCACTTCAAAAAACATTGTGTTAAACATCCTTAAAATGTATATCTTCATACACAGAGACTTTCATTTTTGCCGAATAAATTCTTAGGAGAATCACTGGGTGCACATATTTTTAAAGTAATTATTGCTGGAAGTATTCCAACAAAGACGGTAACATTTTAGATTTTATCAACAATGTGCTAGAATAACCCTGTCCTTCCTATATTCCCACTGGCAAGAGGGTTATTGGTCTTTTCCAATATGTTAATAGAACCATAACTTGTTAGATTAGTTCATATTTTCCTGCTAGTGATTTTAAGCCCTTTTCCATATTCTGTTGGCTATTTGGATTTGTCCTTCTGTGAATTCCTATTCATAACTTCACCTATTTTCCTCTTGAGGAGTTTACTTCTTGTCAATTTAAAAGACTTTTAAAAATATATATTAGAGGTACTAAATTTCCATCCTCAGCATTGGAATTTGTTATATTTTGCTCTAAATATTTAAATTTTTATATGGCTAAATATGGTTTTTAAAATACCCTATTTTGGGATCCCTGGGTGGCGCAGCGGTTTAGCTCCTGCCTTTGGCCCAGGGTGCGATCCTGGAGACCCGGGATCGAGTCCCAAGTCGGGCTCCTGGTGCATGGAGCCTGCTTCTCCCTCTGCCCATGTCTCTGCCTCTCTCTCTCTCTCTCTCTGTGTGTGACTATCATAAATAAATAAAAATTAAAAAAAATAAAAATAAAATACCCTATTTTCTAATCTTGGATAAGAGTCGGCTTTACTGTGAAATTATACATGAAGTAACCTTAATTTTTTTTTTTGCATTTCTATTTTTCTCTTTCACTTCCACCCCTGCCACTGTTCTATATTTTCTTATTTGTGTAATGTAAGTTAGGGGTTCAATTTTGTTTTCATTCCAAAGTAGCCAATTGTGTCAATGCCATTTAAAAAAATCCTTATCCTTCCCACTCTGATATAAAACTTCAATTTGTCTACATTAAATTGTCAAATATATTATTTCTTGAGCCAACCATGGTAATTTATATTGGCTACTCCATTTCCTCTAAGCTTTCAAATTTATTGCCATATATTTGCCTAAAACATGTTTCCTACTGTAATTTTAAAAAATCTCTCCTGTGCTTCTGGTTGGGTTTCCCTTTTAATTCTTTATCATTTATGTATGCATGCATGTGAATTTTTTTCCCTGAAATCAGCATGTTTATTTTTCCTACAAATTTTTGTTTTCATCAAATCCTTTCAATCATATGAATTTCAACTTCCTTGTTTGATTGTGTTATTTGGTTTGTATTTTTTGAAAGACGAATTCCAATTTCCTTTATTTTCATTATTTCTTTAATGATGAAGGCTTTGCAGTAATGTATTCTCAGTAGAGTTTTTAATTTGTGCTAACGGTTAAGTGAAGGTTTTCTTTATATATATATATGTATGTTTTTACTTTTAGTTGTAAAACACGCACGAAACTTACCATCTTAACCACTCTTTTTATGTATTTTTTATTGTAGTTTGATTTGCCAACATATAGTATAACACCTCATCCTGTCAAGTGCCCCCCTCAGTGCCCATCACCCAATCACCCCATCCCCCTGCCCACCTCCCCTGGGAAACAAACAAAAGGTTTCTTTTTTAATTGGTAATTTCATTTTGGTTTAAGGATTTACCAGGAGTCGTTAGTAGTATTTGCCAACATATATAGCTTATGAAATATGTGGGTGTCTTTTAGTTGCACAGTTGTTTTGGAATTTAAAAGTTTTTTATTGGGACGCCTGAGTGGCTCAGCAGTTGAGCGTCTGCCTTTGGCTCAGGGCGTGATCCTGGAGTCCCACAATGAGTCCTACATGGGGCTTCCTGCTTCTCCCTCTGCCTACCTCTCTGCTTCTCTCTCTCTCTGGGTCTTTCATGAATAAATAAATACAATATTTTAAAAAATAAAAATTTTTTTTATTGTGAAAACATCAAATTGTTCTTTTTATAAACTTTATATAGCATGTAAAAATATATACTTATTTCTTAGTCATGGGAGGTAAAATTCTCTGTATATCTTTAACCATTGTTATTCATGTTCTAAAACTTTATTTAGTTATAATTTGCATGCAGTAAATAGCATGTTTTTAAAATGTACAGTTTGATGAATTTTGAAGATATCAAATATCACCACCATCAAGATACTATTTCCATCACTCCCAAAGTTTCTTCCTTTGGAATCCATCCTTTCCACTCCTAGCTACAGACAACCACTAATCAGTTTTCTGTTACTAGAACTGTATATAAATGAAATTTTATATAAATGAAATGATAAAGTGTGTGCTATTTTTTGGTATGCATTATTTCATGCAGAATAATAAATTTGAGATTTATTCACATTGTTACTTGTGTCAATTGTTTGTTATTATTATTATTATTATTATTTTGCTATTAAGAAATGTTCTGGGATGACTGGGTGGCTCAGCAGTTGAGCATCTGCCTTTGACTCAGGACATAATCTTGGTGTCCCAGAATCGAGTCCCACATTGGGCTCTCTGCAGGAGCCTGCTTCTCCCTCTGCCTGTGTCTCTGCCTCTCTGTGTGTCTCTCATGAATAAATGAATAAAATCTTTTTTTCAAAAAGAAATGTTCCATTGTATGGAAATAACACATTTTATTTATTTTCTCATCTGATGAAGAATATTTTATCTCTCCAATTTTTAGCAATTACAAATACATTGACTCAACATTTATGTATATACTTTGTGAATATGTTTTCACTTATCTTTGGTAAATATCTGGAAATAGAATGTTTGGGTTGTACAGTAGGCTTGTGTTTTAACATTTTTAAAATATTTATTTACACGTGGCTGTCCAGTTTTCCCAGCACCATTTATTGAAGATACTGTCCTTTTTCCAATTGATAGTCTGCTGCTTTGTCGAATATTAGTTGACCATAGAGTTGAGGGACTATTTCTGAGTTCTCTATTCTGTTCCATTGATCTATGTGTCTGTTTTTGTGCCAGTACCACACTGTCTGAGCACTGGGTGTTATGCTATATGTTGGCAAATCAAACTCCAATAAAAAAAAATATATATATATAGGGATCCCTGGGTGGCACAGCGGCTTAGCGCCTGCCTTTGGCTCAGGGCGCGATCCTGGAGACCCGGATCGAATCCCACGTCGGGCTCCCGGTGCATGGAGCCTGCTTCTCCCTCTGCCTGTGTCTCTGCCTCTCTCTCTCTCTGTGACTATCATAAATAAATAAAAATTTAAAAATATATATATGTATATAAAAGAATGTTCTTCATTCTACTTACTTCATGCTTAATACTATTTCTTTTTTATAGTGCTATGAATAAACCCTTTAAATTATTTTTTAAAAGATTTATTATTTATTTATTTATTTATTATTATTTATTTATTTATTTATTTATTTATTTATTTATTTATTTATTTTTAAAGAGAGACAAAGCATGAGCGAGTGCAGGGATAGATCAAGGGAAAGGGAGAGAGTCACAAGCAAACTCTGTGCTGAGTGCAGAGTCTGATGTGGGGTTGGATTCCACAACCCTGAGATCATGACCTGAGCCAAAACCAAGAGTTGGATACTTAACCACCTGTGCCACCTAGGTAGCCCTGTGTTTCAACTTTTTAAGTGACTACCAAACTGACACCCAAAGTATTGAGTTGTTTGACATATCAAAATAGAAGAGCTCTATCCATGTTTTTGCTACAAGACTTTTGTCTGATAAATGTGGAATTATGCTCTCCTAGTCTGTGGGTTAACCTTCTGTTTCTTAATGGTGAATTTTAAAGGATAAAACTTTCAAGTTTTAATAAAACCCAATATATCATTTTTTTTCTTTTTATGGATTATGCATTTTATATTTTATGTAGGAAACCTTAACCTAACTAAAAGGGATAGGTTTTGTTCAATGTTTATTTTAAAGAATCTTTTAGTTTTAGCTTTCCCCTTTAACTCTACAATCTATTTCAATCTATTTAGCTTTCAATCTATTTAATTTTTTTGTATGGTGTCAAGTAATGGTTGATTTTTTCCCCTATATTGATATACAGTTGTTTCTGTATTAATTCTTGAAAAGTATATCATTTCCCCATTGGGTTGTCTTGGGTACTTTTGTCAAAAAAGCACTCACTTTCAGATTCTCTATGCCAACATTCTCTAATCAAAGCATACACGAAGGCTTCCCTTTTTTCCCTATAGAGCTTTCCAGCTCTCCTTGCCTGCATTTGAGTCTTTGTTTAATGCAAGTTTTGATGACTGACATCCTTGCCAAAGCAAGCTCTCAATAAATAGGTCTTGCTTGTTCTCATTTGGGTGGTCTTTACTTATTTTCATGTAAGTCGCGAAATCAAATAGTGTAAGTCTTCCAACTTTGTTCTTATTAAAATTTGTACTGATTATTCTAAAGTGTTTGCATTACTATATAAATTTTAAAATGAGCTTTTCAATTTCTGCATAAAGCACGCTGGAATTTTGATTGGGAATCCACTGAATTTATACATGTCTTTTGCGTTCCTTTTGCCTCTCTTGTTTTTGTTCTTTTTTCTGGGGCTCTTTTTATTTGTATCTTAAATCTTTCATCATCCATCCTCTAATTATCATCTCATCATCATTAAAATAATGAGGATTTTAATCTTTTTATGTATTTCTTCATACTGTAAGGTTTTTGTTGTTGTTGTTGTTAAGCCACTACATCAGGTTTCAACAGTGATCTTGAACATCCTCTCTCTCTAAATTCATGTACTAAATAATGTGATTGGAAACCATACCTTTTCTCTCTGGAAAGTTTTCTGGTGGGAAGTGGGGTGAGAAGGGTAGGTGACTGCATGCAGATAATCCTAACTTCTTTTTATTTTACATTCGAATCATTATCTATTTCTTCTAGACTCTATCAAAGGCTGGTTCTGTGTCTTTTTTGCTTTAATTAGTATTTGTCTCAGGCTGCTCTGCCCCTTGATGCAGTTTTCTTGAAGTGAATCTCTCTGCTCCCATGTCTTCTATACTCTTCTAGTCTGAAGGATGGGAGTACATCACTCACCTGTGAAAACTTCTAGACCTCGGGTGGCCTGAGAGATCTGGCACACATTGGAGTCTGTGTTGATTTGTCACTAGGTCCTCTGATCTCTTCAGGCCAAGCATTCCTCAAATCCACATTTTCTTGGGAAGGATCCTTGTCACCAGCTTTCTCACAGTTTTCTCATACATATGTTTTCCTGGTCTATGAGAAAGAAAGATTCTGACTGATTCTCTTCCCAGCATTCAGCTACCAAAACCCTAGGCTTTGTTTTAAAAGAGAAAGATTTGAATTGAAATGAAGAGTAAAGAAATTGCATTCAAGTAGCTGTTCTTCTAGAATCCTCTATGTGCATCTTTCCAGGTTACTACTTAGAAAAATATCTTTCTTTCTTTTTTTTTAAATGCCATAGGAAAATAAAATCAATTTTGGATTGCAATGTAACTTAAAGGTCATCTAGCACAGTGTCTCCTCTGATAAGCCCCTTTTATAAACCATTTTTGACAAGGAATGGTATGTTCTTGCCTAAAGATCTCTGCATATCTTTATACAGTTATTCTGAGCTTACTAGCACTGTTACAATATCCTTTCTCAAGCCAAACCCTGATCCATCTGTCTTTGAATTCATAGTGTCTTCCTTTTCCTTCCTTTGGGATCCCACAGAGGTTAGCCACATCTTACCCAGAATTGAATAACCTATTTTTTCTCCTCTTTGCTCATTTTCCTCATTATCATTGCTACAGATTCAAGAGGAGGAAAAGACCATTTGTTAGTTCATCAGCTTCGCAGCCTCTTGGACTTTCATAAGAGTTTTAATAAGGTAGGAGATTGAAACAATTCACTAAAATAAAGATTTTAGGTTCATCCTTTCTTCCTGGATTACATTGACCCACTCTATTGTCTTTATTTCTATTAAAAATACTACTTTTTTGAGTTTCCCAGTTTTTTTCTGATTATGAAAACAAATCAAGCACATTGGGCACAAAAATGAAGGGGAAAAAAAATACATATAAGGAACTTAAAAAAATCCTCCAAATTTCAATGTCCCTAAATGACCCCTTCTCTAGATATTTTTCTGTGTATTCTTTATTTTATTTGTTATCATATTGCACAGGTGGTTTTGTTTTGTTTCTCCCCTCTAACTTAACAAGATGCCAAGAATTTCAGTCAATAGCATTTTTAGTAGCTATATACAATTCTTTGCTGTGGAAAAACTATAATTTGTTTACCTAATACCCTAAAGTGAATATTTAGAGTTGTTTCGCTTTAACTCACTTGATAAGAATAAAATGTTTCTCTGTGATTATCCCTTTAAATTACTGGCATTGAGAATCACAAGGTCATAGAGAATACCCCTTTGAAATTTTCATGAATATTGGCAAACTATCTTATAGAAAAGTAGTATTAATGTTCACGTTCACCAAAACCACCAAAATTGGGCATTGTCAGTCTGTTTCATCCTGGCCAATTAGACGACTAAAAAAATAATCTCTCTTAAATCTTAAATTGTTTCTAACAATTGTAGCTTTTGTATTTTCCAGATAAAGTTTAGAAGAACTCTGTTAAATTCTGAAAAAAATTCCATTGGGATTAATACAGTATAATAATATACTTTGGGTTAATTAGTTTTATTCATATAGGTCTTATAAACTTTTTTCAAAATTTTATTTGTAGATTTAAAAAAAATATATGTTGTAGTTGCTATCATGAGAAATTTTTGCACTATATATTTCTTTGGCAAAAGAAAACTTTCCTTTCTTGTAATTCTAAAAAGTAGGATGTGGCCATTCTAGAAAATTTAGAGAGTATAGGAAAAGTATGAAGAAGAAGAAAACTGCTTATAATCCAACTGCTTGGGGAAAAATCTCTGTCATTATTTTATAGTATATTTTATCCTTTTTCTCCAGGCATATCTATATATACTTTTATTTTTTTACTTTTTTTACTTTCCATTATAGCATAAGGATTTTCCTCCTGGTCTCATAAACTTTTGGGGGGCATATTTAATTTCTACAATACTTCTCATCAAATAAATGTAATTTGTGGCATAAATTTTGTATTAATCCCTCAGTATTCAGTAGGTAAATTTTGTTCCTTGATGTTAAAGTTCATGTTTTATTTTTCTTCTTGTATTGATCCGTTGGCACCTACTGCTGGAATGGATACATTATAAGAGCTATATACAATTACTTAAAGTGAAAAAGGGATATTTGACTTGACCTTCAGTTTCAACAATAGTGAGCTATTACTGTCTCTAATGAGCAATCTCTCCCTGGCCTCAATCGTCTTTCTAAAAAAGAATTTCTCCTCTTCTTCCTCTTTCATCACTCTCAATATCACTCACTGTTCATATTTATTGCTATTTAAAATATCAAGCTATTGTGCTAAGTGTATTACTTGCATTATTGTAGTTATTATTAAACACAAACTCTATGGAATGAGAGTGATACCCAAAAAGTCTATGATCACAAGCTAGTGCATGGTAGAAATCAAACATGAATTTACCAGTCTTTTAAGGTCATGTTCCTACCCTGTATGCTGTTGTGATTGTCAAGGTAACTTTTATGCTAATGGTTTAGAAACTTGTGGTCCTAAACCAGATATGATATAAACTAGATATGATATAAATTAGATTTGATATATCTAATATATCATATTAGAATGGAGGCTAAGTAAACAACATGTCTAAACTCTAATCTTGTTTTATACTGTTACTTTTGCCTAGTGATACTTATTTTATTTTCAGAGTTTACTTTGTGAACAATCTTCCTGGAGTGCTAAAATAAAGAGAATCTACTAGATAGAATAAATGATCTTATGAGATTCCTATGGCTGTAGAAGCTTTTGATTGTGAGGTATAGGGGAGGATAAACTTCCTTTCTACCCATGTAGGTTTGTGGTTGGAGCCTGTCAGTTGAATTGACAAAGGAAAGAGGAGAAGGAAAAAAAGAAAATTTGTATTAATGTTAATATTTTTAATTTTATGTGTATGGGGATTTAGAGAAAAGAAGTACCCCCCCCCCAAAAAAAAGAGATTAGCCTAGTGGACTTATTTACAATTTTAACAAAGGAAGATAAATTATAAGGGTGTGACTAGACACAGGGAAAGAGGTTAGGCTCTTAGGAGTAATAAATTATGGGAAGATGACCAGGAAATATATGGGGGAACTAATGATAAATAAGGTTTATTTAGCAAGGCTTCTTTAGGTAGACTCCTCTCAGTCCATCTCTGTCTTTGGTGACTGGGGTTGGTCCCCTCAGCTTAGTATGGGCTAAGGGGGACATCTTCACAAAGGATAGTTGTGACCTTCTTTCGTAGAGCTAGAGGGGAGAGCAGAAAGTTCTTCCTGTGTCTGCTTTCTCTCAGTTGCCTTAAGCTCAAAATAATCTTTATGCCAAAGTGACATACCTTAAAGTTTGAATATTCTGATATCTTCAGAGGAGGCATGGAATCCTAGAATCTAAAAGTGGGAAAGTTCTTTAGCATTCATTCCATCTAAACTTCCACCTGATCCTTGGATGTTCCTCACAACTAATATCCTCTCTACCTTTTCTCTTTGTTGTCCCTTTTTTTTTCTTCTCTCTCCTCCATCCTTTCCCTTATTCTATTTTACTTCCCTCATTATCCTTTCTCTTTAATGCTTGGCGAATACAACTAACTCTCAAATACAACTTTTCATCTCCTGGCTGGTTGTCTTCTAAGCCCTTGGAGGAAATGGTTGATATCACTTATCTTTCTATTGTTTTTCTGTCAGGCAGCTCTGCCTGGGAGCCCAGCTACATTTTACAATATTAATGATGTGCTGTAAGAACCTAACGTAACATTTTATAACCCTATAACAAATCTTATTATCAGATGACAATGAGGTACAGTACATTAAATATTCATCATCCTTGGTTTACTTTAAAACTTTAACAGGGGATAAGGCACAGAGGCTGCTTCAGACTAATTACTGTTCCAAATATATAGCTCAGTTTTTAATATTTAATGTCGGCCTCATAAAACTGTGATTGAAAACAATGCAGTGTATCAATCAGATGCCCTGCTGACATGTGCCATGAAAAGATACCCTGTTATTTTATGGACAGTATTGTTAAATTTCTGCAACAGTGGCAGCACTCACACTGAAAATACACAGTTGCTCTCCTACTAGTTAGCTAGCACCTTCCAAATTACTCAAGTTGAAAGTTTTGCTTTTGACCATTGACGGTCTAGATAGTAAAAAGACAGCTCTTCTGCCTTCAGCATATGTGGGCTGGTCTTTTGCCAGAATATCTAGGTTCTTATATGACTTGATATTGCTAGTAAACTCTGTCTCTGGAGGCTGTGTTGTGGAAAAAAGGAAAGAAAGAACACCACCATTATCATCACTGTCTAACAGTACTAGTTATTGATTGTAGAGATCAGATAAGGGGATAAGGGGAACACAGAAGCCTTGATTTAAGACTTGACCCTAAACTCTTTTTACTGTGCTTTCTCAGGAACAAGGTACTTGTTCACTCTGTGAGATAATATGTTTTCTCAGAGAGGTTACTTGATCACTCTGTGAGATAAGGTGGACCCTAAAACCCAGGGCACCTGTAAAGCCAGTGTCTAATCAAGCCTCTCACCATGCTCAGCTGCAACTCACAAAGCCTCTACATGCTCTGGGAGAGAGAATAAAAACTAGGAAAATTCTTTTGAGGATTATAGTCAGAGAATGAATCTTCTGAGTTTTTCCAGGGAGTCTCAAGCCTTGAACTTGTTTAAAGCCATTTCTGGACTTGTAGTCTTCCCCAGATGCATAGCAGTACAAAACAATTTTTAAATACAATGTTTATTACAGCTAAAGATCCAGGCATATGAAAAAGGTAAGTTCTAAGAATAAAAATCAGCAAGAGAGCAGAAATAAGCCTAAAAAGACTTCAGATATAGGCATGTCTGAAAACATTACTGACTATGCTTAAAGAAATATAGCACAAAATTGAAGTTATTTGCAAGGAATATGAGATTGTAGGAAGTAATTTAGTAGATTTGAAAATGGACCAAATAGAACTTCTAGAAACAACTTATATTTGAGTCAACAAAAAATTTACTTTTGAAATAAAATGAAATTTAAAACTGAATGAGCAGGGTTAATAGCAGATCAGACCTAGTTGATGATAGAATCAATGAACTGGAAAATTGGTTAGAAGAAGTTACTAATTGTATAGCACAGAGAGAAAAAGAGTAAAAAAATACAGAAGAGAAGGTAAGAGATATAATACTGTGAGAAGGCTTACCATTTTTAACTGGAGCACCAGAGCAAGTAGAGTGAAAGAAAATAGGAATGAGGAAAATATTATCAAGGGTAATGTGGTGGTTTTGAAATATGTCCATATTCTTTGATACTGCTCCCTTTACTATTGGAGCCTAATTTACTTTTTTTGTGTGTGTAGGATAAATTTAATGACTTTCTTCTAGTGAAGGTGGGGTAAATGATTCTGTGTGACCTCCAAAGCTAGGTCATTAAAAGAGAGGTTTCTGCTAGGCCCTTTCTCCTGGATTACTTGTTCTGTATGAAGTAAGCCACCAGATCATGAAGATGCAATGCTACATGGAGAGCCCTTGTAAAGAGAACTGAAGCTTCCTGCCAACAGCCAGCATCAACTTACAAGTCATGTGAATTAGCCACTTTGGAATTGAACCCTCCATCCCCAGTCAAGCCTTAAGTTGACTGTAGCCACAACTGTGAGTGTGTGTAAAGGCAGCCTTGTGAGAGATCCTGAGCCAGAACTGCTCAGTCAAGCCACTTTTAAATTTCCTTTCCAGAGGGAGGAAATTGTACTGATATATAATTGAGATAATAATTGTACTGATATATAATTGAGATAATAATTAAGAAATTTTAAGCACCAATAATAGATATGAATCAGCAGATTCAAGATCTCCAAAAAATTTCAAGCACAATAAATAAAAAGAAGCATATTATAGTAAAAATGGAGAAAATCGTCGGGCAGCCCTGGTAGCTTAGCTGTTTAGTGTCACCTTTGGCCCAGGGCGTGATCCTGGAGACCTGGGATGGAGTCCACGTCAGGCTCCCTGCATGGAGCCTGCTTCTCCCTCTGCCTCTCTCTCTCTCTCTCTCTCTGTGCGTGTCTCTAATAAATAAATAAAATCCTTTTTTAAAAATGGAGAAAATCAAAGAAAAAACATTCAAAGAAGCCAGAAAATATAAAATACCCTCAAAGGGAATTCCTGCTTGATTATGGGTCAGTAAAGTTTTCCTTAAAAGGGCCAACAAGTAGTTGTTTTGAGCTTTGAGGGGCACATGGTTTTTGTTACAACTACTCAAATCTGCTATTGTAGTGTGAGGGCAGCCATAGGTGATACATAAATGAATGGCATGGCTGTATTGAAGTAAAGCATTATTTATTAAACCAGGTTGTGAACTAGATTTGGCCATGAGATATAGTTTGCTTACCCTGTACTAAAGTGAAAGCCACTTTTTCGACAATAGAACATAAGCTAGAAGCCAGTGGAATAATATCTTCAATGTGATTAAAAAAATTACTAGTCTGGAATTCTATGTTAAAAGAAAATGTCTTTTCAGGATGGAAGCAACATAAGAAAATTATTTAAACATTCAAGAATGGAATACATTTGCTACCATCAGGTCCTTACTATGGGAGAAATTCTATGGGAGAAATTTCAATCAAAAGAAAGTGGTCTCTAAAGAAGAGTCTGAGATGCAAGAAGAAATCAACAATGAAGAAGGAAAATACAAATTAACTTTATAAAAAGTAAGAGTAATATGAAATTTAAAAATATAGAATTGTATAATAAATGCATGTAAGTTAAAATGGTAGTCAATATGTTTCTTGAATTGTCTACAAAGAAGAATGAATATATTGTTTAATATTAGATTTTAGTAAGTTAAAGATTCATGTTCTAGTTTCTAATGTACCTATTAAAACAATACCAAGAATATTACACCAAACTAAAAAGGTTAAAAAAAATGGAATGATAATAATTGCTCCAAAAGTAGGCAAAATGGAGAGAAATCAATACTAGAACAGTGGTGACAAAAAGAAAGCACTAAATGAGACAGTTGACCAAACTTAAATATGTCTTTAATTACATAAATGTAAGTGGACTAGAAACTCTAGTTAATAGAAACCAATTGCCAGGATTTTTTAAAATCCTACTGTATAATGTTTATGACATATCTAAAACCAGAATACAAAAGAGAATGGAAATAGATACACTATGTCAGTCTTAATCAAAAGAAAGCTGTTGTGGCCATCTTAATATCAGACAGACCAGAATGTGAGGCACGAAAATATTATTAGAGGTAAAGCTGCATAATAGTAAAAGATGTCATTCAGCAGAAAGATATATTTGCTTGCTTCTAATAATACGGCCTCAAAATATCTAAAGCAAAAAATGATAGACTGTGAGGAAAGAAGAACAAATCTATGATTAAAGAATGGGAAATATCAGAAAGGGAGACAGAACATGAGAGACTCCTAACTCTGGGAAACAATCTAGGGGTGGTGGAAAGAGAGGTGGGCAGGGGGTGGGGGTAACTGGGTGACAGGCACTGAGGGGGACACTTGATGAGATGAGCACTGGGTGTTATGCTATATGTTGGCAAATTGAACACCAATAAAAAATAAATTTATATATACAAAAAAAGAAGTTTAACAACCCTTTCTCCATAACTGATGAAACAGACAAAAAAAGGGGGAAATACACTACAAATGAAGAATGCAATAAACAGCAAAATGCAAGAAAATTTGAAGGGGGAAAATAGAAGCTAATGAAATTGAAAAGACCTGGACAATAGGGAGAATCAACATAGCCCAAATTTGCTTTTTTGAAAAAGAAATATAACCTCTGTTAAAACTGATCAAGAAAAGAAAAGTGACAAAATAATAAATATCAGGGATTTTAAAAAATTACAGAGTTTTCAGATATTTTTAAAAGACAATGAGAAAATATTAAAAATAATTTTATACCAAAGATTTAGAATAAGTGGACAAATTCTTAGGCAAAGACAGATTAAACTGACACAAGAGGATATAAGAAAATCTGAAAACCCTATAATAAGTTTTTCAAAACCTCTCCTCAAAGAAACCTCCAGACCCTGATGGCTTCAATAGTTAATACTATCCATGTTCAATAAGAAATAATTCTAGCTTTATGCCAACTCTTCTAGAGAGTAGGAAAAGAGAGTATCCTCTCCAGTTCACTTCATGACATAGTATAAGAAGCAGACTAATAATTTTGGCTATGACAGACTATAAATGCAAAAATCCCAAGCAAACATCAGCAAGCTAAAACAAGCATTATAATATATATGATACATATTATATATAATATTTATATATTATATAAAAACCAATTTGTGTTTATTCAAGGAACATTAGGTTATGTTTAACATTAGAGAAGTAATCATATAGTCATTTCAGTCAACGCAGAAAATGTGTTGGGAAAATTCAATATCCACCTATAATAAAAAGTCATACCAAATAAAAAATACAGGGATTTTCTTCATTTGGTAAAGGATATCTATAAAAGACTTAAAGCAAATACTATATTTAATGGTGAAATATTGAAACTTTCCCTTTGATGTTGGGTACATGATGAGAATGTCCACTATTAACACTTCTGTTCTCTGATGAACTGCAGCAAAACTATCTTATGATCTTGCAATCCCACTTCTGGATCTGGATCTGATGGAAATGAATGTAGAGTATTGAAGAGAGATCTGCGCTCCCATGTTCATTGCAGCATTATTAACAAACAGCCAAGGTATAGAAATAACCTAAGTTTTCATCAACAGATGAATGAATAAAGAAGATGTGAATATATATACAAGGGGATACTATTCAGCTATGAGAAAGAAGAAAATACTGTCTTTTGCAACAACATGGATAGCCTTTGAGGGCAGTGAGCTATGTAAGATAAACCAGACAGAGAAGACAAATATTGCATGGTATCATTTATATATTAAAACTAAAACAAAGTCAAACTCCTAGAAACAGAGAGTCAAAAAGGGGTTACCAGAGGCTGGGAGGTGGGGGAAATAAAGAGAGGCTGGTAAAATAACACAAACTTTCAGTTTTAAAATGAATAAGGTGTCAGGATCTAATGTATAACATAGTGACTATAGTTGATAGAACTATATCCTATAACTGAAATTTGCTGAGAGAATAGAACTTAAATGGTCTCACCAAAGAAGGAAGGAAGGAAAGAAGGAAGGAAGGAAGGAAGGAAGGAAGGAAGGAAGGAAGGAAGGAGGGAAGGAAGGAAAGAAGAAAGGAAGGAAAGAAATATGAGGTGATGAACATAATAATTAACTAATTGGAGGAATCCTTTGATTATATATATATATATATATATATATATATATATATATAATCATATATATATAAATCATATATATATATAAGTCATATATATATAAAATCATCACAATGTGCATTTTAAAAGTGTAATGATTTGGTCAATCATAGCTCAAAAAGCTGAAAAGAATCACATTTCATTATATACCTGGAAAGCCAATTTTATGCCTCTATGTTCCTGTCATTATAGTATTAAGATACTTAAAGCACGTTAAGCTATATGTATTCACCTAAGGAAAACAAAGTCTCAAATTCTTTTCTTAAGATATCATTTAATACACACTAATTATATAATTTTCTTTCATGGGTACCTAATATCATTTGTTCATTTGAAAGCAGAACATGCTTTCCCAAGAAACAATAGACTCTTTTTTGTTTTTAATGAAAACAGTCCTTGGCCTACTGAAAAATCTGTGAGGGAGTGACTTTAAAGAAGCAAAAAGATAAAGTAAAATAAGAGTGAAAGAGGTATAAGGAGAAGAAACAAAATTTATTTGTAGTTGATACAGAAAATTTAAATGAATCTGTAGCAAATCAGAGAGAATAGACAAATTTAGCAAGATGACTGGAAATGAAATCAATATACTACACCACACCATAACGTTACAACTGGGCTCCAAAAATTCAAACAGTAAAATAAGAGGGTTCATTTCTGGTGAGGTTAATGTAAACTAAAATATTCAGGTTTTCTGTATTGACACACAAAGTAACCTATAAAAATGATGACAGTTAAGCTCTACTCAATTGATTATGTGTTGACCAAAGACAGCCCCACATGGCCATAAAGCAAAAGCAATCACTTTCTGTGTCCCTCCTACCCCCAGAAGACTCCAACTTCATCCCACATACCTATGAGAATGGAGGCCAGACAGAGGATTCAAAACCAACTGCTTTATACCCAAATTTGCATCATTGCAGAGCATGTTGTCAGAGTTTTACTGTAGAAATCCAATTGTAGTTTCTATACACCAGAAACAAAATGAAATTGAGGTAATTACAGGAATAACTATAGGAGTAAGTAGTGTAAGCATATTATTAAGTACTTAGGAATAGATCTAATGAAAGATATGCAAAACTTCTATGGGTGAAACTATGCTGCTGGGTTCTGGGGCAAGATTCTGAATAATGAGCCTAAGGCAAGTCATCTAATTAAGAGTTTGGATGTACAGGACCACACAGAGATAGCTGTAATGGGGGTGCTTTTATTGTCGGCCAAAATGCTAGTATCCAGTGTGGGACCAGCCTAGAAGACAGATGTGTGCTGAAAGGCCACAGTTGGCCAATGAAGTCTAGCCAGAAGGAAAGATTGGGATGTCAGCCAGGCCGTGACATCTACAGATGCTTCATCAGATGGCACCCACACCAAGAAGACCCAGAAATGCCAGTGGTAGTTGGCACCTGACTCCTGATCTTCCCAGGCAGGAATCAAAGACAGGGCCAGGTCAGAACTCTCCGCCATGCACCTGCTTCTGAGAAGAGTTTTGGAAGCATTTTCCTGAAGCCAAGGCTGTGAGATTAAAATAATTGATACTCAGTATCACCCATACTGATGCTGGACATTAAATGGTAGATTGAAGACTAGAGAAGTCAGTAAAGTTAAGCTCATGCGTGGCCAGAGGTGAATTTTTCAGGAGTATGTCTACCACCTGTGAGGCTATGCCACTTCCAGTGCTCTCAGGAGTCATGTTGCATTTAGAGAAAAATGTTTCTTAGTCTTCCAGGGGAATTAATCAAAGCTACAAAATCCAAGAACTTTTTATAGGGGAGGGGGTGGAATTTCAGAGCTAACTAAAATAAAATTGAAACAAGGGACAGCAAGAAAATCATTAGCATTGTTGGGGGAACTCCTGTCTCTTGGGCTTGTGAAACCCCCTTGACATATTGGATTATCCTCGGAGCAAGCTTACTATAAACCAGACATGTAAGCAACCAAGCAAGCATACACACAAACAGCTATCTTTTCTCCACTTACAAAAATGTCAAACTAGCACTTTGGACATCAGAAACAGGTTAACACTATCTAAAACTTAAAATGGGCTATTTTAGGAAGCATGAAGTGGAGGTCACTGGGGGTATTCATGCTGAAATGAGATGTTTAGTTTTCTGGGATATCAAATAAAGGAATCACACCATAGGGTTGAACTGCAAAATGTGTGGGTTTTCTCCCAACAACATGATAGGGTTGGTTAGGCATCAGAGGGAAAGGTGCTGGGCTAAGATCATGCAGGGAATGAGTACTAGACCAAAACTCTCTTTGTCTAATGCCACACAGCACACACACACATTTTCCTGCCCAAATGCCTTCAGAAATAATCCTAAATCTTACCTTGGGAGTCCTGAAAGGATTAAGTCTAGACTTCACTCATCAAAATTATCAAGAAAAGTGAAGCCAGATAATAGAATCCACCCCCATTTAAAATACAAAATGCTTTCTCAAATAATGACATTGAGTTTTTGGACATATCTTGGCAATGTGGTAAACATTTTGGGTCTTTTATTTAGCTGAAAAATTCTTAAATATTTTGACTTGAAAGCTAAAACAAAACAAACTTCATTCCTAAGCCCTGTGCTGTTTTAAGCTTACAACTCTGTTTCAACTATTTTTGGCAATGAGCCACTAAACAGGGCATTCTTAGGACATTTCTAATAGCCTTTAATTAAGGTCCACACAGAATTGCATGATGTAATACTGAGCAAATCAATTATTCCCAGGTATTCCTTTGCCCAGAAGCCTTACATTGGAAATATGCTGTCCTGCCCCTGAATACCACCTGCCTTCCTATCTGAAATAATATCTACTACTGAATTTGTGTTTTAGCTCAAGTTCCCTTGAGGTAAAGCCTGAAACAAAGGCTTTTGTGAGAGTTGTTTATTTGGTGAAGTGTTTCTAGTTATCATGAATGATGATTAGGGTGACTGAATTCTATGTATTGAATGTCTGTATCCCTAAAACCCATATATTGAAGCCTAATCCCCAGTGTGATGTTATTTGGAGGCAGGGGTTTGGGAAGGGATTAGGTATGAGAGTAGAGCCTTTACAAAGGGAATTAGTGCCCTTGAAGTGGAGACACTAGGGAGCTTATATGCTTGTATACACTGTCTTCTGTGTGGTGGTACAGTGAGAAAGCAGCTGTCTACAGACCAGAAAGTGGGCTTCCACTAGATGCCAGATGTGCTGGCAACCTCCTCTTGGACTTATCATCCTCTGGAATGGTGAGAAGTTAAATATTGTTTAAGCCACCCAGTTCATGTTATTTTTTTAGAGCAGCCTGAACTGAGACACTGGGGAAGGAGGAAGAGAATTAAGAGGATATGTGATTAAATTGACCACCGTTACAGGAACCTGTTGCTCAATATTGTGGGACATTTTGAGAAGCCATGTGAAGTTGTCTTAGAAGTGCACACTTTGAGGGAATAAAGAGGGAACTCATTTATAATTAGCTCCTGTCCCCTTTGGTCAGAGACCAAAGAAGCATCAATTCACCTATACTCCTGGGTTGCGGATGTGTGAACACCAAGACCTGCACAAGTTGATGGAAGCCTGCATTGAACTGGTTGCCACCAAGAGGATTTGCAGTGTTGCACACAGAGTCCAATATACCTCCCTTCAGAATTTATTTTTATTTTTTTAAAAAAATTTTATTTATTTATTCACGACACATACACACACACACACACACACACACACACAAAGCGGCAGAGACAGAGGCAGAGGGAGAAGAAGGCTCCATGCAGGGAGCCTGATGTGGGACTTGATCCCGGGACTCCAAGATCACGCCCTGGGCTGAAGGCAGGTGCTAAACCGCAGAGCCACCCAGGGATCCCCTCCCTTCAGAATTTAAATCAACCCCTGCTCCTATGTCTTCTCTCCCTGACTGCTTCATCTACTGTCTGCTTTAAAAAAAATCTATTTAAATTCAACTTAATTAACGTATACCATATTATTATTTTCAGAGGTAGAATTCAGTGATTCATCAGATATATACAACATTCAGGGCTCATTACAATCATGTGCCCTCCTTAATGCCCATCATCCAGTTATCCATCCCTCTACCCATCTCTGCTCCAGCAACTCTCAGGTTTTTTACCTATGATTAAGAGTTTCTTATGGTTTGCCTCCCTCTCTTTTTTGGTCTTACTTTATTTTTCCTTCCCTTCCCCTATGTTTATCTGTTTTATTTAAATTCCACACGAGTGGGGTTTGGCAAATCATATGGCATTTGTCTTTCTCTGACTGATTTATTTTGCCTGGCATAATATCCTCCAGGTCCATCCACGTCGTTGCAAATAGCAAGAGTTTATTCTTTTTGATGGTTGAGTAATATTCCATTGTATATATATATATATATGCATATATACCACATCTACCACATCTTCTTTTTCCATTCATCTGTTGATGGACATTTGGGCTTTTTCCATATTTTGGCTATTGTGGATATTGTTGCTATAAACATTGGGGGGATTTGTGCACCTTCAAATCCTATGTTTTTCTCTTTTAGATAAATACCTAGGTCATAGAGTAGTTCTATTTTTAACTTTTCCATACTGTTTTCCAGAGTGGCTATACCAGCTTGCATCCCCACCAACAGTGTAAGAGGATTCCCCTTTCTCCATACTCACCAACATCTGCCATTTCCTGACTTGTTAATTTTAGCCATTCTGACTCATGTGAGGCAGTATCTCATTGTGGTTTTGATTTGTATTTCCATGATGCTGAGTGATGTTGAACATTTTTTCATGTGTCTGTTGGACATTTGTATGGCTTCTTTGGAGAAATATCTGTTCATGTCTTTTGTCTGTTTCTTGACCCCCCCCAAACACTGTTTGCTTTTAAAGCACAAGCCATTCACTTGGACACCTGCTATTTAACTGTGTGAGTTATTTTTTCACAGGTTTATGTCCTGATGCCAAAGTGGTCACGGACACTCTGAAGTCTGTGTGTCTGAGATCCTAGGCCTTTTCTATGACTCAATTTCTCCTCCTATACAATGAAGGCATTGTATTATCCCAGGGCTACACACTCAGATGCCAATAAAGACCAGATAGGTAAATCATGATTAAAGCAGGCCAGGTTTGTTTCAAAGTGATGTCTGTCTTAGATTGTATTCTTTCTACAAAGACATACTCTGTTGTTGCGACATTAAATAAAAAGAAATTGCCCTCACATCTGAATATAAATTGACTTGCTCTCATCTTCTTTGAAAAAATAAGCTTTCTCAGTTTAACTTGTATTCTATTTTTGATAGAAGCATGTTTACAGTAAATATTACAGCATATTCTCAGTGGTAAGTGACAGCTCTCTTTCAGCACTGCTGCTGAGATTTCAGAGGGGCTGAGGAACCTGGTGAGTCCTTGAAGGGGCAGCTGAACCTCAGATTGTTGCCACTGGACCCAGGGTTATCAGAATCTTCACATTCTGTATGACAAGCTGGGAAATACAGACTTTTATTGTAATTCCCACTTTTTAAATGTTAGTATCTTCTTCAAATTAATCTTAAAGACTATATACATCAAACAAAACTCATCTGGGTTTATTTTTATTTCCAAGCTCCCAGTTTGCCAACTTGAAATAACAAAATTCCCAGAAGCCTCTCCAGAGTAAATATGCTGTAGTTCATACTCTGCCAAGAATTTCTGTTCCTACACCCTCACTTCCTGATCTGCATTTCAGCATTCTTATAAATCCTTGTCCAGACCCTGACTCTATTACCATCTTAGCCCTGTCGCTTTGGAACTCATCCTTAGCCTGTAAGCAGTCTCTCTGTCAGATGGGTTACTTGGCCTTAAGTTCTAAGAAACACTGAGATCCAAAAGGAACTGGCCATGAAGTGAGACATCATTCTTCTAGCTAGGGATTATAATTTTGAGCCAAAAAGGAAAAGGCATGAGAAAGTATGGAATGCCTGAGTCATGGGTATTGTGCTAACAGTAGGATATGCTATTATAATCCCAGAATCAATGGTATTGTCTGGTGGGGAGCCATCAGCAACTAGGAGGACAGAGCTCTAATCTGCCTCAAACAATCTCACCCTTGCCTCTGGGCCACCTGTATCTTGCAATTTATCTGAAGGCCATTCCACTTGGTACCTTGGAAGTACTATAACATGCTGACACTGTGAACACCCCACCTGAATTTATAGTTGTGTGGAGGGGTAAATTTTATTTTATTTTTTATATTTTATTTATCGGGTATGTTATACCTGATAAAAATTTCATTTCAGATAAAGTAGTGATAGAAGAAAAAGTACTGTTTCCTCCTTTTTTATTTTTGAAGAGAAACATCCTAATGATTATGAAACAGGACACGTTGTTTCGTTGCCTCTGCTGCTGGAGGATGGGTCATGAAGGTTCTCCATTGTAAATGGATCACTAATGATAACAGTAATAATTATAAAGCAGTTAACATTTATGGAATATGACCATATTCCTGGCACCAAGCTAAGTACTTAACGTATCATTTCACTTATCTTTAGAATAACCCTCCCTAGGGTTACAATAAGCACTGTTATTGTTCCTATTCAGAAAACGGAATCTTGGAGAGATGGTGACCTTTACCAGATCCTATTGTCACTTAGTGGTAGAACTGCAGCTCTACTACCTACTTCTCCCTTCTCAAAAATAAAGGAGTGTTAGGTAGAGAAGTTTTACTCAGAATACAGAACATACAGACTATATAGCAGCACCAGAAATGCATTCATTGATGACATTTACTGCTTTTTGACAGAGCCATGTTAATATCTAGCTATTACTGTTTTCCCTGGACATGGCTTTCTGGAAGGCTGTGAGACTGATCTTTTCCATTGCAGCCTTTAAGGATAGAATAGTTAGTATAATAGCTAACTGGGGAGTTTTAGATCAGCTATACGTAGAATTGAGGCGTGCAGGGCTGGCTTCAAGGCATTCTCTCATTCTGAATCTCTACGATGTTTTGTTCTAGTAATTAATGGGAGTCTGTTCCCTGAAAATCTTCTTTCAACTTTTCATAGGTAATACTGTAAAAGGAATAGTTTTAAAATAACAAAAGTTAACCCTTCGCTGCCGGGTGCTTTGGCGCGGTCGGAGATGCTGGGAGGCAGCTGCGGGACTCAGGCGCACGAGGCGGAGCGCGGCGAGGCAGAGGGCTCGGACCCGGCGTGGTGGCGAGCAGCCAGGTTGGATATCCCAGTGAAGGGAGCGGCTTGTGGACCAAGAGTAGGATGTTGGAGGATGCTCGTGGAGCTCACCCCAGTTAACCATTGGAAAGAGAAGCCGAAACCGTCAGAAAATCACACCTTAACGCGGGAGAATAAAGGATGTCCGAGGCAGACCCTCCCACCAGCCTCAGACTTCACTCTGATTTGGAAGATCTCGCTCAGCGCATGGAAACGAGAATCCAGTCTCCTAAGAGCCAAGACCAAAGGATCGGACCTAATCAAACAAGTTAACACTGCTGACTGTTAAAACGAGCTGGCCATACATATATCAATGGGTTTAATCCTTACTGCGATCCCATAAGGTTGGGTGGTAGTAGAATCTTCTCGACCAAGAAGCTGAGACAGAGGTTAAAGACTGTGTTTAAAATCACAGCTGCTAGTGGCAGAAGTCCCCGTTAAAAAAACTTGATACAGAGGTGGTTTTTCGGGTTGTCTGGAATGATGACCTATTGGAGACGCCTAATTTCCCCTTCAGTTAGGGGAATGGCTGGATTAACTATGGAATACCCAGTTATGGAATACTGTTATACGAACATGGGAAGTTCCCCAGGACATATTTTGGAGTGGAGAACAAAATGCATGTTGCAGAACAATACGTATTTAGCCATTCTTTTAGGCAAAAACAGGCCCTCAAAACAATGCTGTTTTATTGTGGTACCTATTTATGTAAGCGAATAGAAGAAAAACCAGAATAATGTACACTAAACTGATAACAGTGACTAGGGAGGGAAGGGGGACGGGGATTTATGGGAGTTATGGTAAAATAGAGCTTTATTCTCATTCATGTGTTTTGGAGGGGAATATAGAATAAACATATATTCCTTATATAATAACTTTAAAAAATAACAAAAGTTAGTAGAAGACACTTTTCCAACACAATGAGAGGCCTTCATACTAGTAAATATATAAATGTATCTATCTATCCATCCATCCATCCATCCATCCTCCATGCATCCATTCATACTACACATAGCAATTTTCTACTCTTCTGCTATGTGTATAGCACTGTACTTGTAATGTACTCATCCCATGCCTTATTTCTCTTGTTTTTGATGGTCACTTTCCTCTCCCTTTCTCCTTGCATCCTACAGCCTGGCACTAGGCTAGGCATGTGCCTTCAGAGGGATTTGGGCTCTAGCTATGACTATATAGGACAGATCTAACAACCTATCCAGGACTAGGTTGTTCTTCTCAGTCCAGGCCTGAGCTCAGCTCTAAAGTATCCTATTGGGCTTGGGGTAACTTCAGAGGCAGTGTAGTAGAAAGGTTAGATGACTGAGCTCCAGTCCAGCCAGAAGGTATTCAAATTCCACTTTGTTACTAGCTGTGTGATCTTGGACCTGGCCCTTAACTTCTATGAGTCTGTGTTCTTATTTGAAAAAGAGGAATAAAAAATCTCACAGAATCCTTTGGAGGTTAAGTAAGATTACCCAAGTAAAACCTCTAGCATATATCTGACACATGTTAGGTGTTATGTGTGCAAGAAAAACAGTTGTGTGGTGTTTTTGTTTGTTTGTTTTTTTCTGTTGCAGTTGCTATCCATGTAGTCAGACTGAAATTTTGAATCTAATATTATCTTGACTGTGTGCAGTTTACTTTGCCCATTTTTCTTTCAAGGCATTTGCATACACCTTCCAGCATGAGGTCCTTTCAAGAGCCCCTTTACAAAGAATGAGAAGATAATTAATCCTTATTTATGCATGGAGAAACACCCAAGCCAAAAAGACCAGCATCCCTGCAAAAACAGCCTGGTGTCCTTCCCTGCATCCAATATTATCTTCCCTGTTATACAGTTGAAAATAAGGAACAAAAATTGCCAGGGATTTTCTTAGGAGATTTGCTTGTAGCTTGCAGTTCCAAGTTTTGGTTAGTCATCTTGGTGGCAAATGTTCCTCATTTCCACCTATGACACAGTAAGGAAGCTCTTGGTTGGTGGATGAAAGAAATAAACAGGGAGGGGATGACATTATCCTGTATACCATGGATTACAGATGCCCTAACATCACTTGACCCATGATGCATCTCCAACCACGCATTCGCCTGCGTAAAAAACCACAGTGGATTGTCACTGCATTTTGCCCACTCCCAAATTTCCCTAGATGGTATTCAGGGATCTCATCCATTCATTCTATCATATCCATCTGATTCTAAGTTCCACTAAAGGTCATCCACCTGGCCTGCCAAGCTCTTCTAGTATATACTGTTGATCAGACCTCAGAGCCACTCTTGATGGTGTTTCTGACATCCAGGATCCTCCCCTTCCCCCTTATCATTCCATTGTTCAGATTTTGTACATCCTTCATGTTAAAGCGAGTTAGAGATGTGTAGAGATACTGAGTAGAGGACTGTCTCATCATAGTTTTAATGACTTCTTTGTTTTTCTTTAAGTTCTGTCTCCTCTTTCTCAGACAAATCCAGCCCACATGAATCCCTTCTTCCTAGGACTTGAACAAGGAAACTCTTTCAAGTGTGTGTTGTGGGTGCAAAGCTTTGGGGGCAGTTTTCTTTTTTCTTTGGTTGCTGCCAAAATTCTGGTCCTAGGCATTCTTCCTTGAACATAGCACAATTTCTTAACTGCTCTCTTGACCTCCAATCTCTACTTCCTCCCCCAGTCTTCCTTCTAACTGCTTCCAAAGTTACTTTGTTTCATTGAGAATGAGGCCCCATATCCTTCCTCACTGGAAAACCTTCAATGGCTTTCTATTGCGGACAAGGTGAAGCCTAAATGTCCTAGTCCAACTTTTAGCGACTGCTGATGCCTGGCCCTAATCCATCTTTCTAGCTTTCCTTCTAAATTGACCTTTTGCACCTTCTGCTAGAATCTTGCTGGAATATACAGTAGTTTCCAAACAGCCCCATTGACTTTTTTTTTTTACTACCTCTTTCACTTTTATTTGTGTTATTATGTGGGTATTCCCCCCCCTTTCCCCTCATCTAGATGATATCCACATTTAATGGACTTTGAGTGAATTGCATTTTCTCCATGAATTTTTCTGATCTCACAGTCAGAATTGGCACCTCTTTTGTCCACACTTAGATTACACTTTGTACTTCATTGTAGCCTTTTGCTCACTGGAAACTTCTTTAGGATCTGGGTTATGTCATATTTCTGTTTGTGTAAATTTATAGCACCCGGTACAGGTACTGATTAATTTGGGAGGGGTGGGGAGGAAGGGCTGTTGAAGTAATAAAAGTTCTTCAATCCATTCAGACAGTGAACAGTTAAAAAATGGGAGATGTGTGTAGCTACTGATTAGATCAGCAAGCAACAGGCTCCATCAGCCCTTTTATGTCTCCTTAGAGATACGCATTTATTAACTGTGCCCTTCAAAAGAGTGTAAACTTCAGAGAGTTCTCAGCGAATGTTTACAAGGCACACAGTGGAGCCCAGAGGAGTAGCTTAAATCCTTGTTCCTTTTCTCTCACCTGTGCTTCCCCCACTGCTTGCTCCACCTTCACCTCCCTGTCCCCAAACCTGTAGGGTAGCTGAGGCTGGCAGAAGACATCAAAGCCTAATGAATCCAGGATGCAGAATAAGCTGACTTTTTTACTCTTTGTTAGGGCAGATCCAGGAGAGAAATGTTTTGTATTATAAACAATGAGAAAGCTCACGTAGTCTCTGCTAAGTCTGATCTTGAAGAAATCGGGCATAAAATGATTAAGAAAAGCCATGGATATGATAAATGTAACTTCTAATCCAAGCACTGCATGGGGCTCAGCAGGAAAACTCACAGTTGTTGGGGAAATCTTCTACAAAAGTTGGTGTTTAGTACAAAGAATAATGGAGAAATTGAGGATCAGGTGTGCGGGGAATGTAGTGTTATATTTATAACCTGTTATGGTGAATAGTTGGAGGATGTTTTCCAAGAGTACGAGTAAATGAGCTCTGTTTTTTTTTTTTTTTTCTTTTTTTCCTTCCCTGCTGGGTACTGCTTGTTCTTCTGATCAGTATGGGTGAGGCCCAAATCCATGTTGGTGAATTCCCAGCAGGCATTTTATACCATGTGACACTGTATCCTCCACCCTAGCAGTTGAATGAACTAAAGGTGATCACCTGACTCAAGCCAATTGAAATCATTATTTATCTAGAGTCAAATTCTCCAGGTGATTGATCACAGAACTTGAAGGCCACTATTGGCCATAAGCTTCAGTGTGGCTGCAGGACCATAGGGAGATACTCTGCAGCAAGAGATGTGATAATGATAGGAAAGGTTACCTGGAGCAGCCTGGTGCGATCCTGCCTTCTTCCCCAACTTTCCCCATAGCTTGGTCTGTCATAGCAATGTAAACCTTCACCAATGTACTCCTCCTTTTAAGTTAGGCAAGAATTCCTTTTCAGAAAAGGGGTATAAGATCACAAAAACAACAATTTCATTCTGTCTAACATTAAGGAAATTATAGTGACCAGTAGAAAGTTATGCAGCCATTAAGAAGAATGTTTACCAAAAGTTTCTAATAATCTGAAGAAATTCTTACGTAAACCAAAAATGTGTATATATATAGTATCGGCCTTACCACACTGATACTTCCATAAAATTGTGTGTAAAAATGCATAGAAAAATAATCCCCCAAATATCAACAGTGGCTCTCTGTTATTTTATACTTTCTTATATTTTCAAATATTTTTTCTAATAAGAATTTTTTTTATAACAGAAAGTCTAATTTTATTTGAAAACATATTTTTACATTGCCTAGCTTTATGCATTATCAGGTAAGCTTGGAATTTAAAACAAAATCAACCAGAAGATTACAGAAGGCTAATGTTGCAAGAAATGTCGGAAATTTTTTAGTCTGGGGTTTTAAAATATTTCTTTGGGGTCATAGATAACTCGAGAATCTGATAGAGATTTTGAGACTTCTTGCAGAAATAAATATGTATATAAAAATAAATCCCTTAGGAGGCTTTAGTTATAAGTTATAGAAAACCCTATGATACAGGCTTAAACTGTTAAAGAAATTTATTGATTCCAGTAACCAAAATTTCCAGGAGTACCTGGCTCCAGGTAAAGCTTGATCTCATAACTCAACAATGTGACAGAAGGCTGTGTATTTTTTTCTATTTCTGTTCTTCCTTCCCCAGATTCAACTTCGTCCTAAGGCTGATTTACCTTGGGGTCCCAGGATGGTCATCATAAGTTCCTGTGTTTTCACACATAATCTTATATCCCCAGCAGAAAAGAGAGTCTTTGCCTCAGCATTCCTGGCAAATATTCTGTGATTCTCAAGCTAACTGGTCAAACTGAATTTACATGCCTATCACTGTGTCAGTACTGTAGCTGGGATAATTGAATGTGCTCATGGGCTCAGCCCAGGCCTTGAATTCCACCCAGTCTTCCCTACACCATATTCATCCCCCAATGGAAATAAGACTTAATGTCATAGTGTTCCCAGTTCATGCTGCCCTTGGATCTAAGGCTTGATTTTGTCTATATTCTAAGGACAATAGAAAGGCACAGAGATTTGTAATCTTTCTAAATCACTTTCAGTGACACCCAGGTGGATGGATGAATGGAGTACTCAAAAGTTTAGTGAAATGGTTTTGGTGAATGTGAAAAATGAGCATTTCTGAAGGTTAAGGGCAACTGAAACCTGAACAAGAAAACTCACCTCTGGTGTTCTACCTCTTAAACCCATTTATCTAGATTAAGTTCTGACTTGTCCTCAAGCCTACCCTATTGTTTGTCAATAAATTCACAGGTACATCTCCTGGAGAGATGGGTTTCCTCCTTTTCTCAAGTAGGTGCAATAACAACAAACATAGTGATGATGGCAATAAAGATAATGATTATGATGATATTTATTAACTTGGACTATTTTTTGATATGGTAACAAAAATGCCCAGACTAGCTTAAGAACAAAAACAGATGTACTGCTTTTGTACTCCTCTAGCAAGTCCAGTAACAGCTGGAGCTAGGGATCTGCATCTTCTGCTCTTAAATGATTCCATCTACAGGCTAGGCATGATCATCACTCTCAGGTCAAGGGTGATTATTCTATCTTGCATCTTTATGAATGGTGGAAATATTTGCAGAACTAAGGATCCAGGTTTGGAAAATGATCATGGATTTGGGTTTGGACATGTTGACTTAGTGATGCTCTAGAGACCTCAGGGAAGGTACAGGTCCTCTCTCAGGGTGTTTAAGCCAAGTTTTGAAGGATGAGCTGATCAAGTGCAGAAGTGGCCAGGGGAAGAGGAGAGAGAATTCTGGGCAAAGACCTTTGGGCAGGGTAGGCATTAGGCATCTCAGGGACTAAGAAGGCCTATGTGGCTAGAGGGTAGTAAACAAGAGAGAGAATGGCATAAGTTGATCTGATGGTGGCAAGAAGAACCCAGCTCATGCAGAGACATTTAGGACTTCATATCTCAGTTTACAGTCCTTATAGAAAGAGAATATCTTCCCTGGGAATGTAGGTAAAGAGGAGGACCACAAATGAACCCATTTAGGACACATCATCATGCTCTGTCATGATGGCAGGGGAATGAGACCCATTAATTGACTTTCCCTGGAGTTTGCTATCATCTCACATGTGGGAAGGTGGGGGAGGCTGATCAATAGTTGGGTTCTACACAGGAAAGATTTACTCATTATTTTTTAAAAGGTTAAGCCCTGTGGTGCAAGCAAAGCAAACATGCAAGCTAAACTTCAAAAGTGTTTTCTGCATTGATAATATTTATAATAATAACAGTTAATAACCATGCATTATATTTTATTGGTTGCTAATAGTGTGCCAGAAACTATGATGAGCACTTACATTATCTAATTTAAAACTCACAATGATCTTTTGAGTTAGCTATTATTATTATTACTTATTTTACGGATGAGGAAACTAAGGTCCAAAGAGATTCATTAGCTGCATGAGACCCAGAACTGTTAAGTCGCAGTACAGAACTACCATGTAGGTTTAGTCTTCTAATTGGAGTGGCAAACTCTTAAAACTATGTACTGGTAATTTTCTTAGGAGGATCTCCAAACTCTTCAACTTAACTTCCAGCAAGATCTCTATGATAATAGCAAGGGTAGGATATGGAGGCAGTGAAAACACGTTGCTCAGATCTCTGACTGTCGCAGTGGCCATTCTCTGAAACATATCACAGCAGTGGTGCTAATGCTAAATCCATACTTCCCATGGACTGTTCCCAGCTAATGACTGGGCATAGCAAAGACACTAAGGAAGGCCCATTCCTGGGAGACATGGCACTTCTCTGGTGGGCAACTTTTGTTCAAGGACTCCATATCAGCTTCGTGTAACTTTCTTGGAACTGAAATGCAGTATAGGGCTCTTCCATTCAACCAATATAACTTCCTTCCTTGCATCCTTCTCTGGTTCATATAGGACAGAACTTCATGGCACTTTGATGATGGCTCTCCCAACCACCTTTATACCATCCTCCTTTTCCTTCATAGGTATTTTTCCTAATTAATCTTTTAACCTATTAAAATTAGTTCTGATTTATTGTATTAGTTTCCTAGGGTTGCCCTAATAAAGTTCCACCACTTGTGTGGCTTAAACAGCATAAGCTTATCACATCACATTTCTGGAGGCTAGAAATCCAAGGTTAAGGTTTGTTTCCTTCTAAAAACTGAGGGAAGATCTCTTCTATTCTTCCTTCCTGGCTTCTAATAGCCTCAGGTATCTCTTGATTTATGGATGGTCTTCTCCCTGTGTCTCTTTTACATCATCTTTTGTCTGTACATGTCTGTCTTTGTGACCAAATTTCCCCCTTTTAATAAGGACACAGTATTAATAGATTAGGGTTCACTCTAATGACCTCATCTTAAATTGATTATCTGCAAAGATTCTAGTTCCAAAAAAGATCGCTTTCACAGGTATAGGGAGTTAAGACCTTATCATCTTTCTGAGTGGAGGGGATGCAATTCAACCCACAGCATGCATTTGAGTGTGCCATTCTTGGAGGACCTGGGCTAACATACAAGAGAATTCAGGAATATCAGTAAGTCTATTTACATTTAAAACCTGCATCAGGGCAGCCCAGGTGGCTCAGCAGTTTAGCACCACCTTCAGCCCAGGGCCTGATCCTGGAGACCCAAGATCGAGTCCCACGTCAGGCTCTCTGCATGGAGCCCGCTTCTCCCTCTGCCTGTATCTCTGCCTCTCTCTCTGTGTGTCTCTCATGAATAAATAAATAAAATCTTTTATTTAATTTTTTTTGTGTACCCACAAAAATAAAAAGTTATTTATTAAACATATATTTAAATATATCACATATATTTACTATCTCTGATACATTTAAAGAGACAAAGAGGTCTTCAATCCAGAAAAAATAAATTATACAGAAAAGAAGTACCTGGTCAATGAATATTACTCTAGGACATAATATGTCAGGTAGACAAAAGCATGTAGAACATGTGACAGTATATAACATACATCCAAAAATGTGAAGACTCTGAACTTTAGTAAGCACATTTAATAATTAAATCACTTAACAAGTAAATAATCATTAACACCATAATGAAAGAAAGTTTGGGATTCATCAGAAGCCTAATGATAGTATTTTACATTTGTATTAATCTTATGTGATTTTAGTACTGCCCCTCCTCACAGACTCCAGAGTACCACCCTAGAACTGCAACCATGTACTGATGAGTTGATATTGACACGACACCACTTTATCTTTTCCAAAAACTTCCATATCCATCATATATTGGAGGACACTTGTTTATGCAATCTTTCTCCAATACTGAGCTACTTTATCATTTCTTGTCTTCAGAACTTAATATCTGAAATTAGACAAATTTTTAAAAAATGTATAAGATTTTGAGATTGTAGATAATTTTGTATACTTTAAGGTAGTTATCGTGTTTTAAATTTTGTTATCAACTTTTTCTAGTTGATAAGTTTAAGGCATATAACATGATGCTTTGATTTACATATACGGTGAAATGATCACCACAATAGGTTCAGCTAACATCTATCTTCTCATATAGATAACAATATAAAGAAAGAAGAAAAGAATAAAGGAAAAAAATTTTCTCCTTGTGATATGAACTATTAGGATTTACCCTCCTAACTTTTCTAAATACCATAGAGCAGCATTAGCTGTAGTTAGTATGTTGTAGGTTATATCCCTCATACTTGTTTATCTTATAACTGGAAGTTTGTACCTTTTGACCTTCCTCCAGTTTCCTTCCCCCTAGTCCCATCCTCCAATTCTGGTAAACCACAATTCTGGTCTCTTTTTCTGTAAGTTTGGTCTTCTATTTTATTTTTTTTTTTAATTTTTAAAGATATTAGAACAAAACCAAATTAAAAATCATAGTAAAATAAATAAAATCTTTTAAAAAATAAAAATAAAACCTGCATCAATCACTTCTAGAGCTATTATTTGGCCTACACGTAATTTTGAGGATGGAATATCCTGAATTTATGCCATAAAAAATGCTAGACATATTTAAATTAATCTAATGGAACATAATTATACTAATTAGATGCATTTAAACATTTCATCACAAATACTCCACAATATTAATTTAAAGCATAGCTATTTTAAGGTAGGCCAGAGATAGGATAATTTAAATTTCCTTTTTTTAATAATAAGAGTATATTTGCTTTAGTTTTGCTTTTTCACAAACTGTGTTCTGTGAAGTACAAGCTCTCTGTAAGATATAATAGATATTCAAGAGGAAAGGTGTCAGATTTTTTAGGGAATAGAATAAATTGGGTCCACTTCCTGGAGATTCATTCACTGGTTTAACAAACATTTACTGGGCATCTGCAGGTGTCAGGGATTGTGCTGACTAGTGAGGATCCAGCACTGAATAAGATAGTGTCTTTGCCCTTCTAGACCTTGTGTCCTCTTGTCCTCCAGGACCTTTTATTTTAAAAAGGGCCAATAATCAAGTAAGTAAATAAATGAAGAAGGTGAGCAAAGAAAATAAAAGAGGGTGTAGGGTAAAGACAATTGGGATCGGCCATCTGGGTTTCAAATGCGGCCATACGAAAGGCTTTCTGAGAGAGCCAGTATTTCAGCTGAGACCTGAATAATGGGAGAGAGAAAGCTAAGTAACTGGAAGAGTACAGGGAGCAGCAAGTGCAAAGAAAGACTCTGAAGCAGCAAAGAGGCTGGCTGGTGGGAGGAAGTAAAAGTAGAAGAATGTGACTGGTGCATGGAGATTGGAGATGAGCGAAGTGTCTTGGGTTTCGGAAGGTCTGCAGAAACCAGATCATGATGGGTCTGGTAGGCAATGGTCAGGAGGTCACATTTTACTTCAAATGTAGTGCACTTTGGCACGTTGAAGGCTCTGAGGGGTCCTGCGGTAGAGCAGCCTGTTTGACTGGGCTATGTCCAAGTTTACAAAATGTATCTGACCAAATTGCTCTGCTAATAAATGATATCTGACAGAACAATTTTGTCCCCTGGAAGGCAGACTCAGAGATGCTGATTTGTGAATTTAAAATGGCTGCTACTTGCATTTCTCTGATGGTAAGAGATGATGAGCATCTTCTCTTGTGTCTATTAGCCACCTGGATGTCCTCTTTGGAGAAATGTCTACTCATGTCTTCTGTCCAATTTTTTTAATTGGGTTATTTGTTTTATGAGTGTTGGGTTTTGTAAGCTCTTTATTTTGTATACTAGCCCTTTATTGGATATGTCACTTGCAAATACCTTCTTCCATTCTGTAGGTTGCCTTTTAGTTTTGATGATTGTTTCCTTTGCTGTGCAGAAGCTTTGTATTTTGATGTAGTCCCAATAGTTTACTTTTGCTTTTGTTTCCCTTGCCTCAGGAAACATAGCCAGAAAAAAGTTGCTATAGCTAATGTCAAAGAAGTTACTGCCTGTATTCTCTTCCAGGATTTTTGTGGTTTCAGGTCTCATATTTAGATCTTTCATCCATTTGAATTTATTTTTGTGTATGGTGTAAAAAAAAATGGCCCAGTTTCATTCTTTTGCATGTTGTTGTCCAGTTTTCTCAGCACCATTTGTTGAAGACACTGTTCTTTTCCCATTGGATATTCTTTCCTGCTTTGTCAAAGCTACAGTGAGACATCACCTTACACCTATCAGAATGGCTAAAGTAAAAAACACAAGAACAGGTGTTGCCAAGGATGTAGAGAAAAAGGAAGCCTTGTGCACTGCTGGTGGGAATGAAAATTGGTGCAGCCACTGTGGAAAACAGCGTGGAGTTTCCACAAAAAATTAAAAATAGAACTATCTTACCATCCAGCAATCATATTACTAGTTATTTACCCAAATGATACAAAAGCACTAATTCAAAGGGATACAAGCACCCCTATGTTTATCATAACATTATTTACAATAGCCAAGATATGGAAGCAACCCAAGTATCCATCAATTGATGAATGGATACAGATGTGGTATATATATAATGGAATATTACTTATCCATGATTTGTAATTACCTTGAAATCTTGCCGTTTGCAATGACATGGATGGAGCTAGAGAGTATAATGCTAAATGAAATAAATCAGACAGAAAAAGACAAATATCATATGATTTCACTGTGTGGAATGTAGAATTTAAGAAACAAAACAAGCAAAGGGAGAAATGAAAGAGAGAAAGAGTCAAAGCAAGAAATAGACTTTTAATTATAGAGGACAATATGATGAGGAGGGGGGAGGAATGGCTAAACAGGGGATGGAAAATAAGAAATGGACTTGTGATGAGCACAGGGTGATATATGGATCTGTTGAATCACTATATTGTACACTTGAAACTAATATAACACTGTATGTTAACTAACTGGAATTAAAATAAAAACTTAAAAGATTAAAAAAATGAAGTGGTTGCTACTTTAGGAACACAAATGCCCCATGAGAGGAGGTCACTGGGGCACCAGTTGATGTACCATAGGTGAAATTTAAAATTATAGGGAAAGATTGTTTATATTTTCTGAATTTAGGTTGCCTGAGTTCATATCCCAATTCCATTATTTAGTAATTATATATTTGTGGGTGAGATACTTCATCTGTCTGTACATCAGTTATCTCACCTGTAAAATGGAGGATAATATTGGTTAAATCATATGATTGTTAGGACTAATTGTAAAATTGCGTGTAAAGTTCTTTGAATGTGATAGGTGCTCCATAAGTATTATTAGTAGTGGTAGCCTAAAATATGTCAATATTTTTTCCCCAGAATGTCAAACTTTATTTCTTGATGTTAATGAGCTCATGCTTAAAAAGTAAAAGATTCTAGGGAAAACTTTTTTCATTGAATAAATTCAGTAAAACAAACACATGTATATACAACTTTGACAAAATAATGGCAAGTCTCATTTACATTCCACAATAAAATAAATAAATGTCATTTGATTATCATTTTCTACATTTCCTACCTCTATTTTCCTTCTTTTTGCAAAACTAACAAATATAAAACCTAACCAAGTTAGGAAATTGTATGCTCATTCAACGCTCATTTGTAGAGGAGTACTGAAGTGTCAGGGCCTACACGTGGATCCAGGTGTTTCTCTTGAAAGGAGTTTGTGAAGCCCTAAAAGTTACCTCATTCCATTTTCAGCAACAGAGAGCAAGCATGTGCTCTTCACTGGTCACTTACCAAGGATGCCAAGGACTTTTGAGTTCTGCATCCTCCATGCAGGTTGGCTGCTTTGACCGAAGTGAGCCTCACTTAAGAGCCAGAAGGACCTAACCTGGTGGATAGCATAGGGGAGAACACTGAGGACATGAAGTGATCAGAAAACCAGTCAATTAATCATGATTTCTCTACTTTCAAACAGGAACTGAGAATTGTTGACATAATTTTGGTCCATTAAAGTATTTTTTTTTTAAACCTGCCTTGCCTAAGAGGATTTAATGTGGTTTTTTTCTCCTGACACTTATCAGCTTGGGAAAAAAGGAAACTTAATTGCAACATTTATGTATAATTGCTGGGTGATGAATGCTTGAGGAATTTTTACTTTGCAGACACACCAAAACAAAAAATCATCCCACAATCAACATCTCTGGGTGAAATGAGAGATCCTCTCCCACATCCTGTGGGTGAGCATTTTGGATTTAATTGCTTCACCACTTCATTTGTCATTCTCTAAAATAGGCCTCTGAAGAGATTTTCTTCAAACAAGATGTTCTCATGGCCAGAGGTACAGAGTGCATGAGTCAAGTGAAAAAAAATCCATCTCTAACCCAGCCTGTGTGCCATATAATGGCTTGTGTTCTCATCTCAAGGGGCTTATGTTTTGGGAGTAACAGTAATAATACATTTGAAATAATTGTGGGAAAATACCAGAGATTTGAGATAATTGAGTGCTTCCTAGTGTAGCAAAGACTCCAAGTATTCATTGATTCCTAAAGTAGGATTTCTAATAGAACTGAAATAATACAGAACAGGAAATACTATGTTTTGCACCACTGTAATTTTTTATTAGCATTCATGATCAGTCATGTCATGGCTGAGATGATGTAAGGCAAGGTCTACAGTGCTGGTCCACTGGTCTGACATAGTTTGCAATTGCATTTGGTTCGGCTATTATATATGTTTGTTTAATATTTTAGAAATCCTGGTAACTGGGCAAGTGTTATCTTCAATTATACACCTTCACCCTATCATCTTATACCTTGTACTTCTTGGGTTCTGTGCAGGCAATTTGAGTTTGCACTGGTTAAATACCTAAATCACCAATCTTTAGAAAGGAGGTGGGATTAAACTAGATGATATTTTAAGCATCTTTCTTGATATCCTATGTTCTGAAAATTTGGTAAACTGGGACAGTAGAGAGGACTTTGCAGATTAGGCAGGACTTGACATAGATGCTGAAAGGGAGGCAGTCTTGAGACAAGGGCATGTAGCATAACCAGTATGGCAGTATCTGGTCACCTGAGCACAGGGAGACTGGTTTGGCAGAGGGGATTAGGATGTGTTGACCATAGGGAAGGAAGCTGAGATCATTACACTGGGACCAAACTTGGGGATACCTTCAATGTCAAAGAGGTTCCCAAGACCATGTAGTATTAAAGAACAGAGCTGCGACTAGACCTGAGAGATCTTGGCTTTCTTTGACATTGATCATGGTTGGATATCACTCTCCTTTTGTAGAGCTAATAGGTATTAAGTTTCAAAGTTAGAAGGCCCAACAAATAAAATTACAGCTAATTTTAGATCCAGGTTCTTAAAAAATACAGCAGGTATCTAAATATATATGGGCATTGTTTCTAATTATCTGTCTTTTTTTTTTTTACTAACATGGCAAATGATTTTCTTGGAGGATGTGATAAATTATACTTATTATTATTTTTTTTTTGTCTCATCACATAGGTCATTCCTACCCAGGCATATCCACCATCACATTATTATGGGAACAGAAAGAATTATTTATTCTGGGAATTTTGCCCATTTTCTCAATAACTTATTTTAATTTCATTGCTTGATTTATGTACTTGTGTAGGTAGAGGGTCCTGGCTATTCATTTCCATGAGCCTTTCCTTTTTCTGAGGTTCTGATCCTTCCTCTCCCATTACATGCAGATGAACTAGACTGTGGAAACACTACCAGTAGCTGTGGATTCTCTCTTCCATGTTGTGGCCAGTGTTTTGACTTCTGAGTTCCTGTAATGATCAAAGGGATTAATGGGCATTGTATTAGGATACTTTCCATTGCAAGTAAGAGCACAAATGCATTTATACAAAAAATAATTTACTGGCTCACATAACTAATGAGTTCAGGATTTTGCCTCAAGCATGGCCAATGCTCAAATGATTTCAGTGGGACTTGGTCCTGCTCCATCTCTTCTTGGCCCTGATTTGCTCCATATTGGCATCTTTCTCAGGCAATCTCTGTTCACATAGAGGCCAGATGGCTCAGAGCAGCTCTAGGCAGTCATCTTCCCAGCTTCAAGTCAATACAAAAGGATTTTTCTTTCCCAGTTACCTATAATTGGGTCCCCTTGGTCAGTCCTAGATCACAGTCTTCCATTAGAGTCAGGAATGGGGTCCACTACTGAGTCACTGAGAATGAGGGGTATATATGAGGGTGGTCCCTTAGAGAACAATCATAGTGCCATCCCTAGAAGAAAGGGGGTTGGTGGGCAGGCTAGGTGTATGATGACTTTAGAAGTATGAATCAAAACTTAGGTCTGGGCTTAGCCCTTCTGGAAAATACAACTGAACCCCAAATTTCTTTTAATGTTCACCATGTTTTACCTTAAAAATTCATATGAATTCTCTATAATATGTGTATTAATGTAAAAATAATGTTTAATTACCAATTGACTAGGTTTAACATTCTAGGAAGGGATATCATTCAATATACTCTGACTCCAGTGCCTGAGATGCTTCCCTGTATTCCACACATTCCAGCCTGAGAAGCACCACTTGATACAATCATCAGATAATAAGATAGCCATTAATGGGTTTCTTCGCTGTTTCAAGTGAATTGCTTAAGACTAGAGAAATAACAGGTAAAACTAGCACACAAAATGGCCATCAAAAGAACAAGTTTTGGTCACATGGCCATGAGTTGGAATACTTCTATACTACCAATAATCTATAGGACCTTTGATAAATTACTTAACTTCTTTGAGTCATGATTTCCTCATTGAATATCACCACTTACCCCTCTAATTTGCAAGGACTGAGTGAGTTAGTCCTTATGAAACCAGCACATAGAAACTCTCAGGAATTGTTAGTTAATATAGCATATTGTAATATTGTAATAAATATCATAATTAATATTTTGTGTGCACTTATATACATAATAAACTTTTAAAATGACTGATTTTGTTTTTATCAACAATAACCTCATGCTGCAGTTTCAAATGAAAGTAAAAGATGGATGATAGATTTGTTATTTGTTTTTCCATGACCTGCAGCTAATTGAAAAAGTCTCAAGATATAAAACAAGGAAGCAGAGGAGATTGCCTCTCAAGTGGAGAGGTTTTATTTTCATGCTATTAGTGTAGACTGGCTGTAATATTTTCCTGCTCTTTAATTCCTACACAGTTGTCATTAATTGCACACTTATCTTGCCTTTAACGCCAGCTCTTATTTCCTAACCAACTCTTGCACAAAGTGATTAGCCAAAATACATCTTTCCTTCAGTTTTCAACAGAATGTCCACCTGCTAGGCATTTTTCACACTCTGAATTAAAACAAGCAAAAGAGAGCGGTAGGAAATAGCTTAACTGAGACAGATTATCAGTCAATTATTGTTGTCTTTTAATTCTAAGAGCTAATGATCATTTTTAGCTTATGAAAATGCCCACCACATTTGAGATGATAGCTACTATTAAAAAGAAGGTTACAGCACATGAAATGGTAGAAATAAAAAGGCTCCATAAGACTCCTTTCATTTAAGCTTTGGACACTCTAGTCTCTTCTAATTTTAAAGCGTATCTTCTTAGTTGGCTCTCATTCTTTAAAAGCTCTCTCTGTTTGTCCATTTAGTGCATGTGCACACAAACACAATCACACACTGCATACATGCTCTGATTTTGAAGATTTTAAGTGTTTTCTGTAAGGGTACGGATAGACAAAGTTTACCTGAACAGACAGAAAATGCCACGTGGTTCATTTGATGAAATCCTTCCCCAACTCCTACACAGTTCCTGCAATGAAAATATGAATGATTCAGATCAGGAAAGGAGTAATTCCTAAGGGAACGCTTTGTCGTTTAGACATGTTACCCTCAAAATTTAGATTATTTCAAGTGTCTTCAGAGTAAGGGAAGAAAGGTTCTGAATGTTCAAAATGTGTCCCCCTTTGCCCCATTTTTATTTATTTATTTATTTATTTATTTATTTATTTATTTATTTATTTATTTATTTATTTTAGAAGACGGAGTATGATGCCATAGTTAAGAGCTCAGACTGGGAAACCTGCTGGCTTAAACTCAACTCTTAGGTGCACCAATTCCTAGCTGTGTATGTGGGTGAGTTACCTAATACCTCCATACTTTACTCCTCTCACCCCTACTGACTTCATGGGGCCCTTGGAAGGCCTAAATGAGTTAATCTATGTAAATGATTAAAACAGTACCTAGCACACAATAAGTTATTCTAAGCTTAGTTGCTGATGGTACTGTTGTAAGAGCATGCACGGGCCTTGAGAGCACATGCGGAATGAATCAAGGTTCAGATCTACGACTGAATGTGCCATTTACTCACTGTGTGACCTGAAGCCTTCAAGTTTTGTAACTTTGCTGGGCTTCAGTTTCTTCACCAGTAAGAGAGAGATAATAACAATAATGATTAGAGTTTGGTCTGGGTCTGTGTCAGAAAGAATTGGGAAAACTTTGGGCTTCAATTCTCATTCCTCTTTGATTTGTTCAAATTACTTCATCCTGAGAAATGGGTTTGTTGTGTAGATTAAATGAGCCAATACATACAAAGTGCTTAAAACAGTACTTGGCACTTTGTAAGGGCTAGAGAAATTTTTTTTTTTTTTTTTTTTTTTTAGGGCTAGAGAAAGAAATTTTAACAGTACTGTTGCTTACTCATCTCACATTCATATTTACACTTGGGAAATCATGAGGAAAATAGGAGAAGCTGCTTGCTTAATCAGGTGATCTATGTGTGGTAGACGTGGGATGTCATTCCGGGGCTTCGCATCCTGTGACGTTGTGCCACGTGATGGGCCACACACTAGGACATAGACAGTTGATAGGGTGTGGTGTTGATTCTTTGCCTGTGAGTTTCTTCTTCCTGAAATGTCCACATGCCTATCTCCTTCCGGGTCCTTTTAAAATGCCACATGCTTTTCCCCTGACGACGTAGCTGCTCCTCAAAGCTGACTGTAATCTGTTACTGCATTAACCTGCTGCTGCTCTCAGCACTACTCACCTTAAATTACCATTGCTGTATGTAATTTTTCCCCTCAAGGAGACTGTAATTACTGTGAAGGCCTCTTCTATGAATGATTCATCACTGTAATCTCCTCATTGCTGGAACAATGCTTGGAACATGGAAGAAATTGTGTAGATATTTGGTAAATGAATGAATATGTGAGTGAATGAGTGCAACAGCTAATGGCTTGGATGATTATGGGCAAATTTAGCCCGGGAGGGAATGGCACTAAGCATTCACCAATACACTGAAGTTCCTATTTCCTTTTTGGAGTATCAAAACCACAGGCTCTGAAAAACTCTTGCAGCTGGAAGGTGGGCCTGGAATCTGGTCTCGTGAACTGGGTGGGGTTTGTGGGTTCTCAACTCAAAAAAATTTGTTCAGTACATTCCATTTAGTGATACTGTGGGCTTTAGTGCTTTTGTTGAGGGTATAGAAGCTTGTGTTTAGGAGCTTAATTTATTGTGGAGTCATAGGATATCAGAAATGGAAGGGGCCTTAGGATCAATTCTGGATCAAGATTTCTCAGGCAGTATAATGAAGAATGTTAGCCCCAGTGAGAAAATCACAAATAAATGAATCAATCAATAAATAAGTCTATTGCGCTTAGTTTTGGTGTATGCTGTATTCTAAATCCCTTCACTTTCTAGATTAATAATAATCATGATGACAATAGTCATGATAATAGAAGCTAGTATCTATTTAACTCTTAGAATCGACTCACTTATTCCTCACAAAAACTTTATACAGTAGGCATTATCACCCTTTTTATTTGTTTTTGTTTACTTAGAGATTTTATTTATTTATTTATTTATTTATTTATTCATTCATTCATTCATTCATTCATTCATTATATAGAGAGAGGGCACTTGAGAGCCCATGCACATGACTGGTGGGGAGGGGCACAGGGAGAGTGAGACAGGGAATCTTAAGCAGACTCCATGCTGAACCTGGAGCCCAACTCTGGCAGGATTAATGGCTCTGAGATCAAAGCTGAGATCAGGGATCTGAGACCAGAGCCAAAATTAAGAGTCGGGCACTTACCCAACGGAGCCACCCAGGTGTCGACTATAACCCCTTTTAAAGATGAGAAAAGAAAGCACATTTGAACTTGAAAATCAGGGAAATAAAGAAACCCATTTTGCTTTGCATAATCCAGCATTTTCTAAATTTAATTTACCACAGAACTGCATTTTTTCTTTTGTATACCACCTAGTGATATACTATGAATCCATGAATATGTTTCGTGAAATGTTCAAGTCTAATGCCTCTAAGGTAGGAAAAATTTTTTCTTCTTTAATTCTTGGTTCTGTGGCTGGTTCAATAATTGACATAAAACATATTAATGGGAGGAAAAGAAATAAAATTTCATATACATATAAGGGAGCCCTTCCCCCGGAGATGTGAGATTCAAAGAAGTGACCAAAATAGGCAGCTTTTTTGCCTTCTCAATAAAGAAACAATAAATTTGTAAAGAATTTATAGGATCAAAGGGTTTGGGCTAAAGGTAGAAACATGGTGAGAAACTAACAAGGTTTGTTCATACAGCCTTCTTGGCCCTAATTTCCCATCCCTGCTGGTAAGATCTTCTACCCTCTTGGTACAACAAGGGTCACTTTCATGTGGGAGATTTATTCCTGATTTCAGGGGCACAGAAGATGGTCGGAGTGCCCTTCTTGCACTGGGTGTTTCTCCAGTAGCTTTAATTCAAAATAACCAATATGCTGAAGTGGTACATTTTGGGATGACATAGTCTGAACCCTTATGTGCCTTCATTTTACAGATAAAGAAACTGAGGCCCACGAAAGAAAGGACGTAGGGCCCCATCTAATCCTGTCCCTAGCAGGTTGTAGAGTTAGGACTAGAATTCACCCTTTTTACCCTTACTGAATTTAGTTCTTTTTTACCCCCGTTATTTGTTGCTGCATTCTCTATTCTTCTATTCTATTCCTCTCCTCCTCATCTACTCCCCTCCTCGCTTGTGCTTTTCTGTACCAGAGAAGTAAAGCAGCCATTGAACCCTCTGTCATTAGGTTATTTGATAGTTCAGCCACCTCCTAGTACTTGTTACCAATCACACCCTTATAGTCTCTCAACACAGAACTATATATGGCAATGGTGGGCTCTTTCTGGGATCACTGTGTATTTTGTAGGCTGCACAATGAAGTAAGTTGCCTATTGAAGAGCTATAATACTGCCTAATTAAACAAAAACCTTTAGTTCTTTATTTTTCTCCTTCTCTAACAGTATTTTTTTCAAACAAAGCTTAGAGAAGCAAGGCTTGTTTACAGATCACTACTTACAGATTTATCTATTTTTTTTTCTTGAAAACCTCTGTGGTTGTTTTAAATTGTCTACTGAAAAAAAAAAAGATGTCTTCTCAACTCTTTTAGAATCTTAAATTGGTATTCTGTAGACTTTTAATTATTCATTTGTTCACTTGTGTAATAAAGATTTTTTTAAATCTCTTTTCCTTGCAAAGTGCCAGTTTCAAAGAAGGATGATTTAGGGGTGGTCAAAATATATTCCCTGTCCTCAAAGTTCTCAAAACCCAAGAGAAGGAACAGATGTGTAAATATTAATAGATAGTGTCTCTTCGAATAACTTCCCAGGAATTTGTCAAATTTTGTATTAAATTTTTTGGAATGAACAATTTTCCAATTGTTTTGGAATCAATTTAGTTGATTATCATTTTGGAATTTGAGATAAATTTTTTTGAGGAAAATTATAAGCAGCATTCAGTGAGAATCTATTCTGTATAGAAGTTCATCCTCATAAAAAAGATGTGTAAAGTCTAATCATAGCACCTGGCAGACAATATAGTAAGCACTTCATACATTACAGTTCTGCTTACCATTATCAGCAATGGTAGTAAGAGTAGCAGCAGGATTAGATTATTTAGATTTAATGTCAGACATTTTAACTTACTAGCTATGTGACATTGAGCAAGTAGCATAATTTCTCTGAGCGTCAGTTTGGGAGGACTGAAATCAAAGGAAGTTATTAGTCAAGTATAAAATACTTCACCAGTGTTTTATGGCTTAAAAACTCTAAAATGTCACCCTTGTGCCTTGAATTACACCTTTCAACATTCCAAGAAAGTCTCTTCTTTTGCTTAGATCATATGTGAAATGTGAGGCTGACATTTTATTTTAGGTTGCCAGATAAAATACAAAGCACCTGTTAAATTTCAATTAAATAGCAATTTCTTTTAGTATAAGCATGTCTGTGCACTAATACTAAAAAATTACTTATCAAAAATTCAAATTTACAGGGCATCCTGTATTTTTTGTTTTCTATATCTGCAGCACTATTCTTGATCTACTATTATTTGTACCCTATTAGAGATGAAGAAACTGACTAGTGGCTTCTAACATTCATTTCAAACCTGAGGATTTGATAACTGTAATAAGACAAGGAAGCTGGTAGACTCAAACTCACTTCAAATCCCAGTATCACCACTTCCTACCCTTGTGGATTTGGTTAAGCTAGCCTCTATAAGCCTAGCTCTTATTATTATGTAAAATTTTCTTCTAAGACAATTACTTTCTCCTCAGTGGAATTTGCATTATCCATTTTTAGTGCTCATTTCTGAACTGTGTTATCAAAATTTTAATTTTCTTTCTGTGAACAGAACAAATTCAGGATTCTAGCTCTTGACCTTTATGGTTAAGAATAAGTTTGTTTTCCCTGAGGGTTTCTTCTTGTTTATAGTTCCTGGGATCCTAACAAGAACTCTAGGCTCACCAGTCACACTTGAGAATCTAATGCTGATAGAGGCAGAGGTTTCAGAGTCTTCCTGTATTATTTAAAAGGAAGAGGAAATTTGGGAATTTGGAGTTAATGTCTCCCCCTCTTCTGTCCCCTGGGGAAGGGATTTTATCTGGGTTTGACTGTAGGTAGCTCCTGTTCATTAAACAACCCTGCTTTCTTCCAGTTATTGATTGGGCGGGGCATCTTACACGTTGTACTTTATCTCATCCTCAGGTAGTCCTATGAAATAGACACATCTTAACTTCATTATAATGGATGAGAAAATGTTCCCATGTGATAAGGCCAGGCTGAAAACTCATATTCAATTCCTGGGTCATGGAAAGAATGTCAGTCAGGTTACCTGAATTCCTGGTTTGACAGATAAAGAAACTGAGGGTGATTTGAAGGTTATTGAAAGCTTGTTAATAGTTCCCAACTAGCCTATTGGTTTCTCCAGAAGCTCGCTTAATGTGAGATCTATGTGGATGTTTTTCTCCCAAAGATATGCTGCATCATGGGCTTGATGGACTGTTGAGCATCCTCCTTTGTCTGTTCCTTACCTATAAGAGCTGGCAATCTATAAGTCACCAAATGGCAAAAGTGCTTCTGAGTTGTTATTTTAAAATAGTTTGAAAAGAATACCACAAATAATACCTGTTCATTGTCTAAGTTAGAATACAAAGCTGTATAGAGAAAAAAAAAAACACAATTTGCTCCTTCTCCAGGGGGACACTGTTAATATTTTGTACTCTCTTGTAGATAGGTAGATAGATAAAGATATACAGATGAAATAGATGTTTAAGATACAGTTATTGTTTTGCAGAAATAGGATCAACATGGAACAAGCAATTCTGGGAGTTATTTTTAAATCTCAACAATATATCTGCATCAACAGATCTTGCATTTTTGCTGGGGAGTTGGCCAACATATGTATAATAATTTTAAAAAGAGTATTAAAATCTAAATTATGTGCTACAGAATCTATATTGTTAGGCTTTTATAGGTGTATCTCTTCTGGAAATATGGGTTGTGGTTGTTAGTAATCCATATTTTACTTTAATTGTAGAAATCTTATTGAGAAGGAAGCAGAGGAAAATGTGGCATCAATAGTGGCAGTTCTTTAGTCCCTATAAATAGGACTCACAGTTTTTTTATAGTTGCCTCATACCTGGAGGATAGTTTCTGGTATGACTTTCTGACTTAAATTTGCCTTAAAAGGTTTCTTGGAGATGTTGAAAGGCAGAATTTGCCCTTACTCTGTGGATGACACTGAGGCTATGTGCCTTAACAATTTTGTAGAGTGAAACAAAGCATTTAGACCTTGACTTGAAATTAAATTCCAGAATAACGTTCTACTCTCCTCCAACCTGAGAGACCAAACTATTTTAGGCACCAGAACCACATTGCCTGAAAAGTTGCTCAGATTCTTGAATTCACCTGGTGACAGGTAGTCCAAATTGAAGTGATGACTTCAGTGTAATGCACATTTGAGTGTTTGCTTTGAGGCTAAATTCCACAGAGGCTTGCTCTGTGGTCAGCTAAGGAAACAGAGAAAATCATACCTTCTTGGTGAGCAGGGCTCTGTGTGTCTAGGTGCTTAATAAATGCTTATTGATGGTCATGTATGAAATGACTCTCTAACTTCCTGTACTCAATTTTTTTCCCAAGGGAAGGAAATTTCCTTTTCAGTAGGTGACAATAATAAAAAAACAGGCAAACACATTTCCTACTATAGCAAATGTAGTTTAGTGGAAGCAATAAATGTGCCTTCAAAGACTTGAATTGGAGTCCAACTTTGCTGCATACTGGTTCATTAGCCCTGGAAAAATTATCAGGCATGGCTTCCTTATCTATAAAGTAGAAATAATGATCTTTGGTTTCTTTAGTGTATTCTTGTGAAATTAATACATGGGAAATGCTTTGTATACTATAAATCACTTATAATAAAGATAGAGCAAATGTTTCTTGATGAAGGCACTCAGGAAAACCAAGCACTGTGTTAAACGCTTTGTATACATTAACACTCAAAATCTCTATGCAGTAGATACTGTTGCTATTCTCATTTTACAGATAAAACAACTAATGGTTAGAGGGCTTAAGTAACCTGCCAAGGCCACAAAGCTTCAAGGAAGCAGTGCCAGGACAGAACACTGTATTAATATACTGATTATAAAATTTCTTTTCTCAAAGTATGTTAGGTGTACTATTGTGCATATATGATGTCTTTAGGACAGACACAAAGAAATTTTTTTAAGTTACTTATTAATTTTAATGCTAGGAAAAATATATATCTAGCATATCAAACCCCTGATTTTAGGGTTGTAAATTCCTAGGATGAGAGTTAAGTTCCCAAATACTCAGTTCAAAAAAAGAGGGTGATTTGAAGACAAATATAAAATAATAGTACAGGTGTTATGCAGATAGGGTAAAATCAGATGTATGGTAAAAATGTTGTATGTGTGAGACAGTTATGTCATAAAACCTGTAGTTAAAGATAATATTATGCGTGGCATTTACAAATGCTTTATATAATAACATTTTGGTGTTTGCACATATGGGCAATAGAAGGGTGTAAAAATTCAGGTGTGGACTTTTTTTTTTTTTAAGTGAGCTCTATGCCCAGCATGGGGCTTGAACTCACAACCACAAGATCAAGAATTGCACTTTATGGACTGAGCCAGCCACGTGCCCCCAGGTGTGGACTTTTACATAAGGCAAGCAGAATATATTCAATCCAAGATCAATAGCAATAATATTAATAATAATAGTTATCATTTATTGCAGTATACCATGTTTTAGAGATTGTGAAGCACTTTATACTCCTGGCCTAATTTAAGTCTTAGGTTCATTTGCACTTAGAGAAACTGCTCTGTGAGGAACACCAAGAAGCAGCACATCTGAGCTGGACTGTATAGTTGCCCCTAGTCACTTGTGGCTATTGAACTGCTGAAATATACAGAGTCCAAATTGAGATGTACTGTGAAGGAGTTCAGAATATCACCCCAAAATACACCACTTTGGCATAAAAGTTTTCTTGAGGTGATTGCACTTGAGAAACAATAGACACAGAGAGCTCTGTGCTCTCCCCATCTGCCAAAGCTGGCATAAACTTCCCCTTATGAAGTTGTTTCTTCTCCCCTCTCCTGTACCTGGGTACCTGGAGGATGAAAACATCCATTACCACTGGAGACAGAATGTTGGCAGGAAGATGGGTCTCTACCAGCAAACCTTACTAAAATAACCCTTATCTTCAGTTAGTTTCCTCCACATGCCTTTACCTTCCCACAATTTACCATGCCTAGAAGCCCGAACTCCTTTTCATGAGTCTAGTTGCTTCTTGACAATTGATCAGCCTTTGTTTAAATGATATGTAAGCTCCTAGATCTAACCATCTCCCTAGGACTTCACTTCTTTCTTATGAAGACCTTGGTGCATATAAATATTAAAATACTATCACCAAATAAAATGTGTATATCTTTCTCCTATTCATTTGTCATCTGTCAGTTTAATTCACTTAATTTCGTTACCGAATATAAGAAGATAGAGGAAAAATGTTTTCTATCCTCTATAGTTGTAAGTGTAAAATACACATCAGGATTTGAAGATTTATTTTTTTATCTTTATTTTTTTTAAGATTTTATTTATTTATTCATGAGAGAGAGAGAGAGAGAGAGAGACATAGACAGAGGGAGAAGCAGGGAGCCCGATGTGGGACTCGATCCCAGGTCTCTAGGATCACACCCTGGGCCAAAGGGAGGTGCTCAACCGCTGAGCCACCCAGGCATCCCAGGATTTGAAGACTTAATATAGAAAACACAATGTGAAATATCTCAACTTTTAAAGTAATTGATTATATATAGAAATCACAATATTTTAGACATACTGGCCTAGATGATATTGTTCAAACTAATTTTATGTGGGGTTTTTTTGTTGTTATTGTTAATGTACTAAATTTAAATTTAGTTAAGTTTAAAATTACATATGTGGCTCTCAGTTTTGGCTCACGCTATATTTCCAGTGGACAACGCTGCTGTAAGTGAGGTATACAACACACTCTTGGCTTATACCTGGGCTTAAGTTTCAGGTTAGAAGGTTTTCAGCTGGGAAGATAAGGTTTTTCCTTTGGTTTAATTAGCAGGTATAAATGCAAACATACCCAGCGTTCAACTACTCTGCTTCTGCATTTGCATTTTCCTACAGAGACCACCAGCTGCTGAAAAGCCAGAGAGGGATAACGAAGTCTGCTTCTTGCTGCTTTAGAGCCATTAAACTCTTAAGGCAGGACATTGCCCCTTGATTCTGTGTGCAAATAACAGAGTATTACAATTAGCATCTGTGTAGTTACATTGATGTAGTCTAATGGGGTCAGGGCAAATCACATTATTCTGGGGCTGAAGTGCATCCATGATGGGTAATTTATTCATAGGTGAGATATGGCAGTTTCTTAAGAAGTATCTCAAAGAGTGAGTTCCAGCACCCAGAGCTCGGAGGATGATTGTTATTGCAGCAATAGATGTCATTAAAAGAGGTAAACTGAAATTAAGAATCCAGCATGAGCTCCTTCTAGTCTTAACACAGGTTCACACAGCCAGCACCTAAAAAAGAAAACCTCTCTTATGGCAAATGATGATAATCCTTCCCATTTTTGCTTTCTCCCTAGTTAAATGGCTTAGCAATAGTGTCATCAGCAAAACAAACAAATCCAAATTACATGCACATGCATGTACACACACATACACACACGCACACACAAAAAGTCCAAATCCTTAAACAACAACCATTTTGTAGGACTGGATAGGTAAAGCCCAGTGCCCCACTTCCTACTATCCCAACCTCTGTTCCTCTAGTTTCTTATTCCCCCACACAGACTACTTGCTGGATTTAGGAGAAAGAGTGCTGGACTCAAAGGAGAACATCCAAGTTCAAGTCTTATTAAAGGCGATTCATAGCCTTCTGCCCTTGAAAAGTCCCTGGACTATTCTGAGCCACATTTTCTTCACCACTCCAAAAGTGTCTTCAAGTATATGAAGCAATATGAAAACTCCCACGTGGTCAGTAGTGAAGGCATTTTTATGACTTAAATTTTTCCAGGTCCTATGCCTTAGCTTTTGGCTGCTTATTAAACTTTCTCTTCATAAGAATCATGAGACTTAAAATTTAGTGAAAACCCACTATCAATTCAGTGTTAGGAAGGCACTGCCCTCCTCTCTCTTAATTTTTCTCTTAGTTCTTCTATTACTTTCCAAAGATAAAGCATAAATGTGTGGATTAATAAATCGTTATAAAATAATTATCTGTTTAAGCATAATCTAGATCAGGCAACAGCATTGCCAGCACCCATGAACCCCCAAAATGACTTGTCTCCACAACAACTCCCTTTTTCCCATGAAGGGTAATCAGTAGTCTGGCCTTATGATGGCCACTTTATTTGCTTTTCTTTGTATTTTTAGCATTAAAGTATATATCCTATAAACACTGTGATTTTGGCTGTTTGGGGATTTTAAATAATCAAATCCATGCAGGCAATTATGTTTGACTTGGTCTGACTTCTTTTACAGCATCGCATTTGGGATAATCATTCTTGTTATTGTGTATAGCTATAGTTGCTTGATTTTCACTGCTGTCTTCTGTTGTGTGAATGTACAATGATTGATTTGTCCGATATTGTTGATAAACTCCTGGGTGTTTTCTAATTTGGACCTATTAAAGTAATGCTGCTGTGAACATTCTTATCTATTTACTTTGGTGTATGTGAATATGCATTTCTTTTTTTAAATTTTTATTTATTTATGATAGAGAGAGAGAAAGAGAGGCAGAGGGAGAAGCAGGCTCCATGCACCGGGAGCCCGACGTGGGATTCGATCCCGGGTCTCCAGGATCGCGCCCTGGGCCAAAGGCAGGCGCTAAACCGCTGCGCCACCCAGGGATCCCCTGAATATGCATTTCTGATGGATGCATTTCTAGGAGCAGAAATACTAGATTATGGGTAATAAACATGTTTACTTTAAGGAGCTACTGCCTGATTTTCCTAGAGTTGTGGTATGAATTTACGCTCCCTTCAGCAGAATTTGAGAATACCCTTATTCCACATCCTTGTCAACATTTGGAATTGTAGGTTTAAAAATATTCAGCTAATCTGGTGTGTGTGTGTGTGTGTGTGTGTGTGTAGTGGTATTTTTTTGTGGTTTTAGTTTGTATCCGCATGAGGGCTAATGAACTCATTGTCTTATGTCTATCAGACATAAGATGCCTTATGTCATTTGGATGCCTTCCCTAGTAACTATTCAATTCTCTTCCTGACTTTTCTCAGGTTTGCTATCATTTTATTGATTTATAGGACTTCATTTTATATTCTAGATAAAGCCCTTTATTGATTGTATGTGTTGCAAATATCTTATTCTCTGCCTTGCATTTTCATTCTTTTAATGATGTCTTGATGAATGGATGTTCTTAATTTTGATATAGTCAAATTTATCAAACTTTTATTTTATGTTACTGATGTGTTCATTTTAGAAGTCTTCTTTTACCCCTGAGGTCAGGAAGATAGTCTCTCACATTATCTTCTCAAGGTTTTGTCATTTGTCTCTCACATTTAGATCTAGAATCTATAATCTACCTAAAATTGATTTTTTTAATGAAGTACAGTAGGGGTCAAATTTTATTATTTCTGTATGGGTATCTGTTTGTGCCAGTGACATATATTCCAAATGCCTTTCTTTCCCCATTACTCAATAGTGCTACCGTCTTCATCTGGGTTTTCTAAAAGCAGAGCCATGGGGCAAAAGGTGCATGGATATTGTTCATTTGAGAACCCCAGGTAGCAGAGGTACAAGACTGGGAAAGTGAAACAAGAAAACAGACTTGGTACAGGTTACATAATAGAACCGGCTACTGCTATATGTTACTGGTGCTCAGTCTTTTTAAAGGAGCCGCACGAAATGCAACTTAGTATGCCTGGGAACAAAAGGCATTTCTTCACTGGGACCAAAGCTGGCATCACAGGTATTAATTCCTCTACACCTCCAGGTTGCAAATGTGTGAGTGCTGAATGTGGACATTATAGAAATCCTAGGAAGAAAGGTTTGCAGTGTGCATCAAAAGCAAGATATGGTGAGCAGCACATGCATGATGCTGGTGAAGACCGACATGTTGTTGAAATAACAGGCTGAAGTTAAAGGTGTAATGGAGAGGATTTTCATGTAATTCATAACAGGATCCTTATTCAAATCCATTGATGTATTTATCTCTATTTGAACTAATACCACACTTTATTGAGAATTGTAGCTTTATACTAAGTCTTTCTACTCAATGGATAATGTTCTCCTTATGAGTGATGAGTGATGGTTGAGTGATGGTTGTTTGCACTTCTATGTACATTTTAGAGTTAGCCTGTCACTCCCACAAGCAAACATTTTGGGACTTTGATTGAAATTACCTTGAATCAAAAGAAGAGGAAAGAAAGAAAGAAAGAAAAAGAAACGAAGGAAGAAAGGAAGGAAGAAAGGAAGGAAGGAAGGGAGGAAGGAAGGGGAGAAATTACTTTGAATCTATAGATAAGTTTAATGAGAAATGCCATCTTGACAACATTGAAGCTTTCATGAACATAGTTTATCATTTAATTATTCTAAATAATGTTCTTTAACTTTTCTGCAAAGAAGTCTTATACATCTTTGTTAGTTAAATTTCTAGATATTTGTTTTTTTTTAATTTTCTAACTTTGTTGCTGTTATATGGGAAACAAGATTTTTTGATGTCCAGTGATTTTACAAAACTCATTAGTACATTCTCATAATTTGTAGATAATTTAGGTATTCTGCATATTGCAGTCACAGCATTCATGAATAATGATGGTCTTGTTTCCTCCTTTCCATTTTCTGCATGATTATAGCTCTTTCTTACCTTACTGTCCTGGCTAGGACCAACAATACAGAGTGGAAGGAAGGATGATGGTGGGCATGCTTGCTCTCCCAGTCTCAAAGGGGGAATTTTAGTATTTACAATTAAGTTGCTAATTAGACTTTATAAAAGAAATTCTTTATTAGATAAAGGATGTTATATTTCTGCTTGTAGATTCTTTTTTTTCCTTCTGATTGTAGATTCTTAAGAGTTTTTAAAAATCATGAATGGATTTTGAATTTTATTTAATAGCTTTTTCACAACTATTAAAATACATATTTTTCTTCTTTATCACATTAATGTGATGAATTACATTGATTTTTTTTACTCTGTATTTTAGAATAATTTTAGATTACAGAAGAGTTGGAAAGATGGTACAAAATGTTTCCATATGCATTCACCAATTTCTTTTAATATTAAAACCATGGTGTGTTTATTAAAATGAAAATTGGATATTTAAGAAAAGTTAAACCAAACTTAATAGAATAAACTTCAAATTGGTTATAATTTTTACTTTTTATATATTTCTGGATGTGTCAAGTTTTTAAAAATGTTTTTATGTTTATGAGTAAGATTTTCTTAAATTTTCCTTTCTCATATTGTCATAGTCAGGTTTTTATATCAAAATATAATCAAAATATGAATTTGGGAACTTCATTCCCTTTCTGATCTTTGGAGGAGTTGGTGAAAGATTAGCACTATAGTTCTTTCAATGTTTGGTAGAAGTCTTTGTGAGTAGGTTGTTAAATTATGGATTCCATTTATTTGGCAGTTACAGAACCATTCAGGTTTTCTATTTCTTTTAGATTCAAATTCCTAATTTGTATATTTCTAGGAATTGATCCACTGAACCACAGTTTTCAAGTTTATTGTCTTGAAGTTGTTCACAATACCCTCTTACTGTCTTTTTAATTTTTGTCAGATCTGTAGTGATAGGCTCCCGTTTATTCCTGATAGTGTTTATTTGTTCCTTCTCCTTTATTTTCTTTAATCATCTCATCAGAGGCTTATGAATTTTGTTCCTTTTTTCAAAAGACTAATACTTTGTTGATTCATTTTACTGAATATTTATTTCACTGGTTTCTGTTACTATATGAACATGGTTTCTCTCCTATTTACTTTGGTTTTATTTTTCTCTTCTTGATCTAACCTCTTAAGATGGATGCTTATTTATTAATTTGTGGTCTCCTTTTCGAAATAATGTGTTTGTAAACTGTAATTTTACCTCTAATTACAGTTTTGGCTTAATCTCACATTGATAAGGGACATTTTAGTTATTATTCAGTTAATATATTATCTAATTTGTGTTTCAATGTTTTCTTTAATTCACAGGTTGTTTAAAGTGTATTTCTTAATTTACAGATGACGTTTTCTACTTATTTTTGTTCCTTGTTTAATTGCACTGGAGTCAGAAATTGTGTGCTTCTAATCTATTGAAATTTGTACCACCTTTGGGATCAGGACATGATCAGTTTTTGTAAGGGTTCCATGTGTGCTTGAAATGAATGTGTGTTCTGTAGTCCTTGAACACAATTTTCTGTATATGTCCCTTAGGCTGTGACTGCTACTTGTGTTCAAATTTTCTATACCTTTGTTGATGTTTTGCCTGTTTGTTATGTCAATTACTGAGAAGGATGTATTTAAATTGCTCTGATTGTCGACTGGTTTATTTTTCCTTGTAATGATGCTGATTTTTTCTGGTGCATTTTGAAGCCATATTATTAGGTAATTTAGATCTTCCTCATGAATTAAATATTTGACTTTACTTGAGGATTTTGAGCCAATAGAGTCAGGAGATAACTTGGGTTTGGGGTGTGTAGTTGCTGTGGTAACATTCTGTGTACCATGTTTTACATTCCTCTCTCTGTACCTTGTATTTAGGAGAAGGGGTAGTTTGCTAGCTGGTTTTCCTCAAGGTCAGCACTACCACCAACTTAAAGTTTCATTTCACACTTCACTTCAGGGAGTCTCTGTCTCTCACATTTTGGTCTCTTTGAGTCCCTCCTTCTGTCTCCCAGAAGTTCTGTTATTCCTGGTAACTAGACACTTGTTTGTGAGGGTTGGCTGAGGAGCATTCTTCTTCTTCTTTTTCTTCTTCTTCTTCTTCTTCTTCTTCTTCTTCTTTTTTTTTAGAATGAAAAAAAGAGAATGTTTTATTTAAATTCCATTTGCCAACATACAGTATCACACCCAGTGTTCTTTCCATCAAGCACCCTCTGTAGTGACCATCATCCAGTTACCAGGTGCCCTTTAATGCAGCAGAAATGTGTTCGGAACAGGAAGTCTTGTGTAGTGGTATGAGCAGCTTTCATGGTTTAGTGAACATGTGTCGCTGGGAATTGGCTTTAAATGCTTCCAAGACTTTGTTCTCATTAGGTAAGAGAATAGTAGAGGGAGCTGGAGTTGGGTCCGTTGGTCCACAGAGAAACCTGGAGGGCTCTATGTGTGGACATTTTTCTGTGTTCACATGTCTCTCCAGTTTTTCTGGGTACAGTTTGGCCTCAGATCTCAGTCCTCTGATGGATTTTGGGAGGACTTGTTGATTTTCAGCTTCTTTGGCATTTCTCTTATTGCAATGACAGGATTAATGATGTCTAAACTCCACACATATCAGATGACACATTGGAAGTCTACTAAAGTCATAGAATATACCCTTAGCAAAACTCAACTACCATATGATCTGTCTTATATGTGAAATTCAAGAAGAAAACCATATGAACACAGGAGAAGGGAAGATAGAATGAAAAAGAACAGAGACAAAAGCAAATATAGGAGACTTTTTTTTTTTTTAAAGATTTTTTATTTATTTATTTATTTATTTGTGATAGACAGAGAGAGAGGCAGAAACACAGGCAGAGGAAGAAGCAGGCTTCATGCCGGGAGCCTGATGTGGGACTCGATCCCGGGACTCCAGGATTGCGCCCTGGGCCAAAGGCAGGCGCTAAACCGCTGAGCCACCCAGGGATCCCCCTAAGGAGACTTAATTCTAGGAAACAAAGTTGATGGGGGGGAGGTAGGTGGGGAATGGGGTAATTGAGGGATGGACATTAAGGAGGGATTATGACTTAATGAGCACTGGCTGTTCCATGCAACCTATTGATCACTGAATTCTACCCCTGAAACTAATAATGCATTATATGTTAGCTACATCAAATTTAAAATAAAATTTTTAAAATTCTTCTTAGCTTGTTTCCTCTACACAAGCATATGTATCCTTGAATCGAGATTGCCATCCTCACAACAAGGATGCTCTTGCTGTGTTCACCACAGGGTTAGGGCTCTAGGAGTAGACACCTGGAAACACCCACGAGTAAAGGCATACTGGCAGACAGTTGTCCTGGGCCCTCTGCTAGAAGTCAGGAGCTCTGAGAGGGCAGGGCCCAGGAGATGTGACTTGAAGGGCAGTAGTGCGCCTCCACAGAGTGGTGTCTATGGCGTTGACCTCAGGGTGAGGGGCTGGCTGGGGACCGACAGTCCTTCAGATATGCTCAGGGAGGGGCTGGACGTGGCAGCAGCAGTGATGGGCAGGCTGTGGTGGGGAGGGTCACTTGGACCCCAGTGGGAAGGGAGCCCTGCCAAGTGAAGACAGGAAAATCTATACATCCCAGGTGGGGGCTCTATTTCAGAGGTGCTGGGAGCATCAGGGAGGCACAACTGGCATCTGCTTCAGCTGTAACTGAGGCCTTGTGTTACAGAGGGCCTGCCCACTACACCCAGTAGAGGGTAATCCAGGATGGGCCGGAGTCCTATATGGAGCATTCTTTGTTCTGATTAAGCTTGAGTCTTTGGCAGCTATCATGTCAATTGGTCTTGTGAGTGTGGTCTTCTCAGAGCTCCTGCCTCTTCCCCAGCTGTAGTTCTGGACTTAGCTGTATCTGTTTCTTGCTCAGGGGTAGATGAATTTTTTTCTTTTCCCTTCCCTCAGTTTCAGCAAAATTTCACCTGAGTAATGGGTTGGGGGCAAGATTGTTTCCTCTCTACCTCAGTTTTATAGGGGAGAAAAGGAAAAGGATCTGGGTAGGCTTGGTGGCCCTGCAGTTATGGCTACTGTTCCTCTCCCTCAGTCTGTCCACCAGGAGGGTTGTCCACTCAGGAGCCTACCAATATTTTGGCAGGTGGCCAGTGAGGGCTGTGGAGAAGCAACAACACTTGAATCACATTAACTTCTTTATTTGGAGCCTCAAGGGCCTCTCCTCATTCTCACCTCCCACATCTGACCTTTACTAATTCATGAACAATTCCAGCTGAATTCTTCTTACTAGTGTCTGGCTTTGTCTGTTCCAAGTAAGCAAGTGCTCATGTCCCATCCTCTCCTGCAAGTACCTGTCTCTCCTTAATTTTAGACTTGCTGTTGCCCTAAGACTTCATCTTTCTAATAGGTTTAAGAAAAGTCATGACCTTGAAGTTTTTCTGACTTTCGTGTTATTATTGTAAGGAAGAAATATTTTTTTGTGCTCTCTATATCTCAAATGGACTGGAAGTTCATTGGTTTCTTAAATCTGTACATGGTATCTTTCTCCAGTTTGGGAAAATTCTCAGCCATCCCATCATCTGTTCAAATATTTCTTCTGCTTCATCCTTTCTCTCTGCTTCTTCTGGGTCTCTTATCAATATGCCATGTTAGACTGTTGTCCTGTATTTCTTCTTTTTCTTCCCAGAGGTAATACTGTTTGGAATGCCTTCCTATCTAAATCTATAACTATATCTATATTATATATATCCAATAAATATTTTTTGATATATATATATCTCCAAAAAATATTATGTGATATTCATTTGTGTGTTTTAATTGACACAATTCTAACTCTATATACCTTATTCTTTTCATTTAACATTATGGCTTCTCAGTCTATCCATCTATATAGACCTAGTTCCTTCATTTAAATTATGGTATTGCAAAATCTCTTTATAGTATTTCAGCTGTGAAGGTACCATAGTTTATTTATCAATTTTTCTCTCAGTGAACATGTAGGTTGTTAAAAGCCTTTTACCTCCATTACAACTTTGCTTCAATAAATGACCTCATGTGCAATATCTAGTACCAATATTTCTCTGTGGTATACACCTAAAACCAGAATTGCTGAGTCATAGCTTACTCTACATAGATTTTAAACTTCACCAGATGACGTCAAATTGGTATCTGAAACTATTACAATGCAGTATAATCCATCTGTTTTCCCACATCCTCACCAATGTTTGGTATTATTATACCTTTTGATTTTATTAATCTGATGTGTGTGAAATGATGCCATAACATTTTAATTTCTTCGATGTGAGAGTGTACATTTTTCATATTGTCATTGGTTGTTTTGAGTTTCTCTTTATATCTTTTGCTACTTTTTCCATTTTCTTTTTCTTAGTAATTTGTAGGCCTTCATATTATTTTCACTAATCTTTATTCTGTGTTGTAACTCCTCCTAGCCAGCTACTTATCTTTCAAATTTGTTTATGGTGCTTTTATCACCCAGAATTTTAAAGGGCAAATTTAACAATTGTTCCCTTTATTAATTGTGCTTTTTGTTTTCTTTAACAAATCATTTCAGGTCCCAGTGTCAAAAAGACTTCCTCCTACACTTCTTCAAATAGATTCAAAATTTTTTCTTAACATTTCAATCTAACTCATTAGGAATTCTCGTGTATAGTGTGATATAAAGATTTAATTTTAGTTTTTACCCAAATGGAAATACCATTTATTAAATAATCTTGCTTTCATTCAAAATTTGTGATTTTATATTTCTTACTTTTCAAGTTGCCAATACTTTAGTTTGTTTCTAGGTTCTCTATTCTTTTAATCAATCAGTGGTTTTTCTATACATGAATGCCTTACTCCTTGTTATTGTTTTAATAGGAATTCTCATTTGTTTTAATTATAATGGTCTTTAATTTGGAGAAAATCTTCAATATCTAAGAAATTTAATCTTTCCATCTACAAACCTTATTATTTCTCCATTTATTCAGGTCTTTTTGTGACTTTCAATACCATTTTCCTGAGTCACCTCCATCATCAATTGTAGGTTTTCCTTTACACTTTGCCTCAGCAGGGAGCTCTCTATAACTTTTGTCCCTTAGATTCTCTCCTTCTCTCTATTAATATATTAAATACATTTAATAATATCTCTGTGAAATGCTAAGCACCTTTTACTAGACCTATTTCTTGATGTTATTATGTTTTCCTCTTGTATTTATTAATTGATTATTAATAATACATAAATACTTATTGATTTTTGTAGTTAATTTTATATCAGGTAACCTTGCTGAAGGTTATTTCATAAGTTCTGACAGTTTCTTTTTTTCTTTTAATTTTCTATATAGACAAGTAATTAGTGAATGACAAAAATATCTAATCTTTGTATTAGTTTTTTCCCCTTGTCTTATTCCATAGGCTAAGCCCTTCAGCAAAATAATCATAGGCATTATAATGAGAATCTTTGTTTTGTTCCTAAATTTAATGGGAATGCTTCTAAAGTTTATCAAGTATGATGTTTGCTGTAGGTTTTTGAAAGGTTTTTGTATCTTTTCTTGCTATTTTTATTGCTATTCTTTGATAAATCTTTTAATAAGAGAATGTGTGAAATATTGTCTACTGCCTTTTCTGTGTACATTGAGATAACCATATGGCCCTTTACCTCAATAGTTGTCTTTAGTGTGGTGATTTTTTTTTTTAGGTGATATGATATTGAAACAATCTTGCATTCCAGGGATAAGCTCTGCCTAGATGTGATTTATTAAATACTGCTGGATTCAACTAATGGGTATTTTATGTAGAAATTTTATATCCATGTATATAAATTAAGTTGGTCCCTTTCTAGTAGTAATATAAAAATATCCCAGTCTTAGAAAATAAGTTGGGTAGTTGTCTTCTTTTTCTAATCTTTGAAACACTTTTCATTAAATATTTAAATTTTAATTATAAAAGTCTTTGAATATTTGTTAAATTCCTTTCTAAAATTGTCCAGGAAAAAAATAAATAAATAAAACTGTCCAGGCCTAGAAATCTTTATGAGAGAGAAATTTTAAAAATATTTCTAATTATTTGATATGGAATAGAGAATTTGCTATGTCATTTTAGTCTGCCATTTTGAGAAAAAGAATCTCACTTTTTTGTACATTATGTTTTCTTCCACCAATGGTAAACAAAGATACTTTTTTTTCCTGAACTTTCAAAATTACAAATAAAAAAATCTCTAATCAATAGAGAATTTAGGGCATGACCTGTGTATATTCAGGGGCTTGTGCTTGACACAAAAATTCTGTTCTTCCTTCAAAAGTGGGTACTGTCATTTGATCCCTGTTGGGTACTATCATTCCTTCCCTGTACAACATGTAATGATTAGAGCTACCATCTAGTGTACCTACTTGCTGCCCTTTATATAACAATAATAACCTTATGAAGAAATTTTTTACTATGTGTATGTTACACAAGAGGAAAAAAGATGATTGGAGAAATTAAATAACTTGACCAAGGTTACTTGGCTAAGAAAGTGGCACAAAAGGCTTGTGAAACCATGTGTGTCTGATTTATTACATCATGGTTGGCACTCAAGAAACATTTGCTATTTCCCTTTAATCCCTGCTTTAATACAGTCTCTAGCTGAAGAATTATTTGTCAAACCAGTTTTCCCTCAAGTTTAATTTGATTTCATTAACTCCTTTCATAACCTCTTTGGCAAAAGCAATACTTACAATATTTTGTTTAGGCAAAAGCAGTGTTAATATTCCCTATGTCTTCCCTATTCTTTTACTTCTTCCCCTAAACTATCTATGCAGAATCTTTTGTGTCTTTGGCTGGATTTATTAAGACAGTCTCAACAGATCCATTTAGTTGAACAAAAGAAATGAATAATTGTTTTCTTTAATCATCATAAGCCAGCCACATGATTGAACAAACATTGTCAAATAAGCAGAATCATCAGAAAGTCCTGTTTCACTGTTTCCATTTTCTAGTAGACCTCTGCTTCAGCACTTGTGAGAGTCAAGGTCAGTGGGGTGAGAAAAGCCCAGTCTTTATTTCAGAATGACTTGATTTTGAATTCTGGCTTTCCCATTCATAATGAGGGGCAAGGGGAAACAGCAAATTGCTCATTGTCTATAGCCTAAGCACTCTCTGACATACTTTCCTCCCTTTTTTAAATTTTTATTTTTTGAGATATTCATACTGAAAGAGTCACCATTTAAAGGCATTACAATTCAGTGATTTTTAGTACATTCACAAGGTTGTGCCGTCATCATCGTGATGATGATCTAATCTAGGACATCCAAATTAGAATTCTTTTTTTCTAATTTTATCACCCCCAAAAGAAACTCTGTACTTGTTACAATCACTCCCCATTACTCTTCAGCACCTAGAATCACTAATCTGTTTTCTGTACCTATTTTAGACATTTTGTATAAATGGAATCATGTGATATATGAACTCCTGTCTGATCTCTTTTGCTTGGCATGTTTTTTTTAAAAGATTTTATTTATTTATTCATGAGAGATACAGAGAGAGAGGCAGAGACATAGGCAGAGGGAGAAGCAGGCTTCCCAATGTGGGACTTGATCTCAGGACCCCAGGATCACACCCTGAACCAAAGGCAGACACTCAACCACTGAGCCACCCAGGTGCCCATTAGCATGATGTTTTTAAGATTCATTCATGCTGTAGTATCTGTTAATTTTTCATCCTTTTTATGGCTGAATAATATTCCATTATATAGCTACACCACATTAGTTATCCATTCATTGTTGACAGACATTTTTGTTTCTACTTTTTTGGCTCTTGAAAATAATACTGCTATGAAGATTCATGTAAAAGATTTTTTGTGGAAATATATTTTAATTTCTCTTAGTGTATTCCCAGTAGAAATAGTGAGTCATATGTAACTCTATGTTAACTTTGTGAGGAAGGGTCAAACTATTTTTTACTGCAGTCACATAATGTTACATTATCATCAGCAGTGTATAAAGGTTCTAATTCCTTCACATCCTCCTTAACATTTGTTATTTTACTTTTTTTTTGTTTTGATTATAGTCATCCTGGTGAGTATAAAGAGGCACCTTATTGTATTTTTGATTTGTATTTCCGTTATTTAATTTTTCTAATCACTAATGATGTTGAGTATCTTTGTGCATGCTTATTGACCATTTGTATATCTTTGGGAAATTTTCTATTCAAATCCTTTTGCCCACTTTTAGGTTGTATTTTTTGTTGTTGTTGATGAGCTGTCAAAGTTAATATATTGGATTCCAGACCCTAATCAAATATAGGACTTGAAAATACTCTTTTTTTCCCCATGTTTGGGTTGTATTTTATTTCCTGGAAAGCTGACACACATTAGATGCAATATATTGTTTAGTCTTATAGCATCTTTGTTAAATAGGCAATATTATACCCATTTTATAGCTGAGAAAATAGTCATGGAAGTTATATGGCTTGTTCAAGTTTATACAGCTAGTAAGAGGCAGGAGCTAAATTCAAACCAAATCTTGAGTTGAAAGTCCAGGAACTTACTGACCAAAGCAATGCAGGATTTACGACCAATCAAGAAGTACAGACATGGCTATGGGCTCAGAGGAAGCAGAAACTGATATGAATCACAGTGGACTAGAGAAGATTTAAGGAATCAGAATTTCAAAAGTGTACATAGAGAGGAGCTTGGCACATGGTTCAGGAAGATAATATTGTTAGCAAAGGCCTTGATGTAGGAAAACAAAGTTTATTTTAAAATCAAGAAATAGGGCTGCCTGGGTGTCTTACTTGGTTAAGTGGGTGCCTTTGGCTCAGGTCATGATCTTGGGGTCCTGAGATTGAGCCCTGAGTTGGGCTACCTGCTCAGCAGGGAGTCTCCTTCTCTTTCTCTCTGCCCCTCCCCCTTACTCATGTGTGCTCTCTCTCTCTCAAATACATACATAAATAAAATCTTTTTTTAAAAAAAGAAATTGTTCTGGAGTGGAGTGGAAGACTGGAGTGGAGGATATTGTAGGCAATCATGAAAGATGACACTAGAAAATTAATTTAATGTCAGACATGAAGGGCTTAGGTGTTACTACTTTTTTACTATGGGCAGGAAATGGGGCACCATGGAAGCTTATAATGGAAATGACAGGATAATAGCAGAGTTTTAAGGAAATTAGGCAGAGTAGATGAATAGAAACAAGGACCAGAAGAAGACATTGTTGGAAATTGGATGTAGATTTGTTATGAAATGACAGAAGCCTTGTGGAAACGATAGGGATAGAAAGTAAAGTATAGAGACACAAAAAACATTTCATAGGAAGAATCTGTAAGTCAATTACTACATGATCATGATGTGTAAATATAATGAGTTATATCCAGCTTAATGCTACAAGTTAAATTTAGGAGTAATAATAATAAAAATAATTCTTGACATCAAATAAGTATTTTTTATTTGTTTTTTATATAAATTTATTTTTTATTGGTGTTCAATTTGCCAACATTCAGAATAACACCCAGTGCTCATCCCATCAAGTGCCCCCCTCAGTGTTTGTCACCCAGTCATCCCCACCCCCTGCCCACCTCCCCTTCCACCACCCCTAGTTCATTTCCCAGAATTAGGAGTCTCTTATGTTCTGTCTCCCTTTCTGATATTTCCCACTCATTTTTCTTCTTTCCCCTTTATTCCCTTTCACTATTTTTTATATTCCCCAAATGAATGAGACCATATAATGTTTGTCCTTCTCCGATTGACTTATTTCACTCAGCATAATACCCTCCAGTTCCATCCACGTCAAAGCAAATGGTGGGTATTCGTCGTTTCTAATGGCTGAGTAATATTCCATTGTATACATAAACCACATCTTTATCCATTCATCTTTCGATGGACACCAAGGCTCCTTTCACAGTTTGGCTATTGTGGACATTGTGGCTATAAAATCAGGGTGCAGGTGTCCCGGTGTTTCACTGCATCTGTATCTTTGGGGTAAATCCCCAGCAGTGCAATTGCTGGGTCATAGGGCAGATCTATTTTTAACTCTTTGAGGAACCTCCACACAGTTTTCCAGAGTGCCTGCACCAGTTCACATTCCCACCAACAGTGCAAGAGGGATCCCTTTTCTCCACATCTTCTCCAACATTTGTGGTTTCCTGCCTTGTTAATTTTCCCCATTCTCACTGGTGTGAGGTGGGATCTCATTGTGGTTTTGATTTGTATTTTCCTGATGGCAAGTGATACGGAACATTTTCTCATGTGCTTGTTGGCCATGTCTATGTCTTCCTCTCTGAGATTTCTGCTCATGTCTTTTGCCCATTTCATGATTGGATTGTTTGTTTCTTTGGTGTTGAGTTTAATAAGTTCTTTATAGATCTTGGCTAGGAATAAACCTAACCAAAGAGATAAAGGATCTATGCCCTAAAAACTACACAACACTTCTGAAAGAAATTGAGGAAGACACAAAGAGATGGAAAAATATTCCATGCTCATGATTGGAAGAATTAATATTGTGAAAATGTCAATATTACCCAGGGCAATTTACATGTTTAATGCAATCCCTATCAAAATACCATGGACTTTCTTCAGAGAGTTGGAACAAATTATTTTAAGATTTGTGTGGAATCAGAAAAGACCCCGAATAGCCAAGGGAATATTAAAATAGAAAACCATAGCTGGCAGCATCACAATGCCAGATTTCAGGTTGTACTACAAAGCTGTGGTCATCAAGACAGTGTGGTACTGGCACAAAAACAGACACATAGATCAATGGAACAGAATAGAGAATCCAGAAATGGACCCTCAACTTTATTCTCAACTAATATTCGACAAAGGAGGAAAGACTATCCACTTGAAAAAAGACAGTCTCTTCAATAAATGGTGCCGGGAAAATTGGACATCCACACGCAGAAGGATGAAACTAGACCACTCTCTTTCACCATACACAAAGATAAACTCAAAATGGATGAAAGATCTAAATGTGAGACAGGATTCCATCAAAATCCTAGAGAAGAACACAAGCAACACCCTTTTTGAACTTGGCCACAGTTACTTCTTGCAAGATACATCCACGAAGGCAAGAGAAACAAAAGCAAAAATGAACTATGGGGACTTCATCAGTATTTTTTATTTGTGAAGGAAAAAAGAAACACCATGGACAACTCATCTTAATGAATGGGTAATAATTTAGTTGTAGTACAATATTCATGGTGGACAAAAGGATATGCTGTGTCTTGAAGGTGTTACATAATCCCCACAACAGCCTTGGTTTACCGATGAGAAAACTGTGGCTCAGATAGGTCAAACAACGTTGTCAAAATTATACAGATAGTGTGATGATTAAATTTATGTGTGAACTTGATGGGTCATGGGGTGCCCAGATATTAGGTTAATATTCTTTCCAGGTGTGTCTATGGGGATGTTGCTAGATAAGATTGGCATTTGAACAAATAAACTGAAAAAAAAAAAAAAAACCTGTTTGCTCTCCCCAGCATGGACGGATATCATCCAAATCATGGAGAGTCTGAATAGAACAAAAGAGTCCAAGAAGGGAGAATTTTCCCTTTCTCTGCCTGAGTACTTGAGCTGGGACAGTGAATTTCTGTCCTTAGACTGGAAATTACACCATTAGCTCCCTTGGTTCTCAGGCCTTTGGACTCAGATTGGGACCTAAACCATCATTTCCTCTGGTTGTAAGTCTTTCAGACTTACTGTGAACTATACCATCAGCTTTCCCGGGTTTCTAGTTTGCAGACAATATAATGTAGGACACTTCAACCTCCATTGTCACATGAGCCAGTTCTTCACATAAATTGTGTGTGTGTGTGTGTGTGTGTGTGTGTGTGTGTGTGTCCTATTGGCTCTGTTTCCCTGGAGATCTCTGACTAATAAAGCTAGTCAGATATTAAGTAGAGATTCAAGCTCAGATTTGTCATAATGCAGTGTGAAGAGTCTAAGAAAACTACCAGTTTTTAATCTTGAAAAACTGGGATAAAAGTAAGATTATTAGCTGAAATAAATCTCAGGCTTTTGAAAAGAAATTGAGGGAGGAAGAAGATATTTTGTCTTAAGTTCCACATAAAAAGGGGCCATTTACTTGGAAATATTCAAACAGAGGTAGAATGAGAGAGAAAGGCAAGATTTGTGTGAGTGTATGCACGCGTGTGTATAAGAAAGAGAGAGAAGGGTAAAGATTTGTAGCATATGCATAGCAGGTGGGTTGAAGCCATGGAAGATAATCCAGTCACTAGAGTAGAATGGACAGAGTGACCTTAGAAAGGTCCAGGTGAGGGAGGGGAAGATTGAACTAAGAGATGGAAGAAGATGAATTGTCAGAGAATTAGCAGGAAAACAAAGAATTAAAAGGAGAGTGTGCAGGAAAGTTGAGAAAAAAGAAAGAAAAGGCAGTGCTGTGCCATATGGTGTTTTGTGATGCTTCAAAAACTTACTTAAGAGAGATGTGGTGTGGACTCAGTCCAGGGATTTGAAGTATCAGAGCACCATCAACAGAAAGAAAACAGGCTATAAGTTTAATTATGTAAGTTGGGCAGTGGTTTAGAAGGAAAGACGGCTGAAGTTAGAGGAATGCCAGATCTAGAGATAATTATTTGGAGTTGATGGGGTTCTGTATATGATTGGAGAGAGAAAGAAGGACAGGTATAGAAATCAAACCAAACCAAAGCTTTAAATTGAAGAGATAATATTTGTAATGGTGGTGCTAGATGCCTACTAGTGGATAGGAAAGGTTTCTGTTGTTGTTTAAAGTAGAATGTTAAAGCTTATTTTCAGGCAGTGTAATGGGCACTTAATTCTCTCTACTTAGTAAGCTAAACACAATTATTATTAATTTTTGGAAACATTGAAATTGATTCTCCCTTTAGGGGCATTGGGTCATTCACCTATCCCTAAATCACATAGTGTGAGTAATCACTCATGAGCTTGTATTTGAGAATAATTCTTTCTCTGAGTTTTACTTATGGGAATTTGGATGACAGAAGTGGAGTAGTGTCATCTCTAATAATAACAACTAACATTTCCTGTATATTTACTACATTCCTGGCACTGTTTTAAGTATATTATATGTATTAACTAATTTAATTCTCTCAAACACCCTATATGGTAGATACTATTATGGATGAGGAAACTGAGACCCAGAGAATTTAAATAACTAACCCAAAATGGCAGCGGTGATGGTGGTGTCAAAACTGAAACCCAAAAAGGTGGTCTTGCTCCAGTGTTTGTGCTCATTACCTCTATACTATAAACTGCTTAATATTGTGTTGTCCTTGAAGATTTCCAAAGCCGTTTTTCATTTCTGTAATTTCTCATCACCCATGTAGGATGTGTTTGCACTTTTCAGCGAAATGGAAACTGAAGCGTAGGAAAGTTTACACTGTCACCAGTGAGTAAGGGATTGAATATGAAATGATCTCCATGTCTCCCTACTTTTATAATTGTGTGCTTCTCCTTAGGAGATGGTGGAAAGTAAAAGGGGTCAAGACCAGACATTGTAAATATAGGGACTCATCCCAATTCTCATTCATCAGCTATGTGACCACCATCAAAGTACTTACATAATCAAGTTCTTGGTTTTTCTCTCCATAAAATGAAGGGGGTGGGATTGGCAATACTCTGACTCTAGAGTGGTAAATTCTAATATAAACACAATGCAAACCATGTATATAATTTAAAAATTTTTAATAGTTGCATTAAAAAAGTGAAAACTACTAAGTAAAATTAATTTTGATCATATGTATAATTTAACCCAGTTTATCCACCAAATGATCCTCTTGGCATCAATCAATATAAAATCATTGCATTCATATATATATATATATATGAATATATATGTACATATATATATGTATACTGAATCTTCAAAATCTGATGTGTTCTTTATATATACAACACATTTCAGTTTGGACTAGCCACATTTGGAGTGCCCACAGTCTGAACTTGCCACATTGGCCAAGCGCTCATTGGCCACATGTGGACAACACAGAGCTCTACCGTAAGTAACAAGTAGCATGAAATCTTTTTTTGAAGACAGGTAGCTAGAAACATCACAGCCAGAAACAGATGCTGAGATATTTTCCTGCCCATCTGCTTAGCTTCAAGTCTTCCTTTTCCTCAAGCTCCAAGGCATCTGCCTGCCTCAACTAAGTAGAGTGGGAAATTATGACTGATGGTCCTCTTCCTACAGCCCCAGCCCTGCAACAGGCAGTACCTGTAAAGCCCACACAACAAGGGCATCATCTTTCCAGGCTGACAGCCCTGGGAGATGACACTCGTGGTAAATTAAGCGGAATGCTGATGAAAAATGAAGTGTGGTCACAATCTAGCAGTACTAGCAGTAGGCAGAGTCTGCTGTGGCCCTTGACAAATGCATTCTCTCTTAGATCTTTCCATGGCATTCGAGTGCTGGATCATCTATTATTCTGCATGTTATGTATGAGGAGAGAAATAAAATGTAATGGAACTCACATAATCATCGTAAAGGCAGATTTACTAGATACCATCACAGTTCGTCTGGGGGAGGAAATCCCCTTGCAAGAGGGCATGCTTGTGAAAAATATTCTTTACAGTGAATGAAGGCTTTTTTCACACTTTAAGAAGTTCAGGTCAATCCTAGAGGAGTGGAAGTAGAAAAATTTTCCTTTCATTAATCTGGCAAGCCAACTAAATCAGTACATTTATAAAAACCCAAAGGACCAGTTAATTTTGAACAATTATTTAATTTTAATTGATAAAGGTCCTAGAGATCCACCAGTCTGCTCCTGAGAACACTGAATAGTGCAACCGGGTCCACGATTTTCAACTGTCATAATACCCCCATAAAAATAGAAAATGCATTATTGATATCCATAAGCGATTAACACTAATGAATGCAGTAATAAAAAAGATAACACAGCATCCCTTTTTGGACAAGGATTGTTTTGGAAGCATACCTCTTTGCAAATTAAGCAAAATGATGTGAGACTGAAATTGTGTTACAGAGCTGGGAGGAATCATAGTGATCATCTGGTCCACAGCAATCAGAAACATGGTAACTCACCTCTCTTTTCCATGTGCATGTTGCTAATCAGTGCATTTTCCCACTAAGCATGAATGTAGCTTCAAAATTCCTCTAAACAAGGAGTTCCTTGCAGCAAATACCAAGCAATCATCATTATCAAGAAGACTTGTTCACCCTCCCTCGTCTAGTCTCACCCTCTCATCTGGTACATACATGATAACACAAGACTCAGCTATGTTCCTGTCTACAATCTCATTTACTGAGAATTATCGGTGAGAAGACTAGAGTCCAGGCATACCTTCCAGTCCCTAGGCCTCTTCTCTTATTACTACATTCTACCTGTAGAATGCAAAAACCTGTTTCTTCAGCATGACTATGTCTAGACAGATAGAACTGTGTCTGTCCTTTGTAGACAAAGACCAAATCCCATAAAGGACCATCAACATGACAGTTCTTTAGATTCTTCAGAGAAACCCTTATGCCCCAGTGCAGAGGCCTCTATTATACTCATGTTCTTATGCTGTGATTATTGTTTTATGCTCTGTTTTAGTCATTCTTTAGTTACTTTACTTTTTTAGTTACATATTTCCTTAAAGACATATTTCTCATTTACACTTTCTTTTTCCAGGAGTAGGAGAGAAAATATTAGGAAATAAGTTATCCAAGGAAAGAACACAGGACTAGAAATTCAGTTCCTAAACTCCATTCCTATCTATGTGACAGAAGGGTATAGACAGAGGGTGCTTAAATCTTAAAGATGTCCAAAAATAGACACGATGCTCCCGACATGGATTGACCACTGCAGGATAGGACACTGTTCCAAGTCAGAATATGGATTATTGTGAAGGATTTAGAAAAAGACTCAATTTTGGTCACTTACATACACTATCATCACAGGTTTTTGCCATACATGTATATGACCTTTATAACTTTTTATACAATAATTCTTTAAAACATTTACATTTTTCTTACATAAATTTACTTTGAAAAGAACCTTTTATTACCACCAATAAAAAACAGTTGACATAAATAGAAGGTAGACATAAAAATGAACACAATAAAAATGAAGGAATGTTAATCACTCCTAGTTAAATGCTCTATTACTTGCCAAAGTCTCTTTGTTGAAAGGAGAGGTTATAGGTGTCAGTTGTTAAAAACATACTAGTATCAAATTAAGACTTTATAATAACTAAAAGAATGGAAAGGAAAATGATAGAAGAATAATTCTCTCTCTATTTAAATAACAATGATGTGAATTATTTTCTCCCTATATGATTTAAAGATGTGCCCACACACTCCTAACAACATCTCCCGAGTCACTTAATGTGATGCCTCTCACTGTCCTCCATCACCCCATGGGCAGCCAGGGTATGCATCCTACACCCAGGAAAATATGAATCCTGTGTACTTCTGTCACTAGATTTCCTCTTGGCTACCTAAAGAAGCAATGCCTTCTTTTCAAACTCAGAGAAACATATTTCTCCCTCCAGGAGCCACTAGCCTTTTCCTTCTGTGGTCCTTCCTCTGCTCAGCTCTGCTGCTTTAATACTGTGCCCTAAGTCAGGATGTTTCAGTGCAAGTTCTCTGTGATGTTTTCTCATGTCTCTCTGAGTGATTTATTTTTCTCCTTGATGATTTTGAGGCTCTCTCCTGCCCAAACTGATCTCTGACAAAATTGGGAAACTTCATGCCTTAAGAAATCAGTCTCCTACAAGAGCCTTAATGCTTCAGAGACCACACAGATACTGTTCTTTCTGTGGAGTCATATGAGAGATGTGGAAAGCCCTTCCTGACAAGTTCCCTCTGCCTTACAACCCTGGTTTGTCATCTGAAGTCCCGCCATTTGAGATGTGGGGAAGGGTGCAGGCTCTTAAGTTTGATTCTCTGGGTTTGAACCAAAGTTACACCACCTGTGTAACTTTGAGAAAGTTAGTGTTTCAGTGCCTCAGTTTACTTATCTTTAAAAGGGGAATTATACTAGTAGCCATGTTATAGGATTGTCATGATAAATCAATGAATTAATTCATATAAAGCATTTAGAAAACGGTGCCCTCCATGCAGTACTCACTTGAGTGCTAACGATGATGATGACCATCAGAACATATTTCCTCAAAGACATATTTCTTGTTTACTTTTTTTTTTTTTTTTTTGCCAGGAGCAAGAGAGAAAAGGTTAGGAAATAAGCTAGCCAAGGAAAGAACATGGGGCTAGAAATTCAGTTCCTAAATTCCATTCCTATTTATGTGACAGGAGGCTGTTTAAAAAACAAAAACAGGGCAGCCCCGGTGGCGCAGCGATTTAGCGCCGCCTGCAGCCTAGGTCGTGATCCTGGAGACCTGGGATCGAGTCCCACGTCGGGCTTCCTGCATGGAGCCTGCTTCTCCCTCTGTCTGTGTCTCTGCCTCTCTCTCTCTCTCTCTCTGAATGAATAAATAAATCTTTTTAAAGAATAAATAAAAATAAAAAACAAAAAACCTGGTACTTTGGTCTCTGTAGCTATAAAAATGAGGAATATTATAATACGCATAAGTATCAGTACTTTTAAAGTGATTCTCTCAGCAAACTTGTGAGAGAGTTCAAGATAATTTGTCTGTAAGATTCTAAGAGATTAAATGGCATATTCAGGAATTAGCCAGTTTGTAAGGTGAGTGCTGGGACATTTGGGCCATGGTCTCCTTTGCTTACTGTAGAGATAAAGATGCAGTGAAGATCTAGAAAATAAATATTTAAAAAAATAAATATAAGAATATACACTTCATGAGCACCTAAGTGGCTTAGTGGTTGAGCATCTGCCTTTGGCTCAGGTCATGATCCCTGGGTCCTGGGATGGAGTCCCGCATCAGGCTCCTCACAGGGAGCCTGCTTCATCTCCCTCTACCTATGTCTCTGTCTCTCTCTGTGTGTCTCTCATGAATAAATAAATAAAATCTAAAAAAAAAAAAAAGAATATACACTTCACAGAGTGGTGGTAGCTGGGACAATCACATCCACTTTCAGAGTTTTTCTATCATCCCTATGTTGATGATGTCTCAAACTGCATTTCTAAATCGTGGCCTCTCTCCTAAGTTTTAGGTTTTTATTTCCAGCTGCCTTTTGAAGTTTCCACAGTTGCCGCCAACTCAACCCAAATATATCTCAATACCCTCTCCTCTATGTGCCCTGCTCTTATTCTCTTGATTCCAATTAATGTTATCATCCACTGCCAGCATCGGCATCATCCTATATTCCCTCTATCCTTCATCCCACACTGTAATCAAGTCATGCCAATCTTTCCCTTTAAGTATTTCTACAGGGACGCCTGGGTGACTCAGTGGTTGAACGCCTGCCCCTGGCTCAGGGCATGATCCACAGTCTCAGGATCGAGTCCCACATCAGGCTCCCTGCCTAGAGCCTGTTTCTCCCTCTGTTTACATCTCTGCCTTTCTCTCTGTGTGTCTTTCATAAATAAATAAATAAAATCTTAAAAAAAAGTATTTCTACAAATCCTTTCTCCTGCTACTTCCTACCCCAATGGCTTGGTTCAGATCCTCTTTACCCATTTTGTGGGTGATTGCCATTGTCCTTTAGGTGCCTCTCCTCCCTCTTGTCTTGTTCTTCACACTGCATCCACTGCACTGTAGTCAAAGCACCCTCTCCAAGATGCATAACACTTTCCATTCCCAGAAGAATAAAGCCTCTGATACTTGGTATTATAGACCTGCCCCTGTCTCTGATTACTCATCCACCCTTTCAGGCTCACCTGCAACATGGCCCTGACCCTAACGCTATGTCTTGCTCTAGGCATTCTGAGGAGCAGCTTCTCTACACATTTCTTTCTTAGTTCTCACCACTGGATTATGGGGTTCTTGAGGGAAGAATGATCTCATCCACCCAAGGGGCAGTCTGATAAAGTAGTTAAACAGCAGGAGCCCTGGAATCATAGTACCTGAGTTGTAATTCTAGTGAAGCTCTCTGTTAATGGACAAATTATATAATTTTCCTATGATGTTATTTTGTGGTCCTCAACCTTGGCCACATTTTGGAAATACAAGCAAAGTTTTTAAAAAAATGATGCTGAGCATCCCGGGTGGCTCAGCAGTTTAGCACTGCCTTCACCCCAGGGCGTGATCCTGGGGTCCTGGGATCAAGTCCCACATCAGGTTCCCTGCATGGAGCCTGCTTCTCCCTCTGCCTGTGTCTCTGCCTCTCTCTCTCTCTCTCTCTCTCTCTCATGAATAAATAAATAAAATCTTAAAAAAAAAAAATAAAAAGAATGACGCTTGGGTCTTGCCTTCAGAAGTTCTGGCTTAATAAGTCTGGAGAACAGCCAGGCTATCAGGAATTGTAAAAATTCCCCAAGTAGTCTAGTGTGCAGCCAAAGTTGAGAACCACTGCTCCATCTTCTTATCCCTAAAATAAGGATAATAACAGTCTGTACCTCCTAGGGTTGTTTGATGATTAAGTGACTTAATTAATGTAAAGGTCTTAGTACAATATCCGACATATTATATGGAATCAGTAACTATGGCTTACAATTTATTTTAAAATCAATGGCTTTATTATTAACCTTTTTGTTGTGAAATAAATCACACAGAGAAAAATAATAAAACATAAATATATAGCTTAGTTATTATAAAGCACCATCTATAGAATCACCTCCCACATCAAGAAATAGAATATTTCTACCACATCATAAGGACTCCCATATTCTTTCCTAATTAGAATCTTCCTTCCACAAGGGTAAGCACTATTTTGACTTTTATGATATACACTAATATTTTACATAGTTATCACCTATTTATGCATCTCTACATGTTGCAGGCTAGTTTTTTCTGTTTTCAAACTTCATTTAAATGGAATAATTTGTGTCTTCTTTTGCTCATTATTTTGACAAGGAGAGTCATTTATGATATACATGTACCTTTATCTTCATGCAGTATTGTTTGGATACATCACAGTGTATTTATCCATTCTATTGTTGGTGGATATTTTACTTGTTCCATAGCTTTTAGCTCTTACACATAATGCTGCTATGGTCACTGTTCTTCATATCTCTTGATGCAGATACATAAGCATTTGAGTTGGATGATTCACAGAAGAGGCTAGATCACAGGGTAGGTGTATGTCTAGCTTTCATGGACACCAGCAACCTTTCCAAAGTGGCTTTTACCAGTTTCTTTTTTTTTTTTTTTTTTTTGCTTTTACCAGTTTCAAGTCCCACCACCGGAACATGAGAGTTCCCACTGTTCTGTATTCTGTGCAACACTTGGTATGTTCAGTTTATTTTTAGACAGTCTGGAGACAATATAGTGGTTTCTCTTTGTAGTTTTAGTTTGCATTCACCTGATTGCTGAGCTTTTTTTTTTTTCTTTTCTGAGAGAAAGAGAGTGATTAGGAGGGGCAGAGGGAGAGACAATCTCAAGCAGGCTCATGCAGGACTTGATCTTATGACGCCAAGATTATGACCTGAGCCAAAATGAAGAGTTGGATGCCTAACTGACTGAGCTACCCAGGTGCCCTGAGGCTAAACATATTTTTATATGTTACTGGACATTTTGTCAACCCCGGTGCCTGTTCAATTTATCTGTTCATTTTTCAATTAGTCATCATTGTCTTAGGGATTTGTAGTTTTAAAATATACTTATATTCAAGATATGAAATCCTTGTTCAACCTCATTGAAGTGTAAAACATATCTTCAACTTATGCTCACATTTTTACTCTCTTAATAGCATCCTTTGAGCAGAAAATTCTAACTTAATGTAGTACCGTTTATCAGTCTCTTTCTTTTGAGTTTTGTTTGATATCTTTCCCTACCTTGGGGTTGTCTTTCTAGAAGCTTTATTGTTTGGGCTTTCATATTTAGAGACATATTTGCTTCTGGTGTGAGGTAAGTTCAAGTTTCATTTCCTTCCATAGATAACTTTTCTACTGACCCAGCATTATTTATTGAAAACTTTCTACAGTGTAAACTTGATAAAAAGTCAAATGTCTCATTAAGTATGGGTCTGTCTCTGGGCTCTTCTTTCTCTCTGTCTACCACACTGTTTTAACTACTGAAGTTTTAAAAGAAGTTTTGATATCTAGTGAAGAAAGTCCTCCCAACATATCTTCATTAAAAATTCTTATCTATTCTTTGCCCTTTGCATTTCCATATCAATGTTTAGATAAGCTTATCAAGTTATAAACACACATACACTACCATATATCAGTTGGGATTTTGATTGGAATTACTTTGAACATACAGCTCAAATATAAAATTAACTTCATTACATTATGAGACTTTTAAATTAAAAATACAGTATATTTCCCATTTTGTCTTCTGTAAGTTCCTTCAATGATGCTTTTAAGCAGAACTCCTTAAACTTTAGCATGCTCAGAATCACCTAGATGGCTTGCTATAATCCTGATTGCTGTGTCACCATCTCAGATCTGAGTGCATCTGAGGTGTAACCTAAGTATTTGCACTTAAAGAAGTTCCCAGGTGATGCTTATGATGCTGGTCCTAGGACCATACTTTGAGAACCACTAATTTGTGATTTCCAGAACACTGGTCTTGTATATGTATTTTTAAGCTAATGCTAAGGTATTTGGAATTTGTCAAGGTATTATAATTTTGTTTAAATTTTATTTTCTGTCTACTGTTGGTATTTTTAACATTGACTTTGTATCCATGGACTTGCTATTCTCATTTGTAAATTTTTAAAAATTTATCCATAGGTTGTTTGGGTTTTCTATGTAAACACTCCAGGAGAGTGTCAAAGTACCACTTAGCCTTTCATGTCTATTCTAGTTTGTAATGCCCTAAGGTCAAAGGTGGCCCTACATGTCTGACTTATCTCTGGATTTTTTTTTCTGCAGCATCTTGGTCTAGTATGATACCATAATCTTAGTATCTCTCTCATGCCTTTAAGCAGACACTTTATTTTTGTCTGTATTTTCTGACTGTCCTCAGCTGGAGGACTTCTCTGAGTTACTTTGCAACCTATACCAGAACATGCCCCCTTCCCCTAATTAGAAACCAAGGTCTCCTAATTCTTCTCTGTAGACTAATCTTTATTTCCTTCTTGGATACTCTTCTATTAAACTCTTCAAATCAAACATAGTGCCTGGGATAAGTAAGATAAATACTCTTTATTTAAAATATCAGTGAATGGAGTATAGAAGGAAGTTAACAAAGGTGGTGAAGACAAATTTAACTACTCACAGTTTTGGCCAATACTGATGTTAGAAATATCTGGAAACCTAATACATTTTCCAAGTGATTACTTCTGTATTAAATGTTTGGTCCACCCTATTCACTGGACAAGGGTTTGGGGCAAGTCACATAAATTAAGCCCCAGTTATGACTTATGTAAAATGCAAGAGGGAAGATGATTAATTTGGTAACTTCTAGCTCTACATTATAAGCACCGCATAAGAGCAAAAGCCTGCCGTACGACCTTGTGAGATTCTCTTTATATGGCAGTCCTCTTATAAATATTGGTTGAGTAAAAAAATAAATATTTTAATCTGTAAGTGAATTTTTCTGTTTTATTGTCCTCTTTGAGAACTGACAGGCCTTATCTCCAAAGTCTTCTAAGAATGGTAGTCCAGTTGCTCACAGCTGCCCCTCCTCCCATAATAATAGTGAGAATTGTAAAATATGGAGCATGTAAAGGTATACATGGAAAGGGAATAATGAGGAAAGAATTTATTATGACCTTTTAGAATTTTGAGTTACATTGATACCAGTACTTCTGCAGCCTGATTTTGTTTGCTATGGCTGGAAATATGATGTGAAGTTCATTATGTCTAAACTTAAATATCAGTTAATTACTAAGTATTTAATAGACTGAAATGTACACTTGGTCATAAAAAGTCTTTTCATGAGAAGGTAAAGATGGCATTATAGGAAGAAGAAACAATTTTAGGTAGAATGATTCATGTCACATGCACACACACGCCCTCACACCAACACACATGCAAGAGACACCACTGACTGGCTCCAAGTATCTGCAGTGTTCAGTATACACCTGCTACAAATCTTAGAATGGGAATGCTAGTCCAGGAATTAATTGTTCAGTAGTCCTCCAAGACCACATATTTATAGCACTATTTGGATGACATCTGTTTAGGAAGGTGGCTGGGAAATGAGATTGATTCTAATCTATAAGTGAAGGTATGGCCCCAGATTTGCTAATATTAATTTTGAGACTTTCACTTCTCCAAGTGTTTCTGGCTACCATGATTTTGGGGCTGCAGAGCTCAAAGAGATGACCACAGTAGAAATAACCTTGAATCCTTGATTCTAACAAAGGGATGGACAAACTTATATCTGCTCCCTTGTATCAGAATTAAGTCCTTCATTGCTCTCCAGAAAGAGAGAATAGGTCTGGCTCATCTTTTAAAATGTCATTAGAAAAACTGATTGGTAAGGTTGTCTTTCCAATTCAGTTCAAGAGATACAAGTAAAATTTAACTCTTGGCCAAACAAGCTTCACAATCTTGTTGGGGAAGCACAGACAGCCATGGCAAATTAAAGTACAAAAATAGAGGCTCAAAATGTCATGAAGAATGGGAATAGGGAAGAAAAATCTACAAGAAATACATTCCCATTCCATTATTGGCATGACTTAGAATACTCTCAAATTGGGAGAAATTGGTTTAATTTGATGAATGTTTGGTTCATTATTGTCACTTGTCAATAGGGTGAGTCTTACTCATAAGAGAAATCTACATTGTTACACTTCCTTTCCTCTATCTCTACCACTAACCAAAGCTTCACTTATCTGCCTAGGTCTTTGGGGCATAGTCTTCCTGAGGAAGGAACATAAAATTAATTTCACAATGAGATACATGTTCATTGAGTGAAACAGAGTCACAAGCATTGACACATGGTTCATGAAAGTAGAAAAGGACCATGGTTGTCTGGAGACAGATATGATACAGACCTTTGCATTCAGTAGTATATAATGATATTGACAGGAGTTTCTATAATTCTCAAGACCATATTGTTTTTTCCTTTCTCAAAGAGTCTATTGTATAAGTTGTAGTGTGAAAACTAGAAGGCAGAAGACATAAAGAACCATGTGAATATAGAAAAAGGAACAACTTAATTATTTCTGGAGTTTTTAGGCAACTGATCCCAGGGCACACTTGAGTTGCACCTTAAAGAATGAATTGGATTTTTCTGGGTTGGTAGGAAAGAAGGTCATTTTATACGGGTAAATAGCATGGTCTCCATGGCTCCTCGGCACATGTCCTAAATCTCATTGCCTTTTAAATTCTTTAACCATTCCTTATAATCATGCTTGGGGCTCAAGAATGGATGGCTTCTCCTTCCTCACAATTCATTTTATGTAGGTAGGCACACCTTGCCTTGCCAGTTACTGTCCTTTGCACTGTCTGCTGGAAAAGCAGGGCCATCTGTTCTGACAGACGTTCCCCAGATAACGACAGCAATGCCAAGGGCTTTTCTTTCTCCTCTGACCTACTTAGTCTTCCACAATTCAACATCTCCCCTTTGTTACCATGTTATGTGAGCACTCATTGTTTTCTCCCTCCTTTTCTGCTCAGCATTATTCTTTTTGCTTTTAGGAAAACACTTAGCTACAGAGCCTATGTCTGAGTTATTGTGCTCCTCTATCCTCTTGTAATCCATACGCAATCATCTGCTTATTAAGGTTAAATGAGTTCAACTGATACTATAAAACCTTGATTAATGGCAACATATGGGTAATGCTTCTGGTTAATTGAATTTTCAGGTTAACTGAGGGTTAAATGGGAGATTTAATAAAATTGCCAAGTACTTATCTTTATCTGTTTTATGGCACTTATCACATAATATGTTGCCTTGGTATTTTTCGAGTTCATATTCTATCTTTCTTAATAGACTGTGAACCCTCTGAGGGTAGAGTTTGGGCCCTGTACTTGTCTGTAACTCAATGTGGCCCAACAAATAGTATTTTTAAGACAGTTACACTATTTTCATTGTCATCATCATCATCACATTATCATCATTGTGTCATGGCTACTAGCATGGACTCTGTCACCAGCCAGCCTGAATTGGGATACTGCCTCTGGCATACACTGGTTCTTTTTTTAAGATTTTATTTTTTTTTATTCGAGAGAGAGAGAGTGAGCTCACTTGGGGAGGAACAGAGGGAAGAGACAACAGACTTTGCTGAGTGCAGAGCCCAATGTGAGGCTCAATCTCATGACCCATGAGATCATGACCTGAGCCAAAACCAAAAGCCAGATGCTTAACTGACTAAGCCACACAGGTTCCCCAGTCATTTACTGGTTCTATGGGCTTAAACAAGTCTTTTTACATATTAGTGCCTCAGTTTCCTCATCCATACAATGGGGATGACAACAGTAATTATCTCACAAAGCTGTTAGGAGAATTAAACAGCCAGTCAATAATTATAATGAGGCATTTTATAAGCAAGGCACTTTACTAAATGCTTTACATGCACAATCCCATTTGATGTCACAGGAAGATGCTATAGTTATTCCATCTTACACATGAGAAAACTGGAAGGCAAAGAAATAACTTTCTCAAGGTCATGTAGCTAGTATGCAGTAGAGGCCAGATTTGAATTAAGGAAGTTTGATTTGTTAACCTACATTCCTAACATCATGCTCTTCTGAAATCCTATTTCTGCATCTTCAGAATGATCATACTTTTGGATCTGCATAACAATGAGGAAACCATTTTACTAACAGTGTATGTCCAACACAACCAGCAGATTATAACTATGCATCATAGTAACTGAGGAAGTCAGGCAGACAAGGGCTTCATTGTGACCTTTAGCCTGTGTTTCCAAGACTATCACAGTAGTAGGAAGAGAACACAGTGAATCACCCATTAGCCTTAAAAATTAAGCATGTCATTTGCACTCACATTTCATTGGCCAAATCAAGTCATATGGCCATACCTAATTCAAAGAGAATATAAAAGTACAGAAAAGTACATGGAGCTAGAGTATTCCATGAATAGCAGTAGTTACCACACCCAAAGACTCTCCCAGGCAAAACCCAGGCACAGAGACATAAGGTTACATGGGGAGGTGCACCAACTAAAGAAAACTAGGTCTTTACTCTGGAGAAGGGTTTCTCAACCTTGCCACTGATCACACACTAAACCAGATAATTCTTTGTTATGGGGTGGGGATGGAATCCTGAGCATCATAGGGTATTCAGCAGCATCCCTGACCTCTGTTCATTAGATTGCAGTAGTACCTTGCCTCCTCCAGTTGTTAAGAGTAAAAAATGTCTAGACCCATGTCCAAAGTCCCATGGGAGGCAAAATCACCCCCAATTGAGAACCACTCCTCTAAAGTGACCTATTTGTAACCATAGCTATTGAATCCCAGGAGACTTCTGGTTCTACTATGACCCATTGTATAAATAAGGTGTGTATAGAAGATTTTGCAGATTGGAAAACAGCTGCAGAGGGTCAGTGGCTTGCAGAAAGTTATGGGTTTCAAGTTGACCCAGGAACTTACATCATCTAGATATTTGTCAAGGCCTCTTTCTGCTATACCCTATTTCCAATTCCCCCCCTTTTTTGGTTTTGTTCAGTAACTTTATACTCTGCAAACTTCTTCAGTGAATCTACCTCAAATTGTCAGCCCTTGTAATTTTCATCCTATTTATTTTTCTTGGTTCTCTGTGGAAGTAGGGAACAGCTGGTCATCATGTTCTGTGTAATAACTTTTCATATATTTGAAGACTATTATTAAACCATCCCCAAGCTTCTCTTTGCTGGGTAATTGTTATGCTCAGACATGCTCTAGGAATTGTGCAAAAGCCTGGGAGAAGATAGAGTCTCCAAACTAACATTTGTGTATTAAATTTGAAGAAAAACAAATTTTGACTGAAAATACCAACTGAGAAATAAGGCTAAGATCTGAAACTGTGAGGTTTGGTTTTTGGAGTTTTCTTCTCTTTTTTTTTCTGTTTGTTTATTATAGTTACTGTAGCTGACCTGTAAATTTTAATTTATTACTGTGGAAATTAATGTCCTAATTAAGATTTTATAGTACTTTTAATCTTAATGACGTTTTAATGGAAATCCAATGATGGACAAGATAGTGCATCTTTGCCTGTCACATCTTAGGACATGACTAAACACAATCCAATTAACTGCACTGGCACTGATGAGAGGCTGTGGTTTGAAACAAGGCTTTCCTACAATAATGTATAACTTGGACAATCACTGATAAAAAACTACCATTTATTCCATGCCTTCCGTCTGCCAGGCCAGATGCTAAGAGGTTTACAAGAATTATCTCATTTAATCTCATTAACTCTAAGAGGTAGTTGCCATTATTATCCTTATTTTTCAGAATTAGAAACTACAGATCAGAGAGGTTAAGTAACATGCCCAAGATCACAGAGCTGGTAAGTGGTAGAGTGAGAGTTTGAAATCAAGCAGTCTGACACTAGAGCCTATCATCTTAACTGTATAATACATGGCCTCTGTGCTAAAGCAGGAGCCATGTCTTATTAATTTCTGTATCCCTGTGTCTCATTTCTGGAGTTCTCAGAAATATTTATTGAATAAGGAAGTAGTGAATGACACAGCAGAAATGTGGAACAGCAATATGGGCTATGGTTCAGAACATTATGGGAGTATTATGCCAACTATAGGCATCACTCAGGCATCACTATACCACATCACCCCAGCCCACCCTAGGATGGGTTAGATGCCCTCTCTAGGATTCTATACTAACTTGTGTGTGTGTCTATCCAGGAATTGATCTCATTGCATTATAATGATATTTATGTGCCTCTTTCTCCTGCTAGAGCACTGATTCTCAACCTGGGGCAAATCCCAAGGGACATTTGAAAATATCTTTAGACATTTTTCATTGTCACACTGGGGGTTACTACTGCCATTTAGTGGGTTTAGAGGCTGGGATGCTGCTAAAAATCCTACAATGCACAGGACAGCTCTCTATCATAGTAATCAACCCAAAATCTCATTATTGCCAAGATTGAGTAGCCCTGTCCTACACAGAGAGCTCCTTCACAAAAGCTTCCTTGTGTTCAGGATCATCTTTGTGTCCCAAATGCCAGACACAGTTCCTAACATATCACTGGGGCTCAATATACATGCATCAAAGAAGTGGAGACCAAAAGAATGCATGAACGGATAACAGAAGGAACAATGCAGACTGGATCCCAATTTTGTAGAGTGTCGGTAATCACCTGGGTCCCAGAAGAGCCATTGCCGGTTAATGTGGGACTCTATCAGGCTATGAGAACTCGGATGTGATGAATTCTGAGGTAGCCCACAGGCAGTTGGCATAAATGGAGAGTAGTGGGTTATTATTTTGATATTTTGATGTACAGATCTATGTTTTCCCCCCTTTACTTTCTCTTATTTTATAATCCTTCCATTTATACAGCATCTAGAATGAATATTCTTCTGCCCTCAAAGAAAGGGCCAAGGCAACCAGAACCAGAAAATAAAAGAATAAAATTTATTCCTTGGAGTTTCAAAAGCCAAGGTTCAAGTTTATAATAAAAAGACTTAGAAAAATATAGTCAGTCATGTCCAGTTTCCATGTCTCTTACACTAGATTCAAAGGTCATTTGACTAGAAGCAGAGAAATAAGGATCAGAGTGGCCTTAGGAGGGTCCCTGAGGGGAGCTTCCTATTTTCTTTCCCTCTGTTGAGTTGTGGGCTGGATGGAGAGAAAGCATCCCATAAAGATCTAAAGAGTCTCTAAATAGGAATGTAATCTCCCATCTCTGGACAAACCCCAGGGATTAGGTAAGATTCCAGCTTTCCTTTTCACCTGGAATGGTACAGGAAAAAACAGAGCAGAAATGACTGCATGAAGTGTCTAGATAGAACCAGTAAGCTTTCCAGACCTCAGAGTGGCCCAGAATGGCATAGTAACTCCTCTGTGGTAGAACAAGGCAAGGCCACAGTTTGCAGAGCCAGACCTGCAAGAAGTCTGGGATTGGGGAAAGGAGGATGCAAAAGTGATCTCAGTGAGACTAGACTGGAATGAAGTTATCTCAGAAGATGCCAACATGAATGGATGATAATGGTCCTTATCAATTTCTCCCCACTTACACTATGGCAAAAGGAAGGGTGGGGACATTCTGCATTGAGCTCAGTTTCTACTGCAAAGAAGAAAGCTCAGAATAGAAATTAAATTCAATTTAAGAAAAACAGTTATATTTCTTGTCTCCAATCTTGTGGTTTACTATTTATAGTTCTACAGAAGTTGGTCAGATACGAGGAGCATCTCAGCAACAATCCCAAAGTTAAGGGCAAGCTGTGCATACCTAAATGGGTTACTGACAGGACCAAAGTTTGACTCCAGTACTGAATGGATGGTAAACAAAAAAATTATCAATTCAGAACTTCATTCCTGAGGAGCAAGCCTGGATTCCTGACACCTGAACTGTGTTGCAAGAAGCAGACAGGGCCTGAGAAGTAAATAAAGTTGTTGAGTTCCCAAACTCAGGGACAAGATCAACCTGAATTAGCAATGGCAGAGATCCCATGTGGTGCTCTGAGCATGGGATATAACCTGCTAAAGGTGTTCCTTTAATGGCCATAATGAATGAGATGGGCAGAGTTTAGAGAGAGGGTCACATGGCCTCAGTCTTGGAGAGAAGGACTAGAAGCCTGAGAATACTTGTCTAAATGATTCAGTCTTTGACAAATGAATCTTATTTAAAAAAAAAACAGGCAATGTGAATTATTAGATAAAAGTAATGTCCACACTACTCAAATTGCATTTAAAAAAATCTTGCTGCCTTTTAAAAATTATTTTAAAAATATTTTATTTATTTATTCATGAGAGACAGAGACATAGACAGAGGGAGAAGCAGACCCCCCAAGAGGAACCCGATGTGGGATTTGATCCCAGGATCCTGGGATCACAACCTGAGCTGAAGGCAGACACTCGAGCACTAAGCCACCCAAGCTCCCCTAAAATTCTTTATTTAAATTCAATTTAGTTAACATATACTGCATTATTAGTTACCATGGTAGAATTTAGTGATTTATCAGTTTCATTAACACCCAGTGCTCATTACATCAATGAGATCTCCTTAATGCTCATCACCCAGTTACCCCTTCCCCCCACCCACCTTCCCTCCAGCAACCCTCAGTCTGCTAGGCTTTTTTTTTCAAGATTTATTCATTTTTAGAGAAAGAGAGACAGTGCGCATGCATGCACCTGCATGAGCAGGAGGAGGAGAAGTAGAGGGAGAGGGAAAGAGAAAAATCCTCAAGTAGACTCCCGGCTGAGGGCAGAGCCCAACTCAGGGCTCAATCCCAGGATCCTGAGATCATAACCTGAGCTGAAATCAAGAGTTGTCTGCTTAACTGCCAGCCATCCAAGCACCCTTCCTGCTGGTTTTAATTTGAGTCTTATCATTAAAATATTAATTTTTCTGTCAAGCATTTTTGGCATTTACTAATCTGATATTGGCAAGGGGGCTCAGTTTGGAAGAAAGTATGACTGAAAAGTATTTTTGGAGTTCTTTTTGGGCTGATCCAATCTTGCAAAACACAATCTTTTTCATGTACTTTCTCTCTCTCTCTCTCTCTCTCTCTTGTTTGTGTTGGATTGCATGACAATATCCTTCCCTACCCAACCCCCCAGAAAAGGGTTAGAGGATTCTCTTCTATCATTGGTATGTCCTTCAAGGGCCCCATACATTGAATCCTCTGTCTCTCAAGGCTCATCTGACATTCTTAATTTCTCATCCTATTCTCCATCACAGTAGTCTTCATGAGTTCTTTGATTACTATAGTTTTTTGAGTTTGGACCCACAGAATATATGTTCATGTGGAACTTCAGAAAGTGGGATTACTTGGGGCTCCTGAATGGCTCAGTTGGTTAAGCATCCAACTCCATTTTGGCTCAGGTCCTGATCCTCATGTCCTGGGATCAAGCCCCGCATCAGACTCCCTGTCAGCGAGGAGTCTGCTTATCTTCCTCTCCCTCTGCTCACTCTCTCTGTCTGTCTCTTTCTCAAATAAATAAATAAATCTTTTTACAAAAGAAGAAAATGTATTTACTTGAACTAAGGGTCTTTGTAGACCTAATGAGAGTAAGGATCTTGAGATGAAACCATCTGGATTAGGGTGGGCCCTAAATTCAATGACAGGTGTCCTTGTAAGAAACAGAAAAGGAGAAGATTTAGAGACAAAAGAGGAGGAAGCCATGCAAAGATGAAGGCAGAAATTGGTGTGATGTGTCTATATGCTAAAGAATGCCAACATTTCCTAACAGAAGCCAACAAGGGGGTAATGAATGGATTCTCCCTCAGCACCAATGCTAAAGGAGCACGTCGGTGGCTCAGTGGTTGAGCTTCTGCCTTTGGCTCAGGGTGTCCTGGGATTGAGGCTTGCATCAGGTTTCCCAAAGGAAGCCTGCTTCTCCCCCTGCCTGTCTCTGCCTCTGTGTGTGTGTGTCTCTCATGAATAAAGAAATAAAATCTTAGAAAAAAGAAACCAATACTGAAGCAATATGAATTGGTTCAGGAAAGAGCCAATCCTGCTAACACTGTATTGACATAAGTATTGTAGACTTACAACTTCCAGAACTGTGAAAGAATAAACTTCTGTTCTTTTAAACAACCAAATATATGATAATTTATAATAGCTGCTCTAGCTACTAATGCAGCCAAAGTTTTTTGCTGCATGCTCTCACTTCTCAGGGCCAGTATACTTACTGTGTCCTCTCCTGCTATACCTCCCACCTCTTCCATCCCCTCTCTTCAGTGACTTTTAATCAGTTTTAGAAAACTTTCTCTAAAGGACCAGATTATTTTTTAGGCTTTATGAGCCATATGGTCTCGATCACAACTACTCATCTCTGCCATATGATAAAAACAGTTGCAGGTATCATATACACAAATGAGCAGGGTTGTTTCAGTAAAACTTTATTTACAAAAGTAGATGCTTGGCTAGATTTGCCTGTGGACATCAGCTTGCTTACCACTGCTTTTGGTTATTTTTCAGATCTCAGCTTAAACATCATTGCTTCAGGAACTTCACCTGAACTCTTTAGGTCTCTATATCAGTTATCCCACTTGTGAGTATATTTTCAAGCTATGCTGAAATATAAATGACATGTATTGTGTAAGTTTAAGGTGTACAATGTAGTAATTCGATACATGTATATATTGAGAAATGATTACCCCAATCAAGATAGTTAGACCTCCATCATCTGACATAATCACCCTTTTTTTTTTGTAATGAGAACATTTAAGATCTAATTTCTTAGAAACTTGCAAGTACCCAATATAGTTATGTTAACTATAATCACCATTCTGTACATTAGATCTCCATAACTTATTCATCTTATAACTTGAGTTTGTACTCTTGACCAACATCTCTCCATTTCCTATACCCCCTACCCCTTGTAAACCACTATTCTAATCTGAGTTCAGCTTTTTAAAAAAGATTCCGCATATAAGCAAGATCATATAGTATTTGTCTTCTATTTTTTCTAATTTTTAATTGAAGTATGGTTGGCACACATTGTTACATTAGTTTCAGGTATAAAAAATAGTGATTCAATAACTCTGTACATTATGCTGTGCTCACCATTAGTATAGCACACAATACTGTTACAATACCATTAGCACTATTCCCTACGCTATACCTTAACCCTATAACTTGTTCATTCCATGCCCTCAAAGTCCATCCATGTTGTTGCAAATGTCAGGATTTCCTTCTTTTTATGGCTGAATAATATTCCTCTGTGTGTGTGTGTGTGTGTGTGTGCACTTCTTTATCCCTTCATCTGTTGGTGGACTCTTAAGTTGTTTCCATATCTTGCTATTGTGAATAATAATGCACTGAACACAAATGTGCAGATATCCCCTTGAGATCCTGCTTTCATTTTCTTCAAGTATGTATCCAGGAGTGTTGGGTTATATGGTAGTTTTATTTTTAGTTTCTGAGGAACCTCTATACTATTTTCCATAGTGACTGTACCAATTCACTTTCTTACCAACTACATACCAGGGTTCCCTTTTTACCAGACCCTTACCAACACTTGTCATCCTTTGTCTTTTTAAAAAAAATTAATTCACTTTATTATTTTTTTTCATCTTTTGACTCTCCTCACTCATTTCTACCATCACCTACCCACTTCCTCTGGTAACTACCAATCTGTTCTTAACATCTATGAGCCTCTTTTTAGATTCCACATATAACAGAGATCATATGGTATTTCTCTTTCTTTCTCTGACTTATTTCATTTAGCATAATGCCCTCGAGGTCCATCCATGTTGTTGTAAATGGCAATATTTCATTCCTTTTTATGACTCAGTAATATTCCATTGTGTGTGTGTGTAATACTTTTTCATGCATTCATCCATCAGTGGACACTTAGGTTGTTTATCTTTTGTCTTTTTGATAATAGCCATTCTAATAAGAATGAGGTAAGGTTTGGATTTGCATTTTTGATGATTAGTGATATTGAGCTCTTCCCATGTACCTGTTGGCCATTTGCGTTTTCTTTGGAGAAATGTCTATTCAGGTCTTCTGTTGCACATTTTTAAAAATCAGATTACTTGTTGTTGTTTTTTTTTCCAATTGAGCTGTATTCCCACTTAGGATTAAACTCTTTGCATATACTTTTTGATATCTGATCCCCAAATGGAAAACTCCATGAGGTTAAGGATTGTGTCTGTATTTGCTCAACACTGGATTCCAAGTACCTCATGCAACCCTGGCATGTAGCAATGTTCAGTAATTGTTTTTGAGAATCCAAGAATAATTAAGCATAGTTCTTGAGCTTCTACACATACAGTCTCAATGCTTAAATCTGTTTTAAAAATATGCAGAAGGTGGTTTCTTAAAAGCTTGAATACAGAATTACCATATGATCCAGCAATTCCACTTCTTGGTATATACACCAAAGAACTGAAAGCAGGGTCTCAGAAATATTTGTACATCCATGTTCTTACCAACAGTATTCGCAATAGATAAAAGGCAGAAAGCAACCTAAGTGTCCATCAGTGGAAGAATGAACAACCAAAATGCGGTACATATAGACAATGGAACATTTCTCAGCCTTAACAAAAAGGAATGGAAATTCTGGTACATGCTATAAGACAGATGAATCTTGAAAACATGATGCTAAATGAAATAAGCCAGACACAAGAAGATAACTATCATTTAATTCCACTTATATCAGATACCCATAAAAGGCAAATTCATAGAAACAGAAAGTAGAATGGTAATTGAGGCTTGGGGAGGGGAGAAGAGGGTGTTTTTCTTTAATGAGTATAATTTCTGTTTGGGATGACAGAAAAGTTCTGCAAATGGATACTTCCACAATATTGTGAATGGTGCCACTGAATGGTACACTTAAAATGGCTAAGATGGCAGATAAAATTTACAAATATGCAGGAGGAATTAATCAGATGAGATATGGAAACAGATAAGACCAGGATGGAATAAAACAGAGCAGAAGATAATGGATCATAAGACGGGATTGCTGGAAAGGATCTCACAAATCAGTAGGTTCAATACCCCATCCCATTTTTATGGGGAGTTGGGGACATGGGCCCATGTGACTCTGTGGAAAGCAAACTGAATTTCAGAAGACCTGGGTTCAAGTCTGTCTGGACCACTGTCCTGGCCTTTCTTTCTTTTCTTTTTTTTTTTTGTTCTGGCCTTTCAATCTGGATTTTCTTCTGGGTCATCTAGGCAAGCAAGTTGTTTGCTTTTAATGAGGGGGCTTTTCTGAATTTTGACTAACCTTGGTTACTACCCTCTGCTTGGTCTCAGAGGCAGATCTCAATGGGCTCACTCTTATTTCCTATGCAGTTTTGTGTAAAGATGTCTTCTTTAAGGAACACCTGCTTGACTCACTTTGCTTCACACAAGGTTTCGATTCTGTTTCATGGGTGGGGGCGACCAGCTCCCATGGAAGAAGCCAGGAGATCTAGCATCTACTTTAAACTCTGACTCGAACTCACTTTAAAATCTTGTCAGTTGACTTCAAGGGTCTTCTGTTTTCCTATAAATAAATTGCAATCCCTGCTTTTTTATTTTCTTTCTTTTTTTTTTTTCCTGTTAACTTAGTAGATTTTTGTGAGGGTCAAATTATTAGGTGAAGTTGACTCTATTTTTGTGGGTTAACAACAAAACAAACAAAACAAAACAAAACAAAACAAAATGAAGCAGTGGTTATGTCTGTTTGGTATGTCTCTACCAGAGTGGATAGTTCAGAGGCCAGGGTCTTTCTCTCTACATACGTGGGCAAGGAAAAGGAGTAAGAGGTGCTGTGGAATCAGTCAGGAATATAAATGGCTTCCAGTCCTGGTTCTGTCACCATTTTGCCTTATGGTGATGGGTAAATCACATCTCCCACTTGGACTTGTTTCCTCATCTGTAAAGTGAGGGGCGCTGAATGAGCATCTTATAAGTTTACTTTTCGCTCTGACAGCTTAGATTTTTGTACTTCTTGCACCTAGCACTGTGCCTTGCATATATTAGGAAATTAATAAATGTTTACTGAGTTGAATTTAGTTAATTGCTATTTATTATTAGTCAAGTGTCATTAACTTGTCACATCATTTAGGTTTTTTGGAAAGAAGTTTGGTACTTTTTTATTATTCTTAGGAGGAATGTGGCAGAGATTATTTATATTTGGTAGTTGTAAAGGTGACTGGTAATAAGAGTAGTAATAGTAAAAAACGTATTTTGAGAGTCTATTATGTTCCAGAATTAAAATTTTTAAATATTAGCATGTACTTATAAGTTAGATATAGACATTAACCCCGTTTTACAGATGAGAAGATGTACATGTTTAAATAACTGGACATGTTCACATACAGGTTCATAGTAACTGACCAGAGGAAGCAGCTAGTAGAGCTAGAAGTTGACCTTTATTTAGTCTGGTTCCAAATAGGGTTGCTACAATCAGCGAATAAAAATACAGGAGGACAAATTAAATTAGAATTTTAGATAGACTATGAATGATTATTTTACTGTAAGTATGTCCCATGGGTAATATATTTTTTACCATTAGCTTTTAGATTCAGCAGGTAAAATAGATTCACCTGGAGAAAATGAAATTGAAACAGAACTCTTGTTTCTTATAGGAAACAGTAGGACTGACTGGAAACCAGGGTCGAATTTAGGAGTAGATGGTGAAAGAAAATGTAAAACAAAAGTTTTCCATATTAAGAAAATGGCCCCACGTGTTGTGAAACTTTCTTTTGTCCTATATCCCTTATGTTGAGTGATTTTGTGTCTTAATTTCTCACATGAATGCCTTCTCTGCTTCCTGGCTTTTCTGCTTAAATTAAAAGATGAAACAAATGGGATTTTTAAAAAAATCACGTGAAATCTGGAATGATGACACTGAGTAGAGGTGTGTGCTCTTGTGGATCATTTGAGAATGTTGCTTCCGGGTGCTGGAGCTGGAATATCTGATATATCTGTTGCTATGACAATGGATTCTCGTTAGTGGTGATGTAGAAATTTGATCTGTACATTCAGAATGAGGGCTCGTGTTCCAGCCTCTTTGTTACAGCTCCAAATCTCATCAAGTTGGAGGTGCTCCACATTAATCTAAGAAATTTAATTTACAGCAGGAGGCAGTATATCTCATTGATTAAGGCTGAGGCTCTGGAGGAAGTCAGGCTTGGGCTCTGGTCCACTAACCACCACTTTAACTCAATTTCCTCCACTGTGAAATGGGCGTAATAATAGTTTGTCCTTCACGGGCTTATGTGAAGAGGATTCAGGAGGGGATTTATGTAAAATATTCAGCACAGTATCTGGCAGTCTTTAATAAATGCCTCTGCTGTCATTATTTTTATTGTTATTATTAAACTAATCTAGTCCAAGGAATCTTGGTGAAGGCTCATAAAGTTATATTTTTGTCAACCAGTTTATGCACCATAAGGAGGAAGAAGAGTTAAAACTGAAAACCAGAAACTAGAACCAGAAAACTAGTACACCTTTACCAATCTAGTTGTGGGAATTGGGGCAAATTGTTTGAAAACTTTGAACCTCACTGTCTTTTCTGTCAAACAGCAATTATGATTACCTTGGCCCTCCCCAGCCCTTCACAGTGTTGGGATTAAATGAGATCATATATATGAAATACTTTATGTGTCAGGAAGTGCTATACAAATGTAAATAATGCCTCCTTATAAAGAGTTGGCCATTTTTCAAGGGGCTTCTGCTAAACTGTGCTCCATCATTCTAGCATTTCTTTCCTTAGGGTCAGGAATTGATCTCTATCTGCCATTGAGACAAGGCTAGAGGCTACTACTCTTTGCCAGGACCAAACACCATAGTTTTATTTCATGAGAGGTATGTTTGTTTTGCCGATTTTGTGACTTGGAAAGTTCATTTTTTAGGTGTATAAACTTGGACAAGCCCCTGAGCGACTCAATTTCTTTAGCTTTAGTTTTATCAAATGGACTGAAAAATGTACTTATTTCATGAAGTTGTAAAAGTTTAATAAGATAGTATGCTGAAAGAGATGATATGACAGAAAATATTTTACAAATGTAGATATTAATCATTATTGAAGTTCTTTCTCTACTTCCATCTACTTCTTACAGTCCTATCCTGAGACTCCATACAATTTCGAGTTGGTTTTCTTGCTTTTTAAGCTGTGGGAATATGTAGCTATAACTTGAGCAGGCCACCAATAGATGCTATGCTTTTCAAAGAACTCTGCATCCGCCCTCCACATCCAAGCTTCATAAATCAGGAACTGTGACTCCACTTTTTAACACATAACCATATGCTTTATATCAATGTCTATCTACATACATTAAAACTCAAATCATATTTTGAGAAAAAACTACCTTTAGCAAGCAACAAGACAAAAAACTATATATACACTGTTCTCATAAATTAGATTTAAGACATCTCGTCATTTTTTCATCTTCGTTACTTGATATCTCTATCTAAAACTAGGTGTTCTTCACTTGGATTCTCCCTCTGGTGCCACTCCCTTGTGATTCTTGAGCTGCCAGCATTTGGGAGTATTCAGTTTAATTTGGTTAATTAATGACCCTTGGCTGTTAAATCAAAGTCCTTTCTGTTTCACATTACTAAGAGAGAAGTTTCTGATCCTTGTTCAGCTCCTGACTGCCTCTCCCAGAGTTCCAAGGGGACAACAGAAGTACATTTTGCTGCAGGATGTATCTTGCTCCCATGCTCCCTTATGAAAACAACATGGAGCACTATTGTGGGTACAGACTGGGTTTTCTGAGCTTTTTTCTGAGGTTTCAGTCTGCTTCTCCTCTCATGCAGCAGTTCCCGTGTATTAATGATACACTAGAAACAGGCCTCACTTGGGTACCCAACGAAGGCAGACGGCAGGTGTCAGACAGTGGTTTGTGGTGGGTCACATTTTAAAGTCATTGGTAATCCTGAGTTGCTTTAGTTCTATGGCCAATGTCCAAACAGTAGTTACTTATTCAGGTCCTATCTCTAAGCAACAGAAAACCCAAGGCAATTTAATTTTTAACAGACTGAATTTTGAGTCAGATTCTTTGAAAACCTGTAAGCATTCTTTCTTAGAAATTAACCAGGAAAATTAGCTTTGTAACAGTTGAGGTGATATTATTTACCTTTACAGCATCATCAAAATTGGCCTACTGGGGACAATTTTTCTCCTGGTCCCAAAGTAATTTTTCTAATGAGAAAGCCCTAAATGATCATGAAGTTAAAATCCAGTAACTATCCTATATCTACAATCAAGACATTAGGACTTTCACACATTTCTGGTGGGAATGTAAAATGGTACAGCCACCTTGCAGAAATGTGTGGCAGTTTCTTGCATAATTGACATAGCTTATAATCCAGATATGCACTCCAAAGTATTCAAACAGAAAAATAAAAATATACGCCCATCCAAAGATTTTTATACTGATGTACAGCATTGTCTGTAATAGCCCCAAACTGGAAACAGCCAAAGGGTACATTGCAGATAAATGGTTAAACACATTGTTGCATATCCATAACATAGAACACTACTAAGTAATGAAAGGAATAAATTACCAATGCACACAACAACATAAATTAATCTCAAAGGCACTTTGACAAGTGAAGAAATATGAAATAAAAGAACACATGCCGTATGAGTTCATTGATGTGAAATTCTACAACAGTCAAAACTAATACTAGTAGTACTAATTCTGCAACAGTCAGAACTAATACTCATTAGGGATGAGATTCACAGGGGAATTGATTGAAGATGACCATGAGTAAACTTTGTGGAGTAACAGAAAAGTTCTTCATATTGATTGAGATGATGTTTACAAAGGTATATGCATGTGTCGAAATGCACCACAATGTGTGCTTAAAATGGTTGCATTTCGTTGTATGCAGATTATACTTCAATAAAATTAATTTAAAAATAGAAATGTCATTAAGACACCATAAGCACAGTAGAATGAGTTTTTGAATAATAATGGCATTACTTCTATATTCCTTATCAGATTATGAACAAGTTGGGTACCCAGTTGGACTTTGAAGCATAGATTCTTGCAGTAGTTTTGAATAAACTCTAAGGAATGAATATGGAAGATAATCCATGTCTTCTCATTGCCTTGTGTTCCAGTAACACAGATGTGGAATGTTTTCATTGATTGCTAAATCCCTAAGGAGTAAGAAACACCCTAGCACTGTCCCAAATCTATCATTCTCAATACAGCTGAAACATACATCATTGGTTCACAGACTTGGCAATCTACTGCCCAAAGCAAGCCTCATGGAAAGAACATTTTATTTTTTAATCCATTTTTTTTCTTATTATGAACATCAAGTCTCTTTTTCATGTATGATTTTTATTTATCTTTGACTAATTCTGGGAAGGGGACCTTGAATGATCTATCAAAGTAAAACTGGGGCAAAGCAAGGAACTCTATTCTGGATTGTAGTTTCTAAGAGCAGTTTGGAGATGAGAAGTCCTGGTTTCAAATCCCAGGCATGTCACTTAAAAGCTACATGACCCAAGGCAAGGGACTTATTTTTTCCAAGTGTCAGTGTATATACTTGCCAAATGAAGAAAAAACACACACAGGATTGAATAAGGGTTAAAAGAGATGATGCATATTAAGCAGGCAGTACAATTTTTGGCATATTGAGGGAAAGGTACTTTTTTGTGTGTGAAAGGGTTAGGAGAAGGTGGGGACTTATTAACAGAGAAAAATATGGACAGGAAAGGCAGGTAGAGACCATGAGCATTTCTGATTACAGAGACTCATTAGGTTTCAAATACACCACCAGCCCAACATTTTTACATAATTTTTTTCTTTAAAGCAGAGATCTATCCTGACTCTCTGAGAAGGAGAGACACATCAAGAGCAAGGAACTTGGAAGGGCATTTGCTTAAAAATTTGCTTTTGACAGGGAGATCAAAGCCTAGAAAAAGAATGCCTGCCCAGTCTTTTGATAGAGGATGGTCCAGAGATCCTGTAGAGTTTCTTTTCTTTCCATATAAGGCTTCCATATGTGGAGATGGAACTCTCCTTCTCAGGTGTGACAATATAATCAAGATCATATTAATTACTGGTGGAAAACTCTAATGCCTAGCGAGAAGTTATCTGTAAATATTTATGGTTGTGTTCCTTTAAATCATGCCTTATATCAATTTTTTAAATATGGTTTGTGATATTAGCTGATGATTCTGGTTAATGCTTTCATAAATAATTTCTCCACTAAAAATGTAACTGAGTAGGAAAATGCATATTAATCTCTTCATTTGATTTATGCCGAGGTGACAGGTGGGATGACTGTGGTGTCCCCACCCATTACAGTTCACCCAGAGTAATGCACACCAACTAATTCGGGCCAGATATCTGGGGTGGGGGGGTGGTGGTGGTGGAATTAACCACCAGCTGGGAGTTTACAGTCTTGTCAAAAGAAACCTGAATGTAAAGGAGAAAAAATATTAACAGAGGGGACATTTAGTTAGTTCTAGTATAGTCAGAGGAGCTGGTTAGAGAAGGGGTCAGCAAACTTCTGAAAAGGGCCCGGCAGTAACAATTTTCAGCTTTTCAGGCTTTGCTTGCTCTTCTGCAACTACTCTGCTCCACTGGTTTTATATGAAAACAGCCGTGGATGCTGCATGAAAGCACCAATGTGGCTGCGTTCCAAGAAAAAGACGGATCTACACTGACATTTCAATTTCATATCATTTTCACATGCCACCCAATTCTTCTTCTGATTTTGTTCAACTATTTAAAAGTATAAAAACCATTCTTAGTTTACAGGCCATGCTAAACAAGGATGGGCTCAATTTGGCCCATTGGCAGTTGACTGTCCATCCTTGGGTTGGGTTTTAGGAAGCACAGTACATAGCCCCTAGTAGATATGTTATTGGGCTGGTTGAAGATGGAATCTTTATCACATTTACAAAGAAAGGTCATCTGCCTTTCCTGCTGGATGCTTTTCAGTGAAGCTTAGTTCATTCAGAAAACTCTTCTTAACAGTAACATCAAGGGTAAATTTTCCAGGAGTCCATTGGTTATTTGAATCCTGCAAAACTCTTCTCAAAAGCACTTGCCTTGTAAGAATGTGGCTATTGGGAAAGAATTTTCCCACTCTCTCAGGGAAAAAAAAATCTATAGAGTTTAATACAGTTTGTACTCAGGCAGCTCTCGCTTAGAGCTAATTTTTCTTCCAGAACTTTAAATTTGCAGTAAGTACATGCAATTTAGCTGGAGTGGCAGAAAGCTTATAAATCAGACCACATCACTCTCTGGCTAAAATCCCTCCAATGGCTGCACTCTACACTTAAAATAAAATCCAAGTTCTTACAATGGCCTGCCAGGTCTTACATGACAAAATCTTGGCTCACCTGTCTAATATCACCTATACTCCCCTCCCCCTCTGTTTTGTATTCTCCAGTCACACTGTCCTGCTTCTTCATACACTGTGCCTTTGCATGTGCTGTGCCCTATCTATCCCTGGAATATTTTCCCTTTCATCTGTGCATAGCTGACTTCTCAGTTTCCAGGTCTATCTTAATACTCTATTTTCTTTTCTTCTTCTTTTTTAAATTTAAATTCAATTAGCCAACATATAGTACATCATTAGTCTCAGATGTAGAGTTCAGTAACTCATCAGTTGCATCTAATGCCCAGTGCTCATTACATCAAGTGAACCTCCTTAATGCCAATCACCCTGTTACACCCACATCCCACCCATCTCCCCTCCAGCAAACCTGTTTATTTCTTATAGTTAAGAGTCTCTCATGGTTTGTCACCATCTCTGATTTCTTTCCATTCCCTTTTCCCTCCCTTCCCTCTGATCCTCTGTACTGTTTCTTATACTCCTCAAATGAATGAAATCATAAGATAATAGCCTTTCTCTGAATGACATATTTTGCTCAGCATAATATCTTCCAGTTGTATACATGTCAATGTAAATAGTAAGGTGTCATCCTTTCTGATGGCTGAGAAATATTCTATTGTATATGTATACCACATCTGCTTAATCCATTCATCTGTCGATGGACATCTCAGCTCTTTCCATAGTTTGAGTATTGTAGACATTGCTACTATAAACATTGAAGTGAGGGCAGCCCTGGTGGTGCAGCGGTTTAGAGCTGCCTGCAGCCTAGGGGTGATCCTGGAGACCCCGGATCGAGTCCCACGTCAGGCTCCCTGCATGGAGCCTGCTTCTCCCTCTGCTTGTGTCTCTGCCTCTCTCTCTCTCTCTCTCTCTCTCTCTCTCTATGCGTGTGTGTGTGTGTGTGTCTATTAATAAATAAATAATCTTTAAAAAAGATGTGTTCTTTAAAAAAATAAAATAAACATTGAAGTGCATGTGCCCCCTAAGATCATTATATTTGTACTTTTGATGTAAATATCTAGTAGTGCAATTGCTGGGTCATACGGTGGCTCTATATTTAACCTCTTGAGGAACCTCCATGCTGTTTTCAGAGTGGCTGCACCAGCTTGCATTCCCACCAACAGAGTAAGATGGTTGCCATTTCTCTGCATCCTCACCAACATTTATTAGTTCCTGATTCTTTTTTTTTTTTTTTAAGAGAGGAGAGAGAATGAGAGTGGCTGTGGTGGAAGCAGGGAGAGGAGGAGGGGCAAAGGGAGAGGGAGCAAGAAAACCTTAAGCAGACTCCATTCTCAGTGCACAGAGCCCAATGGGGGCTCCAACTTATGACCCTGAGATCATGACCTGAGCCCAAATCACGAGTTGGACACTTAACCAACTGAGCCACCCAGGTGCCCCAGTTTTATTTTCTATATAACATGTGTCACTTTTGAAATAATCATGTCAACTTGTGCATTTGTTTCCTTGTCTGTCACTTTCCACTTACATGCCAGCTCTTAAGAGAGCAGAGCCCTTGTCTCATTCACCACCTAGCCGTAGGGCCAGTGGAGATATTTAATAAATGTTTATTAAATGGAGAATGAATGGCTATTCTGGAAAACCAAAGAACCAGGTCTTACCTTACCGTGACAATGTGAACTAATTTTAGGCTTTGATCATGTCTTGGGTACAGCAGACAGATGAGAAAGTTGTCGAGATCTTCTTGGTCAACAAATGTCGACTCAGATTTATTCTACTTTCTTGTCTAAACCTCAAATTTATTATTAATGTACAACCAGTTGACAAGTTTTAGTTTCCTCAAATATGTCTATGGCCAAGAAAATGGACAGTATATTGCACAGTGAGCTATTGATTTATAAGCCCCCAGCAGACATACACATTATTCTGAATACATAATTACATTGCAGGCAGCACATTTTTCACCTGGGATATGGCACATCTAGATAAAAACTAACTATGCTCAACTGAGTGCCTTGTCTAAATTTGGGTATGGAGAATGCATATAAAATTAGCATTCCATTAAAAAATGAGCAAAATGTAGGATATGGCTATAACAAGGTGCTTGCATCATCTGGAGTATGAAAATGGCAGAAGCACAGCCTTGAAGCTCTGGTTTCTTTAGAGCATTAAGGTATGTGTCAAAGTTATTGAGGTCTTAGGATTCCACTGAGTTTTCAGAGGTAACAAGGACACAAACTATTTGTTTATTGGAAGTGCATAATGATCCAGGAGTTAAGAAAAGAGTCTTTTAAGTTCAGTCTATGAAATCAGTTTACCAACACATATTTTCTGAGCATCCATGCTCACAAAAACAATTTTTTTGTAAGCTCACATGGTCAATTGCCCTCTATTTTCAGAAAAGAGTAATGCTACCCTTGCTTTGTGCAGTGGAATTAATTAAAACAACAACAACAACATAAAATTTGTTTCTCACTCTTGATGAAGATACAATGCAGCTTGGAATGCAGGAAACCAATTAAGAAATGACCTGATACATACTGTGATGTGCTCTACATAGAGAGGGGAAGGCTGATGAAGGCTGCGATAGTTATGGAGAATTCTCTGTACATAGCCACACTTAAGTTTTAAAAGGTATAGGATTTGGGTAGAATGAGGACAAAGTAAAATATATTCAGGAATGAGGGAACATGATTACGAAAATTAAAATGCATTTATCCTAGAGTGTGACAAGTAGTATAGATACAGCCAGTCTTGATAATGCAAATGATAACAAGTAACATTTTTTAATGGTGTCAAGTTGAATACCTGCACCTATGGCAACTAAGGTCAGAAACAAAATATCCACCAGACACCTTGCTGGAGCTTTCGAGATTTCTGGCATTACTGCATGTAATCTTTTCAATGACTGGATTCTTCTGAACTCTAGGTTGTGAGTGGCACTGAAGACAAGCTAGCTTAAGCTTGAAAGGAAATGTATTGACTCTCATCACTAAGAGACCTGTGGAGCTGAGTTTGTGTCCAGCTGGATGGAGGGCCCAGACAATGTCATTAGACTGTCTTTTTTTCTCTACCTGAGGCAGGCTTTCCCTCTGACGGAGGAAAGAGAGACTTCTGCAAACTCACACTCACCATCTACCAGGGTTGTCGCCCTGGGGAAAGAAATTGCCTCTCCAGGCATCCTCAAGAGGAAGATTCCAGGGAGAGTTCTGACTGGCTCAGTTTGAGTCCCATACCCAACCCTAAGTCAAACACCGAGAACAGAGATAGGGTGTACAGTGACTGGTGGGACGTGAGTCTGCCACTGTGATATTATGGTATAATAAGAAATATGTATTTGGTCTTAATCCCTGGTCCTTACACAGAGCTTCTAAAGCCCTTGGAATTTCTTGAACGGTGGGTATGAGAGGAGTCTCTTTTCTTCCTCATAAGTCTCTTTCAACCATGCCTGAGTTTATGTTAGTGAGATCACTGGGGACTGGAAGCCCCTATATAGCTTCAGGATGAGGGCTAGTTGCCAGAGGAACCCACCATGTGGTTAGAAGGTTGGGACTTTCAGCCTCAACCCAGACCTTCAAGGTTAGGAGAAAGCCTACAGCTTGAGTTAACCACCAGCGGCCAGCGATTTAATCAGTCATACCTATGGAAAGGAACCTGTATTAAAACTCTAGACAAAGGGGTTCAGAAGCATCTGGGTTGATGAGTGCACCATATCCCAGGCGGGTCGTATATTTCATACTACATAGGCACAGACGCCCTTGTGCTCAGGATCCTTCTGGACCTCACTCTATGTATCTCTTATGTACCTGGCTGTTCATTTGTATCTTTTATAGTCTCCCTTATAACAAATGGGGATGGGAAGTTAAATATTTCCTGAGTTTTCTGAGCTGTTACAGCAAATAATCAAACCTGAGGAGGGGGTCATGGGAACCCCCAATCTGTAGCCAAGTCAGGCAAAAGTATGGGTGACCTGAACATTCACTACTTGTGATTCATATCTGAACTGGGGGGCAGTCTTGTGGGACTGTGCTTTTAATCTGTGGGGTCTGTGCTGTCTAGTTAGTGTGAGAATTGAATTAAATTATAGGACACCCAGTTGATGTCTGTAGAGAATTGGAGAATTGTTCCATATGGAAAACCCACATATTTGGTGCCAGAAGTTTTGTGAGTAGGAGCAGATTGTAGTATCCATTTTAGTGAATGAGGGCAAGTTGCGTTGGTCCATTTGATTATACTACAAAGGTTCTCCATAGGAAAGAGGGGCCCTATTAACACAATAGGATTGGGAAGAAGCTCTAAGCAGGCCAAGACAGCAGATGTCATGGCAGATATCATGGCATCAGTGTTGGTTGGCAAGTTATTTTTAACCCCATTTTGCAGATGAGGAAACAGAGGCTTGAGGTGGTTAAAAGATCTTTCCCAAGATCATATAGGTAAGAAGTACCAAAACCAAGACTGAACCTAACTAAGCCTCTCTGTCTTCAGAAGGTGTGTTTATCACCATTATGTCCAGTTGTGATAGCATCTGGTGATTATTTCTGGGGGCTGTGGTATCCTGTTGTTCTTATTTTTTTAGAAACTTAAAGAAGTTTCCATCATCTAGTAAATTTTTGTCATCCTTTTTTGCTTTCCTACCTGAACTTTCTCCCTGTGTTTGAGGAATTTGCCAAACACAAGGCTTGTCTCTGACAGGACAGGCCGAAGATGCTGGAAAGTTAATTTTCCAGCCAGGGCATGTGCACTGCACACGAGCTAAGCTCTAACATAGAACCCCCTTCCCTGACTTTGAATAGGAGCTAGTGGACTGAGACTCCTCTCTGCCGACGGGGCTGGGTGTAGCAAGGTGGTGTTCTCAAGGAGAACACTTGCTAGCACTGGACTCACTGTCTAGTGACTGGCCTGAGTGTGACAGCAAATGGGGTATTCACAGCCTGCTGTGTGAATTTGCTTCTAACTGCTTAACTGCTGGGCTCTTGTCCAGCCCTCCTGGTAATCAGGGGTCCCCAAAATCCTTCTAATGAATAGTTTTCTGCTTACATGAACACAGTTGGTTTCTATTGCTGATAACTCAGAGCCCTCTCTGATATACATACAACCAAAGACAATGACTTAGCTTCTTACTTTGTCCCCTAGTGCCAAAGGACTAGAACCTTTCTGAATATAGCTAATCATTTATATTGTCTTAATAGTTCCCCTTGCCTCTCCTTTTTCCTCTTCTGCCCCACCAACATTTTCTAGAGACCTTGCTATTCTAGGATAAAATTCTGTGCCTTCAGAAACACTGTAGCTTCTCTCCCATCTGTCCTAGTCCCTTGCAGTTCTTGTGAAATCACCTGCTTAGTTTAATTCCCTCCCTGGCTTTCCTCTCCTTCTAGGAGTACTTCTTTTCTTCCAGGCTCCCAACCCTTTCATTCTAGGTTAAAGTGTCTTTTAAGAATTGTAATTAAAAACAACTTTGAATCTGACTTTCCCAAGTTCAAGTACAAACCCATCAACATAGACCTGGCCTTGAACACCTTCAGGAACTCAACCCTAAACTCATTATAGAGGATGTGACTTGGATCAGCAGCAGTCCTCCCTGGAGAATTAAAATGGATGCTCTTTTAGATAGAGCTTTGCTCCCAATAAATATGGAAGCTTTTGGGGCCAAAGCCTCTGAGAGAAGCTTGCAGGTGCCCTGACCAACTTTGTAATGGACTTGACCTGAAATGGTGTGTTTATTTGCTGTTTCCTGAAATAAGCCCTGCTCAGCTTCAGGGAGTTGCTTGAGGCAATGTAAGCCAGCCAGGGAAGGCAGGGCAGAGCTGTTTTTAAGTGGAGATTTCAGGGTGCATTTAAACTTCACCCTTACCACTGACTATATCCCCCTAAGCTTGGATGCTCTGAAAGCCAGGCTTAATTGGGGCTCTTTAACATAATTTAATGCTTTTTTTTTTTAAGAAGAAAGATAAAAAGTTGTCCAGAAGGGAATATTGAGCTTGAGGTATTTAAAGAAATTATTCTTTGAGGATACAGATCACTATCTCAGCCTCCACAATTCATTTAATAAAATGAGATTAGCATTTCAATATAATACTTGTTTTTTTTTTCTCCCCTTCACTTCTACTCTGTTTTTTAAGAACAAAAAGGGGTGAGGGAGATGCAGAAAAATAGAAAACTAAAACAGTAACTTCATGCTAGTGAAGGAGGGGAAGTGGTCTCTGGTTCTTACAACGGAGGCCTGCAGATGCTACCCACTGCCCAATTAGCTTTCTCTTTCTGCTGTTAGCAGTGGAATCAAAGATTCTCCAGTTGTACAAGCAACAGAAGGACAGAAGTTTGCAATCCAGACACATGAGATCTACTCTTTTGCCAGAGACACTGAGTACTTATAGTGGACCAAGCACAATGTTAGATATTAGGATTGGAAATAGAAATAAAGCTTACCTCTAACTGGGAGGTGCTCCCACTTAAAAAAAAAGACAGGAAGTAAGATTGGGCTTAATTTTACAGTAAGGTTAATAACTCCCATTTATTGAGCACTGGTTGTCTGCCAGCAACTGTGCTAGATAATTTGTACATCATTTTATTTAATACTGCATGAAGCCCTATAATACAAGCTACAATTATCTCCATCTTCCAGCTAAAGAAACTGAGGCTCCAGGCATACAGGTGCCTTCTCCCAGGTCATAGGGCTGGTAGTACGTCCAGGAGCTTGTGTTCTAATCCAGGTTCATCTAAAAGCAGAGTCTGTGTTCTATTAAACTCCCATTGGCTACATAAAACCAGATTTGTATCTTTAGATTAATAAAAGATGCTTGCTGCTCTCTGGGTGTTTATATTCTAGTAGAGAGGAGGAAAGTAAGAATGTAAAAAGCTGTAACATGGAGTAAAACTTGGTGTCGTACAATTGTGCCAAGGAATGAGGAAAAAATCTTCGAAGGGAGGAAATATTACATCTGTCTGAGAAAATAACATCAGAGTTGTCCCAAATGGTAGGGCTGGTTCTTTACACAAAGCTGGCTATTTGACAATACCAAAAATTCAGATTTCCACCTAGAAGTGGTTTTAAATCAAACCAGTCTTTCTCCCCACTTATCAGGGTCATAGTGATATTGCACATGGTGTTGATGAAAAAGCAAGAGCCAGAGAGCCAGATCAGGAAGGACTCCCTACAGCCCAGTGCTGTGCCAGCTGAGGCAATGGCAGCAATAGGCCATTCAAGGAAAACTCAAAAAAAAGTTTCTTATCTTTTTACTCCTAGGTATGACTCCACAAGTATCTCTTAGGACAAATATTCTCTTAGGGAACCACCATGTCCTTTAGCAGATATGGGTGTTCCCCCATCTAACCAGCCCATTCCTGCTAAAGAAGCTCTGAACTCTCTGGTAGGAGAGGAGGACATTTGCAGACATGACAAGAAGGTTGCCTGTAGGTTCCTGTCCTCTGCTTCCAAATAGGCTGTCTGTGATTCTTTTCTACCTTGCAGGTCAAAGCCATTGTCCATTGTCGACTTTGCATAACATTCCATTCATAGAACCTAAGAAATCAGAGGTCTGGTCCTGTAATTGTCTAGGTTTCTATCCACTCTTACCCCAATCAGCATGGGTTTGCTGGAAAAAAAAAAGGAATATTCATAATTCCATCATCACTTAAACATGCACATATTTATTGCTCTTAAATGCAATTATAATTATTACAATGGTAATTACTTCTGGATCAGTAGGAATGGGCCCAGCATGGTTATGGACAGTCAGCCTCTCCTTTGCTCTTACCCCTTGCCACAGAGTCAAGAATGGGTGTCATATTGGGCAGGGGATGCAGATGTTGACATAGAATTCAGAAGCTGGAGCTCTGATGGTGAGCTGACATGATGTAAGATCCCTGACACGGGTGACTCCAATAGCTTCTTGGTTTGAGTCAGATTTATGATTTCTTCAGAATGACCCTTAGAAAATTATTCTCTGATCAGTCTAAACATGCTATACACTTGTTTCTCTAGTACCAGGGAGGGAGGGCGTGGTTCCTAAGCAGCAGGAAAAAACCTAAGCTTGGCTGCTGCTATATACTATTTAGATCAGTGTCACCAGATTTTGCAGGAGGAAAGGCGTTAAGGTTACCAAAAAATATGAAGGATTTGACAAGGGAAATGCCTCCCTGCATTCTGTCTTTTGCTGAGACTTATCCTGGTAATGTTTTAGTCCAGCAACCAGAGCCATTTCCCAAGACACAAAAACAGGAAGGATGTGCCAGCCCAGCTTGTGGCATTTCACACGGCAATACCATGTTCCCATGTAGATTTGTGGGCACGATAAGTATTTAAAATAGGCCATGAGGACAGCAAGGGGCCCCTTCCACTTAGCAAAGCAAACAAGTTGTTTGTTACTTCTAAAGCACATTTTCCCCAGAATTATATAGGTTACCTTGTACTTGGATGAAGACATATGCTTGGAACCTTGCTCAAAAAATCCCTCTGCAAGCAACAATAGATGAATGAGTGAATGAATGCCTTTCATACCCCCATTTCCCACTCACTCCTTATCCTTGGAAGGTTCTTCAGAATGAAAGACCCTGACTATATTGGAGTTTAGTGGAATATTTCAACCAATCAGCCACCAAGTATAATAGCAGCCAGTCAATTAATTAAGGGACAAACCAAGCACAGATTCATCAAAGCCACTATTTTGCTTCCTAATTAGTACTCATAATCACTGTGCTGGGTTTTTTTTCCCTCCAAATTCATCAAGGTCTGATTTAATTGTCACAAAAACTTGAATAGAAAATTAAAATTGTTAGGTGTTCCAGGCATTCTGGCTGAAAGTAGGGATGATGAGGCTCGCCTTCCTACTAGGGACATGGTGATCAAAATTTCTGATCATTGTTTGGATCCTTGTTTTTGTGGGATGGGTTTAATTCCATGGTCTAAATTTATAAGTCATGAACTTGACAGGAGAATGTGGGGAAGCCATTCATTTTTTTTCTGAGTACATGGATCAGATATTTCCCAATCTCTGCTGTAGTATGGTCGGCAACAACTGTTGGCATCGCTAGTCCTCGTTCTCAAAGGCCACCTCTTTTGTGAGGGCTTCTTGATGAAATGCAGCTGCCCTGAATTGAATGGATCTGTTTGAATATCTAATGGTGAGTGTGTAAATTGGTCATTCGACATGATGAACAGAGATTTATAAATGAATGTCTTTGGTTCTTTTTTGTCTCTTAGAGAAGTGGAAAACTTAGAGAAGTGTAGTTTCTATTTCCAAACATTCATTCTCTTAGATTCATCCCCACTTTTCCATCACTGCCGTTAGGTACCAAGATCTCCCTTATCAGGTGACGTACAGGAACTGCTTACCTCTTTTCTCTGCTTCTGTTCCTATTGCCTTCCTGTCCCCTCATCCATTCTTCATGATGAAGCCAAGGTGACCCTTTACAATCTAAATATGATCATGTCTCCCTTGTGACATGATCCCTTGTGACAATAAATGAATGAGTGAATGAACATTCACATGTTCATGGCTTCTGTGGTTTCCCTGTATTTAGGTATTTAGGACAAAAGCTCAAGTCCTTATGGCTTAAAGTACTTTAACTGATATATACCTTGGTGACTTCTTTTGACTCTACACTGCTACTCTTCCTTCTGTTCCTTACAAAAAAAAACCCATGTGTGTTTTCACATCCTAAATGTATGTATGTATCACAACTGCACAAACAGATTTCAGCCATGGGCAGTGGTGGAGGGAATGCAGAGACAGGGCAACAAAATGTTTTCAAAAATGCCCTTTCCGGGTAGCCCTGGTGGCGCAGCGGTTTAGCGCCGCCTGCAGCCCGGGGTGTGATCCTAGAGACCCGAGATCGAGTCCCACATCGGGCTTCCTGCATGGAGCCTGCTTCTCGCTCTCTCTGAATGAATAAATAAATAAATAAATCTTAAAAAAAAAAAAGCCCTTTCCTCTGTCTCTAATGCTCTTCCTGACATTTTTTTTCCCTGTTAAAATGCAGGTGCCCCAAATTGGAATAATCATAATTCTTGGCTCACAAAACATTCTTTACATTGGAACTGGTTGGGAAATTAGAATACCTACAATAACTTACATTTATCCACAAGATTCTCCACTGTTCTGATCCCCGGCTTCCCTCTACCCAAAGGAAACTATCAGAATCTTTAATTGATCTTTCTTCTCTCTCTCTCCTTCTTCCTTTCTTTCTATCATATTGGTGTATTGTTAAAATGTATGTTATTTAATTATAGCTTATTTGATTTCTAAAAAATATCATGACATAAATGTATACATAATTTATAATTTTTTCTTTTTTCACTTTTTTTTTTGTACTTTTTTCATTTAACACTATATTGTTAAGGTTCACCCATCTGGTTGTAAGTACCTATACTGCCTATACTAATTTTGACTGCCTTGCTCTGTTGAATTAGCCTACCACAATGAGTTTATCCATTCTACTGCCAATGGGCATTTAGGCTCCTTGCAAGATTTTGTTGTTATATGATTAGGGCCACTGTGAACATTCTTATACAGATTTCCTGTTGTGTAAGACTTTCTCTTTGGTATATGTCCTAGGAGAGGAATTGTACTGGATTGTAGGTCTGTGAATATTCACTTTATACTATAATAGCTGTTATCCAGAGTTAATCCACTAATTTATATACCATAGCAATGTATTAAAGATCCCTGGCCCTATTCTCTCCATTGGCACAAAGCAACAAGTTCAACAATACATAGTATCTTTGATTGGTGCTATTGCAATTGCATAAATTTTGTATTTTATTACGATCTTCATTTACATTTCCTAGTCTCACCAAAAAGGGTGAATTCTTTCTATTTTTCCCTATGTTAAGTCCTACTCAAACTTCAGGTTCAATGTAAGTATACTTCCTCACATTGGCCTTTTAAATTTTTTCTCTCACAAATCCAAGCCAGTTCCCCAAATATTCTGTACTCTGGGCATCCACGAGCAATTTTGTTGTAATGAGGGCACCTTAATACTATCTTCTTTGTCAGGATAAGCCCCTGTACATTTCAGATAGCCCTAATTCCATGATGAATAACTAACATGAAATGATGGGGCTAAATAATTTCAGAAATGGGAAAACCCTGGGGTGCCTGGCTGGCTCCATCAAAAGAGCTTGTGACTCTTGATCTCAGGGCCATGAGCTCAAGACCACACTGGGTGTAGAAATTACCTAAATAAAAACTTAAAAAAAAAGAAGAATGGGAAAATCCATGGAGATTGTTTTATCAGATCCCCTTGTATTGATCTGAAAGTGGAAGACACACAATTCAAACTGCCTTTAGGACAAAATGAATATTCATCAATGTAATTGGCATTTCCAGAGGCTGAGGTTCAGGTCTGGTTGGATCAAGTCATTCCTATAAAATTGCCAGCTCTGTCTCCGTGACTATCACTCAGCTTTGTTTTTCTTTGTTTGTTTGTTCTCTCCTACTGCTGATGGCTTTTTTATGCTGCCAGGCAAGATGGTCCTGGCATCTTCAACTTCACCATTTTGTAACTCCAGAAGGTAGAAGAGTTTCCTTTTGATATTTGCATAATAATACCAGGAAATAATAATAGTAACATAGCCAACAGGCATTGTGTGTTCACTTTGTGCTCCTGGTTTTACATTTATTCTTGCATTAGGTTACACAATTCTTTGAGAATTCACTGTTATTATCTCTGCTTAGAAAACCGAGACCTGGAGAAGTATGCTATTCAAGTTAACACAGCCTTCAATTGACAAAGCTGAATTTAGAAACCACACAGTCTCACTGGCTCTGCTAGGGTCCTATTTCCTGAATTCCTCACTAGCCAGGGGGTGGGATGCCATGACTGATCCAGCCTTTGCCTTATGTGCACACCCAAGTCAAGGGCAAGTGTGTGTAGAGGACCACTAGGTTCTCATGGAGAAGAAAAATTCCCCAAAAGAAAAGGAAAGTGATGAAAACATAGGAGATAAGAGTTCATTCTGGGAAGACAGAACAATAGGAGCTACCATAGGCCACCACTTCTCTCATACGTCAGACAAGTAAATGCTCTTTGGAGACAGGAAATGTCTTCTGGGGTCTGGAGCCATGGGAACGTTATAGTCAAGACACAAAGCTGGACACTTTTATTCTTATGCCTGTTTTCTACTCTGGGCCCCAGCTGCCTTGCAAAAGAGTAGAGCATGTGTTTCCAAGGCCACAAATATGAGATAAGCCTCCCAACCCCCAGACTCTCTGCACAGGGCCCACAGTCCATCAGCCGAGTGTGCTGGTCTGAATTAACCATGAAGGGTCTACAACACACAATTTGAAGAGGTTATTTCCCAGCTCCTACCCTGAAGTGTCTGTAAAAGCTTTAACGATTTCCCACTGCTTCCATGGTGACAGCAACAGAGCTGACCATCAAGTGCACACGCGGACATGGGCGGGCGTGCAGCTCCACTGTTTGCCTGAGCAGATACCTGACACATTGCCGCGCCTGTCACTTACCATTTTAGATGGATCCGTGCTTCCCAGTATCAAACTCAATTGAATTTCCATAGGAAAAAAACAAAAGTAATTCCTTCCTCGGCTTGTCAGAAGCCCTGCCTGAAGTTAGCAGCAAATGTAATCTGCTCTACACATGAGAATTTCCCTTTGATACATGTAGTAGTTGATAAAGACAGTGATTCACTTCCACCCTCCCATCCTTCTCCACATCACTCTCTTCCTTCCACTTCCACATTCATTTAACCAATCACGAAGGTAGCCCTGGTGGGTGTGGGTTAGAATGATATGGGAAGAGTCTAGTACCCCTTTCTATGTCAGGTCTAAGAATCTCGAGCTCAGAAATTTCCCCACAATTGAGTTCTACAGTTGAGCAAACTCCCTGTTAGCAAAGAATCCTCCTCTGACTTTCCTGTGGCTCAGAAAATCCTGTCCTGGGAGCATGGATGGTCTGCAGTGCACAGGAAGAGCTCTCGCTGGAAAGCCAGGGGACCTGATTGCTGACACCAGCGCTGCCTCCGCTGTCTCATTCTCACCTTCTGAGCCTCTGATTCTCATCTGTATGGTGGGGACACCCAGCCCTTTGAGCACAAAGGACGTTAGACGCAAGCATCAAGGCCCTGCAAATGTAAAGTGTGGGTTTGTAAATTGTGTGTGTCAGCCTGGCTTTAGGAAATTTATGGCATGTCATACTGCTCTTTGTTGGAGCCAAGAAAACATTTTCCAAAGGACAAAGCTTACAAATATTTTAGTTTTCAGTTTGGGTTCCATGCTAGCCTTTCCAAATAATCTGCATTATATTGTATATTCTTCAAGATACAGCCTCCAAGGGGAAACCTATATAACATCAACTGCCTCAAGCATTGATATTAGTTACATTGTTTTAAAGTAAGGCATTATTTAGCAGGTAAAGGTGAGCATTTAGGATTAACTCCCTTTCCTCATCTAGATCCAATTCCTTGTGAAAACAACCAGTGGAAAGATTTATGACTGAAGGTATCTTGTGGGAAGATTTACTCTGAAAGTTCAGGGTTGGGACAGATGCTGACAAAGTCACAATAGTGATTCTGAGGGACTCAGCTTGTAAAAGAGTTTTCAACATGAATAAAGCCATATTCCATGAGGGCACCAACACCTCTAAGCTGCAGCTTTGTTTCATCTGACAGTATTCACATGAGTGCCCCCCACGCACCATGGACAAATTTACCAGGCTATAGAACAACAGACTTGACGTTCATTAATCCCATGTCAATTATTTTCTGAGTATGTACATATACAGTCTGTGCCAGGTTCTGGTCCAGTAACACTGAACAACACAGATAAGGTCTACTCATTTGGAGATATTGTCAGATGAATAAAGGGCTTCCAAAAACGTGTTCTAATCCCTGGAATTTTTTAATGTTACCTTATATAGCAAAGGGGATTTTGCAGGTGTGATAAAGTTAAGGGTATTTTTTAAAGATTTTATTTATTTATTCATGAAAGACACAGAGAGGGAGAGACACAGGCAGAGGGAGAAGCAGGCTCCACGCAGAGACCCCAATGTGGGACTTGCTCGCAGGATTCCAGGATCACGCCCTGAGCCAAAGGCAGACACTCAACTGCTGAGCCACCCAGGCATCCCAGGTTAAGGGTCTTGAGCCAAAGAGACTATCCTTATTATCCAGCGGGCTTGATGTAATCACAAGGGTCCTTAGAAGATGGAGGAAGGGGATAAGAATCATTTGTAGGAGACTTGACAATGAAAGCAAGAGAATGAAATGATGTGAGGAAGTGGCCATGAGTTAGGGAATGTAGGTGACTTATAGAAGCTAAAAAGACAAGAAACTGGATTCCTCCCTGAAGTCTCCAAAAGGAATGCAGCCCTGTTGACACCCTGATTTTAGACTTCTGACTTCCAGAACAATAAAAGAATACATACGTGTCGTTTGAAGCTACCGAGTTTGTAGTTCTCTGTTATGGAGCAATAGGAAACTAATACAGGAGCTTACATTTCAAATTTCTCAATGGGGACACTACTGACACTTTGGGTGGGATGGTTCTGGTGGTTCAGAATCGTTCAGGCTTTGTAGGACATTCAGCATCCCTTAGCCCCATCTGCTGAATGCCATAGTGGCCTTCTATTAGTAGCTCAATCAGAACTCTCCCCACATATTTCCAGATACTGCCTCTGGTGGCAATGTTGCCACTGGCTGAAAAATACTGATTTGGATCCTATAAAGTGTCAAGAAGACCCTGAACTGAGTGACATAGCACAGAGACTGGAGTTCTGGCGCGGGTATCACTGAGAATGCCCTGGGAGACCTCTCCAAGAATGTGGGACCAGAGCTGGGGCTACATGACAAGAAGGAGGTGGGCTAGTGAAACTCAGGAAGTGTGTTAAAGGCCCAGGAAATGTGTGCAAAGGCCCTGAGGCAAGAACACATGTGGTGCATTGGAAGATAAGTCCGATGGATGGAATGTTTATGTCTCACTCCCTAAATTCAGATGTTGACTCCTAACCCTCAGAGTGATGGTGTTAAGCTTTGGCTCTTTGGCAAAGGTTATGAGGTTGTGAGGGCAGAGCTAATCTCATGAATGGGATTAGTGCCCTTGCAATAGAGACCCCAGAGAGCTCCCTTCCCCTACTGTGTGTGAAATAATGGCCATCAGTGAAGAAGTGTGTTCTCACCAGACACAGAATTTGCTGGCAGGAGATCTTGGACTTCTTGGCCTCTGGACCTATGAGACATAAATGTTTGTTTTTTATAAGTCATGTGGTTTGTGGCATTTTTGTTTTTTGCAGCCCTAATTGGCTAAGGTACGTAGGTTGCCAGGAGCAAGGGGAAGGAGTTGGGAGGTGAGACTAGGAAGAGGGAGAGCCTTCTGTGGAAGGCTAGCAAGTTGTGCTAAAGCATATGGATCTTTGTTCAAGAGACAAATGAATTCAAAGTGATTTCTGTGATCAGTACAAGACATATTAACTTTGTGTGTTAATTGGATAGTTGGCTTTTTTTAAAATTTTTATTTATTTATGATAGGCACACAGTGAGAGAGAGAGAGAGAGAGAGAGAGAGAGGCAGAGACACAGGCAGAGGGAGAAGCAGGCTCCATGCACCGGGAGCCCAACATGGGATTCAACCCCGGGTCTCCAGGATCGTGCCCTGGGCCAAAGGCAGGTGCCAAACCGCTGCACCACCCAGGGATCCCAGGATAGTTGGCTTTTATGCAGAAATTACAATGGATCACAAGCAAAGTTAAACTGAAGGAAAGAAAGGGAGTAAATAGAATAAGAAAAGATAAAGAAAATGAAAGAAAAAGAAAAGGTCAAGTAGTTTTCTATTGGATTCTTTCAACAGGCTCTGTGCTCAGTGGGGAGTCTGCTTGAGATTCTCTCCTCCTCTCCCCACCTTTGCTCAAACAAATATATCTTTATTTTTAAAAAGTAATGTTTATGATGTTGTCACAAAAAAATTGTTTTCTTATGTTGCAGAGGGCTTTGCAGATTTTTTTTTTTTTTACATATCTTACCTCCATATAGTATTCCTGAGTCTTAAGAAGTAGACAAGGGTTGTTCCCATTTTCCAAAGGAGGAACCTGCCCCCAGAGATAGATCCAAAGTCCCACACCCATTAATTGATGGATGTTGGCCGCATCCCGGGCTTTCTGCTCCTGACCCTAGGCTGTCTCCACATGTAGGAAGCCCATCTGGTAAAAGGATGGAGGTTTGGAGATCTTCTCAACCAAGATCTTGACTTTTTCATTTATTTCACTTGTTCCCAACAATTCCTTACATTTGTGTAATGATTTGGATTTTCTGAAATATTTTCCCATATATTTGATCCTTCCAAGAACCCCAGAGAGGGGTAGAGTCCCTTTCATGGATGGAGAAACCCAGGCTCAGGGCTGGTGTGAGGTCCCATGGAGTGAGGCTTCTAACTCAGAATCCAGTGGTTTTTTTCTGATGTTACACTGTGTCTCAAGGCTTTTTATTCTAGAGTTTCCTTTCCATTCATATTTGTTTTATGGAAATCTTATTTATAGTTTAGATTTCAGGACCTAATGCTGGCACACGTGTTTTTAAGCAGGCAATTTGCTAGGCAATGACTCACACCTAGTTATAGCTAAGGAAGCTCGTCTTTTATTGCGTCAATCATATCCTCATTGTTGGGCCTAGGTAGATTAATATGGTCCATTTGATGGAGCAGTAACATGCTGTTTTGGCTGCACTAATTCTATATAACTTTGTGCGTTATATTGTTTAGTTAGGAGAAAATTACAGTAAAACTCCTAGAAGGCAGTTATTACAAATTCTGTTTTTCATTTTAGGTCAAATTGGAAGATGTCCCTAATAATGTGATGGAAATCTCTGATCTTCCCAGAGGAGACACTATCATTTAATTCTGCTGCCCCCAGGAACTGGAGCCAGCCAAGATCATCTTAGTAACTACAAAACATAATTTTTTCTTCTCTTCACTTCTCCCTCAAATTTAGATTCTACAAAAGTTTTTCTTCCCTCATTTCCCATAAAACCTTGATTGATGAAAAAAGATATTTATGAACATCTGTTGAACATCTGTTCAACACGTGGTAGCTTCCTTAACAGTCACATGGGAGGTTGGGAGCTTGATAACATATTGTCCCCATCTTTTGGATTAGCTCACTGAGTTTCTGGGAAATCAAACCAGCTTGTTTAAGCCATTGTAGTTCTAGCAAAAATCACTGGGGTCTCTGAGAGAGGTCCTCTGGCTTCGAAGTTTGAGACTGCTCTATTACTTTGTGCTGCTGGAGCTCCTGGGTTCTCTTAGTGCACTGGGAATTTCTAAACCTGAATGAGAAGAAGGCACTCCAGTTTGACTTGGCTCGGTCACATTTTTGAATCATGGCTTCCCCCGTCCCCCCGAGAACTCAGGATAGGCAAATAAAATAGTAATACAGAATGGCAGAGAAGCCAGACAAACCAAGTAGAAGAAGGAACTGGAACCTGGAGCAAAGCAGGGACATTCTGATGGTAGTCATGCACTATTCTTGGAGCAGTTACAATAGGTTAGCAAAGTGTTCAGCATATATGGGCATTATCTTGTTAGATCTTCATAATTACCCTATGCACTTGATATTATAATTACCCCCATTTTCTACAGGAGACATTTCAGGCCTGGAGAGGTTAAGTAACTTGCCCACAGTTAGACAGGAAGCTGGCAGGCTGGGATGCAAGCTCTGTCTGACTCCCGAGCCTGAGCTCTTAATCATTCGATTACACTTGCTGACGAGGCACCAGGAGACTGAAATCATTTCCCAAGCTCCCTACTCACTCATCAAGGTCTCCCTGACATCCCATCCCCCTTTCCAGGATCTCAGAGATTAATGGGACAGAGAAAGATATGTCCTCTTTGTATACCTCTCAGCGGTGCCTATCCAAGTGGTTCAGGCGTCGGAACCAATCCTCGATCTCAAGACGAGCCAAAGCACCACGAAGGGGCTTTTCAGGCCCTGCCTCCTCATGATTTAATATCACGGCACTTACCCTTCATCAGCTGCTCTGGGCAATTGGTCAGGCAGTTAATAAACACATCAACTTACTTTGAATTCTTGAGCACAAAGGGAAAATAGATATAAGCGCAGACAGATTTATTACAGTCTAATTTAATAAAAATGTCAACAAATAAATGCACATTTAGCTGGGAAATAAATATCGACGATGAGGAAAGCTGACAGTGGAGTCGGTTGTAAGAAATTAACATTAAATGGTTTGGGTTGACAGTGACTATAAAACAAAATTGTACCTTGGAGACATCTCGAAACAATTTAACAAATGTGTGCTTTGAGCGTGAGAGGAGGCAAGTGAATCCAAGAGGCTTTGATGTAGGACAGGGGCCCACGGAGCGGTGGAGAGTGATCACTTGCATTCTGTCCCATACATCTGCGAAATGCCATTTGGTGCAAACCAAAAACGACAATCTGAGGATCATTTCCCCCAATTTTCCAAGCACCTACTACAATGCCAGCTCTAATGGAGAACCTCGATTAAATCCTACTCCCTTAAGATATGTACTTATTTAACGAATAATTATTGAGTGCCTCCTATGTGCTAGCCATGTGCTTAGGATCAATGATCCCTTCCCTCAGGAAGCTTACATTACTGCATAGGGAGACAGAAGATAAACAGTAACTATGATAAATAGATAAAATATGTAACATGTTAGATTGTGTATGAAGGAAGAAAAGGAGAGCAAGATGTGCAGGAATGGTAGGTTGTAGCTTTATTTATTTATTTATTTATTTATTTATTTATTTATTTATTTATTTTAAATATATATTTATTTATTTATTCATCAGGGACAGAGAGAGAGAGAGAGAAGCAGAAACATAGGCAGAGGGAGAAGCAGGCTCCCTGAGAGGAGCTTAATGCGGGACTCGGCCCCAGATCCCTGGATCACGCCCTGAGTCCAAGGCAGATGCCCAGCCCGCTGAGCCACCCAGGCATCCTGGTAGGTTGTAATTTTAAAAAGAAAGATGAAGGTAGATGTCAGTGATGAGATGATGTTTGAGGAGGGTTGCCAGATTTAGCAAATAAAAATATCAGTGGCCCAGTTAAATTTGAATTTTAGTTAAACAACAAAGACACATTTTAGCATGTGTCCCCAAAGTAAATGTCCTAAATATTGTATGTCCCAAATACTGCATATCCTATGTCACCGCTTACCCAAAATTCAGGTATTAGTGGATATCCTATAATTTATCTGGTGACACTATGATTTGAGCCAAAACTAGAAGTTTTCTGTATGTATCCTGTGTGTATTCCTCCTTGTATCTCTGATGAGGTTTTTATTTTTCTAGTAGAAGGATTTTGCAGTGAGCTGACCTAATGGCATAGAACTTTCTCCTTGGGGATCCCTGGGTGGCGCAGCGGTTTGGCGCCTGCCTTTGGCCCAGGGCGCAATCCTGGAGACCTGGGATCGAATCCCACGTTGGGCTCCCGGTGCATGGAGCCTACTTCTCCCTCTGCCTATGTCTCTGCCTCTCTCTCTCTCTCTGTGACTATCATAAATAAATTTTAAAAAAATTAAAAAAAAGAACTTTCTCCTTGTTTTCACTCTTTCATTGGTGTGAATTCATGGCCATCCTTTCATATCATTGCTGGTCCACCACTCAGTCCCTCACCCACAGACTCGCACAAGCTCGATGAGTATTGAATTACCTGGCAGTCCATTCAGAAATCTCTCCGTACTTATGCAGCTCAACTCTCTCGGTGTGAACCTCCTCAAAGACTTTCTAAAATAAATTATGTATTTTGGAATAATTTCAGATCTATGGAAAAATTGTAAAGGTGGAACAGCAAATTTTCACATATGCCTCACCCAGTTTCCCTTCATGTCAGCATCTCCCATTGTCATGGTACATTTGTCAGAATGAAGAAATCAGCATTGCCATATACCTTTAACTAAAGTCAAAGCTTGATTCAGATTTTACCTGATGTGTCCACTGGTGCTCTTTTCTTCATTCCAGGATAGAAGCCAGGGCATCACATTGTATTCAGTGGTTATGTCTCCCCAGTCTCCTCTGGTCTATGACAGCTTCTTAGTCTTTTTATATTTTACTTGACCGGTCAGTGGCTGTGTTGAGGAATACCAGTCGGTTTCACACTTCAGAAAATGGAGCTCAGTGTGTGCTTGTCTGATGCTTTCTTTGTGATTAGACTGGGGGGGGGGGGGGGGGGTTGGTGTCTTTTCTTTCTTGGATTTTTTTTTTTTTTGGTCTTTTTTTCTTTTGCCGGGAAAATGCCACAGAGTTGAAGTGTCCTTCTCATCATATCACATCAGGGAGCACGTGATGTGACATTCTGGTTGATGATGTTAATTTCAATCTCTTGGTTAAGGTAGTATCTGCCAGGTTTCTCCACTTTCTGTATTTTTTTCTTTGGATGCAAATCACAGAGTCTAGCCCACATTCAGGGAAGGTGGGGGATTATGCTCTGCCTCCTAGAGCAAGTTTTGTCCTTCTCACGAATTTATCATTCGTTCATTTATTTATATCAATAAAAGTCAGAATGAACTCACATTTATTTTATACTTTGGGTTATATAATCCAATACTACACCACTTATTTTTGCTTCCAATGACTCCAGCTTTGGCCATTGAGAGTTCTTTTAGGTTGAATCCTGTGTCCCTTTGACACACCCCCAACTTTTCGGTTTTTGAGCAGATCTTCACTTGCAAGCATTGCAAGATTCTCCAGGCTCATCTTGTGTTTTCTCTGCCCAGCCCTAGTCTAAGCTGTTTCTCCAAGGAGCCTTGCTTCCTTTTATTGGTGAGTGGTAGTTAGAGAAAGCTGGACGTGGGCAATGGGTGCCCAAAGACACATTAGGACGGCAAAAGTATTCTTCCAGGAGGGTTTACGTGCCACCTGTACCTAACCTATTGTGTATTACCCAGGGGATGCCAGCAGAGGTCACCAAGTGACTGGATTGGGGGTGTGAAGGTATTGACAAGTTGGGGGTAAGGGCAACTTCACATTCTCCCAGGTGGAGCTGACCTTGCAAGTAGACATAATATTGCCTATGGAACATGGCTAGGAAGGCGGCCACAAGACTACCTTTTTTCCTACCCAACTCCAAAATATCTCCCTTCTAAATATAGGATGCCTGAGATTTCTGCATTGAAATCCCAACCCTTCAGTCTTTTAAAATAGTTTCCAATTAAAATAAAATCATACTTTATTTCATTAAAACTTACCTTTATTCCCTTTTAAAATTTAGGTAAATCACATCCCTCCACTGGCATCACATTTGATCATCTGCAAAGTAAAAGCTTAGGCCAGACTGGATGATTCATTTATTCATTCACCAAACTTGTTAATGTGCCAGGTAGAGTTGTACTCAGGGATTCTTCTAGAGTTTAGGCTGTGTCATATAGGTCACCAGGAACTCCTAAATATTCTTAACATGATCTGCTTTATGTTTTTTTTATGACAATGACGTTGGGGTCACATTGGTTCCCCATGTGGGAGGGAGCAGCCCTGTGGGTAGGAAGAGGAGGCAGGAGCCTACTGCAGCCAGCAAGGCTCAGGGCAAACAGTGCCCAGTGCTCACTTGGCAAACGAGATTTCTTGCCTGCCAAAGTCTCAGGCTATAATACTCAAAGGATCTTAGGGAGTAATTAGGAGGACACTGCTTTAGGATGACTGATTTTAATTTTTTAAGAGCCTTGTCATTAGTGTGCAGAGCTGGGTTTACCGACTTGTCACATGCTAATTTTCCAGCAGTGAGATTGGGATGTGCTGAGTCATCTTCATAACCTCACCTGGGGTGTCTTAAAATTAATAGCAAGGACTTTCAATAGAGCTGCCCAGGGCTGGAATGTTCTGATGCTGCTAGTACTATGACTACTATGACTACTACTACTACTATAATGATGACAACAACGACTACTACTACTACTACTACTACTACTACTACTGATAGAGCAAATGCTCTATAACTCCTACTATGTGCCAGGCACTAAGATAAATCTGTATCTGTATCTATATACTCTCATTGACTTTTCATGAGCACTCTGAAGTTGTTTCTATTATTATCCTCATTTTAAAGACTAAAAATTTGAAGCACAGAGAGGCAATGTAACTTGTCCTAGAGTCACACTGTTCTTAAATAGCAAAGACCAGATTTAAACCTAGGCATTCTGGCTCTAGATTCCTGGCTTTTAAACATATTCTGCATTGCTGGTTTGAATATGTCTTCCCTCCTCTACCTTCTGGGACAGAACTCTCTCAAATCACCACCTGGTTCCATCCATTTCCCTGTGCCTCCAGAATCCTATTCCTCAAGACCCCTCCCTACCAAGTTTATTTTTCATAGTCCATGCTCATCAGCTCCCTCTCCCTCAGCACACTCATGACCTCCTGTGGCCTTTCCCATCCCCTGCCTTCACTTTGCCCTGTTAGCACTGCCTTAGTGATATTTGATATATTGAGCTGGGAGGATGAAGTAATTCACAGTTCTAGGGGAATATTCACATTTCACAGCAGGACTCCTAGCTTAACTGAAAGGAAGACTTTCTAATGACAGAATAGGGATCAATAAAAGGCAAGTAATAAGGTTAGTAATAATACCACCACCAACTTAGCTAGGCATCCCATAAACACAGCAACTAGCATTTACTGAGTGCTTACTTTATGCCTAACATTCTGCTAAGTGCTTCACATAGATATTCCACTTGATTCTCCCAGTAATCCTACGCAGTTGGAACCATCATTATGTCTCTCTATAGACATGAGAGGTTGAGTGGTTTTCCTAAGGTCACACAGCTTTTACGTGAAGGAGCAGAAATTTTATTGGCAACAATGAACCACCAAGAGCCTTTACCTTTGAGCTTGACATGGTACTGATTGTAGTATCCCTCAGATGATACCATACTGCCAGATCCAATTTTTTTTTTAAGATTTATTTATTTATTTATTTATTTATTTTAGAGAAAGCAAGAGAGAGAGAGAGAGAGAGAGAGAGATGGAAAGAGACAGAAAGAGAGTAAGGAGGGGCAAAGGAAGAGGGGGAGAGAATCTCCAGCAGACTCCCCACTGAGTGTGGAACCTGATGTGGGGTGTGATCTCACTACCCACAAGATCATGATCTAAGCCAAAACCAAGAGTCAGTTGCCAACCGACAGAGCCACTCAGGCCCCCCTGCCAGACCAAATTTTATCTAATTAAGTCCTATTCAAAACCTCTCTGTAGAGGAGGGCCACTTATAAATTTTATTTGTTACCTCTTATGGATTGATACTTCCATAAAATACAATAACAATGAATTATGGAATCACATGCCTGGATGTCATGCCTACGTCAACTTGTCATCAAACTCTCTAAATGCTTTCTCTTAATTTTTGTACTTAGCCCAGTAGGCTGATAATCAACAGTTCACGAGTTGGCACTAGTCTATGGACCACGCTTTGAATAGCACTGGTCTAATTGCATTCTTTTCAATAATATGATTACTCAAATGTCTATTTAGATATAATTGAATTTTTATTTCTTGATAGAATTTGTTAAACCTCTTCCTCCAAATATTCATTGTTAAACCCATAAACATTAGGCAGACCTGAAGCCAGACAAATCTGGAATCAAATCTAACCCTGACTATTTGTGTAAACTTAAGAAAAAATTTCTCTGGGCCTATTCTATGATCAATGAAATGGAGATCATAATACTTACCTGGGTGGATTATTGTGAGGATTCAATGAGACAAGGATGCCTGGTATCTTGCAAGTACTCAAATTTTGTTTCCTAGCTACCCCCACTCTACCCATAGATACCAAACTAGACTGCTTATGGCCATAACAAGAGATACGTCAACTGGCACAGTGGATAGACCCCCCATAAAACCATTAACACTGGTTCTGATGACTGACTCACCAGCGCTTAAACATTTCTGATTGTGGGGGAAAATTCACCTTTATGCCATCTAACTGGAGACACAGGTGTCAGGGGTGGAGTCAGCTTGTGCACTTGGGAGCAGAAGCTCTCTGAGCAGCAGTCTCTCACCCAGCAAAGCAATTCATTAGACTCCTGGAAGCTGGCCCTCCTCTGACCCTTCTGCCTCCCTGGATCCTGCTCCATCAGGCTCACGCAGGGAGGATACAGATCTGAGTGGGCCATATAGTGAAGGAGGATTGATGTCAAACTATTAATTTAGAGTCAGCAGTGGTGGGATATAAACGAAACAAGCACACCTTTTTGCCTCTGGAGTCAAGTAGATGGTATTGTCAGTTCTTAGTTCAAAGTGGAAGAACATGTTGTTGCCAGGGGCCTTGGAGGTCTAAAAGGTTATTGCAGGCCATTGATGGGGGCTGAATTTTTGGAGGATCACCAGTTAATTTTCTGGAGATTATAAGATTGGAGAAAATTGGAGCTGGACAGGGCCTTAGTGATCAACCTTCCCTCTAAAATTGGAAGGATAGGGCTGGTCAAGAGGTCAGGGTTAGAACATCTCTTAGATCTGCCACTCAATGGAAGTGTGATATTAGGCAAATTGCCTTACCTCTCTGAACCTCTCAGAACCGTGTCTGCATCTATACAATGGACATAATAAAAAGGTGCACATTATAGATTATACTTGTAGATTAGTCCCAAACACACAAACTAGTTCTCTAATTCTTTTTTTTTTTTTTTTGAGAGAGAGAGAGAGAGAGAGAGAGAGAGAGATAGAGAAAGAGAGAGCATGTGACCAGGGAGGGGCAGACAGAGAAGAAGAGAATCCCAAGCAGGCTCCATGTCCAGCATGAGTCTGATGCAGGGCTCAATATGGAGCTCCATCTCACAACCTGAGATCATGACCAATCCAATAGTCAATGCTTAACCAACTAAGCCACCCACGTACCTCAACTGGGTCTCTAATTCTTAAGGGTTCAAACAAAGTCCTTTCCTCACAAGACTTTAATTCATCCTTTCACTTATCATCTCCTTTACACCTGTGGTAGGTGGTGCCAAAGGAGAGCAAAAATAGACATGCTCTCCATCCCCATGGAGTTGAGGCTTGATGGGAGAGACAGGGCCTGATGAACTCACCACACTAAGTATCGTAAGTGCAATAGCGGTGTGTGCTCTGGAGGAACAGTTCCAGCCGCCGTGAGGGGCATCAGATGGGAATCTGATTAAGTTTGAAAGGGCAGGAAGGCTTTCTGAAGGAGCAACAGCTGATCTGAGATCTGATATGTGAGTACAAGTTTGGGCAAGCAGGAGAGACCAGAGTGGTGTAAGCTGGGGAAATAGCATAAGTCTCTGCGGTGCCTGCTGGGAGAGGGGCAGGGTGCAGTGCTGGGTAAAGTGGCAGGCAGTGAGTTTAGAGGGATAGGCAGGGGCCAGGCCAGGGGCATGGCCATGCTAAGGATTTGTTATCCTCACCCCAAGGGCAAGTGAGTGACTGAGTTCCAAAAGGTCAGAATGGCAGCAGTGAGGACAACAGGGTCTCTTCACAAGCCTGTGTTCTCAAGAGTTCTGCTGTCCTCAGTGTGAGGTCCAGACTCCGCCTTCTGCCTTCCTTTTCCTTACCAATCCAGTTTGTCCCCTGCTTTCCAGACTCCAGAATCAGACCTGCCTTTCTCCTTGCTACCCTTTCATTTCTCTGGGGCACCTTCTCCCTACCTTCATCTGCAGCCTCTCTGCCCTGGCTATTGTCCTCATACATGTGTTGGGTTCTCTCATCTTCCAGCCATCCTTCCCCTAACCAGCCCTCAGAGAGATTTCCTTCCTCCATAGATTCTTGTGTCTGCCAACAAGGATAACCACTACCCAATATATAATGTTTTAAAATTTTACGAAGCCCATTTGCATTTGTTCCTCTATTAGATTCTCATTATAATCCCATAAAATAAGCAGGACAAGAATTATTATCCACATTTGCTAGATAAGAAAACAGCTCCACAAAAGTCTAGAGATTTATGCATGGCTGTGCAGATGGTGGGTAGCGGGGCTCACACTGTGCACAGCTCAGGTCTTATAACTCCAAACTCCTAAATTTTTTTCTATGCCCATTTATGATTCATTATTATTGTTTGCTGCTTTTTTAGCAGCCTTATTGATAAACTGATCATGAAGTGTATAGTTTAATAACTTGTGGTATAAAAACATACCTGGGCAATCATCACTCCTAAAATTTTCCTCATGGCCCTCTGAGCCCCCTCCACCTTCTCCTCCATGCACTACAACCCCTCACCAGGCAATCACTGACCTGTGTCTCATCACTATGGAGTACTTTAAATTTTCTAGAATTGAATAAAAATGGAATCATACAGTATCTGTGCTATTTTTTAATGCTTCTTTCACTCAGCATAATGGTTTTGCGACTTACCCATGGTGTGGTGTATATCATTAGTTCATTCCTCTTTATTGCTGAACAGTAATCCATTATGTGGACATGTCATCATTTGGCTATCCAGTCACCTGTTGGTAAACATTTGGGTGGCTTCCAGTTTGGGGTGATCACAAATAAAGCTGTTATGAACATTCATGTTCACATTTATAGGCCTTGACTTTGTTTTCTCTTGGATAAATACCTAGCAGTTGAGTGGCTAGATTGTAGGGTAGGTGTAAGTCCCACTTTTTAAACAGTGGAATTTACCTATTTTCTAAACTGTTTTACGAAGTGTTTTTCCTACCTAGCTATCCTACTGTCAGGGTGTGGGAGTTCCAGTTCCTCTACATCTTTGCCAATGCTTGCTATGGTCTTGTTTGTGTGTGAGATTTTTTTTTTAAGATTTTATTTATTTATTTGAGAAAGAGAGAAAGCATGTGTAAGAGAAAGAGAGATAGGGAGAGAGAGAGAAAGAGAGAGAGAGCATGAGCAGGGGGAGGGGTAGAAGGAGAGGAAGAAGCAGACTCCCCACTGAGCAGGGAGCCCAGTGCAGGACTCTATCCGAGGATCCTGAGATCATGACCTGAGCTGAAGGCAGACGCTTAACTGACTGAGCCACCCAGGCACCCCTGATATGGTCTTTCAAATTTTAGATATTTATATTGGCATGTAGTAGTATCTCATTGCGGCTTTATTTGCATTTCTCAAGTGACTAATTATGTGCACTTTAAAGCGTCCCTGCTTGTTTACAGGGTTGATTCCATTCAGTTTTAATAATAAAGTTCTTTAATTACAGTAATACATGTTATTAGATTTGTTTTCATGAATAAGATAAGGGAATGGCTCTTTACATGTGTATGGTGTGATCCCACTATAAATACTCATCAAGAGTGACATTTATCATATTGTACAAGCTTTTCTTTATATAAAACTGCCTCTTCTCTACTAGACAGTGAGCACCTCAAGAAAAAGTCTATGTCTGATTTATTTTTTATCTCCTAAATCCATCACAGTGCCAGGCTTATTGTGGGAAGTTTGTAAATGTTTAATGACTTGAATTCATGTGTTTATGAGAGCTGGCCCTGTGGTGGCTGCTTGAAAAATATTTAAAAGACTGAATGAATGATCACTCATTTTGGATCTTCCGCTGTATAAGCATGTGATGTTGGCCTCTGATCCTCAATTTTCCTACCTCTCCAATGGCAAGTCTGTTTGTTTACATGCATTTTGGATCTTTCTAGCATTAGGATTCTATGATCCTAAATGTTAACAAATCCTCCCAGACTTTAGAAACTTATGATAACAAAATGAGATCATATTTCTCTTAATGCTCAAATCACACTAACTCTGAATCATACTCAGATGCAGTCTGGTCCTGAAATTTCTCACCTAAAATCTTCCCCAGATGCATACTCTGAGAATCATCTGGCCACAGATGAGAAAGATACCTCTCACAAAAAGGACCTAGAGCCCTGATCAGGGTCACCCATTCCCTTCACAGCATTCCTCCCCAGGCTTTGCAGAAAGGTTTTATTCTGCATTCAAGTAGTTATTTCCCACAATTAAAAGGAAAACAAGCAAAAACTCTGCTCTAGAGCTTTGACATGGAACTCTTAGGAAGAGTTCTTTAGTTGAGATCTGCCAGGGAGGCTGTCAGGAAGGGTATCAATGTCATATGAAGTCACATTCTGTTCATTCATGTGTGCTCAGACCTCTAATCCAGTCTTCCTGCAGAGTTTCTTCTCTGGGGCAATGGTGATCCTCTGCTAATCCACTTGGTCTCAGTAATAATGAACCATCTTCCATCAGACACCTAATAACATTAAACTTTGAAGGGAAGGTGTCCCATTCTCCTTCCTTCAAGAAGTCTCTTTGATTCCTTTGTAAACTCGTGTGCAAATAAGTTGATTCTACACCTATATTCTAGGCCCTAGAATGATGTTTTCATTTTCTTAATTTTTTTAAGATTTTATATATTTATTCATGAGAGATATAGAGAAAGAGAAAAGCAGATACATAGGCAGAGGGAGAAGCAGGCTCCATGCAGGGAGCCTGATGTGGGACTCGATCCCGGAACTCCAGGATCACGCCCTGGGCTGAAGGCAAGCGCTAAACCGCTGAGCCACTCAAGGATCCCCGATGATGTTTTTCAAAATGGGATCCATGAGCTATCAAAGTCCTCATGTTCTTGTTTGAAATACTTTGGCTTTACCTCAGAACTGAATCTCTGGAGGAGGGCACTGGAGCTTTGTTTATTGCACTGGGTGTTCACTATGCATATGAAACATTTGAAAAGCATGATCTTAGACCATTACCACCACATAAAATTATAATGATTATAGGATTCTATATTCTTCCCACAAAAGAGACCTGGTGGTACTGGTGGTGCTTGGTTTTCAACTCTGTAACTAAAAGGTCTACTCAAGTGGTCCATATTCAAAAGGTAAATTGACCTTTTTTTTTTTCCTCCCTTCCTCCCTTCCTCATCAATAGGTATTAACTGAGTTCCTGAAAAGCTAGACAATGTACTAGGAACTGGGCTTCAGCAGAGAACAAGGCAGACGCAGCTCTAGACCTCCCTGAGCTTACATTCTAGTTGGGGAAGACAAGAAAAGAAAAAAAGAACAAGACAGCTAAGGTGTGACAGCACAATGAAGTAAAGGAACCCAGAGGTGACAGTTAAGTGACTTAGGAGAGGGGCAAGGAGTACAGTCAGAGTCAGAGTCAGAGCACCCTCTTTGAGGAAGCCATGGAAAAACAAGGTAGAATCTGATATCAGACCTGAGAGTTAAAGGAGAAAGTTCTTTGCTCCAGAAAAAGAAAGAGGCCCTCCTGGCTAGGGTACAATGAAAGAGAGGAGGAAACGCAGGCACAGGTTCATAGTAAGGGATTTAGAGGCTGAAGAGTATTAGGCGCTCTTTAGCTTGAGAGAAAGAGGGGTGGGGGGGCTAGTAAATGGAGCGGGGAGTGGGGCAGAGGATTCTTTCTACTCTCCCTAAGTCGTATTGCAAAGATGAGCAGAGCAGCCAGGGAAACAAGTGAGGTGCCCATATGGACCACTTTATGGAAATGGAAAGTGAATTCCTTATCATGGAAGGTAATTAAGCCAAGAGAGTGAGAGCAGGTCCAAGAGTCAACACAGTTTATTTATGGAGATAGAGAGAAGGCAAGGATCTGGTGACAATGCTGGGAGATGAGATTAAAATAAATGTAAAAAGGGTTGGCATATTGACTGTGTGACCTTATACTGCTCTAAAATTTAATTTTGTTCAAAGACTCATATTAAATATGGAAAGTCTGTTGCTCTTTAGAGTCATCTAATATTCTGAACAATGTCCTTGCAACAACTAGATCATTTTAGTTCCATGGCTGTGCTAAAAGCAATGTTTATTTCTTAATTTTTTTTTCCTTTACTTCAGAAATAGTGCAGTAACTACCTTTAATCTTTTAAAAAGTCAGGTCCTTTCAATAAAGAAAAAATTACTTTTTCTTATGGGGTAGTGAGGTAAGTTATATTTTGTTGCAATAATTACATAATTAGGGCAGCCCGGGTGGCTCAGTGGTTTAGCACTGCCTTCAGCCCAGGGCCTGATCCTGGAGACCCGGGATCGAGTCTTACGTCAGGCTCCCTGCATGGAGCCTGCTTCTCCCTCTGCCTGTGTCTCTGCCTCTCTCTCTTTCTTTCTGTGTCTCTCATTAATAAATAAATAAAATATTTTAAAAAACTAATTACATAATTATTCCAGTAAAACTGTCCTCACTCAGAGCTTTTACATATTAGAGATCATAACCATGTTTGTTCCCTTTTCCCAAATTCTTCAATGAGAAACTAAAAAAGCTCTGAGAAGAATGTCAACATTTGTGGTAAATTATTGGGGTGGTCATTTAATGAGAGAGCCCATGTGCTAACCTAAGACACTGAAAATGTTTTTCTTTTGAAATTATTATGGGATGTTTTGTGCAACGACAATTAAAATGTTGCATCTAAAACCTCATTTGTATTAGTATCTAATGGAACCCTTTGGTGGACAACATTTCAAGTTGTATAACCCTGGAAGCTAAATCAGGCAATCGTCCTGAAGGAGGTAGCAACTCCAGACTTTAAAGTAGTAGCTCCAAACTCAGATGTTCACAGGGGCCAACCAGGTAACCTAAATGTATGAACTCATTCTGACTTTTTCCCCAAGACATTTGGTAGACATATAAGTAGAAAATTTTTTCTTTTCTTCTAACCATGCTATTACGTAAAACAACAGCTGACACTTGACCTCAGCGTCTGGGAAGCCACAAGGAGTGATGGACACTATGGTGAAGAGGAGATTGCCTGGGACCTAAAGGGGCAATCTCTACCCAGCCCCAGCTGATTTTTTGCTTGGAAGCAGCGTCAACCTAATATTGCCAATCATTCCATTTTTTCAAAGAGGAGGTGGAATTCTAGGGATTTTTCTTTTCTTTTAAATTTTTTTATTGGAGTTCAATTTGCCAACATATAGCATAACACCCACTGCTCATCCCACCAAGTGCCCCCCTCAGTACCCATCATCCAGTCACCCCAACCTCCTGCCCACCTCCCTTTCCACTACCCTTTGTTCACTTCCCAGAGTTAGGTGTCTCTCATGTTTTGTCACCCTCACTGATATCTTCATTCATTTTCTCTCCTTTCCCTTTATAAACCCTTTCACTAATTTTTATATTCCCCAAATGAATGAGACCATATAAAGTTTGTCCTTTTCCGATTGACTTATTTCACTCAGTATAATACACTTCAGGTCACTCCATGTCGAAGCAAATAGTGGGTATTTGTCATTTCTAATGGCTGAGTAATATTCCATTGTATACATAAACCACATCTTCTTTATCCATTCATCTTTCGATGGACACCGAGGCTCCTTCCACAGTTTGGCTACTGTGGACATTGTTGCTATAAACATCGGGGTGCAGGTGTCCCGGTGTTTCACTGCATCTGTATCTTTGGGGTAAATCCCCAGCAGTGCAATTGCTGGGTCATAGAGCAGATCTATTTTTAACTCTCTGAGGAACCTCCACACAGTTTTCCAGAGTGGCTGCACCAGTTCACATTCCCACCAACAGTGCAGGAGGGTTCCCCTTTCTCCACACCCTCTCCAACATTTGTGGTTTCCTGTCTTGTTAATTTTCCCCATTCTCACTGGTGTGAGGTGGTATCTCATTGTGGTGTTGATTTGCATTTCCCTGATGGCAAGGGATGCAGAGCATTTTCTCATGTGCTTGTTGGCCATGTGTATGTCTTCCTCTATGAGATTTCTCTTCATGTCTTTTGCCCATTTCGTGATTGGATTGTTTGTTTCTTTGCTGTTGAGTTTAATAAATTCTTTATAGATCTTGGATACTAACCCTTTATCTGATAGGTCATTTGCAAATATCTTCTCCCATTCTATAGGTTGTCTTTTAGTTTTGTTGACTGTTTCTTTTGCTGTGCAGAAGCTTCTTCTCTTGATGAAGTCCAATAATTAATTTTTGCTTTTGTTTCTCTTGCCTTGATGGATGTATCTTGCAATAAGTTGCTGTGGCCAAGTTTGAAAAGGGTGTTGCCTGTGTTCTCTAGGATTTTGATGGAATCTTGTCTCACGTTTATATCTTTCATCCATTTTGAGTTTATCTTTCTGTATGGTGTAAGAGAGTGGTCTAGTTTCATTCTTCTGCATGTGACTGTCCAGTTTTCCCAGCACCATTTATTGAAGAGACTCTCTTTTTTCCAGTGGGTAGTGTTTCCTTCTTTGTCGAATATTAGTTGACCATAACGATGAGGGTCCACTTCTGGATTCTCTATTCTGTTCCATTGATCTATGTGTCTGTTTTTGTGCCAGTACCACACTGTCTTGATGACCACAGCTTTGTAGTACAACCTGAAATCTGGCATTGTGGTGCCCCCAGCTCTGGTTTTCTTTTTTTTTTTTTAAATACTTCCCTGGCTCTTCAAGGTCTTTTCTGATTCCACAAAATTCTTAAGATGATTTGTTCCAACTCTCTGAAGAAAGTCCGTGGTATTTTGAGAGGGATTGCATTAAATGTGTAAATTGCTCTAGGGATTTTTCAATGTGAAACTTCCATTCTTTTTATTAGAAATTCACTCAAACATTTTATAAACTCTTCCTAGGCCACCACTGTGTCGTCCAAACACATTTGTGGGACCATCTAGTCTGCTGGCCTCTGGTTATGGCCTCTGTTCAAGGGGAATCATTGTGTTCCTCTCCAGTTCACATGTTCGACTTCTTTTCCTCCAAATGCAATCTTAGCCTAGTGAAAATTTGGAAGAAAAAGCAAACAAATTATGTGTTTATGAGCTCAAAGACAAGTTCTTGCTAGATATTAGAATTTCCAAGAAAGGTCAAATTTGGAATCTTATAAAATGTTGTCTCTATTACTCATTCTTGAAGAAGCTTGGTTTTATTCACAGCCATGGCTCTAACTTAGTTTTGAAAAATACCTCCAGCTCTGAGAAGAGATATTTTATGTGACATGGTAGCAAAACTCGGATATTTTCCTGTTTAGATTTATGGCTATTTCTTGCTCTCAGAAGGGCTGCTGCTGGCTCTATCAGTGAAATGGTGAATTGTCTCTGACAGCAATGAATTCACTCAATGTACTCTTAAACCTTCCCAATTACTGGCTTTTTCCTAAGCCTCAGAGTACATTAATCATGTAACCAAGAAAAGACTTATTATGACCTTCTTTTGTATTGAGTTTAGATATATCCTATATGTGAAAAAGCTGTCTGCAGATGTGTCCGGTATTTTCCATGAGAATTTAGGTAAATCAAATAAGAAATGGAAATGGGAAGTTGAGAAAGGAAATTAAAATCTTTTAAGGATAGAGCAGTGTCATCATAATCCCATTTAACTTGGGTGGATTTAGTCTTTGTGGGAAAGAGAGGGAGAAAGCTTAAGGAGAAAGTCCTGCCTGTCATTTTGATCTCAACCAAGAAGGAGTGAAGGCAGAGGGGAATCTGCTTTTGTTCAGTTTATTAATGTGAGCATGTGCTTTTAATGTGTGCATCTTATGGAGAATATGAAATTTAAAATTCTCTATTTTTTAAAAAAACATGACCCGTAATTGCAAGCTAAATCATTATTTGATGCTCCATAGGGGCAATCTGGATATTGCATAAGCTGTTACAAAAATGTATAAAGCCTTATTAAGCATAATATGTTGATGCCCATTGTGACACCTTCCTAAGGTATTTTTTTCAGAGATAAACTTGACCTTTTTCACTTTATATGCTGACTTTAGAACCCACCCTGTTGAGATATTTTCTGTATTTTCTGTATTTTCTGAATCCAGAAGTGGATGCAATCTACTCTGTCATTCTCAGCCATCATCATCATCATCATCATCATCATCATCATCATCATCATAACCTCAACCATTACTGGACCCACACAGATGGGCCAATTCACCTCTTTCTTTCTAAACAGTATGTTGCTATCATTCATCCTGGAAAAGACACCAAAGAGACTGCTTTCTTGGGTTGATTCATCAGAGCACTAGAAAAAAAAATTAGAGAGAGAATTCTACAGTGGATGATTATTTTCTTCTAATTTCTCATATGCCATTTTTATTCTCCATTGAACATGAACATCATGCCAAGTGCTGACCATTCATAAGAACATGTTCCTTTCTTGGGGACCATACTGAGTGCATCATAACATCTTTTTTTTTTTCTTAAGATTTTATTTATTTATCCATGAGAGACACACAGAGAGAAGCAGAAACATAAGCAGAAGGAGAAGCAGGGTCCATGCAGGGAGCCGGATGCGGGACTCAATGCCAGGACCCTAGGATCACGACCTGAGCCTACTCAACCACTGAGCCACCCAGGCACTCCTGCATCATAACATCTTAGCTCTTTATTTGCTGAGGGCCTGTCATAGGTAAAAGTAACCACCTGTTAAGTGCTGGAACAGAATCTAAAGTGATTTTTTTTTTTCAGGAAAATAGACTAGCTTTTTTTCCGCCACAACTTAAGTGTAATTTGGGACAGGTGATCAGAGGAGAAAAGTAAAAGAGAAACCATGAAGTTTTTAAGAGGAAGTTGGAAAGTTCAGTTATACCTAGCTATTTCCAGCACTAGGCAACCATTAAAGGTTAACTGAATACTTATTAACTGCTCAGTTTTGTGTTAAGTGCAGTGGGAAAAAAAAGAAGTAGAAGGATCTGACAACAAACCTGACAGTGTAAAAGAATGAAATAGCATAAAAAGTGCACAGGGGAGTAATTATTTATCTAGTTCCTTGTAGCTTAAAAAGCACTTTAAAATACACTCTTATTTGACTCACTCAATTACTTTAAGACAAAGATTATGATCGCAATCTACTAGTCAAGGAAACCGAGGCTTCAATGAAGTAAAATAGCTCCAGCTCCATACTGGCTTAGCCTGGGTTTGAACTCTAACCACAGAAATTCAGAGGAGGTATAAAGCGATTAGTGTTGGAAGACAACAGGTCCCTCCAATTTTTTAGTGCCTGGCATATAGAGACACTGATTGCCTTTGTTCTAGATCATCTTTTCAAGGATGCTAGTAGAGCACAGAGCCTTGAAAGACATGGATTGTGTCCCCCTCATGAGCACAGGATAGGTTTGTTTACTGGCCAGTGCAGTATGGATAATGTCTTTCTCTAGGGCAACAGGTCAGTCTCCTTCCAAAAGGATCATATTCCATGAAAATCACACTTTATGGATTGAAGGGATATTAAAAGTTCTACAATCTAACCCCCTTTTATTTATAATTTTCAATGATTTTATTTATTTATTCATGAGAGACACACAGAGAGAGGCAGAGACATAGACAGAAGGAAAAGAAGGTTCCTCACAGGGAGCCTGATGCAGAACTCAATCCCTTGACCCGAGATCATGCCCTGAGCTGAAAGCAGATGCTCAGCTGCTGAGCCACCCAGACATCCCTAAACCCCCTTTTAAAAAGCTGCCTTATTAAGATATAATTTAAACACAGTAAAGTTTACCAATTTTAAATGTACAATTTGATGGGTTTCATCAAATCCATCCAACACTGTCACTATCAACATAATCAAGGATAGAGCATTTCCTTCACCCTCGAAATTTCCTTCCTGCAACTCTGCAGTTAATTTCCTCTCCTCAACCTCTTGCCCCTGGTCACCACAGTCTTCTTTCTTTGTCCACAACTTTGCCTCTTCTGAGAGTCTGTATAGATGGAATGGTACAGTGTTCTGTCTCATCTCTTTCACTTGGAAGATTGCATTTGAGTTCTACCTATGCTTTGGTGTGGATCAGTGGTTCATGAGTATTTTGTTTTTATTTGCTGAGAAGCAGTATATGCATATACATCAGCTTGTTTATCCATTCACCAGTTGAGGGCCATTCAGATTATTTCCAGTTTTTGGCTATTGTGATCAAAGCTGCTATGGATATAAACATAAGAAATTGTGTAAAGTATATATTTTTTAAAAAAGGTAAATCGGGGTAGGATTACTGGGTTATATAGTAATATGTTTTAACTTTATTTTTTAAAATGGTGAAGTGTTATACTATTATACTGTTTTTGCATTCCCTTTGGAAATCTATGAGTATTCCAATTGGTCCACACCTTCACCAACACTTATTACTATTCGTTTTTTCAACTGTAGGAGGGTATATAATGATGTCTCATTTGTGATTTTAATTCGCATTTCCCTGATGACTAATAATGTTGAACATGCTCTCATGAGCTTAGTGCTCAACTTTTGGTGAGGATTCTGTTCAAATATTTTGCGTACTTTTGAAAAGTTATCTTTTTTGTCTTCTTACTGAGTTGTAGACATATTTTATATATTCTGGAAATAGGTCCTTTATCATATGTATGTTTCTCAATTATTTTTCCCATCCTAGGGCATACCTTTTCATCTTCCTTATATCATCTTTTAAAAAGGAAAACTATTACTCTTAATGATACCCAATTTGTCAGTGTTTTCACCTCGAATCTCTTTGTGCCTTTTGCTACTTTAAAAACATCAACAACATAACACTTGGCCTAACCCAAAGATTCTTATATTTTCCTCAAGAAATGTTATAACTTTAGCTTTTCCATTTAAGTCTGTGACTGATTCAAGGTAATTTTTTACTTATGGTGCAACATAAGGGTTAAGATTTGTTATTTTGCATCTCCAATACTTGCAGCCACTTTCATCAATAAGATTATCCCTTCCCCCACTGAATTCTTGAATAATTTTATTGCATATTAATTGATTATGTAAGTATGGGCCTATTTCTGGACTATCCTGTCCCATTAACCTATATCTTTGGACCCATACTATATTGCCTTAATTATTATAACTTTATGGGAAGGTGATATAATTCCTTCAGTGAAGGTACAGCACTTGTCCCAGGTCACACAGCAAGGCAATATCCAATCCAGGGCTAGCGCTGACCGCAGCCTTAGTCCCAATCCAGTTCTCTTCCTCCCTACCCTACACTGCTGTATGGTACCATTTCTTCCTAAACTCCTACCCTTACCCAATTCCCTTATAGCAGAGCAGAGTGAAAATGTAATGACATGTTTTTATGCTAAAAATTCATGAGACTTTTGCATTTTATTCAACCACATACTATTTGATTTAATATAAAACAGAATGTTTTTCTCTACTCTTTCTTAACCCGCCCCCCTCAATATCCAAGTAAACTTAATACTAGGACAATGAGTCCCATCTATCCTCTCTATGTCTCTGGAACATGTACCTCATTGAGTCGAATTGACTGAAGCAAATCAGAAATGATTATTGCTCCACGAGGACACAAGCCAGCAGCAGCATAAGGTGGGCTGGCCAATAGACTCTCCAGAGTCACACCTGAGAAGTTTTCTTTGGCTTCCCTCCTTAATCAGAACTTCTCAGATAGTAACAGATGGCTGGTACAATATGGCAAGAACAGTCACATGAGACTGCTTCTGTTTCCCAAACTTCCTTTCTGTAGTCAGCAAACATGAAATTTAGGACATCTGACAAGTCACCAGACATGGGACTCCCAAATAGGTGTTCTCTCTCATGCATTCTCTCCACTTTGGAACTACTGCTTCGACCACAAGGATTTGCAGAGACCTGAGACCTTCCTTCTCAGTATTCGGAACGCTGGCCATATGGAAGGTAGGAATCCATCCATAGAAAGAGAATCCAAAAGCAGCCTTCATTGGCATGTAGGCTCCAGCTGAGAACTGTGTTGCTTGAAATAGGTATCTTAACCAAGTTTTATTCAAATACCATTACCACTGCAATTTTGTGCTTCTCTATATTTAAGCTTTGGGTTTAATCTCTCCATCCTTACCTCAAAAACACAGCTAAAATATTGATTGAAAATTTTGTCCTCTAGTGGAGAACATGGGTGTATGTGTGTGATCTGCTGGATGGGAATGGGGTATTAAAACCTGCATTTTATTGAAAAGATTTGAAAAATAATTAGCAAAGCCAGGAGGGGAAAACAAAAGAAGAGCAATATATCATTTAGAAATATCATGTATGTTATCAGCTAAGGAAACTGAATAATTCACCCTTCCATATCTAAAATAACCCTTTCCTTCTTCCCCTCCCTAAATAAAAAAAAAATCAATTGAATATATATAGTATATGGAGTCTCATGCATTGACAATTCATTGTATTTAACTGCTAAATATAGTAAAATCTCACTTAACTAAAGGACTCTTAAGAATAGCATTTTAGTGATTTTACTTTCCTGATTGAGAGTTTAAATAGAATCTTCCTCTTCAGCTTCTGTTGAAAAATCTTCCAGAATGTATGAATATGTTTCTCTGTCTTCATAATGCTGGGAAACATAATTGTGTTCTCATGATTCAGGATCTGAAGATTTAGAGACTATTTGGAAAATGCATTTCCTTATTTAAGGTAATAATAACAGCAGAATGAAATTGTGGGAGTTCCATTAAGTGAGCGAGGACTCCAACGCTCAGGTTTCTTCTTATACAAGGAGGGAACGTTGTGGAGAGCCCTCAGCTTCCTATGTATCACACACAGCCTGAGACGGTTTAAGATTGTATTTCCAAACCATCACACCAATCTAGGAGGTGGTTATGATCCTCCTTATTTTGTACATGTAGAAACTAAGGCTGGTGAGGCTGCATGTCCTGCCCCAGGTCATCAAGTGAGTGGAGAATAAAGCCTGCAGCAAATTCAGAGCCTATGCTTTTTTTCTATACTTCTTTCCCCTGGCTTCACAGTTGTCAAGTTTCAGTGATTTCTTGCAACTTTGCTTTTTCTTCCCACTGGCCCCTGTGTCCAGAAAGATTCTGGCTTTGGCTTGCCCTCTTCGTGTAATGAATCATGCTAAAAACTGTCCCCACATAACAGCTACTATCTCAGGACCCAGTGCCAGCTAGGTCTAATCTGAGGATATTCCCATTTTGGAAGCAGCCATACAGAGAAGCACAACCTACTTCATTAGGGCAAAGTGTGTCATAATGGTAGAAAGGTCAAGAGCATTTGGGGTTACCTTCCTCATGCCCAAATATTTTCCCTATGCCCAAATACCACCACATATACAACCCAACCTATTCTATATACAAAATTGGGTGTTCCGGGGGAGTTGCCAAGAGTTTCTTGCTATACATCATGTCCCAGAGCTCTCAGTTTTGAATGGGACTGAGACTTTGCCTCCTTAGAATGACAAGAGTCACTGAGCAGCACTGGTTGTTCCAAAAGAGGAGACCAAGTTGCTAGAGGTCAGCCCTTTCTCCCCATCCCTTCATTAGAGCAGCTCTTACATAGGTAGGAGTTTATTTAGCATGTTCCTAACAGCAACTAAGCATGTTACAGACATGCAAGAGAGATTTTGTCTGTACCACAACAATAACTTTGCATTGAAGAGCACAAGCCAGGGGGTGTTTGAGATCCCCTGCAGTGCCTTCTTTTGGGGGTCCTGAAACTGATGTTTGTTCCCTGGTTTGGGCTTGTTTTAGGGAATTATCCGATAGATTCCAAAGCAAGGACTGGAAGTTTATTTCTCATCCTGTTTTGTTCTTAACTTTTACAAACTAAAATATTAATCTTTATTGCAGAAAAATTGAAAGAAACGAGAAGCTGTAGAGGAAACAGCAATTGTTCTAACATGCAAATTCAGTCATGTCATTGTGCTGCTTAGCATGCTTAAATAGTTCCTACTTAGAATAAAATTCAGACTCCTTCTTTCTTATCCCAGGGTTCTGCACTTTGGTGTCTTTCATTATGTTTTTAATACATTTTGTATTGTTAAGCACCCCATTTCATTAGAATTCTTCAGAAAACAAACAGAAAAACTAGGAAAACTTCACTGTCATAGCTTTATTACCTTATGTGTATATATCATAGCACACTAATTTCCCTCAAGGTGAATAATTAGGTGGTTTTCAGTTACTTTCTTTTATAAAGAGAACTGAGAGGAACATCTTTATGTGTAAATATTTATAGGCATTTTTCAATTGGAAACACTATAGCAATTCAGAGACTGAGCAGGCCATTTAAATGAGGTGGTAGATGAAAGCACTTAACTGTATTTACATGTGCATTTTCATGAATAATGTAAATTACTCTAGTTTCAGATTCAATTCATGCCAATAGTGACTTTTGGAATAAATTGGCCATCTCACAGTATGACTGAGATCTAGCCCTCTAACCAGTCTGCCTCCCGATCCTGCAATCTACGATTGTACACATTACAAGTTAAAGTTTTCTGTGACAGTACTGTTCTTCTATAGCCTGGGCCCAGATCCTGGGATACATACGTGTGGGTCCTTCCTTCCTTCATTAGAGGCTACATGGCATCACATCAGCTGAGTGAGGGAATTCATCTGGAGGCAAATGTTCGAGGAGCACACTTCACACTTAAAAGCATCTCCTCAACAATCTCATGGGAAGGTATTATTAAAATAAATTATCTAATACTCCAATTGATACCTTGAGAGAAGTCTGATTTCTTCTCTTTTTAAAATATCTCTCAACAGGAGGCTTTGTGGGAGTTTGTTTACATTTGACAGGGCTGGGAAAGGATGGGAAGGCAAAAAAAGAACTAGTTGCTTTTTTAGTTGTAGCTTGTTTTTTTTTTTTTTTAATCCTGTTCACTTGCAATTTGATTTCACAACTTCATCTTTTTTTGTTTTGTTTTATATTTGTTCTGTTTTGGAAAATGCTTTACTCTATTAAATAGTAAAAGAGAAGAACATCCTTATAATAGGAAACATTTGGGGAAGGGAAGGCACTGAACTATTAACAGGAGAATTCAACTGATTGTTCAGAGCCAAAAGAGAAACAGGTCCCCTCTTCCCCTCAGTCTGAGCTATTGTACTCTGCCCAACTTTCTGCTTCCAAATCCGACGTCTAAGATCCCAAACTCAAACATCTACCTGGTTCAGGCAGATGACTTAGTGTGTCAACCAGGTTGGAACAGAGGAAAATGGAAGGGTATTTCTTAAACACTGTTCAGGCTTTGGGGTGCCTGGGTGGCACAGTCGGTTAAGCATCACGCTCGATTTCCACTCAGGTTGTGATCTCAGGGTTGTGAGATCGAGCCCCATGTGGGTCTCTGTGCCCTACAATGGCCTCTATTCTCAGCATGGAGTCTGTTTGAGAGTCTCTGTCTACCCCATGTTCAATCTCTTTCTCTCTCAAATCAATTAATCTTAAAAAAACAACACCATGCAGGCCATAACACATCAGAGATACATATCAATATAGTTACATATGCACAAGTATGGATATGTGATATATTACCAAACTAGAATGTCCTTGAGTTTTAACCTGGACCTCAGCTTACTCAAGAAAGCAGTTTGTATTATTAAACAGAAGGTTTAACCTCTTTGTCAGAAATGTTTGCATTTCTATTAATACCTCAGTTTGTGGCTTCTTCAAGAATGATGGGAAAAGGCTTAGGAATAGCTATTAACATCCTGCTCCAGTTTTGTGGAATACACTTGAAAAATGGAAAATGTTTTTCTCTAATATTTAACTCCCCTGTATATCCATGTAAAAATATAATTACAAGTGTCTTCTGCTTAGCATCAAATCACTAATCTGATTCTTGAAAAATATGATGTTCTACACAAAAATGCTAACCAAGAGTGTATTTGCTATTATTTTAAATGGGGAAAATGATAATGCATTATTCATCAACCCTAAATTTACAAAAACATAATTTAAGCACACACATATACATGTAACAAATTATCATTTAGGATATCGAATGCCTAAAACATCAGTTCCTGATAACCAAATTGTCAATATGATTGTTAGCAAACAGTTTATGTACAGAAGATAATAGTCTAATGCCTCTTTGCACTAGCAACATTCCCTTTGATGATAATCAGCATCTATTAAAAATATGATTCTGATGTTCAACTATTTGTAGCTGGAATGTAACTTGAGAGTTTCCTCCACAGATTGTTTTGTTAAAAATGTTGTTTATGGGGGGAGAGAAGTTGGGGGGCTGCTGGAGAATGTATTCAAAACAATAAAACTTTGGACCTTTAAAAAATGTTGTTTTGAGTACTCAAGACTTAAATGTAATATTTTCATATATAAACAATAGTGGAAACCATTGTATTCAGAAATACATAAGTTCTATGAATTTGAGTATTAAAAAACAAGAGTTGTGGGGTTTCAGGGTGACTCAGTCAGTTGAGAATCTGACTTCTGATTTTGGCTTAGGTAGGGATCTCAAGGTCCTGACATTGAACCCCAGGTCAGACTCTGTGTTCAGGGGAAATCCGCTTAAGGATTCTCTCTCTCCCTTTCCATCTACCCCTGCCCCTGCTCAATGCTCTATTTCTAAAATAAATAAATAAATCTTAAAAAAAAAACAAGAGTTGTTATATTAACAAACATTAATCATAGAGGTGGACTGCAGGGCAGTGACAAAATGAGCTATTGTTCATAACCAAAACAATTTAATAAAATGCCTTGTTAGGGGTCTAGTATAGTTCATGACACTTGTTGGTGCTTTAATAATATTATAGCTCTTGTTTTCTCTTAATAAATTCCACCATTAAATTCATTAATTGGAATTATGTTTATATTTCTATTATCAATTTAAAATCTAATTCATTTTAAGAAACATTTATAAACCTCACTTTTAATCTAAGTTCTCACACACAGTAAATTGAAGGATGTGTCTGGGTACCTGCTGCATGAAAAAAACCCAAGTCATTGGGGAGGACTAGTCTGAATGTGGTTTTCTAAAAGAAAGAAAGAAAGAAAGAAAGAAAGAAAGAAAGAAAGAAAGAAAGAAAGAAAGAAAGAAAGAGATCCAATGATCAAAAATCAATTAAGTTCAAGTATGGTGAAGTAAGATCCTAGTCATTTTGCTGCAGATAATAAATTCTGGACAAAATATAGAACCCAGCTACTTTAAGTGTCTGAGAATAAATAAAAGCTGGCAGATTCTAAAGAGTGATAGATACTTACAAAAAAGGACTAGCATAGGATAAATTTCCTGTTAATATGAATTCAAGCCTGAGTGCAGGCAAGGTTGGTGCCATATGCAGCATCTAAACTTTTGATTCTTCAGAGGACAGAGTGCATGACAACCATAATCATTAAGAAATAAGGTGGGGATCCTGGAAAAGAGAGATTCAAAAGGGGAGGAAGAAAGAAAAATTTTTATGTAAACTTGTCCAGATCTCTGGCTTATCCCTGAACCACACATATCCCTGTCATACTGCAAACTGCTCAAGTAGGAGTAAAAGAACTAACAGACTTGAACCATAGCCCCAGAGACACAGCTTGAAGTTATATTCCAATCAAGAAAATTGTCTCCTAAAATAAACAAATCAAAAATGTCAACAATTTTTGGAGTAATGTAACAGAATTCAGTCTCCACATCATAATATTACAATGCCCAAAATATAATCCAAAATTATTTGACAGAAAGAATAAGAAAACATGACCAATCCTGAAGAGAAATGACAATCAATAGAGGCCAACCTGAAAATGTCTCTAATGTCAGAATTAGCAGACGTTTTAAACCAGCTATTATGACTATAATTAATAAGGTAAAAGAAAATATATTTGTGAATGAAAAGATGGAAAATCTCAGCAGTTAAATAGACAGTATAAGAAAAAGCCAAATTGAAATTTTAAAACTAAAATAGCAAGGAGGCCACATGATAACAACACTGGTTGTTATATGCAACTGATAAATTATTGAATACTACATCTCAAACTAATGTGTACTATATGTTGACTAATTGAATTTAAATAAAAAATAAAATATCAAACCTGAAATTAAATATACAAATAAGAAACATTCTCATATTTAATGTAAATCTTTTACTTTCATGGAAAAAATACTAAAATACTAAATATGTATTCCCAAGTCATAAAAACATTTTTACAATCTTTCCTTTTCCTTTTATTTGTTGCCTCTCTCAGTTCTCCACATGGTTGGCAATATCTGCCCAAAATGTTCTTCTCTTTTCTACCTCACTTTCAGCTTCCAGACTGCCCAAATTTCCACCAACATCTACCTAAAAGGTTTTTCTTTCCTGTTTTCACCCCTTTTTCTCCTTTCTCTTCTCTTCTCTTTTCTCTAAGCCTATCTGGATCTTGTTTTTTGCTTATTGTCCAGGAGTGCCATAAGAATTGAGACTCAGTTTTTTTATTTTAATTCCAGTACAATTAACATACAGTGTTCTATTAGTTTCAGGTGTACAATATAGTGATTCAATAATTGTATACATTTTCAGTGCTCATCATAATAAGCATACTCTTTAACATACTTCTTAATCCCCATTACCTATGTCACCCATCTCCCCCCATCGACCTCTATCCTGGTAACCAAGAGTTTGTTCTCTATAGTTAAGTGTTTGCTTTTGGTTTGTTTCCTTTTTTCTTCATTTATTTTGCTCCTTAAATTCCACATATGAGTGAATCATATGGTATTTGTCTTTCTCTGACTGACTTATTTCATTTAGCATTATACTTTCTAGCTCTATCCACATCATTGTAAATGGCAAGATTTCATTCTTTTTTAATAGCCGAGTAAAATTCTATTGTGCATATATGCCACATTTCCTTATCCATTTATTTTTTTGGTGGACACTTGGGTGGCTTTCATAATTTGACTATTTTAAATAAGGCTGTAATTAACATAGGGGTACATATATCTTTTTTAATTAGTGTTTTCATATTCTTTGGGTAAAGACCCAGTAGAGGAATTACTAGATAATATGGTAATTCTACTTTTAATTTTTGAGGAACTTCTATACTGTTTTCCAGAGTGGCTGCACCAGTTTGCATTTTCATCAATAGTGCATGATGGTTCCTTTTTTTTAAATGTCATCCTCGTCAGCACTTCTTCCTTATGTGATTTTAGTCATTCTGACCAATGTGATGTGATATCTCATTGTAGTTTTGATTTGCATTTCACTGATGATGAGTAATGTTGAGCATCTTTTCATGTGTCTCTTAGCCATCTGTACACCTTTTCTTGGAGAAATGTTTGTATATGTCTTGTGCCTATTTTTAAATTGTATTACTTGTTTTGGGATGTTGAGTTGGTTTTTTGGTTTCAGTTCATTATATGTTTTAGATACAAACCATTTACTGGATATGTCATTTGCAAATATCTTCTCTCATTCAGTTGGTTGTCTTTTAGTTTTATTGATTGTTTCCTTTGCTGTGCAGAAGCTTTTTATTTTGATGTAGTCCCAATAGTTTATTTTTACTTTTGGTTCCATTGCATCAGGAGACAGATCTAGAAAAATATTACTGTGGTTAATATCAGAGAAATTATTGCCTGTGTTCTCTTTTAGGATTTTTATGGCTTCAGGTCTCATATTTTAGTCGTTAATCCATTTTGAGATTATTTTTGTGTATGATGTAAGAAAGTGTTCATTTCATTCTTTTGCATGTAGCTGTCCAGTTTTCTCAACACCATTTCTTGAAGAGACTATCTTTTTCCCATTGAATATCCTTGTCTCCTTTGTCAAAGGTTAATTGACCATAGAATCATGGGTTTATTTATAGGGTCTCTATTCTGTTCACTGATCTATGTGTCTGTTTTTGTGCCAGTGCAATATTGTTTTGATTACTACAGTTTTGTAGTATGTCTTGAAATCTGAGATTGTGAAACCTCTAGTTTTATTCTTTTTCAAGATTGCTTTGGCTAGCGTTCAGTCGGGGTCTTTTGTGGTTCCATCCAAATTTTAGGATTATTTGTTCTAGTTCTGTGAAAAATGCTGTCGGCATTTTTAAAAAGATTTTTATTTATTTATTTTAGACAGAAAGCACAAGCAAGGAGGAGGGTCAGAGGGAGAGGCAGACTCCCCGCTGAACAGGGGTTCCCAATGCAGGGCTTCATCCCTGGACCCTGAGATCATGACCTGAGTCAAAGGCAGACACTTAACTAAATGAGCCACCCAGGCACCCCTGCTGTTGGTATTTTGATAGGAATTGCATTACGTTGCTTTGCATAGTATGGACATTTTAACAATATTTGTTCTTCCGGTCTGTGAGCATGGAATATATTTCCATTTGTTTGTGTCTTCAGTTTCTTTCATCAATGTTCTATAGTTTTCAGAGTATAGTTCTTATACCTCCTCTGTTAAGTTTGATGCTCAAATTTTGACGCCCTAGGTAATAGCATTTTGAGTAAGAGATTGAGTATACATGAATGAATGACTGAAAACATACAGTGGCTACTGATGTATTTTTGTTCCTAACCATAATGAATAAAGTATTACAATATATCATCCATGAACTTGTCTATCTGAATATATGTGTCACATTTATAGGTATATCCCAATTTATGGTGTGCTCTGCTTCTGACATTCTTCTTTTTCATGATCTCTATTATTTATTAAGTTGATTAGTTTTCTGTCCTTCTACTGCCTGCACCACTGTCAACTTCTATTGTATCATTGAGCCCCAAGGCCACCACTGCCTTGGAACAACTGAATTCCCCCAGGCCACAGAGTGTACCTACTTTTATCTTTCTTCAGTTAATAGGAAAGTTTTCACCCCTTTGTATGACCACTACTCCAGAGGGAGTTCCCACAGCATAGTTGTTGGATTGTTAGTAATCTAGTTTTTTCATTTATACTACAGTTCTTGCCCTATAAGAGGGCACAGAGGAGTAGTGGAGCAAAGAATGGATTGGAGTTTGGTGAGAGCCAGACTCTCAGGTGGCAGGTCTGCTGTTCAGTCTGGGTCAATGTAATGTGTGTGTGTGTGTGTGTGTGTGTGTGTGTGTGTATGCGTGTGTGTTCAGGGGAACACATTTTTTTCCCCTCTGTGTTATGATGTTTTGACATTTTTGAAAATCTTTCTGGCTGTGGAGAGAATACCACTCCCTGCACTAGCCAATTTACTATTTTCCTGGGACAACAAAGAACCCAGTCTTTGATATGCAGACTAACTAATCCAGAGCCATACATCCTCTATGTGGCCCATGCACACCAGGAGGTGCATCTGTGATCATGTACAAGACAAGTATGTGCTATCCTTATAGCCGAAATCCTACTGAAACTACTCAAAACCTGTCCTGCCTTGCCTTTCCCAAGGAAACTCCAATAAAGGCTGTGGCCTGACCACTCTCCTTGTTCCTATCTTCTGCTTTCTGATCACTTCAGTGTCTTTCCCATGGGACCCCATGAGGTATGCTGTGTCTTTGGTCTCCAGGAACTGTAAATATATTAAACCTTGCTTTTTCCTGAGCGTTTCCTTGGTCTCCTCTGTGGCAGAACCTGACTCATCATCTCGAAAGATAATAGCAGTCACTCTTTGGGATGCTTTCCTCAGGACTCTTTTCTCTGAGGGTCTTCACTGCCCCTTCCCCCATGCTGGCCTATTCCAGGAGCTCCTTATTCTCAGGTTTATCTGAACACCAATTATAGTCTGGTTTGAAATTCTTACCCACAGTCTTCTTTTGTCCTCTGTAATTTGAGGAATGTGGCTGGTTATCTGTTTTGAGTTAACCTAGAATACTCGATGGCAATAAAAATATTGAGAGACATTTCAAGAAATTTCATTTAGAAGTCTGGCTTTCTCAGAGCATGCATACGACTTCCAATTGGAGGTATGGCTGGCCATAAAGGAATTCTGGGAATATAGAAGAAGAAGCAGTGACTATATTTCATAAGGGAAGTAAATTTTTTTTCTATATTTAGGGTCTCTAGCTGGGATTGACAAAAGAGAGGTTAACAGGAGAAAAGCTTACAAAAATTTTAAAAGTAATTTTTGCATGTACATAGGAGAGACTTCACAAGAAAAGTAAAGACCCAAAGAAGCAGTTAGGGTCCAAAGTTTATATGCCAGGTTGGACAAAAGTAGTAAATTGTGACAACACAAAGGGGTTTGGGCTAGTGCACTTAATTGTGGAAAACTAGAAAAATAAAGGTTAATTTAATATGGCTTGTTTGTACAGATTTCTCATGACCTCTGTTCTCCATCTTTAGTGATACCCATGTCTTTTTTCTTCCTGGTACAGGGAAGGCATCTTTCACATGAGAGTTATATCTCCTGCTTTCAAGAAGAAAAATAGAAGTTTGGAGTACACATTTTGTTATCTGTTGTTTTTTAAGTGGTTTTAACTTAAAAATAGCCAATATACCAAGGCAGTATATTTTTGGGTGACATGCTCTGAATCCCTACAATTTCCAACATTCTAAGATGCTTTAGTTTTTTCACATTTAATGATTCTAAAATTTGCAAAGGCCATTTAGTTTCTTACCACTTATAAGAATGTAGTGGTAAATCTATAAGGCATCATGTAATTTGTAGTGTCTTAGAATTGAGGATATATGGTACTTTTAACTAATGCTGAATGGTTAGTTAAACTAGGATTAGTGGTGGTAGTTATTCTAATAGAGAAAGTGGCATCTACGGCATCTACTAGATGTTTAAGGATAGTTGAAATTCTGTCAGATGGAGACTGACATAGAGGATATTCTGGGGAGAGAGAATAGTGAGAAATGACCCAAACACGGAGCATGAGTTTGGGAGGTTTTGAGGATTTGCAAAATGTTTAGATGAACTAGGTGGGTTTTATAGATATGATGGGGGATGAATTTGAAAACCTACATGTTTTACTTTATATTGGCTGAAAATTGAAAGCTAAGAGCATTTATTTTCACCTGATATTGGAACAACCAAAGGGTTTTAAGTTGGGTAATGCTTTAATACATTGAATTTTCAAGATACATTTGAGGCAATCAGGTAGTTGTAGACCAATCAGGTAGTTGTAGCAATAGTCTAGCAAGAGATGATGAGCATTTGATCTAGAAGCAGTAACAAAAAGACATAGAAAAATGGGAGATGGTGACTCCAAAGAGATAGATGTGGCAAACATGCATGTGGAGGGTTCTGGGGAGAAATGAGGTAAAAGGTGAATCAAGAGTTTTTACATGGGGACTGAATAGATGATGGAGCCATTTACTGAGTGAGTAAATAGAGAAGGAGAAGCAGGCATAAAGTCTTAGAGTACAGTATGAAAAAGACAGCATTAGACTATATGTGTGCAAACTTAGAGGCTTCCAAGTTAGCAAAAGATTAGATAGTAAGAAAATCTGGGGAATTTTTTGGAGAGGGATTTGAACTTAAAATATGGATGCAGGCTTTATTTTAGTCTGTCATAATTTGGTGGAGGTAGGGTTCCTAATTGCAAGTTTCCACTGTAGATGCTTATGACATAAAATGGAAAAGGCCCAGCTTCTGTCCTGAAGGAGGTCATAGTTTAGGACAGGGGATACATCAACCCATCTGAATTTCTTGTCCAGATAATTAGCAGTGTAATTAAAGTATGATTAATGTCCTATAGCAGACCCTGTTCATGTCCAACATACATATCTACTCAGCTCTCAACATTACTGTGCATATCAACCCCATAAATTCCAACTTCAAATACTTTCCACTTTGGCAGGGGACTACTCTGGCAGTGGAAACCCTCTGAAAATGTCAGGAGGTTATCACCACCTCCCCACAAGGAACTCTCTGCCAATTACTGCAAGGGGTTAGTAGATAAATGGCTCCTCAACCCTGCTTCACAGTTGGGATAATAGTGAGGCATATTCTACTATGTATCACATAGTTGTCTTTGAGATTGATTGAGCCTTACTTGCCCATGGGACTACTCTGCTGGTTAAGTTGCTCTGAATTCTTGCACTTGAATTGTTGTCTCAGGGGCTATTCTGTGGCAGCTTGTAAACATGGCTACAAATTCTGACATGGCCTTCATCAAGAGATGGGATTTAGATCCCATTGAGTCTGGCTGAATTTTAACCTGTAGATTGTGGTAGAAGTAATGCCATGTGATTTTTGAGCAAGGGTCATAAATGACCATGTAGCTTCTGTCTTGTTCACTGAAACATTTGCAATTGGAGCTCTGAGCAACCATGTAAGGAATCCAGTTTGCTTGAGGCTGCCTGCTGGAGTTGCCACAATGAAAGACCACATGAAGAGTCTGGAGATTCTGTGCATATAATGAGATGCCCAGTAAGCCCCTAGCTCTTTATGTCATTCCAGCTGAGGTGTGCGACATATGAGTGAAGAACCTCTGGATGATTTCAGGCTTTGATATAGGAGTCACCCACAGCCATCCTAGTCTTCTCTGTTGAATTCCTAGACATCATGGAACAGAGACAAGCTATCTCCACTGTGCACTGACTGAATTTCCAGCCTACAGAATCCATGAACATAATAAAATGGTTGCTTTACGCTACCAAATTTTGGGGTGGGAACCAGAACATTGACCTAAGTGAGTTTTGACTTACATGGTCAAAATATCATGAACATTTGCAAGATAGTTGAAAACTGGAGTATGAAATAACTCATCAAAAGATAGGATACAGCTCAATTATTTTCTACCATGTAGAGGTGATATGCTTTATTTGGAAAAAAAAGTGTGGGGTGCCTGGTGGCTCAGTTGGTTAAGCATCTGACTTCAACTCAGGTCATGATCTTAGAGTCCTGGGGTTGGGTCCCATCTTGGGCTCCCCAGGAGTCTGCTTATCTCTCCCTCTGCCCCTCCCCATGCTCTCTTTCTCAAGTAAATAAATAAAATCTTTTTCTTTTTTTAAAAAAAGGTGTGTAGTCTGTGTACCATCTTTCTCCCAAAATAGGACCAGGCTCAACTGATATTATCTACGAACACTGACTTTTAGGAAGTCACATGGTCTGAACTAGGCTAATAAATTACAAAAGGACTACCAAGGGGTCACTGGCTAAGAAGTTTTCAACAGTTCTCTCATTTTATTTGTTGTTGTTGTTGTTGTTGTATTTATTTATTTATTTATTTATTTATTTATTTATTTATTTGATTATAGACCTCCTAGTGGGTGTGAAATGGTATCTCTTTTTTTTTTTATTGGAGTTCGATTTGCCAACATTTAGCATAACACCTGGTGCTCATCCCGTCAAGTGCCCTCCTCAGTGCCCATCACCCAGTCATCCCATCCCCCTACCCACCTCCCCTTCCACTACCCCTTGTTTGTTTCCCAGAGTTAGGAGTCTCTCATGTTCTGTCTCCCTTTCTAATATTTCCCACTCATTTTCTCTCCTTTCCCCTTTATTCCCTTTCATGATTTTTTACATTCCCCGTATCAGTGAGACCATACAGTGTTTGTCCTTCTTCTACTGACTTACTTCACTCAGCATAATACCCATTTTAAAGGTAGTTGTTTGCGCTTTAACATTAGTAATCTACGTACATTTGGTTAGGAATGTATGTCACCTGAAAAAAGACACTACCGCAGAGATTCTGCCTGAGGTAAGCTCTAGATTCTATCTGGTGTGAACATGAGGTGAAGGGGAGGGGATAGTCCTCAGGTGATTGGAAATTATTTCTCTGTTGGATGTGATGTCTGTCATATCCAATCACCTGGTGCCTGTTTAGGATCAGACGTATGACAGCAGGTGGAAGTGTGCCTTTTGATCCTGAAATGGCAACAGACCCCCACGTCTGCAGCTTCATCTGACAAATTTGGCAGGAGGAAAGAGGTCTGGAACCAGAAGCATCTGCCACTGAGTTGGGAGAGCTGGAATAAATGATTTTATTAAAGCTGTTTTCTCCCATTGCTATCCAGTGAGTTTACTACGGGATACAAGATTATACCGAAGCATGTTAATCAATATGAGGATCCTGGGATCATGTGTCCATGTCCATGGTGCTTCTGAGATACCATTTGAATCAGTCTAATCCACGTCAATTCAAAAGACATTTTTGCAGCATGTAAGGTGTGTGTATGTCTGTGTTGGGACCATGGAAGAGACCTGAGCAAGGCATAGTTCATGGTTTTCTTGATAGTCATTAGTCAGATACCTCATCACTGGATGGGAAGCTTTACTTCACACTGGATTGATTACAGTTAAATTAAAAATAAAAACGAGAACAGTTTAAATGTGGAAGAAAACACATGTCAGTATTCGATACCATGATAGGCAATCATTTTTCTCTAAAAACAGTGGAAAAATTCACAAAGGTAAGAGATGAGAGTTCGTATATGAAGGAACAAAAGCTACTGTATGTCATAAATCTAAATAAAAAAGGAAATGACAATCTGAGGAAAATATTTGAAAGAAAAACTTGGTTAACTTCCTGAGCTTATAAAGAAATCTTACCAATCAACCACAAAAATACTCACAAAAAGCACACAAGAAAACAAGAATGAGTAAAGAGTGTGAGAAAATAAATCTTTAATTAAAAGTAAAATGATGGGGCACCTGGATGGTTCAGTAGTTTAAGCATCTGACTCTTGGTTTTGGCTCAGGTCATAATCTCATGGATCACGATCTCCTGGGTCATCACACAATCACACACAGCAAGCCCTGCTGTGAACTCTACACTGGCTGAGGAGTTGGCTTGAAGATTCTCTCCCTCTGCCTCTCCCACCCACATGCATGTGAGCTCTCTCTCTCAAATAAATAAATAAATCTTTTTTTAAAAGCACAAATGGCTAATAAAAGTATGAATAGAAGAAAAGAAAAAATATGCCACATTTTCCTGTCAGATTTGCCAAGATTTCTTGAAAGTGATAATATACAGGGGATGGAGCTTGTGAGGTGAGTAGTTTGACACACTGCTAGTAAGGACAGTATTTCTGCAACACTTCTAGAAGCAAACAGACAATTTGTGTTAAGATAGTGAAGGAATTCAAAAGCTCTTTGATTCATCAATAGCACTTCTAGGAATCTGTCTTAAAGATAAAAGAGAAGAACGCAAAGATTTATGTAAAGAATGATTTTCTAAATGAAGTTTATTATAAGAGAAATATGAAAACAGTCTGCTTCCAAAGTGCATGGTCAAATAAATATTTATATACGCATAGAGTATAGTAATTGCTAGAAGTTAAAATTTAAGTAATATTTGATAACATAAAAATACTCTTGTTAAAATGCTGATTAACAAAATAGAAAATGAAAGGAGAACAACATTTACTAACAGTTTGTTGCCAATATTGAACACAAATCTGTAAATTCTAGAAACAAATACACCAAAAATGTCAGTATGGTTATCTCTCTCTCTTTTTTTTTTTTTTTAGTATGGTTACCTCTTATGTTGAGATAAAGGGTGATATTTATTTTTTTCTGTTGAACTCTTTTAGGTGTCCCAAATTTCTACAGGAAGCACTGAATTAGTTTTCTATCACTACACAACAAATTACCACACCCTTAGTGGTTGAAAACAAGACCATGTATGACTTCTTAGCTTCTGCAATTCAGAAGACTGAGGCTGGCTTAGCTGGATTCTCTGCTTAAAGTCTCACAAGGCTGAAAAAAGGGGGCCAGGTAGGATGAACTCTCACCTAGAGCCCAGAGTTCTCCTTTAATCTCATTCATGTTGTTGGCAGAATTCAGTTCCTGAGATTGTAGGACATAGGCCCCTGTTCCCTTGCTGGTTGTCAACCAGGGACCACTCTTGCTTCTCATGGTTATTTCCCATGTGGCCCTGAAGGTACTCTGCTTTCCTTCAGGTGAGCTAGAGTGCACGAATCCCCTGTGACCAGCTGGAGAAAATTCTTTGCTTTTAAAGGACTCAGGTAGCTAGGTCAGGTCCACCTGGATAATTTCCCTGTCTCAAAGACAACTGATTTGGAAATTTAATTACAACTGCCATGTCCCTTCATAGCAATACTTAGATAAGTGTTCAGTTAAATAACTGTGAGATGACGTATGAGCAGCAGAGGGCTGGCAATATTGGGTACCTACTTAGAATTCTCCTGACCACAAGCATGTGCTAGTAGGTCAAGCTTTAGGATAGACTCCTTGGTTTTAAATTCTGTCTCTGATTGACAAGTGGCTTTGGGCAACTTACTTGACCTCTCTGAGTATCATTTACTCTTAAGATGGGAGAGTAGTGGCAGTAGTAGCAATTTTCTCAAAGGATTGTTGTAAAAGATTTGCAGATTTAAATATAATGATATTTTATTACTTAATTTGGCATGAAGTGTGGTTTTTAGTATCAGTATCAGAAAATGCAAAGCAAAATATAAAAGCCCACAAAAACTAGTTTGGCAGAAAATAATTTGACCATCCACAAGAAAAAGTTTCAGATTTTTCTCATTACGTTTCTCTTTTTTCTAGTCAATGCCAATGAGCCCGTTTATTCTCTACCTCTGTCCAGCAAAATTAGGCAGTGGAACACCCCTCTGTTACTCCAAACTCTTTTTCTTTTCTTGATGCTCTGCTTCCATCTCCAGTAGAGAAAAATATTTTGTGCTTCCTGATAACTGGAAAAACTTTATAAAAATGCAAATATCATCTAAAAAGAGAGAGTACACATGGCTTGTATTCTGTATTGGGACAATGAAAGAAAGGTATGCAGAGGGGAATGTTTGGTGTGGATGTGAAAGAAGAAGGTGCCCTGATGAACTGCCAACTCTTACAGGTATGGAAAGGTGAAGAAAGTCAGAAAAAAATAGCTTTTTAAGGAAACATATCCAAAGATAGATGGAATATTAGAAGCTCATTTCTAAAAAGTCCCTGAATGCAGATAGGACGGGATACTATCATCCCTACAAAAATATCGTTAGTTAAGTGTCTGCATTCAGCTCAGGTCATTATTTCAGGGTCCCTGCTCAGTGGGGAGCCTGCTTCTTCCACTCCATCTGCCCTTCTGCTCCTACTTCCTCACTCAAGCTCTCTCTCTCTCTCTCTCACTCAAGTTCTCTCTCTCTGTCTCTCTCTCAAATATATAAAATCTTAAGAAAACAAAAATATCTCAGAGAAGTGTCATCCTGCATCTGTTGGTCAAGTGGCTCACTGCTTCACTTGGGTTCATTTCTGGTTATTAAGAAGTTTTGTCGGGACACCTGCACCCCGATGTTTCTATCAGCAATGGCCACAATAGCCAAACTGTGGAAGGAGCCTCGGTGTCCATCGGAAGATGAATGGATAAAGAAGATGTGGTTTATGTATACAATGGAATATTACTCAGCAATTAGAAACGACAAATACCCACCATTTGCTTCAACGTGGATGGAACTGGAGGGTATTATGCTGAGTGAAATAAGTCAATCGGAGAAGGACAAACAGTGTATGTTCTCATTCATTTGGGGAATATGAATAATAGTGAAAGGGAATATAAAGGAAGGGAAAAGAAATGTTGGGAAATATCAGGAAGGGAGACAGAACATAAAGACTCCTAACTCGGGGAAATGAACTAGGGGTGGTGGAAGGGGAGGAGGGCGGGTGTTGGAGGGGAATGGGTGACGGGCACTGAGGTGGACACTTGACGGGATGAGCACTGGGTGTTTCTGTATGTTGGTAAATTGAACACCAATAAAAGTTAATTAAAAAAAAAAAAAGAAGTTTTGTCTGTGAAGGTTTCTGCATCTTTTGCTAGGATCCCCGCATAGCAAATCTAAACCTGATTCCTCAGGTCAGCCTCTTAAAGCTTGCCAGCTTGGAAGAGAAGATAGAGAGATGCTGAAGACAGACTTTTCCTGCTTTGGGCCAGCCTACTCTCTGTTCTAGGCTATTTGTGCTCACTGCCACCCAATCCCACAGTTCTTTTCATTCATATCCACCTCCCTGGATACTGTCTCCTCTTCTAGTTTGAGAAGAAAAGGATTAAAAACAGGTCTGATCTGCTCTTGGATTTCCTGAAAGGCACTTTATACAACAGCTGGGTTGCTGGGTATTGAGATATACCTCTCCTTAATCTTCAGCCAGAGCTGATGGAATCATGGAAGAAAGTAGCCAAGTGAATGAGAACAAGTTCTCTGACAGATCTCTGTGGATTTTTATAGAATTGGTAATTTTTAGCTCAGAGTATATGTTCAGTAAATACCTTTGAGAAGAACAAGAATAAATTATGACAGCTCCTAAAAATGAATGCTTGAATATTATTAATTATAAAAGTTATTCTCTTATTGTGCATGAGAATATGGGTATTTGAGTTTGGGTTGAGTAAAGAAAAATAGTGTCTTATAAAATATAGCAATAGCATGGTTGGGTTTTTTTAGGTACTATATGCAAGATACTGTGCGAGGTGCTTTATAGACACAATCTTCATTAATAACCACTAGACTATAAACTACAGGAGGACAGAGACCAAACCTTCACTGTGTGATGCAATATTCTCGATGTCTAGTGTAGTGCCTGTTGTACAGTTGTAGAGATGTCTATGAATTCCTCCAGCATGTATTTATGGAGTATCACTATGTGCTGGAACAACTTGACCAATAGACGCTGATTCTCAGCACCACGGAATTTGCAGTGCATAGAATATGCAAAAACCCTGACTCCCATGGAACATAGGATGTTCCTTAAGGATGAAGACTGGATGCAGGTTTAAATTCTCTTTGCCACTGATTAACCATGTACTTTAGGAAGTTATTTCATATCTTTTGGACTCTGTTTCCTCATTTGTAAAATGGACATGATAATGATAATGCCTAGGTCTTAAAATGGCTTGAGGATAAAAGAACGATGCTTGGCCTATGATGCACTCTTAGAACATAGCAACTACAGTATTATATACAGGCACTCTGTAAGTATTAGTTGAATGAGAGCATGAATAATGTCTTCCAACAACTCAGATATGATATATATTCTCCATTTCATGAATAAGGAATCTGACTAGAGAGTAAGTTCCTTGCGCAAGGTCAAACATCTGGTAAGGAGCAGAATTGTGATTTGCCTCCAAGGCCATATGACTCCAAAGTCCATTCTGTTCCATGCTATACTGCAACTGTCTTTCTATTAATGGTGAATGTTGACAAGCAGCATAAACACTTGGGATAGAAGTCCTGAAAGGAATTAAGGCAAGAGGGTAAATACCATGTTGTTTCCCTGTTAGAGTTGGGTCAGGGAGGGAAAAAAGTACTGCAAAATTCCACCACGGTCCAGCTGCCTGTGCAGGAGTATTACTCAGTCTAGCTGTTAAGCATTGTTGTGTGCCAGTTGGAAGTGGGCTGCATTTTGCTCATGTGACAGCTGGTCTTGGTAGCAAGGAATGCCTCGAAGTTGGCACCACAATTCAGCCCAGAAACCATTTGATTTGATTCACAAATATGAAGCTGAAAAACTACAACCAGAGATATGGTGGGCTCAGAATACAGTCTGAAAAGCAGGCAAAAGAGAAATGAAACTTTATTACTTTTTGACTAATAAAAGTTGCTACGCCTAGCTACTAATCTCCAATTTACTAATGTATGCTTTTGATCATGTTATTAAATACAACAGACATTAACTTCTCTTTTGATGTTGTCTTTGACCAACTGTAGATCTTGTTCTTGAGGGATTTGTAAAATGGTCCCGTTCAAGGTGTAGTTAACGCAGAGATGACAGTGAGTTTTGTTTAGGTTTTTTATGGACTTATCTCAACTGCCACCTACTCCAGAATGACTTGGTTGTTTATTCATTAATTGACTCATTCATTCATGTATTTATACAATTTAATACATATTTACTGAAGACCTACCATAGAAAAGACTGGTGGAAAGCTTGAACAAGGTCCTTGCTCTTATGAGATTTGCATTCTATTAGAGAGACAGATAAGAAGTAAACCAATAAGCAAGATATAAAAAATGTTTGCATTAAGTGATCATTTCTATGAAGGAAGAGGATAAGTTGTGATGCCTTTCTGAAATGGCATTTGAGCTAAAAACTGAATATTGGGGTGGGATGGCCATGGATAGAGCTGAGAGGAAAAGTACCATGAGCAGAGGGAAAGGCAGGTGCAAGAAACTTTATAACTCTGCAATATAAAAACAACTAATTTTAAAAATGGGCAATAGACATGAATATACATTCCTTCAAAGATATACAGATGGCCAATAAGAACAGGAAAAAATGCTCAGTATCATTATCCCCAAGAGAAAGGTAAATCAAAACATCAATGAGACAACCACTTCACACTGACTAGGATGGTTATAATAATAAAAAAAACATAGATAATAACAAGTGTTGGATAGGATGTGAAAAAATTGGAATCCTCATGCATTGCTGATGAAAATGTAAAATGGTGCAGCCACTTTGGAAAAAGAGTCTGGCAGCTTCTCAAGTGTTAAATGTAGAGGTACCATTTGTTTCAGCAATCCCACTTCTAAGAATGTACTCAAGAAAATTGAAAACACGGCCACACAAACGTTTACACAATGTTTTTCATGATACCCCCCAAAAGTAGAAATAACCCAAATGTTCATCACATGATGAATGGATATATAAAATGTGGTATACATATACAACAAAATATTATTTGGCAATAAAAATAAATGTAATGCTGGCACATGATAGAAAACATATGAACTTGGAAAATATTAAGTAAAAGAAACCAGTTTCAAAGGACCATGTATTATATGGTTATATGTATATGAAATATCCAAAATAGACAAATCTGTAGAGATAGAAGGTAGATGAGTGGTTGCCTTGAGCTGAGGGAAATAGGAGTTTGGGGGATTATGGTTGAGGGAAGAAGGATTTCTTTCTGACATAATCAAAATGTCCTAAAATGGTTTGTGATGATGATATATATCATATAATGTGTATATAATAAAGTCATTGAATTGTGTACTTAAAGTGGTTGAATTCTATGGTGTATGAATTATATCTCAATAAAGATGGTTTTCCCCCAAGTTTTTATTTAAATTCCAGTTAGTTAACATACAGTGTAATACTAGTTTCAAGCATAGAATTTATCTAAAGGTGTAGATAAATTTATCAGGTATAGATTCATCACTTACACACAACACCCAACGCTCATCACAAGTGCCCTCCCTAATAACCGTTGTCAACAGAGCAAGACTAGAGATATGTAACTAAATTAGAAGACTGTTGCCGTTGTCCAACTGGCAGATGGTGGTGGCTTGGACAAGGGTAATCTGGTCACCCCATCCATTATCGTAAGCCCAAGCCAAATAAATATTTCTCTCATTTATTCCCATTTGCCTATGTACATCATTAGTACTTAGGGCATTGCACTGATATGATCCATATAGCTGTCTGTCTCCCTTAAAACACTGTAAGCTTGTAGTGAAAGACTTGGCTCTTATATTTTGCTTCCCTATAGTTAAAATATCTGCACACAATAGGAACTGAATAAATATGCAGTGAATTGATCTGAGCCAGTAGTTGATAGCATTAAAGATGTTTAATATATTTCTAGAAGGTATAAAGCCTAGTACAATTAAAACTGCACCCAACATTCTCATTTTCTCTCTCCTAAATTTTTATCAAGAATTCATTTCAGAAAGTTTACCTGGAGGAAAAAAATAATCCACAAAAAGAAAGTCTTAGGGCTCAGAATAGAAGGATAGAAGGGAGGGAAAGAAATAAGACTGTTAAAAAAAAAGAAATAAGACTATTTCTATTTGCAGACAGCATGATTGTCTATAGCAAACATCCCAAGGAATTTATAAAAACAACTCTTAGAACTAAATAAATGAATTTAACAAGGTCATAGAATATAAGGTGAATGCATAAAAATTAATTGGATTTCTATCTACTAGCCATGGACAATAGACAAATTTTTAAAATAGCATTTACAATGGTTCTCAAAAATGGAATATGTATGTATTAATACAAGAAAACATGTTTAGGGTCTCTTTGCAGAAAACTACCCCAAGAAGTGTAGATGAAAGAAATGAAAGATCCAAATAAATGAAGACTTGTTTTCATGGTTTGAAGAACTCAATATAATAAATGTGTCAATTTTGTCCAAATTCAGTTATAGTTTAATATAATTCTATGAAAATTATAAAAGACTTTTTTTTTATAAAAGACTTTTTATATGTATTGGCAAGCTAATTCTAAAAGTTATATGGAAAGAAAGAGAACTAGAAAAGCTAAAACAATTTTGACAAAGAAAAGTGAAGTTGGAGGAATCATACCACCTGTTTTAAGACCACCTAGAAAGTATCAGTAATTGAGAGTGTGGTATTAGAGAAAGAATAGTTATATAGGCTGATGTAATGGCATAGAGTCCAGAAGTAGACCCACACTACCATGGCTAATTTATTGTCTTTAATTAGTAGGTTTATCAAGATATAATTTGCATACTACAAAATCCATTCATTTAAACTCCCAATTTAGTGCTTTTGGAATGTTTACAGAGCTGTCTGATCATCATCCTAACCTAACTTTTAAAGACGTTCATCATCCAGAAAGAAATTTCATGCCAGTTACCAATTGCTCTTCATTTCACTCTTTGGTCAATTAAGTTTATACAAGGATGCAAAAGCAATTGAATGGAGAACGTATAATATCTGCAACAAATGGTGTTGAAGCAATTGGACATTCATATGAAATAAAAATGACTCTTGACCTAAGCCTCACACCTTATACAATAGTTAAATCACAATGACATCATCAATCTAAATATACAATGTAAACTAAAAAAAAAAAAATTACAAGAAAATACACAAAAAAATTCTTCCAGACCTGGAGTTAGTCAAAGAGTTCTTAGATCTGACATCAAAAGTATGATCCGCTAAAAAATGGTAATTTTTATTTCATAAAAATCCAAACCTTTTTACTCTATGGAAGATACTGTTAAAAGAATGAAAACACAGGCTAGAGATTTGGGAGAAATGTTTGCAAAACACACATTTGGCCCAAGATTTGTATCCATAATATATGAAGAAGTCTCATAACTCAACAGTTAAGAAAAAAAAAAGAAAAGGAAAACAAATTTTAAAAAGAGTGAAGGACTTAAACTTTACCAAAGGGGACATACAAATGGCAAATAAACAAATGAAGAGATGTTCAACATCATTAGTTATTGAGGAAACGAATTAAAACTCCAATGTGTTAGAGAATCACACACCTGTTAGAATAACTAAAATTAAAATACTGGAAATATCAAATGGCAACGAGAGCAACCAGAACTGTCCTACATTGCTTGTCGTAGTGAAAAATAATCAGTCATTTGGAAAACAGTTTGGCAGTTTTCTTACAAGTTAATCATATGACCCATCAGTCCTACTCTTGAGTATTTACCATAGAGAAATGAAAACTATGTTCACACGAAAACCTCCTCATGAATGTTTATGGCAGCTTTATTCATAATTACTCAAAATTGGAAGCAATTCAAAGCCCTTTAGTGAGTGAATGAGTAAACAAACTAGTATATCCGTACAGTGGAATACAGTGCAGCAATTAACAAACTAGTGATAAATACAACAATGTGGATTGATCTCAAAGGCATCCTGCTTGGGTGAAAGCTGGGCTCAAAGGTTACATGTTATATCATTTCATTTCTATAACATTCTTCTCTAATTTTTTTATTGAAGTATAGTTAACATTCAGTATTACATTAAAGTATACAATACAAGGGGTCAATAATTCTATGCACTACTCAGTGCCTATTATAAGTGTACTTTTACTATTTCACCTTTAACTTTAACTATTTCACCCATCCTTCCACCCACCTCCCCTCTACGAAACCACTGTTTGTCCTCTATATTTAAGAGTCTGGTTTTTTAAAATCTCTTATTTATTTATTTGTTTGTTTCATTTCTCAAATTCCACATATGAGAGAAATAATATGGAATTTGTCTTTCTCCATCTGACTTATTTCACTTAGCATTATATCCTCTAGGTCTATATTGTTGCAAATGTCAAGATGTCACTCTTTTTATGGCTGAGTAATATTCCTGTGCGTGTGTGTATCTTTCTTCCTTATCCATTCATCTTTTAATGGAAACCTAGATTTCTTCCTTACATGCCATTCTTGAAGAGACAAAATTACAATGAAAGAGAACAGATCTCTGGTTGTCACAGGTTAGGATTAGGAACAATATGTGACAACAAAGGGATAGCTGAAAGTTTTAGGGGTGATGAAACTGTTCTGTGTTCATATTGATGTGGTTATGAAAATCTATACATGTGTTAAAATTCCTAGAATTTTACAGCAAAAAAGGGAATTTACTGTAAATTAATTTTTAAATAAACTACAAAAGTAAAACAGGTTTCTTGACTCTCAAGAGCTTTGGAGCCAGACTCATCTGGCATTTGATTTAGCTTTGCAATCCATCCCCTGGGAGAATTTGGAGTGACTTCTTACCTTCAGTTTTCTCATTTGTAAACTGGAGAGAATAATGACACCTGTCACATGGTAGGAAAAATTCAATAAGAGTACCTGCCTGGCACTTAGCACAGTACTTGGTGCATGGTAAGAGCTCAGTAACATTCAGCTGATGTTTCTGTTGCTCTTTCTCTGCTCTTGCTCAATCTTATTGAAGAGAACAATGTCAACTAAAAAATTAGTCTTGTATTTTAAACCTTAAAAATGTTACTATCAGGACATTTTGAGAAATAACAACATGGAGGCAGCACTGTGATATTTTATCCTGAAATCATATCCTAGGGCTAGGTAAGGCGCAAGTTGTTCATCAGTGCCCTCAACAAACAGAGGCCACTGTTCTACAATACCCCAGTGTAACTGATTTAGCTCCATCTAGAATCTCTGATCCTACTGTTCCCTTGTTGTTTCACCTTGGAAGAAGGTTCAACAGAATAGATTAAGAGAAAGACTTTTGAGAGGTCCTGTGCATCTTTACTCTGAGGATGTTTTCCAAAAGCTAATAAGAATTACCATTGCTACTGCCTGTGTGTGTGTGTGTGTGTGTGTGTGTGTGTGTGTGTGAGCATGGCGATCTTCCAAGCTTCTCTGCCAGTATCTCACAGCCACAGAAGGCTGGGCTTTAAGCATTTGGATTTCCAATTCTTATCTTCCAGAGTTTGGCATTGAGTGCCCAGGACAGCTTCAAATGTAAGTGCCTGATGTCACTGATAATCTATAACTGATAGAGCTGGGATCCCTGATTGAGTATGTCCAATCGCTTAAGTTAATAGAGAAGCTTTATCATGTGCTTCTAATCTTTGCCATCTGACTTGCAGTTCTGTTCCCCCCTCACACTCTGACTTGGCAAATTTCCCTCCACCTGCAATCTCCTGGGCTAGAGCATCTCTCCAGGAGGCAGCAGAGGGTCAACTCCTGGGCCATCTTGTTATCTTTTAATCAACTCTAATAGCCCTCTATGCTGGCCACTTGACAATTGTATTAAATAGAGCTTCCTGGTGTGTATGTTAGAATTTGTTTAGAAACATATCTGTGAGGGGCAGGCCAGGAAGACACAATGCTACCTCTAGAAAAGGAAGTTGCTTGGCCCTGAGCAAGTCTTTCGTCTCTCCCTCTGGCCTCAATTTTCACAATTGAGAGGGTTGGATCAGATTGTTTCTAAAGTCTCTGTCAATTTTAATATTCCAGGTGTCTAGATCACAAACAAGTTTTTGTTGTTAAGAAAACCCAATTCCTTGCACTCTGAAATACGCATTGATTCTGCATTCTTTATGTTTTTTCTTTCAAAATAATGATCACATTTAAATTGAGTTAGGAGTACTATAAAGTTTGTTGCATGATTCATTGTGGTTACAAAGAAATTAGCTCTTGAACTATCAATAAATTAACATTGATTAGTGGTTGCTGTTCAAGGCAGATTTGACACCAACCATAAACTAAGGAGTTTGAGGAATGCATTTTTCATATCAGAAGTGGTTGAAAATGCATTAGGGTTCAAGTGCATGTATTCTCTACTAAGAGGTGGGGGTGGAAAAGTGGTTTGGAGAGAAGGATGGGGATTTACTAACCTCATGTGACAGTACAATCACTATTACACAAATCTCTCTTCATGTTTAGATCAGAACATGCTAGCTATTCACGTTTCAAATCCACTTCTGAACCAGAGGGGCATGCAGACAGAGACAGCACCTTTTAATTGGAAGGGAGCATCTGCTGTTGTTTCATGCACAGCTCCTGGCACCCAGGCATCAAGGAGGAAGATAGGATGATAAGGACAAAGCCTAGATTGGCCTACCGGGTCCAGTGCATTTTCTTCAGAGACAAACTTCACAGTTCCACATTCACGATTGGAAACCTTTCTCAGACCGTGCTTGCACCATTATCTCAGAGATAAATTGTTGCCCTCACCTCATCACTCAGTTAAGAAGGCTGGAGGACCGCTGTAGTATAAGGAACATTGGACCTGTTGTTAGAAAACAGGAGGTTGGGTCTTGCTCTGTTATTTACCAAACATATGATCCTGGGAAATCACTTTTTTAATTTAAAGATTTTATTTATTTATTCATGAGAGACACAGAGAGAGGCAGAGACACAGGCAGAGGGAGAAGCAGGGTCCATGCAGGGAGCACAATGCGGGACTCGATACTGGAACTCCAGCTTCACGTACCAGGCCAAAAGCGGTGCTAAACCGCTGAGCCACGTGGGCTGCCCACTGGCAAATCATTTAACCTCTATCATTCATTCCTTGAATATTTGGTTGAGCAGGTATATATTGAATTACTGTTATGCCATCCATAAGCACCAAGATTACAATGAGACAATCTTCCTGTTTTTATTAAACTCCGAACCCTAATTACCATTTATACTAGTTGGCATTTGTTGAATTCTGTGTGTCAGGCCATGCACAGTCTATGTAAATTATAACACTTAAACCCTAAGGGAGTTATTGTTATCTCCATTTTGCTGAGAGGGAAGCGGGGGCTTAGGTAAATTAGGTAATTTATTCAAGAGCATGGAGCAAGTAGTTGAATAGGACATTCAGGCCATAGCATGAGAATTTAACCACAGTGCTACACAATATCTTTTCATTGGCTAATCTGAAAATGTAGATAAACCTACTTAACTAAATATATTTCATATATTTAGTCAACTGATAAAATAGAGGAAATTCCTGTCAGTCTATATTTCTTGAAGGTTTGTTATAAGGATCAAAAAATAATTGAGAATGTGAAATGTTGTGGATAAAGTAAAGAGCTGGGAAACTTTAAGCTCTATATAAGCAAACTGTGAGCATTTATATTTCTATAAGCCAGAGGGACACTCATGTGGAACCTCAGAATGTTCTATATTATAATCCTGTGTTTATTAATCACTGAGTACCTGATTCATGTCTTCCTAAGAAGTGAAGTTAAACAGAAAGAGTAATGACATAGTTGTCTCAGAGAATATTAGAGCTGCCACATGCCTTATGAACTTTGGAATGTGTTAAGAGGCTGCTTCTGGGTTCTACCATCTAGGAACTCCGCCTAGTAGACTCTAAACTGGGCAACAGGTATCTAACACTTTAACAGATCCCCCCTCCCCACTCTAGTTAATTGGATTCAGAGAAAGCTCAAACCATCCTTTGAATCTCTCATCTTGTTCAAGATCTTCGCTTTACAGATTAGACACAAGGATGCCTGGCTACTAAGGAAACACCCTTCATAAAACACTCCCTTGAACATAAATTCACTAATTAAACAAGTATTTATTGAGTACATACTATGTGCCAGGAATCATTCTTGGGGCTGGGGATTCAAATAGTGCCCACGCTTGCCCTCAAGGAGCTGACATCCTAATAGGGGAGGTGGGCAGAACCATGATAAACATATCAGTCGATGATATGGTGAGTTTGGTACACAGGAAAAGCAGGTATATGGAAGGAACTTCAGCAGAGTAAGGTGACAGAGTGTTACAGATGGAGCCGGTCTTCCTCATAAAGTGATGTTTGAAAACAGACCTGACAGCAGTGAGAGAGAGAGGCTCTACACAAAGAAGGCAATCTTGGGAAGAGGAAATAGCAGATGCAAAAGCTCTGAGGCCAGAGTGTGCTTGGCATACTCAGAGGACAGCACAGAAGCTGGGGGTGGATGCATAGGAAGTATGGGGTATATGCTTTCTTTATTCCTCAAAACAAAAATTTGTACCTGCTTCCAGCTCCCCAATTCCTTAACCTGGCATTTAAAGCCTTTTAAAATCTGGTTCCAGATTCCACTTTGATTTTTTCTCAACTTTAACATGAAAGCTGAGGTCCAGCTGACATCCCCTCACTTTGCATGGGCTCCCTCCCTCAGGGTCCCCCATGACCTCTGGGCTCCCTAACTTTCTCTAGGGTAGTGGCTCTCAACTGTGAGGAGCTTTGCCCCCAAGGCATAGTTGGCAATGTCTCCAGACTTTTTTGGTTGTTACATTTGGGGATTTCTACTGGCATTTAGTGGATAGAGGCCAGGGATGCTGCTAAACATCCTCTGATGCACAGGACGCTGCCCACCACAAAGAATTACTTGGACCAACATGTCAATAATATCGAGGTTGCTAGACCCTGCTCTAACACCTCCTCATTCTTCAAAGTCAGAGCTTCCTTTGTACAACTTTCCTAAACCCCATACCCCATCCTACTGATTCTCTGAATTGTGTGGACCATGCAAATTGTCTTTCACTGTTTTATCTATTCTGACACTATTGTGTGCATAGGTTTTGGAATTATACAGCATGGATTTCATTTTCAGTTCTATCTACATGATCTTAGGCATATTATTTAACTTTTCTGATACACTTTTTTCTTTATTTGTAAAACAGGACAAATACATTGTTGGAAGGACTAAATGAGTTAATGTGTATAAATTTCTTACCATATTGCCTGGTGCAGGGCATAGTAAATATTATTTATTATCATGATTGTAATTATTCAACTTCCTTGACTGGATTGTATGACCCTTGAAGCTACTGATTATAGCATATAGTTCTATGCCTCATCCCTCCTTGTATCCCCAGGGCCATATGAATTAGAGTTATTTATCAGAACTTTCTTGGTAATGGTGAGGTCTGAGTAAGACTTCAGTATCTTTCCTAATGATGGTCTCTAAAGCTGGAGCATAAGGTAAGTGCATATCCCTTTGAGAAAATAAACTGCTCACTTAGGTCAGTGAATAAACTCTTCCAGTTTCCCAAATACTGATTCTTGATCCAGGACAAATCCATCACTAGGGCTGCACCTGAGTTTACTGAGGATAGCTTTCCTCTTTTCTGTGTTAAGATAAAAAAGAAAAAGAAACAGTCCAAATAGAAAGTTAAGCAGAGGCAGGACCTGATAAGAAACAGGACGGACCATGTGGGACACTGATTGACAAAGGAGCAAAGAGAAGTGAGAAATGAGCTGAAGACAGAGTAAAAGCTGTTCATTTACAGGAATCCTGTGCCCTGCCCTTCTTTTTAAAGAATAGTTCACTGGTATAATTTCAGTGGACTCTGGGCAGAAAATACATCTCTCTCTTCTCTCTGCTCCCAAGTAACTAGCTGACTCCAATTTGCCATCTAGAGATCAGAGCAGTAAAACAAGACAGAGAGAGGAACATATTAATGCAAACAAATTCTCATTACCTCACTCCCTCCTCTCCCCCTGATTTACTTTTTAAGTAAGTGAAGAGTTTTAGCCATGGAGCTCGGTTACATTGGGAAATATGGGGCTGCAGACGGCAGCAGAGGGTTGTGACTTTATCTCCTGCTCATCCCTGACACAAGACTTCCAAGAGGCATCAGGAAGGGGGCTTTTTTTCCTATTGGCAGAAACAGGCTCGAAGGGGATGCTGGAGACAGGGAAAGACCTCTGACAGTGGGATATATATGTTCCAAATACAACCATTCTTTTTTTTTGTATTTTATTTTTTTAAATTTATTTATTTTATTTTAAAGATTTTACTTATTTATGACAGAGAGAGGGAAAGAGAGAGGGAGAGAGAGAGAGAGAGAGAGAGAGAGAGGCAGAGACATAGGCAGAGGAAGAAGCAGGGCTCCATGAATGGAGCCCGATGTGGGACTCGATCCTAGGACTCCAGCATCATGCCCTGGGCCAAAGGCAGGTGCTAAAGTGCTGAGCCACCCAAGTGTCCCTATATTTTAAAATTTAAATTCAATTTACCAACATATAGTATAACACCCAGGGCCCATCTCATCATGTGCCCTCCTTAGTGCCCATCATCCAGTTACCCTGTTCCCCTACCCACCTCCCCTACTACATGCAGCCATTCTTTTTCAGTTCTGAGGCCACCTCTCTCCCTCTTCCTACCTGCCTCATGGCCCTCTCTCTTCTGTCCAAAGTGTGCTCACCTTTCAGTCACAGCTTAAATGTCTCTTCCTCAGGGAAGTCTTCCCTCACTCTCCTTGCCAGGTTATCTTGCTCTCATTCACTTCTACGGCACCCTCCACTTGTCCTTCATGACTCTTATTGCAGCTGTAATAAATGTAAATCCCATCGTCCCCTACATTGTAAACTCCAATGAGAGCAGTAACCAAGACTGTCACGTTCATCACTTAGTTTTCTGTGCTCATGACAGTGCTTGGAACATGGTAGTCTCACAGTAAATATTTATTGAATGAATCCTTGAAGTGGAAATTAAAAGGCTTGGGTTTTAGGCCCAACTCCATCATTGACTTGCTTAGTGACCTTGGGCAAATGTTTTCTTCTATAAAATAGTTCACAGCTACAAATGTTTTATGTGCCTGATTTCTATTTAGTCCTCACCATGGCCCAAGAGCAGATGAGTGCAATTTGTTATCCACATCATATAGAGGAGAAGACTAAGACTCAGAGGTTAAATAATGGGTCCAAGTTCACACAATATTCAAATCACACTATAGTGATGCTTCAGTTTCCCAACCTATAGCGTGAAGCTATCAAACTAGGGAACTTTAGAGATCCCTTCGAAATCCTACTTTGTAAAAGTCTGCAATTCTGATATTAAACTGGAACTAGTAAAATAGAGTGGCTGGGGTAGGGGTGGTTATAGAAAGATCAAATTAAAAATGATGATAATGTTGCATTGCAGGTCTAGGATGAGGGCCAGGGGATGGGGCCGGCAGTAAGAAGGTCCACTCATAAAAGGTGTTGTGTCTGTTCTCATTCCAACTTATCCAAAGAGTTAAATGACTCCAGCAAGCTTTAGCAGCTGGCATAGCACTTGCTTTATAAGATTTGACAAAGATCAGGAAGGAGTCAATCGTTTGCCAAAAGCTAAATGATACATTCTGAATGTGGCATATCATTTACAGTCACTCTCTCATTTCCCTTCCTCCCCACCCATATTTTTTTGTCTCCTTGCTCTGGAATTTCTTGCTATCTGACAGCAAAGCAAATGAGCTATGCTCAGCGAAGAGTGAAAGCACAACTCCTGTACCTTGCTTCGCTCGCTGCCTCTCTGTAATCGTGCATGACTTCCTGAGTGATTGGAGATGTTGGATGTGAAGTGAGGAATGTGCAGATTCTCCAGCTCTCTCAACGGTCTCCATCTGGCTTTGAGGAGGCTTGGATTCAAAGCTACCATCGTAAGCAAGGACAGTAACACTGTTGAGGAGCAAGGTGAGACTGAGCCACCAGGGAAATAGGTGGGTGGGGCTTCCCCCATATTTCTAGCTCTGGCACCCCTGGCAGTGCAGACTGTAGGCGCTGACCAAGCTGCTGATGCAGTGGGTTCCTTCTCAGCTCAGTCACTAACTTCTGTGACCTTGACAAATTCATCTCCTGGGCTCAGTGCTTCTTCATCTATAAAGAGAAGATAATGGGGCATTACGGGGGTACAGATGCTTAATTATTGTTTGCAGAAGACTTGAGTATTCTTGGATGAATGGCGCAATCAGGGTGCTGTGCAAAATATCATTTTGCACGTCAGTTAGCAGGATGTCTTACACCTGTCATTGCATACTGGGTGAGTCCTAATAGAGAAGGTGCTATAGATTTAGGGAGAGGAAGAAATAAGGGGCTGGAGAATGGCTATTCCATGGAGATAACAGCTTTTCAGTCCAATTGACTATCCTTCAAAGTTATTATTCAATGTTAGGAACTGTGGCAGATTAAAGATGGCCACAAATTCTTTGATTATCTTCCTATCAAGAAGCATTCCCCCTTCCCTTGAACCTGGGCTGGCCTGTGACCACTTCAACTACTAGAGTATGGTGAAAGGGACATGAAGGAGAGCCTAGTCTTGAAGCCAGATGATTAGCAGCATTTGTCTTGGTGTCAGGGAGCCCAGGGCTATCATGTAAGAACTCCCACTAGTTTGCTGGACTGTTCAAGTGAACACATCCTGTGACTATTTACAGTGTAGTCATCAAGAGACCAAGTATGCGAGTGAAGCTTTTGTGGACCTTCTTGGAGCTCTAGATCAGTCCAGCTGCCAGCTGAATAGCCCTGGGTAACCCAGTTGATGCCACATGGAACATAAGGATCATCCAGTTAAGCCGTGCTCAAATTTCTGATCCACAAAATCATAAAATATAACAAAATAGGGATTTGGATGTGAGTCCAAGTGTGAATGAGATTGGAGCTCATGGTCTTTCCATGGCAATACCCACCCTCCTTGGCCCATCTTTCCTGAGGGTCTTCCCTGATACATGAGGTATTGACTTTAATACTTCATTTTTTTGGGCTGAATACTGCCCAAATTGCATTCTTATGCCAGCTCAGAAGGGTATGTTGTCATTCAGCAGTCAAAAATATGAATTAGCTCTCAGATCTTGATTTCCAGATTGTTTTGAGCTGAAAGCAAGAAGTGATAATCTCAAATAATGATCACTAGCATTTATTGAACAATTTTCTGTGCCAGGCTCTCTGCTTTATCTCTTTAAATATTCACCATGATCTGTGAGAGATGTACTATAATCTCTCTTCTTTTTACAGGTTAGGCCCGAGATCACCCAGCTGGCTCACCAAGACTGGATTAGACCCATACAGGTCTTGTTCTGACTAGTCCTCAGGATAAGTAGACCCATGAGTTCCCTGCATAATCTGTATGCAGTACAGGTTATGTGGAAGCTACTAGTCTTAGCCTATGTGAGGAGCTGGTTTCAGCAGAACCTGGGCAAGCTGCTTCTTGTGCCACCCAGGTCACTCATTTTCTTCCCTGTGGTCAAACTGCCAACACCCTGAGAAGCTTGGTGCTCAAGAAGCAGGACTCCCTCTATCTACTAATTCCTAGATTGGTTGCCATGGAGGTGAAGAAGGTGGTTGGTGCATGCTGACTCTTGCTCACTGGGGACATGTGAATCTCAGCCTACGTATTTACTCTTGGTAGGTGAACTACAGAGTTATCTTCAAAGGGTCTCAAAGATAAATGGACATTAAGTAGTGATTTTTCCAGACCCTTAATTTCAGATAAGCAAACTACTTTTAACATTCTCCTGTGGATGTTTTGTAGACCTCATCAACCACTACTCTCTCTGTTGCTCACTGCTCTACGACACACTGGCCTTCCTTCTCTTTCTCAAAAACCCCAAGCCTGGGTCTTCACTACAGCCTTGGCAATTGCTATTTCTTTTTTCTTTTCTTTTTTTTAAGATTCTATTTATTTATTCATGAGATACACAGAGAGAGGAAGAGAGAAGCAGATACACAGACAGAGGGAAAAGGAGGCTCCATGCAGAGAGCCCGATATGGGACTCAATCCCGGGACTCCAGGATCACGCCCTGGGCTGAAGGCAGGCACCAAACCACTGAGCCACCTGGGGATCCCTGCAATTGCTATTTCTTATACCCAGAGTACTCTTCATCCACACCTTCCCAGTTGGATTTCTTCCCTTAGCTGTCACTTATAGAACATGTGCTGTATACCAGGCACTTCTTAACCCTTTATATATATTCACTTTTTTAAGCCTTCACAATCATCTAAGGACCCTGAGGCACAGAGAGGTTAAGTCACTTGCCCAGGGTCACACAGCTGCTATGGGATAAAGCCAGGATTTAGACCCAGATTGTCTAGCTCTGGCACCCATGCCCTCAACTCATACCATGCTGCCTCTCCTTCCTAATGTTCAGTCCTGAGCTCAAGGTCGCATTACACTGTTCTTATTACACATCCACAGCACTTATCACTATCTGAATTTGCCATCTTTGTTTGATTCTGGTTGGTTATCTGTCCTGTCTCCCCAGGACATTTGCACCCTGTGAATGTGAGTATATTGATTTGCCCTGTCTCCCACCATATTTCTGGTGGTAAGTAGTAGATAATAGATAGAAGCTCACAAAATTAGCTGTGTGGAGGAAAAGGTGATTAGGCAGGGTGGTGTCCTGAAATCAATCTGATCTCTATTTTATTTCCTTCTTTTCTTTATCATTCTTCACTCTTCACTTTTGCTCTTTCTTGGAGAACTGGCCCTTTTGAGTAAGAAAAGCATAAATCTAGAAAGAGCAAATCTGGCTTTGAGTCTGTTCAGTCCCTGCCAGCTGCTGGTGGGAAGGCCCTATTGTAGGCCAGTTAGCCATTCAAAGTCTGTCTTCTTTCCTGTAAAATGTCGGGGGGCTTCTCCCTTTTTTTCACAGGGCTGGTTTGAGGCTTAAATAGCTATTACATTAGTCTTAGCTCATGTGAATAAATCCTATCTGTGTGCCAAGTTCTGCACAAAAGCCATGAAATTAATTGTCTCATTTACTCCTCCTCAAAACCTTATGAAGAAACTGAGGCACAGAGAAGTTTGATATCTTATCTGAGTAAGAATTGTAATTCCAAAATCCAAGCTCTGAACCCCTAAGAATGCGTGTCTAAGTGCTATGAAAAATGTCGGTGATTATCATTGGTATGAAGTGCTGCATAATGTGGAATTGGTGGTTGCCTGTTGGGGCTAAGTCTATAGCCAAAAGCAGCACTGTGTTTGGCCCGCTGTGGGTTGAAGTTAGCATCTTGTAACAGATGTGCTTCACTCCAGCAGGGGGCTGACAGGATGATAGACTATTGCTCCCAAGTTGGCAGGGTGGGCAGAGACAAAGCAGTAGAGAAGAAAAAAAAAGAAGGTTAAAACATCTGAACGTTTCATAGAGCAAATGCCTCCCTTTCCTGCCGAACATTAGCTGGCATTTAAAGAAAATTATGTAACCGTGCAACTTCCATATAATAAATTGGCTTACAGCTGGTGCAGTATGTTTCATATCTTTTTAAAAACTAGAGCAATATGTTGGTAGAATAAACACAGTTGTACTTTAGCACGTAAAAATTGAGATAGATATTAAAATGCCTGTTTCCTGTTGTGTGCACCAATAGGAGGTATTAGAATCATTTTTACTGATTATAGTAATACATGTTGCTATTGAAATGAACAGCTCACTTATAAAAAATCGTGAGTATTATTAGCTTCTTTGCATGACAGTAGTTCTTCATACATTTTTAATATTTTAATCTGGAAATCTCATTGACATTTCATGTTGGTAAGACCTGGAGTGCTGTGTTGCAGTGTGGCCACTTAGGGAGTAGAGCATATCAAGATGGGGGGCAAAGAGGATCAGAGATGTGGAGGCAGAAAGCACTGATTCAGCTGTGGTCCAGGCTGAATCAAATATTTTCATAACTCAACTATTTACTTATCAATATGGCACCTTAGGAGGTAATAAAAACTAACATTCATACTGTGCTGTAGTTTATACAGGCTATTGCGTACTGTCTTTCATTTGAATTTGGAGTTTATATCCATGACAAATGTGGAAATTGACATGCAGGAAAGATGTGACATGCTTAAGTTCTTGTCATTAGGTCCCAGAAGATCCAAGATTTGAACCATTGACTTCTGACTACAAGATCTGTTGAATTACATTCTGCTCTGTTACTATCACTATTTTGTAATTCTCTGGTTCCATGACAGGAAATAGAAACAAAAGATCTGGCCTATGAATCCGGTGATATTGCTAGTATTTTTAATATCAGTTCAGCTGACAAAAACAATGAAGCTCATCTTTTCAGAATAGTATCGAACATTTTTGATATTCATTGATTCATTTATACATGGCACCAATATTTATTTAATTTCTATGAACATCTTTAATGTTCTCAGTTAAATGATCTATGTTAGAATAAACACAAGTGGAGGAATATTATGCAAGAAATAAAAGAATGAGGTAAATCTCTATGCAGTGACATATCAATATTTCCAAAGCTTATTGTCATATAGAAAGAGAAAAATGCTTACAGTAGATAGAACTGATATTAAAAAAGATCAGGGAAACAATAATATATATGTTTGTGTATGAGTATATATCTATCAAGAGATACATATTTACATACAGAAAGTCAGACACACTCCCACATACACACACTAAAAAATGGTCTCAGAGATTATATTTGCTAGTTGGTGGGGAAAGGTGGGGGGTCAACATAAATGTAACAGATAAAGGTTCTGCTTTATCTGTATTTTTTGAATTATTTTTGCTCATAGAACTAAAAATAAAAACTGTTTCATCTCATATGTTACAGTGAAGGACACTTATTATTCAGAGGTAACAGAGGAATCCAAGCTCTTTATCTCAGTCAGTTAGGGCTGCTATAACAAAGTACCATTGAAAAATAACAGAAATTTACTTCTCCTTGTTCTGGAGGTGGGAAGTCTAAGATCAGGTGTTAGCTTGGTTGGGTTTTGGTGAGGGCCTTCTTCTGGGTTGCAGACTACTGACCCTGTTGTATCCTCACAGGGCAGAAAGAGGGCTAGAGAAATTTCTGAGGTCTCTTTATAAGGACACTATCCCATTCACTAGGGTTCTGCCCTCATGATCTAAATCACCCCAAGGGCCTGCCTCCTAACACCATCACACTGAGGGCTAGGAGTTCAGCATTTGAATTTGGGGTCAGGGGTATGACACAGTTAGCCCACTGGACCCTGAAATATATAGCATGGTTGCATATTCAGAAAACTAAAGTTTTACTCTAGACCCCAAAGAGCTTCCTTTCTTTGTCTTCTCATACTGAAATGGCTAGGAGAAAATGCAAATTACCAATAACATATCAGTATTATGATAAAAGAAAATTGTGTTCTCATTAGAGGAAAAGCTTTCTCAGTAAGCTTTTTTCATGAGACCTTTGCATATAATTTTAGAGAGCTGGCTGGATAGTATATGACATTAGCTGGGCTAAGGTAATTATACTGCTGTTGGAGCCATATTGTGATTTCAGGTGAGTTACCTGTCACTTGCCAACTTCAACAGCCCTTTAGAAAGTTGAATGGCTTTCAATGGAATAGATTGAACATTAGGGCTTACCTCTGTTCTTTCAAAAAAAATCACACAAATATGACTAAATAAGGCAAAGAAATAAAAATATAACTGAATATAGTGGCAAAGGAGGTGCACCACCCGGATCTCCCTTCAGAGGACCTGGTGTGAACAGTGTCGCTGGCCAACAGGTACCGGATGTTGTACTTTCAGATCCACTGTGTCATTTACGCTCAGATCACATTCCTGCTGGGATGCTCCCCAGCCATGACTGAGGGTGGTGAAGGAAGTGGAGCCAGGCCATTTATGCCCAGTGCAGGACTTCACCTATGGGCTTCTCCACCTGTGGGTTCCCCAGCAGCCTGGCCAAGGCTCTGTTAGAACAGTGCATGGTCTGTGCTCTTCTTACCCACTCCTGCTGCCTCCCTCTCTTCTTTCAGAGGTGCCAATATGCCAACACAGTTCAAAGGCTCTCCCTACCTACTCTGGCTCCATTTTTCCCTCTCCCTTACCCTGTACAGATATTTCCTCTCATTGCTTGCAAGTCTGATTCTATCTTGTCACCTGCTTCTCAAAGGGCCTGAGCTGACACAAGGTATAAACAAGATTTAAATCCCCAAAACAATGGCAACAGGAACAGGGATTTCAGTGATCTTTGCATAGTTTGGAAGATGGAAAGTAGACAAATGAGTAGTAAATGATTTAGCAGAGTGGAGAATGCTATAACCTCTCTGCCACGTAGGCTACAGTGGGAAGCATGTGATTTAAGCTGAAGAATTCCAGAAAGTCTGGAATTAGCAGCACCATGGATCCCTCAAGCTTGTCATTCAGAATGGGGCTAAAATGAGGGGGCTGATGGCATGTCTGAATAAGGAACATTTATGACAGGTCATAAGATCTTCATTCCTCCCAGCTAGGAAGGAAAGAGATTTAAGCTTTTAATTCAGAAAGGCTCTCTACCCCTGGGACCTCAGGCACCTTGAATACAGAAGAATGTCTGCACAGGTGAGAGCGTGAGAATTTCTACCACTCTCCTACCATTAGGTTTCCGGAACGCTGGCACCAGCCTTATGTGATACAGGCAGGAGACTGGAGGCTTTCTCTTGGAAAAACTTGTGTATGAAAAAAATAAAGTGGTACTGACATCAAGAGGTCCCCCAAGGAAATTCAAGGCCCTTGCTCATTCACCCTATAATGCTCTGCTCAGTCACACATAGTTTTCTATCAGCTTTTTAAAACTTATCTCTTAAGTATGGCTAAAAAACCAAGGTCAGGCAGACACAAACACATGAAACAAAATAATACAAAAAAAGGAATGTAAGGGAAAACAGAGATATGGTAAGAGAGCAGAATAAAACCTAAATAAACCCAATCATAACTAAAATTCTTGGAAAAGAAAAGGAATGGTGATCATGAGACAACAATTTAAAAAATAAAGAAAACTTCAAAGAAGAAAAAAAGTAATGCAAATTTAAAATTGCATAGCAGAAATTATTATTTCAATAAAAGAGTTTTTTTGAGATACAGCTATGGGATTTTCCCATAAACTAGGACAAAAAGAGATAGAAAATATGAAAGAAGATTTATAAGCGGAGAATTTGTGTAAGAGGACTAACATCTGACATCAACAAACTCCAAATGGGAAAACAGATAAATTGAGGGGAGTAAGTAAGAAAGAAACATAAAAAGGTTGTCCATAAAACAAGTATGCCTAACATTCCAGATTCGAAGTTCCCCTGAGTGTCAAGCATAACAATTGCCAGACATACATACAGGCTTTAGAACACAGAGGATAAGTGGACGTTTTCTCAGCTTCCATGAAGGAATTGGGAACATTTTGGGTTAAAACTGCTCACCAACATAATTGCAAGTTAGATGGCAATAGAATAATAATTTTAAAATTCTCATCAAAAGTGGTTGGAGAAGAGAGGAAAAATAAAACAAGATGAAATCAGAGAGGGAGACAAATCATAAGAGACCCAGTCACAGGAAACAAACGGAGGGTCACTGGAGTAGAGGGGGATGGGGGATGGGGTAACTGGGTGATGGACATTAAGGAGAGCACATGATGTAATGATCACTGGGTATTATATAGGACTGATGAATCACTGATTTCTACCTCTGAAACCAATAATATATGTTAATTAATTGATTTTGAATAAAATAAAACAATGCAAAAAAAAAGTGGTTGACAACCTAGAATTGTATACCCAATGAGACCACAAGTGAACATGTAAAGCAGCAATATTTTTAGTGAAGCAAGTTCTCAAAAAATTTATCTACCAAGAACTCTTTGTCAGGAAGCTATTGGAAAGCATGCTCCCCCAAATGAAAGAGTAAATCAAGAAACAGAAATGAAGCAGGGAATTCAACACAGGAGTGAAGAATTCTCAGATGATGGAGAAGGAAAATGAAACAGGGCACCAGCCATATAACAAGCTGGGAAAGGAACCAGCTGAGATTAGAATTTAGAGGGAGGGGTGAAGGTGGGGGGTTTCAGGAGCCATATATCCAAGAGAAAAAACAAGCGAACAGTGAATTGGATAGATTTACTGATACGTTCAGTTCTATTAAGGATGAAAGATCTGGGGGCAGAGTTGGAAATACTCTAAAAAGCTAAGCAAACAAATGAAAGCAGCTGTTATCAACTCCTGAAAATACAAATTTTATATCAGAAAGGGATATGAAACACTGTGTGGCACAGCTATGAACAAATAATTGGAGTTAAAATTAGGTGAACACTCCTATTGATTAACCTAAAAAGTGTTATATGATTTCACTGAAAGGTTGGGAGGAGGGACTGGTATAGGAAGAGAGGGTTTTGGAGAGCTAGAGCATCATCTTGCATAGTAGTAAGTCAACAAATAATAATAGAATTGGGGGACAGCAAGGCTGAGTGGGGCACAGTTTATTCCATGTCTAAACCCGTGGTCTTCTTCACCTTCTAAGTCACACAGAAAACTACTTTGATAAAATTAAGAAATAAATGTTATAAAGGTATGGATTAGAAAAATGAGGGGAGAAATATCCCTCCCTGCCACAGAGGATTTTTCGAGGTAAAAATTTCCAACTTCTTTATCCCTTCATTCCTCTTCTGATGTGCTCTAGGGAAGACAGTAAAACAGACCCTTTCAAGATCAAAAGTTCTGAATTTAGCTTCTTTGCTTTGTTTCTAAAATCCATGAAACTTTTTGTGCACTGTTTGATTTTTTTTAAACAAAATCTTTCAATTTTTGGTGAAAAAAAATCAATGATCACAACCATAAAAATAGAAGGGATGATCTTAGTCAATGTTTTGTGTGTGCAAATAGCCCTCTGGTAATATGATAAAAAGGATTCAATAATTCAGTATAATATGAATGCAGAAGAGAAAGGCTATTAACGTCTTTCTATGAGGGAGACACTGAGCCAAGCACTTTCTTTCTCTTCTTTCTTTCTTTCTTTCTTTCTTTCTTTCTTTCTTTCTTTCTTTCCTTTTCTTTCTCTGTATTTCCTTCTTTCTTTTGTAAGATTTTATTTATTCCAGAAGTGACACAGAGTCAGAGGCAGAGACAGAGGCAGAGGGAGAAGCAGACTCCCTGTGGAGAGCCTGGTGCGGGACTCGATTCCAGGACCCTGGGATCACGACCTAAGCTGAAGGCAGATGCTCAGCCACTGAGCCACCCAGGTGCCCCGAAAAATGAAATTTCAATAAGTTGAATGTTTTGTTAAAATATCCCTAGGGTAGTAAGTGACATTGCTAGAAAGAACTCTGATCTTTCAACTCTGAGCCCCATGGAAGTTTATCAATTAAAGAGAGAGTTTTTTTACCTTTGTTGTGGTGAACTTACATGCTTCTGCTCAAACTATGATAGCCCAGAGCAGCCCAGAGCAGTTTCTGCTCAAACTATGATAACCCAGAGCCAGAGCAGCTCACACTCTTACATCTTTGTAGACATCAGACCAGAGAGAATCGGTAGCTGTCATTCTCTGGACCTAGTTTGAAATACATATATACATATACATGTTTTTTTCTTTACACAATTGTGTTTCTTTTTCATACGATTGAAAGTCAGAATTATTCTAATAAACTTGGACTCATTTCTGGTAATTTATACCCTTAAACATCCAAATGTCATATTTCTAGCGGGAGCCTGAGAATGACAATCACGTGTAGAATCAGAGTGCTCTCCAGGTCCATTGTGTATAACTGGAGAGCAGGGAGCTTTGCAGGGGAGCTCTTAAATTCCAGAGCAAGACTATAATTAGCTGTAATAGGACCCAGAGTAACTTCACTGCCATAATTCTCAGCAGGAAAACAATTATATTGCAGCCGTATAACTAGACAGACATGCTGTAAATACAAAACATTCTCCGGAAATATATGCTCTATATTTCTAAATACATAGAAATTTAAGTCAGACACTTCTTTGCTAATTGTAATTCAGTGCAGTATTATTTTCTTTTCCTTAACATTTTTTTTCTTTCCTTCCCCTTCCTATATGGTTTCCCACCCAACTTTAGATATTCTATTCTAATATATATGGTTAAGAAAGGCATATCTCACTTAGGAAATACAATAAGGGAAACAATGATGAATTTAAAATCTAGAGTGTTCCAGACAGGCAATCTAGGGTCAAGAGAGTGCTGGTGTGGGATCATGAGACTGGATTTAAAAAAAAAAAAACAACAAAAATAACAACAACAACAACAACAACAACAGGTAATTGACATATAACATTGTATTAGTTTTAGGTGTACAACATAATGATTCAATCTATGTATATATTGCAAAGTGATCACCACAATAAGTTAACATTCATCACCACACATAGTTAGAAATGTTTTCTGTTTTGTCATTAGAGCTTTTAAGATCTACTCTCTTAGCAACTTTCAAACATACAGTACAGTACTGTTAATTATGGTCACCATGCAATACATTACATCCCCAGGACTTACCTATCTTATGACTAAAAGTTTATACTTTTTGGCCATCTTAACACATTTCGCCCACCCCTTGCCTCTGGCAACCACCAATCTGTTCTCTGTGTCTATGAGTTAGCTTATTTTAGATTTATTTTAGATTCCACATATATATGAGATCATACAGGACACATCTTTTTCTGTCTAACTTATTTCATTTAGCATAACGCCCTCAAGATCCACCCATATGGTTGCTAATGGCAGGATTTTATTCTTTTTTGTGAGTGAGCAACATTCCACCACACCACAAACATACACACACATAATTTTCTTTATTCATTCATCCTTCCATGGACACTTAGGCTCTTTCCATGTCTTAGCTATTGTAAATAATACTGCAGCGAACTTGAGGTGAAGATGTCTTTTCAAGACAATGATTTCTTTTCCTGTGGATAAATACCCAGACGTGGAATTGCTGGATCATATGGTAATTCTATATTTAATTTTTTGAGAAACCTCCATACTGCTTTCCAGAGTGGCTGTACGAATTTACATTCCCACCAGCAGTACACAAGGGCTCCTTCTTCTCTACCTCCAATACTTATTTTCTTATCTTTTCCATAGTAGCCATTCTGACAGGTATGAGGTGATATCTCATTGTGGTTTTGATTTGTCTTTCCCTGAAAATTAATGATTTGAGAACCTTTTCATGTACCTGTTGACTATTTTATGTCTTCTTTGGAGAGACTGGATTTTTTATCTAGTCCTGCAGCTAACTGGGCCAATCATTTTATCCTGAAGCCATAAAATGGCAGCTTACATCCCAATTCTGACAGATGACAGATGTCTCTATTATGACATGTACAGTATTTGTGGGGAGGGAAATGAACCAATATTTTTTTAAGATTTTATTTATTTATTCATGAGTGACACAGAGAAGGAGACAGAGAGATAGGCAGAGGGAGAAGCAGACTCCCTGCAGGGAGCCTGATGTAGGACTCAATCCCAGGACCCCAGGGTCACACCCTGAGTCAAAGGCAGACATTCAACCACTGAGCCACCCAGGTGTCCCATGAGCCAACCTTTAAAAATAAAGGGATTCATTAAAAATTGTTTGATTCCTGGCTTATCATGAAAACATCAGAATATGTGGCCCCACTGGGCCTGCAATTCCTTAATGCAACAATCAGTGGTAGCTGGGTATCCACTGCTTCCTTTGGGTGAGACATATGCTCTCCGGTTCATCACAGAATTCACCCATTCATTTTGCACATTTAAATTATGCACTTTGTAATCAGTGCCCTCACCTGTAAGAAGGCGAGGTTGGATGGAATGTTCCAAGTTGGACCAGTTACATATTCATTCACTTTTTAAAATCTAGAATTTTGTACTAGTACTAAATAAAAGACTGATTTAGAATTGATTCAACCATATAAGGATTTTTTTTTTAAAGCTTCAAATATGTATTTTTCCTCTTTTTCAGTTTGTGTTCTTATGTTGCTGATAGTCCGTTTTTACTCCTGGGAGCAAAATAATGATAAATCACAGATGCCTACAAAAACGGCAGTGTCTCTCTGTGTGAGAATTTACACCAAGTTAAATGGATAGTTACTTACACATAAAACTGTTTAAGCACTTGGAAATCTTTGGGTTTAGTGGGGTTAAATCAGAACCTTGACATCATTTTAACACAGTTTTATCTTCCTACGACCTCTGAGGATCCTCTGTAATCCTAAAATCATAGCTATTCCAAGGGTATAGTTTCCTCCTGCATTGTGCTCTACAAAGGCTGTGCAGCAAAGAACTTCCCAGGCACCAAAAAGGTAAAGGACAAATTCCTGAGTTCAGATGCACCAGGTTGGGTTCCACCTACGAAAGCCTTGGTGCTCTTGGCCGCACCTTGGCCCTGCTCGGGCCTCCATGCAGAGAAAATGCCCGATAAAGATGGAATTTGATTGCATTGTGAAAAAAGTTACAGTTTCAGGGTTCTGAGGCTACCACTCCCTCCCCTGCAATGACTTCCCGTCAGGATGGAGAAGGGCATGGAGGATTTTACAAACCATCAACACTGTCAATATCTTTGGTGAAATGATCCAAGTGGAATTCTCAGCAGCCAAGCTTTCTTTTCTAGCTGGTTGACTGAAAAAATGGACTTCTGTTATAAGTCTTAGGCGAAATACATTACTCTCTAATTTATCAAAATAATTTATCTGCGGATTATTTGGAGTTTTCTCTGGAGACAATGATGTTGTCTTCAAATACCAGGTATTTTGTTTTTTTCCTTTTCAGTTTTCATGCTTTTGTATACCTTTTATGCTTTTTATCACCTGAGTACATAGAATAGGATCTTTAGCACCAGATCAAATGAAAGTGGTGATGGCCAAAGTTGACCTTAAGTGGAATACTTTAATATTTTACCATTATCTTAAAACTTTGTGAGGTTTTTTTTTTGCCTGTTTGGTTTTTTTTTTATATGTGCGTTATCAGGCTAAAGTTCTTTCTACTCCTGTATGTTTAACATGAATAGATGCTGAGTATTATTTATCTTAATTTTTTCACCTTGAAAGGTTTCCCTCTGTCTTATTGCCTTAGGTAGGCACTGATTCCTGTCACTGCACTTAGCATTTAACATGAATAGAGTTGTATAAGTTGTACTCTCTTACGTCTGACTTCTTTTCTTTTTTTTTTTTTTAAAGATTTTATTTATTCATTAAAGACACAGACAGAAAGGCAGAGACCTAGGTAGAGGGAGAAGCAGGCTCCCTGAGGGGATCCTTGATGTAGGATTTAATCCTAGGACCCCAGGATCAAGACCTGAGTAGAAGGCAGATGCTCAACCACTGAGCCTCCCAGGCACCCCATCTGGCTTCTTTTCATCACTATAAGGTTTTTAAGCATTCATCCATGTGTTATTCGTGCCAGTAGTTTATTTTAAAAGTAATTTACTTTAAAAATTTTTTAGATATAATTCACATAAAATTCACCATTTTAAAGTGTACAATTCAATGCTTTTTACTATAGTAACTGTGTTGTGCAACTGTCTCCACTGTTCCAGAACATTTCATCACCCCAGAAAGACACCTCCTACCCGTTAGCAGTCACTCGCCATTACCCCTCCTCCTATATCCCCTGACAACCACTAATCTACTTTCTATCTTTATGGGTTGCCTCTTCTGTACACATCAGATACATGCAGTTATACAATCATGGAATCTTTTGTATCTGGCTTCTTTCACTTAGTATAATGTTTTCAAGGTTCAGAATGGATGGTGACTTTCATCTAATCTTTTTTTTTTTTTTGCATCTATTAAGATGAGTCATGTGATTTTTCTCTTTTAATTGGTCAATATAATCAACTACATTAATTGAAGTTTAATGTTGAGTTACCCTTGAATTCCTCCCTAAGAGGATATCACAACTTAGTCCTGGTTTCTTAAACTGGATGCCTAATTCATTTACTTCTAGCCTTTATTTCCAAAATGTGTATTTAGAGGCACCTGACTGGTTAAGTCCATAAAGCATGTAACTCTTGATCTCAGGGTTGTAAGTTCAAGCCCCATGTTGAGTGAAGAGCTCACCTAAAAAAAAAAAAAAAAAAGGAATGAGAAGAAAAATAAACAAAATGTGTATTTAAAGCTGGTTACATATTTTCCTAGTAAATATTGCTCTTTCTATATCCCAGAATTTTTATATGTAATATTTTAATTGACATATAGTTTTAAATTTAAAATTTTTCTGATTTCTATTATGATTTTACATGGACCATTAATGTTCTTAATGTGCTTTTGAATTTTCAAATATATGGACATTTTATGTTTTACTGAGCTTTTAAAAAATGTTTGGAATTTTAATTTAGTTACATTGTGGTCAGAGGATTGGTAGCAAACTAATCCTTTTAATTTGTTGACTTTCATGCTAATTATGTTGTTTAGACTTTCTATATCCTAATTTTCTTTTTAGTATACTTGATCTACCAATTACTGAGAATATTCTTCATTATGGTAGTTATATAACATCCTTTGTAATTCTGCACATTTTGACTGTATACATTTTGAAGCTATTAATTACATCCATATCAGTTTAGAATTATGTCTTTCTGGTGAGTAGAACCATTTATTAATAGTGACCCTCTTTTATCTTTATTAATACTTTTTGCCTAATGTCTAATTTATCTACAAAATATAGTTCTAGGATTCTTTTATTTTTCCTAATGTTTCCTTTTTCATAGTTTTACTTTTTATATTTAATTTCCTTTGTATTATTAAATGTAACTTACTTTAAAAAGAAATCTGAAAAAGAAAAAAAAAAGGAAATCTCTTACATAGTTACAAAAAATCATACAGCCGGGAATTACACTTCAGAAATGTCCCAATGGGGGTAGGGTTATCTGACATCTGACCCCATAATCCTGCATCACCAGACTACTCTCAAGAAGAAGGCCATATACTTGAGCTGAGAGTAATTCTTGCGTAGGGACACAGCTCTGAGCCATCAGCAGGCAACACTTCTAGAAACTGCTGGAATGGCTAGCTCGATATTGAAAAGTGAAAATGGATAATACACCACAGCATCCACTGGTTAATTGTATGCACTATGCAGACCCGCTTGCTTCAGATAATAAACTCATTAAATCTGGCACCAATTCCTCCAGGATTCTTTGTTCTTTTTCCTGGGGGAGTGAAAACAAACAAACAAACAAAAAAGCAGTGTGAGTTGAGTGGATTGCAGTCTCTGATATGGTAGCTGGTCTCAGAATCAATGGAAACTCCATTATTTTCCCCTCTTTTCTCCTTCAGGTAGTACCTCTTTTGCCTAGGTTACCTAGTGAGGTGACTCAGACCTTCTTTGAGTATTCTGAGCCTCTGCTCACTATTTTCAGTTTGTGCAGCTGTACTTGTCTATTGGCCTTCAAAACTGGCAAGAGTACCAAGAGATGCTCTTGGAGATCATCTGGGTACCAAATATACCTCCTCCTGATGAGCATTTGCAGAATGGTGACACTTCCTTACATGCTGGTTTGTTGGTATAAGAAGACTAAAGCAACACAGTGGCAATCATAACTTAAAGTCTAACAGTATGTGCAGTGTTTTCTGGTGGAAAGTATTGCACTCTTGAAATTAGCATCCTTAGGTTGGCAAAGCATAGATTCTTGAAAATGGTATGCACAAATTCCCCAGGTTGGTCTCTGGGAATGATAGCAGAACCACTCCAATTCCATTTCTTGGTTCCAGGACCCATGTTTTCTGCTGTTGTGGGCATAGCAGCATATAAAAATCATTGAGAATCATTGAGTTAGAGTGTAATTCCCATAATCAGTGTAGCATCTCCACACTGGTCCCTCAGGCATACCTTTGAAAGGCCATTCTATTACTCTATCAGGCCATCAGCTTCTAAGAGTAAGGCATGGGATGAAACCATGGTCATTTGCCCATTGCCTTTCTTCATTGGTCTGAGGCAGTGTTAATGGAATCCCCCGCTAATGGATCAAACACCCTGAGTCCTCATATAGCAGTGCTGGTTGAGACCTTATGGGAAAGAAAGGCAAATCCATACCAAGAGAATTTTTCAATTTGCATCAGGATGAAATGCTATGCCTTCCAGGATGGAAGGAATCCAATATAATCAACTTATCACCAAATAGTTGGCTAATCTCCTGGAATTATATATCTAGATTGGGGGCTCAGTATGATGTCTTTTGCTGGGAAGTTGTACATTTGGCATTGATAGTTGCTAGATCTGCCCAGAGGGGCTGCCCTTACTACTGGGCTAATGCCTAGCCTCCATCCCAGCCACCATGACTATTCCCTTTGTGGTCACATTGTAAAGCCCTGCAGTGGTCAACAACAGAGGTTGGATGATGTCCCCTTGCCAAGTCATCTGGTCTATTTGCTTGCCAGTACCACTTCTATTGTTGATATTCTCTGGTGGTTATTAACATCTGAATCAAAGACATTTACTCTGGGTTCTCACACCTATAGTTCATCTACATACTTCTCCCTTGGACCCCTTTGTTCCTGATCTTTGAATCTTTCTTTTTCCAGCCTACTTTCTTCCCACACAAAGTGGGTGACTATTAGCATCCACCCAAAACTCTGCCCACTGAGGGGACTGCCTCTCACCACTGACTTTCTAGGACATTTCAGAGTGATGCAGTAATATGGCAGTCCATTTTCAGCTTGTATTCACATAATGAGCTGTTAGGCCCATGAACCATGTTTGGCCTATTTCTCCTCTGCTAGCTGGTCATAAGGGACCACCCTGCAACATGGCCATACATGTGAGTAGAGGGAGAAGAGTCAGTATAACACATGTGGACATTGTGGAAATCTGGGTTATCAGCCTGCACTTCTTACTTATGCCTTCTGGCCCTGTTCATGCTTGGTCCCATATATACTGCTTGCTTGGTTTCCTTCCTCCTTCCCTTCTTCCTTTCTTTCTCTTCCTTCCTTCCTTCCATCCTTCCATCCTTCCCTTCCTTCCATCCTTTCCTCCTTCCTTTTTTCTTCCCTTCCTTTCCTTCTTTCTTAAAATACATCACAATTTAGCTAGAGTGTATTATGCTAAGCAAAATCAAAGTCAGTCAGTCACAGAAAGACCAATACATATGATTTCACTCATATGTGGAATTTAAGAAACAAAATAGAAGAACATATGGAAGGGAGAGAAAAAGAGAAAAAGAGAGAGGGAAACAAACCATAAGAAACTCTTAAAGATAGAGAACAAATTGAGGGGTGATGGAGAGAGATGGGTAGGGAATGGACTAGACGGGTGATGGGTACTAAGGAGCGCACTTGATGTGATGAGCACTGGGTATTGTATGTAATTGGTGAATCACTGAATTCTACTCTTGAAACCAATATTGCACTGTATTAACTAACCAGAACTTAAATAATATTTTGAAGAAAAAATAAATACAAATAACTAAAAGAAATTAAAAATATAATTCAGACTAAAAAAATACCACAATTTACTTATACATTTCCCTTTTACGGGAACTTGGGTTTTTCCAATTACAATTTTGCTTGGGATTCTTAGTATAAATCTATTTGTTCAAATATGCAAGGGCCTCTCTAATAGTATATACCTAAAAAAGAGCTGCAATGCAATAAGATGTGTGTATCTCAATTTTATTATGTGTTGTATTACTCTGAGTTCTAGTAGACCTGAACATAAATGGCCATTTATGGCCATTTTTTTTTAATTTTTTAAAATTTTTGTATTTTTTTCTATTCATCTCCTTGTCCTTTATTCTATTGAATATTTTCTTTAATATTTAATAACACTTTCTAATTTCTCTCACTTAATTTTTTAATTTTTTAAAATTTTTGTGTTTTTTTCTATTCATCTCCTTGACCTTTATTCTATTGAATATTTTCTTTAATATTTAATAACACTTTCTAATTTCTCTCACTCCCCACCCCCTGCTTCTGGCAATCACTACCCTGTTCTCTATATTTATGACTTTGGTTTTATTTTGTTTTGTTTTGTTTTTAGGTTCCACATATAAAAGAGATTACGTGGCATCATTCCTTCTCTGACTATTTCACTCAGCATTTATGCCCTTGAAGTCCATCCATGTTTTTGCAAATGGCAAAATTTCATTCCTTTTTCATAGCCGAATAATATTTATATAGTATATGATATTAATAGATATAATAATTAATAATATACAATATATGCCATAAATATATTTTATATATAATATAAATGTATATATAATTATCATATATATTTATATATAAAATGTGATATATATATCTGATATATATATATATATATATATACACATATCATGTCAATTTCTTTAGCTATTTATTCATTAATGGACGTTTAGATTGTTTCCGTATCTTGGCTATGGTAAATAATGAACATGGGGTTGCATATATCTTTTTAAGATAGTGTTTTCATTTTCTCTGGATAAATACCCAGAAGTGGAATTGCTGAATTGCATGGTAGTTCTATTTTTAATTTTTTAAGAAACTGCCATATAGTTTTCCATAGTGGTTGCACTAGTATATATATGACCACCAACAATGCACAAGGGTTCCCTTCCCTCCATATCCTTGCCCATACTTGTTATTTCTTGTCTTTTTGGTAACAGTCATTCCAATAGATGTGCAATAATATATCATTGTGGTTTTTATTAGCATTTCACTGATAATTAATGATTCAGAGTATCTTTTAATGTACTTGGGGGCCATCTGTATGTCATCTTTGGAAAAATGTTTATGCAGAACTTCTGCGCATTTTTAATTGGATTGTTTGGTTTTGATATTGAATTGTATGAGTTCTTTATATAATTTAGATATTAACCCTTTATCAGATACATGACTTGCAATTATTTTCTCCTATTTAGTAGATTGCTTTCTCATTTTGTTGATGGTTTCCTTTGCTTTGTATAAGCTTTTTAGTTCGATGTAGTTTCACTTGTTTATTTTTGCCTTCACTTTGGGAGTCACATCAAAAAACTGTCACCAAGACCTGTCAAGGGGCTTAATGCCTCTGTTTTCTTTCAGGAGTTTTATGGATTCAGGTCTTATATTTAAGTCTTCAATCCATTTTGAATTATTGTTTATGGTGTTAAGATAGTGCCCAAATTTCATACTCACATGCCTGTCCAGTTTTCCCAACACTATTTATTGAAGAGACTGTCCTTTCCCCATTGTATATTCTTGGCTCCTTTGTTGTAGATTAATTGACTGTATATGTATGGGTTTATTTCTGGGGTCTCTACTCAATTCCATTGATTCCATTGATGTGTCCATGTATTTTTTATGCCAATACCATATAATTTTGGTTACTATAGCTTTGTAATAGAGTTTGAAATCAGGTAGTGTGATGCCTCCAGCTTTGTTTCTCTTTCTCAAGATTTCTTTGGCTATTCAAGGTTTTTTTGCAGTCCCATACAAATTTTAGGATTGATTGTTCTGTATATGTGAAGAATGCCCCTGGCATTTTTTGGAGATTGCATTGAGTCCGTATATAGGGTAGTATGGACACTAACGTTAATTCTTCCAATCCATGACCATGGAATATTTTTCCATGTATTTGTATTGTCTTCAATTTTTTTCTTTATGTCTCACAGTTTTCAACATGCAGGTCTTTCACCTCTTGGTTAGGCTTATTTCTAGATATTTTATTCTTTTTGATGTAATTATAAAAAGGACTTTTTCTTAATTTTTTCTTTCTGATAGTTCATTATTAGCATATAAAATGCAACAGATTTTTGTGTATTGATTTGTGTTCTGCCACTTTATTGAATTCATTTATTAATTCTAACAATTTTTGATGGAATGTTTAGGGTTTTCTATAAATAATACCATCTGCAAAAAAGTGACAGTTTTGTTTCTTTTCAATTTGGATGACTTTTATTTCTTTTTCTTACTTAATTGCTTTGGCTCGGACTTCCAATTTGATGTTGAACAAAATTGGTGAGTGTGGTCATCCTTGTCTTGTTCCTGATCTTAAAGTATGGGTATGATATTACCTGTGAGATCATCATATATGGCGTTTATTACATTGAGGTATATTTTCTCTATATGTAATCTTTTGAGACTTTTTATCTAAACATTAAATGGATGTTGAATTTTGTCATGCTTTTTTCTGAATGTATTAAGATGCTTATATGATTTTTACCCTTCATTTTGTTAATATGGTATATCACATTGATTGATTTGCAGCTATTGAGCCATCCTTGCATCCCTAGAATAAATCCCACTTGGTCATGGTGTATGATCCTTTTAATGTGTTGTTGAATTTAGTTTGTTAATATTTTGTTAAGAATTTTTGCTTCTATGCTCATCAGAGACATTGGCCTCTAATATTATTTTCTTGTGGCATCCTTGTTTGGTTTGATATCAGGGTGATGCTGGCCTCATAAAATGAGTTGGGGAGAGTACCCCCTCTTCTGTTTTTTGGAAGAGCTTGAGGATTGGTAATAATTCTTTGAATGTGTGCTAGAATTCACAACGAATCCATCTGGTTCTGGACTTTTGTCTGTTGGGAAGTGTTGACTGCTGATTCAGACTCTTTACTAGTAATCAGTCTGTTCAGATTTCTATTTCTTCATGATTCAGTGTTGGTAGGTTACATGTTTTTAGGAATTTATCTATTTCCACTAGGTTGTCCAGTTTGTTGGTATATAATTGTTCACAATCATCTCTTAATGATCCTTTGTATTTCTATGGTACCAGCTGTAACATCTCTTTCAGATCTGATTTTATTTATTTGAACTGTCTCCCCCCCCTTTTTTTTTTTTTTGGTAAATCTAGCTGAGGTTTTTCAATTTTATTTTAAAAATCCTAGCTTCATTGATCTTTTCTATTGTGTTTTTAGTCTCCCTTTCATTTATTTCTGCTCTAATCTTTGTTGTTTTCTTCCTTCTACTAACTTTGGACTTGCTTGTTCTTCTTTTTCAAGTTCCTGAAATGTAATGTAAGGTGGTTTATTTGAGCTTTCTCCCATTTCTTGATGGGAATGGGATGGGTGACTTCTGTCACCATGAATTTCTCTCTCAGAACTGCTTTTGCTACTTTCCATAAATTTTAGTACGTTATGGTTCCATTTTCGTTTGTCTCCACAAATTCTTTATTTCTCTTTTAATATTTCTTTGATTCATTGATTAAGTTTAGTAGCATGTTGTACAATTTCCATATATTTGTGAATTTTCTAGTTTTCTTTGTGTAATTGGTTTTTAGTTTCCTATAATTGTAGTTGGGAATGATGCTTGATACAATTTCATTCCTGTTGGATCACCTGGGTGGCTCAGTCTGTTAAGTGGCTAGCTCTTGATTTCAACTTGGGTAATGATCTCAGGGTCCTGGAATAAAGCCCTGTGTCAGGGTCCATGCTCAGCGGGGAATCTGCTTGGGGATTTTCTCTCTCCCTTTCTCTCTTGCTCATGCTATCTTTCTCTCTCTCAAATAAATTAATTAATTAAAAGCACAAATTCATTCCTGATAAATTTATTAAGCATTATTTTGTGGCTTAATATATGATCAATCCTGCAAAGTATTCTAGATACACTTGAGAGGAATGTTAATTTGTTGCTTTCGGTTGGAATGTTTGATATGTATTTGTTAAGTCTATCTGGTCTAATGTGTCATTTAAGGCTGATGTTTCCTTATTGATTTTCTGTCTAGATGATCTATCCATTGATTAAGTGGTATATTAGAGTCCTGTACTATTAGTGTATTGGTATCTATTTCTCCCTTTAAGTTTGCTAATATTTGCATTATATATTTAGATGTTTCTATGTTGTATACATATATATTTACAAATGTTATATCCTCTCATTCATTTAATTCCTTAATCATTATGTAATGCCCTTCTTTGTCTTTTATTAGTCTTTGTTTTAAAGTCCATTGTGTCTGGTATAGGGATAGCTACTGAAGCTTTCTTTTGTTTTCTGTTTGAATGGAATATCTTTTTTTCATCCCTTCTTTTTCAGTGTGTGTGTGTCCTTACATTGAAAGTGAATCTCTTATAGACAACACATAAATGGGGCATATTTTTTAAAATTTTGTTTTGTTTTGCTTTACCCATTCAGTCACTCTATGTCTTTTGTTTGAAGAATATAGTTTTAAAGTAATTATTGAGGGGTGCCTGGGTGGCTCAGTTACTTAAGTGTCTGCCTTTGGCTCAGGTTATGATCCCAGGGTTTTGGGAAAGAGCCCTACATTGGGCTCCCTGCTTAGTGGAGAGCCTGCTTCTCCCTCTCCTACTCCTCCTGCTTGTTCTGTCTCTCTCTCAAATAAATAAATAAAATCTTTTAAAAAATAAAATAATTATTGATAGGAATAGGTATGTGTTTATTGCCATTTTGTTAATTATTTCCTGGTTTTGGTTGTAGTTCCTCTCTGTGCCTTCTTCTATTTCTCTTTCTTTGTGCTTTGAAGATTTTCCTTAGTGGTATGCTTACTTTTCTCTTTAGCTTTTGTATTTGTAACAATTTTTTGCTTTTTAGTTACTATGAGTTTTACCTATAATAATATACCTGTAACAGTTTAAGATGATAATAACTTATGTCTACATTTTAAAGCTCTCTTTCACTCTATCCTTCATGCTTTATGTTTTTGATGTCACATTTCATGTTTTTTATCTTGTGTATCCCTTACCTAATTATTGTAATCATGGTTGTTTTCACTACTAGTTAAAACACTAGTAGTAAATACTGCTGTACTAACTTTATAAGTCATTACTCCACCGCTTTTACTATATATTTACCTTTAGAGTGAGATTTATCCTTTCATATATTTTCTTGTTGCTAATATGTACCCTCTCTTTTCAGCTTAAAGAAATCCCTTTGACATTTCTTGGAATGCTAGTTTAGTGGTGATGAATTCCTTTAGCCTTTCCTTGTCTTAGGAACTCTTTATCTCCCCTTCAATCCTGAATGTTAACTTTGCCAGGTAGAATATTCTAGGTTGGAGGTTTTCTTCCTTCCATCACTTTGAATATGTGATACCGTTTTCATCTGGCTTGCAAAGTTTCTTTTTTTAAATTTTTTATGATAGTCACAGAGAGAGAGAGAGAGGCAGAGACATAGGCAGAGGGAGAAGCAGGCTCCATGCACCGGGAGCCCTACATGGGATTCAATCCCGGGTCTCCAGAATCCCGCCCTGGGCCAAAGGCAGGCACTAAACCGCTGTGCCACCCAGGGATCCCTGGCCTGCAAAGTTTCTGCTGAAAAATCTGCTGATGGTTTTATGGTAGTCTCTTGTCTATAACACCTTTCTTTTCTTCTGATGTGTTTAATTAAGATTCTTCCCTTATCTCTAACTTTTGAGTTTTTAATTACAATGTGTCTTGTTGTGGGTATTTTGGGGTATCTCTTTTTTGGAACTCTCTGGGGTTCCTAGATCTAAATATCTGTCTTCTTCCTGAGGTTTGAGTGGGCAGGGTGGGGGGAATGCCCAGAAGGAGAAGAGGAAGAGAAAGGGACAGAACATTTACTTGAAGAAATGATGACTAAAAACTTATACTTTATGGTGGGTTGTTTTAGGACCCTTCTAAACTTATGATTTGGTAGGTCTGAAAGAACCCAGCTCATGATGGGCAGTTCTTTCCACACGGTCATTTGATGTTCGGTGATTAGGTTCTTGTCTTTACCAGCATCTAGTTGAATACCAGGAAAAGCTTTTTTTAATGGTGGATAGTCTTCTGTTTCAAATAATATGGCCTTTCTCCACTACCCTTTGGTGTTGACAATGTGATTCTTTTTTAGGTGTATCATAACACTATACAATAGCTTCCCACTTAAATATCTTTAAAACCTAAAGACTGATATGATATATAGCCCACAAGTCAGGGCTGTTTGCACCATATCATGAACCTGCAATAGAGACTTTTACTGTCTGAGCCCACTCAATGGAGGCAGCCTTCCATTTTAGTTGATAAATTGTTCAAGGTAACATTCTTAAGTGTGACAGCTATCATTTTATTGTCTATCAGCTCCAAATTTACCTTTTATTACCCTACTTATGATACTAGAGCTATATTTCATAATTTTTTTTGCTAGCTCACATGTAGTTAAAGCTTTGCCAGTAGAGGATGCTGGAAGGTCTCTTTGGCTTTTTTGTTTTCTTTTTTGTCTAGTTCTGGTGTGTTTTCCTTGCTTCTTTCACCCTCTTGCTCTTACCTAGCATGTGTGACAACCAAGACATTCCTTGATTTCAAAAAGGATGATGGTATTATGGAGGAGCAGAGGCCAAATGGCAAGACTTCTAAATATAAGCTGACCACACCTTGCAACCATAAAGAGCAGCAGGGACATACAGGTAATTAGAAGGCCTTGGCCTATAAAGCCCTTTAGAAGTATTTAACTGATTGTGTTGTCTCAGTAACAAAATTTATGGACAACTTGCTAGCATATTGCTTGATCCATATAACTAAAGAAACCTCTACCTCTGGTAACAGAAAATCTTACTGGAATTACCACAGTGGTTAGTTATAGCCACATTTCCAGACCTATACTAATTAGCACTCTTAGGTTCCTTGATTGAAATGAAGTCTGGGTCCCCTTGAGGAAAGACCTTGTAACATCACAAGTGCCTATTATAAATCTTCCTCCAGGCCTTCTGCAAGGAATCTGTAGCCATACTAGAAAGACTAAGCATTGGAGGAAAAGGAAATGCACAGAACTTTCAGAGATTACTAGACAATGGCTTTGAATGAAGGCTCATTCCTGAGACACAAAGTAAGAGGCTTATGGCAATCAAGTTATAGACGAACTCTTAGTTCATGTCTGAATCATACATAGACTAGTTTACCTCCCCCCAACCAGACCAATTCCGTGATTATTTGCTTCAGTTCCATAATATATAATTTGAAGAGATATACTGAGAATATCCACCTATTTCTCTGACACTTCAAGTAGGAACTATTATGGTAGGAAGGGCCAAGTGGAAGCCCCTGGAACTTCCCAATACCAAGAGTTAACCAGAAGCAATACTGTATCCCTGATGGATTTGCAGAGATTGATGACACCACCAAAGATTTGAAAGATATGGGCGTGTAATACATTTCACATCTTCATTTAACCCATCTGGTGGACTGATGCAGAAGTTGAGTGGATCTTGAAGCACTGTGGACTATCATAAATTTAATCAGGTTTTGATTTCTAGTTGCAAATTTTCACCTCATATACAGTGTTTTTACTAGGGCAAAATGACATGGCCCTTGCATCTGGTATGCAGCTATTAACCTGGGCTATGATGTTTTCTCCATACCAATTTTCAGGGGCCACCAAGAGCAGTATGTTTCTCTCTGGACAGCCAACAGTATATCTTTACATCTTGCCTCAGGGTTACATTAACCCTGCTCTCTGCTATAATATAGTCTGCAATGATCTTGATCATCTTGACCTCTACGAAATACCACACTGGTATACTACATTGGTTATATTATGCTATTTTTATCTAACAAGCAGGGTGTAGCAAGTAATTTGATGCCTTGGAAAAAATATATGAATGAAGGGGTGGGAAATAAAGCACATAAAATTTCAGGGCCCCACTGCTTCAGTGAAGATTTTTTTTTTTTTGGATTCACTCACTTGGAATATGTCATGATATATCCTCCAAGGGAAAATATAGGCTGTTCAATCTTGTACCGCACATGATGAAACAAGAGGCACAATGCTTGGTAGACCTTTCAGACTTGGCTATATATTGAGTCAATATATGCCACATTTGAGGGTGCTACTTCAACCTATCTACAAAGTCACCTTGTAGAGTTGCCAATCTCAGTTGGGGAAGAGAGCAAATATAAAAGCCTCTGCAGGGATCCCTGGGTGGCGCAGTGGTTTGACGCTTGCCTTTGGCCCAGGGCGCGATCCTGGAGACCCGTGATCAAATCCCACGTTGGGCTCCCGGTGCATGGAGCCTGCTTCTCCCTCTGCCTATGTCTCTGCCTTTCTCTCTCTCTGTGTGACTATCATAAACAAATAAAAATAAAATAAAATAAAATAAAATAAAATAAAATAAAAGCCTCTGCAGTAATTCCACAGTCCTCTTCTTCCCCAGCCTCGTATCAAATAAATGAAGAGACTTTTGTCTTTCTTTTTTACCGTCCAAAAAAAAAAAAAAAAAAAGAAACAAAAAACAAAACTGCATTATAAGCTGCTCTATCACTTGGGCCTTATGATCCTATGATTCAATTATACTTGAATTATCTGTGGCCACTCGAATGCTGTATAGCATCTCTGACAAGCACCAAAAGATCACAGCATAGATATCTATAATTTTGAAACAAATCTCTGTTCTATTTTTCTAATAACTATTACTATTTTTGAGAAACAACTTCTTGTTTGTTGCTGGTCCTCAGTGGAGACTATATGCCTAATGATGGTACATCAGATCTCCATGTGACCTGAGCTTCTTGTTATCAACCAGGTGTGTCTGGCACACTTTGCCCTAGGTTGAGTGTGCATACAATCAATCAAGTGGAATAATGAATGAGAGGCAGAGTTCAAACATGTGCAAAAGGTACAAGTAAATCATGCTCAGATAGCAAGAGTAATGGCAGGAATTACTCCTGTTGCATTGTCTCCTCACCCAAAATCCATGTGTATGCTCTTAGGGGGAGTTATTCAGTCTTCTCTGTAGTGGATGCCCGTTGGGGGCCACTCACATGAGAAACAAATATCTTTAAAGTCCTTACTCATTTAGGATTTGAACCCTTAGAAATAAATGTTTGTTTACTCCACCAGGTGAGAACTCTGACCAGGTTAGGCCCTGACTGAGGGCCAGGAAAATATAAAATGAAAAGTGGAAGAAAGAAGTACAGACATCAATTCCAGCCTCTGTGACCACTTACAGAAACAAGGACTATTTTCTCTTTGCTTGTTATATTTGCATATGCTTATGACTTTCTTCTTTTCTTTTTTTGTGCATTACTAATGTTTATATGACTTCTTGAGGTAAATGTGTATGACTTTTTGAGGTAAATGTACAGTTAACAAAATATTCACCAAGACTCTAAATTTGAGGAGTAATTAATATAGTCTGACATAGATACAAAGGTTTTGAGAGTTTATGCCTCGTTTTCTTGGGGAAAGAGTGAGGACTTCTTCATTTGTATAAAGGATTGCTCTATCTTGTAAGGTGGAGTGCATCTGATTCATTGTACCTAAATTCAAATGTATATAGAACGACGCATAGAGAAGCTGAACATTCAAAGGAGTGGACTGTGCCTGATACTAACTTATTGCCTGTCAGCTCCAAATCTACTTATAACTGCCCTGTTTCTAATACTGGAGTTGCATGTCGCAGACATTTCTTTGCCAGCGAGCATGTTGTTAAACTTTAGCACCTAGAGAGTCACTGCAGGAGAAAGGGGCTTCTTTTTCTGGGGTTCTGGTATACATTCCTTGTTATTAGCTTCTAGGTGGCAGAGAAGATATGTAGGACACCTAATAGAGCTCCCTCCCAGTGAGTTTCAGCTAAAACTTACAGGAAACATCTGGTAAATTCCACTGGCTCCAGCCAATTTCTCAGTGAATTCAGCAATGCTTCCTATTGGCAGCTTCCCAGAAAGCTTTCTTGGTAGCCCAGGAGGCAGTTTCTCCTTAGTCTTGGACTGCAGCATCTCAGAGGCAAATTTCTCTGCCATCCAAAGGGTCACAGCTTCAATGATATCAGAATTGCAACTTAGGTGGCTCTTTTCTAAGTACTTGGGTACTTGCCTCAGTTCTAGCTAAGTAGTGGCTGCTTCTGTGATTCCTGTATTCTTGCAAGTTCTCTTTAGTTGTTAGTAGCCCAAATCCTATCAATAGCTAATTCCCTATATCAAATTTTCCTGACTGAATCCTAACTAATATATTAGGTTTAGAATCTACTGCCTCCAGAACCTGTCCTATCAAGTCGTCAAATATACATACTTACTTCTTGCTTATCTGGAAAAGCTAATATGATGTCAGCCATATAGTGGACCAGCGTCATACTCTGCAGAATGTCCAAATAGTTTAGATCCAACAGTGGGTAGAAGAGTTAATGTGACTCTCAGGCAAAACTATAAATTTATACTGTCATTTTATCCAAATTTGAACTTCTCCTGATCTTCCTTCCTGATAGGGATGGAAAAGAATGCACTCACCAGTCCACTGGCTACATAACTTGTACCTGGGGCTGTCTTGATCTCTTCTATTACAGTTTCCACTTTTGGCACAGCAGGTACAATGGAACTAATGCTTGTTTGAATCTGTGGTAGTCCATTCTCATTCTCCAGAATCCACATAGTTTTTATAGGGGTCAAACTTAAACTTATGAATTAGATGGGAATAATAAGGAGTGCATTATCTTTGCATAGTTTAGATTTTAATTTTGGAGAAAAAAAAAGATTTTAATTTTGGCATTTATCTTTGCTATGGGACCCCAACTGCCCCATTCCTTTAATACAATTTTTTATTTATTGCCTTAGCCTGATTCAGAAGTTTTCAACTGGCTTTCCTCAAACTGTGACAGGACAAGAAACTAAGATGGGGGTCTCTCCCAGGTACCAAATATGCCTATGCCAATCATACGGTCACAGATTTTAGAAATGTCCACTGGTTGGGTCATGGAACAAGTAGGTTTATTGGTAACAGATCCTGGCCAATATACCATTTATTACCTGATTCTGTCAATATGCTCCCACTCAAAAATGGGGACGTGATGACACTTGAAGTCCCTAGATATCAGTGCCAACTCAGATCCTGTGTCCAACAATTCTTGAAATATCTGAGTATTACTCTTTTCTTGGTTTGCTGGATTAAATAATGATAGATCTTTGAGGGGCAAGGAGTGTATACACTTACTGAAGTGTTGCTCTATCCTTCCTCCTGGGGACCCGGCACTATCCAACAATTCATTCCTTTCTCAAAACTAGTTTTTTTTAAAGATTTTATTTTATTTATTTTTTCATGAGAGACACACAGAGAGAGAGAGAGAGAGAGGCAGAGACATAGGCAGAGGGAGAAGCAGGCTCCATGCGGGAAGCCTGATGTGGGACTTGATCCCAGGACTCCAGGATCACGCCCTGAGCCAAAGGCAGACGCTCAACTGCTGAGCCACCCAGATGTCCCTCAAAACTAGTTTGTATCAGGAAACTAGGGAGGGAATAGTTTAGGTTTTATTTGTAGAGTGGGCCTCAGTCTTTTTGATATTCTTTTGATTGTATAATTATAATCCAGGAGTTGGCAAACTTATTCTGTGAAGGGCTAGATAGCCAATATTTTAGGCTTTATGAGCAATAAGGTGACTATCACAACTATTAAGTTCATCCATTGTAGGACAAAAGTGGCCACAGACAATAATATGTAAATAACTAAGCAGGGCTGTGCTTAATAAAACTTTGTTTACAGATACTGAATTCAAGTCATATAATTTTCATATGTCATGAAATAGTCTTTGGATTTTTTCAGTCATTAAAAGGTGTGAAAAACAATCTTGGCTCATGAACTATACAAAAACAGGTTGGATTTGACCTGGAGGCCTTAGTTTGCCGACCCATGGTTTAATCACTGCCATTGTTGGCTGTCCATCTATCTTGTTCCTAGAGATGCTGTGTTCTTTTAACTGATTTTGTAGCTTTCTGCAGGTCAGACTTCCTTGGCTGCACTATGACTGTAATTGCAATATGATAATTGTGACTTGATTCTAGTAGTCAAGCAACACCCCTTATATTTCCTATCATCCTCAGTGCTATTACGGAGTCTGGTTTGTAAAATAATTTCCTATTCATTCTGGTCTATGAAAGGACAGACACCACTGAGCTTCTCGGCTCACCAGTATTCCCAAGTGAATTATAAAATGTGGTACCCTCCCTGTTCTCTACCCCCTCACACAGAACACTGTAGGTTTTTAGCCTTATATAATAAGTATACTCTAGGCATGTATCCACTTTCTTTTTAGCCTTTTGATCTCTTCTTTGGTCATCTGCCATGATAGTTCTGGCATTTCTACTTCACTTAGTTTAGGCCAAACTGCTAAGAGCCATCCTAATTCTGTGTTATCACTGTCTCCTGGAGTCTTTGCCAGCATATGTGATCCTCTGTCACGGGAGAGGACTTCTATGACAGAAACTCCCTTTTATCCAACTTAATGTCCTATTCCCCCTTATTAGCAACCCCAGGATTTGTCACCACATACATTCTCCCAATTCCTGCTGATGCCTGTTGGCTATCATGATGATTATGATTCCTTAATCCATGCCTATTTTACCCAGTTACCTATCAAATCATCAGATGTGATAAACCATAATATCTACAAGTCTCAATTTTCCATCTTGTAAAATAATGTATATCCTCCATGATATTTATTTGAGAATAACAGAACTCCTGTGCTAACTCATTTTGGCAGAAAAGGATTTGTTAAAAGACAGAATCTTTATAGAGGGCAGAGACCTAGGCTTGGCAACTATACATCTGAGAAAAATGCCCAAATTTCTCTGTGTCTTCTAGTAGAGACTCTTTTGCTGCCACCATTGCTGGAAACAGACATGAAATTTGACATCACAGATAATGTGTACAGTGCTACCCATGTCTTCAGCACTTGTTTATTCTTCATGGTCACCACAAAGTAGATTCTACATGCCTATGCCTACACATTGCTCCTTCCTGAACATAAGTCCCAAGGGAGAATGACTTACTAAAGAAACCTGGATAAAATGACTATGTCCTAGTTGCTAGGAAGTCTGGAAAAAATGGTTCTAGTTTCTACCCTGGGAAGGCAAGATTCGTAATGTAGGAAAGCCCACAAGCAAAGGAAGGCTTTAAATGGTGCTGAGTGGTCACACATATGACAAGAGTATACCAGAAAATGGAGAGCTATAGACAGTAGAAGCCTAGTGCTCAAATGAAGTAATCAAGATAATCTCTAAGAAGCCTCTAGCTCTCACATACATTGCTTTAATGATCCTAACAAGAACATGTCTTTGCATTTAGAGCACATGGACACATAAAATTGATATTTATGAAACTCATATGATTTTATAAATGTGTCTAAATCCTTTTAGTATCACATTGATGTACATACTCAAAAACACACGTGTTTTTGAATGTGTGCATTTATATAAATAACCTGGTTTATCTGATTTTCAAGCTAATAAATAAACTCACCCTCCTGTTCATAAGGAGAAACATAAGGTTACAAGTAAGATTATTTAAATATTTTAGTTTATAAAGTGAAAGAACTCTAGTCTCAGTTATTTTTCTAGGCGTTTTCTCAAAACCTCCTTGGCTACCTAGTCAATTAAAAGGTTTGGAGATTGTTCAAGGAATTTAAGCTTTAGGTTACTTTTTCATACATCAAGGTCACTCAAATTCCAGCTCAAATATCTGATCAGTTTTCTTTTGTCTCCCCACCAAAGCACCTAATGATTACAATTTACTCCTATAAGCAACAAATCTTCACTAAGAATACTGTTCTTAACTGAGGAGGGGGCATACTCACCAGTTGAAAATCATTATTTTAGCCCATTGTACTTCTTTATCCTTTAGCAGCTAGGCAAAATGGAAATGGCATGGGTTTTGTATCTAGGGCAGACTACATAATATCCGCTCTTCCTTTCTTCCTCCTGTTAGATTCTGGAAGTGAAGTGCCCTTTGTAGCTGGAGGTAGACAAAGCAAGGGGAAGTTTATATGTGGAACTTAAAAGAAAAGTATCTTAAAAGGAGCTGACTCACCTGCGAGGTTTGTCCTTTTTGTACCTTGCTGTTCTCCTTTTTTTTTCCTCCCTGGAATTTGGAGGTGATGGCTGGAACTCTTGCAGTTATCTTTGTCCTTGAAGATAAAGCTATGGATAGCTAAACAGAAAGATAGATTCTAGGTCCATGATGACTTCATGGAGCTGCTCTACCAGCACTTTGTAGCTTACCTCTAGACTCTTTTTTCCATGAAAGTAAACTACTACTCTAAAAAATCAAATAAAATAATTTTAAAAATAAAAAAAAACACCTTTTCTTTTTTAAAGTCACTGTCTGTATTACTATCAGCCAAACACATTTCTTATCCAGTAAAAATAAGATTCAACCTGGTTAAAATCTCTTGGTTCTATGCCTCTCTAGGTATGAAGTTCTAAGTCTATCCTTTACATTGCCAAGATTCCTTATTATTACATATAAAATTGGAGTGCCTATTTTATTGGGTTGCTCTGAGGTGTCAGTGAGCTAATATATAGGGAGTACCCTGTCCAGTCCTTTCTATAAAGTTGATTCCCAATGAGTGCTAATTCCTTCTGACTTTCTCTTTGTAGTTTCTCTCTTAGTGATAAGTTTGGGAGCAATAAAATCTTCCTAAGGGGCTACTGAATCATAGGGCAAAAATGAAATTGTGTAAAGTTTGGTGAGAAGCATATTTTGTTTAATTTAAGATATTTGAAAATTATTTGACTTTATATGGATTCTATTTAAACTTCCTATTAATACGAACATATTTGACTAACCAGACCACCTTTTTAGTTAAGAAACATGACACTGCTAAAAGAATAATAAATTCTCTGAAACCAGAGGGCCTCAAAGGAAGGCAGCTGACCAGGGACTTAATTTCAAGCTTGTAAGAGGAATTAAAATTTCAGATCTGGTTTGTACTACACTAATGTTTCTTAGCCTTTCAAAATTTATGGACCCTAGTGGTTTTCCTCATTTTATACTCTATATATTTTTTACCAGCCAAAAAGACTTTGCTGACCTTTACTGACCATCAACTTTACTAAACATTATAAGAATAATAGCTTTATATGATCCTCTTCATCTATCCTTTCCCTCTTCCTCCCATGGAGAATTTTTTTTTCAGTACAGTACAAGAATGAAGAACACAGACTTGGTGCTAATGGATCTGGATTAATTAGAGATTACTACATACACACATCTTAAACAACACTAATACATTTCTAATGGTGAAATATTGGGAAGGTGGTAGGTCAATTATGGGTGTTTTATATGGAGAAGTCACCTCACATTATATCTTTATATAGCAGGGGCCTATGTTCTAGTACTCTTGTAAGGACTGAGGTTCTGGAGTCTACTGGACTCTAACCCAGCAGAGGCCTCCAAGTCTTTGTCCTTCATTTAGGGAAAGAACAAATTTAGTGGTAGTAGCAGTAGCAACAGTATCAAGCCATAATAATAACTTTGTTTAGCATTTTCAAAATACGTTCACTGTGACTGCTATAGAGGCATGCCACTGAGATCCCCTTTCAGGTGAGAAGTTCCTCTGAGAAGTACAATAAACTCCAGCTGCATACCTTTTGGGATCTGGACACAGCAGTATAGCCAGGCCATTCCTGCCCAATGGGGCACTTCTCTAACGGGCAGTCTGTGCTCCAGCTCTCCAATGGCCTGCCTGAGACTTTTTCAGAACTGCACTGCAGTATGAGGCTCTTTCTACACAAGTGGCCTTTCTTCTATCTTCCCTTTTATAGGTGTCCAGCTTACACTGGAGCCTAATGGCTCTTCTTGACCACTCTTGTTCTCTTTCTGCTTTATCCTTCTGTATTAGTTTGCAGGGCTGTCCTAACAAAGTACAACAGACTGAGTGGATTATACAGCAGAAGCTTGTTCTTCCACAGTTCTAGAGGCTTGAACTCTAAAATCAAGATATTGGCAGGATTGGTTTCTTCTCAAGTGTCTCTCTTTGTCTTGTAGATAGCAGCCTTGTCACTATATTCTCATATGGTCTTCCTTCTGTGCATGTGTTTGGGTGCTAATCTCCTATTCTTATAAGGACAACAGTCAGCCTGGATTAGGGCCCAGGCTAATGACCTTAATTATCTCTTTAAAGAGCCTATATCCAGGGGCACCTGGGTGGCTCAGGAGGTTAAGCATCTGCCTTTGGCTCAGGTCATGATCCCAGGATCCCATGATCCAAAGGGTCCTGGGATTGAGCCCTGCTTGCTTGGCTCCCTGCTCAGCAGGGAATCTTCTTCTCCCTCTCCCTCTGCCCTTCCCCTTCCTCTCCTCCTGCTTGTGCTCTCTCTCTCTCTCATAAAATAAATAAATAAATAAATAAATAAATAAATAAATAAATAAATAAATCTATCTTTTTTTTTTTTTTTTTTTTTTAAGAGCCTATGTCCCAATTGAGTTATGGTCTGGGGTACTGGGGATAGGACTTCAACATATGAATTTGGGAAGAACACAGTTCACCCCACAGCACCTTTACCGGAATGTCCTTCAGTAAATCTCTTCTTGTGCTTCTCATGCTGTCATGCATCTGCTCCCAGGACCTAAGTGACAAACTAACAAAGATGATTCTCCCTAATTTTCCGAACATCCCTGTTTTAGAAGTGAAAAGTGAAATAACTTCAATAAGATATCATTACTAGCACAGATTGTGGCCAGAATCTGCATCTTCTCTCAGGCTAATGCAGTTTTTTTTTTCTATATTTTCCTGGAGTAAACTATTTGTTTCACATAATTGAGCAAAGATGCAAAATTTTCCCTCCAAGCCTTCTTACACTGAATTGGCAATAATGTAATATAGTTTGGTGCATCTTTAACAAACTCACGTTTATTTATCATTTTCTGTACTTTAATTACTAGTAGCCTTTCCCTTTTTAAAAAAGATTTTATTTATTTATTCATGAGAGACACAGAGAAAGAGACAGAGATAGGCAGAGGAGAAGCAGACTCCCTGCAAGGAGCCTAATGTGGGACTGGATCCCAGGACCTCAGGACCCCAGGATCACAACCTGAGCCAAAGGCAGATGCTTAACCACTGAGCCACCCAGGCTCCTTAGCCTTTCCTCTTTAATTTTAAATGAATACCATTTCTAGACTCCAGTTTTGAAGGCTGAGATTTTGTCTTTTTCCTCTCTGTTCTACAGTGTCTAGGAGAGTGATTCATACAGTTGATGCTCAATGAATACAGCTTACTTTAACAACCACTGATTGTGTGCTTGTTCTAACCTGCATTCCTAATGCCTAACCCAGCAACTAACATATATTATTTCTCAATATACATGTATTCAATGGAAAACTTGTTAATAATTACTGAGCAATTACTGGATGGGAGATAGACATACAGGTTTTCTCACTTAAAACCTATAACAACCCCTTGATAGGAGGTACTACTCTGATCTCCATTATTCAGATATAGTGTGAGGAGATTCTATTGCTTGTTAATGCCACACAATTTGTGATGGAGCTAGAATATAAACCAAGGTTGTTTGATTTAACAACTACTTTACACTCTGGAGCATCTTAGGTTATTCAATGGCTTTGCCAACACAAAAACTATAGGAGAAAACTAATTTTAACTAATTATCTTTCAAAACTTGGGAACTTGGAAACAACTCCTTGGCCTGTATTTCCAGTCATCAAAGTATCATGACTCATTAATAACAGGAGTCCCCTCGTTGTGTTTGCAAGATTAGTTATAGTGTTATAAGGTATCCTTGAGAGAAAGGAAAAGTGGTTCTTCAAGACTTTCAGTGAAGAAAAACTTTGAGGAAGGATTTATAGGAAACAATGTTGACCTTTAATTCTTACTTTGGTATTTTTGGTCACGGACTGTTTGATCTGACAGCTGATAGAAATTAAAACTATAGTCATATTTCAGGTTTTTCATTAAAAAGGTTACCTTCTAATGAGCATTGAGAAATAGGACTGTACCATGGTAGAGTTTCATTCAAACTTTTTTTTTTTTTTTTTGAGGATCTAACTGTGAAAAGATACGCTGTGGAAGCTAGCAAGAATCCTAAAAGGAAAAACTTACAATCACTGTCTTCTAGGAATTTGAGGTCTTGTGGAAAAGACTGACACATAAATTAAATAACTGAGCTAATTTTTGAGTGGCCTCTGTGTTTCAGACACTGTGGTAAGGAGGACCAGGACCAGAGTCATCAAAGTTAGGCACTCATTGTGAGTGTAAAGTTCACAAGGATGCCCCAAAATCAGTATTCAAGACAAACAATATTTTATATAATATTCTGAAAATCAAAACAAATGCAAGCAAATCCATGATGGAAAAAATACCAAATTTTAAATAAAGACAGAATAAGTATTACTGATTTTTCCTTTTGCCTTGGGCTCAGCATGGCACTGGAGCTGAACACTTGACATATACATCAAATGCATATGTTTCTGCCATCCAAACCACTTGCCTCCGATTAATTTCTCAGGCAGACAACTGGAAATTTGGAGAAAAAAGGTTTTTCTTTAATGTAGTGGTTAAAAGCACAAGTTTCTGTCTCAGACACACCTGAGTTCAAAGATCATCTCTGATGCTGACCCACTGTGCTCTTGGGGGACACACTTCATCATCCTGAGCCTCTGTTTCCTTTTTCTAAAATTGTGCTAATAATACTTAGCTCCTAGAGCTATTATTTTAAATGAGCTGATACATGTAAAATGTCCAACTAATGTATTTGATAAATCTTATCTACTATTATCATATCATAAACAACGGTATATTAAGCTATGAGTGATACAAATATTATACATTGGGATTGCAACACTGTGAGTCATTTATACCAGGATGCGGAGTGCAGGGTATTATTAAAGGTTTAACAGAGGCAGTTATCCTGAGTCTTGGGTAAAAACTTGACAAATGAGAGAAGGCATTAGAGACAAGTCTCTTTTACAAGAAAGGCATGAAATCATGAACGTAAATGGCAAATTGTGTGCAGAGCATATAGCCTATAGAGGATGGTAGGAGGGAATAGAGATCATGGCTTGGAGTTGTGACTATTCCCTGTTTATATGGCAAGTGCTGGAAGGTTTTTGAGGAGGGAAGTGCCATATATTGACCTGACTTTTAAAAAGATAACTGGCCCCAGGATGAATGACTGATGGCAGAGTTGACGTTTTCAGGAGAAATAAAACTTAATATACATGGATATAGAGAATATTTCATAGATTATATGAAAGAAGAAACTGGTTTGAAGTTACATTTACAGCAAGTGATATTTTTGAATGTTCCACTGAGGAGAATAGTAGATCATATTTTCAAAATTTTAATCATAACTGGAGAATTCAGGAAGACTCAAAATTCCCGTTTCATAGAGCTCTGCTGTATCTTGAGGAAAATGTGGTACCAGAGATGTCATATAATTATCCTGGATCTACAGCCCAGGGCTCAAGCAATCATTCTGCCTAAAGCAATCAGTTTGTGGGCACATTATAATTTGTTTTACTACACTTGTATTTATTCAAGTCTTAGTTATTCTTAAAATAATTTTATAGCAAAATTAAGCAAAATGTTTAAAAAATTATCCATAGTCTCATCATTCTTATACAACTGTTTTATTCTCCAGGCTTCCTGCTGGTTCATTTGTGTGTGTGTGCATTTTCCTACAGTTGTAATCAAAGCACATGTATAATTTGCATTCTTTTTTTTTAAGCCTAACGTTAGATTACAATTTTCAATTTTTTCCCCGAAATGTGCATAATCCAACAATATTCCACTCTTTCCTCACTAAAGAATGGGTAATATATTATAGAAAACAGAAGAGGTGGAAACATCTGCATTTGGAGTCATAGAAATTAGGGTTTGAAACCCAGCTCACTTTTTGCTAGATGGCTGAATTTGGCAAACTTATTTACACCTCTGTTTCTTTGTCCGTAATATGCGGTAACGGCATGTTCTCATGTGCTGGGAGGTGGACATGGGATGTATGTTCCATAAAATGCACATTTCTTTTTTTTAAGATTTTATTTATTTATTCATGAGAGACACAGAGAGGCAGAGACATAAGTAGAGGGAGTAGTTGACTCCCCAGGGGGAGCCTGATGCAGGACTCAATCCTGGGACCCAGGACCACTCCCTGAGCTGGAGGCAGATGCTCAAACACTGAGCCACTCAGGCATCCCGAAGTGCACATTTCTAAGCCTAGGTTAAATTCTTAATATACTATTATTGCAACTATTATTATTCCTATCAGTCACTATACCAGCAGTACAGTTATGGTTCTTAAAAAAATGTTTATTCAAGGCTTACTGTATACCAGATACTGTGCTCATCACTGTGGTGGAAAACTCAGGGTTCTTACCTCCTAGGGGTTCTTTGTTGAGTAAGGGTGATGATTGTGTAACTGGTAGATTGCAATGAAGAATATTAGGTCTATTTTTGGTATCTCTTTCTTGCTTCACATGGGTTCACATCCTGGTTTTGGTGCTATCATCACTGGTGAGCTATGAGTCTTTCAAAATCCCTTTGCAAATTTCTTGAGTCAGATTATTGCAGGGCCCACTAGCTTTACCCTGAGCACTTTCTGTGAGGAGGGCAGCTACAGAAGATAGCTCTGTGAGTAAAAGAGCAGGTGCTGCACTCAGACTTCTGGCTTTTCAAACCCCAGCTTGGCCACTAGCTGCATGTGAGACCTTGAGAGAATTTCCTGACTCCTCCAAACATCAGTTTCAAGTACCCATCCAATGGGGACAATATCTGTCCTGTAGGGGTAATTGTGAGCATTAAATGAGACAATCCTTGTGATGTTCTTCACTCAGGTCTGGCCCGTTGTCGGCCCCATACTAATGGAAGTGGCTCTTATAATCAGTATTTATCTTCTAACTCTGTGAACTATCATTGGCTTTAACTCATCTGTCCATTGCTCTGACTCATGAAATGCTAGTGCCTCGGGAGGTAATAAGAGAGGTCCTACCACAGTCAAAAAAAGAAACTTTGACACCCAATGTATTTGACAAATGCTACTGTGACTTGACTTCCTTTGTGATTTCTGTTTACACCCTGTATCCTTCTCACGTTTATGCTTCTTCACTGATCAGCTGTCTCTGCGTCTTCTCCACCTGTCTAATGTCCCTCCAGTCAAGATCTGATATCTGTGGGTCTGCTAAGCACCTCCATCTGCAATCTGGCCAGATCTGCCATTGGCTCTGCAGACCACACTGGATATTCTGGATGCACTTCTCAGATGCCATCTATGGTCCATGTACTCACCACAGCCTCTTCTTGACCTGACAGACCATCCTAATTCCATCTGCTCCTCTGCCTGATGGGAGGTTGCTTTTTTATTTCTACTTTTGATGTTTGTGGTAGCAAAGAACAGATGAGTGGCAGAGTGTCAATAGGGAGTTGATTGTCCTGGGAACAAAGCAGCTCTTTTTCTTGGTGTTCTTTTGCCTGTACAGTGTCTATGCTTTTTGTTTTCTAATTCCCACTGCTTTCCACATGAATTTTATCTGTAGTTACAATTATGTAAGCTGGTGGTTCAGTGTACAGGCGCTCCACAGCATGTGTCCTCATGACATACATATAAAAAATTTTTAAAGACTTTCTTTCTTTCTTTCTTTCTTTCTTTCTTTCTTTCTTTCTTTCTTTCTTTCAGAGAGAGAGAGAGAGAGAGAGAGAACACAGTAGGGGGAGCAGAGGAAGAGAGAAATGATGGGGTAAGAATCTCAAGCAGACTCCCCACCCAGTGAAGAGCCCAACACGGGGCTCTATCTCAGGACACCGAGATCATGATCTGAGGTGAAACCAAGAGTCAGTCACTCAACTGACTGAGTGACCCAGGCACTCGTAACTTTTTATTGGTATAAAATTTGCATAACATACAATTCACCATTTCAACCATTTTAAAACATATAATTTAGTGACTTAGTTCATTCACATTGTTTTGCAACCATCACGACTATATAGTTGTAGAATATTTTTATCCTCCCATTGGAAGAAATAATTTATCATTTCCCATTTGCCTAGTCCCCTCAAAATCACCATCTGCTTTGTGTCTCCATGAATTTTCCTATTCTGGATGCTTCATATAAGTGAAATAATATAATACATGACATTTTGTGTCTGATTTCTTTCATTTAGTGCTATGTTTTCAAGGTTCATCCATGCTGTAGCACATAGCATTCCTTTTATGGCTGAATAATATTCCATTGTATAGATATACCACATTTTGTTTATCCACTCAACTGATGAACATCTGAGTTGATCCCACCTTCTGGCTAGGGGCAATAGCCCTGCTGTGAACATTCCTGTACACATTTTTGTTCAAATACCAATTTTGGGGTATTTGGAATGGGATGGCTAGGGATAGAATTGCTTGGTCATACTCTATGAGATTGCACTTCAATATTTTGTCACAGTTAGGTTTTCTAAACTTACAGAATTCCTCTCACATATATAATTTAATGTCATGAGATTCCAGAGTGGTAAATATTTGGTTCTATTGGTATGATGGGTCTCAAATTTTCATCCTGGGAACATTTTCTCGGAGACCAAATAGCTTGCATTGAGGTAATATCTGTGTGACTCAAAACAACAACAACAAAAAGGACTCACATAAAGCATGCTTTCCAAAGAAAATACTGTATGGAGAAAGCATTGGTGAAAAAATTATACAGCTTTTGAAGTCCAAAAGAATAGCTCAATTCTGTCTGGTTCACCATAGCCAGTGAATAATGGAAAGCAGCGTCTTTTCTTTTAGCAATTTGGAACTGGCTGGCAATCTTCATTTTGCTGTTCTCTCCTCCAACAAGCCAATGAATAGATGAGGAAAATGGATGGAAATGAGTACTTGAATCACCTCCTAATTGTTTTACTCAGTTCAAATGGCCACAGTTACCATACACACATTTTTCTCTATGAAGGAATCCCCAAGATGATAGAAAACAGTCATCTTTTTAAAGGATTTCCTCATTGCCTCTGTTTCTGTCCCATAAATAAACTGGCACACGGTCTTCTACATCCACACTTGCATTTTGTTATTGGTTTCTAAACCTAAATCAAACTCTCCTCATGAAGTTTGATTTTATCTGCTTAGTAGAGATCGAATCTAATAGCCACTGAATACATGCTGTTGACAAAATAACATTAATGTGCACTCAGGCAAATGCCTATGCAATGAAGGGACATTTTAATAGCGGCACGCTGAATAATCAATTCCACTTTAAGACACAGATCAATATTATCTTGGGGATGTCTAAATAGCCATTAAATATGAACAGAACAGGTCTAGCAAGCAGAAAAATGAGAAAGAAGATTGTTTTTGACAACAACATGAGGCTTCTAATGATTCTGAATGGGACATTGGCCTCTCTGGAAAATTAACTGTTATTTTTTTCTCACTGATGAGTCTAAATTAGTTTTGTTTTCATTTTTGTTTTGTTATGGATTTTTTTTCTGCCTTAAATATTTTATTATCCGAGGGGCACTTGGGTGGCTCAGTCGGTTGGGCATCTGACTCTTAATTTTGGCTCAGGTCATGATCTCAAGGTTGTGGAATCAAGCCCCTCCATCCCCCCCGCCCCAGGCTGGACTCTTTGCTCAGCAGGGAGTCTGCTTAGGATTATGTCTCTCCCTCTCCCCTTCCCCCTACTCTCTCTAAAATAAATAAATAAATCTTAAAAAAATAAATATTTTATTATTTGAGAAAAGAATGCTATGTATTTCCTGTAGCCTATCTCCCGGGGCTTCACATTTTTGGGGCTTTTGTTTATTTACTTCTTTTGAAAAGCTTTTTACTTTGTTTATTTATTTATTTATTTTTAAAGATTTTATTTATTTATTTATTCATGAGAGACAGAGACAGGCAGAGACACAGGCAGAGGGAGGAGTAGGCTCCATGCAGGGAGCCCAACCTGGGACTTGATCCCAGGTCTCCAGGATCAGGCCTTGGGCTGAAGGTGGCGCTAAACCGCTGAGCCACCTGGGCTGCCCAAACTTTTTACTTTAGAATGGTTTTATATTTCTAGAAAAATTACTGAACTAGTAAGAGAGTTCCCATATATACACATACATCATATCTACTTCCCCCTATTATTAGCATCTTAAATTAGTATGATAGGTTTGTCACAATTAATGAACCAATAATATATTATGGTTAACTAAAGTCCGTTTTATTCAGACATCTTAGTTTTTAATCTAATGTCTTTTTTCTGTTCCAAGATTCCATTAAGATACCACATTGCATTTAGTTGTCATGTTTCCTTAGATGCATCTTGGCTGTGATAGCTTCTCAAACTTTCTGTTTTCGATCATTTTTGACAGTTTTAGGTGCACTGCTCAGGCATTTTGTAGAATATCCCTCAAATGGGATTTGTTCTGTTTTCCTCATGTTTAGACTGTGGTTATGAGTCCTTGGGAGGAAGATCATAGATGTAAAATGCTGTTCTCATCACATCACATCAAGAGTGCATACTCTCAACATGACATCACTGCTCATCTTAACCTTGATCACTTGGCTGAGGCAGGGTTTTTGAGCTTTCTCCATTATAAAGTTCCTCTTTTATCCTTCCTTACATACTGTGCTCTTGGAAGGAAGTGACATAGATGCCCTGCCCACACTTATGGGATGAAGAGTTATGCTTTATCTCCTTGAGGTGGGAGTATGTACATAAAATTTTTGGAATTCTTCTATATGGGAAGATTTGTATCTACTCATTTATTTATTAGGTCAATCATTTATTATTTTTTATTTTTTATTTTTTATTTTTTTAATCATTTATTTATATCAGTGTGGACACTTTAATATTTATTTCAGATTTTGGGTTGTAACTTAATATTACTTTATTTAGTTTTTCCAGTTGTTCTACCTTTGGCTCTGGGGAACTCTTTTAGTTAGCTCCTTTGTCCATTTGACATACCCCCAATACTGTGTGTGTGTGTGTGTGTGTGTGTGTGTGCGTGTATTTTGAGGACTTCCTTACTTTCTGACACTACAAGATGCTCCAGCCTCATTTTGTATATTTCCAGCCTTAATTCTAGAATCAGCCATTTCTTGAAGATGCTCTGCTTTTTTCCCTTTCATTGGAAAATGGTATCAGAAACTAGGATCTGGGTGCTAGGCATACTCATTGTTACTGCATGTCATTGCTTTTAGTCCTTCTCAGATGACAAAACAAGGAAATATATGTATGTTTTAGTCCTCAGATGACAAAACAAGGAAATATATGCATGTATACACATGTATGCATGTTCACATACAGTAATTTCTATATGTATCCATCTGTATCTGCATGAGTTCATAATGATCTCTCCAACTCCATTATTACATAGATCATTCTAGCCTTCTCTCATGGCTTATCTGAAACTCCCATTCCAAAAGTGAGAAACCAGATACCCACTATCATTCCTTTAGATATTTGTTCAGTTCCAGTAGACATTTATAGTGGTTTCTTAATTGTTAACACATGCCCTCATGAGAAACAACTTTATCAGCTATAGAATTGTGCTTATGTACAGTTCCTTTAGCTGTTAGTCTTATATGCTCCACTCATTTGTAGTTACTTAAGTCAGCATCTTCTTCTTCCACTTCTTTCAATGAGAGTGTTTCACACGTTTGTAATTAAGAGTCTGTATTCCTTCCTGGATCACCTGGTCTCCTAATTTATTAAATAAATTAAATTTGCATTTAGTAAGATTTATTATTTGTGCTATAACCTTCTATGGGTTTTGACAAATGCACAGTGTCATTTATCTACCATCATTGTATCCTACGCTATAGTTTCACCAACCTAAAGATAATCCTCTCTGCTTCAGTCTTCAATCCTCCTCCTCCCACCAAAGCTCCTGGCAACCATTCATCTGTTTACCATCCTGTAGTTTTACCTTCTCCAGAATGTTACATAAATGGAATTATATAGTGTATAGCCCTTTCAAACTATCTTCTTTCACTTATCAGTATGCATTTAAGGTTCTTCTGTGTCTTTGCATAAATTGATAGCTCATTCCTTTTGATTGATGAATATTGTATTGTATATATTATATGGATATACTACAGTTTGTTTATCCATTTCCCTATTTTTTTTAAAAGATTTTCTTTATTTATTCATGAGAGACGCAGAGAGAGAGAGAGAGAGAGAGGCAGAGACACAGGCAGAGGGAGAAGCAGGCTCCATGCAGGGAGCCTGATGTGGGACTCGATCCCGGGACACTAGGATCATGCCCTGGGTGTGAAGGCAGGTGCTAAACCACTGAGTCACCCAGGGATCCCTATCTATTTCCCTTCTGAAGGACATTTTGGTTGCTTCCAGTTTTTGGTGATGAATGAAGCTGTGATAAACATATGCCTGCATGTTTTTGTGTGGACATATCTTCAAATTAATTGGGTAAATATATGAGTGCAATTTCTCAATTGTATGGTGACACTATGTTTAGCTTTTAAGGACCTGTGAAACTGTTTTCCAAGTAGCTATACCATTTTGTGTTTCCATTAGCAATGAATGGGCATTCTTGTTACCTACCATCTTCACCAATAATTGGTTTGCCATTTAACAATCCATTTGGTGGAAAGTTAGGCGCCTGCTTGTTGATTATGATCTCAGAGTTGTGAGATCAAGCCCCATGTCGGGCTCTGCACTGAACATAGAGCCTGCTTGGGATTCTCTCTCTCTTTCTCTCTCTGCCCTTTATTAAAAAATAAAAATCCATTTTAATAGATTGTGTAGTCATTAAATTAAATTTGGTTTAGTGACCATCCATATTCAATGGAAAAACACACACATCCCAAATATATGTTGATTATGATGGAATCATTTTGATTGTTAGAAGTTTCCCCTTTTATAATACTTTTTGTATCACCAGAACTTTCCATTTATCTCATTTTTTCTAAGGGTATAAAATGCAGAATAGTATATTGGTTACTTACTTTAATTTTGGAATTAAGTAAATAGAGTTTTAATCTGGACTCTGCCACTTGTCATTTTTGAGACTGTGGGTAAGTTATGAACTTGCCTTGCTTCAGTTTCCTTGTCTTTAAGACAGGGACAGAAATGGAACTCAGCTGGAAAGGTTATATGAATTCAATGAGTGAATGGATGGAAAGCATGTAGCACAGGGCGCAGAACATGGCAAATATATGGTTATTATTGTTATTACTGTTTTGCTGCTATTGTTATTCTTGGTAATGTTAGTTCTACTACTGCTACTAAAGGCTCTCGTTATTTCTTAAAAACCGTACATTTTCAATCCTTCACTTTTGAGGTGCACCGATCATTTTCACCCAACCATGCCTCATAAAAATAGAATAAACACACTTCACATTCATTACATTTCTTGCAGCATGATTTTTTTTTCTACTCCAAAGAGCATGGTGGAATAGATATTTGCAAAGGTAACCTAAGTGTTACAACTCATTGGCTTCCTGTTATTTCTTGTATTACTAATAATTTCTTACATTTGCTCAGTGCTTTAGATTTTACATAGTGCTAGCTTCACAGATTTTATCTCATTTGCTTCTTGAAACAGTTTTCTGAGGTAGGCAGGGCATGCTTATTAACCCCCAATTTTGGTGAAGTGAGATAACTTGCATGACAGGTAAAGGCAGAGCAGGGTTTGAATCTAGGTTCTCTGCAAACTGATTCAGTGCTTTTCCCAGTAAACTAGAATAAATCAGAATGAATTGAAACAGAATGAATATCCAGATCAACACGCCTGGGATAGTCATTGGTTCCTATCAATTCTGGTGCATCTATATAGGTTCATGGGTGGCAGGGAGCTTTAAATACTCTCTGTTGCATTTTAGGGCTTTAAATCAGCAGTAACATCACCAACCCTCATGTCATCCTAGTGATCTCCTACATACAATCTAGTGTGTGCATACTGACATCCCCCACCTGCTTCTAAAGCATTTCATTGCTCACGTTAAGGAGTCTAGTAGCCACATTTCTGCACTCTGTCTGGGATTTACACCAACCTTTCTTCCCCACTTCATATCTCAGGCACAGGGTTAAGTTCTTAGCAGCTTTGTTAGGACTGTGACTACATCCTCCTGCTTCTGTCTGACGGGCCACAGGTGGACATTTGACCAACGAGATACCCTGATAAACAGACTTGAGGCCCAAAGACAAGTTAATAAATGCATGGGGCAGATATTATCTTCTACAGAAGCAGAAAAGCAGGGAGCTCTTTTGCAGCAAGAAAGGAAAGAAGTAGAAGCATAGCAAGGCAATGAGATGAAAAAGAGATACAAAAAGAGAGAAAGAATATGAGATCTAGCAGGATTCCATTCCTACCTTCCCATCTTGCCTCATTACTTTCCATGTATTTCTTGAGTCTCCTTGATTCTTTAAAATCAGTTTCCTGCCTCACCCCTTAAGCTAACTTAGGTTGGTTTCTGTTACTCTGAAAAAAAAAAACCAAAGTATTCTAATTTACAATGGGAGTGAAATTCTCCGGATGCAAAAACTTCCTAGTGAGCTGCAGCCAAAGCAGTTTTCAACAGCAGCATTAACTTTCAAGGGTAATGGGCCACCACTGAGTCAGTTTGTGGATTCTGCACAGCAGGGGGTACTCAAAAGTACTTAATACTATTTCCACCTCAATGTGAACAACTCTTCATGGAATCCCAGAATCTCAGCACATGGTGGTAATATCAAGTCAGTGATTTAATCCTTTACCCCAATCAGAATTCTGTCCTTCCAACTTTCCATCAGTTTTTGCTCTAAATCTTCCGTGGTTGGGAAGCAAAGCATAGAAAAAGAAAGGGTATGGATTTAGGAGTAACACAGGCTTTTGTTCAAATCCTGTTCTGGAACTTTCTAACCTTAAAATCTTCTGGCAAGTTATTTACTCTCTTTGATCCTGCCTTTCCTCATTTGGAAAACGGTTACTTTATGGAATTTTTTAAAAGAGGATTTTATGAAATGAAAGCATGCAAAATACCTGCTACAGTGCCTAATCCATAGTAGATACTCAATAAATATATCCACTGACAGCCTTTTCCAGGAACTCATTGATTATCTTCACAATGAATTAGAGATGCCTATAATGTGTCATCTATAGCTTTCCTATGTAAAATATATATGCCTGAATTTGAAAGTCTAAGATGAAATCCTTGATCTATAGCTTTCTTATAAATCTCATGATAAGGAAATCTGTGATAATTTCTACAGATTCTTTTAAAATGAAAGGTTGAACTGGTGGACATTTGAGATGACTTTACAATATGAGATACTGTAACTCTACTGTTCACACTCTAGGTGTGATTTTATTTATTTTAAATAAATCAATACTCTCCCCTCATTTTGTTGGTTGGTAAACAATAAGGACTTCTTCATTCCTTGTGGTCTCTTTCCTGCAGCAGGGAAATTACTACCTCCAAAAGTTTTGGAAAGATATAATTGCCAAGCATCTCTGTTGAGTCAGACGAATCTGCTTCCAACCGAGTATTCCGTCCCAGCTCTTCCCTCCTTTGGTCAGTGGCACTGGTCCCAGAACAAGACCATGCATGAGAGGTTTCCCTCCTTTCTTGTCAGATTTGCACAGACATGTCCTTGTCATTTCTCCATTTCTTTTCCTTGTCTAAGAATCTGTGTTAGCTGTTCAGCTGCTTTCCTTCCTACTTAAGTCCCCAAAGTTTGGAATTTTGTGAAGCAATAAAGGTGAACTCTATTGTAAAATAAGATTCTGGCCTGCACTGGAGCATTTGGAATGCATGAGTGTTTTAGAAACGTCCTTTTCTGCTCATAGTCCATTGATACTGCTTCAGGGACCTGGAGTTTTTGGGTAAATATTTTCCTGGCTTAGACTTTTCCTATACTCCGAGCTTCAGTCTCTTCTTCTTCCAGCTTGCCCCCAATCCCTGGGCTTCCATCCACTTATGCCTTAATGGATTGATTTACTTGTTGAAGAGTTAACTGAGTTGCTACTACATACAAAACTCTCTATTAACTCTGATCTATATTTCACTGATAAAAAATATCCGAACCTTGCCCTCAAGGAACTCATGGTCTAATAGAGGTGATAAGATACACACACATGGAAACAAAACCCAAGATAAAATATTCAATAGCTTGGCTCAATATTTCTCAAACCACAAATTGCAGCCCATTAGCAAGTCATGGAATCAATTAGCAGGTCATGACCAGCATTTTTTTAAATGAAATAAATTGGATAGAAAATATTGAAGGGAATCACACATTAAAGATGTGTTGTTTTATGAAACTTTTATTTAAATTATAAGGAAAGAAAAATAAATTATAAGGAAAGTGTGTGTGTGTGTAGGTAAGGTGTAATATATGGCTTAAAAACACTGTGCTTCACACTCAAAAGTTTGAAGAACACTAGATTAGGAGAGGAATAGATAGAGAAATGCGTCTCTAACTTGTACATGTGAATCAGCTAGGAATCTTCATACAAAGATTCTGATTCAGTCGCATAGGGCAGGGGACTCAGGTGCCCTGTGGTGCTGCTGGTGCTGGTCCTTGTAAGGAGCTGGAGTGTTACAAAGAGAAACTCTATTTCAAGAACCTAAGGAAGTCCCCAAAGCCATTCATTTGAGACAGTAAGAGCCTCCAAAGGAATGAAAGGAAACAGGATTTCTCCTTCTCTTCCTGGTTTTTGGTTTAAGTTGATTGATAGAAATCCTAGTTGACCCATTCTTCCCCAAAGCCTGTGGCCATCCAGCTCCTGGATGCTGAATGTTGAAACCAAGGGACCAGGGAAACTTCAGACCATTTACTGTGAAAAGCTCCACTGCAGTCTCTGAGGATTGGCCCCCAATTTTCCATTATATCTCAGACACATGTGCCTTTCCATACAATGTCCCCTGCAATTAACAGCAGACTACTTCCTATAAAACAGGCTTAAAAGAACAGGGTTGGGAAGAGCTTCATTGATTTCAGCTTTACCTGCCACCACATTTCATTAGGCTCTCATCACTTGCATCCTGATAGCTGCCTTGACCTCCTAATGGTTTGCTATGCCTGCAGTTCCTTCCCTTTCTTTCCTCCCCCTGGCCTTCCCCTTTCCTCATCTCTTCCCCCTTCAAATCCATTTTGTACAGGGATGTATTGATCATCCTAAAAAGCAGCTTTCACTATTTTCTTTTGCTGCTTAAAACCCTTCAATGGATCCCCATCACCTAGGCAAGCTCTCTGCTCTTGCCAAACATGTTTGCTGCTCTTGTAACATGTCCTTCTTCATCTCTCATCGTGACCTCTCTCCCTTCCCTTGCATGATCTTGCTTTTCCAGATTTCTGGATCCTGCCCACTCCTTTGGATTTCACTTAAACCCCGTCTCTTTCATGAAGTCTTTTTTTTTTTTTTTTGAAGCCCCAGAGGAAATAAATGCCTCTCCTTTTGCTGATGCTCATCACAAAACTGCTGAGTATAATTTGTGTCCTGATGTGTGGCAGAGAAGGCACATGTTTGGCAGTAGAAGACCAGAGCTAACCAAAATGGATGTGCCTAACCAAATTGGATATGTGTGACCTTGGACAAGCCATTTGTCTTTTCTGAGCCTCAATGCTTCCTTTAGAATAATGAGAAGCTTGGAGACAGAGATCTCTAAGTGTCTGCACACATACTCAGTAATATGTACATTGTGCTAGTTTTTGTGTGTCCCCAGAGATGTTTCTGTTCTGTAACTTTTTTAAAATAAAAAAGTAAGGTTTCTTGTTAATACGAATTATTTATTACCCATCCTTTGAAGTGTCTGCTAATCTAAAAATTCTCATATGTATTTGTTTTGTCTTCCTCACTCCTATCAGGAAGGAGCCTCCTTTAATGGTTGGAGCCAGGAGGCCCAAGGAGGGCCCTAAGGGCGCGCAGAGCAGAGGACACAGCCTGCAGCCAGGGAGGGCCCTCTGATCCAGGGCACCGCCGGGCATCTCCTAGAGTGAGCGCTCAGTAATTATCTGTCACTTGACTGGAGGTTGTCAGGCCCATCTTGCAAGACAACTCCTTTCTCCCTGGAAGGAGGAGCCCCTTAGAGTCTGTTGGTTAACGGGAAAAGTGCTTACTCTGGGAGGAAGGCGGGGCAAGCCGGAACGAGCTCTCGCCGGGAGCCCGCATATTCCCTCCCTCGGTGTTTCCGAACCCCATCCTTCTCCTGGGAGAGGTGAGGGGGTTCCAGGGTACTTGGAACCTGTCCCTTTGGTGGAGACACGCATCCGCCTCTGGCCGCCGCTCCCGGCTGATCCTGCGGAGTGGAGCGCCCCCACCCCCCGCGACCCGGGTTTCGCTCAGGCTCCCTCCGTTCTGCAAAGGGAGGGGGAGCTAGGGGAGCCTTGCACGCCAGTCTTCCCGGAGCTGCAGACGAGGAGCCCTGCGCCCTGGGGAGCCTCCGGGCGGCTTCCCCTCCTCGGCTGCGCGGGCGTGCGGGCGCTCCCCGCCACCCCCACCCGCGGCTCGCCCTAGCTCCCTCCCTCCAGCCCGGCCGGCCGGAGCGCGCACACCGGGGCTCCGGCACGTGGGCGCGCGGGAGGCGGCGGCCGCTGCTGCCGCTGCCGCTGCCGGAGCCCAAGCCCAAGCCCGAGCCGGAGCCCGAGCCGGAGCCCGAGCCCGAGCCCGAGCCCGAGCCGGCGAGATCGCCCTCCATGCTGCGGGCTCTGCGGTCGCCTTCCGCTCAGCCTCTGGCCCGAGCCCAGCCCCGCGAGCCCTGCGAGCGAGTGAAACAGCGGAGGGGAGGAGGACCCGGACCGGAGGAGGGGCGCGGCGGGCTGGGGCGAGCCGGGCTCTGAGCGAGGGGTGCAGCCCGGCTCTCGCGCCCGCTCTCCGCTCCCGCCGCGGCTGCGGGTTCCAGGCAGCGCGATGCCGCTGGGCTCCTTCTAGGCGGCGGCCAGCGGAGGCTTCCCGCAGCCTCTCGGCCGCGGCGGCCCCCATTCCGCCGGCGGGCCCCTTGCCTATCCCAGAGGATTCGCCGGGCCGCTCGAGCCGAAGCGAGCGCGAAGTCCGAAGTCCACCCCGGCGCCGCCAACTTCCCCGGGAGCCCCTCGCCCCACTGCAGCCTGCGCCAGCGCTGGGAGCGATGCGCCCCCAGCCGGGCGGCGCGCCCTCTGCCAACTCGCCGCCCATGGGATCGACTGCCCTCGGCTGCCCCGCTTGGAGCGCGTAGCCTTAGCCGCGTGGCCCGGGAGACGAGCGAGACGCCCAGGCGTTGCACGGATTCCACGCGCGCCAGTCTGCGGGGGTCCCCTCCGGGGGCGGCGTTCACGCCCAGGGGTGAGTAGCCCGTTCGCGGAGGCGAACCGTCCCCCCAGCTAGTTGCTTGCAGGGATGGCAGGGAGACACGAGAAAGTTGAGACCGACCCTTTGCACCTATCCTGGGATTTGGCAGCGAAACGCAACATGGGTTCCCCCGGTCCGATTGCCTTCGGGGTTTCCCCGATTGCCTTCACGTCTGAACCTAGGAAGGAGGCCCCTTCCGCTTCCATAGGACAAACGGGGCTCCCTAGAGCAGGCCACTGACTCTCCCCCACCAGGGTGGCTTTGGGGGCTTTTCTGCCGCCCGCGCGTTAAGCAGACACCCGGCTGAGCGCTTGGAGATCCACTGCCGCCTGGGCGCGCTCGGAGATCGTGGGCAGCCCGGGCCCCTCGGGGAGGCTGAGCGCGCTTCCTAAAACAGTAGTGACTGCCGGGATATGAAGCAAGGGTGTATGCGTGTGATTGGGAGCAGGGAAGGTAGCCATAGGAGGAGGCGCAAGTGACATTTCTCTGTTGCTGATGGATTGGGTACCCTGGATGACCCGCTCCTCAGTGCGGGTTTGTGGGCGCAAGATCTAGGGTGGCCGGACAGAGTCCAACAGGTGGCCTGCACGGGCTCCCTGTGGCCAGGCACGCGGGAAGGGAACCGCAACTGAACCGCATCTAGGGGCGCATCTGAACATGGGTAAGGAAACGCGCTCTGCTCTCAGGCCCGGTTTGCGCTGAGTGTGTGAGGCATCCAAATGCCTCCTGTCGGAAAACAGCGGCCTCATTGTGTGCCTGACTGAGGTTTCAACTTGCAGGCAACTGAGGGGCCATTCAGCTGGGGCGACGTGGACTTGGCTGGTCCTCGGACGCGAGCCCCTGCCTTCTTCAGTCCCTGGTGGCGGGTATTCCAGCTCCCCGGGCTGGGCAGGGAGCCAAACGTCAGCGTTTTGCTCCTCTATACTCCCCTAGGGGGAGGGGGAGTTGCGGGAGCATTGCGATGAGCCTTGGCCTGAGCTAATTCTTCTTGACCTGGCTGGCTCCTGCACTTTCATCCTAAGACTCAGACGGAGGGCTCCAGGTGATTGGCGTGTACAGGTGGTGTGCGGGGAGGAGTGTGCGGGCAGGTCGAGCTCGAGAGCTGTGCGGAAAGAAACTAGAGAGAGACAAAGTTCTGCACCTGCCCACGGAGATTGGAACTGGGAGAGGCTGTGGTTCAGCTTTGAAAAAGTTTCATCTGAACTCTGCATCCTTTGGTGTTTTCGAGTGTGCAAAATACTCTGGGTCCTGATAGCGGTGGCCCTCCAAAGTAGCATCTTCCAGAGCCTGCTGTGTAACTTCTCTATCCCTCCGGTTGCCTAACTGTAGATCTGGAAAGTTATCTCTGCTCATGGCAGAGGCTCTGGTATGTCTAGGAACCGGAGATGGGCTGGGGTTGGCAGATGGAGGAGCAGCTTGGGGGAGGGGATGTTGGGGGGAGAGTCTACATGCAAAGCAGAGGCTCAGGTTTTACTTAGATTTTGTTAATGGGCTGATGGAGACTGATGGGCATTTTAAGATGCTGAAGCTTTCCCAGCAGCCCCTTGGCGCTGCCACTCCACTGCCAGCTCTTGGGGTATGGCTGTGTCAGGGAAATGAGGTGACAGACATTCCACAACGCAAAAGAACTCTCCACTGCCAGGCTTGGCCCCGTGGCTTCCCGTCCAGGGGAAGGTCTGGGGACTAGACCCCTGTGGCCTTACTGTTTCTATTCCCTAACCCTGCTGCGTCTTCCCAGGCGGGATTCCATGTCCCTACTATGAAGGACCCTCCTCACTGGGGGTCTCTGGCAGCAGGTATCCAAGAACTTGTAACTAGAGGGAGCCTCTTGTAGAGGGCGCTGGCTGATTGAGCGTGGGCCTCGGGCTTCCTAGCCAGGAGTGTGCCCCCTAGGGGCTCCTTGTTGAGGGGACTCAGGAGCAGGCGTCAAGAGCAGGGATGGGCAGTGAGGCGCTCTGTTTGACAGAGTAGAGAGACACACAGAGGCCGAACACCAGGGGAATCAGATACACACACACACACACACACACACACACACACACACACACACACACACACACGGAGGCAAAAGGAGAAAGAGACGAAAAAGAGAAAGAAAGCTATAGGGTAGAGGGAGCAAAAATAGGAGAGAGGAGTGGAAAGAGGGAAGAAAGAGAAAATAAATCCGGAGAAAAGAGCATGAGAAGGAAAGTCTCAAAGGGACAGGAATGGGAACCAGGCTGGTGAAGTCAGGGGGCAAGAAAGAAAAGGGTGGGAGAACAGAGTGGGCCGAGGAAGAGGGGAGACACTTGCTTCTTGTATCTAATTTTTACAAACCACTCCGATGGTCTAAGGAAGTTGACATAATCCACATCCTTAGGTAGCCCTTCACCAGTGTTTGTTTCTCTGGGGAGTCGTGAATTATGCAGAAATTGGACACTGGCTTGGAACCCAGCTGTACTGGAGATGACAAGAATGTAAGAAGTTCAGATGCTTGGTATATGCACAGGTGCACGAGTTCATTCGCCTTCCCTGGCTTTATTTATTTATTTTTCTTTCCTGGGTAAACACAGGACTGGAGAATTGGGGAGAAGGTTGTTTCCTTAACTGTTTTAGCCAGTGATGCTCTAACCCCAGCTTGGAAGAATCTCCTGCCTAGCCTCTGAGAAAAACAAATTACAGGACCCACTCCCTTGGGAATCTGAGCCAGCAGGGACAAGAAGGTGCTTTAATGACCACCCGGGCCTCCTCCAGCAGGTCATCCTGGACCCACACTTTGATAAACGTGGTGTAGAGTGGGCAATGCCCTTCTCTCATTTGTTCTATTTCCTCCTAAGAGGCGTAGCTTCATGCCTCTCTCCAGCAGCCCACCCTCTTGCCAAAAGTGCTCATTTCTTGTGATTTTCTCTTGCTATAAGGACAAGCCCAAGGATTGCTCAGCCAGGGTTACTTTCCATGAACCTCATTAATCACAGTAGCTTCAGGGGACAGCAGAAAGGGCTTCTGGTTGACCTTGTCAGGGCTATCCACAACTACCAGGTATTGAGCACTCAGCAGGGCACCGTCCTGGGCACTCCTTAGACACTGCCTATTTAACACAAAAACTATTTTTAAAAAATATTTATTTATTCATGAGAGGCATAGACAGAGGGAGAAGCAGGTTCCTCACAGGGAGCTGGATATGGGACTCCATCCCTGTACCTGGGATCATGCCCTAAGCCAAAGGCAGACGCTCAACTGCTGAGCCACACAGGCATCCCAACACAAAAACTATTTAATAATTAAAACTATTCCATGGGCCCCTTTTTTTTTTTTATCACCGGTCTTTTAGAGTTGAAGAAACAGAAGCTTCAAAATGATAGATCTATTAATTGTAATAATTAGAATACTTATTATAAATGTATTAATTATAATAATATAAATACATATTCTTGTTCCCCGAGAAATCATATTAGTTGTCCAGCAACTGGAGAGTAGCAGTGCTAAAGTCAGAACCTAGGTTTAGGGACTTGAGTCTAAGGTCCTACTTATGTACTGTAGTGGCTCCTAACCCCAACACTCTGTTAGAGAATGGTGGAGCCAAAGATCCTCAGAGAGCTTTCCTGAGACTCTCTGTCTCTCTCTGTCTCTCTCTCTCACTTTATCAATGGAGGAAAAGGAGAAGTAGCAGAAAAAACAAAAAAGTGACTTGCCAGAGATCCTACACCCAGTAGGTGTCAGAACTGGGGCCAGCGCCCTGATAGCTTGAATCTCAGTCCAGCCTTGTCCCCATCAGACCAGTGTGGTTGCATCTAGCTTATCACCAAGGTCACATGAGCATCTCAGTTGGAACACAAGTTCCTGGACCCCACTAAAGGCTTCCCAAATCCAAACCTTGGGGCAAAGAGCCCATTTTTGTCTATGCCCCAAGTCTGCATCCGCACATTACCGTTCACCTCGGTCATAACTCCTGGATTCTGACACTGTGGGTCTCTTTCAGACAGCTTCAAGAGCACTCCAATCCCTCCTGCTTCCAATCAAAAAAACACACAAAAAGTAGTATGCTCTATGTGTTCTGTAGCTCTTGCTAATGTGCCACAGGTAAAGAAACGAGCTGGTCAACCCAGAGGCAACTTTGAAAGCTTTTTGAGAGGTATAGCAATCACATTGATGTTTATGATACTTGGTTTTTTCCTGTGCCAAGTTGGAAGCCATTTAAAGAAACATCAAATGCTCCTTCAGTGCATCAGTGACGGTGTTTGTACTAATACTTGACACAAAATGACACCATGAGCCAGGCCAATGTGCTGCTATGTCAAAAGTGTCAAGTTCCATCTCCCAATTTAGTGGATCTAGCTGTGGTGTGAGAAAAACCCCTTGCCTCCTCTTCATTATTACACTTTTGACTCCCTCAGACTATGTCAGTGTCTCCTGCAGGGAAAAAGGAGCCATCACACACACTCTGTCTCTTTCTGGCCCACTTAAATTGTTTTCTCGGTGACCTCAACATCTTTTCCCTTCTATTTCATTGAAAAGTGGCCAAAGGTGCCAGACATCTTGTCCAGCAAACTGTTTTGTCATCTTTTCCCTTTTCAGTCCAGATTTATTTTCTGAATCTGATGCTTTTAACCCTGACCTCTTATTCAAGGATGGTAATTGAGCCTCAGGTAGCTTTGATAAGCGATTGTCCGATAACATGTGTTTTAAATAATGACAGCCATTCGAATAGCACACAAACCAAGGAATAATGCCATTTACAACATCTGCATCTTTAATATGCTGGGAATGTTTTGCCACTTCAGTGGTGAAAACCTACGTTGCTGGCAGAGCTCGCAGTGGCGAAGTAGAAGGTAGAAAGAAACACTGTTAGTGCTTAAGACTAGGGCTTGGAATGCAGACATCTAGGGTCAAGGCCTCCCTTCACCGTGCTAGCTGTTGTAGCCTGGGTCTGCTTGTTGAACTCCTCCAAGCTTCTGTGTCTTCACCTGGACGTCGGAGACATGAACAGGGTGCCCCTTCTGTGTATGCGGCCAGGACTTACCTTCGTCAGTGACTAAAGTGCTGAGCACAGCATTGGCATGTGGGAAGGACTCCTCTATTAGGTAGTATTTGTTACACATTTGTCCTGTGCCAGGCTTCATTTAACTGAGGATGACACTGACAACACAGAAGTTAAGCAACTTGCAGTGTCACCCAGATCCTGAGTAACAGCGGGAGACGTGAAAGCCACATCTGCCCTTTTAAACCCCCACAGACTCTTACTATTGCATTGATTTAACTCCCTGTTCTCTTCTTATACATTAAGAAACAGTGTTGGATATGCAACATATTCTGGTTTGGATTTTAATTAAACCCATTACATAGAACATTAAGGAGAGCAATTCTAGATGGGGATCTTTTGAATTTGGGGGGATAATTTTTAGGTTGTTACATCACCTCCAAAAATATGGTTTTGCTTTTCCAGAAACTGGTAAGAGTCTCATGGATTGGTAAGAGTTCAACTGTGGGTACCTGGGTGGCTCAGTTGGGTAAGCATCTGCCTTTGGCTCAGGTCATGATCTCAGGGTACTGGGATTGAGCTCCACATCAGGCTCCCTGCTCAGTGGGGAGTCTACTCCTCCCCTAGCTCCTTTTCTCTCACTCTCTTCTCACACATCTCTCTCAAGTAAATAAATAAAATCTTTAAAAAAAAAAAAAAGAGTTCCCCACTACTTCTGTTTGGTTAATTTCTACCTGTTTTTAAGATCTTGGCATAGATATTGCTTCTTTGGGAAATTTCCTTTGACTCCTCAAGGGCTGGGTTAGAAGTCTTTGTAGTGTGTTCTTCTACTTAAACTGTAATGTACATGTCTACTTACTTCTCTATATATGCTATTTAGTCTGTGTATAAACTTCTTGAGATCAGGAATCTGTTCTTAATTGAAGTTGTACTTACAGTGGCCAGGACAATGCATGACAGATAGAAAACTAACACAATACCTTTGAGTGACCAATTGAAACTTTGAACTAACTCTTGGTGGCCCAGAAAAAGTGGTCATTGTCCTTAAGCTCTAAGAGACAAGTATCCAACCATTGGAATTGAAAAGCAGGATGTATAATGTGTCCCCAGAGGCACCAGTCCTTCAGATGGAAGGAGGAATGTAATGGTATCAGTAGTTGTTGATTAACTACTTTGGTAGCTTTGGGCAAATTCCATTGTGATGTTGCTTAAGATGTAATTAGAAGGGACATTCTGATTTATAAGTTAATGTGATTTTATCTGTACATTTAATTAGTTGCTCAGAAAGATACTGGTTTCTCAGCCCAAAAGTTTTAAAAATTAATAGACTTGTGGAGTTAGAACCAAAGTCAGAGATAATCTAGTTCTACCAGCTTGTCAAGAGAAGAGACGACAGGCTCAGAGAAGGAAAGGGCCTTTTCCCAGGTCATCCAGCAAATAAGTGCCAGAGCCATCATGAGAGCCAGAGCTTTCTAGTTGCTAGCCCTGGAGTCTTCCTGCACAGCTGAGAGTGGTTAACACATCTGTGGTAAGCTACTTGTTTGCTTTGAAGGCATGCTTGGAAGCCTTCCTGCATGGACACAGCTTGGCCTTTGCAAAATTCCAAGTTAGAGCTCATGCTGAAAAGGAAGGAAGCAGGACTGAAGTGGTGTGCTACTAGGGCAAACCCCACGTTTCAGAGAAGTTTGTGAGATCATGTCAACATGTCCTATGTTGCCGAGGTCCTATGGGCTTCTGGGATTCCCAGTCTGCTTTTCAAACAAGAAAATGTGACTTGACAGGGATCTTTCTTTGATGTTCAAGTGTGGTATTTCAAGGAGATTTAAGGATATATGGAAGTGCATTGCCAAGCCTCTAGCTGTGGATTTGTTGGCAAGTAGTGTTTCAGATCAGGTTCCCCTTTCTTCTTGACGCTTTTTTTTAGATGGGACATGGTCACCTTGGGACCCTTCTCTCTACCTCTGAGGTGCTCTGATGTCTGACTAAATGGACCAGCCTAAATACATCCTCGGGCGCAGAAACGTGTGCAGTCTACTCTGACATTGTTAACACACAGATCTTTATCGCATGGTGTCAATATTATGGAGACAGTAAGACACAGATCATTGATGCGATATATTGTGGATGATCTTTTGGAAACGTTATAATCAGTGCTGAGAAGGCAGCAGAAATATCTCAACATAGCACCTTCCCTGCATCCCCAAATCTTACCAAACCTACCCAAAGTAACAAAATTGTGATTATTTAAGGAGGGAAGGCCCAGATAAGAATTCTTTTTCCTCTCAGCCATAATCAGTCTGAGATTATTGGTGCTATTTATGATTTGGTCTTCAAGGACTGGGTACAAGGAAGAGGCACCTTTCTTTGTACCTCTACGACCAGAATGAATTCCTCCTTTTCCTACTTCATCTGGGTTTCTAAAATCCCTTCATTAAAGAATAATTACTTTGGGCTTCAGATAATTTGGAATTTTCTGTGATTCACTATTATTTTCTGAATAGGATATAGATCAGCTACATTAGCTGTTTAGACCTATTATCTCATTTATATGTTTGACCTTACTGCATTTTGATAGGCATTGAGGATAAATACTACCATTACCACCACCACCACCTGTTCATATGACTTCTTCCACTATTACTATCAGCATGTATTGAGGTCCTACGATGTAAACTGACATGCTCCTAAGTTCCTTTCATGTTTTTTCTCATTTCATGTGCCCACTAGCCCAGCAATTATAGTTATGGGTAGGGCAATCATGATATTACCATAGAAATGACAAATATGCTGAAAAGTCAGGGCAGGATACAACTAGAATAGTAAGAAAAAAAGGTGGTAGTCTAAGAAGGAAAATATTGTGGAATAGCAGTGCAAATGGGCAGGAGGGAAAGTGATCATCCTTTTCCCTATTCCCAGACACCCAAATCTCCAAGTAGGATCTTTAGGGAACTAAGGAAGCTGAGGGTTGAAAGGTTAATGTGCATCAAATCTGCACCACCAACAGTGCAGAGCAGTGCTTTGAACCCAGACTTTTCTTATTTTCAAACTTCACTAGGTAATACTGTCTCCAGTTGACTTAGAAAATCCCTGGCTTGAAAGGAGCTTAGAGAATATCTCACTTGTCCTGTGGCTTTCAAATGATTGTAATGTACATTAAGAAACATATTTCACATGCTTATCTAGTATACACATCCATACGTAACTGATACAAAGGTTTTAAAAAATAACACCTTTACTATGTTTTTCTGATACTTCTGATTTTAGTCTATAGCTGTACACATACCCAAGTACAGACACAACATACAAATATAAGTGAAACAAAAGTTTCAAAAAATATTTACCCTTGCTCTGGGTGATATACTCTGATGTTTTCCATTCTCTTCTAGTTATTTTTTAAAAAATTATACTACGACATGCAAAATTGATCCCGTGACTCTGATGGTGTGACACTCTTGATCTGGAAGCTCTTACCTAATTGGCAAATATAGATTTTAGAGTGGAGATAATGAGGCCTGCAGAGGCAGAGCCACTTTTTCTGATCCAAGGTACCACGGCAAGCTAGTGCAGAGCCAGTGTTAGACCCAGGCTCCCAGGATCCACTCCCACTATGAGTAAAAACATTTTTGATTGCGGATGTTGGGCCATTACTTAGCTTCAATCTGATAGCAAATTGTTGTCATTGATTGTTCATAATTTTTGCATTTTGACTTGACCTTGACTTTACCTCACTCCAAGTAGAGATTTTTTTGTGAGATTTCAGTGACAGTTGATTTGTGATGCATGAGTTTGGTGGTGGGTGTTTGTGGTTTAATGGGTCTGTGGAGCAGCAGGGATGGTGGTGAGGGCCCTTTGGCTCCTCTGTAGGCCTCTACAGATGCATTGATTGTATGATTAAGGATAAGATACTGAATGATGGAAGAAGCATTGATGCCAACTAGGATGTTCTTTCTCTCAATACTGGTCTCTCTCTGGCCCACTCCTCCCTTTCTCTTTTTTTTTATTTTATTTTTTTAATTTTTATTTACTTATGATTGTCACACAGAGAGAGAGAGAGAGGCAGAGACACAGGCAGAGGGAGAAGCAGGCTCCATGCACCGGGAGCCCGATGTGGGATTCGATCCCGGGTCTCCAGGATCGTGCCCTGGGCCAAAGGCAGGCGCCAAACCGCTGCGCCACCCAGGGATCCCTCCACTCCTCCCTTTCTCAACTCAGAGGGTATTAGCTACTTCTAGGTTTAAAGTCATTATTAATATGAGGATCTTATGACAGTCTGGCTTTGCCATACTTGGTGTACAAAGGACTTTTTCTGGAAAGATGATGGGACCTAAGATTGGTGGCCGAATTTTTAAAACGTGATAAGTTTTAATTTAACACTGTGTATGAATGGTAACAGGCTAACCAGTATAAATGGGTGAAAAGGAAGCATTCTTCTATTTCTGATCCCAAGTCCCAAGTTCCCTCTTTCCTGGTACAACCATGTTTCCAGGGTGTTCTGCATTTTCCCTAGTATGCGTGGGGACAGGATGCACATATTTTTCCTCTCTCATATGAATGACAGCATGCAACATATCTTGTTCTTTTAAATTTAAATGGCACATCTTCAGGAATGTTAACATAAGTTTATATTGAGCTGCCTTGTTATTTTTCTGAGCTGCATAGTGTGACATCATATGGATGCACTGGGAATTATTTAGCTGTGGTAAAGTCTGGTGACTAAACTCTGGGGTGAACCTACCTTTGTGTGTGTGTGTGTGTGTGTGTGTGTGTATGTGTGTGTGCATGTGCGTGTGCGCATGTGCGTGCGCGCATGCGCATGCATGTGTGTGTTTGTGAGAGAGAGAGAGAGAGAGAGAAGTGGAGCCAGAGAAGGCCCCACTAAATCAAGTTGAATTTGTGCATGTTTTTAAGAAATGAATTTTTACTACTGTGTGAACTTTTTTTATACCAATAAAACTACCAACAATTATTTGTTGAGGATCTTTTATCTCTGGGATCCTAAGAGGATAGGAGATAAATAAAGACAATGCTTCCTGTCCTTGATGAATCTGTAAACAGCATTTACTTAATCAAAACAGGTTGGGAATGATAAACAATTGTGTGTTATTGAGACTTAAGCCAGATGCTGTCTAGAAGATAACTGCTAAAAGAACATTCCATGCAGAAGGGAGAGCGAGTACACAGGCCCTGAGGAGGGATTTGGAGTTTCACAAGGAGAACCAGCAAGGAAACTAGTGGTTCTTGAAGTAGAGACTGTAGTAGTTCATGTTTTCCTAGCTTAAGGCCAGCATATGAGTATGTGGCAGAAATATAATGTTCCATCTAAGCTGCCCCAGCCAGGGTTCTGTAGAAGGCTTGAAGAGGGTAAATGGCTATTTCTCAATAACAATAAAATAGATTTTCCTTTATATAAACATATAGAGCTCAGGATTTTTCAGTGAAGCTCCCTTGCCTATAATCCTAGTGAGTTTGAAGGAAATGTAGTCAGGAAACAATTGTTCAGTGAAGGCACATACCATACACTTGAATAAATGAATGAATTAGAAAGTAAATTCACAGGTTTGGCTAGTGTGAAAACAGTTGTAAGAGATAGAGGCAGCTGCCTCCCGATGAGCAGAGTACTCAGGAAATTTGTGAAAGAAGCTGGTTTTAAATGGTCATTTGGGAATGTCCATACCATCCAAAGGAGGGAGGAAATTCTACTTTGTATTCCAACTGTAAGTTTTTGTCAGTTTTAAGATCAGGTGTTTTGAATGAAACAGAATGAACTGAAACAGCCCTGAGAGTTAATAAGAGCCAGTTCTTCGCTCCCCCTCCCCTTACCCTACTTTAATGAAGCTTTTAATGTGCATGTTCCAGCATTACTTCCACCAGCTCAAAGGGAGAGATGAGGCAGATGGTATCAAAATGCTTGACATGTATTAATATATTTTTATTGAATGACATATTTTTAACAGCAAAAGTATCCCTTCTTTTTTTTTTTAATGTTTTATTTATTTGAGAGAGACAGAGACAGGGTATGAGCACGGTGGAGGAGGGAGAAGGAGAAACAGACTCCGTGCTGAGCAGGGGAGGCAGCACTGGGGATCAATCCTGGGACCCTGAGATCATGACCTGAACTGAAGGCAGATGCTTAACCAGCTGAGCCGCCCAGACACCTCAGCAAAAGTGTCTCCTACGTCTGCATAAGATTTTTATTTTTATACATCATAATGAAGAGTGTTGTGGAAGCATATATGTAGGACCAGTTGATTGTGAGAACATACTTGTGTTGGATGTTTTCTGTGCATTTATTTCTGTTAAGAAAATAAAATAGCAATGAAAAACGCTATCCAGTCCGGGTGGTTATTTTTCAGATGCAAAATCCCTCAAACTGAAATCCTTTTTGTTCGCGAATTGGACCTGCCAGCTTTAAAAGAGGGCATTTGGGATAATATGATAAACTGGCCCACGCATTCAATCTTAGCTCATCAAGGCTGCGCCAGAATTGACATTTTCGTATAGTATGACTTGATGCTCTGATTACAAATTGGTCCTGAGTAGCTAGACTGTTTGTAATTTTATTCACTAAGGGATTGTGCTTGTATCATTAGGTCTGTTTTGGTTTTGAAACCTGGAGGAGGAAATGTATTTCTGATTCCCCTCTCTTGTTTAAGAATGTGATAGAGAGGGAGACTCATACAGAAACAAATGCAATTTATTATATGCAAAATTAAGAGTTTCAATTTTCCTCAAGGCAGTGATGATAGCATTTCCCCTCCCACTTCCTCCTGGAAGTTTTGCTGTGAACAGCTTAAATTGTAGTTTCAAGCAGGGTGTTGGGTATTTATATTTCTCATCATTGATTTTACTTGTAATAAATGGGGGAATTATTTTGGGAGAGAGGACTTGTAATTGTATATCTCTTGTGCTTGTTTTCAAGAATTCTGTTTTTAATTCAATTGTATGAACTTTTTTTTTTACACATTGAAATTACCAACAATTATTTTTTCATCAAGGACTTTTTGTCCTTGGGGTGCTGGGAGAATAGAAGACAAGGAAAGACAATGCTTTGTGTCTTTGGAGAATCTAGAGACAGCACTTACCCAGAGCAGAATGAGAATGATAAAACTCTTGTATGTAATTAAGACTTAAACTGGATGCTGTAGATAGTAAATCTACTAGGATCCAGAAAGGAAGTGATTTGGTAGGAGCAATATAATTGGATGGTGTTTCCAACATGTCATCAGAGAACTATCATATAATGGAGATGAATAGTTTTATGTGACTCTAATTATATCAACTGAACTCTTAAAATAAATTAAAAATAATTATCTTATACTTTCACTTGGAAGACTATCCCAGTGCTTTAAAATATCTAGATTGTGGTTAAACCTAGGTGTCAGTGCACTACTGATTTGAGATAAGGGACATCTCTAACCCTCCAAGTACCTATCCATCTCGCTCAGAGAAAACAAAAACAAACCTAGAGCAGAAAATCAGGTAGGAAGTACTGAGCAAAGAACAAGTGAGAAAGACCAGAACTGTTCTGAGGCAAATACCCAAATAGCTCTGTATCTGAGGACCAATCAGGCTTGAGCTTGCCACTTAGAAACCAGAAGGCAAGGAAACTAAACTTGATTCCTACATGAAATCATGACCTGGAATGGGACCAAGTGATCCTAGGTTGGTAGCTTTCGGTGGCTTCTAGCAAAAGCAACCACACATTCTCTATAGAGGAAAGCATACCCTATATGAGACTACAGGAATTCCATAAAAAAGATAAAAAAGTGATCCCACAATCAAAGATGATAAAAATACATTGGGATGCCTGGGTGGCTCAGTGATTAAGCATCTGCCTTCAGCTCAGGGCATGATCCTGGAGTCCAGGGATTGAGTCCCACATTGGACTCCCTGCATGGAGCCTGCTTCACTCTTTGCCTATGTATCTGACTCTCTCTCTCTCTCTCTCTCTCTCTGTGTGTGTCTCTCATGAATAAATAAATAAAATCTTAAAAAAAAGAAAACCAGCCAAAGATATAAAGAAATTTGTCTGAAAATTTCAGACAAATCAGTCAAAGATAAAAAGTCAAAGTCAAGAAAAGAAATCTCAAATTCTTCTCAAATAGATATATATGTACATATATACATACACTTAACTATATTACTAGCTACCCTCCCTGGTTATATATAACATATACAGGTATAAACAATAAAAGTTGAGTGCTGCTTATTTTTTAGCAAAATGCAGAAATGTTATAAATAATATTTCATAAACAATGTAATTATTGAGCAGAACAGAGCAGAATGTCAAAGATATAAAGAAAACAAAACAGAAAACATACTTAACTCCTTGAGATTTTTAGTTGCTGGAATTATCACATATGGAACATAAAATAAAGAGGTATGAATCCTTAAAGAAGTATAGGCAGTTATTTAAAATGTTAGCCTATGACAACAGATTTAAGTTTTTAATATGTTTAATCAGAGCCCCAGAAGGGAAGCAAAATGGAGGAGACCTAACAGTTGAAGAGGTAAAATCTGGGAGTTTTCTAAAGCTGATAGATGATGTTAATCCACAGACACATAAAGTACAAGCAAGATACATTAAATAAAATTAATCCATACTTATACTTGTAGTGAAATTGCAAAACATAACAAAACATAAACATACAAAACATAAAGAGAAGGTCTTAGAAGCCTCTAGAGAGCAAAGACAGATCATCTACAAAGGACCCATGATTACCAGTTGCTCACAGACACCAGTAGAGGACAGAAGATCTGGAATAGTATCTTCAGAGATCTGATAGAAACTGTCAAGCTAGACTTGTTTCCCTTTTAATAATAACAAAATAAACACACTTTCAGACAAATTGAGCTTGGCAATGGAAATAACAAAAGAAAAGTAATACTAAAAGAAGATTTGATATAGAGGGAGGAACTATAAGTAAAATAAATAGGTAAAATGAAATAAGGCTAAATATTATCTGCATCACAGTATATTTTTTCTAACATGTGTATTTTTTTGAAGAAAATAAAATGCCAGACAATAAGAGCGTGTGTCTAATCAATCACGGAAGCATAAACTAAACTCCCAAACAACATCACAATCTGCTGCCTTCTTCCCTCTTGCCCTCTTTCTTTTTCTGATTGATCTCATTAGAGGCTTATCCATTTTATTAGACATTGCAAAAACCAAAACCAAAACCAAAAACCCATTGACTTTACAGATCCTTTATTTTATATTTTGCTCTTCAAAAGGTACATAAAGTGAAGAAATAAGCTACAAACTGGATAGTTTTTTTTTCCCACACAGGTAGGTGATGAAGAAGTAGTGAGTGGAATATATAAAAAGCTACTACAAAAAACAAAGATAAGACAGCCTAATGGAAAAACAGTCACAGTGCTTCAGTAAGAGTTGCTCTGAAAAGGAAGAACATGTGATCAAGAAATGTATTAAAAGTCACAAAACCTAAAAAAATAATAAAAATAAAAGTTGCAAAACCTCATTAGTAATTGGGGGAATGAAGAATGAGATGTAAGTGAAATATTGTTTGTGCTTCCTAGATTAGAGCAGATGAAGATGTCTGAAAACATGAAGCATTGGAGAGAATTTTATTACATTGCTTTGAGAGTGTAAATTGGGCATCATTTAGAAATTTGGCATTTTCTTGTGAAGTTAGACATTGGTGTACTCTATGACTCAGTAATTCTGCTACTCTGTATATGTCTTCCAGATACTCTTGCATATGTGCTACAGTTGACACATACCAGAGTATTCATAAAATCATTATTTATAATAGTAAGAAAATGGAAATAACCAAAATGCCCATCATTAGGGGTGAATAAATAAGTTGTAGGATATTTATGCAGTGGATGAAATAGCAGAGAAAATGAGTGACTCATGACTATATACACTAACCTTGAGATAAATATTAGGCTCAATAATTACATTATTTATGAAATATTTATAACAACATTTTTGCATTTTGCTAAAAAATAAGCAGCACTCAACTTTTATTGTTTATACCTGTATATGTTATATATAACCAGGGAGGGTAGCTAGTAATATAGTCAAGTGTATGTATATATGTACATATATATCTATTTGAGAAGAAGAAATAGAAACAAAGTTCAAAGTAGTGTATGACAGTGGTCTTCTTGAGGAGGGAGTAGGAGGATGCAAGAGGAGAGGTGCATGGCAAGAGGAGTCCAGAGATTGTGTGATTTTCAGAAGCAGAGGGTCTAGGGATTTGGCTGCCCTTTACCTGAGGAAGTGCGGTTATTGGAAGTGATTGACTTTGGGAAGGAGAGACTCTCGCTTGAATAGCTGGCTTTTAGATTTTGTGTGCTCCATTTGTATGAGTTTAAAACCAGTTCCTTGAGATGATGGATGCAGAATAATTAGTCTTTTCCTAGGAGGGTAGGGATCTTTTATTTTTACTTGTAAAGTAAGTCTTATGATTTCCATTTAATTTTTAATTTAATTTATTTATTTGAGGTGGGTAGAGAGAGTAAGGTGCACCAGCAGAGAGAGGGGAAAGGGGGGAAGGGGAGGGGCAGAGGGAGAAGCAGACTCCCCACTGAGCAGTGAGCCTCATGCAGGGCTCAATCCCAGGCATTGGGGATCATGACCTGAGCCTAAGGCAGGTGTTTAACCAACTGAGCCACTCAGGTGCCCATGATTTCCATTTTAAAGTTGTTAGAGTTAACTACTTGCTCAAGAGTTACCAGCTACATAGTGGTAAAGCTGGAATTGAAGCTCAGCTCTATGGCTTCACAAGTTGGCATAACATAAGATAGTTTATATCTGAATTATAGTACCTATCATATTCCATGTTGTAAGGTTGTAATAAGGTTATTCCCTAGCTTACTGATGATGCTCTTCACTTCTCTATCTTGGTAAACTGCTTCCAGTTACGGAGACCAAAGACCCAGGCTTCTCCCAGACATTTCTCAGTATTTCCCCCTACCTCTAATAACTTAGCATTCCTAAACACCCGAGTCTTAGCATTCCTAAACACCCGTATGACTTGACCATTTACCTCTGTCTTTAAGAAAGGCAGATTTCATCCTGTCACTTTTGGCTACTTTAAAATTATTCTGTTCTTTTTTTTTTTTTAATTTTTATTTATTTATGATAGGCACACAGTGAGAGAGAGAGAGAGAGAGAGAGAGAGAGAGAGAGAGAGAGGCAGAGACATAGTCAGAGGGAGAAGCAGGCTCCATGCACCGGGAGCCTGACGTGGGATTCGATCCCCGGTCTCCAGGATCGCGCCCCAGGCCAAAGGCAGGCGCTAAACCGCTGCGCCACCCAGGGATCCCTATTCTGTTCTTTTCATTTTGTCTTAGGATAAGACTCAAATCCCTCCCTCTTTTCCATCTTAGCTCGCACCTGTCTCACCTCTCACTGTTTGTGCTTTTTTCTTTCTGTCTCTTATTCTTTCTGGGCACAGGGTCTTTCTATGTGCTGTTTGATTTAAAATTGGAACACTTGACTATATTGCTGGTTATAGTAGTCTACAAACCCCTAGGTCATGCTTCCTAAATTCTTGAAGATTTTAACTCCTGGTTCACTCTCTCTTTACTTAAAACAACTCTGGTCATAATTCTTGACAATTGCAGTTTCTCTGCAGATAATTTCCCCAAATTCCTGGCCAATCTATTTAATTATCATCCTTCAGTGATCTTATTCTCTACCTTACCTCATCTCACTACTACCCTGGGCCTATCTTAGTCTTCTGGTTCTCAAGTTTGGGCATGTATCAGAATAACCTGGGAGACTTTTTCAATTTAGCATGCTGTGCCCCACCCTTAGACTTAGTAAATCTGGAGTGGAGCTGGAGAATTGACATTTCTAACAGCTTCAGAGTGATGCTGATGCTGCTGACCTGAGGACCACCCTGTCCTCACTGTGGTTGTTCTTTTCAACAACTGCACTATTCCCATGATCTGAATTCCAACACCTTACTCTCTAACTGCCACGTTCTAACTCTGTAGATCATTTCCTTCTTCTAGTAGCTTCACTCCAATGATTCTTGATTAGAGAAACAAACTAATCTATCTTGATTAGATAGACAAACCCTATCTCTGATCAGATGTAAGAAAATGGAGAATTTTGTAATGATCCAATGCATGTGATGCATGCAGCAATTAGGATGAGTCATTCAGGAATGGTGTTATTTTCTCTGTGTCAAGTTTGTTTGAAATTTCTGGGAATTGTCACACTGTTCTAACTTCTTTTCTCTATATGTATTTGTCTAACTTAAAAAAAGTGGAATTATTAAGCTCTTGTAGGCAAAATGTTATAGAAGCAGATATAAAATACATTAATAAGGCTGGTTCATCTTAGGGGTAAGGTGCTAAACACATACATATCCAAACACACAATTTACTGTTGGATTTTTATTGTTTTCATCAGGCAGTATATGATTTCATCTATGCTCTTTCAAAATGTAGGTATTTCAGATATTTATCACATCTGTTTTTATTTTAAGAAAATATCTGAAGCAATATCATTGTATTCCTGAAATGAATAAGGAAACCATATGTGTGTTTGGTGATAGTATCTTACATTTACAAGTGTTGTGGTGTTGCTTGCACAAATGATTTCACATCATTCTTTTTCTTTTTTTAAATGTTATTTATTTATTTGAAAGAGAACGAGAGACACAGTGCACAGAGCGAGAGGGAGAAGCAGCCTCCCCACTGAGGGAGGAATCTCTCTCTCCAGCAGAGAGCCCAACAGGGGGCTCAATCCCAGAACCCCAAGACTGTGACCTAAAGGCAGAGGCTCAATCTACTGAATCACCCAGGTGCCCCGATTTCATGTTGTTCTTAACTACAACCCTGCGAGATGGTTAGGAAACACATTTGTTCCTCTTTTAGAGAAGGGAGGACTAGAGGACTCAAGCAGTTTGTCCAAGGACACAAACTCAGTCAAGTTGGACCGTATATGGACCTTCTGCTTTAAAACCCAGAGTCATTCTCCTTTGGATCAGAGAATCATGATGGTTGAAAAATCTCCAGAGATAAGAGTTCCAAGGAGACATGAAAACAAATTATATCAGTCATAGAGTATAATACAGACCATCAAAATCAAATTCCAGCTGTTCATCATGGTATAGCTATAAGTATTGCCTTATCTTCTGATTTTCAAAGGAAGCTGAAAATATGGAGTTTTAGTTATATATTTTAAATTTGAAGATGTTTATACAACTCACATTAGAAGGAAAATACTATCTAGGGCCAAATTTAACATGTCTGATTTGTCTGTGGGGGTGTTAGTCTGAAACCTGCGATCTAAAATTATATCGCAGGTGGGAGGTATTCCTTCTACAACAGTCTTAGCATCTGGTAGTTTTGTCCTTTGCTTAGGTATGTCTAATGATGTGGAATTTTCTTTTCTTTTCTTTTTTTGAAAAAATATTTATTTACTTATTTTAGAGAGAGACTGAGACAGAGAAAGTGAAAGAGAGAGAGAGAGCGCACAAGAGGGGGGAGGGCCAAAGGGAGAGATGCAGACTCTGTACTGAGCATGGAGCCCTATGTAGGGCTCAATATCATGACCCCGTGATCATGACCTGAGCTGAAATCAAGAGTAGAATGCTGAATGGAATGGGCCACACAGATGCTCCATGATGTATAATTTTCTATAACTTAATGTGGTTGGGTTCATTGTTGGTCATTTCACTGTTCTTAGGTTACTTATCCTGAGTTCCTTCATCCTACTTATATCCTGCATCTATTCATGATTCCATGAAAGGGAATCCTTTCAGACATTTCAAGAGAGCACCTTTTAAAAAATTTTTAAAAAGACTTTATTTATTTGAGAGATAGAGATAGTGGCAGAAGGCACAAGTGAGGAGAGGGAAAAGCAGGTTCTCCACTGAGCAGGGAGCCTGATGCGGGGCTTGATTCTGGGATTCTGAGATCATGATCTCAGCCAAAGACAGACACTTAACCACCTGAGCTACCCAGGTACCATGAGAGAGCACCTTTTTTTTCCTCAGCTCACTTCCCCAATTTTTATAAGCCAAACATTCAAATAGTCTTTCAACTGTTTGTCTTAAGTCACGGTATTTAGAGTGTTTATAATCCCAGCTACCTTCTTCTGGGTGTTCCTTAAATCTGTTAAATTTCTCCTAATCAGAGTAATTCATAGTGTTCCATAATAACATCTCTTATCCAAGAGATAAAATTAGGTTTTGATTTACCGTTACAATATCATACAAAAACACAAAAATTTTTGAAATATTTTTGAGGTTATGTTTGGAGCAATATGACCAAAAATGTGGTCTATGTCACAATATTAAATTCAGTCTTCCATGTGACCCAAGATGATGAAGGTCAAGAGGCATGAGTCATCATCCACTTGGGAAAGAGTCCCCACACTTGAGACATCATGAGCAGAGAAAACAAATAGTTCTAAAGAAGGGTCTTACTTTAAAAGGTTCATAAATTCTAGATACGACTTGTGGTGGAGCTGGTCCTCACAAGGGCAAGGGTCTTTGTGGCTTGCTGCAGATACTAAACTCTGGAGTCTAGAGTCAGGAACCGTGGGGAGTTTTAATTACATGCTTGTCGGTGATTCTCCTAGATAATGTTGTAAGGCCAACTTGTGCATAATCAGAACCATAGTTTATTAGAAACCTGCTATATGCTAAACACTATGATAGAAGACAGATGAATACGATAGTGCCTGTGGATAATGATTCAAATAAGTGATAGATGTTATTATCAATATCATTAGTATGTTCAACATGTTATTTGATTGTTATAATTCCCTAAGAGGTATTTATTATTGCCATATTATAGAGAAGGAAACAGACTTAGGTGAAGTTCTGGGACTATACAGCTTGCAAACATCAGAGCCTAGGGACTTAAACATTACACCATGTGCCCCACCCTCTCCTTCATGCTACTTTTCCCCTTGCAATTGAAGATAGACTTGGAATTGGGGTATAACCCGTTGTTCCTTCTGAATTATTGTCAAATTATTTCTTTGTGTGGTGATTTGGCAGTGGATTTAATTTTGAACTCAGATGCAGAAATACATGTTTATCCTTGTCAAACGTTTATTTGTGATATTGGCCCTATATTCTAGTCTATTTGAATCACACTGAAACTCTAGAATTTTATTCATTGTATCAAACTTGTGCCACTTGCACATTTGACAAGTGATATTAGACTTCTAGGACTTTTTCCTAGTTTTTGATGAATAGATTTTTGAGAGGGACACAAAAAAGGGGGAGGCAGCAAAGCAGAGAGAGCCTTGGGGCAAACTCGGAGATACTTTCATTCTTGGAAGTTCCCATCTTTGTATCAATCATGAATTGAAGTTTTTTTTTGTATATGGTGGGCTGACCTAACATACATTTACCGTCCTAATCTTAGCCTAATCTATTTTACATGTTTTGCTTCTCATTCATAGGTTTATTAAGAAGTATTTTGGCAGATTCTTTACCAAAACCCATAGATCCTACGATTACAGAATTCTTCTACTCTGCAAGACTAGTAGGCTTATTTAAAATTCAGGTGACTTTGGCATAAATTGTTTTTGTTCAACTTATAATGACTTTAGTTATCACTGCTTTCTAATATTGACTCATTCTTACTTGGCTTGAGAGAAGTGACATTTCTTTCACTTAAAGATTCTAAAATGATTTCAGCTTTTAAACTGACTTCAGGGAGAAGACAAGGACTAGGAGCCTGCAAAGTTCTGAAGTAAACCATAGTTGTTACAATTAGAATCTGGGCACTTGTTAACAATTTTGTATAATCAAGTGTCATCAAAATGAATGTACAGATGTACTGCAAATAGAAAAGATATTTTTACATGATTTAGATAAATAATAGTTTTGGTGTGGGAGGATTGTTCTAAGATTGTACAGAAAGTAAATGCATTACTCATTCCTTTGCAACTTGTCCCACCATAGGGCAGAGGGTTTATTTAAACATAGACCAGAGCTCGCATGTTCCATATAATTTTCCTATATCTGCTGGGTGGTAAAAGGAAACCACCCTGGAAAGTTGCATTAAAAGCTGTATTTCATCTGGGAGGGGAAAAAAACCCTGTATTTGTCCCTTTTAATTAGTGTATGAAGAACAATATTTCTCCAAAGATTCCATTTCTAGTCTGTATTTATAGAATAGCATCTTAAAATGACAGTTTTCTTGAAAATGCAAACTTTAAAAAAGCTTCATACCATACTTTAGAAGGCAGGATTTTAAAAGATACTGAACTTAATTTGTGAACAGTTAGGGGTCTTTTTTTATTGATGAGTAAACTCTGAGGTGTCTGTGGGCTACTTCTGGCCCTTGGCCAAAGTGGCATGTGAGTCCAAGAATCTGTTAAGTGTCAGGGTTTTTCAGTGTAATGGGATTGCCCTTTACGTGGGGAGTGTGCTCCCTGATTTATAACAGCCCTTACTCCTTCATAATTTGTATACATTTGCTGTTCCTGATGAGCCTCTGTAGGAATTTCATTTTGTAACCCCTGGGATAAAAAGGAGGAAGGGTGGTCTTGTGGATGTAATTGAGATGAGGTGGCAACACTTCTGTGGAATAATTGCAAACCCTATGGAACCTGTAGGTTCCATATTTCGAATTTACTGCATTTTTGAATTATTTTTCTACCAGATGTGGTTCTTTGCTAATTTTAGAACTGATTAGCACCTAACTATGTAAATACAAGTACAAAATGTGTTGGTTAAATATATACACAAAATTAAATAATGGATATATTTATTTGCAATGATGATCATAAGAAACCATTGTGTGGAATCGTTTTAGGAAAGTGGTTAGTAAAAGTACTTGCCTGTAGGAATATGTTCTACATTTTTGAGTTTGACAAATTATCAGTGGATAAGCATGCACATTTTTAAATATACTCTTTTATCTATGTACATGAGCACCTTGACAGCTTCTGGCTTGAAGTTGCCATGTAACTTTGAAATGACTGTATTTGTTTGTGGTAAAGATTCGATATCCGGCCTCTAAAATTTTAAAAAATGAAAACATTCTTCAAAAACCAATGTTCAGTCCTTTTTTGTGTTACATTTTTGACTCAGTTAATGCCACCTTTTAATGCATTACTACCTTTATTTTGTAGCCTGACTGTCCAAAGGCAATTGGGGATAGTACAAAGTACTTTGAAGTCAAGCCTATGGCCAATCAATCATTTGACCCTGGCCAAACCACATGATGTCCTCCAGACCTTGTTTTCTCTATACTTAATGAGCCTAATGGCCTTTTCTACTGAGGTTTCATGAGGATTAAATGAGACAATGCATGTAATATCTGTAATGATAATAATAATAATAATAATAATAGTAACAATAATAGCAACGTGAGTTATTTAAATAACACTAAGCAATATTCTCCCACTTTCCTTCATGTCATTGCCAAACCTGTGGCCTAATAGACAATTTGGTCTTATCTGGTGGAACATAATATCCATTTAACTTCCCCCTGCATTGCCTTATTCTCCACATGCCTTATAGCTAGAGTGACATATTTCGAAAGTAAATATCATCTGACCAGTTCAAAGGCTCTCTATTGCTCTTAGAAACAGTCTACAAGTTTCGGCATGGTGTGGCCCCTGCTGCCACCTCAGCCTCATCAGCTATGCTCCCCATGGTTCTCATCACTCAAGGTATCCTTTGCTATTATTTCCTTTATGTGTCCTGCTCTGACTCACTGTCTCCTTCCCCAGGGGACCCTCACTCAGGTCAGTCTTTTTGCTCAGAGCCTTTTTGCCTGTTCCCAGCTGCTTAATACCTACTTGTTTGGCAGATTTCACCTCCTCTCCAGTTACCTCCCTTTTTTCCCTGATCGTTAGCCTCCCTAGTCAGGTCTGGTTTCCCCACCCTCAATCTCCTCATGCCATAAACTTATCCTTCAAAACACTTGGCACAGTTAAAATTTTATATTGACTTCTGTGATTATTTAATCAATCTCCATCTTACTTGCTAGAATGTAAACTCCATGAGGTCAAGGACTAGGTCTGTATCCCCTGCACCTAGTAGATGCCTTATGATCACAGACCCTCTATCAATATTTGTTGAATGAATTAAATTGCAGATAACAGAGAATACTTACCCTCTTTACAATGAATCCTTATAGTGGCACTGTGAGGTGGGCATCTTCCTTTCTTATGGAAGAGGAAAATGAGATTCAGAGCATTTTTGAAATCTTTGCTTAACACAACGCAGCACATTGGTAGTAGTGCTGTAATTTGCATTCAAGCTACCTTGCATCTGATCCTGTGCTCTTAACCTCTAGCCTTTGCTGCCTCTTGAAAGACTAATTGTAAATGCTCAGTGTGGTTGCTCTTGTTACAGTTAGACTCTGTCTCATTTCAGCTACCTCTCTTCTATTTTGTTTGTGTGCCTTTAGAGTACATGAGTTTTATCAAAGCCTTCTGTAATTCAGAGTCAAACGTTACTGAGCGCTAAGAAGGATCAGGCTTTATGCTATGGTAAGTTTAGGAGTGAAATTGCTACACGGTTTCTCACAATTGCACACAGAATTGCACAGAAAATTCTTTCTCCTTGCTATTTGTGCAAAGGACGGTGAGAATTTATGAGAAAGCTTGCCTACCTCTGATGGGGAACTGGAGCTGATGAGAGGCCTCAGTGAGGAAGTGATGTTTGGATGGGAATTGTCTGTCATTCCTTAGTAGACTGTGAGGTCCTCAAGACCAAAGACAAATTTCCTTTAGTAAATTCATTTCTCAGTCGCTGGAGGATTATGTTTCCCAGGTGTGCCCCTGTGTGTGTGGGTGCTCTTATTCGTTAGATATATGTTGACAAATATGTATAATGCAGGAGTCACTACTGCCTGCCCAAGGTCCAGATTTACTGCCTCTCCCACCCGTCACTCCGTGTGTATTTTTTGGCCCACATCATGTTTAAAATGGTTTTGAGTTGACATGTTTTTATGCAGAATTCACCCCAAATGCCTACCACTTTGCCATAGCCCCTACCATTCCCTGCTGTCTTGCACTGATGTGATTCACTCATTGATATTAATTACCTGATCCCTTTTGAGTTGGCTGACCGTGTATAAAGTACCACGGTAGAACCTTCTTGGGCTGGGGAGCAACCAACATATTCTGGAAAAGAGAACTGAACTAGCCTTTGGAATTGCAAGCTTGCTCTTCACCTAGTGTGGCCTTGAGTGCTTCTCTGATTCTGTTTCCTCACCTCTAATCTGAGACTAGGAACCCCTACTCTATCTTTCTCTCAGAGATGTTGTGAAAACCAAATGAGATAATGGACAAGAGAACATTGAGTAAATGGGAAAATGTTGTTCAAGTAGAAGGGGCTATAATTAAGAGTGAATTTGGCTTCAGACAGAGCAAGCCAGCCAAGGACAGCCTGCCCTATAATTTTTGGCACCCACCACAAAAAGAGGACTAATTAAAAGGGCAAGAGTTACAGAGTTATGACACAGAGGCACAGAGGGAGAAGACCCCCTGCTTCCAATCACCAGCATGAGGGAGGAGGAGAGAGGAGGTAATATTAGTTTGAATGGAGTCCCAGAGAACTATACAATTATGCAAATAATCACACTGCATTGTATTGTGTTGTTCTGGAGCAGTACGTTATGGCATCCATTATAAAGTGGACCATTAAACATTCTATTTTTAAACCACTTCATAGTGTTAAAAAACTTTGTCCAAAAGTGAGCTTCATTTATTTTTTTCAACAGACAAGAGAGAGGAAATGTAGTTTTTCTCCCCTTAATTTATAACTGAGAGTTTATCGATAATGCATTTTATTTCATAAGGCTTAATTTCATGCTTAGTAGTAGTTGCAGAGTTGTCTGCTGACGATTTATGCACTTGCAATTATTTCTAACCTCCTACTTATAATTCTCCCTTGACTTTGTGCATTCAATGTCTTTCTAGATACAATTTTTGGCTTATTGTCAGCCTAATTTTGCAGCCATGAAAACTGTCTAGAATCCAGAGAAATGGGTAACGCACAGCCTGTAACTCTGAGCTATGATGGGGACACACATTAACCTTTGAGAGAGACTGCCAGGGTGCATGAGGCCCCTGTTTGCCACGCTTCCATACAACTTGGTGCATTTTCTTTGTTATTCACCATGAGATGTTATCGTAGCTCATGGAGAAACGTTATTAACTTTAATTTACCAAAATTGAGTGCTCTATGAGACATTGAATCAAGCTGCATTCTCCTGGCTGGTAAACACATTTATTAAAACAAAAAGATTAGTAACTAACTGTGCCCTACCTGGGTGGATTCACATAGACCATGAAAATAACATTCTCACAACCTGGGACTTGATATTTTATTTTATTTCTGTTTGTACTGTTCTGAGACCAATTCTATGAAACTAATAGAACTATCAGACCTCTCAAATCTAACATCATAAAACATTTTATTGTGGAGTCACTTAATTTGTGGGGGAAACATAGAATTGGCCCTTCCTTGTAAATCAGGGGATCATCCAGCATGTTGTCATAGCTGAGGATGTTATTCTCGCTAATGCATAGTGATTGGTAAATTAAAAAGGACTGTCTCTTCGAATTCTTTCTTTTATGGTAGGAATTGCACTGTCCCTTTGTTTTCTTCATGTGTTCATGAGAATGCCCATGTGGTAGGCCAGGTCCTTCTATGTTCTGGTAGCCTTGGCACTATCTCTGAGAATGCAGTTTCCCTTTTACATAACACTTTTTTTAATAGCCATTTCCCCATGTGCATGTTGGCCATGTCTATGTCTTCCTCTGTGAGATTTCTCTTCATGTCTTTTGCCCATTTCATGATTGGATTGTTTGTTTCTTTGGTGTTGAGTTTAGTAAGTTCTTTATAGATCTTGGAAACTAGCCCTTTATCTGATACGTCATTTGCAAATATCTTCTCCCATTCTGTAGGTTGTCTTTTAGTTTTAAATTGAACACCAATAAAAAATAAATTTATTAAAAAAATAGCCATTTCCCCACCTCTATACTGTGAATTACTCAGGAGCTAGCACCCAATTCATTAATGTTTATGATCCTAATAGGAGCAGAGTGCTGGGTAGATAGTTGGTGTACAACTGATGATGGTTAAATACATCAATGGTTTCGTATTTTTCCTTTCCATAGTCACACTGGAGAAAAAAACAATTAGAACTACAATTTAGTGGCTCAGCGGTTTAGCCTGGTGGCTCCATGGTGTGATCCTGGAGACCCGGGATCGATTCCCACGTCAGGCTCCTTACATGGAGCCTGCTTCTCCCTCTGCCTGTGTCTCTGCCCCTCTCTCTCTCTCTCTCTCTCTCTCTCTGTGTGTCTCTCATGAATAAATAAATAAAATCTTTAAGGAAAAATTAATTTCCTCCACATTAAAAAAAAAAAGAAAAGAAAAAAAGGAGCTTAGGCTCTGGAGCCAACCGCACCTGGGTTCAGGTGCTCCTGGAGCCTACCAGCTTTGTGACTTTGTGAATTGCACTGCCTCTGTTTTCTCATCACTAAAATGGAGGCAGCAGTAATAAAGAACACTGATCTCACTTATATAAAACACTCCTGGCCAGTCTTAGATCAGCATTCATAAGGGTAAGTGGCTTGAGGTGCTTTTCTGCGAAGTGGAGTGCACTGTTTCAGACACTTGGAGGTCCAGAAAGGGGCAGGGGAGTTCCAAGTGAACTTGGAATGAGACTTAGTTTTATCAGAAAATGCCCTTGCCTTGTTGCTGGATGATAGTGATTTATTGAATAGGTTGGTCTTTTCTCCCCTTCCCATTTCTCCCTGGGTGGCTCCCCCATGGTGGGGGGAAGTATCTTACACTCCCAAAATTGTTAATATGTTGGCCAATAAAAGAGAGGCACTGCAAATGTCACATGAAGCCCAGTAAACTTCAACAAGTGGCTCGGAGTTGTTGCAGGGATTGAGTGGGATTATGTTTAAAATAAAGTTCCCAGCACATAATTAACCATTCAGTAAGCATTTGCCATCATATTTATCACTGTGTCCCATCTACAGGTGCAATTGTATGTGACTAGAATTGGCATAAAAACATTACTGGTTTATGAGAAATGCAGAGCATTTTTAGATGTAGCTCATTAATATTAAGCACGTCCTTGAGAAGCTGTCCAAAGAACAGTCTTTACCTTACCTCGAATGGTGACTTTGAAACCTTAGCCACGTTAGGCCTGGGTTATGCACACTGGTGTGAGGAAGATGTCACTGCAAAGATGACACAGGTTTAGTATCAAACTGACCCTACCTCAAAGCATCTCAGACCTCAATTCCATCTCAGGTTTCTGCAGTCAATGCCAGAGTTGGACATGTGTGTCTTTCAGTCCTTTTCCACAGGGTGTGTCTGATGCCAGGGCTATCTGCTAGCTGTGGATGGCAGGCTGAGGTGGAAGGCTATGTGGGGTGGATGGGCTCAGCTCCTCCCTGGGCTTCTGATGTGGGGTTGTGTATTCTGATTCAGTTTCTAAGCCAACATTCTGGGCAGGGAGACAGGAAACCCAGGTTGAAGTTTAAGTAACAAGAAAAAAGTAATTTAATCATGGAAAGCCTAGAGCTAGAAGGCATGTCAAGGGCTTATTAGTCTGTAGTAACAATGAACTAGTATTTATTGAGTATCTACCATAGGGTAGGCACTGCACTAAATGCTTTTCATATATTACAACTTATTTAAGTCTTGCAATAGCCCCGCAAATTAAACAGTATTTTACCCATCTTCCTATGTGCCAGATACATGAAGGTTTTGTATATATTACCCCATTTAATCTTTATAACTGTCAATGGGGCTGGTGATATTGAACTTGGAAAGATTAAACCTTGGAGCACTCAGGTGACTCATTCAGTCACAAATAGTAACTAAGTGGCAGAGCCAGGTGGTGAAATCAAGTGTCTCTGAGAGCAAAACACAAACATGGCTATCCCCTGTCTCATCTTTTGCTTACTGTGGCTGACACCAACGGCTGTAAGGAACATGCCCCAAGTACAAGATGTTGGGTGGGTCTTCTTCAGGATCTGAGCTCTTTCCATGTTCTCACTCTCTCTGTGTAGACTTGCAAGATCTCCAGAGCCCTTCTGGCTCTGGGATGGTATTGTAGGTCTGCTCCTAATTCAGCTGTTAATCTCCTAAATGAACACCTTGAATTGAAGCTCCTCATAATGTGTAGTTTCATTCTGAGTTATAAGTAGAGCCAGGATATAACATCCATGACAAAATGACTTTCCTGATGGCTAATCACCTCTACAGACATTTGTTTACTCCTGACTTTACTATTTCCTTACACTTGTTACCAGGGGGAAGGACAGTCTCTGCCTTCAACTTGATCCAAGTCATGGAGAATTTTATCATTACCTGAGTGAAATATGCAAAAAGAGGTTTTGCAAGTGCAGTTTCTCAGTTCATGCAGTTGGAATGATTGTGGCTTTTTTTCTTTCTCCTTATGGATAGGACCAATTCTGGATGGCTAATAGCCTTCTATTTTATGCTTCCATTGTCTTCAGGGAAGTTGGTGGTCAGTTTACTGTGGTATTTGGTCATGGGCCTATGCTTGAGAAACTTTTCCAAGATATGATAAAGTCTCCAATTTGCCCAAAACTTTCTCGAACTGAATTTCCATTGTATGATTTACATATTAACCTTGGAGGAAAAAATATTTTCAGTATCATAGCCAGGAGGCTGAAATTAATGTTTTAGTTATGTGTCATACAGGACATTTCTGTGTTATAGGTGATTCATATCACCTCTCTCTGTGTCTCATCTCCTGCCTCTTTTCCTCTTGAGTGCATATTTATTTTACTTATCTCTTCTTCCTTCCAGAATGTAACATGTTAGTTACAGGTTATAATGATGCAAAATACTGATGCTTATATTTATTAATTATTTAGGATTTCCTGGAAATCCACAGTATTGGTGCTTTGGTTCTGAAGCTTATGCCAAGGTGTCCCTCTATAATTATATTCTTCATCTTCCTCCTGACCATTCCCTTCCCTTTACTGGGCACACCCAGGCTCGTTGAGGGGGGACAAAACACATCCGAGGCCTGACAGCTATGAAAGAAAAACATCTAGGGGAAGCACTTACCAGTTGGTGGTGATGTGCAAGTCACATCTGGACTATAGGTTCCCCATCTGAAAAAAAAAAAAACAGATGTTTGGATGAAATGATGCTTAATGTCCCTTCCCATAAAAATTTTGGTGATTTTTTCTGACCTCTCTGCTAACCCACTATAAAAAACAATGGCAATATCTTTGATTTTCCTAAAATTGCTCTCTGATAATACTAACATTATCAGCTATGTTACTTCACAGTTTGCAACACTCCTTTGCTTATTTTAATAATAATAACAGTAGTAAGCATAATAACAGGTATCACCTATTTAGCACTTACCATGTGCCAGAGACTCATTTAATCTTCATGGTGGCTCTGAAGGTTTGTCTTCACCTGTACACTTTCTTGAAACCTACCTGTGTCTCATGATCCAGTTCATTGTATTACAGCTGCCCTTCCAATACTTAGTTCTTTTTTTTCTTCTATTTCTGAGTTTGTACCAGCAACATGTATTTCATTAGGCATCAGGAGGACCCAGCCAGAGTAGGTGAATGAGATTCATATTGTCAGAAGCAAAGCAAAGTGGAGCGAACATTGTTGATTTGTGGTTTATCTTAGCCTCGCCTTCCTGCAGACACTCTTAGTAGGGGAGCTGAATTGGCACCCTGGACTTGCATAACTGGTGCTAAAAGAAAAATGTGCAGAGAGCAGAAATCTACTTTGCATTTGTTTTAGAGCAGTAGAATTTATTCTTGTTCTTTTTCCTTAGTTTTGTTTTGTGGTCATTTAATTCTTCAATTAAACTCTCTTATTGGGAGTAAGATCATTGTAACTGGCCCTAGTTTCTGATCATCTTGCTCTTTGAAACGTAATAGTACTGAATTTTCTAATCTCGGGGCTGAAGGAATTACAATGGAACCTGATGTTTCAGAATGATAATTCTCAACCAGGGAGAGTGGCTTCTTAGAGGATGAGAGGGCAGCCAATTGATGAAAAGACTCATATGCAAATTCTAAAAATAATGTTATAGCTGATAAATGAGAAACTATGAATAGAGTTTTGTTAGCCAGGCTATAGAGAGTTAAGATATGTAAAATATTTTTGACAAGTAGGGCATAAGTTAGGTATGCTCAACCAGATGTGTTTCTCTCTCCAGGTCAGGGTTTCAATATGTCAGTGATGTGATGGACTATATCTCCATTCTGGATAAATATGCAAGATTATTTTCAGAAGCATTGTTTGTAATAGCAGAACCAAACAGGACCAGAAAAAAAAGACCCATCCAAGGGAGAGTGCCTGAAATTAGTTTGTGGGCTATCATAGAGTGGGGTATCATGGTGCCATTGATATGAATGAACAGTGGTGCAGATATTGGAAGATCTCCAACATATATTTTGAGTTAAAGTAACAATATGAACGGTACAGTGAATAGTGTTAAAAAGAAAATGACAGGACCCAGATGGCATCACATTAAGGCATCAAATCAGTAAACCAATTAATGCCTAACTGGACTGCAGTTTCAGCAACCCCCAGAAATGTAACCTGTAACAAGTCAACATGGGAGTTTCCTGGTCAGCATTAGGAAATTTACTCATAGACCCTAACGTTCCCCTTAAGAGGGTGATCTTACCTAAAACAATGGATTCTTTGCTAATAATTTCTTTTTTTCCGCCCCCTCTCTATCTTTAAAAGCTTTTTCTTTTCTGTTGCCATTTGGAGCTCTCCTTCACTTGCTAGACAGACTTGCTACTGGATTCATGAATCGATTAATCAAGCCAATTAGATCCTTAAAAATCACTCAGTTGGATTTTTGCTATTTTAACAATAATGTGATCCTGTTAGTATAAAAACAGCCCTAAGCCTTACAAAAACAATAAACATCTCTCTCTCTCTCTTTTATAAACTCTCTCTCCCTTGTGTTATACATGTGCATAGACTTCACTCTTCTTTTGGAAAGACACATAAAAATTATGCTAGAAAGGTTAGCTTTGGCAGGAGAGACCACAAAAGAAGCTTAACTTTTTACTTAGTACTTTTTACTTTTTTAAAAATTGCTGAATGAATCATCCAGTCATTTATTCAACAAACATTGGTTGAAAAGTTACTGTGCCAGGCAGCATAATGCTCTCTATAACAATGGCAAGATCCCAACTTTCAGAAAGCTAAGTCTACTGAAGAAACAAAGAGTAATAAGAAAGAAAAAAGAATTTGGAGAATTCTAAGAGCTAAGAAGAATAAAAAAAATTAAATATTAATAGGGGGAGGACCATTTTAGATAGCATAGCCATCAGCTATTGCCTTTTAAATGCTCCATAAAATAATAATTAAAAAAAAAAAACAAGTAGAACACCTTGAATGATCCTCACCACAAGCATTTATCCCATTACTCAGTTCTGCTAGTCAACTGTGACTCAGCAGATGTACATGAGATGTGTCTGGGAAGCTGTAGGCCAATCATCTGGGTTTGTAGGTTGTAGGTTCAGCTCAGGTCCACTCTGTATTTGTTTACTGTGAGTCCCAGGCTGAAAGCACAACAGCTACTCTGGGAGGCTGTTTTCATATTCAATCACTAGAGTGCAAAAGAGCCAAGCCAAACTGTGCAAGCCTGTTGGAGGCCTTCCTTTGCTTCATTGTCTGCTAAGGTCTCACTGCCAAAGCCTAGGGACAGGGTGTGGAGAATTATACTCCACTCATGGGAACAGTGCATGGAAGTGAATATTGCTGCAAAGTAATTGACGCTATTAGTCAAGGCCACTGTGATAGTTGAGCTGGAAACTAAACATCAGTGAGCCAGACATATGTAAGACCATGCTAAGATCTAAGAGTCACGGTGAGGGAATCTTTCTAGGGAGAGAAGACCATAAATGCACAGAATTCTCATCTAAACTGTCAACTGGAATTGACAGATCAGATCGTAGGCCATTTTTTTCTTTGAACTTTTTCATAAGAGTAAATGCAATTAAATGTTCATTCAGAATGGAATAGTATGCGTTGAAAAAGCTCTAAGGAACACCGAATGTAGAGCCCTATAGGCTATCTAATTTTCTACATAGAAGAACATTTATGATCATTAACGTAGCAGGACATGAAATTCAACAATTTGGAGTTACCAGGATGCAACTGGAACCATATACAGGATTCCAAAGTAGATAATCAAGAATCAGATGACTATTACTAATCAAAAGGAGGGTTAATTTTAAAAGCAATAAAAAGATGGTTTTGTGAGGGTTTCCTTTAAAATGTGCTGATATTCTTAGCTCCCTTCTATGACCAAGTGGGAGTGGTAGAGAATGTCTCCCCCTCACCTCAAGTGCAGCAGGAAAGTTATCAGTGGTACCACCTGGGGCAGAAATTGAGGAATGTGGTTGTCTGGAGGCAGATCCACACCTATGAAAACTCAAACAGCCTGTGGAGGAGGGGCTGCTCATGGGTGTGACTGCACTCCTCTCTTATGTGGGTCTTATGTGGGTCTCTCTTATGTGTGTACAAATTCCTGGAGCCACATATAGAACTTGTGGTATGCCAGTTGGCCAGGGGTAATTTAAAAAGATTCCTGCCCAAGAGGACAACACACCAGGGTGAGGGGAGCCCTAATGGAAGAGGCTGGGATGTTTCCCCAGAGACAGAAGCTATGAAATAAATGCTCAGCCAGCCAAAGGAAGTCACGGTGGAGGCACTTAACTGGGAGACCCATGACCACGTCCATGAGAGAGAGAGCCTACTTTTAAAATATGCCAGGGACAAGGAACAGGAAGCCACCATAGGACAGTACGATTCATGGAAGAATTCTTATCCCTCTTAACTCCCTAACTCCTCCCACATGGACTTTGAACAGGGCACACACAGCAGCTACTGGAAGGGAAGTAGGTAAGCAAGAGGGGAGAGAAGCTGAGGGCAGCCACAGCCCATTCTCAAAGGCAGGTGGCCCATCCACAGCAGGCTGTGGCTGCTGGGTGAAGGGAGAGAGGCCCAACTTTGAGAGAGGAATAAATTGTGTGTTTGTCTGCTGTACTACACTTGCTAATTTCTCAGTCAAGAGAGTACTGAGTTAGAGTGATGATAAAGCTTTCTAAGAGTGGTCAGAAGTGTCGCTGGACTGCTTACATTTTTATCCAAGGTAGCGTTTCAGCTAAACCATAGAGCAGAGTTTAGGGGCAGTAGCAGTCAAAAATAATTTGCTTTTATGATTTCATCCTTTGAATCTTGTCCAACCTACTGATTGCATTCACATTTATTAAAAGTTAGAGCTTGAAGCATTGTGCTAAGAGTTTTGTAGATATTGCATTCTCAAGAACTCTGTAAGGTAATCATCATTGTGACCATTTTACAGATGAGCACAACTGAAGCCAAGGGGAGACTAAGTGATTGTCCAGGTCCAGACATTAATATATGCACAAAAAATCTACTGGGATGGGTTCCAACCTATGAATAGAGGCTGTTGTGGAGGAGGTGGTATATGAGGTGCCTGGAAGGGGATTTCACTTTCTCTTTTAAGCACATCTGTATTTCATACATTTTTAGTTATTTTTATAGAGCCAAAAAACCCCAAAAAACCTAAAGGCATATTCAATTGCAATTGCAGAAAGAAAAGGGAATTTAGAAGGGAGACTTGCATAGCAGAAGGAGGACACGGTCCAAGCATAATTGATGTCAAAGTGGGATTCAGCTCATGTCCAGTCCATCTGATTTTAGAGTCTGTGTTCTTAGTAGATCTGATTTCTTTCCCTGAGGGTAGCATCTGCAGTGTATGGAGGAAGTGACCACGCTCACTCTGGCTCCCTTTGCACCCTCCAGGCCAAGCAGAACTAGATTCTTCAGGTACTTCTTAGGGTGTGGGTACTTCACCCATCCTACTCACTCTCCCACAAGACATGTGTGGTCCCTGTGCATGTGTGGTCCCTGTGCATGTGTGAATGCTAAAGATTGTATTTGATCACATACATTGTGACTTAGCAGATGCTTCAGTAGCTGACCATCAGCGATTGTGTGGAAGTAGGCTAGGGCCTGCTGGATGCACTTTGCACAGGATCCCCTGCTGTGATTTTCACCAGAGTGTCTGAGGCAGCCCCTCCAGGTGGCAGCCTGTGGAAGGCAGAGCAATTGCCTCTTTATATAGATCTCTAGTTCCTTGAATTTTATGAGATGCAGTGAGAATTTAACAGTGGCAGAGCATTAAAGCAACAGCGGCAGCTCTCTTTCCCAAAAAACTTTCTAATAATACTGGAAATAGTTTTACCAAATAGCCTCTCTTGCACTCACTCGCTTACACATTTGTCCAGGCCTTTGTTCACACTAGATGCTGGTGGAGAGTCTACTCTGCATTAGACACTGAGATACAGCCATGGATTGGGGAGTTCCCTGTTTCTGGGGAGCTCAGAATCTATACTGGGAGACAGGTAAGTAAATCACTTGTCATGCTGTGGTGGGAAAAGTACTAAATTGAAGTGTGAACCAAACGTGGCGAGAGCACCCAAGAGCAGGTAACTTGGAGTGTTCAGGAATGTCAGACTGTGTTAGTCATGGTGTTGGGCCTAAATTAGAAAACCAAAAAAGAAAAAAAAAAAAGAAAAGAAAAGAAAAGAAAAGAAAAGAAACAGAAAAGCTGTGAGAAGCTCTCCTTTCAAGTTCTGCCTTTATTTTACAGAAAATTATTTATCTCCTGAAGGGCTGGGTGATGAATGACATATATTTGTATAGAAAGACCTATTTGACCTTGAGTGGAATCATCCCAGATGTTCCTCTGGATTTGCATGTTGTCCTTTCATAAAGGAAAGCTTGAGTTGCTGGGCTGTATCCCTGAGGCCCTTCTTAGCTCTGTTGACCCACCTTTCCAGAAAGGTGGACCCATTTACTGCTTCTGCCACGTACTTGCAGAAATAAGTCAGATAGCTGCACGAATACATGTATTCAAGGGTGTTCACTGAGGTATTGCTTATAATAATAACAAATTAAAGTGTCATAAATATCCATCAATAAGAGATTGACTAAATACATTAAAGACCACACCACAATGAAATACCAAACTGTCCTTTTAAAAAGATGAGTAGGATCTGTACATATTAACCAGGAAGAGTGTTCACAATACATAAAGTTAAAATAGGTTATAGGTCATAGAACTGTATGTAGTATTATGTTGTTTGTTTTTTTAAAACATGAATTAATATATGCACAAAAAATCTACTGGGATGGGTTCCAACCTATGAATAGAGGCTGTTGTGGAGGAGGTGGTATATGAGGTGCCTGGAAGGGGATTTCACTTTCTCTTTTAAGCACATCTGTATTTCATACATTTTTAGTTATTTTTATAGAGCCAAAAAACCCCAAAAAACCTAAAGGCATATTCAATTGCAATTGCAGAAAGAAAAGGGAATTTAGAAGGGAGACTTGCATAGCAGAAGGAGGACATGGATGCAGGTAACAAGCTCACAGACTCTGGTTCTTCTCTTTGGCTTTAAATGGTAGCCAGTGTTGAGCCCTACCATCTCCCTCCTCTACCCTAAAACCTTCACTCTACCCAGATTCTCCAGTTTTCAACCTTGGTGTAGCCCTGGAAGACTCTCCTTCTCCTCATTCTCTGCTTTCTATTCTCCAACCAATTACAAAAGGTCTTTTGTGTGTTCTCATTTTTTCCTTTGACTCTTTCATTCTTTTTTGATATGCTGGCCTGGCCTATTGGGGTGACTCTCTTCTGGTCCCTGTCCTTTATACATTTGTGCTGATAGCCGACTGATTCTTCTTCTTTATTTTTTTTTTTTTTTTTAAATTTATTTATTTATTTATTTATGATAGGCACACAGTGAGAGAGAGAGAGAGAGGCAGAGACACAGGCAGAGGGAGAAGCAGGCTCCATGCACCGGGAGCCTGATGTGGGATTCGATCCCGGGTCTCCAGGATCGCGCCCTGGGCCAAAGGCAGGCGCTAAACCGCTGCGCCACCCAGGGATCCCCTTCTTCTTTATTTTTTATAAACTTTTTTTCTTTTTAATTTTGAGAGAGAGAAAGAGAGAGAGTGAGCAGGGGGAGGGACAGAGGGAGAGGTCTCTTAAGCAGACTCCACACTTAGTCAGGGGCCTGACACCAGGTTTCCTCCCACAACCCAGGAGATCATGACCTGAACTAAAACCAAGAGTCAGACACTCAACCAACTGAGGTCTCTGGGTCCCCCCGGACTGATTCATCTAAAACATTTTTTTAAAATATATTTTATTTATTTATGAGAGAGAGAGAGAGAGAGAGAGAGATACAGGCAGAGGGAGAAGCAGGCTCCATGCAGGGAGCTCGACATGGGACTTGATCCCTGGTCTCCAGGATCACGCCCTGGGCTGAAGGTGGCGCTAAACCGCTGAACCACCTGGGCTGCCCTGATTCTCCTAAAACACAGAGATAACCATTTACTCTCCTTATCTCAGCCCCATTGCTCGTGGAATAAATACAAATTCCCTTGTTTAGCCTTCAAGACCCTACATGATTTGTATCCTTCCCTATACCTGACAGAAGACCATGTTTTGCGCTCTTCTCTTTCATGTTTTTGTTTGTAACCCTTGTTTCTCCTTTTTATGCTACCATTTAACACCTAACATAGAATACTTTGTGTTATAGCTATTATAGTTATATGAATCTCTTTTTTTCATTCATTCATTAATTCAGTGAATCTTCATAGCATGACTTCTGTGTACTTGGTATTGTGCTGGGGACTGAAGATATAAAACAGACTCCCACACCCTAGTCTCTTCCCAGACCCAGGCAGAGCTAAAGGAGACAAACAAATACAAGTGCCACTTGGGAGAAGCCCTGGGAAGAGAACAGACATGGGGCTGAGAAGGAGAATAACTGTGGTGATGATGGGGTGCAGGAGGAGGGAGGGAGTGATTGGGGAAAAGTTGCATTTAAGTTCCACCTCAAAACCAGAAAGGAGCCAGCCAGCCATGGTGTGAGTGGGAGTAGAACATTCCAGGCAGATGGAATATCAAGTAGGAGTATATTCAAAGTTCCTGAAGCAAGAAAATGCTTGGCTGCACCAGGATCTCAAATAGGACTTCGGAGGAAGGAGGGTGAGTGAGAGAGTGGCGGAAGATGCTGGGAAGGTAGGAGTCTTCAGAGTTGGGCCTTAAAGATCATGTGATGAATTGGGATTTTGGTCCAAGTGCAATGCTGTTGCACTTGGATGTGAGATGATAAATCTAGTTTATCCCTTCCTGCACTCCCCTCAGCCCCTGTCACAATGTCCTGCATATAATTGCTGCTCACTGAGTACTTGTTGCCATATTGAGTGATGTGCCTGTGATTGATTATAGAATTAGTTGCACTTCAGCAGAGGATGAATTTAGTTCTCTTTATCAGTTTTTATACAGCAAGCTGGATAAGTTCATAAAAAGGTAACTTTCCTGGTAATCTCCTATTTTCAGTTCATTAATCATATACTGAATGATGACTCTGGCTTTGCTTTAAAAAAAAACTGCAAAATGATCTCTTAAGTATTCTGGATATTTGAACTTTCATTTAAATTCCATAGAGAAATTCTTTAGTTTTTCTTTATTAAAATATATTTAAATTTTTGACATGGAAAATCATTAGAGTGCTGCTGTGTTCTGAACCACACAATATATGTTTGCTGTTGGTTTAGAACTTTGGTGGACCCTGGCAACTCGCGGATGAAGTGGGGTCCAGAGGGTCAATTCCCTGTCCAAAGGCATCTTGTTACTTAACATTCAGATTTCCTGGATCCTTACCATGCTCTGCCATGTTGTTCCTCTTATATGGAAATATTCAGCTTTCTCTAGATTCATCTGTAATACAGTATAATGTTGATAAGCACAGTGCCTGATAAATATTTGTATTATGCTCTTTAAAAAATAGCTTGAAAAACCTATTCCTGTGATTTTTATGAAGAAGTAATTTGAGAAATTTGCTCCTCTTTACTTTGTGGTTAAGGACATGCAGTAGTCAGGAATCTCTGTTCCTAGAAACAGAAACCAAATTCAAAATCAGGGATATGTTGGAGTGCATTGGTAAGCCATGGGAGGTAGAGCTGGCCTCAGGTGCTGTAGGGTCCCCAACGCTTCAGAACCTGCCTGCCCTCTTTGGCTCTTGTTTCTGCCTTGGAAAAGGCAGCACCTCCTCTTTGTTTGGACCAATGAATAGAGAGGGAGAGGGGAGCAGTTCATTGCCAGGGAAGAAGAAGATGCTGCTTCCAGGGGAACAGACACGACCTAAATGTTGGAGACTCCATATTGTAAGGATTAGCTATTTGGACTAGCAATCACGAGAGCAAATATCTGTGTAACACTTTGATATTTCCAAATGCTTTTGTGTATGTTTTCTCATTGTATCTTCAGAAAAATCCAGTAGGTTTCCAGGAGGGACAGCAATTTGGCTGGACACAAGTAGATGAGGGAATGAGTAGTAGGAGATGAAGTCAAAAGGATGTCAGAAGAGCAGATCAGGTAGGCTGTGGCTGTGGCAGGGGTGGGTTGGAGCATAGGTCTAAGTCTGGAATCTCTGCTTTTATTCACATATTGTTTTGTAGACCCTTCTCTGTAGAAACTTTTTTTGAAGTGTACATTTGATTTTTAGAGACAAATGTTTTTTGAGTTAAGTCTTCAAGATAAGCAACAAGTGTTGACACTGGTTTTCTGAAGTTACCACATCTATGCATTGATTTCTTTCACAAACATTTTTAATGCCTGTTTTGTTCCAGGCACAGTTGTAAGCATCTAGGATTCAGTGGTGAGTAGGGCATAGTCATTACCCAGGAGAGACCTCCAGGTAGTTGGGGAAACAGATGCATAAACAAGTAATTACAACAGTGGCATGACTACTAATGATACTCTCTCCCACTATGGCACATGATACAAAAAATCAGGAAGCTTGTCTAGGGGTAGTCAAAGAGAACCTACTGAAGGACACAACATTTGGCTTGAGTCTTGAAGAATAAGTCTTGAAGACCTTTTTTCTAGGTCTTGGGTGGTAAATAGAAGAGGAAGCCAGGAAATAGCATGTGCAAAGGACAGGCAGTGGGAAAGGTGATCATGCAACTAAAGCATGGGATGTGAATGAAGAGGTGATGGTGGTACAAAAATAGAATGAGTGTGATCTATCTTCTCACTCCAGAGTCACCTTTAAAGATTCCAACATGCACATGGATGATGAACCTCTAGAATGCTTAGTAAAAATTATGCTCTAACTCTTAAGTTTTCAACTTGTTTTGAATTCATTTTGCCATAAAATTAACACGTAAGAATGGAGACAATGAATAACATTTCTTCAAACTCCAGGATGTCAGGTTTTCACTTTGTTCAAAATCCTGGGCCAGGATATTTTTGTGCTTTCGGATGTTAGTTAGCCTTTTAGCTTTTTTAGAGGATTGTTGTGGTAAAAAGCTCTTCTCACAATTTTTACAAAGTTACTACTGATCTGTAAATGAACTCTCAAGTAGGGTCATCTGGGTGCTTTGTAACATTCTTTCTCATTAAAAATAAGAGCAGAAATCAAAGAATAGGGGCCATTTTTCCTCTGTCCCTGTGGTTGTTTTAAGGAATCACTGCAAATTTAGGGAGTTGAACAACACAGATTGACTCTCTTACAGTTCTGGAGGTCAGAAGTCCCGGTTTCACTGAGCTAAAGTTAAGGTGTCAATAGGGCTGGTTTCTTCCAGATACTCAGAAGAGAAAATTTGATTACTTGTGATTACTTCTGAATCTAGTGGGCACCTGTATTCCTTGGCTTATGTTTTCTTCCTACATTTAAAACACATTACTATAATCTCTGCTCCCATTACCACCTGGCCTTTTCTTTTGATTCCTGTGTTTATCTTATAAGGGCCCTATGATCATATCAGACCCACTCAGATGATCCATGATAACCTCCCCATTTCTAATCCTTAACTTGGTCACATTGCAAAATCCTTGTTGCCATGTAGGGTAATATCCACAGGTTTCAGGATTAGATAGAGGACTTTTTTGGGAAGCTATTATCTCAGCCTGCCAAGGTCCCCTACCAGTTAATGAATCCTTTGGTGGTAGCAGTTCAACTCCTGTTACCTTTCTTTAAAAAAACAAAACAAAACAAAACAAAACTCCTGTTATGAAGTCTTGACCATATTGAAGCCATGCACATTGCACATTTCTGTGGTTGAAAGTTTGTGTATGATTTTTTTTTCTAGTTTGCACCTAAGTGCTTTTGGATTTATTGTATAGACAATGCAAATAAGAAATTCAGTGATTGAAGTTTAATACCATTGCTTGTAAGAGGTTTTTTTTTTTTTTAAAGATTTTATTTATTTGTCTTAGAGAGCGGGCATGAGTGGAGAGTCGGACAGAGGGAGAGGGAAAGAATCTCAGGCAGACTCCATGCTGAGTGCAGAGCCTGATGTGGGGCTCAATTTCACGACCCTAAGATAATGATCTGACAAAACCAAGAATTGGGCACTTAATCTACTGAACCACCAGGTGCCCCTGTTTGTAAGAGTTTTTTTATGACTTGCCTAAAAATTAAGATATTGGTTAGTATGGAGATACTTTAGTAACTTTAGAGAGAGAGAAATGTTTACTTTTTTTTAAATTTTTTTAAAATTTTTTTTATTTTTTATTTATGATAGTCACAGAGAGAGAGAGAGAGGCAGAGACACAGGCAGAGGGAGAAGCAGGCTCCATGCACCGGGAGCCCGACGTGGGATTCGATCCCGGGTCTCCAGGATCGCGCCCTGGGCCAAAGGCAGGCGCCAAACCGCTGCGCCCCCAGGGATCCCCAGAAATGTTTACTTTTAAAGTACTAAGTGACTCACTATGGTTACTTACCCAAAGGAAATGAAAATACTAATTCATTTTTTTTTTACTAATTCAAAAAAATATATGTACTCCTATGTTTATTGTAGTATTATTTATAATAACCAAAATATGGAAGCAACCAAAATTTCCAATGATAGAGGAATAAAGAAAATAGATAAAGGAATAGAGGATATAAGAATAGATAGATAAAGGATATATATATAGAGAGAGATGTGTGTGTGTGTATACATTATATATATATAATTATATATATAATTATAATGGAATATTACTCAGCTCTAAAAAAGAATGAGACCTTGCCATTTGTGACAACATGAATGGACCAGAGGTTATTTTGCTAAATAAAGTAAGTCTAATAGCTAAGGATAAATACTGTATCAGTTCACTTATATGTGGAATCTAAAACAAACAAGCAAATAAACAACAGCAATGGAAAATCAGACTCATAAATAAGGTGAACAAATAAGTGAAATAGGTGGTAGGGATTAAAAGATATAAAATAAATAAGTCACGAGGATATGAACATAGTCCATAATATTGTAATAACATTGCATGGTAACAGATATAACTATACTTATCCTGGTGAGTGTTGTGAAATGTATAAAATCACTATGTGGTACACCTACAACTCATGTAACATTGCATGTCATCTATACTTCAATAATAAATTAAAAAAAAACTAGAGTGATTAATTTCTCATGATCCTCCATGATGTCTTACAGTACTTCATATCTCTTTTAGGGCATACACTCTCTCTTATGTTAAAGTTGTTTATATACATGATTTATCTTCTCTAGACTGTAAGCTTCTTGGGGACAGAGTCCTTTTTTGATTTATTAGTGTATCTTATGGATCATGTAGCCTACCTGAAATATAATTAGGTGCTTTGCATGTGTTAACTATTTAATGCTCACAAAAACCTGAGACAGAGGTTCAGAGAAGATATATTACTCATCCCAAATTGAACAGTTTAAGATACAGCGATAATATTCCACCCCACTCTGACTCCTGCTCTTATGCTTTATCAACTCCATTATGTTCCTCTTTATATTGCACCAAAGTATATGCTGAATGAATAATTATTGCTTTGTAGCTAGCACAGCACTTTCACATACATTAGATTATTAGGTACCCATTTTAAAAAAGAGGCAGCAATCACTGGCTTCTTTATTACAGAGATGAGCAAACAGGCTCAGTGTGGTGAAGTGTGTTCACTCATTCAATCTTCATTCATTAAAGAGACATTCACTGAACTTCCACGAGGTGCTAATGCTCGGTGAGGTTTTAGGAAACAGTGGTAAACAGAGAAAAGTATGTACCCTCAAGGAATGTATGGTTCTCTGGGGAATCCTGTATTACCTGTGCCATGACTCTTCTACAGGAGAAGTAGTGTTTTGTAGAGTGGATAATAGAGGACCAAATCTATGGCATCACAAAAGGCTTCTCTTAGCAAGGTATATTAATCAATGTACTTTTAGTTTCCCAGAAATAGTAACTCTATTTAAAATAGCTAAAACACTCATGTATATTGGGTCATATTGCTGAAAAAAAAATCTATGCACATAGATTAGATCTGGAATTTTATACGACGTTATTTAAACTCTGTGTTGGATTTATTCTTTATCCCTGGTTACAAAGATGGCTACTAGGGAGTGAGATTTTTTATTTTTCTTACTGTTAGAGACCCAGAAGTAAAGAGTATAGTTCTTTTCTAGTAGCTCCAGGAAACATAGTTCTTTAGGAGGACTCAATTTGGCTCTGTTTGGACCACATGTTCAAATACAATGATGGCACTGGGTTCAAGATACTCTGATTGGCTGGATGGGGTCATGTGACTCTTTCTCCTCTGTGGAGAAATCAAGTTTCCTGCTTGATATTGGGAGAGGGAGAGTTTTCTGAAGGGAAAATTTATTAAGTTGAGTGAATTAACTGGTATACCCTACAGGGTCACATAGTACAGGCAGATATGCAATAACATGAACTACATGTTTCTCAAAATCACCACACTGTGCAAAGTCAAGCAATAAAAGCGACATGGCCTATGGGTAAAAAATGGGATTAGGAACAGTACAAAAAAGCCTTTTGGTGGCACATGAAACAAAAGAAACCTAATAAAAATGGTAGCACAGCTGTGTCCATAAATACTTCAGTAAATATAGCACTCTACCTTGAAAAAGATCTGGAATTTGCTTTTGGAAGTAGACAAAGAATGGGCTTCTCCTTATGAGTTATTGTGAAGGGGTAGAAGAAGGGTAATACAAATTTGCTGTCCTTTGGAGCCTTAAATTCTGGAGCATGTTTTTCTGCTGTTGAGAATAGTCCTTAGAGGCATACATTTATAATTGATACTTGTTTCATCAAATTGAAAATTTGATACAATGTATAGCTTCTTTTTCTTTAATTAATTTCAATAGGACTGCTACAAATTATTTTATAGCTCTCTTATCTTCACTTGTATCTTCACCCAAAAGATTTTGGAAATTTTTAGAGATGTTTGAAACCACCAAACCTACCATTACTAGCAAAGTGGGACATTTATATGTAGGAGTTGGCAATTTCTGCTTAAGTTCTTCTTATATAGATGGTGCTTTCTCTTTGATTGTGAAAGGATTGTTTCTTTCTTTCTTTCTTTCTTTCTTTCTTTCTTTCTTTCTTCTTTCTTTCTTTCTTTCTTTCTTTCTTTCTTTCTTTCTTTCTTTCTTTCTTCTTTCTTTCATTTATTATTCATTCTAGATGCTCAATTATCTCTTCAGTTCTTCTGTGTCTTTAGGCTGTGTCCTTATTGAATTTCCAATAGTTGAATTGTTGTAGTCCTAAACATTTTTTTTTCTCACATTGTCTCTGATGGTCTGCAATATTGATTTCTCTAACCCATTGCTCAGGGGAGCAGCATATTCTCTTCCTTCAAATTCTTATTTAAAATTTTTACTCAGGATTTATTTATTTTAAAAAAATTTTTTTTTATTATTTATTTATGATAGTCACACACACACACACACACACACACACACAGAGGCAGAGACACAGGCAGAGGGAGAAGCAGGCTCCATGCACCGGGAGCCCGACGTGGGATTCCATCCCGGGTCTTCAGGATCGCGCCCTGGGCCAAAAGCAGGCGCCAAACCGCTGCGCCACCCAGGGATCCCTTTACTCAGGATTTAAAACTCTCATTTTGCATGTACTTCCTAGCATTTTTGAATATAGATACTTTGCATAAATAGATGTTGAAAGAGTGTTTTCTCACATCGGCAGGTTCACGAGTATGAAAGAAGAGTGAAACACAGCATTGTAGGATAGTACACAGTGAACTGGTTACTGTTAAATATTTGAGATGTGTGTCTTTTGTGTGTTCTTGCATGGCTGGTTCATCTGGATGGAATTTCTGTGTTTATCTAGTGTAGTGTTTTTGGTGGAAAAAATTGAGTATATGCAAATACCAAACTTGTGTTATACTCCAATTGTTTTCTGATTGATATATCAATCTGCCTTTTCAAAACAAGTATTATAGAAGAACTGACTGTAATTGGAAGAGAAAAACAAATAGAACTTCTAACTGCCACTTTTTGCTCTACACAGTAGTGTTATGAAGGCTAGCAGTTGTGTGAACACTTGGTTTCAAATATGATAAAATTAATACAGGACTTTCAGAGCCAAAGTGTCTAGTATTGTCATCCTTGGAGCTTGTAAGTCTTTACATTTATTTTTGGGCTATTGCAGTTATTGTTTAAAATGCATTTGGAATAGTTTTGCCCTTGCCCTTGCCCTTGCCTATAGAGCCATTTCATGGCATATTAAAAATCATTTTCACTATTTAATTACTAAGTCTCTAACAAGTATCCCTACCTGATCATTATTTTTTTTTCTGATTAAGAAACACATTGCCAAAAGAGAGTTTATGAGAGTACTCTATAAGCTGTAAAGGACTACACTAATACAAGTTGTTACTTTATGACCCGGCAATAGTTAACTTAAACATGAACCGTATCTTTCTAATATAAGCTTTGACACCATTGAGGATTCCCAAAATAAAGTGGAAGAGGCTCTGAAGTTAGTTCCTAAAGGAAAGCTCTTAAAATGAATTGAACTTTGTTGGGAGAAGTTGTATTGCAAGCTTAGTTTGAATAAACTTCCTTGATCTCTACTGTAATGTATGTTTACTTTCACCATTTTATAATTTCCATGTATATTTCTAAGATTTTATTCCTTCCCAATTAAATCAAAGTGAAAAAACTTGAAGAGTGGGTCCATATTTTAATCCTTTGTTCATGTAACAATGTCCAGTCTGGTATCTCATACAAAGGGAGTACACAACTAATGATTACCTACTTGGCTGCTTTGTTGGTGTCTTTCTAGAGGTTTCCTATGGATAGACGTTACTCAGTGAAATCTGATGCTATGAATCTTTTCTTTTATTGTTGAATATGGTATTTTTTTCTAAATATAGTATTTTTTAAGTAGGTAGGATTATATTTAAGTGAGGCAATCAGTGAGATAAAAGGAATTTTTGTTTTGTCTTTTGTTTCCTTCTTTTGAATCTTGGTTACAGAAATGTGAGCTTATAAGCACTTCAGCACATAGCAAAATTCCATTATTGGGCCCAGCAACTCTTGTTTCTTGTTTCAGTATATTCTTTCCTTCTTAGCTCCAAACCCTGGCTTATTCCACTGCTCTTGAAGAGACTCACTCAAAGTGCCTTCTATGTGTCCCTATATTTGCATGTATTCTTATGAAGTACATAGTACTAGTTTGAAGGCTGTAGAGTTTTAATTCACATAAAAATCATATGCTATTCTGTATCTTGTTTCTTGTTCTTTTTTAAAAAATCAACAATGTTTTTGAGATATGTCCAAGCTATTGTTGTAAACCTACTATGTTATTTCTGAATTCTATTCCATAATAAGTTTTCCACAGCTTAAATTATCCACTTTCTTACTGATAGATCTTTAGCTTCTCTCCAAATCACTCTTGCCAAAGATAATGGTGTCTTTGTTTAATATCCTTGTACATGTCCCCCTTTTAAGCCTCTTAGGAACCAGTGTGAGGGATTCTATGGGCCAGATACTTAGATGTGAGACTTCTGACCCATAGTGCATATTTATACTTAATTTATCTAAAAATGACCAGATTGACTTTTGATATAGCTATTCTAATTTACACTCTCCAAATCAGTGCTTGTCCTCTTACACCTTGCCAATGCCTGGTATGATTTTATTTTCCATATTTGTCTTTACAGTGGGTAAGAACAAGTATCGTATTATTATTTTAATTTGCACTTTTCTGATTAAGGATAAGTCTGAGTACTTTCTCGTATTTAGTGGACACTCAAGTTTTATTTTTTGTGGGTTTTCTTTTCACATACTTTTGGGTATATTCTTAAAGGACATATATTAATTCACTAAAGAAAAATGCTACCTTTAGACTTGTGGGATTAAGACACCGAAATAAAATGTAGATGATCTCTCAGTAGTTTTGGTCATTATGTCCAAGTTTTTCCTATCTGTAGAGCAACAGTATAGACAAATTCTGGATTCATTGTTTCTCTATCTGATTACAGCATGGAGGATTATTTCATTGTCTGACTCTAAGTTCTTTCCCCTAAACCACTTGACACTGTCACTTTTGGAAAAGACACTTGGGAAGCTTTGTGGCATTTAGAGTCATATTGTATTGTCTGCATAACTGAGTAAATTTTATGTGTTCTGGCAGGATTTGATTTCAAATGGTTAGAAAATGCTTTCTTTGTGGAGCCAATTAAAATAGTGACATGGATAGTACATTATTTTTCTTCCTCTGGAGTGGAACTTCTGTCAGCATTCCTGTATCTTAATTGGCTCTGTTTGAAAGGATATTTTGAAATCCCCCACTGCACTATAATTGTACTTATTTATCCCATGAATTTCCATCTGGTGCCTTTACAATGATTGTTGAAAATTACTTGTCTTGCTCCTTGTTGGGAGCTGAGGTGCAGTGTCATTTGAATTGATGAGGGCAGTACTACTTCAGATGAGGTAGCAATCCACAGTGATGGGCAGGGGGGAATGCAGTTTCTTTGGGTGCAAAGGGGAGAACATGATTTTTATAAAAACACAGTACAGGATGAATTAATAGTAAATCATTAACATGATTTATAGCAGTGATTCTGAAACTTTCTGTGTTCACAGGGCACTTTGGAATATTTATTCTGATCCCTCATTGGAAGAGAATAAAAGACCCCAAATGACTTTGAGCAAGATAACACTATATGAAATAGTTGGTTTCACTGATCAAAATGTCTTACAGACTTTCTAAAGCACCCAGAATTAGCACCTGATTAACTTGGCCATTCTTTAGCCCAGTGCTATAGTTTGAGTTTAAGGTTCACATGCTTCTGGCTTATCTGTCTGTATATTTAGAATAAAGTTGTATAGTGACTTTTGCTTTTATTTTGTATTTAGCTTCCTTAAGGGGTAAAGTTTAACTTTCAATTCAATGAAATGATGCACTGTTAGTTCTAGAAATGACCCTCTACATCATCTAGCTAGATCATGTTAGAAATGAAGAATCTGAGACTCTGAGAAACAACATTTCCTAAAAGTGAAGAATCATTGTTGATCAGCTTCTTAAGTTTTAGGAAACTCTCAAAAGAGAAATATTTCCTTCCTCCAGTTTTTCTGGAGACCTTCCTGATAAATAGGCCATGGAGTCATATGGGTCTTCTTATCTCAGGTTCTTTGGTAATTTCCATCCATCATAAGAGACCAACAAACCCTCAAATGAAAAAGACATGGAAATAAGTGGTTCTTTGGTGTGGTTTTTAGTTTGTCTGTTTCTGGATATTTTATAAATCAACTGATAAACTAATAGATATTTTCAATTAATTATTCTAAATGGTCATATTCCTTAGACTACTTGATCATTAGAGTTAGTCCAGTGTATCTTCCTAGATAAAGAAAAACTGAGAGTATTAGTAGTTAGGAGCACCTGGGTGGCTTAGTCAGCTAAGCATCCAACTCTTGATTTCAGTTCAGGTCATGATCTCAAGGTTGTGAGATTGAGCCCTATGTGGGGCAGGGCATGGAGTCTGCTTAAGATTCTTTTTCTCTCTCCCTCTGCCCCTCCCTACCCCCTGCTCACATGTGTACTCTCTTTCTCTCTCTCTCTCTCTCAATAAAACAAAAACAAACCCAAAAGAAAAAGAAAAGAGTATTAGTTGTAGTTATTGGCTTATACCTGCTTACCATGAAGTCCAGGGATTCCTCATGGGTTACTTGAAATGGTGGTCCCATGGAGAGGAAGGGCTAAGTGGATGGAGAAGGAGGAGTCAAAGAGAATAACTCCACATTATTCACATTTGTTTCAGTTAGATCCATACTGTTTTTTTTTTAAGAGAGAGAGAAAATGCCAAAGCAGGGCAAGGTGAGGTTTTTGGAGGAGGGGTGCTGTGGAGGGAGGGAGGGAGAGAGAGAGAGAGAGAAAGAGAGAGAGGGAATCCCAGCCAGGATCCACACCCATCATAGAACCCCACTTGGAGCTCATTTCAGGACCCGGAGATCATGACCTCAGCTGAAATCAAGAATCTGTTGCTCAACCAACTGAGCCACCTGGTGCCCTTCTTCTTTTTTTTTTCTTTATTATTATTATTATTATTTTTAACGTGCATTTGGATTTTATTTTATAAAGAATTTGGCTGCCACACAAATTTTGAAAAACTGCTAAAGTTCATTTAGGGAGCAGGTAAGTTGAACAGAGACTAGTTCATTATTAGTAGTAATTTTAGCAAGTGTTTCAGGTTAGCGAGTATGGATCTCTTATATGGCAAGAGCTCTTCTGTGGATGAGGATCGTGCCCCTGACTGTTGTTAGGGATAAACTAAGACCTTAAGTCTCATTGTTTGGGAAAAGGATACCAGGTCAAAAGACTCTAGTTCCATGTAAGTAAAAGAATTATCCAAAATCAAAGGATTCATTCCAGAGCTAGAAGGAGTAGATGGAAAGGAATAGATGGAGGGAGGGAAGAAGGGGATTAGAAAGGGAGAGAGATCTTGTGACCTCTGTCTGTCAGACATCTGTCATCTGAAAATTCATAGATCTGTTATTGTGAGGCATTCTAAAGGTGAAATGATACAGTGTATGTAAATTGTGTATGGAAGTGCCAGTATGTATGGAAGGAACTCCATCAGTGGGAATGCCCTTGGTGGGAAATTCAAAGTACCACACCCCATCCTATTAAAGCTTGAAGAGACAAAGAAGGAGAAATAACAGAAATTTCAGCATAATTTAATTTAAAAGACTTTAAAAGTTTTATTTTTATTTATTTTTTAAAAAAGATTTTATTTATTTATTCATGAGAGACACAGAGAGAGGCAGAGACATAGGCAGAAGGAGAAGCAGGCCCTCTATGGAGAGACCGATACAGAACTCGAGACCCCGAGATCACAACCTGAGCCAAAGGCAGATGCTCAATCACTGAGCCATCCAGGTGCCCGGGATTTTAAAAATTTTTAAGTGATATAGACTTACAATATAAATACATTGAAGGGCAGTTTATAGGAATTCACAGATGAATATTGAACTGTTAAATGGTACTAGAGTCACATTCCTAATTCCAGTGACATTTGGGGTTGCTCTTGAGGACAGGCAATCTTGCTGCTTGGTGACTGATTTGACCTAGTACAGAATTCCTATATTCTTAAAAGTTAGGATCTAGAGAGGACTTTTTTGATAGACTCTAAAAGCAGAATCACTGAAGGTATTCTGTATTTGTCACAGTGGGAACTCCTAGAACATGATGAAACTAAGCAACCCAGAATAAGACAGATTAATTGTCCCAGATTAATAACAACCCTTGTTCATTCTAGAATTAATTCATGCTGAAAATAACATTGCAACAATGTCATCAAACATCTCCCTCTCCAATCCTCAAATACCAGAAAAGCTGAGCTAAAGCATTCTGTCCCCTGGGTGGAAATGAAGAGCGTGAATTGTTTGGAATACAGCACGTGGTAATAACAAAGCTACAGGAATTATCTGCAGCTGTATATGTGACAAACGGAAGAAACAAGAAAAGTGGAACACAAAAGAGTGAGAATTGACTTAGCATCATCCTTTGGTTTTGCATCATGATGTCTTCTCTGTGGCTCCAGGCTCTGCTCTCAGTTACTTTAGATCACAGAGATATTAGCCAGTCATGAGTATAAGATATTGTAGTTAGTAAACCAGCTTCAGTTCCTGCTTTGGAAAGGTTTCCAGTCTAGTGGGGGGGGGGGGGATAAATACAGATGAGGCAGTGTGCTGTACAGGGACCAGGTGCCATGCTTGCAGAAGCAGAGTGCTCTATGTGCTTTTGACACTTCCCCAGATGCTGAGAGTTGCAGTAGGTTTCCTGGAGGGAGTCCTATCTGAGCTGTTACCTCAAAAGGGGATGGAAGTTAGCCTGGAGCTAGTCGAAGTAGGGTGGGGGGTTGCAATTGGAAGTGGACAGGGAGGGATTTCTAGGCAAGTCTGAAGTCCTGAGGTAGAAAAAGAGAGCAGAACTAAGGGCTATTGAATAATGTCAGAGCATGGAGAGTTTCAGGGTGGAAGCTAGAGCTGATGCTAGAAAGGTAAACGTGCTGGGCAGACAGTACTAGCAGTGTTAATAGGATTTGGAAGGAGGGGGTAGTTAGTGAGGTGTTTGAAGCAGGGGAGACTCCTGATCCAGCTGTATCAGGACCAGTGACTGCAGCTGGGAGAGACCAGTTCAAAGGTGGTTGTTGTCATCTGGGCTGGAAGTGTGATGTTTTTTGGGGGGAAGTGTTGGTCCTGGTTGTAAAATTAGAGGCCAGAGCCCATTTTTTATTCATGTTTTTCATCCTTTTTCCTAATCCCTTATCTCCAGTATCTACAAAAAAGTTATATGTTAAAAGTAGTTTGAAAGGGCAGTCCAGGTGGCTCAGCAGTTTAGCCCTGCCTTCAGCCAAGGGCGTGATCCTGGAGACCCCGGGTCGAGTCCCATGTCAGGCTCCGTGCATGGAATGGAGCCTGCTTTTCCTTCTGCCTGTGTCTGTGCCTCTCTCTCTCTCTCTCTCTCTCTCTCTCTGTGTGTGTGTGTGTGTGTGTGTCTCTCATGAATAAATAAATTAAATCTTTAAAAAAAGTAGTTTGAAAATTATATAGACACAAATATCAGCTATTAATAAGACAGAAGGATGAAATTGGTCAGGTTACATATAGTACTTTGAAGTCTGATGTTCCTAGCTCTTCTACTGTTGTGATATTTTTCACATGCATTTTTTTATTGATTAATATAGGATTCTAATTTTCTCAATAGTCAAGATATTTAAATTGCTGGTGGGAATATAAATGGGTCTGTCCCCTTTGGAGACCAATTTATTATGTGACATAGTGAGTTTGAAGTTGTATATATATTCCCTGGCCCCATGTCCACTTCAGGCTCAGAGAAAGTCTCACAACAGTTTGCATAAGAGATGTGTATAATGCTGGGGTATTCATCATGCTACTGTTTGTAGTAATGAATGATTGATGAAACCACCTCACAGGCCATTATAGAGAAACTGATAAATAAGTTGTGATTGATTCACACAATAAAATGCTAAAAAAATCTTGAAATGAAATAGATATATATTTCTGTTTACATGGACAAATTAAAAAAACATCAATTCAGGCCAAAAAAAGGGAAATTTTAAAAGAATATACTATGATACTTTCGAAATTTTAGAACTCATAAACCAATATATTTTTATTACTTATGCATGTGTACATGTGTGATAAAATGTACACAAAGGCATGAGAAAACTGAGACAACTTCTGCACCAGTCTCTTTAAAAGTATCCTCGTAGTCTTTAGTATATTTATCTATAAATAGCAAGATAAAGTTCTACCAGAAAATCGATAGAGCTGTAAATTACGCCTTTCTCAGTATAAAAAACCTGAATGTTCCAGATATTACTATGATTACTGCTAGTTTCCACATATTTAGTGCTTCCCATATACTTTTCCATTTATATGCTGGACTGGCCCTCTGGGAGTTAGCTAATGCTACCTTGGGGGATGTGAAAGCAGTGTTTGTCATTGATGACAGCACCTGTTTGGAATAGGTGATCATTTTTTCTCTTTTTCTAGAAATGTGCTGCTTAGGAAATGTTCAATAAAGAAAAAAGAGGGCAGATAGTGTTGCTTTTCTGAACAAAATGCAGTGTTCCATTTGCAATAATGTCTCATTTTAATCTGGATCCATTCTGTCACAAATGTCAGAAACTGAAGTCCCCCTGGCTTAAGACAAAATGAGGATTATCGGCTTGACTCCTGAAAACCTGGATGATGTTTTATTAGGCATGGCCAGATCCAGACACTTAGCACTTCATTGTAAGATCTGTGTCTCTGGCATCACTTCTGAGCAGACAGCCCCAGACTCACATCCTCCCAGTAAGCGATCAGAGACCATCTCCTGCAGGAAAGTCTCGAGGAGGCTTTGGATCGGTTTGCTTTGAGTCACAGGCCCCTTTCTGAAATAGTCACCATGGTACAGAAATTAGTTGGGATCTGGTCAGGCAAAGGAAGTTTGAGGCACAAATTAGAAGGAATAAGGATGGGGACACCTTGGTGATTCAGTGGTTGAGCATCTACCTTCGGCTCAGAGTGTGATCCTAGGGTCCTGGGATCTTGCATCAGGCTTCCTGTGAGGAGTCTGTTTCTCCCTCTGCCTATGTCTCTTCTCTCTCTCTCTCTCTCTCTCTGTATCTCTTATGAATAAATAAATAAAATCTTTTTTTTTTTAAGGAAGGAATAAGGATGGAGTAGTTCATTAAAGGGACTGTGGAGTGATGTGGTCAGGGGCTGGGTCAAGGAGGCATGCTAAAACTAGATGCCACAGAACACCTTTAGTTCTCTTTTATTCGGTTTTCTCCTTCACACCCCTAAAGAAACCGTGTGAGAGATAGGCAATGTGTGTTTTAAGTGTTCTTGAGTTTTGCTGAAGCAAAAAAATTGACTCCTAGGAATGAATGGCCTTTCCCCAGGTGAGACTCTCCTTTCCCACGCTAATATTCATCATCAGTCGCATTTGGCTGAATGAGAATTAGGGAAGCTCCTCTAAGAGATGTACCAGAAATTGCCTTGTTCAATGATGGGCTTAAAGATGAAACCCGTGCTTTCCCACTTTGAGAACATTAGCGATCAGAGCTAGTTCATTAGCTGCCTTAATTTGCGCAGATACTGATGGAAGACGGGAGGACCCACCTTCATCAGAATGCTGCCAGGGTGTGATCTGAGTGCAAGTGAGCTTTGCTATTAAAAGTCCAGTAATGACTTGTGTCGGTTTATGCAGATTTGCACTGCTGGGTTACTCTGTGCCCAGCACTTGGCAATGCCCAGATAACATTTAAATCAGGCACTAAGTGTAATTAAGTACTACCCTCAGCATAGCTCTCCTTTTAAGACATTTTTATTCACCATGATTTAGAACATGACAATTGGGTGAGATTAAAGCAGCAAATTGTGCCTATAAAACAAACCCCTGAAAATAGCAAGGGACTATAAAATTTTATAAAGGGAATACTGCACATGCCTCCAATCCGATAAAACTTTTGTGAGCTGGGAGATTAACTGTGAAATAAAAGTAAGCCAATACAGTATGTGCCACATCCAGACTATAAATTGCATATTATTGTTTAGTATAACTTTTATGTTCCCTCCCCAAATGACTCCTTAGCATCTTGAGAATACCCCCAGACAGCAAACAATTAATTAACCTTCAAGGGGATGAACTCAAGAGACAGTGGGCCATGCTGTGAGTTTAAGGAGTTTGAGTGACAGTATTGTAATGTGATAGTATTGGGTCTTTTGGGGATTTCTGTGGTTCTTGTAGTTGCTACTTTGGTTTCCTTATTTACTTGGTTCATGTTTATATCCTGTCTGATAGAACAGATTTCTGAGGCTGTTGAAAGCTATTAACTTTTTGCTTAGGGTTCCGGGATTTTATGGCTACATGGCACTTTAACCCTCATATACCCCAGCACCACCTTTTAAAAATAAAGAAGCTGAGCCTGCAAGCATTAAGTGACTTGCTTAGCTTTACACAGTAAGGTAAGGAGACACTGGATCCTCCTTCAAGGATAATCATGCCCTGTTCTGTCCTGCCTAAAACTTTGAAGGTTTTCTTCTATTAAAATGGAAACAATATATAGGTATTTTTTCCTGATTTTAATAAAAAAGATTCTTTTTTAGAACATCTAGAAATTCCAAAGAATATTTTGAAGTAAATTGAAAAGAAATTCATCTAAAATCTCACCAATCAGAGATAACCACTTTTAACATTATATTATTATGTATCTTTCCAGCCTTTTACCTATGTACATGAAGAAATATAGGTAAAACTATTTCCTTAGAAAAGTAAGAAATACTTTTTATTCACTTAATAAATTGTGTTTTATTCAATTAATACATTTCTTGGGAAGATTTTTCAAAGGCATGATTTTTAAATTTTTTGTTATGTTGAAATGATATGGCTCTTTAATAATTTGCTTAATTATTAATAATCTGCTTAATTATTCTACTACTGTTTTATTATGGGTCCTTTTTTTCCCCTGGGTCCAGATACTAAAGACTTTTGAAAGTAAAAAATGACTTTGGAGAGACATGAAAAATGACAGATTATTGATGGAACATAAATTTTTTTAATGTTTCATATCCAGAGTAGTTTTATGTGAACAATTGAATCAAGTTTTATGTGATAATATCCAAGATTTTTGTACCAGATAAGATTGGATAATATTATTTCTATATCAAGATAGATTTATAAGTTAAGTAGATTTTTTTATGATTTGAATTTGCTCTCCTGCCAAGTGTATGCTAGATATATAAGTATCAGTCTCTATAACTTTAAAATACTATGTCTATCACTTGGCCTTCTATAGCAGCCATTCATTCATTAATTCATTCATTTATCTGTTTTGTTTTGTGTTTTTTCTTTCACATCCTTGCCTTCTAAGCATATGCCAAGCACCAGAGTGCTTATGGACACATGAAAGATGAATATGGCATCATCTTTTCCTTTGACAGTTTATACTTCAGTTGAAGAATCAGTTAAGTGGGGACACCTGGGTGGCTCAGCGGTTGAGTGTCTACCTTCAGCTCAGAGCATGATCCCGAGTCCCGGGATTGAGTCCCACGTCAGGCTCCCTGCATGGAGCCTGCTTCTCTCCCTCTGCCTGTGTCTCTGCCTCTCTTTCTCTGTGTCTCTCATGAATAAATAAATAAAATATTTATTTTTAAAAAAGAATCAGTTAAGTGAACAATTCACCACTATAAGGCAGAGCAGAACATGGAATAATGGCAAAGCATGGCTTGCTGAAGCATAATTGACTCCTAGGAATAAATGGCCTTTCCCCAGGTGAGACTCTCCTTTTCCACACTAATATTCATCATCAATTGTATTTGGCTGAATGAGAATTAGGGAAGCTCCTCTAGGAGATGTACCAGAAATTGCCTTGTTCAGTGATGGACTTAAAGATGAAACCCTTCACAGTCTGAAGATAAAGGAGGATTTTGATGGAGGATTTTGATGGACACTGATTGGACACTCCAGGCCAAGAGAATAGCAAAGACACAGAAGAGTCAAGATATTGATAGTGCTTGAGGAATGCTGTTGTATTTGGGAAAAGGAAAATGCAGAAGGAGAGAAACAAGAGATGTCAAACCATAAAAATATACTGCTTTTATTTTCCATATTTAAATTCAAAGAGAGAAATATCTTCTTTTCTGATTCTGCTCGTGTCCATCATTCAGGTAGGCAATGAGGGATTATCAAGACTGTAGAATGAGCTGGAGACCAGGGAGTTGTAAGTTCTAGTCTCTTCATGTTACTTAATGTTATATACTACCGTCTCTTTTTTTTTTTAATTTTTATTTATTTATAATAGTCACATAGAGAGAGAGAGAGAGGCAGAGACACAGGCAGAGGGAGAAGCAGGCTCCATGCACCGGGAGCCTGACGTGGGATTCGATCCCGGGTCTCCAGGATCGCGCCCTGGGCCAAAGGCAGGCGCCAAACCGCTGCGCCACCCAGGGATCCCTACCGTCTCTTTTTTTTATTTTTATAAATTTATTTTTTATTGGTGTTCAATTTGCCAACATATAGAATAACACCCAGTGCTCATCCCATCAAGTGCCCAGCTCAGTGCCCGTCACCCAGTCACCCCCACCCCCCGCCCACCTCCCCCTCCACCACCCCTAGCTCATTTCCCAGAGTCAGGAGTCTTTCATGTTCTGTCTCCCTTTCTGATATTTCCCACTTATTTTTTCTCCTTTACCCTTTATATATACTACCGTCTCTTGATCTTAACTGTCTTTTTTTAAATTTAGGCTCTGTTTCTCAAGGGTGAAATGGAAATAGCAAAATAAAATGTAAAGCATGTCCATAATATTTAGATATTGTCACCAAAGAGTGTATCAGTAACTGTTAGAGTTTGCACTGAACCTATTTTGCAAATTTAGGCTTTCCTCTCTCACAATCAAAAAGCATAAAATTTAGAGTAATACTTCAGTTAGCTGGATTAATGGAGACTCTTTGAAATTATTATTGAAAGAGAAATGCAGCTTTATTACTTTCATATACATAATTTGAATTAAGCTAATAAAGAATTGCTTAATAGATGCCCTGATGAACCTGCTTTAATGAATACATGAAAATAATTTGTAATTAGAATAATAATTTTATGCAAATGAGAGCTGACGAGGTTTTCAAGTGCCTGAAGATAGTTTGTTTTCTGAAATAAGATAAAAATACCTTTTAGAGTTATACAAATACTGATTCTTGGATTTGCATGGTGCTTTCTCATTTTTTGAGTATAATACTTAAAAATACACCTTCTCATTTGATTCTCACAACAATTATGATCCGCATAAAATATGTTAGGAGTTTTTAGCCTCATTTTATAGATAAGAAGTCACAGAGACATGGAAGTTAAATAATTTGCCGTAGGACACAAAATTAGTAATTGATGGAACTGGGCCTAGGGCCTAGGGCCTTTGATTATTAGTCTATTGTTTTATATCTCAGCTTATACTATTAATTTTCTTAGAATTTCCTCTGTTTTCTGCTGTAGTATAAATGACCATTAGTACCATGTGTTTTGGACTTTGCATAAATTCAGGAAGCAATAAGGATCAAGGAGCCTTGATTATATTTCTAAAAACAACATGTTATGGTATGGTCTTCCCTTATTACTGCCTCAGTAATTTGAATCAAACCCATAACATCTAAATTCTAAAAACAAAGCTTTACTCCTGTGTTTTTAAGATTAAGTTGGCATTTTCTAGTTTTAGAAGGTATCACCATACGTTTTCAGTTATTAGTGAGGTAGAAAATATCATGGTTGTTTAGAATATACCCCAGAAAGAAAGAGAAAACTTTATATTCTTACTCTTCACTGGTTACTTTCATGAGTGAATATGGGAAAGTGTAACTTTCAGAGGATTGCAATGATTTTCGGCATTGCATTTAGATACAAATCTGGAGACTGATCAGATCTACTATTGCAAAGTTAAGTAGTAAGATGTAAAATACTTCAAATTGATATATTTTAAAGAAATTCATAAATATAATGACAGTTATTATCAAAGTGATTTTTACATGTTTAAATAAAAACATTGCTGTTTTTTTTCCAAATATGTAGATCAAAAAAAAAAAAAAAAAGCAACTCAATTCCCTAAAAACATGAGCAACATGGAACATCACTGTGTCATTTCCTTGTTATATTAGAGAATTGGCATAAAAACCTCTTCCTTCAGGTCTATGCATCAAGATTTGCTGATGGAAATAATAGGTATATTGCTTGTTCTTATATGTCTTTTATATAAAAGCTGGTGACATGCATACTCATTGCAGTATTATGCTTAGGCTGCAATACAGTGATTTTGCAGTGTTCTAAGTAGCATTTTAAATTTCTTTGCACTGCACAAAGCTCTTCTCAGCTATTTAATATAATACTTTCCCATCTGTCTGTCTTCCATGACAACTTTTGAAGGGACTAGTGGAATTTATTTTACAATGAACAAATATATGATTAGGGTTCTGGATAGGATGGAGTGGAGTGACTTGTGGTAGAATAATGCTTTTGTTGAGGACAACCAGAAAATATGGATAACCGTTGAAAATGTTATGCTTAAATGCATCAGAGAATTTTTGAAGTAATAAGAACTAGAATGGCAAAAATTTCAGAGATGGTAACACTATAAAAAGCTGAGCTGATGACTGATATCTGCTTTTTCTCTGGGGAGATGCCCTACTTCTGGCCATGGGTAAGAAGTAGAGGATGGGGCCTCTGCCCAGACAGAGGGATGCTAATAATGTAAAAGAAAACTTAAAGAACTTTTGGTAGTCTTATGGAGTGAAATAAAAAATTAAAAAAAATGGTGACTCAAAACACAGCCTGCTTTTTGCTCATTACCTTTGCTAAATTATGAAAATCAGTGGAATGGCACGGGGGGCAAGAAACAAAATAAAACAAAAAGTCAGGAACTTCTGGGAAGTATCATTGAAACATCAGAGATTAGTGTTCACCAACTATTGGGATAATGATCCTGGTGATCATATTAGCTATTCAGTAGGAAGCATACAAGACTGCACCCTAGAGGGAGCAGACTTCTGGAGGTTGATTGAGCCTTAGTAAAACTATAGCCAGTCTCAGAGCAGATTATTCTTTGGTTGAATAAAGATGATCAACTGTGACTCTTTCTGCTTAGCAGAAAAAAGGGCAAATTTTCTCCAGAGGAAGATAGCGTAATCTGGAACCTCTACAATTTTTAACACAGTGTCTAACATTCATTTAACTATAACTGAGAAAAAATATCAAGACAAAAAATCCATCAATAGAATATATTCACAGGTGATCTGGAAATTGGTGTTATAAGACAAAGATTTAAAAGTGGCTGTGATTCATGTGCTCAAGAAGATAGAGATACTGAGTGGCAATGGATAAAAACATGGATACTTTTACCACAGAAGGAACATCCATAAAAAGAATCGAATGGAAATTGTAGAACCAAACAGTATGATATCTTAAGTACTCAGTAAATGTATTTTACAGTAGAATACAGGGACAATAATCTGGTAGACAGCTCAATAGAACCTGTTCAACTAAAATACAGTGAGGAAATTGAAGAATGTGTAATAGGTAAAGTAAGGATAAGAATTGTAGAATATAATGTAAATATCTAACATACAAGTAATTGGAGTGCCAGTAGTAAAACAGAGAAAGACATTTCAAGATGGTGATATAGAATAATCCTGAACTCACCTCTTCCCAAGAACACAACAAATACATGGCTACATATGAAACAGTTCTCTCTGAAAATGACCCAAAAGCCAGGATAACAACACCCCTACAACAAAGGATTAAAGGGGGCCACAAGCCACAATGAGACGGATAGGGGAAGCAGCCCCATGGTCTTGCAAGAAACCCTACACCACATGTAGTCATCCACATTTAGAAGAGATCTCATAATATGAAACTTGACCCTGAGGTTTGTACTCCACAATAGATATTCTAATCCTTGGGAACTGCATTGGAGAGATGAGCCCCCAAAGCCTGTGGCTATGAAAAAAAATGGAGCTTACTTCCAGGGGAACCATGGGACTATAGGGAATGGAAATTCCACTATTAAAGGCCTTCCACATAGACCCACTCACTGCATGACCAAACACAAAAGCAACAGTTTGAAAAGCACCTAGACCATATGAGAAGGAGATTTACTTGTTAATCTTAAAGTGTTTGCCTGACAATGAGGTACCTGTTAGGACTTTTGCAAGGGATAGAGGTGCTGATGGGTGCTATTTTTGCATTCTTCTTTTGCCTAGTTAGTGCTGGCACCACAAAGGCCATTTTCATACCCCACTCTCTAGCCTGCTAGCTCTGGTGGGAGCACCCCGCCCTGCATGCCACAGCCACAGCCTGCCCCACCACAGCTGGTGAGTATGTACAGCCTACCCACGGGATGCTCCTTGAGTGCTACCTCTGGTGGCCAGGGGAGATTGTGTTTGTGGGCCCCATGGGTTTGAAACAATTGTATACAAATAACAGACTGAAACATACCTCCATTCTTCATTTCTTCATTATTTTCTTGTCCTGGAGCTTTAGCCTGGTGGACAGGCTTCAGGTTTGCCATATCCCAGAAGCTACAGAAGTGGCCCCAGGGAACATGGGCAGGGATACACCACATTAGCATCCCCCCCCCTTGGCTTTTCCATAGTTCATTGATACTTCCAAGAAAGAAGCTTATATCTAAAGCCATGATTTTTGCAACTATTACTCAGGAGATAACTTCACACCTTCTGGTGTGAGGCCAGCAGTGTGGACTCACATGACTCTACTTATTTATATACTTTAAAAGCTGCTGCTTACAGATCTGGCTTATAGTTAGCCTGAAACTAGGCAGTGTTTGAGATCTCTCCCTTTGGAACACTGACTCATTTTAGCACACCCTCAACAACTGAGCACTATCAAGAACAAATCAGGCTATTTAGACAATCACAGAGGTTTGAGAAACAAACAGACTAGGGCAAGGCTGAATGATAAGGTTCATCTCCTACACAGGTCTACTCCTTCAAGACTAGAGAAATAGCTGTTTTGCCTAATACAGAGAAACACACAGAGTCCAGCAAAATGAGAAGACAGGAATATTTTCCAAAGGAAAGAATAGACAAGAGCTCAGAAAAGAACCTTATGATATGGAGAGAAGTAAACTACCTAATAAAGAGTTCAAAGTAATGGTCATAACGATGGTCACTGAACTTGGGAGAAGAAAAGATGAATGAAAGGAGAATTTCAACAGAGATAGAAAAATATGAAGAAGTACCAAATGATACTTGAAGTAGAAGAATGGATTAGCAGCCTGGAAGATAGGGCAGTGGAAATCACCCCATCAGAGTAGCCAATTTTTTTTTTTCTTAAAGTGAAGATAGGTTAAGGGACCTGTAGGAGAACATCAAGCAGAATAACATTTGTATAATTAGTGTGCCAGGAGAAGGAGAAGAGAGAGAAAGGTGTAGGAAACTGTAATGGCTGGAAACTTTTGAAAAAGTAATGGCTGGAAATGTTTGTAACCTGGAGAAGAAAACAGACATCCAGATCCAGGAAGCACAGAGAGTTCTAAATAAGATGAACCCAAAGAGATCCATATCAAGACATTGTACACTTGAAATTTTAAAACCAAGAATATTAAAAACAGAAGGAGAAAAAAAAACTTGTTATGTATAGAGATACGAGGTGATTTTCAGCAGTAACTGTGCAGTCCAGAAGAGAATAGTATGATATATTGAAAGCACTGAAAGGAGAAAACCTTCAAGTAAGAATACTATACTCAGCAAGGTTATTATTTGGAATTGAAGAAGAGATAAAAGGTTTTCCAGACAAGCAAAAACTAAAGGAGTTCATCACCACTAAACCAACCTTCAAGAAATGTTAAAGTGACTTCATGAAGCTGAAAAGAAATGGCACTAATTAGTTACAAGAAAATATGTGAAAGATCTCACTGTAAATTCAAATATATAGTAAAGTTAATATATTAGTTACTAATAAAGTTAATATGAAGGTTAAAACAAAAGTAGTAAAGTTAACAATAACATAACAATTAAGGGATACACCTAATAAAAAGATGTAAAATATGACAAAAACAAAGCATGTTCAGGGGGAATAAAAATGTAGAGTTTTTAGAATGTGCTCAAACTTAAGTTATTTTTAACTTAAAATAGACATATATGATGTTATAGGTGAATCTCATGATAACCACAAAGCAAAACATAACACTAAAGAAAATCATCAAACCACAAAGGAAGAGACCACGAGAAGAAGAAAGGAACAGAGAGGAACTATTAAGAACAGGCAGGAAACAATCAAGAAAATGGCAATAAGTACATGTCTGTCAATCATTACTTTAAATGTAAATGGACTAAATTCTCCAATCAAAAGACAGAGTGGCTGAGTGGTTTAAAAAAATGCTCCTCAGTTATATGCTGTCTTTAAGAGACTCACTTCAGAACTGAGGACACACTAAGGGTGACAGTTAATGGATAGAAAAGATACTTGATGCAAATGGAAGGAAAAAGAAAGCTGGTATAGCTATACTTCTGTTGGACAAAGTAGATTTAAAGCAAAGACTCTAATAAAAGACAAGGAAGAACGTTATAATAATAAAGGGAATATAATATAATGAAATAATAAGGGGATAGAACAATTGTATATATTTATGCATGCAACATAGAAGCATCTAAATGTATAAAGCAAACATTAACAGACTTAAAGGAAGAAATTAAGAGCAATACAATAGTAATAGGGGAACTTAATACCCCACTTACATCAATGATAAATCATCTAGACAGAAAACCAGTATGGAAACATTGACCTTAAATTGCACATTAGACCAAATGGACTTAATAGATATATATATAGAACATTCCATCCAAAAAGCAGAATTCCATATGCATTCTTCTTCAGTGCACATGGTGTATTCTTTTTGTTTGTTTGTTTTTTTTTTTTAATATTCTTTTGGATAGATCATCTGCTAGGCATTAAACAAGGCTCAGTAAGTTTAAGAGGATTAAAATCATATCTAGCATTTTCCAGTTGCAATGGTATGAAACTAGAAATCAATTATGGAAACAAAATTGGAAAATAAGAAGGTAGAGATTAAACAACATGCTACTGAACAACCCATGGATCAATGAAGAAATCAAAAGAGGAATTTTAAAAAACCTGGAAATAAGAAAGCTGTGAAAATGGAAATACAGAAGTAAAAAATCTATGGGATGCAGCAAAAAGATTTTTTGCCAGTAAAGTTGCAGGATAAAAAATTAGTTTACAGAACTTTCTTGTATTTCTGTACACTATAATGAACTATTAGAGAAATTCAGAAAACAATCCAATTTACAATTGCATAAAAAAGAATAGAATATCTAGGATTAAATTTAATGAGTGAAAAATCTGTACATTGAAAGCTACAAGACACTGACAAAAAAGACACAAATAAATTGAATGATATTTCATTTTCATGAGTTAGAAGAATTAACATTGTTAAAATGTTCATACTACTCAAAATAGTCTATAGATTCAATGCAATCCCTATTAAAAGTGGAGGCATCACACTTTCTGATTTCAATGAATACTACAAAGATCTAGTAATCAAAACAGTATGGTATTGACATAAAAATAGACACATAGGTCAATGGAACAGACAAGAGAGTCCAGAAATAAACCCAGATATATATGGTCAATTAATGTATGACACAAGAGCCAGGAGTATACACTAGGGAAGAAATAGTCTCTACAGTAAATGGTGTTGGGAAAACTGGACAGCTATGTATAAGAGAATAAAATTAGATCACTATCCTATACACAAAACTAACCCAAAATGAATTAAAGACTGACATGTAAGACTTGAAATCATAACACTCCTAGAAGATAACATAGGCAGTAAGCTTCTTGATATAAATCTTAGCTATATATTTTTTTGAAACTTCAAAGGCAAGGGAAATAAAAAATAAACAAGGGACAATGTCAAACTAAAAAGCCTCTGCATCTTTGCATAGTGAAGGAAACCATCAGCAACATGAAAAAGCAGTCCTACTGAATGAATGATTTATGCAAATCATATATCCAAAATGTATAAAGAACTCCTACAGGGGATTCCCGAGTGGCTCAGCGGTTTAGCACCTGCCTTCGGCCCAGGGCATGATCTTTGAGTTCTGGTATTGAGTCCCATGTTGGGCTCCCTGTGTGGAGTCTGCTTCTCCCTCTGCCCCCCCATCTCTCATGAATAAATACATGAAGTCTTAAAAAAAAAAAGAACTCCTACAACTCAACAACAACTATAGAAAACAAACAATCCAATTAAATAGATGGAAAATCTGAATAGACATTTTTCCAAATAATACATAGATTCAATAGGCACAGGAAAAGATGGTCAACATCACTAATTATCAGGGCAATGCAAATCAAAACCACAATGAGATATCACTTCACACCTGTTAGAATGACTATTCTCAAAGAGGCAGATAACAAATGTTGGCAAGGATGTGGAGAAGAGGGAACCATTGTACACTGTTGGTGAGAATGTAAATTGGTGTAGCCACTGTGGAAAACAGTATAGAGAGTCCTCAAATAATTTAGAAAATTGCTATTCCACTGCTGAGTATTTATCCAAAGAATATGAAAACACTAATTCAAAGAGATATATACACTCCTATGTTAATAGCAGCATTGTTTACAATAGCCAACATATGAAAAGAACCTAAATGTTCACTGATGGATGAATGGATAATGATGTGATATATGCAAATATATATATATGAAAAAAGGCATATACATATATATGTATATATTAGCCATAAATAGGAGGAAATCTTGCTGTTTGCAACAACATGGATGGACCTTGATGGTATTGTGGTAAGTACAATAACCCAGATGGAAGAAAATACTATGTGATTTCACTTATATATGGAATCTAAAAAAAAACCAACAAGAAATGAACAAACAAAACAAACTGATGAATATTTATATTTTCTAGATAAAAGAAAAAAGGGAACATTATCCTGATTTCATAATTCTTTAATGCAGAGAGTCTAAGGACTTTTAATAAAGTTAGGAACCTAGGTATTCTACTGTACTAAAAAATAATTCAAAAGGAATTTTAACCTTTATAACAATTTTTGTTAGAAGAATGAAAAATTAATTCCTTATATGTATTTGAAATACATAATCATACTGAAGACTGATTTGTGTCTGTCATCTTAAAGAGGAGCCAATATAACTATTATTGGACTTTAGTAAATTTTTATATAAGTGGTCAGAAGTACAGAGAACTGTACTTCCATTGAGTTCTATGATTTAAAGTTCTTTTGATCATGAATGTCTAAGAGTAAAAATTACATTGGTTTGGGATTTAGAACTGGGTAAACATTTTGGTGCAAATTACCTGTGACCTAAGACAAAAAAGCTAGTATCTTAGAGCCAGTGTTTCTTTATCTGTCCAATGAGGACATTGGGTTTGAAGATCATTAATACTCCATGTAGAGACGCCCGGGTGGCTCAGCAGTTGGGGGCTTGCCTTCGGCCCAGGGCATGATCCCAGAGTCTCAGGATCAAGTCCCACATTGGGCTCCCTGCATGGAGCCTGCTTCTCTCTCTGCCTGTGTCTCTGCCTCTCTCTCTCTCTGTGTCTCTCATGAATAAATAAATAAAATCTTTAAAAAAAAAAAGACTCTGGGTAAATCTGATGAAATCTGAGCTGTCTTTTCGTTCTACCTTATTGAGAGAGGAAAATGGCAAGTTGTAGAGTGATTTTTGTAGGCATTGAGTTGCCATAATTATTATCACCCCACGAAAGCCATCCTATGAGTGATACTACTGATTTGCTCTATACAGCAAGGCCAACAGGTGGGCCTTGAGAGAAGTGTGAATTCACAAACTCTTGGTTTCTTTCCCTAGTTGTTACTAAGCCAGTGGGAAAACAGGCAAGCCCCGAAGGGAACACATTCTCTAGGTCACCACCTTTAGATACCTACTTTGACTTAAACCCTTCTCTGTATGTTCTCAGACTTAATCTCTGTCCATAAACCTCCCATACTGCCACACACAATTCTTTTCCTGTTGTTTCATAAGAATGTCAAAACTATTGAGTCTCTCATTTTTATTATGCCAGTGTCCTCAAGTACCTTGCTGACAGCCACCTGTTATAACTGACTAATATTTACTTTTTTTCAGATATTTTATTTTGAACTAAGTGGCACAAAGTATTTCCAAACATACCAGAACCATGTGGTTATACATTTTCCTTAATGATACCTCTAACCAAAATTATTTGATCAATTATTTAACTTAATACTTTTTCCAACTTGAGTACAATATATTTACCTTCAACAAATACCATGTATCATACTCTTTCTCTGGAACAAATTGCATAAGTTTTAATATCAGTTTTTATTATTATTTTATTATTATTATTTTTTTAATATCAGTTTTTAAAATAGTAGTAGTTGTATGGTGTGTATTTTAACTCATTTTACCAGTTTACTCTAGAATCTGTTCCATAATCAGAATATGCATTACTAAATTGCCTTCCTTAGACAAATTTTCTTTTCTAATGACACATGCCATGTTGGCACTGTTTTCATCAATGATCTCAGCCTCTGTCTGTGGGAGGCGATAGACGTGGGGGTTCCAAAAACAGCTGCATGAGGGATGCTTTCAGAAGAGTACATTTAAAGCTAAGGAAATGAGATGATTTTGGCTATGCTCTTTTTCTGCATCCTGCAATCTTGCCTTGGGGATTTTTAGGGGAAAACAGCTTCACCATGATTCGTAAACCATTGTGATGACATGCGTGTGATACTTCTGTTCATTCCAAATGCCTATTGAATAAATGATCTGTAGAGGAAACGTAGGGAATAAATTCATGCATGTATGTAAACATTAGTTTGTCTTTTTCTTTGTTTTCTAGGTAATTCCTGAGCAATTTTTAGATGTTGTTACTTTACCCACAATAATTAAATTACTTCTTATATTAATTTGATGAACAGCTCATCATGGTAGTCTCTACATCATCATTGTTCCAGGGACAGAGGCCTCTCTCTTTGGCCAGACATCTTTCAGTGTACCTTTTAAAAATATATTTAATAAGCAGCCCATGATTCACATATCTGATATGCATTTTATACTAGAAGGATTAAAATTGAAATCCGAACAATTGCCTAATTAACGTAGAGGTTCTACTTTCATTCTAATAATAATTACTAATCCCTGTTCTGCTATTTCAAATATAGACGACTGCTATTCTCTGGTAGCAAAATACAATCCCAACCAAAATGCATTCTTTTCTTCATTATAAGCATAACATTGTTCCCTTTCTACTTTCCTGTTACTTCCTACAAAGGACAATAACTTTTATTTCCCTATCTTCTTTGCCTTCCATACCTGCAACATAACTCTTCCAAATGCCTATATCACCTCCTTATTCCTACCTCCTACTTCCTTTTTAATTTTTTTTTCTGGAATAGTTTAAGAAAATGAATCCCCTTTATAGGTGCCTGTTTCCTAAATCCCTCCTTAGCATTCATATTCCACATGCCCTGAGAGCTTTCTCATTACTTTTCAAAGCTCAGTGCTATATCCCCTTTAGTTTATCTTCCCTCTTCTATTCTTTTCTTCAGCTTGGGTGCCTTTGTTGTTTGCTTAGAGTATTTTTTTCAGGTATTCCAGATTAGGCATGCGTGTGATATACTTTCTCAGTTACTGCAAGTCCTAGATGTTCTTTCTTCCACTGTGATTGGTGAATTATACCTTGGTGGGTAGAAAGTTCTTGAGTCACAGATCTTTTATAAACATAGTCAGTTGATGCTTTGGCTTCCAGTACTGCAGATGAAAAGTCTGATGCCTATCTGAGTTTTGTTTTCTTTTTAGGTGAACTGTTTTGTTTTTCCTGACAGTTTGTAATACTTTTTAAATTCTTAAACTTCATACATCTTATCAGAATAAGCCTGGGATTGTGTGTGTGTGTTGTGGTGGTAGTTTTTTGTTTTGTTTTGTTTTGCTTTTTTCCATAGTGCTGCTTAAAACTCACAAGCCCCACAAGCCCTTTCAATTTCAGGTTGAGAAGTCCAGTCCAGGGAAGTATTTTTGGTTTTGCGTGTGTCTTGGTTTTCCTAGTATTGGTTCCTAGGAATTAATTGCTGTGATAGCCTTTCTGTCATCTGTCCTCATTTTCCATTTGTATTATGTTACATCTTTCATCTTAGTTTCTTAGTACTTTCCTTTGTGATCTTCACATTTTATTATTTTCTCTTTGTTTTGAACCTTGAAATAATTTCTATATTCCATTTTCTGGGCTGCTCATTATTATCTCAGCAATCAATTTATTCTCATTTTTAGTTCTTTTATTTAATTTTGTAGTTCAGAACTGTGTTTTTAAGTTCTAGGAAGTCTTTTGATGTTTGCACTTGAATCTTTCTAGAAACTTAATTATTTTGCATTGAAGTGCATTCCTCTCTTCTAGGAGTGCCCGTTTACCTGGTTCACTTTTCTAGTTGCTTGGCCTCCCAAGGTATTTTTCTTGGTTGATTCATTGGGACTCAAGTTTAGTTATGAGAATATTCTTAATTGTAGATCATCTGTATTTGGTGGTGGTGGGAAAATAAAAGCGATTTCTTGCCTTGCGAGTAAAGGGCTTAGGACTATTAAACTCCTTTTACTACAGTAGTAGGAAACCACTTCACAATCTGATCTCCCTCTGCACTCCAAACCATGAGAGTAGGGAAGATGTATTATATCCATTTAGATCCCTCCTGGACATTGAGTCGTCAGGGAGACTTAGCATTCTCAAAACAGATAAAGTTGAACTTCCCTCACCCTACACTGCTGAGCTCTAAAGATCTGGAATCAGCATGCTTTATATAGGGCTCTGAAGCTCTCTGGCACTTGTGCCAAATTTGTTCCAAGTTCATTGCCCTGGGATTTCACTAGATTCTGAGTCCTGCTAAACATCTGATAGTAGCTACTGAATTTAGAGAGGCAGAAGGCTAAGCTGATGGTGGTGGGCAAATAGTATAGGTCATGTTTTTAGAACACTTGTTCAGTTCCTTTATAATAATAAAAATTTATAAATTTATAATTTTATTAAAATTAAAAAAACTAGTATGAAATAATATGTACAATAAGTACTACTAGTAGTAGGCTATAAATTTCCATATTTTTAAAAAAGATTTTATTTATTTATTCATGAGTGGCAGAGAGAGAGAGAGAGAGGCAGAGACACAGGCAGAGGGAGAAGCAGGCTCCATGCAAGGAGCCTGATGTGGGACTCGATCTCGGGTCTCCAGGATCACACCCTGGGTGGAAGGCAGCGCTAAACTGCTGAGCCACCTGGGCTGCCCAAATTTCCATATTCAACCTGCCACAGATTGCATTATATAGGTGTTAACTTAGAATTGTGGAGAAAGAATTCTAGAGACTTGGATTCAAGTAGTGGCTCTGACATTAATCAACTGTGAGTTATTAGATAGGCAATTTAACCCCTTTGTACCTGTTTCTTTTCTGAAAAATCAGAATAATTATAGTAATGCTCTTTTGAAGTTGAGATACTTAAGGGGTTGATACCTAGCCCATTACTCTCTTCTTCCACTAACTTTGTCTCTTGGAATTGCTTTGCCAACAGCGCTAGTCTAGCAGTTCTACTTGTACCATAGGACCTCCTTTCCCTAGGAACAGCTGGTGGGGTTAGGAGTAGACATGCTGGATTAGATGAAAGTAATTTGCCCAGAATTGGGGATTTTAGAGATTCTTTTAGTCCCAGCATGCCACCTGAGCCAAGGGCAGGCTAACATTAGATGCTAAGGATATTATTGTCGAGTGGCCAGCCATCTCAGCCACATGTAAGGAGAAGTCAGAGTCTGCTGGCACAGAGATGATAGCAGATAAATCCCAGATTGAGAGAGAATGACATAGGAAGAGTATTTCCTTGGTTCCTGGAGGTTTTCTAGTTCTTGGCTTTATTCTTCCCCATAGGCTTGACTGAATTTTCTCTTCTTGGAATTCATGAGTTTGCTTCTAGATTAGATTTATTTCTACTTTTCTGTGTCATTAAGTTAGTTTAGGTGAGTTTCTGCTGGTCTGAATTAGAGGATTCGTAAGACACTTCTCCTTATAACTGGCCAAGTGAATGTATATAGAAAATGATAATGAAAAAATATGTTAAAAATAATCAAAATAATAAAGAACCAACTTCTCCCTATTCTTCTGGACAAATATATTTGCTTAAATATCTGTAATTTAAATAATTTATGTGTATTTTTATTCATTTATGTTTTATTTGTATATATTTTATCAGCATCTCCACTTTAAAATGGGCCATTAGTCTTGTCTCCAAGGTGTTCCAGTCAGAAGTTGGAGCATTTTTTAGCAAATAATTGAGATGAACTTTGGTCACATTTTGGAATCAGTATTTCTTCAGTATTTCCAGAGTTACAGTGAAAGTGGTGGAAATAGCCAATATGCTGTCTCTTTGAAATCCAGCCTCCATCTACTACTCACAGGTATTTCCTGCTTGAGGGATCTGTCTCCTTTGGGGAAATAGTGTATTTTTCCATAAAGAGAAAGCATGTCCATAGAAAAAGAAGTAGTTTCAACTTTGACAGTTTCCCTGAAACTTGTATCCCTAGGAAAGAAAACATTGCAAAATTCATTATTTCCTTAAGAGTCTCTACATTAGTGTTCCACAAGCCATGAAAAACAATAGCCAGGAATAATCCCTTCCTCTCTCTTTGAAGTCATTTATCCAAGATGAAAATAGGAAGAAACATCATCCCTAACTTCACGTCAGTCAGTGTCCAATCAGGAAAACAGAAATTGCCCAATGTATTTCAACAGAAGGGATTTAATGGTGTAGAAAATTCATTACATGGGTGACAGAAAAGTTGAAAGAGCAACCAGGGGCACGAGGCCATCCAGGGATTAATAGGAAGCTTGAAGAGACCAGAGGAGGGAGTATTATCAAAGTCCTGATGTCAGAGTCCACAGGAGCAAGAACATGGGCAGGGATACACTTATAGGAAATTGGACTGTGGAGAGGGGGTGCTTGGATCCATGAAGGACAGATGCTTTCCAGAGAAGAGACATTACACAAGGCAGAGTAAAAGAGAAATAAATACTCTGACTTATCTCCTTTTCCCACATTCTAGTACCTGTCATTGGATGAACCTACCTCCAAGGCAATTGGCCAAAGAGCCCATGAGATGTGGTTCCTTGAGATGCAGAGCAGGGGAAGGACAGGAAATGGATCTGAGAGCTAGCAGGCAAAGTCCACCAGATAGCTCCTGGAATGATTGAAATATCAGTCATAACTGAATCTTTCTATTTATATATTTTCAAGGTAAATCTCCAGGAGGGAGATTTTAGCTTTGGAAATAGTTTTTAGCAGGTGATGGTACTACCTTAATAGGGAACATAGGAAATATATAAGGTCATTTGTTGTTGTTTCTAAAATGATTGTGTGTGTGTGTGTGTGTGTGTGCAAGATACTGGTATCTAAAGGATTACAATGCGTGGGACAGTGCCATGAAAAAATCGCCTCATCCACATGCCAGTTGTGCCCCATGGAGAAACATGGTGATTTTATGTTCCAGTCATCTGAAATGAAAAGAGCTGGCTCAAGAAGCAATAAGTGCATGGTCATTAAAGGATGTCAGTTAAAGCCTGAATAGCCCTTGGCAGGAATATTGTAAAGAGGATAAAGAACTCAGATAGTGAGGGCAGAAAATGGGGTTGGAGTTGGGCTTGACCTCTCAGTCTCTTCTATATTTAAAGATTATTTTTGGTATTTATGAAAACAACGACATTTATTCATTGCCTGTTATGTATCAGCTTTTGTGTTGAATGCGTTATACATTATCTCATAATTCCTTCAATAAAACAGTGAGGAAGATAAATAATACTGTTACACACATTTTATAGATAAGGAAACTAAAGTTCAAAGGAGTCAATTGACTTGCCCAAATTGCTCTATTAGAAAGTGATGGAGGAGGAACAGGGATCCAGATCTGCCTGACTTTAAAATCTGAGTCCTTAGTCAGTCAATATGCTCTGAGGCTTCCCTGTTCTAGTTCCTATGCTGTCCTTGTCTCTCCAGGTTTTGAATTTTCCCCTTGGGATCTATGTTATGCATTATAATTGTATCACCTGTGTGCCTCTAGTTGTGGTTGTTGGTGGTTAGGGCTCAGCTGGTCCAGGAAGCTATTCAGGAGAGACTCAGATTTGGCAACTATCACTTGGCTTCTGGAATGTTAATTTCCTGACATATGACCCTGTTGTTTGTCCTGATGCCCTGGAGTTTATTCATTACTCACCCTGACCATCTTTTGCCACTCATGACTGAGTGCTCTATGCTGACCACTAGCAAACTGAAATTTTCAGAAAGTTTTTGTCTTGGCTGTGCTTTTATTCTTCATGCAAATAGAGCAAATGGAAATTAGCACACCCAGGAGCCCTATACTGTCATTCATTCACATAAATATTTATGAAATACCCACGGTGTACCAGGCATGTGTACAAACATAGATAGAGCCTCTCATTCCCATAAAGTTTATACTCCAGATGCTGTGCTGCCCAGTGGAGCCTTCCACACCATCCAGTGCATTAGCCACTAGCCACATGGGCTTCTTGAGCTACTGCAATGTGGCTAGTGGAACTGAAAAATGAAATTTTTCATTTTGTTACATTTAAAATTTAAATACTGTATTTGGACAGTGCATGTCTAGAGGGGAAAATAGAATATTATGAAAAAGGATATATGCTCATTTAACGTTATGGACTACCTGTAATAGGCAAATCAAGGGATAGAAAGAAGAATAAGACTTGGCTGATTGGAGTCCACAGAAGAGGAGGATATCAACATTTCAATAGATATCTATTATGTGTGTAGGTTGAAACATAATTTTTTTTTAGGTTTATTTTTATTTTTATTTTTATATTTTTTTTAATGATAGTCACAGAGAGAGAGAGAGGCAGAGACATAGGCAGAGGGAGAAGCAGGCTCTATGCACTGGGAGCCCGATGTGGGATTTGATCCCGGGTCTCCAGGATCGCGCCCTGGGCCAAAGGCAGGTGCCAAACCGCTGCACCACCCAGGGATCCCAGGTTGAAACATAATTTAAAGCAAACAGGTTCAGGGAAAGTGAGGGAGTGACTGGTAACCTGGAAAATTAGGGGCTGTTTCAAGGACAAGGCGAATTCTGAGTTTGACCTTGAGAAATGGAAGAGTTGGCTGATGGAGGGCCAGCATATCTGGTAGGGCAGAGTTTCTCAATCTGGGTACTACTTTGGGCTATAGGTAATGTTTTAGTAATAGGTATTTTGGATTGGATAATTCTTTGCAGGGGTGGCTGTCCTCTTTGCATTGTAGAACATTTAACAGCAGCCCAGGCCTCTACTCACTAGATGCCAATAGCACCATAACCCTCATTTCTGTCACCCCAAAATGTCTCCTGTTCTTGAGAAATAGTCTCTGAAGGAATAAGCTCTGGTTGAGAACCCTTAATGTAGAGGAAATGCTGTGTGAAAACCATAGGTGTTAAATATGGGAGTGTCAGTCATTTAAGGTGGGAGCATGTGTGGAGAGGATGGGGCTAATGAGAGTGAGCACATTGCTCGGTGTGGCATCAAATCTGAAAAAGCCTCAGACAACATCCATGCAGTACAAGCTATGTTGTAAGCAACAGAAAGCCAGTGGAGACTTTTATGGTAGAAGAGCAAGAGGATGGATTTGTTATTTTGGAAGCAAACCTGAAGTGGAGAGTTCTCCAGCACATAGTGCCAAGTGGGAAACAAGCTAGGTTGAGGAGCAATTGGAAGCATATTATACCAGGGCTGATGCCATGGCTTGTGCCAGCACCTAGTGAGGGCTTGGCCAAAGGTTGTGATAGCTGAAAAGGGGAAGAGGTTGGCATAGCTACTCAACAACATTTAAATAAACAAGTCTTTCAGTGATGTCTTGACTAACATAAGAACTGACAAAACATCCTTGGAATGACAGACTTTGAAGACATTTATGTGATTTTTTAAAAAACTCTGTGTTCTGCATTTTATATTCTCATTAGAAATGAAACTCTTTTCCAGAGTGATTTTATGTGTACACTTGTTGAATTAAGCATCAAAAAATATTATTTTTCCTACTTTCATGTTTATTGCTATATTGAGACAGGGTAGGTAAGAATATGATTTTCATCTTAATTTATAAGAAATTCTGATGAATTTGAATATATATGTAATATATATGTACTTATATTGTGTTATGTGGGTATAGTATGATAAATGTTAGCTATTATGATGAACAGTTTGAGTATTGGGGAGTAATGCTTGTAATTACTTGATATAAATGTCTTAAACCATAGAAGACAGCAGTGAAAGGATAGAAATTCTGTGGTTTTTAGTTCACTGCTTCTCTTAGAAAACATTTTGCTATTGTGTTAATTTCACTTGTAAGTCATGTGATTAGTTCATTTAAACCATCTACTGTAATTTAGAACATACAGTAATTAGTACAGAGGGCTTATAAGCTGAGATTCTGAATATTCAGGGCTAGATTGATCTCTAGGGAACATACTATATCAGCATTGAGACTGTAGCAGTGAATCAACAAGTGAATGGATAAATAACACATGTGCATGGTATATAGATACATACATTATATATACAAACAAAAATATCTGCTTAATTTACTTAGGTTAAGTGCAAAAAAAGAAATGTCTCTAGAGATGTTTCTCTTTTCTGAGATTTAAATGCTTAATGGCATGAAGTGCAGCCTTTCCTGACTGAATTCCCATCCCTTTCCCATTAGTCCAGTGGTTTATTAGCTCTTAATTTATTCTATCTTGTTCATTTAAATCCTTGTGAAGTTAAACAATGTACTGTATAGATTGCCATTAAAAGAAAGTGTGTTTGGGATCATTGCTTCCTTTAGAGTGATGGTGCTTCTACAATAAGAGAGTAAGCTCCTTGAAGGCTGAGACCACCTCCAGTATGTTCTTACATGAATTTTCTAGAAAAAAAATTTGGATTCATTTGTGTTTTATTTTCTCTAATGCTCCAGCTTGTAGTTAATATACTTCAGTGTTGGTCCAGCCAGTAGGTTGTGTGTATAGATATTAAAACAAAGCCAAATGCCAAACTGTCAGAGAATTGTGTTTTTTTATGGTAGAACTGTGATCCGTTGCTTGAAATAAGTTCATAAATCCCATGAAACATTCCCTCTGAGCTTTCTTAGATTATATTTTTTAAGTGCAGCCCATAAAATATTTCTTGGTCATTTCAAGTATTTTTGTTCAAAAGAAAGTTTTTCTTGTTTTATAATATAAAGCATTTGGTGTATTCTTATGGGAAACAGGTACTTATCTATTTATTTGTTTGTTTTCGGTGTAAGATGTTTCAGACCCTTTAGAATGCAAGATGCTCCTCCCAAAAGACTCCTTTTATTGAGAGAGGATAGTTTTCTTTTTTACCTCTTAGGCTTATCCTGGGGTTGGGTGAGTAGGTTCTTATGGACCAAAGATAGGTAATTTGGAAAGAAAGCTGGATTTATTCTAAGAGACAAAAATAGCACCTTGTATTAGTAATATGTTGGCTTTTTGGATGTATTTAACTGAAATTGCTATGTCAGATAAAAATTTGGATAAATAAAATTTAAGATATGAATGAATGAAGCTGCCATTGGCACTTAAAGACCTCTCTAGGAGTTCTGAGGGTGCTGTCCTGCTTTTATAATTTCATTTCCCAGACTTGTTTACAGTTAGGCCACATATCCCCTGGGCTTCCTCCTTCTACTCAGAGTGAGAACTTATAGTTGGTATCTTGCCACTTGGTGATTTATCTTTTTTTTTTTTTTTTGCCTTGTTTTTGGCATTTAAAAAATTTTCATTTATTTCCAGATCTTCTTTCTGGCCACTGAATAGCAACACCCACCAAAGTGCTATTTTAAAAGGTTCTTGTGTAGCATAAACAGTTGCTGGATGGTAAATCAATCTGGTTGCATTTTGTTTTCATTAACCCTTTGTACTCATCCCCATTGGTAGGGAGAGTGAAGAAGGCTCATGTGAGGCAGACAGAGGTGCTGACACTCTGCTGTCCTGAAGAATTTGCTCTCTTCGTACAGTACCTACCAGGTAACTTTTCTATCCCATAACTCCTCCTCACTCAGGAAAGTCCAGTGGCGATAGGATGCTGGATAATCTGACCCATTGGTGAGAAGTAGATAAGGCACAGAGTCATTTACTTGAAAATGAAAGAAGCATAGAGATTATCTAGCTCATGGGTTGTCATTTTGACTTTAGCAGAACTCTTGAGCAGGTAACGTCTTTCATAAAATAGTGATGTTTGAGACAATAATGATAATGATAGAAAAACTTACTGAGTGCTTTCCAGTGCATTTTGTTCTTGTAAGAAACTGGGAAGATTTGAAAAATAATGTACGTGCTAAAGTCACATAGTTATTGAGAGATAGATATGGGTCTTGGCTGTCATAGAGTCACCTTCACCAACTCTGGAACTCTCTATTTGTAGACGTCTTTACTTGATAACTAGGTCCATTACACATTATTGCATTAGCTGCTGCCACTCTGGTATCTTATATGAGCTGGATACATTTAAGTATATTTTAAGAGAACTTGGCTATCCTGTTGTGAACTCATAAGTGTAGAGCTGATAATTGGCCAGTTAGCTGCAAGTCTCTGAACTGTTTCTGAGAGCCAGCCAGGCACAGTGCTAAGAGATGAGGTCTATCTCTGCCAATCTCAGGAAGCTCACAGACTGGTGCCAGGGATGATGTGATACATTTTGATTAGAGTGGTTATATCAGGAAGTAAGAGAGAGAATATGTAGAAGAAGAATGTTTGTCCATCTCATTGTGCTTTAGTCCATATAACAAAGAATCACAGATGCATAGGCTTGTAAGCAGCAGACATTTATTTCTCAGTTCTGGAGTCTGGGAAGTTCAAGATCAAGGTGTCTGCAGAGTTGGTGTCAGGAGAAAGTCAGCTTCCTAATTTGTAGATGGTTGTCTTCTCCCTGTTTCTTCACATGGGGAAAGGGACAGGGGAGCTCCCTGGGGTCCTATTTATAAGGGCACTAAATCATGAGGGTTCTACCCTCATGATCAAATTACCTTCTGAAGGTTCACCTTCTAATGCTATCACATTGGGCATTAGGTTTCAACATAGGAATTTTGGGATACATGAACATTCTGGCCTGTAGCACACTGTTAACTGCAAAGGGCAAGAACAGAACTTATTCTGGCTGTGTGTTTAAAATTATTGAGAAGAACCAGGAGGTGATGAATATAGTAGGTTATTGAGGAAACTAGCCTATTTAGAGACATTCTTGGCTAAACTTTGAGGTTAGTGTCACCAGCCTTTTTTAACAAGAGTCTTAGTATCACTGATTCTTTGGGTGGGTGAATGATCTTGCTGACTTGCTTCTATTTCCTGATTCCTGAATGTATGATTGTGCATTCTCAGTTGACAGAAAGAATGAAGAGTGGGAGGGGACGGAAGAATAGAGGCAAAGAGAAGAAAAGGATACACAATTGGTAAAAGAATTGTGTGAACATCTTGGGTCCTGAATGAACATCAAGTATGCATAAACGTGGCAATGGATATTTATGATTACTTCAGGAAAGCATTATCTTTCTTTCCCAAAGAGTTCTTAAATGAAAACATAACTCAGTAAGAGTCATTTGATGGAAGACTTTCTGGAATGTGTGATCCTGGCAAGTGAATAGATGTCTTTAGGCCTTGGTTGTCTCTTGTATAAAATGAAAGGGTACAATGAAATAAACCTCCCTTTTCCATGATAATATTCTCTTCTCTGTTTCCTTCCTCTTGGCTTAAAAGTTGGTCATTTATTGCTGTATGAGTTAATTTATCCAGGGTTATTACTTTCATTAGATGTAATTAACAAAGAATGCAGATACTTTGATATTTTTATTTTCACTAAAGATAATGGGGATATTAATTTAAGATTGTACAATCTCCAATAAAATAAGCCATTATAATTTTAATGTCATTGCTTTAAACTTACTACACCATGTGTTCCTGCACTTATTTTTTTTTTCTTATCAGATGCTCTTTTCTTATGTTCCTTAATTTCTATGCAGAAGCCAACACACCTTTTAATAATTTGGACTTTTGTCTTGCTCTTTAAAACTAAAACAAAAGCTTTGCAAGATATTTACTTCTAGAAGATTGTGTATGCTATTTTAGTGTTGTTTTCCCTTTTCTTCCAAATGTCAAGCCAATTTTAGGAGCATTTTAAAGGGTTGTAGATACCTCTGTCTGTCTGTCTATCTAATAATAACATAGGTATCTTCTTTGATTGGTTGAATCAATTATGTTAGTTTACTTTCATACAGTTACAATTAACCTTCCTAAATTCAATAAATATTAAATGTTGATAAAATCCATAAAAAATGTTGGGAATGGGAAAACTAAAATCCATAAAAAATGTTGGGAATGGGAAAACAATAGCCCCATGAAAGTTAGATATATAAAAACTTTTGCAGTAAAGCATGGATAAAAAGATTTGGCTTAAAATATCAATTATTTGATTTTGGGGGGCAAAGAGATTTTCTTTGAGTAATATTCCTTCAATGTCTGCTTTTTACTGATAAATTCCATTAAGTGCTAGATTGTAGATCCCAAGGGACTACAAATAAATGATTATGTTTTCCAACAATGCCCCTTTCTGTTTGTCATTTAGCCGATGCTGGATATAATGCTCATCTGTGAAATTATGGAAGAGGATGTCTATTGCACAGAACCAGAAATGATGTCAAGATTTTAAAAACTAACATTCAGTTCCATGCCTGGAAATTGATAGTCACTTGAAAGGTATTTGTGAAATAAACCTGGATACTTATGAATAGACATGTTCCTTACAGAATAAATTGGGCCAAGAAAGAAATACTGATCCTGGGCCTATTGGTGAGAAAGCTGCCGAATGTCAGTTTGATCTCACCATGATAATTTCTTCCTGAAGGCAGCAAGCTGGGGATGAGCATCGTCAGACCAGGAAAAACCAAATAAACCATCATATATTTATAATCTAATGTTATTGCCAGTTCTTAATTTCCGTAAAAAATTTCCATCACCAAAATCAGGTATTCAGCTGAATTCTGCCTTTAGCATATCAGCAGAGAAAGAATTAATTAGAAGAGCAGTCTGTTTGAAACATAGGAAGTCCACTTCAATGCTACAGAGACACTGAAGTGTTTCTCAGAGTATCATCACCTTTGAAATCAGAAGCAGGTATGATGTTAATTATAAGGTGGATTCTCAGAATCCACCAGACTATTTCAACATAATATTTGAAAACACATTCAGAAATCTGTATATTTTAAATGTTCTCCCAGGATGTCTTCAGTTGCTTAAACAACCATCCCCAAGGAGAACCATTACTGTGGTTTTAGTTGTGTAGCCACCCTGGGAATAAACTAGGCATTATCACAATTGTATTTTGTAAAAGAAAGTAATGCTTTTAATGGGAGAACCAGGAAGTTTGTTTTAGATTTCAATGACCCTTGTGTCTTTAGGCATCTTGATTTTAGTTGCAGAGGTGACTGATGGTGGGATTAAAAAAAAAATGAGGGGAAGAAACGAAGGACATAGGACATTGGATGCTTGAAACTGGTTGTCTTTGTTCTTGCATTTAATAAGCAAAACAATGTCTTGATCACAGTGAATATGTGGAAGGGAAATGAGAAGGGGTTACAGAAGCATGTTTGACGGGTAGGAGGTATGGGATGTTATGTGCAAGCTTAGAAGTTTTTATTTCATTCTTCCGGCCATGGTGAGCCACTGAAGGTGGAGCAGCGGAGTGAGATGATCAAAGCTTGTCTTCAAAAAGCAAAGCAAGAAAGGCAAACTATCAAGTGAACTACAAGGGAGAGGGCAATACGTTTGAAACTGCAAGAGATTTTTGTTTGCATGCTTAAAAGAAAAGGCCTGTGCATGCATGAATTCAACTGAGAGCAAAGGGCTAGCTAGAGAATAAAAACAAAACATCCCCAGGTCAGAAGAACATCCTATGAGCAGGTCCTAATCAAATCCTTCAATTTCATCACTTCTCATCACACTTCCAGGTTACTGTTGGAGGACAGCAGTTTTCCTCTAGACATTTTCTGTGTTGTTGAGCTGGCATCCTCTTTGGGATTCTTCTGAAGGCTTGTTGGTTGACTCTGTGACCTCAGAACATTTGCTTGTGATTTGATAGTTTTCCAGGGAGACTTTCTTGGGATCCTGCCCTGGCCAGACTTTTGCTTTGATTATGGAGCAGTTCACTTGTCTGGTAGCCTCTTATCACATTCCTTTGGACATCATTTGCAATGTATGTATTTTTAAATGCCACTGGAAAAGGGTAAGGTAGTGAAACTGTAGTGGCTAGAATCTTCCTTCTCCTACTTCCATTAAATCAGTCCTCAGTAACTTAGAATCTCTTAATTCTTTGATGAGAAGCAAAGGATCATTCATTCATTCATTTTTCAGTCCTCCAACAAACGTTGAACACCCACTGGATGTCAGGTGCTCCCCAAGATATTGGGAATATGGGATTATGAAATGAGAACATTAGCTGTCAAATGTGGAGGGACCGCCATTTACATGGCTAACTATTAGTTACCATTGTTCTTAGGGTGACATCACACATTTTTCATCTGGCTTCTTGGATCCCAAGACTCCTATCTCCTACATAGTTTCCAAGTACATCTTGTTCTACCCTCTTAAGGTTAGATATGCCAGCCACACTGCTCTTGGTTCCACCAGCACCTTATACATGCCAACATCCTCTCTACTTCAGAGCTGTCCAGTTTGCCCATTCTGTTTCCAGGAGTGTCCTTCCATCTCCCATTTGTCTGGCCAGACTCCGCTCCTCCTTTAGTGTTAGCCTTAAACTGTGACTTTTTCTAGGGTCCTTTCTTTGTCCTCCAAGACTCGATGTTTACCTCTTGCTGTATATTCTCATCACTCCCTGTGTTTTCCTTTCATAGAACTTATCAGCAATATAATTGATTGTTTTTATGAGTGTTGCTATATTTCTATTTTTTATTCTAGACTCTAAGCTACATGTGAGAGGGGATAGAAGCTTAGGTTCAGTAACCTGAACCTACTGCCAGGTCCATAAATGGCACTCTGTAGGCATTGTTTGGATAATTGAATGAATGAATGAATATAAGGTGGGAAGGGCAGTCACTGCATATGCATAGAACATAGGAATGTCATACCAAACTCAGTTTTGGAAGGATCAGGGAAGACCTTGACGCCAAAACTATAAACCTAATATCTACATACCAAGCAAAATAATGCCCTGCATCTCTTCAAGATCCTAAATCATCAACCACAGACTAAACCCTTTTGACTCTATTTACTAAGATAGTAAAATCTACTACTATTTTAGAAAGAATATCTGTGAAGGGTAAAACCAAATTGTTTTGCATATAAATCTTAATTATAAGAAAATAAAATAACCAAAAGTTTTTAGTCAATGGACATTTCCTAGAGACTAAACAACAAAATCAATATTTCTTATGGCTCATCAATTTACAAATAATCCTTTCTGATATTAAGTAAACCTTTTACTACCCAATTTCATAACTTTAGCACAATTCTTAAAGACTAGTGTTATTATCTGCTTCATTTAATCTTAATTTTGTAATAGTATACCTGCTGTAACTTATCTCATTTTTTTAAACATATCTGTACTATTGTCCGTAATTTCAAATCATAGTCTAAGCAGACTATATATTTCAATCTTCTCTGTTCTCTTACTCTTTAAATTGACAATGGTCTTTCTCATTTTTGTTCTTTACCCATTGTTGCCTGTTTGTTATATATCTGTTAAAGTAGCTCATAGAGAAAACTATAATCCAGATTCATGAAGTTGAGACCTTTACTGCTCTCAACATAAAGTTAGAATCCAAAGGATCTATCTAGAATATTAGTTGGACAATGTTATGAAGCTATATACATGATACATTATAAAACATACTCATTTGAACCATTCCTCCAGGTTATCACAGACATGTCAGTCATTAATAAAAATTGGCAATAAGTAAAGATTGACAGGCAAAGAGACGAGCCAAATATAAGCAGACTTAACACACTGGAAAACATTTACTGATAGTTGTATTTATAAGCAAACTGACTAGATACTTTGAAGTTGGAAGATTTAGGGTTCTGTTCATTGAGCAAGCTGACTGAGTATTCCCCATGTAAAAAACCTTTGTCCTGGGTTGGAAATAGAGGACAAAAAAGGAAGATGACTCGTCTTTTCTTTTGAGAATTGGAAATTTGTTTAGAATGGTAAAAACACACAGTATCTAACACTTGGTGGATGCTTAGAAAATGATGTATTAACTAGTGGAAACCATTTTCACAAAGATAGTGGGTAAATGATTCTGTGATAAATCACTAAGGAAAGCTTCCTAGAGATGAGTTTTGAGCAAAATGTTGGAAATGCAAGAGCTTATAGATTATGTAAGAGCTTATAGGAACAAGGCAGAGCTGTGCCTTCTTGAACTTACCTTTAATGGAATGAGTAATTCATATACAGGTCTCAGTAAGCATATTAGCTTAACTAATAAGGTAATGGTGGAAAAACACCGAGAAAATAATGAGGGCTGGCTGAACAAATGATTGATGTGATAGTAGGTTGGATAATAACAATTATTAATTTTTAAGAAGTTTTGAGGATTTATACATGTAAGTAGTAAGTCCCTCATTCATATGATGCCTGAACACAACTATTGTGTACCTGCTTGCCTTTTTATATATTGCTCCTCAAATCCCATTACCTATGTATATTTTATGCTGTTGCTATCATAGTGCATGTAGGACTTTGTATTTTGCATTTCTCATTTAACTGTACGTCATAAACATTTTCTACATTTCCTTCTAGTTACAATAATTTAATAGTGTAAAATTTCATCATGTTGATCTGTTGCAATTTACTAAATCATTGCCTTATTGTTGAATGTTTAGATTGCCTCCTGGTTTTATTTTATTTTTAGTAATGCTGCAATAAATACCGCTGTACATATACTATTTTTCCTTCCATTCAATTATTTTTAGAGTACATATTCACAAAAATAGATTTATTGGATCTGAAGGTTAGAACATTTTTATAGCACTTGCTGCTTGCCATTCTGATTTTGGAAGGATCTGCCAATTTTACTCTGCTGCTAACAAATGTATATAGGAGATGCTTGTCCTCCTATCTGTGTCAAAATAGGCTTAATCATTAGAAATATGTTTGTTAATTGATAGGCTTAAAATTATACTTTAAGTTTGATTTAATTATGGTTTCTTTCTTCCTTGTGAAGATGGTAATTTTCTTAATTTGTTTATTATTTGTATTCTCATTCATGTAAATTAGGTGTTCCTATCATTTGGCTTTTTGGCTAATGAACTCTTTTCTTTCACAGATATAAGAATTATTTAAAGGGCATAAGATTTTATGTAGGGCCAAAGGAAATCATTAGCTCAAGGTCAGACCTGGAAAACTTTTTTGTTGTTCCCACATGAAGCCTGAACATATCTTAATACATAATAAATAAATAAATATGCTAGTGCCATGTCTGATTGAAATGGCTGATAGTGGATCCACTTCCTTGGATCTCCCTCTCTTGGCTGCAGAAACAGCTCAGAAGAACGGACATTAACATTATTTTATGGTAGGAGATGCACATATTTGAAAAAATAGCCTATGACTGATATTCAGATCATAAGTTAAAGATGTTTTAGAATAGAGAGACTATAAAGAAATTTTCACTGTAGATTTTCTGAAGAATCAGGCATGCAGAATATATTTTTCTTTACTCAGTTCAGTGAACACTTTATAAAGAAAACATGTTGATTGCTGGGAAGGATACAAAAGTGAACCAGGTTATGATTAAACTCTGAACAAGCTTTCTATATCATAGTGGAGATAAGATATATACACAGCAACATACAGGATTATGAGAAAATTCTCTAACTAGAGAGCAAGTAAATTTTATTTACATATACAAGAGCAGATGTGTGTATGTTGGGGGGGGGGAGCAGAGGTTATCTCAAAGTATTAATAAGATTCCAGTAGAAGCAGAGGTTATCTTCAAGTGTTAACAAAATTTCAGGAGGCAGAATTCAGGTGAGAGGAGGGTGTTCCAAGAGAAGAGGAAGAGGCAAGACACAGGTTGTGGCGGACAGAGTTCGTATTAGGCTGGACATTCCTCAGCGGAAAGGAACAAGGCAGGAATAGTCATGGGAAGACAGAGGGAGAGGTGTAGTTTAGGAATTTTAATTTTCATTCCTTGTTTTGGGAATGAAGAGGAGGAGGAGGGTGCCAAAGTCAGAGCTATCTTTCCAGCACTTCTAGCAATTTCTTTCTTGGAGATAGTAGATTTTCCTTTTGCAGCTTCCATGTTTACACAGTTTTTCAAGAATGCTCTGTAAATTGTTAGAGACATGAGAAAGAATAATGTGATGTAGTGAAAAGAGAATCAGACTAAGTCATGGAGCTGGATTATAATCACAACATACTGAGTCTTTGGGGGTGGATGACATGGTCTCTCTGGGTTTCAGCTTTTCCACATGTATTGTCCGATCTATCATCTATCTATCTATCTATCTATCTATCTATCTATCTATCTATCTATCTAAAGTAGGCTCCATGCCCAAAGTGGGGCTTGAACTCATAATCCAGAGATCAAGATTTGCATGCTGTGCCAACTGAGCCAGCCAGGTACTGCCAACTTTACCACACATAAGAGGAAGAATAGATTGTATATTTTTCAAAGTTCCTTGTAACTTGAATGTTCTAAAATCCCAAATGTGGGATCCCTGGGTGGCTCAGCAGTTTAGTGCCTGCCTTCCACCTGGGGCATGATCCTGGGATCCCAGAATTGAGTCCCGTGTCAGGCTCCCTGCATGGAGCCTGCTTTTCCCTCTGCCTGTGTCTTTGCCTCTCTAACTCTCTCTGTGTGTCTCTCATGAATAAATAAATAAAATCTTAAAAAAAAATTAAAAAATCCCAAATGTGCTTTGGGAAACCTTAAAATATCTTTCTATTTGTCTACCTATCACATGTGTATGTATATATATATATATATATATATATATATATATATCTGAAATTTTATCTTGAGTGTTTAAGTTCATTGTATTGCAGCTTTTCAATAGTCACTAGTTTTTTCCCCATATAAAAACAACCCAAGGATAATATGCCAAAACATTTGACTATTATAAGTTTAGAAGGATTTAACTACATTAACCACTTTTTCAGATGACAGCTGGAGGAGTAGGGATGTGTCATGTGGGAAAGGACTATTGACAGGAGGGAATAATAAACAATGAAACACTTATATGGCACTTATCATGTGCATTCCCATGTACTGAATTGTTTAATCACAATAATCCTACAACATCTGTACTATTATAATCCTCATTTTAAGGTGAGGATATTGAGGCATACAGACCTAATCACTTCCTTAAAGGCACCCAGCTCATTAGGGGCAGAGCCAGGATTTGAACCTAGGAATCCTGATTGAGAGTACATATTTTTATCCGCCATATGGTACTTCTTCTTGAGGGTCTGTGGAGAGAAACATCTGTGGAACTGGATTCTGTCCATGGAAAGCACAAAGATTGTAGTCTCCATGGGAAATGGAGTAGATTTTTGAAAGGGAAGATACAAATGTGCCAGTGATACTCTTGTGACTTCAACATTTTGCTCAGAAATGTTGCTATCAGAAGTATAATTACAACTGATCAGGACATCATAAGCCTTTCTCTTATCTGAACTGTATTTTAAATTATAGAAACATAGTTCTACAGTAGTAGCCTGCATTGATTTCACTGAGATCTGCAATTACATGGATTTGGTTGTTATTTTGAACAAGGCCAGAATGTCCAAGCATTACAGCTGTGAGAATGAGCAACATCAGTTGTTTTGCAGTCCTGGGTCATATTCTGGGGCCAGTGCTCCTTTATGCATTTCCCAGCACTGCTCTTTGAAAGGTCAAACTGTAATCAAAGCACTAATCTTTGCCAGTTCCCTCCGCGTAATAGTTAAGCCACAGAATCCCTGAGAAATACTACTTTGCTTTTATCTTCTCTGAGTTTGGCTCTTCAGCCTATCACAGATAGGCAACAATGGAAAGAAAGGTCTAGTCTTTAACCGATTTGTTAAAATAATATACACGAATGTGCTTTGTGTCCTATAAACTTCCATAAAGATAAAAGGGTTATAATTATAGCAGCCTTAGAATTTATACTTCAAGTGACCATTACATGTGAGTTTCCTGTGTTTAAAGGTGCTGGTTGAGTGGCCAAGATCACAGCTTTGACAATGAACAGACCAAAACTTCAGTTCCTAACTTTGTTCTTAACATTTGCATGTCATGGACAAAATGAGATTAATATGTTCATTGGCCCCAGAGGCTTGTAAAGCTTAAATGGGATAGTGCATGCAAATTGTTGAGCCCAGCCCCATGAATACTGCATAAATCTTAGCTTTTAATGGTAGTGGTGGCTATAGTAATAGAAATATCATTCTAAAGCAAAAGCCAGAAAAAGCAATAAAACAATTGAGTAGATTACCCAGCACATACCTGAAACTAAGTCTATCACTTTTAAGCAGAAAAAACATACAAGGCAAATTTTAAGAAAACAAAGATATGTCCTGAGTCTTTAGAAGCTCATTCTCTTTGACCCAGTTTATTTTTCCCCCACATCAAGGACTCTGTTCTAAATTAATAATCAGGGATTAAGGCAAAGGCTTATATACTAAAATAGCCTTTGAAAGTTATTTTTAACAATGACAATAGAAAGAGTCCAAATGTCCAGCCATAGGCGAATGCTTTAATGCATGAGAATATAACTTTAATATGATAGGATATTTATTTTGTAGAATATTAAAAAAGGTACAATTCAAAAGGATATGTAAATGACAAGGAGCAGTATTTATTGTTTAATATTTCAGAGAAAAGGCAAGATCGTACTATAATTTTAATACTGTTTAATATATTAATATTAGTTAAATATGTAAATAAATATATTTAAATGCATTTTTGTTCCTCAGCTAGAAATGGGGTTAAAATAGTAATGGTAATGCCTATATTAAAGGGATTTTGTGGGGACTGTAGGATGACTACTACATTCCTGACACATAACTCATATTAGTTCTATCATTGCATGTTGGCTGAATTTAAATTATTTTCCTTCAGTGATTATTTAAGGAAATTAATAATACTTAAATTAATTTAATTTAAATGCCTCAGCTTAACTATTCTTTACCGAATATCTATTATGTGCCAGGCACTGAATAAGATGCTGGGAATACAAAAATGATAAAACAGGGCCCCTGGGCTGAGAAACTCACATTCCAGTGAGGAGGGGAGAGGCATAAAAATAAAAAAGCAGTGGGTTTAGATCTAACTATTTAAATTTATAAAGTCAGCTTCTAAATGGCCCCTCGTTGGACACATGAATTGCAGAAAGGTATCAGCTAAACAGTAGGAAACAGGTTAAACAGGTTGAGTTTTGCCCCCCCCCCCCTGCCTTTCCCTCTCAGGCGGGTATGTTCGTGCTGCTTTCAACCTGCTTAAGCTTATACGCAGAAGCCCTGAAAATAACCTTGAAATGTCCTGAAATTGACCATGAAGCACAGTAAATAAGATTTGGTGTCTATAACCCTAGACAATGATTATTTTGCACATTGAGGTTTGAGAAATACTGAACTAGATTAAAAAATGGAACAAAGAAAAAAATCTATAGGCAGTTGTCTGGATAATCCCTAGCACTGAGTGAAAGATGGATGCAGAATTCTAAAGTGTTTCTGCTCAACTGCAGGATTTTATCCATTATGTTTTAATATTCAGTCTCTGTAACTTGAATGCACATTGATATTTTACTTGTTCTTATGAGCATTGCATAAAATAATACATAGGAAAGCATCTAGCTCAGGGACTGGCATATAGTAGATGTTTACTAAATATTAATTGATCTAAATCTCAAACTTGCTTGATCACATCCAAAACCAGATTGTTCTTTGAAAACTTATAGAGAAGAGATTGCCTCCTGCTTTCTGTCTCTCCTCATTGACGTCCTGCTAAATAACTCTGAGTAGCAATCACTCCCAAGCGCTTAGCCATCTATCTCCTCTTTCTCCAAAGTTAGGGAATCAACCCATGAACTAAATGGCAGATGATGTGGCTCCCCTGGGATACAATGGATGTTAGCAGAGGGTTCTGGACAAAAGTCTAAGTAAGGTGCCCAGTGCAGAGGCAGGATCTTTTCTGGTAGCTAGCGGTGCATTCACTTTTTTGCTTTAACAAATGTAAGCAGTGTCTATTCACACTGGCCTCAGGACACTAGAGAAAGCATCCCCTGGTTCCTCTTCCTTAGGGTGTCATCATTACCAGTTTGCCCGTATCTGACCCTTTCCACCTGGGAGTTCAGAACTCTTCAGCTGCAAATTCACGGTTGGTGTTCCTGTTTGAATCCCAGATTACCATACCAGGACAGCTGGAACGGCCTGAAAGAGAGAAATTCATCGGGCAGAGGAAATCATTAGCCTGTCGTGAGTCATCAGGACTGAGAAAAGTCCGATTAGGAAGGGTTTAAGCTGCCAAGGGAAGCCTGTGATGTGCCGCTGGAGTATTAATCTTGGATATTTCCATTCCACTAAACTTGCTTGGGAGTGTTTTAGCATTCACCACAGGCACAGGGGTGGTGTCCCCTGTTCAAGAACTGATACTTTTTTGTAAAAACAAAAAAAGAACCCCTGGACTTTCTGAAAATGGATTTTTGTTGTGCATTATACTTCTGCATTGTAATTAAATGTGGACAGGGGAGCAAGGCTGTCTGGATTCACATCCTAATGTTTCACTTGACCAGTTAACTTCACCTCTCTGTACCTCTGTTTGCTTATCTGTAAAATGGGGACTATAGTATCAGAGATTTTGGAGAATTAATGACAAGAATCAGAACTTGAATAGAATCTTGAAACAGAATCTTGCAAAGGCCAAGCACTCAGTAAATGTGACATTATAATTATTGTCATTATTAGAATAGGTTGAAGCTTTCCAGTACTGGTAGAATTTCATTAGTATCAAATCTCCCACTATTAAAATTTTTATATTATTAAATACCTGAGAAAACATTCAAACGCAAGGTCCTTGTAGGGAAAATAAATTCAGTTAATTCTATATGCACCATCATTTGCTTGTTTGAATTTTATTTTGTTTTCAAGATTTATAATGATTTGTCACAGAATTTACATTTAATAAAATACCTTCACATGCATTACTCTCTCTCTAAGCCCTAGTGGGACACTGAAGCCGAGGCCCTGAGAAATTGGGTTATTTAATTGACAGTCTCTGAAGTGGTGAGCCATTAGGACATGAACCCATGTCTTCAGACTCCACATTCTTCTCTCTGTTATGTTGAGGAAAGGGGAGCCTGAGAGAGCAAAAGTGCAGAAGGCTTTGGAGTTGTTAGAATCTTGCTTTAAGTTGTAGGGCTGCCACTTACTATGGATTGTGGTCAACAAATTGCCTAGTTTCATTAAGCCTCAGTTTCCTTATCTGTAAAAGTTAGAGGACCATACCTTCTCTAGACTTGCTGTGTAGATGAAAAACCAAGCAGATCACATATAGGAGATGTGCTAGCCCAGCTCCAGCTCCATGGCCACTACATGGTAAAAGACAGTTTCTGGGAGAAAAAAAAAGAGACAATATCTGCCTTCATTTCTTTAGCATTGAAAATGTACGAGGCATAGCACTAAAATCTTTTTTTTCTCTATCAAATGAATATTTCATCAATGAGAGCCTATGTCAGAGTTTGATTCCAATTGCAACCAAGATATCTTGTGATCCATATGATTCCATTCCCAGCCAGTTATGATGATTAATGCACTTCTGTGAAGAGGGGAATGAAAGTAAGAAGGAGCAGAGAAAGAAAAGCTGACCTACTCTAGTCTTAGGGAACTTGTAAAATTCAGTAGTGGCTAAGCAGCAAGGGGAAAGTTTCCTAAACAGTGACTTCATCTCTTTGGTCCTACAAACTAGGTGTCTAGATATAAAAATCAAATAGAAAAAATAAAAATAAAAAATAGAAAGGCAAGAACATGTCTTGGTGGGTAAATGGTGCATTGTACTACATTATCCTGGTGATATTTTCTAATTTGTTCAGAATTAATATTTGCTGTTGAAACAACTGCTTGTCTAAGGGGTCTTTGGATTAGATGGTGTACTTCTGGTTCTTTATTAACATATGGTGCTAGAATTTTAAGGTGAAATGACAGAAAGAGCAAGAGAATGTTAGAGGTGCTAGAAACATGTCAGAGAGGTACAAGGTGTTGGCTGTTCATACAATGGAGTTGATTTTGTACATTGATTTTTTGGGGGGGGTTTATAGTGGATCTAGAAAAGCAAGTAAATTATTTCTGAGACACTTGATTTTTCTAAATAACAGTGAATTTTGAAGGAAGCTCCAGTGAATAGATCTATAAATTCAGAGAACAAACTGGTGGTTGCCCGAGGGGATGGGGGCAGAGATATGGGCAGAATGGGCAAAGGGGCTTGGGGGTACAGGCTTCCAGTTATAGAATGAATAAGTTATAGGGCTGAGAGGTACAGCCTAGGGAATGTAGTAGGTGATATTGTAAAGCACTATATGGTGACAGATGGTAGCTACACTTGTGGTGAGACGGCATAATATATAGAGAAGTTGATTCACTATGTCCTACACCTGAAATTAATGTAGCATTATGTGTCAACTTACTTCAAAAAGAAAAAAAAAAAGGATAAAGGAAGCTCCCACTGAAAAGGTGAATCCTGTTGCTTGTGTAAAATGCCATCCATTAGCCAGTCATGTGACTCTAGCTCTAAAATGTCCCCCATATCTGCCTGTCACTCTCCAGTTTGGGTGCTGCCCCACCATGCCTGCCATCTTTGTTTCTCCACTGAATAATAACATTGGGCTGCCAACTGGACTCCCCGGGACTACTTTTTCAGTCTTCATCATTCATTTTCCAGCCAGGAGTTGGAGTGATCTTTTATTAACATAAATCTTCTTCTCTGCATTAGAATCTTCCAGTGGCTTCCTATTTTTCTTATTACATGTACAATAAAATCTAAGTCTGCTGTCATGGTCTACACCATCTGACAGAATTCTGACCCTTCTTTCTCTCTGACTTCCCTCTTACTATTCTCAACTTTGCTCCATAGATTCCTCCCTCCTTTAGCTTTCATTTTAATCCTTGGCTAATCTTTAAATTGGCCAGATGTCCTGGCTCACGTCTTTACATTTGCTGTACTCTGTGTGAATGACTGGGTCCTTCTTGGCATGCAGCTCTCGGTCTATGTGTCACCCGTTCAGATAGATCTGCCTTTCTGCTCAGTGTCAAGAATTTTTTTCTGAAAAAAAAAAAAAAAGAATTTTTTCTGAAGAACCCTAAGGGAAGTTCTATTGTTCATTTATTCACTTGTTTATTATCTCTCTTTCCCTCAGCCATAATGCAGGCTCCATGAGAGTAAGAATGACGTTTATGTCTTGCTGTTGCCATGCCCGGTATTTAGAAAGCATTCTCAAGAATCTGTGCTCACCTGCTGAATGAATGAATGAATGAATACAACTAGACTACAGGGATCCCTGAATGAATGAATGATCATAACTAGACTGCAGGAGCCTCAGGGCAGGATCTAGGCCTTGTCTGTTTCCTCTGGACTATTTTGCATATAGGTGCTCAGACAGTGTCTGTTGATTTGGATTCAACTAAGAAATTTATTTTCCTGTTCAGTGGCAAAAAGTTTTAGAGGAAATTTAAAAATATGTTTTGAAGTACTCTTCAGGGAAGAAACTTGCTTTTTGGGTAACTAACCATTCCAGGTTGCCCGGAATTGATTTCTAGGATGCAAGGTTATTAGATTACCCTACATGCTTTCCCTTGCTTTAGAGTCAGGAAGACCTAATATGTATCAATCAGGAATTATATTTAGCTGCTAATAACAGAATCTAGAAGTAACATTATTTTAAACATTAAGAGATTATTCTTTCACATAGAATGCTTTCACATGTGGGCATGCCAGGTCACATGTGATCTGTATGGAAACTTCAAGATCATCAGTGACCCACATTCCTTCTTGGGTTTGAGAACTTCACCCTAGTACATGATGTTCATTTTCAGAGTAACCTCCTTTTCTACTGTGGCTTCTTGAAGCCTTCAGCCATCACTTCTATAGTCTAGACAGGCATTGTGCCAACTATCTGTCTTCTTAAGACTTCCGGTGTGTTCTTTCTAAAATCTTGTGTTTGCATTTCACTGGCTCACTGTAGCTAAAAGAGAGACTGGATAATATGAGATGATTTTTTTTGCTGGGCAGATTGCCTCTCTGAACAATTCTTAACATGTTACTGAGAGAGAGAGAGAGAGAGAGAGAGAGAGAGAGAGAGAGAGACTGGTTAATGAGTCATAGGCAGTTAGCAGCTTCCTCCATATCTGGATTCATTACTTTATTGATGTTGTGACTTCATGAAAGTTGCTTCATTTCTCTGTGCCTATTTCTGGGTCTGTACTGTGGTCATGAAAACAACAGTAATAGCAAGGGCTGACTACCTATATGTTGGGTTCCATTACTTGTCAGCCATCTTACATACAGTAATTTTACAAGGGGTGTGTTACTATCCTCATTTAGATGAGAAGAGTGAGGTTAGCAGGTGGAGCTAAATCTGGAATTTAAACCCAGAGTGGTTGGACTCAACCTGCATTCTTTCTCTTACCCTTTGCGGTTCTACCTCATTGGCTATAGAGATGAAATGAGAAACTGAATGGGAATTGAACTGCTTGACATGTACATTTCTGAAGTGTATTGAAGCAATATCTCTGTAAAGAAGACATTTTTGTGGTGTCATTCATTTGGAAAATATAAAAATTAGTGAAAGGGAATAAAGGGAAAGGAGAGAAAATGAGTGAAAACTATCAGTGAGGGTGACAAAACATGAGAGACACTTAACTCTGGGAAGTGAACAAGGGGTAGTGGAAGGGGAAGTGGGCTGGTTTGGGGTGACTGGGTGATGGGCAATGAGGGGGGCACTTGGCGGGATGAGCACTGGGTGTTATGCTATATGTTGGCAAACTGAACTCCAATAAAAAAATTTTAAAAAAAGAAGACATTTTAGTGTTTTCTACAAGAAAATGTTCATGGTATGGGATGCTTGGGCAGTTCAGTTAGTTGAGTGTCTGACTCTTGGTGTTGGCTCCAGTCATGATCTCAGGGTCTTGAGATGGAGCCCCATGTGAGCTCCATGCTCAGTGCAGAGTCAACTTGAGACTTTCTCTTCCTCTCTCTCCTCCTCTGCTTCTCCCCTCACTCATATGTGCACACACTCTCTAACATAAATAAATAAATAAATAAATAAATAAATAAAATGTTAAAAAAAATAAAAAGAAAATGTCCGTGGTAGATGCATATAGAGAATGTTTTGATGTCATTTGTCAACCAAATGAATCTAATGCACAATGCCTCCTTTCTCTACCCCAGCCTCTTCTGGTGTTAAAAAACTCTCCCTACCAAGAAGTGCTTCTTGAATTTGTACAAACTGTTTTTGGTTGTATTTTTTGTTGTTGTTTTTGAATTTGGAAAACTGGAAGACCTGGCCACTATTTTTGAAATGCCACTTGAAGGGAATGATCAAGTCATTTCTCACTCTTTCCTCTTTCAAAGTAATTGAGAGGTGGTGGAAGTCACTGAACTGTTCAAAGGAGATGAAAATTTCCTGGTACTGGGGGTGGATGAACCATTTCCTTCCCTTAGCACTGGCCATAAACATTTAGGTAATGCAACGCATTTCTTTGGCATTCATGTGCCTCTGAGCCTGTAGCCTAACAGTCTTTCCTTTGCTCCATGTTCAAGGAGGTCAAGTTTTTGAAAATGAGTGAAGTTTTGAAAGAGCTTTTTTCCTGAAACCTGCTATAAAGCATTATTCTCCCCAATAATGTTTGTAAATAGCTGATGTTTGATTCCTCTAAATTGCACCAGACTTTTCTTATTCCAAAGCCTTTATGATGGATTTCCCCTAGACACATTGAACTCCATTTCAGAGAGTGATGGTTGTATGTATTTCCAGGGAATAATAAATAAGAAGAAAGCAGAGAGAATAGACACATTCTCGGGCCTCAAAGGAGGCTGCTAACAAGTGAATCAAAGACCAAAGAAAACTTGGTAAGCTGACTCATAGCCTGATTAGGAGTCCACTTTGGAGGAAATTGAATGGAAGACTTAGAAGCCTAAGTAGCAATTTCTCTACCTTGTCTACTATCATTTTCCTTTAAAAAAAAATGCTTTCTTGGTTTAAGAAAAAATGTGGGTGACCCATAATTTTAGGGGTAAAATTTCATGCAAAAAGATAACTGAGTGAGAAAAGCCCTGGAATGCAATCTTAAGTTATATCAGTGATTTGAATCATAAAAATCATAATTAAAGTGAATACTTATCAGGGGCTTCTTACATACCTGACATTGTGCAAAGATCTTTAAATACATTCTCTCACTTAATTCTCCACATAGCCAAAAAATAATGATGTGTAGAAGACAGTGACATCATTTCTATTCATAGATGAGGGAGTGGAGGCCCAAAGTGGCTTCATACATTGCCCCGAGCCACTCTATTAGCAAGTGGCTGTAACTAGATTTAGACCTGCTTTTGTCTGCCAAGGAATTGTAGTATATATTAGTCTGCCTGGATTGTCATAATATACAGTACCCCAGATGGAGTCACTGAAACAACAGAAATTTATTTCCTTTCAGTTATGGAGGAACCAGGATCAAGGTGTAGGGTATGTTTCTCTCATGCTTCTCTCCTCAATTCGTAGATGGTGACCTTCTCACTATGTGCTCACATGGCCTTTTCTCTGTGCCTGTACACTCTAGGTCTGTCTTTCTTTTCGTCTAAGGACACTAGCCCTATTGCATAAGGGCTCCATTAGTGATCTCATTTAATCTTCATTACCTTCTTAACGGCCTGATTTCCAAATACGTCACATTGGGGGTTAGGGCTTTAGTGTATGAATTTGGAGGGGAGTGTGGACCCATTTCAGTCCATAACTAGAGCCAATGAACTTAATGAGTGTCCTCAGCTATTCTGATAATAGGACTTGATCAAAATCATTATAACTTCTCTGGCCCCAAGTCTGTCATGGATTTAAAAAAAAAAAGAATCTTGCTTTTTAAAATAACTTTATTGAGGTATTATTGATAAACTATAAAAATTGCAATGATTATCAGTTTTTAAAGACTTCTCATTCTAACAAATTACAGTTAAGAAAGACTGTATAATTCATCAACAAATTCAGATATTATTGGTATAAAATTAAAATGGGGCCATTCTCTAGGGTTTCTGAGTGGCTCAATTGGTTAAGCATCTGACTTTTGATCTCAACTCAAATCTTGATCTCAGAGTTGTGAGTTCAAGCTCCATGATGGGCTTCATGCTGAGCATGGAGCTTTCTTAAGAAGGGGTGAATGGGTGACGGGCACTGAGGGGGGCACTTGACGGGATGAGCACTGGGTGTTATTCTGTATGTTGGTAAATTGAACACCAATAAAAAATAAATTTATTATAAAAATAAATAAATAAGTAAAAAGAAAATAAATAAATAGGGCAGCCCCAATGGCCCAGCGGTTTAGTGCTACCTTTGGCCCAGGGTGTGATCCTGCAGACTCAGGATCGAGTCCTGCATTGGGCTCCCTGAATGGAGCCTGCTTCTCCCTCTGCCTGTGTCTCTGCCTCTCTCTTTCTCTATCATGAATAAATAAATAAAATCTTAAAAAAAAGAAAATAAATAAATAAAATGGGTCCCTTCTAATGGTAACTCTTTTGAAAGTAGGAAAGTATTGTGACCTCCTTTGGGGCCATGTTGTTACTTCACTCTGTAATTGCCATCTTCCCATGGTGTTATTGGCCACTCTGTTTTCCAGACACAAAAGAAGTTAATTTTTCTTCTTGCTTGTTTATGCCTTTATCTAGGAAACAATTATTGCTTATTTGATGTATGCCAGGCATTCTTTCTTCAAGCTTACACTCACTGATGCTTGTTATATGTGAGACACACTTCGAAGGCCATCCGTTCATTGTATCTGATTTAGTCTTTTAATAAGCTTATATCATTGTGCAGGTGGGGAAATTGAACCTTTTGGTGCTTAAATAATTGGCCTAAGGTCAGTCAGGTAGAAAGGGTAGAGCTAGTATTTGACTTCAAGTCTGATTCGAAAGCCTGGGTCTTTAGCTCTTAAGCCATTGAGATGAACTGCCTCTTGTGCTCTTGTAAAGACTCTTATGCCTTCACCTGTTCTGTGGCTTCGATTTTTTTTTCCTATTCACGGCCTCTTCTGGAGGTCTGCACCTCTTCTTTTCCCCTTTCTTTCCCCTCCTAGTCCATTTCATCTTATAGGATGTATACAATATGAAAGAGGAAGTTCTGCCTCTGTTTCACTCCCAAATTTAATTGCATTGCCTGCTTTAACCTCTTGCCAATTAAATAGTGGCAAACATAGAAACCATTGTCAGATTTATAGGAGAAAGCAGGTTGAGAAGTGCAGTTGCTTTTTGAAGGATGCTTTCTTTTTTCACTGACATTACCTGGACTTTTGTATGCAATTGCTTTGTACCTTCCATTATTTTTAATTTCAGCTTACAATTAGAGCTTGCAAATTGAATTGCTTTCTCTGAGGAGCTCCGATTTCTCTATTTGGCAAGTACCACAGCTCCCCCCACTTTGCTCAGCTGAAATTAACATGGTTGATTTTGTTTCCTTGTACTGCAAACTCGCCTGATCAGTAGAATCATGACCGCACTTAGTAATTGCTTCCACAGAGTCTGTAGGGAGAGTGGCTATCAGCAGTGCTCGGCCTGATGAGGAGAATGGAGGTTCTCCAGGGAGGTACAAAAGGCGCTTTAGGCAATGATCTTGGGGATTAAAGAGAGCTGTTCCTTTTCACTTGTACTCAGAAGTCTTATGGCATTTACAAAAGCCATGAAGGGCCCTGCTATTGGAAGTGTCTTCTTTAGAGTCAGGATAAATTCAGAGACTTGGTTATTTATTATGGCTCACAGATGCTGCAAAGGGACCATATTAACTGAATATTCTAACTCAACCTCAGCTTAGTTCTGATTATATTTATTGGTGAAAACTTAATGTTTAGCCAGTTCTTCAGTATTTCATGTTTCATCTCAAAAGAGTTAAATTGATTTTAGTTTCGCAAATGAGAGAGGGGATTAGTTTTATATTGAGAGACCACAGGGTGTAAAATGAGGGCCAGCACAGCCATGTGGGTGGTCAGTGTCAGGTTACTGAAAATGTTCCAGAATTTAAACCTGGATGACCTATAATACCTTTTCAACTCCTGAGATTCAGGGTCATCCTCCACTCTCAGCTTTACCTCACTACATTCTCTGTATGGTAGCACCCTGCACCTTACTAGTATTTATGAACCTGATGGTCCCTTAATACACTAGTTTCTTTGGTATCTCTGGGAAACTGTTTTCTCTGCTCTTCTGTCTGGTTGATTCCTAGTTAGTCTTTAGGATGCAACCCAGTATTACCACCTTTCTGTATATGAACACCTATCTTGAGGATCGAGTTTAGAGGCTCTACTCTTTTTACTGGTGTACCTCTACTGTAGTACCAGTCACATTGTTTCCTAAGTTTTGGCTGGCTTATTCTATTCCCCTATGTGAGATCAATGACAATGATCAATTTATTTATTTATTTTTAAAAATTTTGTTTATTTATTCATAGAGACACACAGACAGAGGGGCAGAGACACAGACAGAGGGAGAAGCAGGCTCCATGCAGGAAGCCTGACATGGGACTTGATCCCAGGTCTCCAGGATCACACCCCAGGCTGCAGGCGGTGCTAAACCGCTTTGCCACCGGGGCTGCCCCCTCTTTATTTTGTAAATCATGTGTCAAGGATGAGCAAACTTAATGAAAAATGTTGATGAATATGTGAATGAAACAAAACAGCAACTGATTCTTTTGTGTATATAAAACTACAGATTTTTAAGTGTCATTATTTTGATCAGTGCTGAATAGTTCAGTAAGACTTTTTTTTTTTTTTTTTTTTGCTTTACAGTACCTAGTTTTCTCTTGTATGTACTTTGAGGAATCTTACGTATCTCATGGAGTATTGTCAATGACCATGTGCATCAGTTTTTAAGAAAGTCAGAAGGTAATGAACTAAAATTTAATAGTTTATATAAAGAAATAACTATTATGTAGAAAAAACAGGTTTTGTATTTGTAATATCAAAACAAATGAGTAAGAAAATCTTATCCCTGGGGAAAAGGTAGATGAATCATATAGAGCAGCGACCCCTTTTACTTGCAAACTGGAGGGGTTTTTCTAGTAGTGTTGGGCATTCAAGAGACCTCCTTTCCAACAGAGGGCGCTGCTACTCCACAAGCTATGATGGACCCCAACAGATAAAGACATCAAAAGAATTGGTCTAAATGCATCACAGCTGGCTACTTGAAATTATGATTTATGTTCAGCTGGAGCCCAATTTGAAGAATTTTTAACCAAGGGGGAAAAAGCCTACCAGCTCATTCTGCAAGCTCCAGTCTTGTTACGTGCTACCTTGCAGCACTTTTCAGGTCAAGTGAGGGAAACCACAGTGCCTCACAGAGCCATGTGGAAGAGCCCCCCACGTTGGCCCTGCATGATGTATGAGTACCTCTCCCTTTCAAGGAACCCACATTTGCTGAGCGCATTTCTACTTTGCTTTCTCTTTCTAATAATTTTAGGCTAGGTCTGCCTACTTGGCCTCTGGCTACAGGAGGAAAGTGAATATGGAATGTACATGATTAATAGTTTCGGCGAATAGTCTGGAGAATGCATTTTCTTAGAGACCCGGCGCTGAGGTGTGGAAGGACCTCAGCCTTCCTTTCACGCTTCCTCACTTTTGTTCATGCTGTTCTGTTGGCCTTGACTGCCCTTGCCCCTTCCCTGCCTGCTGCATCCTCACGGTTCTCTGACAGCCAGCCCAAACACCCATGTAGAATTACTCAGTCCCATGTACTCCTCAGCTTCTTTCTTGCAATTATTAGTGGCATTTGCTTTATTTTGCCTTCTACAATTATCAGCTGTTTACATATCTGTCTCTCCTCTAAGACTGTGACTGCCCCATGGTGGAAGCTGGGTCTTACTCGTCTGGCACCAAGAATGCATATCACAGGTGCCCAATAAACATTTGCTGATTGGAAATGCATGTTTCTGAGGACCATACCACATACAAACATGGAATTTAGAGTAATTAAATCGTCACAGGCTCTATGGAATTTTTAGAAATGCATTTGTCTATATGTATTGATAAAAAGAGAAAGGATAAAAAAGTATATGATAGCTGAAATATGACTGATTTTGTGGTGGGGGTAGAGGTGGAACTCCAATTTAGGAGATGGTCTTTGTAGACTCTGCCTAAGAGTGGTACTCTGCGGTTTTACTTACTAATGTATGTTTTCTGTTTTCATGAAAAATTAGTGTTTGGATGGTTGCAGAAAAGGCAGTGCTGTGACATGTTTTACACCCTATATAGCTCTTGCCAGGTACTTTTGACAATTCTTTAATGTTTTTTCACAGTTACACCTTTTATTCTTTGTGACATGACAAGTCACCCAGTCCTCCCTGTTACTCTTCCCTGACACCATGTTTACAATGAAGCCCTAGCATCATACAGCAAATGGGCTGTGGCAGATGCCCCCACCAGTCATCCCTGGAAGTGTTTGGGAGAACCTTTAGCTTTCATCATTGTTTCTTCCAAACAAAAAAAACCTTTATCACAAAGGGAACACATGCTCAATGCGAAAAGCGGAAACAATTTATAAAAGTACAGATGGGTTGAAAAGTGAGATTCTTTTCTTGTACCTCTTCTCCAAAACCTACTCTGACCCCCCAGAGAACCACTGTTCCTGGTCATTTAGCAATGTTTACACACACACACACACACTTTTTCTTTATACTCCATATTTTGAGCTCCCATTTTATCTAATGACAGAAAACATGATTATACTCAATCTGAGAAAAACTCTTTTTACAAGTTTAAGTCCTGATAGTTCAGGTTCCCTGTGGCTTGTCTAAAGGCCAGGATTTGAAAGAGGGTCATGGTTTCTGGAGTGAAAAAAACAGCTGGACTCAAAGGGGTATGTTCACCCTAGAATTTTCTAGGGCAGGAATCATCCTCCCTGGTTCCTGGTTCCCTGGGCACCCAGTAAAGTGCTGGCAGTCCCATTTGGTTCTTGGCTGTGCTGTTTATGTCACTATCTGGTTGTCTATACAAGAGGCTTCAGGTATATCGACTTTCTTCTTTGTTGATAAGGAATAGCTCTTCAAGATATGGGGAACTAGGTGGGGCTGTGTTTCCCTCTCACACTCCCCCTCTCTGTACAGCCATCCCTACTCAAGATCCCTCTTTCCTTGATGGAGTGAGAACCTCCTTCGGAAGTGCTCACCCTAGTTGAGGGAAAGCAGGCAATAGGCATCCCTTCTCTCAACCCTGTACTTATCAGAAGGTTCTATTTCTCCTGTACCCTTGAAGGTAACCTTAGGGGAGACAGGCCCTCAGAGGTAGGACTAGTTTGTCATACTTTTGTGTTCTTCTACCCAGGGCAAGGTGTTCCATCTACCCACATCTTTTGGGATAGTAAACAAATGAAAAATAATTTTGCAAGCATTGTATATACATGGATCTCAGCCTTTAAAAACTGAAATGTCAGGAAGTGGATATCTTTTTCTATCTGCAGTTCTGCAGTGACATCTTTACCTTTACAGCAATGGAGTACCCAAAGTGGGGATATGGCACAAAAAGGAGTTTGCGGGGGGAAGCATATTCATTGACTGCTCACAGAATCATCCAGACCCACGAAGACACATAGGCACACATATATCATGTTTTTATTGTTAAGTTTCTGTTGGCTCTTTGCCTAAATGGAATCCTACTTAGTATATTGTCTGTGATGTGCTGTTTTTTTTTTCTTTAGTGATATATCATGAATGTATTTTAATTGCTGGACAGTATTTCTTAGTGTATTAGCCTGTGCAGATGGTCATAACAAAAATCCTATATTCCCTGTGGTTAAACTCACAGGAATTTACCCTCTCACAGTTCTGGAAGTAAGAAGCCCAGATCAAGGCACAGCAGGGCTTGATTTCTGGTGAGATCCCTCTTGCTGGCTCATGCGCAGTCACTTAGACTTTCTTGAGTGCCCACAGAGAGGGAGCTCTCCGGAGTCTCTTCTTCTCCTGGATCAGGACCCCCACCTTTATGACCTCATATAACTTTCATTACCTCCTTATAGGCCCTGTCTCCAAATAACAATCACATTGTGCATTGGGCTTTCAATACATGAATTTTGGGGAGACACAGTTCAGTCCATAGCACTTAATGTGGAACATGATAATGGCCTCCTCTAGGGTGAATATTAACCATTTATTACAAATGTTTTAATACTGGTTTCTTATCTGTCACTTGATTAAAAAATTGTGATAGTTTTCATCATATAAAATTTTTAAATCTGGAATTTTTTATTTGGCAGGGGGCATAGTCAAATGTTCTGATAATTCTGAGGGCTTCTCAGAATCTACACAAGGAGAGACCTCATCATGGCATTCACAGCCTTGCTTCTCTCCATGCACCCCACAGTCACACAGCCCCACACAAGGCCCACCTCCTGGACTGTAAACACAGAACAGAAATGCTTAGAGTGCCTATTGTCATAAAAACAATCAGAATAAAAGCTTTCATTGAACATAATTCAGCCTGCTTTCCTTATGCAGAAATCAGCAAAAACTCTCTTATGTCTCCTTGAATTGTTCTTTCTGAATTAGTGGCTGTTTTGTGGATTGTTGAACTGTCCCAGCTCTCATTTAGAATTGTACTTGGAGACTCAAAAAGGCATCTGGCCCTTCCAAGCACCAAGTTTCAGTGGACAGATCTGGAGACATCATCTTGTTTCTTTATTTTTCTTTTTTTATTGTGAAAAAATGGAAACATACAAAATTAGGGAAAATAGTGGAGTGAGATTTGTGACCACATGACCCAATCTTGGCTCCTTCTCACCTTCTCTCCTCTATTGCGCTGCATTATTTTGAAGCAAGTCCTGAGTGTCGCATCATCTTATCTGTAACTGTTTCGTCCTGTTGTTGCCCATATTCTGTATTTTGCTGACACTCTATGGTGTCATTTGATATGTTCCTCTATATTCTTATAAATTGGTAGTTCAATTGCAGCAATTCTCAAAATGTGGTCTGGGGACATATGGCAGGGGGTCTCTTAGACACTTTCAGGGGATATGTGGGACCTTGACTGGTTTCATAATAATACTAAGATGTAAGTTGCCTTTTAAATTCTCATTCTCTCACAAGTAGGCAGTGGAATTTTCCAGAATCTGTTTGACAGGTGATATTACAACAGATTGGGTGCAGAGGCAGATATGAGAATCAAGTTCTTTTCTATAGAGCCAGATGTTAAAGAGACTTGTAAAAATGTAAAACAATTCAATCTTCTCATTTAACTTTTTTTTTGTTTTTGAAAAATAGCTATTTTCATAAAAATATGCTATTTACATTAATATGTGATAGATTCATTATTGTTATCTTAAAATAAATTAGTAAATAAATATTTTAATACATTTGTCTTTTATCATTTATTAATTTTTCAGTTAATTGTTTATATCAGTATAGATTCATGAATATTTATTTTATACTTGAGATTACATTCCAATACTATTTTATATATTTTTTTGCTCACAATTTTCTACCTTTTGCTATTGGGATTTATTTCAATTGGCTCCTATGTCCCTTTGACACACTTCTATAAAGGTTTTATTTATTTAGCACTTCCTTACTACTGTGTGATTCTTTAGGCTCACATATTTCTTGCTCCTGTTCTGGGATTAGCCATTTCTCTGAAGACTTCTTGTTCCTTTTATTGGAGAATGGTATTAAAAACCACAGTCTGGGTGCTAGGTGTGCTCATTGCTACTGGGGTAGTGTTTCTTTTAGATCTCTCAGCTAATGGAGCCAAGATCATATATATATATATATATATATATATATATATATATATATATATATATATAAAACCTGTATATATACATGTAGCTAAATATTTCTTCATGTAACCATCTGCACTTACATTACTCGAAACATGAGTTTTATACTGGTGTCTTCAATTCTGTTTTCACGTGGATCATTCTAGTCCTCACCCTCTGCTTATCTGTAAATTCCCACTCTAACATGAGAAACTTGGCTCCTAACACCCACCATCAACTTACTTAATTGTTCCATTCAGTATACACATGTAGCTGTACCAGAAATAACCCACAGTCTTTTGGGAAACAACCTTACCAACTAGAGTGCAGTGCTTTATGCACAGTTCCTTTGACCCTCAGTCTTGCAGAAGAAACCTTTCCTCCCAGTTCCCTTTAGGGAGGTTTCAGATATTTATAATACAATTAGATTCTCTTGTCACAGAATGCATTGTTTCCTGGGATCCCCCAACTTCCTAAATGATTTTTGGAAATTTATATACATTTATATACATTAAGGTTCACTCTCTATGCTGTAAGATCTGTGGGTTTTGATAAATAGATGGCATGTATCCACCACCACGGTGTCACACAACATAGTTTCAGCACTGTAAAAATCCACTGTATTTCAACTATTTAACCTTTGCCACCTTTTGTTTACCACATAGATAGATAGTTTGCAAATATTTTCTCCGAGCTTGTGGACTGTCTTTTGATTTCTTTTAACAATGTCTTCCACAGAGTAGAAATTTTAACTGTCATAGAGTCTAAGTTATCAGTCATTTCTTGCTTGGATTATTATGCTTTTGGTGTTGTATCTAAAAACTCATTGCCAAATCTAAGATCATATAGAATTTCTCCTGTTTCTCCCAAAAGTTTCATAATATTGCACTTTATATTTAAGTCTGTGATCCATTTTGAGTTAACTTTCATAAAAGTGGAAGGTCAGAGTGTAGATTCAGTTTTTGTATATGCACATCCGGTTGTTCTACCATCTTTTGTTGAAAAAACTGTCTTTGTCCTTTGCTCTTTTGTCAAATATCAGTTGGCTATATTTGTGTGTGTCTATTTCTGGGCTTTCTATTATGTTCCATTGATTTGTGTGTCGATACAGTGCCATCTTGATTATGATAGCTTAATAGTAAGTCTTGAAATTGGGTGGTGTCAATCTTCCAACTTTGTTCTTCTTTAGTATTGTAATAGATACTCTGGATCTTTTGCCTTCCCATTAAACTTTAGAATAAAAAAGGTTCTGTTTCAAGATTATGTTTTATAATTTAAAAAAACCCTATACAACATTCATGTGATTCAAAAGTCAAATCTAGAAAACACCGCTTTTGTCCTCTCCATTCTTTTTTGTTCTTTGTCCTAGTAGATATATTTAAATACATACACGTAATAAATATGTGTGTGTGTGTGTGTGTGTGTGTGTGTGTGTGTGTGTATACATGCCAGTGTCTTTCCTCACTACTTTGCCAATACCCTTTGCAAGCTTTGGGATTTTTTCCAATTTGATAGGTGGGAAACAGCATCTCAGTGTAGTTGTAATTCACATCTCTCTTATGAGCAAGATTGAACATCTATTCAAATGTTTAAAGTTCATTTGCATTTTATTTTTGTGAATTCTCTGTTTATAGCTCTGCTCATTTTTCTGTGTTGGTGGTCTTGTTCTTTTTTATTTTATAAGCTTTTTATTTATTAGAGATATCAACCATCTGTCAGTCAGGCATATTGCAAATATTTTTTTCACAGTGTGTCACTTCTGAAAGTTTATCTTGATGCTTATAACATGCACATTTTTTTTCATTCCATAAATCCTGTGAGAGACGTATCCCTTTGTCATTTTATAATAGTCTTGTGTAGTCTATGTGGTTTAATATGTGACTACCCTTTTTCTCCCAAACGTCAGGGGTAAAAAAGAAAACTCAGAGATGGTTATGTGATTTCTGTTGGCCTGGCCAATCAGGTAGCACATCCTTCTAGACCCATTAGTTTTTCTGGCAGTGGAGGGGGGCATGGTTTCACTGAGATTAGTGGGAATCCTTTTGGGATTAGTGAAATGCTGTTGGAAAGGCCTCCCTGACTTTATCATCATGAGCCAGGGCTGTTGGGAAAAATGTCTTCTGTCTCTTTGAAAGAGTCAGCTTGAAATGAAATACCAGAAAGAAGAGAAGAGAGGCAGGTGAAGAAAGAGTGAAAGATGCCTGAAGATAATTTTTGAACCTCTGAATTGAGCTGTCCCTCCATTTAGACCACTTTATCACATGAGCCAGAGAATTACTTATTTTTGCCTACACTAGTTTGAGGGTTTTTTTTTTTTTTGTAGTAACCAAAATATGACCAACTAAGACAAAGTTGCTTGTTTTCAAAGGATGCTTGTTGCTATCTAGTGGTGTTAGGTAATATTGGCTCAAATAAGCAACTGTATAATCATGGAAACTAAATGACATGTAGAATTTTAATAAAATTAACACAGCATCACAAAAAGTCTTCCAATTAATGGGTAGAAATGTCTAATTATGTTTGTCATTAATTCAGCTTTTTGGTAACTATGAAAGTAAAACAAAAACAAAATAGAAATCTCCAAACTACTTGCTTGTTCTTCTGTAAAAATGATTAATTATGAATATCAGAACATCATTTATCTTCTACTTCTGCTAACACTTTGATTGTAATGATGTCTCATCAGTTGTTATGTGAATCTTTTCTCCAAACTGATCCTAGATTTATAAACTCCCTGTAAAAGCTTCCAGTTACCCAGAGTCCATATTCTTCGTAGTCACCTTGAAAGCTGTGTCTTTCTCACTTGTTCCAATTTTCAAATAATTTTCAACTTCTATCCTTGAGAACAGGTCTGGTTAAAGAGAGATGTTCATACAAAGATAGTATGTCTTATGTGAGGATTATGTTAGAAGGTCTACACATAAGGTAAAAAAAAAACACATATGCTCATAATTTACCTTGAAAAACAAATAGAAAGTTACCATTTGGAAAATAATGAATTACCCTTCAATTGGTTGGGCATAGCCAATTTTTCCTTAAGTTTTGCACCAGGTGGCTATTTCCTTGACTAGATGAAATACTTAGCATTGGTCTAAGGGGTATGTTTTAGGAAAAATTCATATCTTTAAATACTAGAGTAGCACACAGTGAGATGCTCACACTGAGGTAACAGCAGACTTGTGTTTTCCAAATTATGCATACACTGGGGGCATATACTCATTGAGTCAGTGCGCAGAATCTTCAATTTTAAAATTGTTATGTTTCTGTCAAGTGTGTACATTTGAAGTCTCAAATTTATATTCTTAAGTCTTATGGATTGAATGGTTGTGAGTCCCCCCAAACCCCAGGTCGTATGTTGAAACCCTAACCTCCAATGCCATGATATTTATAGATGGGACGTTCTTATTTTTTTATAAAGATTTTATTTTTTTATTCATGAGAGACACACAGAGAGAGGTGGAGAGGAGCCTGGTGCAGGACTCGATCCAGGACCCCGGGATCATGATCTCCCAAAGGGAGATGCTCAACTATTGAGCCACCCAGGTGCCCTGAGATGGGACTTTTTGAAAGTAATTAGGGTTATATGAGTTCATGAGGATGGGGTACTCATGATGGGATTAGTGGCCTTCAGAGGAAGAGAGAGAGATCCTTATACATACACTGAGGAAAGGCTATGTGAGCACACAGAGAGAAGGCAGGAAGAAAGCTCTTATCAGAACCCAGTGTGTTTGCACCCTGATCTCAGACTTCCACCCCCCAGCACTGTGAAGAACATATTACTGTTGCTTAAGCCCCTCAGTCTATAATATTTTGTTATGACAGCCCAAACTAAGGCAAGTGATATGAATTAGTTGAACTATGTGACTCGTTCCTTCTACCCAGAGCAAGACCAAAATAGAACAGAAGGGATGGCTTCTGACTCAAGGCAAAACAGTCTGAAACTCTTGCCTGCAGATGTAGATCTGGGAATTAAGAAGGTAAACATTGACCAGGAGGTGGTACAGCTAGGGCATGATGTGGTCCCAAGGCTCACCTGTACCTTTGACTCTTACTGGCTTCCTAGTCTTCTGTTCCAGTCTCTCACAAAACACAAAAACGTTTCTTCCCTTGACTTAGTTCCACTGAACACCTGTATATCCTTCTAGTAAATCTTGCATCCTCATCTCCTCTTCCCACATACATAGTTCAGCTCACACTGACTTGAAGTGAGTTTCTCTTATGTCCCAACCACACCTGGAACAAACACAACAAATTGTTCTTATAGTGGTACAAATACCTTCTAGTAGGACTGATATTTTGAGACTCAAAATTAATTTCCTCTGCAATTTTGAATAAACGGCAATATTATGGGAATGCCTGGGTGGCTCAGCAGTTGAACATCTGCGTTCGGCCCCCTGTAAGGAACCTCCTTCTCTTTTTATGTCTCTGCCCCTCTCTCTCTGTCTCTCAAGAATAAAAAAATATCTTTCAACGGCAATATTATAAATCAAAAAACAGTTTATGAAGGCTTTGTGTGTTGATTTTGAGTTTGTATTTCCCTTGACTTTACATTTCTTCTTTGCACATAGCCCTGCTCCTTCAACGGGATATGGCAGCTTCCCACTTTTCTGGATTTCTAAAATCTTGTATTTTTTTAAGCAAAATTATGTTGTCCTATATTTCCCCTCTTAATTGTAAATTCTCCATTTTCCTTAATTAGGTTCTTCCTACACTTGGTGCATAAAAACTAATCTTAAGCAAGTTTGTGAATTGCCAGAGGTGTTGCTAATACTTAGTCTGTAGTTTTATTTTTATAAACAAGGATGTTTATAACATACTAGAAGAAGGTTGTGACTCAGGAATCCTGGAAAGAGGCATAATTTATTAATAAAACCTTTCTTACAATGATGCAGGGAAAGAGTAGATAATACAGCAGCTATAAAAGAAAAAGCAATGACCTTATAGCACTGTCATCTAGCCACTTTTATTTTCTTAAGATTTTATTTATTTATTCATGAGAGACACACAGAGAGAGGCTGAGACAGAGGCAGAGAGAGAAGCAGGCTCCCTGCAGGAAGCCCAATATGGGACTCAGTCCCAGGACCCCAGGATCATGACCGGAGCCTAAGACGGACGCTCAACCACTGAGCCATCCAAGCATCCCTCATCTAGTCACTTCTTAATTGCTTTTTACCAAAATTTAATTGGGGAAGTTTGGTGCTGCCATCCTCACATTGTTAAACAGAACATAAGGAAGTAAAGGGCGGTGACTCACCTAAGTTCACCTGCCCGCTTAAAAACAGCATCACAAGGAGTAGGTTTTTGCACGCTAAAAGTATTATTGGAATGGTTAAAGCTAGGTCATCCAATCCGTGCTCCTTGATGGCTGGGTGATATTAGTTATTTTACCTTTCTGTGTTTCCATCACCTTATCTTTAGTACTAACTTGCCTTGGCTTCAATGAGATAACATATGAAGCACTTGGCATGGTCATTTTTCAGTCTTACAGCTATTACCAAATTTCAATCCAAAAATTGCACATCCCTGCTGCCTTTCATGTTGACTTGGTGGCTGAGTAATTTGATGATTATAGAAGAAAAGTGTGGGATGTGTACCTTCCTCTCACTGGATTTTGAAGAAAAATTAAGGGGTCAAGCTGTAAGGCTCATACGGGGTTTTACACATTACCTTCCCTTCTGTTTCGTTTTGCCCAAATGAGGCTATAACAATGAACAATTTTATTATAACCCCTTTCTCCATAAATGTATAACCTTTCCACCTCACTTAACTTTCCACTGAAAAACAACTCAGAAATATTCCACAGATGTAATCATTGTGGTGATAAGACAGGAGACTTCTAGGAAGATATCAAATAGCTTTTTGTGTTTCACATAGTCTCCCAAGCAGTGTAGGCTCAAAGTCCCTGGCAAAGCTAAGTAATTGTCTGAAAACCATTTTTTTTTTGTTTTGTTTTGTTTTTGTTTTTGTTTTGTGCAAACCCAAGGGAGATGACCAGGGAAGACTCCTATATGAATTATGTTGACTCTTTAGGGCATTGCTCTCTCTTTCTTATCTTTAATATTCTAATATCTGTCCTCACTTTACCTTTTTAAAATAATATCTTATTTCCAGAATAACTAACATGTTGTGTATATTAGTTTCAGGTATACAACATAGTGATACAACAATTCTATACAGTACCCAGTGCTCAACATAATAAGTGTATTCTTAATCCCCTTTACTTATTTTACCCATTCCCCGCCTCATCCCCCTACCCTGCCTTCCCACTGGTAACTGTCAGTTTGTTCTTTATAGTTAAGAGTTTCTTTCTTTTTTTCTTTGTTTTGCTTATTAAATTCCACATATGAATGAAATCATATGGTATTTATCCCTGCCTTCCCACTGGTAACTGTCAGTTTGTTCTTTATAGTTAAGAGTTTCTTTCTTTTTTTTCTTTGTTTTGCTTATTAAATTCCACATATGAATGAAATCATATGGTATTTATCTTTCTCTGATCTCTTTTACTTAGCATTATACTCTTTAGCTCTATCCAAGTTGTCGTAAATGGCAAGATTTCATTATTTTTTATGGCTGAGTAATATTCCATTGAATATATATACCACTTCTTTATACATTCATCTATCAATGGTTACTTGGGCTGCTTCTATAATTTGGCTATTGTAGGCAATGCTGCATTAAACATAAGGGTGCATGTATCTTTTCAAATTAGTGTTTTCATATTCTTTGGGTATATATCCAATATTGCAATTACTAGATCATATGATAATCCTGTTTTTAATGTTTTTAGGAACTTTCATACTGTTTTCTACAGTGGTTTCACCAGTTTGCATTCCCACCAGTAGTACACAAGGGTTTATTTTTCTCCACATTCTTGCCAATACTTGTTGTTTCTGTGTTTTTGAATTTAGCCATTCTGACAGGTGTAAAGTGATATCTCATTGTGGTTTTGATTTGCATTTCCTGATGATGAATGATATTGAGAAACTTTTTATGTGTCTGTTGGCCATCTTTATGTCTCCTTTGGAGAAGTGTCTATTTAAGTCTTCTGCGTATTTCTAAATTAGATTATTTGTTTTTTGTGTCTGTTGACTTATATAAGTTCTTTGTATATTTTGGATACTAAACCTTTATCAGATTTGACATTGCAAATATCTTCTGCATTCAGTAGGCTGTCTTTGAGTTTTGTTAAATATTTTTTCCGTGCAGAAGCTTTTTATTTTGATGTAGCTCCAATATTTTATTTTTGCTTTTGTTTCTCTTGTCTCAGGAAACATCTAGAAAAATGTTGATATGACCAATGTCAGAGAAATTAGAGCGTATGCTCCTTTCTTCCTAGGATTTTTATGGTTCCAGGTCTCACGTTTATGTTCTTAATCCATTTTGATTTATATATCATGTAAGAAAGTGGTCCAATTTCATTCTTTTGCATGTAGCTGTCCAGTTTCCCCAACACCATTTCTTGAAGAGATTTTTTTTTCCATTGCATATTCTTTCTCCTTTGTTGAAGATTAATTGACCATATAATCATAGGTTTATTTCTGGGCTTTCTGTTCTGTTCCATTGATCTATGTGTCTATTTTTGTGTCAGTACCATATTGTTTTGATTATTATAGCTTTGTAGTCCATCTTGAAATCTGAGATTTTGATGTTTGCAGTTTTATTTTTCTTTTTCAAGATTGCTTTGGCTGTTTGGGATCTTTTGTGGTTCCATACAAATTTTAGGATTACTTGTTATAGTTCTATGAAAAGTGCTGTTGGTATTTTGATAGAAATTACATTAACTCTATAGATTGCTTTGGGTAGAATGGACATTTTAACACTATTTATTCTTCCAACCTGTGAGCATGGATATCATTCCATTTGTTTGTTTGGTCTTTAACTTCTTTCATCAGTGTTTTATAATTTTCACAGTGTAGGTTTTTCACCTCTTTGGTTAGGTTTATTCCTAGGTATCTTAATATTTTTGGTGTAGTTGGAAAGAGGGTTGTTTTCTTAATTTCTCTTTCTGGGCCTTCATTATTAGTGTATAAGAATGTAACAGATTTCTGTACCATGATTATTGCATCCTACAACCTTAGTGAATTCGGTGACCAGTTCTAGTAGTTTTTTGGTGGAGTCTTTAGTATTTTATGTATATAGTATCACATCATTTGCAAATAGTGAAAATTTTCTTTTGTTAGTAACTTGGATGTCTTTTGTTGTTGTTGTTGTATTCTGATTGCCATGGCAATCAGACTTCTAGTACTGAGTAAAACTGGTAAGAGTGGGGGATCCCTGGGTGGCTCAGCAGTTTGGCGCCTGCCTTTGGCCCAGGGCACAATCCTGGGGTCCCAGGATTGAGTCCCGCATCAGGCTCCCGGCATGGAGCCTGCTTCTCCCTCTGCCTGTGTCTCTGCATCTCTCTCTCTCTCTCTATGTCTATCATGAATAAATAAATAAATGAATCTTTAAAAAAAACTGATGAGAGTGGACATCTTTGTCTTATTTCTGACCTTAGAAAAAAAGTTCTTAATTTTTCCCCACTGAGTATATTAACTATAGGATTTTAATATCTAGGCTTTATTACGTTGTGGAATGTTCCCTCTAAACCTACTTTGCTGAGGGCTATCATGAATGGATGTTGTACTTTATCAAGTGCTTTTTCCATATCTATTGAAATGATCATATAGTTTTTAATCTTTTCTTTTGCTGTGATATATCACAGCTGATTGATTTGTGAATATTGAATACCCTTGCATCATGTAGGAATAAATTCTACTTGATTATGGTAAATGATTTTTTAAATGTATTGTTGGATTTGGTTTGCTAATATTTATCTATCTATCTATCTATCTATCTATCTATCTATCTATCTATCTATGAAAGAAAGAGAGAGAGTTTGAGCTGGTGGGAGGCATGAATGGAGAAAGAAAGAGAGAATCTCAAGCAGATCCTGTGTTGAGCATGGAGCTCAACACTGGGCTCAATCCCACAATCCTGAGATCATGACCTGGGTTGAAATCAAGAGTCGGATGCTTAATCAATTGAGCCAGCCTGGCACCCCAGTTTGCCAATATTTTGTTGAGGATTTTTACATCTGTGTTCATCAGGGATATTGGCCTGTAGTTCTCTTTTTTTGTAGTGTCTTTATGTGGTTTTGCTATCAGGGCAATGCTGGCATCATAGAATATATCTGGAAGCTTTTCCTTCTATTCTTTGGAATAGTTTGAGGAAATAGATATTAACTCTTTTTTAAATGTTTGGTAGAATTTACCTGTGAAGCCATTTGGTCCTAGACTTTTGTTTGTTGGGACTTTTTTGATTACTGATTCAATTTCATTGATGGTAATTGGTCTGTTCAGATTTCTGTTTCTTTCTGATTCAGTTTTGAAAGCTTATGTTTCTAGGAATTTATCCATTTCTTCTAATTCTTCACTTTTCTTGACATCTTGCTCACGTGCTTTGGTCTGCATAAGTCTGCTTTTTTTTTTTTTTAATTTCACATATAAACCTGAGTAGAATGGAGCAAGTTTTCTGGTTGGCAAAGCAATCAGTTCTGTGGCCTTCCATGAAAGATAATGCCTGTGCATATAACAGGCATTCTGAGCATCATCTCTAGCAGGAAGTAATAACTAGAACTTTGCAACTTCTCAAGAATTTTATTGACTATAACTTTTAGTGACTTGAGGAAATCAGAGTATTTTTCATTAAGTTAAGAATTTGATGATGTTAATTATATTGTAAGTTCAACCACAATTAGAGTACATACTAGATAATCAATCGATTGACCTATTTGCCCAGACACACCTTTCAATCTAAAAATGTGAAATCAGCCACTTTATAGTGGTTTCCTTTAGGTTTTTGATCATATAGATCTTAAAAAGTGAGTAAAATTCTAAAATGAAAGGCATTTACTTTATCACTCTTTGAGTCCCTTTATGTGTTTGTTGTGCTAACAGATATAAATTGGAGAAGGATAATAACCATATGGTTTCACTCATACATAGAATATAAGAAATAGTAAAAAGGATTATAAAGGAAAGGAGAGAAACTTAGTAGGGAAAAATTAGAGAGGGAGACAAACCATGAGAGACTCCTAACTCTGGGAAATAAAGGGTTGTGAAAGGGGAGGTGGGTGAGAGGGTGGGTGTAACTGGGTGACGGGCATTAAGGAGGGCACTTGATGGGATGAGCACTGGGTGTTATACTGTATGTTGGCAAATTGAATTTAAATAAAAATTTTAAAAATTGGGTGGAGCCTTTTCTAGCTATTTCTTCTCTGTTTCACCCATTGTTATCACCTGTGGTTAGTGAAGGCCTTCCATCCATTTTGTTATGTTCTGATTCCCTGCAAAACCTCAAGGTGATTTTTAAAAATCATTTTTCTGATTCACCAAAGAGATTTCTCTCTGGTTTTAAGAGTTTATACTCCCTTTGGCCACAAACCCACAACTGCCATCTAATTTTACCATTTTTTTTTAAATCTCTAAGAGAACTGACGCAGAATCTCGGCACAACACAGAGTAAAGAGATATGGGAAATAATATTTTGCTTATAGAGATATGGGAAATAATATTTTGCTTATAATGCTACTGCCTGCTTAGATCCATTTTATTTCTTCTAGGACCCCAGTATGTGAACTAGTAATTATTTTCTTGCCTCTTACATTTTTTTCTTTTCTTTTCTGTTTAACCTGGGCCAGGTGTGTGCTCTGTGTGGATATATGTGTGTCTGCAAGTGTGTGTGTGTGTGTGTATGAATTGAATCTCATTTAATTTTTATAAAAGATCTGTGAAGCTGGGTGTGATTATTATCCTTTTTTACAGTGCTACATGCCTAGTCCACAGTAGAATCAGTACTCAAAATCATGTTTGTCAGACAACAAGGTCATACTTTTAATTACAGCACACTGTCTTGTTGATATTTTGTATTTTAATTTATGGCACAGTAGTTTGGGAACAGGCGTGGCTCACCATAATGGATTAAAGATGCCATGAATTCTGTGACACTCTTCCCATTGAGGGATGGGTCTCTTCCCTTTCCTCCAACTTGGACTTGCATGTGATTTCATTGACCAAGTGTGATGGGAGTGATGTTAGGGCAGTTCTGGCCTCACCATTAAAAGGATTGGCAGGTTCCACGTTGACCTCCAGGAGCTCTGAGCCAGTGTTAGAGATCCAAGTACCTGAGGCCTCCTTGCTGTAAGGAGGCTCAAGCTATGGTAGTGGAAAGGAGATATGAACAGGGAAGGCTGCCCAGTCAGTCCGTAGCTGTTCTCGACTCTGACCCTATAAACCATTTTCACTCCAATCCCAGACTTTATGGAGCAGAAATGAGCTTATTCCTGCTATCCATCTGTCCTAATTCTTGATCAGTAGAATCATGAAATATAATGATAATAATTTGTATCAAGCCATTAAATTTTGGAGTAGATTATAATAGAAGACTAGATAATGAAATCCCACCTTTATGAATGACACACTCTTTAAAAGTGGGGATACCGTGTCATTTGTCTTTATACTTCCTAGTATAGTATCATTTGTGTAGCTGAAGCTCAATTGATTCTAAGTGATTAAATGAGCAAATAAATGGATGGAATGAATATATGGGAAAGACAGGCACACTAGCCTCATGGAGCTTCTGTTCTAGACTGTTTGCAGGGAGACAGATAATAAACAAAGAAATACCCTGAGGTCGGGTGTGTGCTTTGAAGGAAAATAAGGTAGCATAAGAGGACGCTTCTGCAGAGACTGAATAAGTCAAATAGGACCTAGGTGTCACCTGAAATGTGGCTTTGGTGCTAAAAACCATGAGTTTGGCGTCTTTGTTTTCTGTTTCCATACACTCCTCGTCCGTTGGCAGTAGCACATCTCATGGCCTGAAAAGGGCATGGTGCCAGAGCAAAAAAGAAGTCTGGGTGGAAAAAGAATTGGTGAGGCCATTGCTCAATAGAATCGCTCCCTGAACACATGCAACCTCACACTTCCAATGCTCTTGCAAATGTAGTCCTTCTCATGGAATGTTCTTTGCTACTCAAAACCTTTTCACTTTTTTTCTGGTTAGATTCAGTCAGTGTTCCATTCTCAGATACGTGAATGTCTTCCTCCACTGCCTTACAGATCGTTGCTTTGACACCACCTTTCTCTAATGCTTGCTCATCCTCTTTAATATAAAAGCTGTTTATAGAGCATTTTCCCCAGCTGGTTGAGAAAGCAGTGAGTAAGGAATGTGTGTCTTACCATCATATCCACTGTAGCACTTACTGTAGGGCTTTGCTTAACCCTTGATAGATGCCTGTTCAAAGCAAGAAACTTGCTTTAATAAAAGAGGGAACAGGCCATGTCTTAACTTTATTTATATAATTTATATATTTATATAAATTATATAAATATAATTATATTTATATAAATTATATATAAAAATATATAAATTATATAAGTTATATAAATTATATAAGTTATATATATTTATATATATAACTTTATTTATATAAGGTCTGGCATGGCTAACATAGCACCATTTTCAGTATTTTTAATCATGAACAAGTTCACTTTTATATAAGATCTCTCTCATTAAATTCCTAATGGCAAATGTATTTCTGCAAGTAGTATATTTACAACAGATGAAAAAGACCTACCCTTTCTCATATGTACTATCAAGACATAACCTGTAACTAGTTAATCCCACTAAATAAAATATCACTGAACAGAAAATACTAATTTTTATTTTTATTTTAAAGATTTATTTATTTATGAGGGACAGAGAGAGAGAGAGAGACGGAGATAGATATAGGTAGAAGGAGAAGCAGGCTCCCTGCGGGGAGACCCATGCAGATCTCCATCCCAGGATCCCAAGATTACAACCGGAGCCAAAGACAGACACTCAACCACTGAGCCACCCAGGTGCCCCAGAAAATGCTAGTTTTTAGTACTGAAAGTCCCCAGTTTAAATCTAGGAGACACTTGATGGAATGAGGTGCCTTATGTGAGATAATCTATCTATCCTATTTAGATAATGATCCAAAGAAAGAATTTCAAAAATACATTTTCCTCACACATGCCCGTGGTCTCTTTACAGGTAATGGCTACACTTAAAACTGCTTTCTTACATAGGTTTTGAGAAAGTTGTTGATTAATCAGGAGAACATAATGGCGCATTAACTGTACAATTTTTGAGTAGCAATTTGGATTACATAGCGTGGAGGGTGGAGTATGGTAAAAAGGCACAGATACGTTGTTTTTGCATTAGAATGGACATGGATTTTGTGTATATCATTCCATTATGTCAGCACAGAACAGTCTTGATATGTTAATAGACACCCCAAATGCAGCCTCTCCCTTTTAAATATCCTAACTGGCTGAAGTACAAATCTTAGTGAAAGTACAAAACTAATGCCTGATTCAGTGGAAGAAAATGACCTTGAATGAGTTGACAGAGTTAAAAAAAATAATGATTCTGATTCAATACATTTGAAGACTTAAGCCAGAAACTTTAAACTAGGACATTAGAATGAATGACCATATCATTTGCAATATAAATATCAGGAATTGAATGCTTGTTATTTGCTATTTGTTTAATTGGTTCATTTCTGGCCATAAGAGAATATTGGACTCATTCTAATTGATTAAGTACCTTGTTTGCTCATATTCTTTAATTTTGGATTCAAGGCTTGTATGTAATCCATTTGATGGTTTTATTTGCTTTTTTCTGTAGTGCAACTTTGCTGACTAGGAATTGGTTTACTCTTTCATGTCTGAAGGCTCTGATAAATTGAGGAGCTTGGGCAGACAGCTCTTTTATCCAGGAGCCCTTACTGGGCTGGTGATACTGCTGAAACCTGCCTTGACTTAAGAGCCTGCAGGGAGAAAGAAACAAGGGAAATTTTTTGCAATGACCTCAAGAAAAAAAAAAATCAGAATTCACTCATGCAGCAGTCTGTGCCAAAATAAGAGGATGAGAGTAGGCCTGTTCTGCTTTGGCCGATGAAAGGATGGTGAATTGATAAAATGATCAAAAGTGACATTACAGGCCAACTAAGAAATATCAAAGGAGACTGTACTGCCGATCAGTCACGGGACTCGTGTCCACTGGGGAGCAGCTCCACAAACGTTTGCTGAGTGATTATGGAGAAGCCATAGTAGGTGGTACGTGGCAGGTACAGCGATAACACTCACTAGGCCAGTGTTCCCATGCTCTTCTTGCCTTTTTTCTTGACTTTGCCCTTGCCTTTCTCCTTCCTTTTGCATGGATGTCACCATATTCTGGGGGCTACAGAGATGCATGAGACCCAATTCCTGCCTTCAAGGAAGTCTCAATCTGTTGGGAGAGATGGAAGTAGAGCTGGAAATGTTTATTTGTATTTTTTGTGTTGCTTGAAAGCAGATTCTGATAAAATCACGGGAAATCAATGGGGTGTAGAGACCTTGTTACATTAATAAATGAGCTGCGATTTTTATTATTGTCAGAGGATATATATTAAATCTGATTTCATCTATTTTTAGAGTACCAGTTAATTAGAAGCTTTACTAATTACAGTTCCAAGCAGCTGGTATCTTTTTCTTTCTGAGAAATTCATTTTCCATCCCATCCTTTGCCTATGTTAGTCACACATCTCAACTTAAAGCTTTGACTTACAAATCTGACATGAAGATGGGAAAACACAGTGTATTCTTGGGGATTAATTTGTAATATTTTCAAGATCCAAATCAGTTGAATGATCAGTGCTTAGGAAAAGACTGCATCTTCCAGGTTTCTGGAGGAACACAGGAGTACCTGGGAAACTCATTGTGTTCTTGGATGAGAGAGAGAGAAGTTTGTTGTGAGGACAAAGCAAAGGCAGTTTCAATTGTGAGCTGATATTCTTTTTTTTCTTTTTTGTTTTCCTGGCTGCTTTGAGCCATTCATCATTAGAGGGTCCAGCAGTGCCTTTGGTTTTTCATGCAACAGAAACATCAACCAGTCGAGGAATACAGTGTTAATGACCAATGATAATGGTCAGTGGTGACTCTGCTAGTTGTGAGGTTCTGGTGCTAGCAGCCTACCCACATGTCAATGAAAAATGGAATGCTACTGTTGCAAAAGAAAAATTATAAAGTATTATCCCTTTGCCCATAAAGTTCTTCCCTATATATTCTACATAAAGAAATCATTCTGGATTCATAGATATCTGCTGATTTGCCTGCCTAGAATCTATCCCTCCTTCCTGTACCACCATTTTGATTTTACTTTGGAGAGCCACATCTTCCTTCCTCAGTACGAATCTATGGGAAATAGCTTCACATAGTGTTGAACTGGATGGCATCTAGAGGCAGACTTCTTGGGTTTGTATCCTAGCTCCATCAACACTACCTCTTAGCATCCTGTTCACATGCCCATCATCTGTCGTGACCACACTCATTTGTTCTTATCAATCTGCCTGTATCTGCTCTCAATTATCTGAGAATCTTGGGAGCTCTTTGAGTTGTCATTTTCATTTGGGCAACCTCAGCTGCTCACCCGGAGTCTGGGTCATAATAGGACTCAGAGGACTAAATGAAAGAGCCCCTGTCCTGGATAATGACATGACTTGCAGCAGAGCAGATATGGCATTGTTCATGTTCTGTCTAGACTCTTCAAAGCTGAATGAAAAAATATTTTCATAGTTTGATGTTTAAAGAACTATGTTGGTTTCCACCTAAAAATAATCCCATTATTTCTCAAACTGCTTTTTCCCCTATAATATTTATTTGCCCAAATGTGCTGTAACTGGGCATTCAGATTATTGAATGAATGCAAAGTGTTTCAGATAGTCCAACCCTTTGGAGATTATTAGTAGACTTGATTCCATAGCAATTATTGCCTTATTAATTTAATGTTTTTGTTTGGTGGAGGTAGTTCTTTTTGTCAAGTCGAAGACTTGCGAACTCATATGATTCATGTTTTTTGGCATATACATTTGTGATGGGGCCTTCTTGAAGGTATTAGCAGAACTTTTATCATGATTTTTCTACTGTAAATAAGATTATTTTAAAGAAACATTTTCCCTTCCCTCGTTATAAGGATTAATGTCAAAGACAAAGGAGAATGGAACAAATTCAGATGTTAATTTTTCCCAAAATAGAAAAGTTAAAATACAGTTCACTGAAGACTGTTCTGGTCAAATGAATGACTGTTGTCTTTGGGGGAAAAAAAAAGTGAAGGAGAGAGGAATGTAGAAAATTAAATTCATCCCCTTACTGTGGTAGGATAATAAACTTTCTGCATACTTCTTCTCATTTCTGTTCATAGGCCTTGATGTCCTGATGTCTTATATCACAGATGCTAAATCACAACTCAGTGCATTTTTAAGTGCTTGAGGCAGAGTCCTCAGGATAATAGGGGAAAAGTCCCATTTCATAGGGTCAGAATCTTCATTTCAGAATGACAGTTTTCTTCTCACTGTTATTTACGTTTTATATGAATTGACAGATGCTTTTAGTAATTCTTCTCTGACTTGAATAAGTTGATTTCATTTTAGGTTTTGGAATGCGAAATGTCCAAACCTGAAGATTGGAAGAATTCCGATTATAGTGTAATGGATAGAAACATCAGGGAAATGAAAACAGTTTTAGTACCATTATTTAAGATTTTATTATTAGCATGTATTAACATATATTTAGTAAATTGAAAACTCCGTGTGCTTACATGCTTGGATCTCATCTTATTTAGCTTGTTTAGAGAAGAAAATGTGTTTTGAGCTCTTTAGTCTTGCTACAACTGTGCTGTAACAAAGCAATTTTAGTAGAAAAAATGGATTTAGATCACAGTTTCTTGTTGAGTTTGGTGGAATTTGTCGGTTAGGAAAAAAAAATGCCTTGCTGAAAATGTGTTTGCTTCTCTGCTTACATGTTCTAATCTTGGTTCTGATGTTATTTGAACAATTGTCGACAGGCCTTTCAGTAGTTGGGAATAAAAACATTCATTCTCAATTTTTATTTTGTTCTTGTACCTTTAAAACTTGATTAAAAGTCGGCAGGTTGCTCAGAGTTCTAAGTGAATAGACATTGTCATTAGCTCTTTGATAACGTTCTCTGTGTTCTATAAACCAAGTAATCAGGTTTAGCTTGTATTCGTGTTAAAGTTCCCAGACGGTTTACTAATGAAAACCAAAAGGCAATATATGTTGTTGCAATAAGGTATCATTTTGCTTAAAATAATCTGAAAATGAAAATTTTAGCCCCCTGTGCCTTAGCTTTGACCTTAGAATCTCTGGGTTCCTTTCTGTCATTATTTTAGCGATGACAAGTTGGGGTGAATTAACCAAGGTCATGTCTATACCAACATCTTAATTACCTGGCTTTGTTGATAGCTTGTTGAAATTGCTTTCATCTGGCAGGTGGAAACACAACAAATTTATGGTAGGGAGAGCTACTCAGCATTCAGGGCTTCTAGATGTGTGCTTCTTGTCGTAGGAAACCTTTTTTTGGTAACATTGAAAAAGTATACTATATTTGATGATTTAAAAAAACACCTGCATATCAGAAGTGTTTATTCTTTAGAGATTCCAGTGATTTATGGCCGTATAATATAAACAACAAATTAGGCATGGCCCTCAGTTTTGGGGGGCTGTTTGTATTGTAGGATGTTTGGCAGCATCTCTGGCCTTTTAATCACTAAATGCCAGTAGCATATTCCCCGACCCCTAATTTTGACAGTAAAATATGTCACCAGACATTGCCAAATGTCCTCTGGAGAGGTGGGAAAAGAAGCACCCTAGATTGAGAACCACAGCTCAAAATTATAATTTTATCCAGATTTTATTATTTCATTCCATTTTTGTTACACTTTTGGTGTTTCTATGACATAGCTAAGACTTACAGAGTTTTCCTCTAAGAACTGATTCTCTTTCTTGGGTAAAAAAAAGAAATAGTTTTAATCTCTACTGATAATTCACCTAGAAGTAGAGCTCTTATATTTTATTTAAGCTGTTTTGATTGTAGGTAGATTATACAGATTCAAGTTTTTAGAAAGAATGTTTTAGCTATTAAGAACAAAACAATAAATTATTCCTATATTGTGAAAACTTCTGTGTAGTACATTTGGTAATGTTTAAATCGAAACCCAGAATAAAGATGCTCTAATGAGGAACTTCCCATATTGATGTACCATTATCTCCGAATGTGAATATCATGCATCATACATAATTTACGATTTGGAATACAATAATAATAGAAATTATTATAACGGTGGCTGGTATTCATCAAGCATTGATTGTGCCAGGCACTGTAACAAAGTTTTACTTTCATTGAGTCATTTAATGCTTGTAGGTACCCTGAGGCCAGTATTATTGTTGTCATTATTTTATGTAGAGAGAATAAAGAAAGTTTAAGAAAGTTTAGTCACTTAGCCAGGGTCAACTATTGGTCAAGTTTGGAACTAGGACTTGAATGAAGGGTTTCTGATTCTTAAAGATCCTGCTCTTAATTTCTGTGTTGTTCTGCCCACCACTTTCTTTTCACTGAGACATTTTCTCGGGCTAACCATTGTAAAACACTGGGGACTCCCATTAACTGCCACTATCTGTATCTTGGGTTGAGGGTCTGCCTTAACTCCTCCTGCTTTACTCCTGCCTCACCCACACTTAAAGCAAGATGTTTCAGAGAATTAACACCCTTGCTCCTTCAGCAACTCTCAGTTAATGACTGGTGGGATTGGTTGTATACATATATACCCTCAGTCCTTCAACTCGAAGATGAGTACCCCTGAGCTGCTATCCTGGATTCCAGAGTTTCCCAGAAGCATTAAGCCCATGATAATAGTGTACTTGCTTGTGAATATACCCTTTATTACCTGCCTTCACTTCCCAAGTAAACTACTTGCCCTGGAATCCTTTATCTCAAGGTCAATTTCTGGGGAAACCCAAACTAAGTTGCTTTGATGATTGATTTTGAACCCATACTAGAGTTCAGCATTAATGGGAATAAAAAAAACTTTTACATTTATATAGTGATAGAGCACCCATTGAAATATTTTCAGCTAATGTATCACAATGTGTTTCTTATGTTATATTTGTATATTACATTGAAATGTAATCTCCCCAAGTGTACCATATGTGAGCCTAAATGCCATATGGAGACTTGGTCTCATTAACAATCAGTTTCTCAACTTCCATAAGGTCTTTGGTGACCTTTACACTTTTTATAAGCTCTATTTATATCCTATTTCAATCCATAGTATCTGTATACATACTATGTTTTCAACTAATTCATTCAAAGAGTGTGCTGGGTGTTGTGGGCTCTTTACTCTTAAGAAGCTTACAACCAAATACAGGAAACAAAGTTTGTAGTCTTGAAGAAAATTGAAGAACAATATGTATAATGACATAAAATTTTCAAATTTTATAATTTATAAAATACATATAGTGTTAGAGAAGCCAACTGTATAATGGAAAGACTCCTGGGCAGCAGCCTCATATATTAGTTTCCTAGGGCTGCCGTAACAAAAGAGCACAAATTAGGTGGTTTAAAACACAATAATTTATTGCCTCATAGTTTTGGAGTCTAGAAGTCCAAAATCATGCTATTGGCAGAGTTATGCTGTCTCTGAAGGCTCTAGGGGAGAGTCCTATCTGGCTTCTTCCTAGCTTCTGGTGATTTGCCAGCAATCTTGGCTTATTGATGCACCACTCCAATCCTTTACTGTCACATGGCATTCTCTTTGTGTTCTTGTCTTCACATGGCCCTCTTCTTCTAAGGACACTAACTCTACTCCATATACTTCATCTTAACTAATTGTATCTGCAGCATTTTGTCCAAACAAGGTCACAGTTTGAAGTAGTGAGGGTTAGGACTTGAACACATCTTATTTTGGGGGGCATGTTTTAACCCCTAACACCTGAGTTGTGGTTCCACCTCTGTTTTTAGCTAGCCGTGGTTGCCTTGGGAAAGTCCATTAGCTTCTCTGGCCTCAACTTTCTCATCTATAAAAAAAGAGTTTTATTTAGAAGTCTCAGCTCTGAGATTCTTTCTTATTTCTCTTAACCATCTTGAGCTGTAAACAGAAAAATTATTATGATTGTTTTCTTATCTTACACACTCAGACCCAAGAATGTCAAGTGACTTGGTCAATACCATACTACTTGATTGCAGATGGTGGATTAGACCCACCAATACTCTTGCCCAATAATAAGTAATTTCTGTACATGACAATTTACTTTCCAGAGTAAATGATATAAATTGAATAATTCTCACTCACTGAGCACCTACTAAGATCTAAGTCCATAAATCTAAACTCTAGAAGTGTATCCAAATCACCTGGGGACCTTTAAAAAGCACAAATGCTAGGGCTAGCCATCAGATTTTAATTCAAGTGGTTTGAGGTAGGGCTCAGGCATTGAAACATCTTTTTAAGGTTCTCCTGGGGATGCTAATGTGCAACCACAGCTGTGAACTACTGATTTAGTAACTTATTAGACCCTGTATGTGAATTAGATATAATTTTTGCAAAATACTTGATAAATGTTTAAAAACTTTCATCTGACATAATCAACAACAGTTGATGAAATAATCAAATATAACTATACTGATGCATTAAATATTTTAACTTACCTTGAAGCCTATAAATGTACCATTCTTTAGATACACAAGGATACATCTGTTTATCAGGGCACAGGGGTTTCTTGTTCTTGCACATACCATATCCATAATGAATCATATATGATGTTCAGCTTTGGTGTCTTAAAGTGCAGCAAAAAAATTAAGACATTTACAAAAACTCCAATACCAGCCAAGATAGAGTAACAGGAGTGAGATTTACTCTCCCAATATATGAAATGGGTTTTTAAGATGTTAAACATTAGGCAGTGAGCAATGATGATCTTGGAGAAATAGGAAACAAGTAGCCCTACATTTGTCCTAGCTTATACCTGAAGTGAGTTTTTGGGCTGAACTTAAGGGAGGGAAAAACTAGGCAGAGTGAGCAGTAAGGAGATAGAACCAGGAGCCCAGTGAGGCCAAGGCAGCTCAAATTTGAAGGGTAGAGTACAGGATAGGAGAGAGTTGCACAAAGAGGGCAAAACTCCAGGGATCTTGAGTAGACAAGTACATTAAAACAGTTGTAACTGTACTCCGTATGTTCAAGAAGCAAGGGAATAGATTAATCATGTTAAGATATGGAAAATATTTTATAAATCTATAATATGTTATATATTATATTAGTATATACATTGTATATTATTTAAATTATGTTATGTACTCTATAATTAACAATATAAAACACAATTTAACATTATATTATGTATATCATATAACCAAAACTTGGAGATAAGGAAATTAAAATATTGGAAATGAAAAATGTAATGGATGGGATTAGCAACAGATTAAACATGGTAGAAAAAATATTAATGAACTTAAATATAGCAATAAAAACAAAACTATCTAAAATGAAATGGAGAAAATATACTAAAAAAGAAATTGAAATAGCGCCCACTCCCCCCCCATATATACACACTATACATTTTAACGAAACAACAAAAATATCACAAGTTACAGTTAAGAAGGCAGCACAAGAGATAAAATAGAATCATCAAAAACATTTATCAAAAAAAAAAAAAGAAAAAGAGGAAAAGAATAACAAAGAATGGATGACACAAATAGTAAGATGGTGTATTTAAATTCAACCATATTAATAATCATATTAAATATTAAGTTGTCTAAAAACTCCAATTCAGACAGACATTGTAAGTTTGGGTTTAAAAAGTAATATCCAACTTCATACTACCTGCAGAAAACCCACTTTATTTATTTATTTATTTATTTATTTATTTATTTATTTATTCATGAGAGTCAGAGAGAGAGAGAGAGAGAGAGAGGCAGAGACATAGGCAGATGGAGAAAGAGGCTCCGTAGTGGGAGCCTGGTGTGGGACTCGATCCCAGGGCCCTGAGATCTCGACCTGAGCCAAAGGTAGATGCTCAACTGCTGAGCCACTCAGGTGTCCTCACTTTATTTCTTTTTTAAAGATTTTAGTTATTTGAGAGAGCATGAACACAGAAGGAAAGGGAGAAGCAGACTTCCTGTGGAGCTGAAAGCCTGATGTGGGGCTTATCCCAGGATCCTGAGATCAGAACCTGAGTGGAAGGCAGATGCTTAACTGAATGACCCACCCAGGCACCCCAAGAAAACCACTTTAAATAAAACACCCAAAAGGAAGAAACTCAGAAAAAAAAGGAAGAAAAAATTAGATTTCTTAAAACTAAAAACTACTTCTGTTTGAAAGACACCATTAAGAGAGTGTAAAAACAATCTGGAGTAGGAGAAAATATTTGTCAATTGCATATATGATTAAGGATCTGTAAGCAGAATATATAAAAATCTCTTAAATATTAATAATAAGAAAACAAAACAGTTCACACATAGGCAAATGATTTGAACAGACAGTCCACCAAAAAATGTATAAGGGAAGCAAATAAGGATATGAAAACATTATTGGTTTAGTCCTTAGAGAAATGCAAATTAAAGCTGTGAGATACCTCTACATGCATATGAGAGTGGCAAAATTTAAAAAAGAATGACTGAAAAAAAAATAAAAAAGAATGACTGTACCAATTATTGTCAAGGACATGTAGCAACAGAACTTTCATACACTCTCAGGGTAAAATGGTGCAACCACTTTGGAAACCAGTTTGGCAGTTTCAAAAGAAGTTCAACAGGTATCCACAATGTGAGTCAGTCATGCAACTCCTCAGTGTTTACTCAGAGGACATCAAAACATATGTTAATGGAAATAGTGGTACAGAAATGTTCATGACAGCTTATTTGTTATGGACAAAAATGGGGAACAACTCCATGTCTCTCGGCAGGTGAGCAGATAAACAAGAGTGTGGTATATCATTGCTACAGAATACGAATTTCCAAGAAAAGGAACAAAATAGGATGCAGGAAAAACCATTATTTCCCGGTTTTAACTGACAATCCTGACATTTAAACATTTTTCATCCTATTGGTACATTTCCTCATCTTAAAAGAGTTGCATCTGGGTTTCATCATGATTTTCAGTTGAGAAACTTAGTCAAACATCAATCCAGGTTCACTAAAGTCTTAAATTTACTTTCCCTAGCACTCTCTTGTAGTGATAATAATTAGCCACTGGACAACCATAGCAGGAGTACAAGATCAATACCAAAACAAGAAAGATGGAAATAGTCAAAGGATTTGCAGATAATTAAGATACCAAATTTGAGGTCTGTCTTTGAAAAATTCATTTCTATTTGCAAGCTGTTGAAATCTCACTTTCCTAGATACTTTGCAGAGTATTCTTGATGAAATGCAATACATCACAGGAATGATTCCCCCACCCCCCGTATATGGGAATACCTATTTTGGTATTTTGGAGTGCCCCATATTGGAGAGCCTACTTAGAGCCTCTCAAGAGATGCACCTAAGATTTTCAAGATTTCTGCACTAGATATTTTTAAAGAGTAAAATAAAATCTAGGGAATATAGCTTTTGAAGTGGAAAGTCTGAAACAAAAACAGTTTGATGACTGTCACAGACAAAGCAGCTAAAGCCCTAAAGTATAATTCAAAGTTTTTATAAACTCCAACTTGCAGGTTACTCTTTGGCAAATAAAAAATGAGTTCTGAGTCTAGAAATGGTTTAATTTGAAAACTTGAGTTGAGGAAAAGAGCAGCGAATGTGCACATATGGGATAGCTAATATATACATACATTTTTCAGGATACACGGATACACACACATAGAGCAATCATTTATCATTTACCTAACAAATGTTTGTCACATACCTTTAACGTGTCAAACGTAGACTTGGCTCTTGTTGAACTTACATTGTAGTGGGAAAGACTTACAATAAACAAGTAATTGAAACGAGTCTGATAAGTGTTATGACCAGGGTGGTGCTTGCTAACACAGGAACCTGTATCAGGAGGACATAGCTTAGCTTAGGAGTCAAAAAAGCCTCCTTGAAGAAACAGTGTTTAAATGTATTGTTCCTGCCTAATATCTTCATCTTATTTTACTTCCAACTCCTTGGGGAGTGGGGAGGGTAGTTCAGGGCTTTACTTCTGTTCCTGTGGGACCTGTCGGTCATGTAGAACTACAAACCCTGCCTCTCTATGTTGGGTCTTTCTAGCTTATTTTAAATTCCATGGGAACAAGATCTGAGAGCTAGAAGATTTTGCAGGCAGTTTAAGTTCCCTGATGGAATCCATAGATTCCTCCTCACTCCTGGATGTCTCTCCTTATTTTCCCACTAGAAGAGTTGCTTCCTGATTCCTACAGGTCCCATGAGTCCTTCCTCCCTGCCGCCCCCCTCAGTGTTATGTTAAATAGTTAAATAATCAGAAACAATAATTAATAGCAATGGCTAACCTATTTAGTGTTTGCCTTATACCAGCCACTAAGTGTGCACATTAGAGAGAGGCCCCATGGTGTATATGCCTTTAACTGTATGTACTTGCGGTTCTTCCCATCTCCTCCCAAGAAAAGGAGACAGCAAGAAATAAAAATGTCAATGACATGGGTGATGCTGCTAGTGATTCTTTTCAGTGAGCACCGGTCTAGAGAGACACACTTAAGCGACTTGGCACCTGTGTACTTTGGGCATCTTGCTGAGAAGTGCGTGTGATTTCTAGGGTGCAAATGGTATTTTGACCTATGCAAATTTTCCCTTTATTGACTAACATTGGAACACAGCCCTTGTTGCTCACACCCCACTAATTGCCTTACTTCAGTTAATTCTTCCAGCAATTCTATAAGATAGGGACATGTATGATCTCTATTTTGAGGGGCAGTGGAAATATGGCAGAGAAGTTAAATAACTTATCTATAAACCCAGTAAGTGGCAGAGGCAAGATTTACACCCCGCAGATCCCTAAGGTGTAGTCTGTGTGATCCTACTTTCTTACCATCAGCAATTTGTTAGGAAGCCTGGAGATTTTTGTTTGGAACACTAATTAATACTGCTTTTCACACAGTAGAGAGAGAAAATCCAGAGGGGAGATGCCCTTTGGTACCCTTTTAGAAAATGTTATCAGGGAAGCAATGAGCTCCATCTCTGCTGAACAGGGAAGTTTCGAAAGAACCATGGAGAGATCTGAATGTATTTTGGACTGGACAATTGGTGTACTCTGGCTTGACTGAAGGAGAGGGGGTGGGAGTTGCCAGCTGAAGCCAGCAGCCAGACAAATTATAACAATATTGAGCCTGAGTTATCCCCCCAGGGCATGGAGGCTCCATCCAGATGCAGAGCTGTTGTCATGGTGGCTCCTTGCAGCCTGGCTCCCACCTGGCTGCAGTTTGAAGCAGCAGGTTCTCATTATGCTTTAATTTTTTTTTAAATGTGTTCTTGAAATTGAATTAAATTTGCTTCCTTCATGGTGTGTGTTGATTTTGAAATGACTTCCTGGTGGGTTTTCTTCAAGATCTTCAGTGGCAATGCAAAGGTTCTCAGGGTAAAATGAGGGATCCAACCTGATGAGAAAAAAATGTATTATTTTCTTACCTTTAAGTTTAACTCAAAGATGCTGCGTTTTGACCAATCACAGTTTTTATTTGCTCAAGTGATTTTGCTTTCCCTGCTGGGTTGGCCTAAGTCAATTACCCTTCTCTCCCTGAGGCATTTTTAGTCTTCATTCGCAGAACAAAAAAATTCCTACCTCCAACAAAATTGCCCATCTTCTTGAAACGATTGCATTTTCCATGGATACTGAAATGTACTCTCCATGGGAGATTTGGAGATGAGGGTCAAGATCTCCCGTAAATGTATCCCGGGGATCTTGTTCATAAAAATACCTTCTTCCCTTACACTTTGGAGAAGGGATCAGAATCGGTAAGGTCTGAATAGTTGCCATTTGCTTATTCATTCAGCTGATCCATTCAACAAATACTGATTGAGCATCTACTGTGTGTCAGGTACATAATGGACAAAAGAGACAAAAATCCTACATTCAATGAACTTGTACCTCAATGGGGGTGATGGACACCAAACAAATAATCAAAGGTGAATGTTAGCTAGAGGTGACTGCCAAAGAGAACGGGGACAGTCAGGTGGTATGCGGGGGTGTGGGAGTGAGGGCTGCTGGCTAATGGAAATTTTAGGTAGGTCTCCCGGGAGAGTTTCCCAGAAGAAAGTGAGAGCTCCCTAGAGCTCCTAGAGGAGCTAGAGGAACATTTTCCAGAGACGAGGATAGTAAGTGCAAGAGGTCTGGTGTGGCAGGAGAATAACTCAGAGACCAGGGTGGTCAGAGCAGAGGGATCTGATCAGGAGGGAGAGCAGTAGGAAAGGAGTTTAGAGAGGTGATGAGAGCAAGATGTATGTAGCCTTCATGTCAAGGACACTGGCTGTGCCATGAGCTAGATGGGTGTGCTAAAAGAAGGTGCTCCTCCCTAATGTCTGTGCTTCAAAGCCATAGGAAAATTTCATGCAGAGTAGAGGCATGATCTCAGTTATGTTTTAACAGGATGGCTGTGATCACTGTGTTGGGGATGCTGAAGGGTGGTATGGGTGAAAGCAAGGGGGTTGTTTAGGAGATGGTTGAGGTAATTCCGGCAAGAGATTGGGTTTAGCTGGATTAATAAAATGGAAAAGTGGTTTCCAGGGTTGTGTTTATTGGGGTGACTGAAGTATTTATTATCTTTAAGTTAAATGAAAATGTTTCAAACACAGGGGTATTTGAAATTCACCGTTGCAATCTTGACAAATGACTATTTTAAAAATGGAATCTGTATAGAGATTTAACCACAAGAAGTGTTAATAAAGCACCTATAAACACCCAGCTAAAATGGTAGGGTTCTAGAAAATCTTCTGTGAAGAAGTCACTTTTTTCTCATTGCATAAACTACAAAAACATATGAACATATGGTCTAGTATAAATTATGCTTAAATGTTTGTGAGAAACCTAATGGTATCGAATGTCTACCAGCTGCCAGAGTTGGTGATGGGCATTGTCCATAAGCAAAAAAATCTCTTGTTTATGTGGGCTATATATACTGATGTTTACTATATTAATAATTAAAACTAAAACATTTAACAATGATTAATTAAAAATAATAACCCATCATATGTTAACAAACAGCTATATTCTATGAAAATATTATTTACAAAATTTTAAAAGGTGCTAAGAACAGCATTGGTTCACATTTTTGTGTGTCTCGTTAATGTCTGGCTTAATAGAAGACATCTGGATTGTCATGTTTGCTTCTATATTCGATCTGCTGGGATGTATTGTTGTAGTTGAAGTACATGAAGAAAATAATGACCTCATACAAATAAATAGCAGAAAAGGAAGGAGCGCTTTCATATTCTTTTTTGATAATTGTAGATATTGTCCTTTGATGCTAACCTAAAACTCAACATGTGGAGGCTTCTAGAAAGTTAGTTGTAATGTGGACTCTGAGATAATACTAACTTTTTATTCTATTTACTTACAATCCATTGATCACCGTGCATGTTACCCATGCATGGTGTTGTAACATCATGCGTTTATCACCTGGAAAATATCAACTCACTGAATTATGCAGATATCCAATTGTTGGCACATTTCATTATATATATATTTAAATGTTACATGTGTTAGTCTCACTACCAGTCTCATCAGGAAAGTCTTTCTATTTTACGAAGCTCTTAAGCCATTATGGTGTCAAATGTAAGTTTTCCAAAATTGGTAATGAATGTTGTCATTTGTTTTCCCTGAAGTGACAGGCTTGCTTCTTTCATTTGCAAGAAGATTTCTACTACATATCCAAGTCTCAGGCACGCCAGACTCTATTTCAAGTGCAAAGGAGGGTCTGTGGAAAAGACTGCCAGTTTACCTCGCACCTCAGATGGTTGCCCAGATGCTTTTCCTTGGGATGGCCATTGTACTTCAGTGGGCAGAGGAAGTGCTTCCTGTACCATCTATTTTGTCACAGAAAATATTTAAAAAAATGAGCATCTAAGGGTCCATATTTAGTATTATTAATCCTATTTACTGCCTTCATTCAAAGCATTTGTGAAACAAAACTTTCCTCTTCTCTCTCTCTCTCTCTCTCTCTCTCAGCCCTAAGTGGGGAGAATACAACTGAATTACTCTGAAATACTCTGAATTACTCTATCAGAATTACTCTGATAGTTTGCTGTCACTACCTAGATTCAGACTGAAGTGCCAGCAGTTTTATCTTCCTGTGCTTTTGCAATTTGAGGGCAAATGTCAACACAATGACAAAGGCACACACATCTCTGTGTTATTATACAGTAGTTTTGTTACTAAAGACTCCTTCATTGGATCTGGGGATACTATGCCCAGCCACCAACCCCCAGCCTCATGGGCCTGGGGCCACACCTTGAGAACTGCTATGTGCAGTGTGTGTTTTATAAATGAAGATACTGAGCCCTAGAGAAGTGAGGGGACTTGTCTCAGATCACATGGGTTGTCAGAGGCAGAATGAGGACTCTAACTCAAGCCTTGTCAGACCCAAAGTTAGTCCAGAAAGTTGGTCCCCCCTGCTCCCCTCCCTCTGGTTACTCACACAGGAGTATAATTTACATAGAACTTTAAAGGAATTATGAACTTGATTGCTCAGAAGGACACAAGGATCTGGATAAGAAGAATTCAAAAAGTGTAAACGAGGACCAAAATGAGCATGGTTTGTGTGGCAGATAAAGATGGAGACTGAAGTGGAAACACCATTGGCCATTTCTTTTTTTTTTTTTAAAGATTTTATTATTCATTTATTCATGAGAGATGCAGAGAGAGAGGCAGAGACATGGGCAGAGAGGGAAGCAGTCTCCCTGTGAGGAGCCTGATGCAGGACCTGATCCTAGGACTCCGGATCATGACCTGAGTGAAAGGCAGACATTCAATTGCTGAGCCACCCAGGTACCCCTCATTGGGCATTTCTAAAGACAGTGAGAAGGGAGGATGGATGAATTGATTGAGGACCTGAATATCAGAGTGAGGAGTCTAATCTTAACTCAAGAAAAAAAAAGAGAAGCTTTTAAGTTCTTAAACAGAGCCCAATGATGAAAGTAGCATTCAACTAGCATCATTGGTGGATGTTTCACCAAAGAAAAGAGAACAGGGTCAGAGAAAGTCTTGAAGGTCATTGCAGTTAATCAGTATGTGGTAATGGCTTGAACCACAGTCAAAGAGAAAGAAGGATCAGAAAAATAAAAGCCCAGATAAAGCACCCAGAGTGTAGCAATCAGTAATGGGGAAATGCAGAGGGAAGTGATCTCATGGGGGATCCCTGGGTGGCTCAGCGGTTTGGTGCATGCCTTCAGCCCAGGGCATGATCCTGGAGTCCCAGGATCAAGTCCCACATCGGGCTCTCTGCATGGAGCCTGCTTCTCCCTCTGCCTGTGTCTCTGACTCACTCTTTCTCTTTCTGTGTCTCTCATGAATAAATAAAATATTTAAAAAGAAAAAAAGAAAGAAAGAAAGTGATCTCATGGGATTCCCAGCTTTCATATGTGAGGCTTCAGGGGAGGTGTGACATTTCTCAGAAATTGGTGGTGAGTATGCTAATGGTTATGGTGAACTCATGGTGATGTCAGTGTAGCTATCTAAAGATGTTCTCAAAATGTGTTTTTTTTTTTCATGTGTGTGGCATTGTGTTAAGGTTATGGTAAGTGTATAGATGGATTCCTTGAGAGTGGGTGGCCAACAGCTTTATGATGGAAGATATCTGGTGTGAGGAAGGAACAAAGAAGAGCCAATTGAGGAGAAGGAGGTTGTGACTTGAAGGTAGATGCACAATAGTAGCAGCAGCCACAGGAGCTGTAGCTATCATCATTGTCACCATCACCATACATCAGTGATGGTAATAAAGGTAGAGGCTGACACCAAGATCTCATTATATGCCAGGCTTGACATGCAGTGGGTTATTGGATTGTCAGGACACTTTCATGACTCAGAAGAGTTTTTGGAGAAGAGGTTTTTGAGATGAAGAAATTGGAGTAGAGAAACATTAAAGATCTGTACCACTAGGAAGCTGGTCTAGCTAGCCCTGGACCCCCAATCCCTCTGACTCCAGCACCTCTCCTCCATCCTGATGAGATCTCAGGGAAAGCCAGGCATGTGCCGTGTTCAAAAAGGTCTGTGTAAAATTCACCAGTGAGGTCAGAGCTACGAGGACTGAGGAAGACCGGCTTCATGGGACTTTATGTGAGGTGTTGGCAAGACAGATGATGTTGGAAGCAAATGGCAGGAAGTGGGGACTGTGCCTAAATAAAGGTAGCAAAATGGACTGCTTGTGGGAGAGATTTGTGCATAAAAGGAAAAAAATCCTAAAATAACTTAAAGTTGGCATGGATTATTAACTGAGGTAGCTGAAGGTCTCTGTGAGAGGAGGCTGAGTTTAGTTGAATGGGGATGTGAATTATGTGGTTGATGATGGAAGTGAAAAAATTTACAGGTTGGTGTGAGGGGAGCTGGATCTGGGAGAGGCAGGTGGAAGAAACAGGACACAGCGTGCAGGTTGAGGAACAACTTCAGGCCCTTCTCCTGAAACAGCAGGAAGAGTGAAGAGTAATTACTACAGAAACTAGAATTGGCTAATAAGGATTTAAAAAAAAAAAAGCCTGGCAAGGCTGGTGGTCTCAGGGATTTAAGGAAAGATGGAGATTATCTCTTGTTATAAAGCTAAAATGGAGTTGTCAATCTCAGGGTTGAAGGGGACTTTGGATGTCAGCACTTTAGATTATCCCTTTATATGGTAATTACTTATTTCATCATCCACTTTTAAGGGCAAAGACCATACTGATTATTTCTGGACACTCTTGGGGGCTGAGCACCCAGACTACAGCCTGATACATGGTAGGGGCTCGGAACCAGTTGTTGCATGAATGAATGGATGTAGTGTAACGTAGTCATCTGATGCTTCCTCTCTCTTTGTTACCCAACCCTTTCCTTACATTTGGGTAAAGCTCTGCAATTTGTGAAGTGATTTTAATTTTTTCAGACACAGTATCATGATACTGTGACTCGGGAACACTGTTACCATACCAGTTTGATATATGTGGATACTGTCTCGTCTAAGGTTATAGCACAGTGTGGTTGTTTAGAACCTGGGCTTTGGAGTCAGACCCAGTCTGAGCACCAACTCTGCCATTTAAAAGCTGCATTCCTTTGTCAAGTGTTTTACCTCTCCTGTCTTGTACAGTGATCGAAAAGATGAAATAACATAGTGCCTATAAACTATGTAACATAAAACTGACCAGGACATATGAATTCTGGGGTGGTTTATATAGTGGTTGAGCACAGACTGTGAAGCCAGATGGCCTGGGTTTGAACCTTAGCTCTTCATCTGGCTGCTGTGTGACCTTGGGCAAGTTACTTAAACTTTCAGTGTCTCAGTTTTATTACCTGCAAAATAGGTGCTATGATAACATCGCCTAACTCGTAGTTGTCATGAAGGTTAAGTGAGTTAATATCTACAAGATGCTCAGAATAGTGCCTGGCATATGCAAGTACTTGAAGTGTTTGTTAATACAAGGTATGTATTATAATCATTAGGCTCAGTGAATTGTCTCCTGATTTCTCCTTGACCATCATTGCTGAATCATAATTAACTTCCCAAGTCTTTTTTTTAAAAGATTTTATTTATTTATTCATAAGAGACACACACAGAGAGAGAGAGGAAGAGACACAGGCAGAGAGAGAAGCAGGCTCCATGCAGGGAGCCTGATGCAGGACTCGATTCCGGGACTCCAGGATCATGCCCTGAGCCAATGTCAGGCGCTAAACCGCTGAGCTACCCAGGGATCCCCTAACTCCCCAAATCTTATTTACATTATTTGCTTTTGCCTCATGCCTTGCCAGAGACTTTACAAGAGTATGTTATTTAGTAAGTATGATTTTCATGTCCCTTTCTGTCTTTTATGACTTTGTTTGCCAAAAGGAGCCCCAAAATGTCTAATGATGGGCAGAAAAGGAGAAGCATCCAGAATTTTAGTATTTTCTGATGATTATGTCATCTGACCCGTCTTTGTAAAGGCTATCTTAAAATGAATATTTGCCCTAAACCTCACTTCATTAGACTCCTTCTCCACCTGCCCTGAATTATTAATACTGAGAAACCTACCACGCAGGTGTCCTGCTCCCATGTAAAAAACAAAACAAAACAAAAAAACACACCAAAAGTGGTTTCAGAGTAGACATGTGAAAACATCCTGTTGAAATTCTCTCAAAGATGATGCCTTTTTTGTAGGTGACCCTTGTTCTATCTCTGCTGGTTCAATCCAGAGGTTGCTGCACCCGATTATTATTTTAGCTTATCACTATCAACAGAATGAATAGAGTCCATTTTCACAATTGTTGCTTTCAAAATAAATTACTTGGGATGAAAATCTTTGCAGGGTCAGAAAAACAGATAAATATTCTCAGCAGGATGTAAAGGTGGCGATGGAGTATAGTGTGCTGTTGATTTAGCTTTGCAACCTATGCAGAGGCACTGGTAGCAAAATGTCTGGAGTCAGAGGGGGCGGCCCCCTTTTTTTTATGGTGCCAATTTTAAATACAGTTTTATTTAAGACATTTCATTTTCCACTTAACAATACAGTGCTTATAAAGTGCAATGTTTATTTCCTTTCCCTGTGCACATATTCCATATTCAAGTATCAAGAATTCCCAGTATATTTACTATAGCAGCTTGACTTTAAAACTGCCATGGAATTTGCTACAAATTTGGGTCCTTCAAATGTGTGGAACAATGCTAGACCTGTCATCAGGTTGGCTTAATCAACCTCTTCAATGGAGGCATTTATTGTGAACTACTACTACATTGTATGTGAGGCTCTTCATTGCCAATCGAAGTGACATCCCCCTTGATATTTGGAGCCCTCATTTACAGAATTATAATGTTTTGGTACAAAGATCTTTTAGTAGAATGAGTGTCTCCTATACAAATGAGATGTCTGTTGTCAGAGACCATTGCTGAAACTGCACGGCTCAAGTACCTCCAGAATGTGGTCCAGGAAGTCCAGGGCCCATGTTTGTGTCTTGAAGATGTACTACCTATCTGTAAAAGTCATTATTTATTCAAAAAAACCTTTACTAGGGACTGTAATATGCTGAACTGATGCTAGACAATGAGAAGGTAAATGCCTGGATAGGAATCTCTGTCTACCTGAGGAGACAGGTAAGTGAACAACTGTGATTTAAAGGTGTGTCGGATCATAAACACAATGCTGTGGGAAAACAATGTAAGAAGGTAAGAAGAAGAGGAATTGCTGTTTTGAGCATTTGCTGTGAGCTAGGAGTGGTACTGTTGAGTGGGGGACTGAGAGAAAGGTGTAGGACATGGGGCGTTTGGTAGGAAGCTAGGCTGTGATGGAAATTTCACCCAGAGGTGAACATGTTTAAGAACAGTTGGCCAGGGCATGGGGTGCTGAGGGAGGGCTGGGAACAAAGGGCTGGAGGTGAAGCTGAGAAGACTTTGGGTATTATTCTTCCCCTAAGTGGGAACCACCCACATCTCAAGATTTATGATCAGAAAGCCCTGAGGGTAGCATGGAGGATGAGGCAGAGGGTGGAAGCACCAGTTAGAAAGTCTTCTTAGGAGAAAATGACAGTTGCCTAGGCAAGAAACAATGAAAGCAGGACAGTTGTGTTAGGGGAGAGGAAGGCAAGGACAGTGGATTGAAGCTACGGGACATGTAACAGACTCATAATGCCCCTGAAGAAAGGGGAGAACCATGAGCCTTTTCTAGCACCCACACATCATGTATGTGATGATGCAGCTACTTAAGAAAGATGAGGCTGGGGAAGGAGAAGGAGAACTGGATAAGTCACCATGTCCTGGGGGAGTGGGTTCTTGTAGTGTTAGTTTCCATCCCTACAATGAGTGTGAGAATGATGGTTGTGAGAGTGAAATGAGATAGTTTATGTGAAATCTCTAGCATGATGCCTAGGACATGATACCTCTGAGTACACATTGTCTTATCTTCAAATTTACCCACCCCCCCCCACACACACACATGCAGAAGACTATAGCTTATTGACATCTTTAAAATCCTGCCCCATATTTAATCATATTTTTAATGCATGCAACATAATTGCTAAGGTACAAAAACATTGCTGTTACGATAGGGAGACAGCCAACATACAAAAGACTTTGAGTAGAATTTTTTTCCCAGAATATTGGAGGAAATCTAAAGGTTGCTCTGTGTTTGTAAGAAAATGGTAATGTACATCGTGTACATTTCTTTTGCCAAGTATTGAGTGGTTTGTCCTAAATTTTTTATTAAGGACTTATCTAAGTACCATGTAATGCCAGATGCTGTTCCAAGAGAATTAACTGCCATCGCTATGAAATACTTTTCCTGGTCTGTTAGTGGACTGCCATTAACATTGAAAACATGGCTGGTCTGTTGTGGGTAAGATTTAGGTTTATAATGCAGTCCAGGAAAATGATGAAATCCAGCATTTGCTGTTACTTGAAATGGTCTCATAATTAGAGCAACAAATCCAAATCAAAACTTTATGGGTATAAAATGAAATCTGTTGTGAAAAAAGCTTGGGCATGTTTTTCAAAGCTGAGTAAAAGTTTTGCCTTCCCAGAAACCAATCTCTGGGCAGATCTCCAAGAGATTGTTACAGCTCCATCAGATCTTGTCCTTATGCCAGTCAGGAGCAGTGTACTGGATACTCCTTTGGTTGCCTGAGCAAAGGTGACATGCCTCTAGGACATCTTTGATTTCAGCCATCCTCAGTTGGGCCTTCCCTCCCCAGGAGAATTCTAAGCCTCACTTGGTAGATGTCCAAGTCAGTTACCACCATTCCAACATGCTTTAGTTTAGCCAAGATTTCCATTAGGAGTCTTGCTTCTCCACTCAGGAATGTTAGTGCCTATCTGCTCTACCCCTGGGACTTCTCTCTTAGCACCTGATATTGCCTGTATAATCAGGATCTTATGGAGATGAAAATTGTAGTGGCGTGATGGTAAAAAATTCTTTAAGAGTAATAAAAGCTGAATTCTGATGAGACTTATTAGCTGTGTAACCTTGGACAAGGCAAACCCTTCTGAGTCCCCATTTGATCACTTCTGCGATGTGGATAATAATGATGCCTAGGCCTCAAGGGTGTCGAGAATTTTACATGAGATACTGTATATATGAGCTGCTAGACTGACTAAAGGCCCATGTAGTTCCTCAACATATGTTGACTCACAAAGAGTTAAAAAAAATACCTGTCTAAGGATTTGCATGTTAGAGAATCAAGGTGAAAATTCTTTCCGAGCTTCCTATGTTACGAATGTCAGATTTCTTTGGAAAGAAGCCTGAATTCAGAGTTAACAGATCAATTGAGCTGGAGACTTCTAAATATTCATTCACAGTTGTCCTTTGGGCTTCAAGAATTTTAGCTTTGTAGAATGCCATGCTGGTGAGGCAAAGTGCCTTATTATGGCAACAAGTTCAGTAGAGGAAATATCTTGTTGATTTTTGGCAGTTTATCTATCAATAAATGTTCTTAAAAGTAACATGCATGAGAGTTACAGCAATTGCCATTTTTGAGAGTCTTTTCTGCTCTAGGCATGTGCTAAACTCTTTATATACAACTTCTCACTTATTCTCTGCAACATGGTGAGATAGGGGTTCCTCACTCAGTTTTATAGATAAGGGACCCTAGGTTCAGAGAGGCTGGGGAGATGGCTCTAAGTCATATAGATAACAAAAGTAAGACTTGAATGACAAAATGTATGATGCTTTCTTACCTACCGAACCTCTGTTTTGTATTCAGGACTGCAGAGAGAGGTACCTATAGGCCAGGGGCTACTCTGTAGGGGTTTCAGCCTGGGTCAGGTTGTAGATGCAATTGGAGTCTGGGTAGGGGTTGAATGGAGCCAGATGCTATACAAGGCTTTTGGGAAGGATGGCTGAATAGAAGACAGATGTGGGTGGTGATCACTTGCAAGGCCTTTGTGAAAGTTGTGTGTATGTTCTACCCAGGGATACCTGCTTGAGGGGGTGAGAGATACTGAGTCTTGCTCCTACTCTGCTCACTAGGCTGAGCACTTGCTGGCCCATGGCAACCACGGGGATGGGTACCATATTCTTGTTTGCACAGAAGAACCCAGTGGGCAGCAGTCAGCGTCAGCTCATTTCCCATTCATGCTGTCCAGCACTCTGTCAGCACGAAGAACCTGAAATCCCAAGAGGCAGGAGGTAAGAAGGTTGGAGAGGGAGCATAGACCCATTCCTTAGCAAGTGGAGTCCAAAGGAAGATCACAATAAAACAAAATATTTTAGAAAGAAGAACCAAAGGCACTTAGATATCTTCAAGGACTGTAAACCCATTGAGTAGAATATTGACCTACTATTTGAATATTGACCATGACAGAGCTGGGGGAAAATTGCCCCTTACAGTAGAAACATGCTCAGATACTCAGTGAATAGCCACCAGCATATGAGAAACTATAAATATTAATGAAGTGACAGGGCAAGGATTTTAAAAGGAGCTTTTTTCTCTGAGTATCTTTTAAGGGGGGGGGGATCTTTAAACTTTAAAGGGATATATTTTCTCTACTGTATACTGTAGATTTATAAAGCACTGCCTCCTGCCAGACTCTACAATGGACTTTATATTCTTTTGGAGAGAGGCATTTGAGAACCTATAAAGGCAGGTCAGGCCTAAGGTATTATGAATTTATAGTAACAAAGGAAAGAAAAAAAGAGACAAGCCAAGACAATACAAGATGAGTTCAGAGTACCTTATTTTGTGACATGATGGAATTGTTACGTAGAAATGAAAGAGTAGTGGACTGATGAGGTTGTTGTTTGGGGACTCTCCCTATGAGGTGGGGGCTTGCAAATGAAGGCATGATCACAAAGAGAAGTATGCATTCATGTTTGGCTTCTAATGCTAGTGACAAAATCATCTGTACAGAAGTGATTTTCTACTTTTTAAAACCAAGGCTTAAGAAAACATTCTAGATCATTAATGAAGTCAATCTTTGCTTATATCTTTATTTCCATATATCTTTGAAAACATATTTATACATCTTGACCTTCATTTTGGCCTATAAATTAAATAGCATTAACCATAGGATTGCCTGCAAATCAACTTGCAGTATCAATGATTTCCTTAGATTTATGGACTAAATATGTATTTAGTCCATATACTGAAGCTCAGTATTTGAGCTTCAGGTTTACCAATTGTTAAATGACAGCAATCATATAGTAATATAAACCTGCTTTCTCTTTGGAGTTGTGAGGTTAAATGGCATTCCAAACTTGTAAGATGCTGGAGCTGAAAGAGACCTTTTGGATTATCAGGTCCATGTTCTATATTGGACGCATGACACAAGTATGAGGTACTCTTATTTATCCTCACTCCTACAATGTGGCCATATTTTTACATATTGGCAAATCCGAATGGTAAGTGATGAGTGGTTTCCTGCTAGAGCTCACGAGTTTCTGAGCTTCTCTCTTTGGGCAATTCCTAGTAATGGTTCTTTTGTAAAACATATACTGGGAGATGGCTGAAAACAGACAAAACTACCTAATAATATAGGTCACAATGGGGGAATAAAAGAAACAAACACTGCCTGCTAAGCATGTTTATGCATTATTTTTAATATAGCAGATTAAGATTTAATTCACATAACACATGCAGTTCACTCATTTAAAAAGTGTAGAGTTGAGTGGTATATTCACAGTTGTACAACTATTTTCATTACCCCAAAAGGACACTCCATACCCATTAGCCATCACTCCCCACTTCCCTCCCCACTCTAAGCCCCTGGCAACTACTAATCTTCTTCATGTCTCTCTAGATTTGCCTGGACATTTTGTATAGACAGATTTATACAGTATGTAATCTTGTACAATTGACTTCTTTAACTTAGTATGATATTCTCAAGGTTCACATATGTTTTAATAGGTACTTTATTCCTTGTCATGACTGGATTATATTCCATCATATGGATATACCATGTTTCATTTATCCATTTATGAGCTTATTGACATTTGGGTTGTTTCCATGTTTGCCTATTATGAATAATGCTGTTGTGAACAATTGTATATGAGCTTTTGTGTGGACATGTTTCCATTTCTCTTGGATGTATACCTAGGATTACAATTGCAGGTTCATATGGTAACTCTGTGTTCAACTTTTTTTTTTTTTAATTTTCTTTTTTAATTTATTTATGATAGTCATACAGAGAGAGAGAGAGAGAGAGGCAGAGACATAGGCAGAGGGAGAAGCAGGCTCCATGCACCGGGAGCCCGACGTGGGATTAGATCCTGGATCTCCAGGATCGTGCCCTGGGCCAAAGGCAGGCGCCAAACTGCTGCGCCACCCAGGGATCCCTGTGTTCAACTTTTTAACGAACTGATTGACAACTTTTTCCAAAGCAGTTGCACCATTGTTGGCTCTCTGCTTTTTAAATTTTTGCCCTCTTAAAATTTATTTTCTTACTATTTTCTTTCTTCTGTTTGCTTTGGTATTATTTACTGATCTTTTTTAGTTCATAATGATGGAAGTTGTGGTCACTGACTTGAGACCTTTGTTTTCTAATGTAGGTGTTTTGTGCTATAGATTTCCCTCTCAGTATTGTTACGGATGTATCCCACAAATTGTGACACACGGGTTTTCCTTTTCATCCATTTAAAACTGCTTTTAAAAAAAGATGTTATTGATTTGAGAGCGAGTGTGAAAGGGAGAACACAAGCAGGAGGAGCAGCAGACAGAGGGAGAGGGAGAAGCAGGCTCCCCAGTGAACAGAGAGACTGGCATGGGACTCGATCCCAGGACTCTGGGATCATGATCTGAACAGAAGGCAGGCACCTACCAACTGAGTCATCCAGGCACCCCTAAAGCTACTTCTAAATTTTATTTTCAATTTCTTTTTTTAATCAAGAGTTATTTAGAAGTATACAATTGAGTTTCCAAATATTTGGGGGAACTTTCAGTTACCTTTCTGTTATTAATTGAATTCTTAGTCAGAAAATATACTTGGTGCGACTTGCATCCCTTTAAATTTATTCAGATCTTAAATGGCCCAAATATAGTCTATCTTGGTACATGTTTTGTGTGCCCTCAAGAAGAGAGTGTATTCTCCTATTGTTGGATGAAATGTTCTATAAATATTAATTAGGTCAGGTCGGTTTATAGCATTGTTCGTGTCTTCTATAGTATAACTGATTTCTACCTATTCTATCATTTACTGAGAGGGGAGTGTTGAGCTCTGGCTATAATTGTGGATTGAACAGTAATGTTTTTAATGTACAGGTAATATTCATTTATTCGGTACTTCATAGTGCTACTTGCTGGAGATGCAAAGATGAATAAAGAAAATGTGGCTCCTGTAATTATAGAGCATACAGTGAATCACAGGGTGCATCCTTAAAATACCTCTGAGTTACCTGGTTGGTTTTTTTCCCCCTATTTCCATTGGTGCTCTCTAGCCTGTTCTCTCTTCATTTCATACTCAACTTTCTGCAAACATTTCTCTGCTTTATTCCTTCATTTCTCTGAGCCATTTTTTTTCTACTACTGTCTGGCTAATCTTCTAGGACAATTAGTAGTGTATTCTCCATCCTTGTTGATCCAGGCTCTAGCACAATGGCTCATGGAGTATGTCATGCTTAGTTTTCATTGACACCTTGCATGTCATGAAAGAACTCTTTTTTTGGTCCCTTTATTCAGTACTTCATGTTCAAGCTCCTCCTAGTTACTTTTGAGGTAATCCTTAAACCTCAAATCCTTAAACCTTAGTTATGCTTTGTTAATCCTAACTTTCTAATACCTCTTGATATAAATATTTATTGCTTCCAGGTACAAATCATTTCTCCGTTTCCTGATCTTTGCATTAGATGCAGTGGTATACATGAGGACATACATCTTTTCAACTAACAGGACACCTGTGAGAAGTTAATATTTTTAACGGCAGAGTTTATTCATCATTCAGCTTTCTATCTCATGGCCACCATTGCTGTTTTGCATATCACTTGGGTATAACTATAGTAGGAAACCAATAACATTTTCATTAAATTTAATTGAAATTCTATTCCTTCCTCTTTTCTTAGAGAGAGAGAGAGAGACTGAGTGTGCATGTGCTTACATGAGATAGAGGAGGGGCAAAAGGAGAGGGAGAGAGAGAATCTTAAGCAGGCTTCTCACCCAGCATGGAGCTTGACATGTGGCTTGATCTCATGACCTTGAGATCATAACCTGAGCGGAAATCAAGTGTCCCATGCTTAATTGAGTGAGCCCTATTCCTAACTCAGGTGGCCCTATTCTTTTCTCTTATTTATTTATTTATTTATTTATTTATTTATTTATTTATTTTTTATTTTTTTATTTTTTTCTTTCTTCTTATTTTTTTTCTTTTCTCTTTTTAAATCACGTACCACCATTTCTCTTTGAAAAGTCATTACCAAAAGAATATACACATAATATTTGTATTTCAGTAAAAGCACATCTCTTAAAAGGTTAAAAAAGCATATCACTTTGCAGTTATAATTTTATGACTCACCAGGAGGAAAAAGTACTTCTAAAAGGAAGAGAGGAAGCAACTCATCCAAAGTTTTAAATTATTTAGTCTTCAGTTTTAAATACCATCTCAGAAAATTTAATGTGGCATCTATTTTTAATCTTTAAAATCGTTCTTCTTTTCAGCCAGGATCAATTTTTATATCATCCTAACACACTGCAAGGAAACAGTTCACTATACCATAGACTTCTTTGAACATTTACCCCATTGCTCATATCAGCAGGAGGCTTCTTGGAATCCAACAGCAATTTCTGTGACCATATATGTTTTATACAATGTTGCACATTTTTTCCTTCTTATTCTGCCTTAGGTTTTCAAAAGAAGGGGAGGGAACACTCCTCATCTTATTAAAAATGAACATCACCCTCTGACCTAACTGAATTGTAGGAACACGTTTTCATGATGATATGAAAAAAAAAGAAAGAACATTTTTAACAATTTACCACAAGGTGAGTACAAATATATATTAAAAGTAATAGCAACAACAAAACCTATTGGATTTATTAGAAACTTCTTGAAAAAGGAGAAGCAGTTTAGTGACTTTGGGTTTGTCAAAAAATTTTTAATATGATACAAAAAAGTAAAAGAGTATTAAAGAAGAGAAGAAAACCATTTTTGCTCTTCTGAAAAAGCATGGTTAAGAAAATGAAGAGGTGTGACACAGACTGAGAGAAAGTATTTGTGCAACAGGTATCAAACAAAGGACTTGTATCTAGACTAGGTAAAGAACTTTTACAATTCAATAACAATAAGAAAAGCAAATCAATGAATATGGGACAAAGATTTAAACAGGGTTCACCTGACGGGCACTGAGGGGGGCACTTGACAGGATGAGCACTGGGTGTTATTCTTGTATGTTGGTAAATTGAACACCAATAAAAAATTAATTTATTAAAAAATAAAAAATAAACAGGGTTCACCAAAGAACATACACAAATGGAAAATAAGCATGTAAAAAAGTGCTCAATATCATTAGCCATTGGGGGAAATGCATATTTAAGCCACAAGGAGCATCATTACATATCCCTAGAAAGGCTAACGTTTAAAAAAAAAAAAAAGGCAAAAACTGAAAATACCAAGTATTTTTGAACATGTGAGCAACTGGAAGTCTTCATAACCGCTGGGAATGCAAAATGGCACTGCTGTTTTGGAAAAGGCTTTAACAGTTTCCTAAGAAGTTAAACATACATTTACTTAGCATATGGCCCAGCCATTGTACTGCTAGGTATTTACCCAAGAGTAAAGAAAGCATATGTCCACATGAATATTCAGAGAGCTTTATTTGTAGTAGCCCAAACCGGCAAACAACAGACAGGCCCAGCAAGAGATGAATGGATAAACAAATTGTGATATATCTATACAATGGAGAACTTGTTGGCAATAGAACAAACTATTAATACACACAACACTGTGGATGAAAATGAAAGTGCTTATGGTCACTGAGAGAAGCCAGACAAATAAGTGAGTACATACTGTGGAATTCCCTTTATATATAATAGGGGAAAATACAAGTTAACCTATAGAAATGTTTAATTCGTGTCAGTGATTACTTGGTTTGAAAGTGGGTGATTGGGGATTGATAGGAAAGGGAGATTACAGAGGGATACAAGGAAATGATTGGGTTTGATGGACGTGTTCATCATCCTCATTGTGGAAGTGGAGTGGCATGAATGTATGTCAAGAATCACCAAACTCCACCCTTGGAATATATGTGGTTTAGTTTATGTCAATTTTAACTCAACAGATCTCTTTTAAAAAATCCAAATAATGTAAATAAGAGTGCTAGAAACGAGCACTTCGTAGAACATTTAACTTGAGAAACTTCTATCAGACTTGACAAGCTGGTACATTTGCTCTTAAGGACTTTTGCAAAACTTGTGGTATTTCTCTAGATCTCCATCTCCCTTCCACCACGCTGTGGCAATTTAAAGATGTTTCTGTATTCTCAGACACCAATGTATTATTTTTAACCAGAATTTAGAGTTTAGTCAAGATGGCTTGTCTTCTTTTTAAGTCATTAATGGCTTTTTTACCTCCCCTTCAAAGCCATGATGGCAGTTTCCCGGGCCAGAGGCAGGCATGTCTGGCGGTCCTGTGACACATCTGTCACAGCCTCTGAGGAGTGGGCAGGATCTCCTAACACCCACCACTGTCTGTGATAAATTGATGACACTTGGGGTGGCCTGATAGGGTTGGAGAGATGTGACTAATAAGGAATACACATCATTGCAATGTTCCAAGGATTGATGGGTGAATAAAAATTGAAAGCATATTAGACATCGTCTGCAAACTAGGTCTGAAGATCTCCACCCCATCCCTAGCCTCCAGCTTGACTTTTAGAGATGTTTTGAGGCTGACATGGATAAGAACACTTCATCCCTCTCTATATTTGGAATGACATCAGTCTAAGAACATCTGTATACCTTCCCATTTTAGGAACAGTATCGCACTTTAAAAATAAAAAAAAAAAAAAACACCCCACAGAACACATTGAAAAGCACCACATGAATGGAGGTTGTATTTATGTAAAATGTACCTTCTTTCTGAAGTGCCTTAATAACGCTTCATGTGAAAGACATTTTTAGAATTTGAAAAGTAATGCACTTCGTAAGCCAAACCTTTTGACCTTAGAAAAAAATTTACATTTTATCAAAAGTTATGTTTTTTTTTGTTTTCATCTACAACTTAGCCATCTTTCTTAATGTCCTCTGTGATAATATGAATCCTTGGGCGGATACCCCACTCCGTGTTTGGCCATGTAGGTTTTACTTTAGAATATTAAAATGACATTTTGTCACTTGATTGCTAGTCAAACGATAAGAGGCTATTAAACATTTTTAAAGAGGGGGTCCCTGGGTGGCTCAGCGTTTAGCGCCTGCCTTTGGCCCAGGGCGTGATCCTGGAGTCCTGGGATCGAGTCCCACGTCAGGCTCCCTTCACGGAGCCTTCTTCTCCCTCTGCCTGTGTCTCTGCCTCTCTCTCTCTCTATATATATGTCTATCATAAATAAATAAATAAATCTTTAAATAAATAAAATAAAAATATTTAAAGAGGCAGCCCAGGTGGCTCAGTGGTTTAGCGCCTTCTTCGGCCCAGGGTGTGATCCTAAAGACCGGGGATGGAGTCCCACGTCCAGCTCCCTGGATGGGGCCTGCTTCTCCCTCTGCCTGTGTCCCTGCCTCTCTCTCTCTCTGTGTCTTTCATGAATAAATAAATAAAATTCCTAAAAACATTTTTTAAAGACATTTTAAGGACACAGATATTGTGTATGGTCTTCACTGTACTTAAATAAGATTTATTTCTGCATAACAGTTATGTGAAAATACTAGGTAAAGGATATACTAGTTTGAGTGATTTAAATAAAAACATGTAACAGTGGAATCTAAGACAAATTTTAATTTTTATGACCACTATACAGTCAGCATTCTGGAATCTTTCGCTGTCTTCAAGAATCTTATGGTTGTACTCAGATGCTCAGAAAACCTCAACTTCGATGATCTTTCATTTGTGAATGATCTGCCAAGGTCTCATGGGCTTAAAAAAAAAAATTAAAGCCTAAAGAATCCCAAAGGATTTCTGTAAATGCAAATATTGTTAAGAGGGAGGCTGTGGCTGTTTGTGCCAGGATTAAATTAAATCCAACTGTGTCTTTAATTAGAAGTGTCTCCCGATCATATCAACACTCCCACATCCTGAGGCCATCAACCTATGTTTTAAGATGCTAGCTGACACTGAATTCCCACATAGCTTTCTCATGGGGTTTGCCAAGTTACTCATGGCCAATTTCAGTCAGTGAGAGGAACGCATGTCTAGCAATAGGATTTGGCTAGTAGTTTTAAGTGTAAGATAAAGTTCTTTTCAGGAACTGTGAAGAGGGTGAGTGATGTAAATTAGAGCATCACAGGGCCTGTTTTTCTGTGCCTCACTTTTCTCATCTGTGAAGTCAGGTTTATAACAGTATCTGCAATTGATGAGCTAAATGTTTCTGATGGTGCCCAGTCCAGAGTAAGCATTCAATAATTGTGAGTTACTCTTATAATTAAAAACTTTAAAAAAATATTTTACTTATTTATTCATGAGAGACACAGAAAGAGAAGCAGAGACACAGGCAGAGGGAGAAGCAGGTTCCATGCAGAGAGCCCAATGCGGGACCCGATCCCAGAACTCCGGGATCAAGCCCTGAGCCGAAGGCAGACGCTCAACTGCTGAACCACCCGGATATCCCTACAATTAAAAACTTAAAAACATTTTTTACTACAACTAGGCAAGCTTAAATGGTAAAGTTTTTTCAATACCTTTTGTTCCCATGTACTTATATAAAAATTCTTGGGGTAAGTTAAGACTTCTCAAACTGTTTTGAGCAGCATTCATCCTGCTCAGTCAATTAATACATTTTATGTGGGATAAAAGAGTTCTGTGATTAAATGAGGTTGGGAAACACACCTCTGCTTGAGCACAGTAGAGTTAATTAGACTTAATTGCTGCAAGACTTCTCAGAACCTTGATGATGACAGTAAGCAGTAGGGCCATTCAAAGGGGTTGTTAATGTAGAACATATGTGTTGAGGTAAAAAACTCTCTCAAGGGACAATTACTAAAATATAGTATCTTCAATGACCCCGTATTTTCCCCAGTCCTGTAATATAACGGGTTATATAATGTAACCCATTAATGTGGGTGGCTCTGAATTAATTTGAGACTATGTATGTTCAGCAGTGGGCTTATGGCAGAAGCGGAATATTTATTTATTTATTTATTTATTTATTTATTTATTTATTTATTTATTTATTTAAGAAGTGGAATTTTTAGTGTGGAAATGGAAGCTGGTAGCAGTTCAGTTTCTTTTGGATGCAAGTAACTGAAACAAATAATCAAAAAGACAAACAGCAAAGAGTATTTGTTATCCCATTTTGTAAGAAGTCTAGGGATAGGTTCCAAAATTGGCTAATCCAGCAGTAAAGTGAGTTGCCATGGACCCAGGTTTTTTCCATTTTTCCTCTCTATCATCCTTAGCATGTTGGCATGTCCTCCTATGTTGGCTGCCAAGTTCAAAGCGGTTCAAAACACGCAAAGGAAAACCAGTGCCAATTAGAAAACTGGAGCATCTAGTATTTTTTTCTTTATTCAAACTGAAAAGTTATTTCTAGAAGTCCTCAAACAGATGTTGCTTTATATTTTGTTGGTCAAAATTGGGTCACCAGTCCATGCCTTAAAGCAGTTGCTTTGCTAGGAGAACAAAAGCGCTCTGCCTGGCTTGGAATAATCAAGATTTCTTTCTGCATCTAGGGGGGTAGTCCAACCTCCCTGAAGGATGTTGCCATGTAGAGGATAGTAGACTAAAGGAAGAAAGGATTTAAATTTGCTAACTAATGTTACAATGTTGCATAGGAGTCTGATTTTGTTAACCCATATTAAATCTCAGGTGCTATTTTCAGATCCAGTAGAATTAAAATAGTCATACGAGAATATATAAAAATGGACTCTGTCATATTTGAGGAGGTGAGAAGCAAGTTCAATATTGAGCCTCATTTTATACTTTAAACCAAAGAACATGTTCTTAATTTTTACCACCTCCAGCAAGTTTGATGGTTTGAGTTTATTAGTGACTATTAAGACACAAAATTGAGTTTGTGTTTTTGTCATTAAGTTGAAGATATGTATGTTTTGCATTTCACAGCACAGAAGAGCCAAATCCACTCAACACTCACAAGGAACTAGCTATGATCATCAGGCACTACATTGGCAAAACTTAGAAAAAGTATTTGGGGCTGGAGGCTAGACAGATTGAATTCACTAATCTTTTCTCCCCTACTGTAAAAACTACATGGCTTTTAGCCAAAACCTGTATACTTGCCATTCTAACTATCAAAAATATCCTAGTGTGTATAACCTTCAAAGTCAGAACTCATGAATGTGGCATGTAATTAATTAATTAATTTTAAAATATTTTAAAAATTTAAAAAATTAATTAATTAATTTTAAAATATTTTATTTATTTATTTATGAGAGACACAAAGAGAGAGGCAGAGACATAGGCAGAAGGAGAAGCAGACTCGCTGTAGGGAGCCCAGAGTGGGACTTGATCTCAGGACCCTGGGATCATGCCCTGAAAATGTGGCATGTATTTAATTAAATATATAAAACAGAAAGCTTTATTTCTGAAACAATAAACTGCTTGTTTCCTACACTGGAGTGATTTCTCTTTCTGTGCAGTGGATTTTCCATGCTTCTATCTGTGAAATGGGTACGAATGCTCACTGCTTTCTGAGTTAGGCATTTCTGGTTGTATCACTGTCAGTGTCAAAATGATGTGATGGAAAATATTTTCTGACAGCTTCTGCTGATAGGTGTTATGCCCTCCAAGTCTACCCTTCAGAGGTGGGGGGTTGAGACAATCAAGTAATCACAGAATTTCCTTTGGATACAAATGTTCTTTCTTTTCTTTCTTTCTTCTTTCTTTCTTTCTTTCTTTCTTTCTTTCTTTCTTTCTTTCTTTCTTTCTTTCTTTCTTTCTTTCTTTTCTTTCTTTTTTAAGACTATTTATTTAGTTATTCATGAGAGACAGAGATAAAGAGAGAGGCAGAGACACAGGCAGAGGGAGAAGCAGGCCCCATGCCAGAACCCAGACGTGGGACTCGTTCCCAGACCTCCAGGATCACACCCTGGCTGAAGGCGGCGCTAAACCGCTGAGCCACCCGGGCTGCCCACAAATGTTCTTTCTCGCAAAAAACACTGTTTCTGGTTTCAAAAGTTCCTTATCATGTGAAGTACCATTTTGAAGGATGATATTTTTAATTCTTTTTCAAGATTTTATTTATTTATTAAGAGAGGAAGAGAGGGAGGGCGCTAGTGCAATGGGGGAGGAGGGGGAAAGGGGAGGGGGGAAATCCCAAGCAAATAGAGCTCAGAGCGGGATGTGTGGGGCTTCTTCTCCTTCTTTTTTTAAAGACTGTATTTATTTATTCATGATAGACACACACACACACAGAGGCAGAGACATAGGCAGAGGGAGAAGCAGGCTCCATGAAGGGAGCCCAACCTGGGACTCGATCCCCGGTCTCCAGGATCACGTCCTGGACTGAAGGCAGTGCTACACCACTGAGCCACCCGGGCTGCCCCGTGTGGGGCTTGTTCCCATAACTCAGAGGTCATGACCCGGGCTGAAACCAAGAGTCAGACGTTTAATCAACTGAACTACCCAGGCACCCCAAAGGTAGATATTTTTTTAAATTAAATATAGGAGTAAAAGAATTTTTCCTTTTCCAACCACTACATTTTGTCTTATTACGTTAAAATGATGATGAAAATAATGAAAGAAAATTAGATATAGCTTTTTGGGGATCCCTGGGTGGCGCAGCGGTTTGGCGCCTGCCTTTGGCCCAGGGCGCGATCCTGAAGACCCGGGATCGAATCCCACGTCGGGCTCCCGGTGCATGGAACCTGCTTCTCCCTCTGCCTGTGTCTCTGCGTCTCTCTCTCTCTCTATGTGTGTGTGACTATCATAAATAAATAAAAGTTAAAAAATAAATAAAGTCTTTAAAAAAAAAGATATAGCTTTTCGATTTTCCAAAGAATTTTCACATTAAAAAATGTTATCCTTACCACAACTCTGTAAAATAAGGAAGTTTTAACAAATTGATAGATTAGAAAACCCAGGTGTTAAAATAGAAAGAGGTTTACCTCTACTCTCAGAGGTATTGCATAGTTTGGTTTAATTTAAATTTTTATTTTATGTTGTCTTTTATAGTAAGAAAGACAAAGAGGTTTTATTGTCATTTTTTGTACCTATTTTCTTGTTGGAAAGGCTGAATTGGGGGAGTTTTGCAGTAACTTATCCAGATTTGTATAGCAACCAAATAAGAGAACTGTAAGGGACTCTAAGAGCACAGCAACTATGGTATTTAAGACCTCTGAAATTAGCCACACCTCAGTTCAAAGCCAGGCCTGCTGCAGAACATGTGTGTCCTGGAGCAATGAACTGAATGACTCTGGGTTTCAGTTTTCTTACCTTTAAAATGGGAATAAGTTCATACCAACCCTCCAGATGATTGTTAGGATTTAATGAGAACATGCCTAGATGTGCTTAGCACATTGCACGGCCTATGGAAATCTCCCTACGTGCTAGGTACCTCTGAAGTTTCCAGCAACACCATTGCTGTAAAAATGTTTAGAGACACTGTTCTTGAAATTAGAATCCTTTTAGCAGTAGCTGGTATTTTGACTTAACTATTGAATGGGTGGAGTTTCCCACAGATGTGGGGACAATGGCATGTGCATAAATCTTAAATTTTGCTACTTAATAGGAGGTTTGAAAATTCACTTTGATACTCGAACACCTATCTCACATATACTTGGAGACTGTCACAAAGCACTGCCAAAACCTGTCAGTCAGAGATATCCAGTGATACTTTAAACATACACGAGGCACATACATGCACATGGTGGGCACATATGCATGCCATGTTATAGGAGAGAAGGTGGGATAAAGAAGTGTTTATGGTGTCATTATGCTTGAGTTCTCACTCATGCAGTTCTTCCAGGCACTCTGACCTTGTGATTCTACACGGCTGAACTCCAGCCAGCAAACCTGCATTTGTATTCTCACCAGGACAGTTTTAGAAATTTTTTTTTTGTGTGTGTGTGTTTCTGTCCCTGAAAATCCAGCCTATACATTTCCCCTGTGGATAAGGACATAGGTTTGTTAGTCTTGTCTGAACCTGGTCTATCCTTCTGCTGTTTTTATTTCAGAATTTTACTTTTATTTGACTCCTGGGTAAGCAGAAAAGATTCATTATTCTTAGAGGCAAAATGATCACCCCTGGTATTTCCAAAAGTTCATATTCCGAGATTAAGAAATAGAGTCAAAGGCCTCAGTAGCTAAAAGAGGCTTTGGAGACCATCTAATGAGATGTCTTTATTTTAGAGATGGGGAGACTGAGGCTCAGTTGGGGAGAGGGATAGTTCTCAGGTAGTCAGACCAGAACCAGGTGTCCGGACTTTTAATTTACCAGCATTTCCATAATTAACATGCTTCCACCTGTAGTTAATACCAGTTAAAAATTAAGGATTAAAGGGTTCCTCAGCCAGCCACTTATTTAATAAATGGAGAAATGAAGGCTCAGAGCATTTCGACAGAATCCTACAGAAATGGGAGTTCAATCCAGATTTCTAGACTCCTGTTTCAGTGCTCTCTCCAATTGCATAGTTTATGTAAATGTGCCTATAATGGGAATTCACTCTCACCAATAGCTTTTGAATACCGTTATTGCCCTATTCTTCTTGGCTTTCTGTGTCTCTGATCTAAGCCATCCTGCACACAACTAAAAACCTCCGTTATGACCCAGGTGACACCTAAAGATGATGAATCCTTTACCAAGGTGATTCATAGCTCTTTTGTGCGAGATGAGGGAGCTTGAGAGGCTCGGCTTTCGTTTACTTTCAAGCCACTTGTTTGTCTTTCTGTGTGTCTGGAAGAGTCAACAGTAATCACTCTGCTGATGTATGATCTGATTAGCGGTGCTGGGGCTGCTGCTGTCCTCAGGAACAATAAATCCCACACAAGGCCTGCCCCATTCTCTGCTGTGATGCCTGGGAGCCTTCCAATGTAACCTTTGGCAGTAAATTCAGCTCATCATCAACCTTTCAACTACCATAGAAACTGTTTTGTACTGTTACTTAAGGGCTTTTCCTTAAGAAAAAATTGCTTAGAACTCTTACAATTTTATATTATGTGTATATGCCTTATGTCTAAGTAGAGATTCTCAGGTTGAATACTCTGAGATATATAGCAAGCGTTTTCTTTATTGGGCCTCATTGCTCTTTCCCTTCTCCATACAATTAATACCCTTAGAGCTGACATGGTTCTCTCTGGCATCAAGTAGTTACTAACTGTAGAGATAGAACTTGAGTTCACAATTCTGTTCTGCCTCTTATTAGCTGTGTGATCTCGAGCAAATTACCTAAAACATTGTGGACCTTAGCTTCTCAATCTGTGGAGCAGGAATAGTAACAGCACCTATCTGGTAGAAGCTTGTGATCATAAAATGAAATAATAATTGTAAAGAACTTAACACCATACCCGATATATAAGAAGTGATCAATTAATAGGCTGATACTACTACCGATGATAGTTTAGTTCTGATATGTTTCAAAGGATATAAACTTTCAGTTATAAGATGAGTAAGTTCTGGAGACATAATGTACAACATGGTGACTATCCTAAGTAGTCATATAGTATATACTTGAAATTTGTGAAGAGTGTAGATTTCAGGCGTTCTCACCATACAGCCAGTGAAAGAGTAGCTATGTGAGGTGATGGGTTGTGGTAATCACTTCATAGTGTATACCTTAAATATATATAATTTTTCTTAGCCAGCTGTATCTCAGTAATGCTGGAAAAATAGTCATGGTTTATATAAGTACTTTCTCTCTAACCTTCATCAAAGTAAGAATAATGTCTTATGCTTTTTTTCCCTTCTCACCCTTCCAGCGCTTAGCATAGATGCATATCATGGATGAAAGAGCATGTACTTAGTTAATAAACATGAATTTATATCCATAGCGTCCAAAGTGACATTCTCCTGGGATACTTGGAATTTATTTGGGTGGATAAAATATGCCCCCTTTTTACCATACAGCAAACAGTTAATATTTGCTTATATACTAGACATTGTATTAGGTGTTGAAAATGCAGAGACAAAGGACAAATATCTTGCTCTCAGTAAGTTCCCAACTTTGTATAGCTAAGTAGATGTTAATGCAAGATAATATTTGTTGACATAGAAGCAAGCATAAAAAATCAGGTGTTATGAAAGCCCAGAGAAGTGAGGTAGGAAGTGGGGAATGAAGGGTGGTTGATATGTGAAGAGAAACCACTTGAAAATATACAGATTATTGAGTTAGGATATGTGGCATTATGTCTAGGTGTGATCAAATAAAAAATAATAGTGATGATAGGGTGCATACATTCTTGCTCTTGCAAATGTTATGCACGAAGTGCTTATTTTTTTGTAATTTGAATTGTGTGCAACCAGTAATTTTGTGTATTAAATGCCAGCTCTGATGTTTGACAACATGAACAACCACTCTCTGAATGGGAAACTTGAATGTGTGTCATTTTTGCTATAAGCAGGTCCAGAGGAATTTAACTTTCAGTGTTACTTTCAAAAAAAGGAAATGAATAAGTGATGATTAGTTTTTCATAATCAATGATCTGTCCATCTCAAAAACACGATAAATGTCCAAACCCACTTATTCCAGCATGGATGTGTTAGGAGGTTCAAGAAGGCAGAAAAGCTGGATAGGTGAGAGTGTTTTCTTGTGCTTTTGTTTCACCATCTATGAGCAGAGTTGGAAATGCCACACCAACAGTCCTGAGTAAATAAACTATTTCTAGGCATACTTTGAAAAATAAAAAAAAATGACTGTTTATCATCATGATTATTTTTTCCTACAAATTTATTACAGAGAGAAAGTCCTCATTTCTGCCTTATTTTGGGCTTCTGGAGAGTGCAATTTCCAGCAATATTTGCATTGACATAAGATTCCTTTGCTGCATGTCTTAGTAGAGGCTTTTTAGGTTATAAATAACAGATGCTGATTTTAACTAACTTAGTCCCAGAAGAGGTAATTTATTGGAAAAATACAGGGCTATTTCATACAATTTAAAAGCATGAAGTTCAGGGATTCGTGGTTGAGTGTCTGCCTTTGGCTCAGGTTGTGATCCCAGGTTCCTGGGATGGAACTCCCTAGAGGGAGCCTATTTGTCCCTCTGCCTATGACTCTGCCTCTCTTTGTGTGTCTATCATGAATAAATAAATAAAATCTTGAAAAAAAAGCAGGAAGTTCAGTTAGTCCTTGGAAGGGGCTGGATGGAGATCTGCACCTCCTGTGTGTATCTGCTTCCTGCCATCTTTCTTTCTAGAGCTGAAAGGGGCTCCCCCAAATGTTTCCATTGGCTCCCAGTTCATATTAGTACACACCAGTCAGAGATTCCAAATTCCCAGATTAGAATATCTGATGGTTGGTTCTTGAGTCATGTGTCTGTCCCTGGTTCAGTGAGAACCAGAGAGATGGGTTCATTTGGCACAAACATGATGGTGGAGGCGTGTGTGTGTGTGTGTGTGTGTGTGCATGTGTGTGAAAGTACACACATGTGTGCACCGACCTAGAAAGTGTGAGTAGGTCGTGGGCAAGGCAGATGACCCAGATGTTTTCTCCTCCAGAGAAAAACATTCTAGATACCAGGCATAGTTACAGAAGGATGTTCCTGCACTAAAGATGGAAGGAAAGTATGTAGGCATTAAAGAATAAAGACAAGTTCAGGGTGGGAAGGGATTTATTAGGCAAGCTTCCAGGACCAGCAGCTGAGACTCCAGCTTCCCTTCAGCCTTCTGTGAGTGCTTTGTCAGGGAGTGTGCCCAAGGACCAGCCAAATCACTCAGTAGGAAGGCTCACTGATTCCGGATGTTCTCCTCAGAAGCAGCTGCCGAGTTAGCTCTGTCATTCAGAACCAGATAGAACATGCTGGCTGCAGATTTCCCAGAAACCTCTGGTGAAGCCCTTGGCAGGAAAGCCACATTCTTCCTTTCTCTGCCATCTGAAATCTGATGGGGCAGTCCTGGTAGGAAAGTTTCTGGTTCCTCTTTTATTTCACTGAGACACTGCCGCTCAAGGAACACTAGGGCTCTGACCGCATATCACGGTTGACATTGGGGACACAAGTGTTGGGAGAATGGAACCATAAAGATACTTCTCTCCTTCACACATGGATTGCTTCCTGAGAAGCTGCACAGAAATCAAACTTGTATTATTCTGGTTGTATTTTCTTTCTGCCTTGCAAAGTAATTTTTAAGACACTTCTGCATTTCTGATTAATCTTTTGCTGGCAATAGCTCTTCATGCTTTACTATCTCATGTTCTCTGTTCCTTGGTCTTTCTTTTGAGTAGAAAAATGATTTATGAACACACTGCATATCCAACTTCACTACCGCTTTACTTCATTTTCATGTCTCTGAGCGTGTTAAACTGATTCCTCTCTCCCCTCACCAAAGTCCCTTCACCCTACCTCAGAACTTCCCTGGCCTTCCGCGAGTGGTGGCATTCAGGTTCTATGTTCTTTTACTTATTACCTGTCTCACTCAAGCTACTTCTCCATGCTTCTCCATTAGCTGTCTCACTCAAGCTACTTCTCCAGTTTTTACCTCTGTGAATAATGATAACTGAGTTTCTTATAAATATTAAAAGAGATCATGTATGTGAACCTCCTACGACACTGCCTGACGTATGGCAAACTCTCAATAAATGTTAGTTTTTTCAATTAATGACATATTTCAATTAATGGCACCATCGTATGCCAGACTTCCAAGCTAGACAGTTCTTTCAGATTATCTTCCCTGACATCTCTCCATCAGTGATTCTTTACAATATTTGTAATAATAACGGTAGTAATAATATCAGTACTCAGTGAATATTGAGCATTTAGTTTGTGCGTTAATTTATATTGGGCACTTTACAGCATTAGCTTATTTAATCCTCTAGATAACATTGTCTTCATTTTAAAGATGAGGAAGGGGAAGCTCAGAGATACGAGATAACTTGTGTGACATTATGTAACTAGTAAGTGGCTGAGTTTCAGCTTATATTTGGGGCCATCTGATTCCAAAACTCATACTATTAACAACTATGAGCCTCTTTAACCAAACACAGCCCATTTTGGTTCTCCAATATCTCTGAAATAGTTCCCTTCTCTCCATTCAGCTTCTACAGATCTCTCTTCTGATCTTAGGACAGTTTTCTGTATGCTCTCACCTGCCCCCAGCTTTGCCTTCCTCGAACCATCCTCCAACTTCCTCTCAAAGTTATTTTTCTATAACATTTAGTAGATTACAAGCTATCAATGGTTCTCCATTTATGAAACATGTCAGCCCTTCACAACCATTATTCCCAATTTCATCCTTTCTCACTCAGTCTTACCAGATTGTCATCGATTCTTCTACTATCTGTGCTCTCTCCTTCACTTCTGTTCTCTTGCACAGACTGTTGGGTCTGTCTTAACTGGCCTCCACTCTCCCCACTGGGTTAAACTGGCCAGTCCTATCAGACCCTGTTCTCCTGTCCTAAGCTCTCATAAGCATTGTATGCAGAAGGAAGCCAGTAAATGAACTCACCTATGTAGAGACTGATTAAGTAAACTCCCAAGGCAGATCTATATATTTTTTATAGAGTGATTTTTAAAAATAAGTTTTCCTTCCTCATTTGTAATCTTTGTAAGTTTGGGCGCTTTTGATCCTATATTTCCTTAAAAATGGGATCTAGTCTAGTAATCTAAGACCTAATGTTTCTGTAAAGAAGTTTGGGACCCGACATGAAAGCATCATCATTCTCCGAGAGGTAGGGTTTTTTTTTTGTGTTTTTGCTGCACAGAAGATCCAGGAGGTGGTAATTAAAGTGATTAACAAGAGAATACGGGTGTTTAAGTAATCAGGATACCAATTATTCATTAGAGTCCTGTACCTCCTAGATAGGAGAATTGTTAATTTAAACACATTTCATTATATCTTGGATCTTATTTTCAAAAGATGAATTATGTTGGAGAGGCCTTCTAAATGGAGAGTGGTCAGAGGAAAAAGTACTGGGAGGGTGGTTAGGAACCTGCTTTCTTATTCAGGGATCTTGCAACATCGGATATGTTGTCTGCCACTCATAGCATCTTGTGAGTAAAATCATACCACAGATCCTACGTCAGGGATGGCTCCACGAGGACCTTGTGGTCCCCTGCCCCCTTGTGCCACCCCTGTTCCCCATCTCATGGCCAGTTGGGCAGAGAGTAGTCACCTAACCTATTCTATAGACTGGTTAAATCAGGCAGGAGTTTATATTGGCCAACCTCAGGTCATATGCCCATCCCACTGTCAAGAGAGAACAGAACAACCTGATTATCAGCCTCATTATTTCTACCCACCGTGTAGGATAGGTTTTCCCTCCAAGAGATTTTAGGCAGTATCCCAAAAGTATAAGAGAAAGGTTACTAAATATCTCTTAAAACAACAAATATTCCGTGGAGGATCAAAACTCTATTGGAAGAGAAAAGAGAAAGGCCAATACATGGAGATTAATATTAGGGAACAGAGGTCTTCAAATTCTTACTCCTAATGTACCTAGATAGATTTTGGGTATAAAACCAACCCCTGGGGCTTGCTACTTTAGGGACCTCATGTTCAGCTTTTCCTTATTTTTCAGATATGTGTCTCATTCTGGTTGCCATTCATTCAGCCCAAGGGTTCCTCTTCAGTTTGTTGTGGCTAAAAGTGAAATAAAACTTTTGAACTCTATCTTAAATTGCTGAGTGACCATAGGCAGTAAATGTCTATCACCTCTAGCCTGGTTTTTTCCATTTGTACAATGAGGAGGTAGACTTATTAAGCACCCTTCATCTCTAATCTCTGCAACAATACTACTTATCTCCCCCTTTTCCCCTTCATCTTGCTATTCACAATGTCTATAGATGCAGTAAAGGTGTTGCCAAATTCAAGAGGAAAATAATTTTTTTAAAGATTTTATTTATTCATGAGAGACACCCACACAGAGAGAGGCAAGACATAGGCAGAGAGAGAAGCAGGCCCCATGCAGGGTGCTGGATGCGGAACTTGATCCCAGGACTCCACGATCACATCCTGGGCCAAAGGCAGACGCTCAACCGCTGAACCACCCAGGCGTCCCAGGAGAAAAATAACTTTAAGGGTTTCTAGTTTTGTTTTGAATATGCATTTGATAAGCTTATTTGCTATTAGGTGGGTACACTCTCAATTTGTCCTTCAAAACAGAAATGGAAAAAATATAGCAGTGCTCCAGGCTGACCTTAAGTACTTTGGCATACATGCTCCATGTCTGGCAGATAAATGGTATTCACATTGGATATAAATGCCTATAGTATTCCCATCTTGGAGAAGTCTTAGGAACTAAAACCCCCATTAGTCACCCCAGTGCCAAGGTGCAATCTACTTATGCAATGCTTATTTGTATTTTTCCAGCTAATGAGAAAAAAAAAATCTTAAATATTTTTTCTCTGCTTTTAGTGGCAACAGATTTGAGACCTATATTTGCTTCTTGAGTTTCTCTTGGGAAAGTACACTTGTTTGGGGGACTGAAAGATTACTTAGCTCACTTAAGTTTTTGAACACAGGTTGTTGTTAGTTTTTTTTTAACTATATTTTGAGCTCTTTGGAGGAATGAAGTAGTCATGGAATATGTCTTGTGTCTGAGGCAGGAATTATAAACTTTGACACTTACAGGGGCTAGGCAGGACATGAAAGAATAAACTAGTTGTTGCTACAGGAAGTGGATAGGACTGTGGAAGACACATACCCCTTCTAAATGAATGCCTGAGATTCAGCACTAGTCAATTCTTTTTTTTTAGACTTATTTATTTCTTTTAAAGAAGAAAGAGGGAGCATAAGCAGGAAGAGCAGAGGTGGAAGGAGAAAGAATCTCAAGGAGACTCTGTGCTGAGTGTGATATAGGACTCCATCACATGACCCTGAGATCACAACCTGAACTGAAACCAGGAGTCAGATGCTTAACTAATTGTACCACCCAGGTGCCCCTACCACTAGTCAATTCTTTCACTTTGAAAATAAAGGTTTTGTATTGTGCCATCTTCTGATTTTTCAAGATGACTTAGAATTTGGGATATTTGTGTAAATTTTTGTGATTTTTAAATGTTGGCATCTATTTTACTTAAAACAGTAGAATATGTAGGTTTTACATATAACACAATCCATAGTCTGGATATCATGAATTTTAAACTCGTTTCTGAAGGGACCCCTAATATGTGGAGTAGAAGAATGAAAAAAACTTCAGCCTTCCAAATGTTGAGATAAATGGTTTTAAAACTTAACTCATGGAAATAAAGAGTATACTTACCGTGATGAGCACTGAGTAATGTATAGAATTATTGAATCATTATGTAATATACCTGAAACTAACCTAACACTGTAAGTTAATAATACTTGAATTAAAAAAGAAAAGCCTGAATTATTTCTAACTATCTGGATGGTCAGCATAATTCAGTTGAATTATGTGAATGGTTGGCTATTTTTTTTTTTTTTTGCATTTGATTATTGAGATCAGTTATCAGAGAAAAGCATAATGAAAGAGAAACATATATTAGCCTTTATAATACTAAGGCCTGGATCTGAGTCCCAGCAGACCGTAAATTAGCTAGATGAACAAGGGCAACTGACATGACTTCATTATTTTTTTCTTTATTTGTAAAATGTGACAATAGTTCAAGCATTATATACATATAAGTAAATATTAAATGAGATAATATATGTACAGCTTGAATGCCATGTGAACCTTTCTGCCCTTGGCCTGACTCCATTTCTAAAGTCTGGGCTAACTCCAAGTGCACCCCAACTTACCCCGACTCGAGATCATCAAACTCCGTTTATTGTGCTTTTATTCCAACAGGTCTGAGTCACCATGGCCTTCTCCCTCTTAGACTTGAATTGTGCCCAGAAACAGAACCTGGTTCTTCTCTATTTTCCTTAAAAACCCAATCATATTTAACATTCTGTAGCTTGGTAACTTTGATACAGATATTTAGAGGTCCCAGGCCAGGACTCACATATACTACCCCATTCCTTTGTCTCTTTCTTATTCTCCATCTCATCCACCTCCTTGAGTCCTTCCTTGTACCTTACCCTTGACTCACCCCACCATATACAGATCCTGGGAGGTATAATCCCTCCTCCTTTTCTGTTTTGTTTTTATTTTTGTTTGTTTTTGGTTTTGTTTTCCCCACAAAGAAGGTGGCCTCATGTGGCTATCTGGCTAGTTTCCCCAACTCCTCTGGAACTCTGATGATTAAAATGTTTTTCCACTTGAACCTCAATTGATTTCCCAATGTTCTCACCATTCCTACAAGATTCTCTACATTCTGTCTTTTCCCTCCTTTGAACTGAATATTCCTTTTTCCCCTGAGACCTGCATGCAGCTTATTTGAGGGGTTCACTCCCTGAGCTATCACATCAATTTTGAGCTTTTAATTATAGATCTCCTAGTGATTACTCCTGAGTGTTGATCTCCAGCTGGACCCATGTCCTGAACTCCACACTGTTTACTCAACATCTTCCTTTAGCTATCTAATAATATGCATCTAAAATTTTACATGTCTGAAGCTGAACTGAACTTCAGAGCTTTCCTACAAAAACCTTTCAGTGCTTCCAGTAAGACAGGATGTCATTTAGGGTCAAATGCTGATAATAGGTCACGTTATATGATGGCTGAGTATGGACTTCTGGATTTACCATTATGGGAGGCATTAACCAGTGGAGAAGGAATCAAAAGCCTGATTGGATTTAAGAAAATAGGAAGAGAAGGATTGGAGAAAACAGTAGTGACAGCTTTGAAGAGTTTCACAATAAAGGGAATTATTTGCTGGTAAGAGAAGTGGGCTCAAGCAGTTTTTTTTTAAAAAGTGCACAGAGGGGGATCCCTGGGTGGCTCAGCAGTTTAGCGCCTGCCTTCGGCCCAGGGTATGATCCTGGAGTCCCGAGATCAAGTCCCCACATCAGGCTCCCTGAATGGAGCCTGCTTCTCCCTCTGCCCCTCTCTCTCTCTCTCTCTTTCTCTGTCTCTCATGAATAAATAAATAAAATCTTAAAAAAAAAAGTGCATGGATTCTTTTCTGACCACTGCCATTGGAGGCAAATAGGGGCTACAGGCCTTTGAAGGGAAAATAGTCTTCCTACCCTTAAAAATAATGTGCAAGAATGCCACATCCACATGAGTGTGTACTCTCCACAAGTCAGATTGACACTTTGGGTTCGGTTCTTAGGTGGCTGACACTCTGGGCAAGGTTTTGAGATCCAATTAATTAAGTGCTGACTGATTGGGTCCTTTGTCTTCAAATACATTTAAAACCTGTTCATAGCAAATGTTTTTCTTCCATTCTTTAATGTGATTGCTAAGTGAATTAAATTCAGTTCTTTGAATGACTGGAAGGAGAGATAGTAGTTGGAAGTTCTCTTTAATGGGTTCATTGTTTGAATTTAAAATATTTGAGTGTGATACTCTATCATCAGGGGTTCCTGAAATAACAATAGTGCAGACATCACACTCTGCTGTCATCTTTCAGTCCTCACAAATGTCCTGGTGGTCAGTGAAACCTTGCATTTAAATAAATACATTTGGACTAATTTCTGCCTTTCACGCTGTGAAAGAACTGTCAAATTTGAAGTATAATGACTAGATGATTTCTTATAATGGCACCAAAAAAAAAAAAACCACCCCTGAAAAACAGATTTGAATGTCATCTAAGTAAATTCTCTGTGGGATGCAGACCCATTTAGAGATTACTTTCCCTTTGGCTTTTATACAACAAAGTAGGAGCACATTGCAAGGATGGGAGTATAAAGTGGTATCTCAGGGAGTAATAGGCATAGTGAAGCCTTACGGAGCTCAGAAAATTAAAACTGTTGATATTATTTTAGTTGAACTACCCCATTTCCATGAGAGAACTGACCTATAGCATTGTCTGAGATGTATGGCCTTTGGCTTTAACATATTCTCTCTCACACATTTTGGTTTGTCTGGTGAAACAACTATAAATCCTCAATTTTCCCAAACTGATTTGGTTTTCTTATGTTCCACTCAATTTTTCCTTGTGAAATATTAATATGTTCCAGAATTCTAAAGTTTCAACATCCACACCACATCAGATCTTTTTTGATTTTCGTATTGGCTAAGTCAATTGACAATGGAATACAAGAGAATGTAGAGGAATGGAGAGACAAAGGATCTAATTCCAGCTCTATCACCAGTTGGGGGTGTTAAGTTGAACATCTTATATGTTGAATTTTATTTTCCTCCCTTTTCAAATTAAGGAGTATAAATTAGACATTTGCATACTATGCTCCCTGGAGTTCCAGGGTTTTTCTGAGACAGCCTATTGGTCACTGTAGGGTTTGCTAGCCTAACAGGCAGGGTCTATCCCCTAGCTGCCACTTAAGTTTGTGTCCCCTCCAAACTTAAAGTTTGAAAATCAGAATCTTGAGTAATCTATGAGAATTTCCTCTAAGTTCAACATAGAAGAATTATGTTCTTTGCTTTTTCATAAAAACAATTTTCAGCAAAACCACATGTTGTTAGTGGTGTGTATTTATGCAAAGTGTTGATGCTATTGTATGGCACATGTCCTCAGAGGTGATGTCATACTTGTAATGACTTATTCCTTCTACTCTGAAAGGTCTGTGGGGGCAAGGATCATGTCTATATGAATCATGCTGAGTTGCTGACATCTATTCCATAACATAATACATAGCAGATGCTCAATAAATTCTAGATGAATGAATGAATAGGTAGGTAGTTGCATGAAAACACAAACCCCTTCTGATATTTTTGGTTTGAATTCCTATATTCAACTCTGAAGCCTCTTCTGTTGACACTTTATATCAGCCCCTTTTCCTTCTGTTCTCTTAGAAGTTGGTAACTTCTAAGAATTGTGCCAGGGATACCTTGCAGCAATTGCCTGTGGGTGAACTCTCCCAGATGTCCTAGGTGAATATCAGAATACTTTGGAACCAATGTAAGATACAGTGTGGGAACACTTTTCCTTAATAGCAGATATGAACAAGTGTAATGGAGAAGTAAATGTGATAACAACAGCACCTACTACTTTTCCTGTGTCTCTGTATATGTTTATTAATCTATCTGTTCATTTATTCGTTCATTTACTCATTTAATAACTTTTATTTTCTTCTCTGTACTTGATCCTATGCCTGGGAATGGGGAGTTCACAGTCTTTGTATTTATTTTATTTTTTGTTATTTTAAAATCTTTCTTTCTTTCTTTCTTTCTTTCTTTCTTTCTTTTCTTTCTTCTTTCTTTCTTTCTTTCTTTCTTTCCTTCCTTCCTTCCTTCTTTCTTTCGTCTTTCTTTCTTTCTTTCTTTCTTTCTTTCTTTCCTTCCTTCCTTCTTTCTTTCCTTTCTTTCTTTCTTTCTTTCTTTCCTTCTTTCTTCTTTCTTTCTTTCTTTCTTTCTTCTTTCTTCTTTCTTTCTCTCTTTCTTCCTTCCTTCCTTCCTTCCTTCCTTCCTTCCTTCCTTCCTTCCTTTCTTCCTTCCTTCCTTCCTTCCTTTCTTTCTTTCTTTCTTTCTTTCTTCTTTCTTCTTTCTTTCCTTTCTTCTTTCTGGATTTATTTGAGAAAGAGTGTGCATGAGCAGGGGGAGGGACAGAGAAAGAGAGAGAATCCTGAAGCAGACTTCCTGCTGAGCATGGAGACTGACTCAAGGACCCTAAGATCATGATCTTAGCCGAAACCAAAAGTTGGATGCTTAACTGACTACACCACCCAGGGGCCCCAATAGTCTTTGTTTTTAAATTTATTTCTATTGAGATATAATTGCCATATGATAGCACATAATTTTAAGGTGTACAGTGTATTGATTTGATACATTTATATATTGCAGGATGATTTCCACCGTAGTGTAGCTAACATCTCTATCACATTGCAGAGCTGTCATTTCTTTTTTGTGATGTGAACAGTTACTATCTAGTCTCTTAGTAACTTTAAAGTTTATAATACAGTATTGTTGTCTATAATCATGCTGTGCATTAGACCTGCAGGACCTATTTATTTACGAGTTGCAAATTTGTACCCTTAAACAGTATCTCCCCATATTCCCTATCCCCAGCTCCTGGTAAGCACCATTCTACTCTCCGTTTTTAGGAGTTCAGCTTTTTAAGATTCCATGTATAAATGATATCATATAGTATTTGTTTTCCTCTTATTCCACTTAGCATAATGTCTCCAAAAGCTAACCTTATTGTCACAAAAGGCAAGATTTCCTTCTTTCTCATGGCTGAATAATACTCCATTGTGTGTGTGTGTGTGTGTGTGTGTGTGTAAAACAATGTCTTCATCCATTCATCTGTTGATACACACTTAGGTTGTTTCCATATTTTGGCAACTGTGACTAATGCAGTGAACATGGCAGTGCAGATATCTCCTCAATATCCTATTTTCATTTACTTTGGATGTATATCCAGAAGTGGCATTGCTGGATCATAGGGTAGTCCTATTCTTAATATTTTGAGGACCCACCGTCGTGTTTTCCACAGTGGCTGCACTGATTTGCATCCTCACCATCAGTGCACAAGGGCTCATTTATCTTCACATCCTGGCCAGCGCTTGTTTTCTCTAGTCTTTTAACGAGGCACACATTTGCAAAGATATTGTTCCAATGTGAACAGATGCCTTTAGAGGGATAGTGTAAAAATGCTTTGGGAGCCACAGGTGAACATTTCTCCTGGCTAGGAATATGTTAGATGCTCTCAAAAACAGTTTGCCAATAATGCTTAAACAATTCCAGTCTTTTAGGGTAGGTAAACCAGGTGGATCCGGTATCCGACATGATATTATAAACATGCATTTCCCCCATTCTTCCCCTCTGCCACCCTCCCCATTTCAACAGTCTCAGAGTTGCAGAATGGCTCCTGAAGCTTAGAAATACCAAGCTTTGAAGGTTGCTTTAGAAGACAGAGCAGCCAGAGTAGTGAACTGAGGAAGTTCTCTGGACACGCTTCTTAATTAGCACGCACAGTTACTCCTGGATGCCTCTAAGCAGATATCCCTCATGTCTCATTGGCTAGAACTGGGTCTTAAGTACCTCAAGCTGCAGGGGAAACTGGGAAACTGAGTGGCTAATGTTTTTTCCCTTCCGTTCCCTTCCCTTTCTTCTCCTCCCTCCCTTCCTTCTTAGATTTTAATTTATTCACTTGAGAGAGAGAGAATGACTGGGGGAGAAAGGCAGAGGGAGAGGGAGAAGCAGATTCCCTGATAAGCCCAGAGCCCCATGTGGGGCTCAACTGGAAGAACTGGAGATCATGGGGCCCAGCCGAAGGCAGTTGCTTAATCATCTGAGCCACCCAGGTGCCCCTAATATTTAGTTTCTTATATGGGAAGCCAGCAAGGAAGAAAGATTGGAAATGGCTCTTGAGCAGACAATTGCTCAGATCTGCCAAATTAGAAAAGTCAGAAAAGATATTACCAGAAAAGGTGATATTTGGTTTGTTTTGAAGGACTTTCTAGTAGAGCTTGCCTGGAGGAAAATAAGGGAACCTATCTCTAAATGGAGAGACTCACAAGGATATGGGGTTATAGAAAGTCTCCATGTGTTTGAGAACCAGAAGAAAGTCAAGTGTGGCTATGAGAGGTTGCCATGGGGAAGATGGCATGAAACAACACAACAAAAAAGAGAGATACATTGACTTGTGTACTGTGCTAATGACTTTACAGGCCATTTTGGTTGTAACTTCAAAGTCAAATCTGCTGCTGTTGATAACCTCCCCATTTAGGGAAATTATGTGGAAAAAAAATACATGAGAGCTTGCCCCAAGAAATCAATTTTTTAAAAAAGATTTTATTTACTTATTCATGAGAGACACAGAGACAGAATGAGTCAGAGGCACAGGCAGAGGGAGAAGCAGGCTCCATGCAGGGAGCCTGATGCGGGACTCGATCCTAGGACCCCGGGATCATGCCCTGAGCTGAAGGCAGAGGCTCAACCACTGAGCCACTCAGGCACTCCTAGAAATCAGTTTTGATGAGAAGTAAATGATTCAGTTAGTTGTAATGGGAATACAGGTAAATAATATCTGTGTAACAGATGATTTTATTTTAACCAATCAATGTATTTTAGCTCTAATCCTAGGGCTTTGAGAAAGTTAACTAACATGAAAGAGCATTGTTTCAAAAATCCTCTATTTTTAGAAATGCTATTAGTGAAACCATCAGCTCTAACCTTTTCCTTGTTCTCTCTATGTCATGCACATTAATTAACACTTCCACCGTAAAAGAATGTGTTTCTTTCCATGCACTGGGAATGGAAAGAAGCATGCTTTAGATTAGAAACCTCAAAAATAAATAAGGATCATTTAAAAATGTTCTTTGCTGCACGTAATTTCCTGTTTAGATTTTTTTCAGACGACAACTAGTTAGAATTTATGATCTGCTTTATGTAGGGCAATGAGGCTGAAACTTAACTTTTGTAAGATCTTTGAAAAATAATTTCATATCCAATTAAATGGTACACAAAAAATGTAGGAGAACTATCATAAATACTAAGGAGAATAAAGTTTTAAACATTTTGGAAATGCCCTTTTGCAGGCAGTTCACGTGGAATATAGAAAGATTTATTAACTGTTATAAAATCAGAATTATCAAAAAACCCTTAACAAGGAAAAGTATAGCATGGTTTAACTGTTGTTTATCTTTGCATCTGTGAATTTTCTCTGTAAGATTTATGATTCACTTTTTACTAATTTAGGTTGTTTTTTCCTAACTTGGTCAAAAAATGGTACCCCTTTCCTTGTTACCCACACGTGATCTATTAAAAGTAAATTTGCTTTGTTCATTTGGTGTCTTCCATGATTTTGCAGATTTTCATTTGATGTTCACAATGCAGAATAATCAAACCACTATAAATTTTTCCTAGTCTTTAAAAGCCTGTAATTAAACTTTTCTAGAAGATTCTTTCAATTGAGACCTGGTAGATGCTTCCCCTTCATATCAATTAATAAATGCCCCGTAAAAAACAATACAGAGAAATGTGATTAAAATAACAGCAGCAAGAAGATAACCATTGCTCTTCCATCAATGACCCCACGCACAATTTCTTTCTTTCTTTTTTTTTCTGCAAGTAGCCTTTTAATAGACGTTAGTACCTGTTCTAGTAATAATTCCAGATCAAAATGTAGAAATAAGATTTTTAATAGAGTGTTTTACAAGAGTATCCTAAACCCTTTGAAAATATGAATAGCAACTAAATTATGTTTTCACTTTTCAACAAAGGGCTTAAGGAACTATTGAGAACTGTATTCTATCACCAAATGCTGGAATTTGAGGCCATATCCCATGTTTCAAAAGTTGGTATAAAATACAAAGGAAACATAGAAATTGAGTTTGTTTTAAATGGTTAGATGGGTATGCCAATCAAAAAGTAACAATATAAATGAAATTGCTAAGTTTTCTTGGACCTCTGAAATTGAGATTCAGAAATTGAATCTGAAACTCTGGGCTGGAGGAGACTAGATGCTCAGCACCAATCTGGGAAAATGGAGTCTGGGGAAACTCAGTGATTTGCCCTGTTTTTTGAATCATAAGTGGCAGATCTAGATCATGTATGGAGCACTTCTAAATATGGTAAGAAAGTTACCTAAGTTCAGTGCTCTTAGAATAAAGCCACCTGGTAAGGGAATAAATTCACATTTAGTTTTTAAAACAGGCCTGACCTCACACATCTGAAAGCTTCAGGAGTGTCTTATTTGGCATCTAGCCAGGAGGATGAACTTTATAGAACACTGAAAAAGAAACCTTTGCATTTGTATTGAACTGTGACTCTCAAATGGCTTCCATACCTACTTTAACATTTAACCTTCTTGCTTATGAACCTTATTACCTACTTGTAGCTGGTAGTTTATCTCTGCTCTGTGGATCCAGGAACAGAAAGGAGGTGGTGATGGCTTAGTAGGATTTTACCCAAAATAACAGATTTCTCATTTACAACTGTTTGTAGATTTCCCAGAATCTTTCCTGCCTCTCTCTTTGTTCATAGATTACTATAAACAATCCAATACTAAAGATTTAACCAACTTGAAATTGTCAACTCCCAGTTTTTATCTTCTCTGTCCAGGTCCCATGTTTTGATTTGAGACTTCTTGCCTTGAAGCTGCTCCCATCAGTTATTGTGTGCCTTTTAGGCGAGTCACTTTTTCTAAAGATTAATTCCTGCATTTGTAAAAGGGACTGGTAGCAGTAAGTCTTAGGGGGTGTAAGGAGTAAATAAGATAATGTATTTAATCAGGCTAGTATATTTTCTTATTAATTCAACTGACATTTATGGGACACCTACTGCATGTGAAGCTGTGCTCATAGTGAATGTTTATGAAAATGTTAGTTGGTATTGGTAATAATATTCCCTTTCTAAACCCAAAAGTTATTTATTTGAACAATAGCTTTTTCAAGCCAGAAGCAATTTTGGTCATTATCTATGCCAATACTCTCATTTTACAGTTGAGGAAGCACAGGGTGGTTAATTGGTTTCTCAGGGTCATACAGTACATAATTGGCAGATGAGTATAGCCATTAAAATATGGTCCTTAAAGACATGCAAACCAGGTCAGGATCCCCAGCTTGGCCCCTTCGTTGTTCTGTGACCTGGGCTGCTGACTTCACTTCTTCACCCTCCGTATTCTAATTTTCAGTTTGGAGATGATAATGGTCCTTATGGAATTATTATCAAGATTAAATTTGATAATTTAGCATCGTGCTCAGTAAACATTAACTATTACTCTGCTGTTCCTTCATTTTCTTGAAATTAAGGATGTTACAGCTGTTCATTTATAAGCATTTGCAGCAGTAGAATTCTCTAGATAGGTGGCCAGATTTGTTTTGTTCTCCATACCCAATGCATGAGAAAGTTCCATTCAGTGCCAAGCTATTGGAGAGTATTTTGTAGAAAAGAGTTATTTACAGGCAACCTTATTTCTCCTGAGCCCTGTCTGCACTTTCAACCAAGTCTTTGGACTATGAGCATGTGTGTAGTTGGACCATTTAAGCATTACTGGAACATTAAAAATTAAGATTAGAATTTTTCTCACAATCAGATTTTGTTAATTGTATGAATTCACATGTTCTATGTTACAAGAAACAAAGAAGGTATTTCTATAAGGACGTCATGCCAGCTCTTCCCAAAAATGCTGCAATCTATGTTTCTCTGTGCTTCCTTCCCATGAGCTTTTCTGGGTTCTCAATCAGTCTCTTTCTTTTTCTTTCTCTCCTGTAATTTCTTCTGTTTCTCCTTTATCCTTTTATTAGCAACTGGCTCATTCCTTCCGTTTATTCTACAAATTTTAAAGGAGAAAATCTTTTTGGACCAGCTAATTACCACTGTTTTCATGGGAGAGAGCTTTGTGTGGTTGTTTTGCTGTGTTTCCAACAGGTGCTCCTCCTAGGTCTCTAAATAACCTGTCCTTTGGTTGACCTTGAAGGGGTTAAAGTCCATTTGTTCAACCAGGGACTATCCATTGTTCAAGGAGAAGCCTGAGTGCTTTTTTAATAAGCAGGAGACTCTAGGTGAAGCAGCTTCCCACCCTTGGGGCAATGAGTAAAGTTGGGGCTCTGACGGGCATGAATTACATACTTGAAAATTAAAACAAACCCAAACTCCTTTGGACTACCCAATTGATTATGAGCTAATTTATAATCATTGATAATGGTAGAATAAAATTTAGTAAATAGTTATTAAAACACCTATCATGGGTGAGGTTTAGGGCTACAAAGAAGCTGGAGAGATATCAATCCTGGGCACAATGCATTTGTTTCTCTTACCTAATTCAGCTTCAGTAAAACACATAGTTTCTCCTTGGCTTGAATAGGAAACAACTTTCAACTCACTGTGGAGGTTCTCTTAGAATCAAAAGACTTTGGGAGCTTCGGCAGCACAAAAACCTCAGCAGGGCTTTGGAGCTTTAGCTTTGTGTCAGAAGGACTTTTGCAGCTGACTTCATTCCAGCCTTGACTCACTAGCTATCAGAGAAGCAATGCCCTGATTACTCCCAGTGAATTTCTCACCCTGGTGCATGTGACTGCTAATGTGGGACTGTGCACGTGTGTGAGAACATGTGAAAATCTGTATATACAATTGCCTTTGAAAAGAATGTCTTTCTTTGTTTCCCTGGCTTAAGTTAAAAGGAGAAAGGGTTTTGGGAAACATTCATGATATATTTCTGCAGCTGTTGGATATCTTCTTCCAATGAGAAGCTGGTTTCCTTGGCAACCATGTTGTAAGTCACTTCTTGTGGTCTTGCCCAATCTTGATAGAACTCACCACTAAAAAGTGAATAGGCTTCTTTAAAGAATTTAAACCTTCTTTTCTCTTATTGTGGTAGAATTCATATAACATAAAATTAACCGTTTTATATGGTTAATTTAAAATTATGCATGGTTTCTGCAATTATAAATTGCACAAATTATGCACATATAAAAGTGCATAATTCAGTGACATTTAGTATATTTACTATATTGTACAACTATCATTATTCTACCCTTTTTTTTAATGGTTAAAGAAACCATACTTTATTTACCTTTTTTGTTTAGTCATATGTTTTATTTTTATATGTATTGTGGAACATTTTTTAGAGTAGTACCTCCTAAATTGTTCTATACGATATGGGTGAAGAAATGTTATAGACAATTTTTTCATGTAAAGGGTTGTGCTTATGATCTACCAAGCTGAGAGAGAAGGGGAGAAAAGAGAGAGAGAGAGAGAGAGGCATTGACTGTGGCCTTGCTTTTTGACTTGTGATTTTTATAATTATAGTTTTCTTTTTAAGTAAAACCATGCTCTCAAAGAAATTGTGTAAAGTAGCCTCTTATCTTTTGACCTAATATACTTTACTTATGTGTCGAACACCACCCTCCATTTTAACTAGTGATCATATCATATTTAATCTTCCTGTGCAAAGAGCACCCACATAGAAGTTAGGAAACTCTACCACTTATTGTTTGGACATCTTTGAGTATGAAAATTTCCTTCTCTAGTCTCAGTTTCCTCCTTTATAAAATAAATGAGCTTTAGCCACTCAAAAAAGATTGGACTGTGTGCCTGACGGCTCTACATCATACATTGGAGATACTGAGAAAATAGCAGTATTTACGCTGTCTTTCTTGAAGGGTTTTGAAGAAAACTGTGTTACAATGAAGGGATTTCTTCATAAGATAGCATTGTGCTGACACAAAGTATGTTACTGATCATCATCATTATTATTCCTTCTGTAAGTTTAAATGTGAAAAAGAAAAAAAAAGACAACAAAAACTTTGCCCCAAGACAATAGAGATGATTCCCTTCACTTTGGCCACCTAAAATCCTTGTATAAGGATATACATAATTCCTAGGTGACCTTCACATCCACTAGGATGGCTGTCATCAAAAAGACAGGTAATTGGAACACTTGGGTAGCTCAGTCTGTTAGGCGTCTGACTTGATTTTTGACTCAGGTCATGATCTTAGGGTGTGCGATTGGACCCCACACTGGGCTCTGTGTTGAGTGTGGAACCTGCTTAAGAGTCTCTCTCTCTCTCTCTCTCTCTCTCTCTCTCCTCTGCAGCTTGCTCCCTGTTTGTGTGCTTTTTCTCTCTCTAAACAAAACAAAACAAACAAAACAGATAATAGGAAGTGTTGGTGAAGATGTGAACATACTAGAACCCTTGGGTTGTCAATTCTTCCATATGTTAAGTGTAGAGTTACCCTAAGACCCAGTAATTCACTCTTCAGTATATATACTCAAGAGAATTGAAGACATATGCTCACATAAGCACTTGACAATGAATGTTCATAGCAGCATTATTCATAACAGACAAATATGGGATATAATCCAAATGTCCATCTGCTGTTGAATGAGTAAATAAAATAGACTATATCCATTCAATGGATTGTTATGTAATAATGAAAAGAAATGAAGTACTGATGCATGCTATAACATGGTTAAATTTTTAAAATATTATGTTGAAGCAAAGAAAGCCAGACACAAAAGGCTGTAAACTGTATTATGTCCTGTATATGTAATATCCAGGACAGGCAAATTTATAGACACAGAAAGCAGGTTGATGATAGCCATGGGTTAAGGGGAGGTAGAAATGAGGAGTATCTGCCAGTGGGTACAGGGGTTTTTTGGGGGGTGATGGAAATTCCCTGGAGTTTGACATGCTAATGGCTTCACAACTTTGTGAACATATAAAAAACCACAGAGTTGTAGAGTTTAAAAGGGAACTTTTATGGTATGTGAGTTATGTCTTAATTTAAAAAACTCTAAAAACAAATGAAGATAGAAATTCCTCACAGTGCTTTACCCTTCATCCATCTTTGTAGAAACTTTTAAAGGAGAGCACTACCCTTAGAGAAATGTCTTAAAATTAACACTCTATCAATCAGAATTCAGAGAAGCAGAAACCCTCAGTGATATGATGAGATCCCACTTTCGCAATTGTGAAGAGTTGGTTACATGGGAAGCTGTTGCTTTAATGTCTCGTGTTGCAGTCTGAGGTGGCCATGCAGGGAATCAAGAAGGAAAGATAGATGCAAAAGTAGGGGAAGCAGGGACAAACTGGAACCTGCAGGATGGGCCAGTGTCCATGAGAGCAGACAGACCCACATAGGTTTCTTGTTGCTTCCCACTCTCCAGGGGAGATGTCTCATGTAGCCAGTGCTGCAGGGATGGGCATTCTAGGTAGCATAATTCTTGTTTAGTTTACTTGGTGCACAAACAAATATCCCACAGTATTAACTGGATTAAAGAAAACAGATGGAAAGATTATGTTAGGGAGAAGACCACATCCCCAGTCAGAGTGAAGTGGGACATGCTTAGTAATTATTAGCTAGTATTAGCTTTTTGGATATGCACGTTGAGTGCAGCTGCCAATCAGAAGGGACACTGGATGACAAAAAAGTTTAGAAAATGAATCATAGAGGGAACTTTGGCAGGATCCAACCTGCTTACCTGACAGATAATCCCTCTGACTACACCTGGCTCAGTGAAGCATGCAGCTAGCTCCCCACTTACTAATGCACTCCAGCATTCTCTTTATTTCACTCCTCTTGTCTCCAAAGCCCATGGAGACATTTGATTAATTCACTGCTATATCCCCACTGTTTAGTATGATATCTGGTACATAGAGTGTGCTCAGTAAATATTTACTGAATAAGGGATAAGCACTATGTAAAAGTTAATTCACTTAATAGCAACAATTTTATGGAGTAATTTTTGATTCTTTGAGAATCTAAGAATATGGTGAGCTTGCACGAAGTCAGACAGTAAGTGACCGATTTTGAACCTTTTCTCATATATTCTAGAGAACACATTGGTTGGGATACATTTTATAAATCGTTGGTCCTCTTTGCAATTATTTTTCTTCCTGGTCTATACATCAGTTTCTTGTGAGCTTTGCTTCTGTATCTCAGCATCAATAAGTGCAAATAAATCTCGGAATTGGGCAGCATCATTTCTGAACTTCTTTGGGCTTAGAGTCCAACCTCAGCCTGTGGCAAATTCACCAGATTAATCACCTTGTGGGTGTGTCTGTCCACTTTGTCAGGTGGCAGCTCTGTGTCTTAAAACTTCAGTAGATCAATTGATCTTGTACCATCATAGGTCTTCAGTAAAGAAGTGTCAGATGAATAAAGGAATGGATAGATAACATACTTCTCAAATGTGTTATAATAGAACACATGACCTACTGCTGATAAATCATTAGTGGCTTCTTCATTCATGAAGGACACAGGAAGCATGATTTCATTTTTTAAATCATTGATTAGCTTGAGGCTAATCATCTGGTGACTATTAGGCTCTGAGAAGGTGAGTGATAATCTTTCTGCAATTGTGTGCAATTCTCCTCCAGATGCTCCAAACAGGTCCCCCGCTGAACTCTTAAGGAACAAAGTGTATCTTCCTTCTCTCGTCTCTAAAAGGAAGTCTGGTTTCAGCCTGTGAATCATTAAGTGCCTTTTATACCGTAGCTATCTTTTTCCAATAAACCTTAAAAACAGTTGGTTTGCTTAGTAAATATTCAGAAGATAGAAAGTGTGCATTTTCAAAAGGAATCTTCTTTATTACTTGGTGATAAGTGGGGTCCTGATGGAACAGTGGTGTAAATTTCTCTATAAATAACCACCATTTTCTCCTTTATTCATCGCTTTGCACAATGCCTTTATGCGGAGAACATGCTCATGTTATTGAAGAAGAGCTTTATCAGGTAGTTAAGAATCTGTCTGAGGATCACCAGAATGCCACTTCTAGGATGGCATGCATTTGAAAAATAAGATTATAAGAACTAAAGCTGAGATTATAGAGTCTTTTCGACGGGGATGAATGAATAATAGCAAGTGCTTCCAAGGGCATCAAAAAGCGCCTTTTTAGAGACCTCGCAAACTCTTCAGCTTCCAAGAATCACTGTGCACTTCCTTCAGGTTTCCCAAGCCCTTAACAAAGTGAGAGGCACTTGAACTCTGTCTTAAATCTTTTTGTAGTAGACCTTAGGCAAAAATATTAAAATTCTTACCAGTATTGAGTGCCTTAAGTTTCTTCAATAGTTTAGCAGATGAAGGCAACATTTTTCCAAATTTTAGGACTTCCCCCCACCCAGGGAATTTTAGATAAAAATCTTACACTTTACCATTTATAATATTATTAGGATTAAATCACAGTATGATTCTTCAGTAGTCTAGGAACAGGAGATAATCAGTAGCCATATTTGGAGCAGGTTGATATCACGTGTAATCATTTTGTTTCAGATGAAATATATTCAACAATTTTCAACTTAAATATTCTTTAAAACAGGAAGTTGTATAGTGTTATGAGTTAGTGGTTTTCACATTGCATACTCCAGAAAATACAGAAGGTGACAGTTGGGTGAGGAAGAGAAATACCTTGTGGCTGCTGGTCCAGACCCATTATCATCACCTTCTCAGCCCCTTCTCCAATATTCTTGGCTAACATAACATCTCTTTTTACCATTTTATAGGTTGGGTTTCTGCCCGCTATGTCATTAAGAACAAAACGTTTACTCAGGAAGTTTAAAAAACAGTGATTAAGAGAAAAATGTGAGGAATTTAAATCTTCCTTTTTCCTTTTTCAGTACTAGAGTTGCAGGATTCTAGTAACATATTTCAGTAAAAGAAGCTGTGTAAGAAACCCAGTAGTGTGAGGGTAGATGACAGACAAGTGGAATTAGGGAAGGAAGCCAGTCTTGGGCTTTGGTCCCAATAAAGTCATTAGATCCCCAGCACAGGGACTTCTAGCCAAAATAGTAGCTTGGTGGTTGTGTATCATGTCAATCTTGATAGTAAAAATTATCCACAAAGGACCTTGAAGAGGTACAACAGTAGGATGACAAATTTATGTGAGTCTGTACAAAAGAACTGACAGAAAGACTGTCTCTACCCTGCCTCTGAGAGAATTATTTTTTCTCCTTAAAGACTAGAGGAATAAATGGGACCTAATCTGTCACTTGGTAATAGGAGAAAATGAATCATGTGTGCACAGAAATTTCCCAATTTTAGGGGAGAATGCTGTCAAAATGGAAGATACCCCCAACCTGTTAGTACACTTGCTTTCTGTTCCTTCAATTGCGTTATGGCCTGCTACATAAATATTTGAGCTTTGTTGCTCAGAAGAGACAGCTATACATCTTCTTTGTGGGGAATTGAAAAGATGGTTTCAGGGCCTAATTTGGCATTTAGCTGCTTGTTCCATCACACAGCAGACTTCCTTAGCTCTCAACCCAAATGTAGGTAGGTTGAATGTTGGCTGAATATGGGCTGCATTATTTTTAATTACCTGTATGATCACAAACATGATGCTGCTGTTTCCAGAAGGGCCACAACCCATCTCAATCCACAAAATCCAAGATTTTTAGGATATCAGAATATCCAGATTCTTGAATTTTAACTGCCATCTTCAAATATTGTTTATTGCATGTGAATTTCCAAATCTTTTCTGACAGCTTCATTCAGATTTTATTTTTTAAATTTATAGAAGGTACTCTTATTTGTATATCACATGTTCCCCTGGAGGAATTGCAGTCTTTACCAGGGCCTACCTCAGATTACTAAATCATAAGCAAAGAAAAGTGGAATGATATCTAAACATCTTCTTGACTTTGATAGTCTCTGGGCACAAATAAGTTCACAATGGGATTTATATTTCAGACACGCTGATTCCTGCTCACATCTGTTTGTGGCCAGCATCTTTGTCTGCTGGAAAGTCTTTTCTGGAGAGTTCTGAAAGTACTTCAGTGGATTCTCAGCCAGCTACATTCATGATACAGTAGTGCCATGTTCTTCTTCTCTTGCTCCTGCTCTGATGTTCGTGTCCTCTACTGGTGAATTCATTTGTTGCTGCCTCTCTCCGTCACTGCTGCTAGCATCCACCATGAGAGCAAGAAGTGTTTCAGAGTGGTGTGTCCTGGAACTCTGGAAGTATCTTGTCAAGGGATTAGATCAGAGATATGTGACATGAAAAAAAAAATCAGAATGGTCCTCTCCACCAGTGTCCCTTCTGTCACCTGGGAGACACCTGCTTTGTTGTGCCCAGTGCCCCTCAGGGTCTCGTGTGAAAACAATGAACAACTTCCTCTGCTACTGCCCACAGCTTGCTCTCTAATGTGGGGAGCCTGACAGGCTTCACCATACTACCCACTCAATCTCAGGCCCAAGGATTTTGTACATAAAAACTTCCTCTTTCCAAGTGCCTTTCCTGCCAGTGGATTAGACGTAGATGGAAAGTGTCAGCAGTGACTTCACTTACTCATCCTTAGCTGTGATGGAGCTCGTACCTTCCTTGTCTCTGGAATTTTGCAATTAGTATGTAATAGGAAGGCTCTTGAGCTTACTACAGTAGAGGGCTGGAAAGATGCCACACCTGGCTGAAACCCCAGGTGTGCTCACACATGCCATCTCCGCAGAGTGAGGTGTAGATGGGACTCAAGAGCCCTGACAAGCTAGAGGAGGGGCAGAGGTGGGAGCAAGTTCTGCTAGTGTTTATTGCTCTACTCCCTTAGCTTTTGTTCACCTTCAAAGCATTTCTCGTGCTGGCAAGAACATTGGGAAATCACACCAACACGGAAACTGCTTTCCACATTTTTCTTTTAACGATTTGCGCTTCTTCTTGGGGCATGAACACCTTTGGGTGCTGTCCAAATGGTGTTCAGAACAAGTTTCTTCAGATAGTGCCAGGTTGAAGCAGTACAGCCTGCTCTGTGCACAGTAACCATACAGTAAGTCATTTTGTTCCAGTTTACATGGCTTTTGTGGCTGTATTTTAAGTATAACTTGGAAGCCACGTTGTTGTGTTGACTGTATTTTTCCCTTATTATGTGGTCTTTATTTATTCACACTAATTTTCTTTGGAAGGCTGTGTGATAGCCAATTCATCTCCATCTTGGCTGGCATGCTTTCCTTCCACCCTCCTGGCCTCTCCCTACTATCTTTCTTTCTTCTTTCTTTCTTTCTTTCTTTCTTTTCTTTCTTTCATCATGTCCTTCTCTCCTAGCTTCCTTCCATCCCATTTCTCTTCCTAACGTTTTTATTTCTAGTGTCCTCAATGCCTTAACTATTTCTTTCCAAAGTCCTTGCTTTCTTAATTTTATTCCTTCCACCCTTCCTTTGTTTTTGACACTTAATTTTAGAAAAATAATTTCTAAGAATTTTTCTCTTAAATACCCTTTCAGATCTGAATCTATATTCTCATGGATGTCTTCATATTTATTGTATTGTGGTATTTTTATAGTGGTGATATGATAGGTATCTTTCCGAACTTCTTTTCTTAACGAGATTCCTGGCAGTTTTCCTACTCCTGGGTTATTCAACTTTGGGTTATTCGCATCAAAGAGACTTAGGAAAGAGGGTTGCCTTTTGAACTGGGACAAGGATGAGGAGTGGGGGTGGGATGGGCATAGACCAGACAAGGTCATGGAAGAGAACTGGTAGATGGAACTGGGAATGATTGCCCAGGTGAAGAGAGAGTTGGGATGAGCCCTGCCTATTAGTGACTTAAGAGATTTCATTTGGGGGAGAATTCTCCTTCATCTGTGGGACTCCAGAGAGTGGAATAGGAACCAGAAGAGTAAAAGGAAAGTCAACTTTAGGTCAAGGTAAGGCCACTGTGAAATAAGAAGGATTGAGTGAGAAAGAAATGGAGTATCTAGTGAACTGTTGACTTCTCCATCAGTAGCAATATTTATCTGGATAATGGAGCTGGATGGTAATGCTGCTGGATGGTCTATGGGGATGAATTGCTATAGGGAGCATGGTTTAACTTACCTCTAAGACCCCTTATAGTCCAGGATGCTATCATTCCAAGGCACTGCCACCCTTCACTGAACCTCTCAGGAATTCTGTTAACTTTAATCTCTTCCCATTCTGACCATGCTTTGCATCAGTTATCTGCACATTTTATCTTTGCTCCTGAGCACATTCATTGAAAATGTTGAATACATATTATCCCTTCTTGTTATTTAATGGTTTTATGCCTGCTTTTTGTTTCTTCAATAATTATAAGCACGTTGAGAGTTAGGAAATTCTCATTTTTTTTCTTTAAGCAAAACTTAGACTTGTTATTTTGAGTTATATTTGAAGTAGGATTTCTTTTGTTTTTTAAAAAAATAGATCAAAGGCCATAATATTGTGGAAATATGGTTGAATTTAGCAGGCATGCCCTGATGAGTGGAAGCTCCTTGCATAGCCTGCGCTCACCATGCAAAATTCAGAAGTAGAGATATTAAGACTGTTGAGACAGTTTCCTTGATGCTAACCTTTTCTAGCACAGGAATATGGGCTTGCAATTTCAAACTCAGGACAGGCTCTAAGAAACTGCTGGTGAGCTTTTATTGAGCATGAAACTCATACAACTTTACAGTTAAAATGTTGGCTTTTTGGTGTCACTTATCCAGTGCCTTGATTTTATTAATGGGGAAATCAAGATACAGGGACATAAGCAACTCCCCTAAAGTGTCAGTATTAGTGAATGGAGAAACCCTTGAACTCTGACCTTCTCATTACTTTCCCATTGTTATGCCTTATTTTATTTACTGTTGTGGTTTTCATGGTGCACTAGGAGTGCTTCACATGTTTGCCATCAAATTTTGATGAAGTTGTAAATAATGTTTGTATGTAATAAATCGGGATGTATATTGTCATCACAATGGGTATTTGGTTGTTTTTCAGCATGACCAAGATCTTATATCCATTTAACAAATAATTCATTTTCATTTCTATGTGCCATGAACTAGGCCACGTGCTGAGAGCCTGGTGTTCTAGATGACATTAAGGTATGTCTCTTGCCTCTTCTGCTGATGGTTTCCAGTGTTAGATGTATCATAAAGTCTGTTCAGATTTGTATTCCAAATGACAGACTGACCACAGTGATATTTATTTTACTGATCACAGGCAATAAAGAGATATGAATATGATAATGTAATGATCAAAATCTACCCCTAACAGTTAAATAGATTTTTTCAAATAACTCCAAACTTTCTCTCTCTCTCATATATATATATACATATATATATATATATTCTCCATGTATATATTTGTGTATTATGTATATAATTATATATACATATATAATTATATATACATATATATAGTGGTTATATATCAGGTTCCTATAGGTATGCTTCAACAGATTCTAGTATGCAAATTCATTTTATTGGAGAGAAGTGTTTCTACAGACTTCACATAATTTGTTCCCTACAAAGGATGAAGGGACTTTCTGTGCCTACAATGCTACCACCTGGCAGTAAACACAATTAACAATTCACTTGCCTTGCCAGCTTTGAAATCAGGCAATTCTGGCAAATTTCTAATTTGAAGAAATTTGCATTATTTCACATTTTGAACCCTGGGTATTTATTATGACATTCTTTCAAATTTGCATAATTCAGAGTTGCATAAAATTAGACCACAGTGTTTTCCCAGGAGGGTGAAAAACAAAAAATGTTGGGAACTTTGAGCAGGTGGTGTAAACATTCAGAAGTAGAAGATATAATCCTTGTTCTTAAATAGCTTCAATTCTGTTAGCAAAACCAAACAGATACATATAAAGCATATGAAAACAATCCTAAGCAATGTTTCTCAGTCTTTATGCCATTATCGCCCCTTTAAAGAGCCTTTCAGACTTATTTTTCCCTTAATTGCCCTTCTGCCCTCTGAAAATATGTACCACAGATATACTGGATATCTGCTTATGGACTGTGTGTATATATCTGTGCTACACCCAGAGTTAGGATAAGATTTTTCTTTCCCCATGAACCAATTTTTGTCCTCATAGGAGCATTATTCCCTCATTGAGGACATATGATTTAGCATAATCCATGCTCAAATATATGATAATAGAATAAAAGACATTAATTATACACAAGATCCTAAAGGATCATAGTAATAGACATAGGGCCTGAAAGAAAAAATCGTAAGTCAATGGCTATGGAATGCAAGGTGAAATCTGCAAAATCAAAATTAATCAATATTTAATTAAATATGTATAAAACATTGTATCGATTTCATTTCCATCTTAAGCTCTTGAAAATTGGGATACATTTGAAAATAATTTGTAGGTTAGATTTTTTTCACTTCTTAATAATCCCTGAGCCTGAATCAGATTCCCAAGCTTATCGAATGAGGTACTCGTAACCGAAGAAGCTCAGAAGCTAAATTATTGAAACATTTCAAAAGCTTTATAGCAAAAAAATATATATTTAAGGTGGTATATGCGTACATTTAATATGTGGGAGATAACGTTAGGTGGCCCTTCTAAAAATAGGCTCGGAAAGGTTTTCTGATAATAGTGAAATCTGAATACATCCTGACTGCCCATGTGCCAGCAATGGTACAAAGATGAGAGAGAGAGAGAGAGAGAGAGGATAAAAAGCAAAAAGGTGGCTTTTGTTGTGATCTTTATACGTATGTAAAAGAAAAATGCTTGACAGAATTATCTTCAGTTAAGCAGCTCTTCTTACAAACCTCGGAAGGCCATATGTTCATTGCACAAACAGTTCTTAGTAAGTGTGAAACATACGAAGTTGTACACACAGACCTACCATGTCAGCAAAGAGGATAACTAAGTCTCGTTGTGTGTTTCCCAACAGAATCCTGTTACTTCCCACAAGTGCTATTAAAAGGATGTTTCTCATTAGGGAAAGTTTTGGGGAGAAGTGAAAAATCTTACGATCTCTGACAAGAGATGAAATAAAAGTTGGATATAAGATAATTTCTTTCAGAAAAAACTCTTGGCTTTATTCTACTTATATTTTAGTGGACTACTTTAGTATTTATTCTAAAGTTCCTAAAAATTACAAGTCCCAATTTTTAGTACAGTTTGATATGAAGCCTTTGATCTTGAGTTTTTACCGGGGATTGCCCGAGTGCCCTGATCATCATGACCTGAGGTAATCCTGTTTTTGACAGATGGAGTGTGGCAATTGTCCCAAATTGAACTTGATTTAAGTAGGAATATTGGGTCTATATTGATATTCATTGTTCCAACCTCATTTCTGAGTTTTTTTTATGTTATTTCTGGGAGGATTATAATTTTATGGCTAAGGTACAAAGGATGCATTGTGTTTGAGAAAAGCGTAGAAAGTTTGCTGTGATTGTTATTGGAGTTTCCTATCATAGAATTTCAGGTAAATGGAGTTGAACTGAATTAGAAAAATGGTGACAATAATAGCTTGCAGTTATGGGTCTTTCTGACTTTCCTGAAACTCTTTGAGTTTTGTTATCTTACATACATCTTGCAAATGTCCCCAGCAGTGGAAAAGGCAAGGTGTCATTTGTGAATTCTAGATCCAGTAAAAAGTAACCATGGCAGTGAAGTAACTTACCTAAAATTACTTAGCTGGCTTGTCTCTTGAATTCCTTCTGTTTGATTTTTTTTTAAACTAGGACTTTCTTGCTCTCCTATATTCCGTCTTGTCCTGTTAAAAAGTATATTTTTATCGAGTATTTCCAAAGGTAATATAATGAAAGTAATGCATAAAAGGTGACTTGCATTTGAATTTGACATTTGGCCCTAACTTTATCTTCCAACCCCTAGACATATACCCCTCTTAAATTTCCAGTGATCTTTTGTTGCCCTTCTTACCTTGCACTCTATTCGATCAGCGCCAAGTGGAGAGTTTTTTACATACTACTCCTGGAGAGGGGTAACCTTGACTCGCTACAGGCAAATGATGGAACATACATGAAGGGCTGTTTGGGTGGCCCCTGTGTTAAATGAGGTTGACTGTACTATCTACCGACCTCACAGGACTGTGGCGAGGAGTGGAAGGAAATTGGTTTGCACATGAAACATCTAACATGGAGTCTGGCTCACAGTAATTAAGCAATTTAATGCTGGGCATTCTTATTAGACAGTATTGGAACTTAGAATAGTGTTACCAGGCAAAATTGAGAATTAAAGAATGAGTTTTTAGTGGAAATACCACCTGTAGCCTAGTCAGTTGGAAAGCAAACTTTCCTAGAGAGCAAACAGAATGTCCCCAGGAACTCAGCTCCCAGAATACTACTGAGATGTCAGGCTCAGAGGAAAGGACTCATCTGCTCTTACAGCAGAGAGCCTGCACTGCTGGAAGGATGGCAAAGAGTGTGTATCTCTACAAATGCTGGCTGGGAGGTACATCTGTTTCCAAGAAGGGCCTATTTTTCTAAAGGGTTAGGACTGTTCTAATGTGACCACTGATAAGATTTTTTCAAAGAGCCCTTGGGTTTATTTCACTGGATCTGGTCACAGAGAAGAATTACCTTGAAGTAGGAATTAACAGTTTCACTTACTTTGTTAAGAACAGCATATGCTTGTTATATGTTTGGCTCCATTTCTCTTGATCTCCAACTCACTGTGCTTTTTTGATCTCTAATACCTTGGGGCATTTGCTAAATGGCCAAATATTACAAACAGTCTGATTTTTTTTTATTCAGGTGATTTTCTTTCATATTCTGCCCACCTGAAAAGAATGGAAAATGAATCAGCCCATGTGATTAAAACTCTGATATGAATGTCCCTCTCCTTTAAACAAGAGAAAAAGAAAATAGTAAGAATGGTATCTTGGAAGCTAATCAATAAATGAAGATCACCAGAATAGAGTTTGAAAGTGGGTAAGGGGGTACCTGGGGTGTCTCAGTCAGTGAAGCATCTGTCTTCATCTCAGGTCATGATCCCAGAGTCCTGGGATTGAGTCTGGCGTCGGGCTCCCTGCTCAGTGGGGAGCCTGCTTCTCCCTCTCCCTCTACTCCTCCTTCCTTGCTCATGCTCTCTCACTCTCATGCACTGTCTCTCAAATAAATAAATAAAATCTTTTAAAAAAAAAAGTGTGTAGGGTGATTTACTACATCCAGGACATTATGGCACTATATTTACTAGAACACCAAACTAGGCTTCACACTTCATTATATATGTTTTTCTTCTTGTATTTAAGCAAGGTGGTGGGAGAGAGGTGAATTATTGGATAGATCCAAGCAGTGCCTTCCAATTGTCACTGGATTGCCTTTCTCATCCAGTTTCTTTCTCAGACTTTTCTGTGCATCCCTAGCAAGTGAACAGTTGCCTACAGGTCCATGTTCTGTCTTTGCCCTCCTCTCCATAGGTCAACTTGCTAAATAAGTATGTATGTTTGCTCATTATCTATTTCCTATTTAAAGCATATACTTTCAGAGGTAAGGAAGAAGAAAGCTGAAAATGGTCCTCCAGAAAGCTTCTAGCTTGCTGATATGCATTGTTTTCACAGACTAGCTTCCTGTTTTAAAACTTATTTTTGACTAACTCTAATAAAACAGTAGCCAGTTTGAATGCATTTTCCAGTTTGCAGAAAACACTGGATTGACAGACATTGAAAGAGTTAAAAATGACATAGGACAGAACGGAATAGAATTTTGGAGCTAGAAGTGGACACGAACATCATGGAGTTCAGTTCTTTCTTCCAACAGACAGAGAAGTGCAAGTTCATAGGATTTAAGTGCCTCTGCCAAGGTCACACCCCTAGTATGTGATTGAGCTGAGAGACAATCACCTATTTTCCCACTTGTCGACTCTGTTTTTCCACTTTCAAAAATAATTATAAAGCAACAGGCGGGACCAGTGGTATAAAACTTCCATTCGAAGGAAAGGTTTGCTTATTTAGCCATTCTGGTTCTGTCCTCCACCTACTAATTCCTCCCTAATTATTATCATCAATTAGGATTTATTGGTCTCTCCTTGTTTGGTAAACTACTTCACAGCACAACCTGGTATTAGCCCTCTTGGAGATTACAAACTAAAAAGAACAAAATGAGAAAATGTATCTATAATTTAAAACCTTGTTCTTCAGAATGTTACCAATATTCCTCTTATCTTCTAACATAGATCGTTTATCATGACCCTCATTTCAATCTCAGGGACGAGACTCCTGGAAGGATTAAAAACTGACTTCTTGTTCTTCCCCTTTCTTCTTTTCACTGTTGCCTCCTTTCCTTTCCCTTTCATTCATTACTTCTGATAGAGGACTGATTGATGAGTTTATTGATTTCTTTAACAAATATAAGGTATCAACTATATGTTAGTCTTAGGCTAACCCTGGGAAACAGAAAGACAGGAAATACAGAGTCCCTGTCCTCAAAGGGCTTACCATCTAGCATAGGAAAAGAAAGACACTGGCAGGGTGACCAGTTAGGACCTATGGCAATAGACGTGTTTTCTGTGTTTTTCACAGCATGACATACACAGACAATGATAATATTGCATGAGACATTGTGGAGCCCTGGAATTTGGAATTCTGGATGAGGTTATTCCTTTTTTTAAAAAAAATTATTTTTATAAATATGTACATGTGCATAACAAATATAAGTAAAATATATTATTTCATTATTTAAAAAATATTCATTTTTAAAACAATACTTAAAATATTTATTTGTTTTAGAGAGAAAGAGAGCAAGGGAAGGGGGAGAGGGAGAGAATCTTCAAGCAGACTCCCCACTAAGCACAAAGCCTGACACGGGGCTTGACCCGAAGACCCTGAGATCATGACCTGAGACCAAATCAAGAATCAACCACTTAACTGACTGAGCCACCCAAGTGCCCCTGGATGAGGTTATTCTTGGATAGAGGCAAATGAATAGTCTACCTGGCTGTCTTGGCTCTATACAGCCACCTCAGGGATAAAATAATCAGTGGTTTGGGCTTCACTGCAATAATTGGAGAGAGGAGATGGGATGGGGAAATTTCCTGGAATGGGGAAATTATAGTAAAAGTGGAGAAAAACATTAACCTGGAAGATATTTGGAAGGAAGAATTAATATGATTTGGTGAGTTACTCATAGATAGGGGGAAATATGAAGATGATGGTGCTATTTACTAAGATGGTGAATATTGGAGGGAGTGGAAAAGGAGGAGGAAGAAGCCATGATTACCCTTGAACCAGGCCCTTGGGTGATGTGCAGCCAGTATGCAGCCAATGCAACTGGAACCAGAATGTGGATAGAGTAGTGTGCAGTGTGAGCTTGAGTGGATCTAGCTTTGTTTAAACTCTCAAGTCTGACATGTTAAGGAAAAGCCAGCACTTTTGGGATTTCTGCCTTTGCCTCTAAGTCCTGATGTGACTATTTATTATACGGTTGAGAATTAAAGAATCGAATTTTAAATAAGTAAAAAAAAAAAAAGTGTTTATAAGTTTTTAGGGGTGTGTAATGAGTTTTCTTTTGATGTGGGCTGTGATTCCTTGAGATGGGGAGTTGAATGCTGAAGATGTACTGGGGAGTTCTCAGAGGAGATGACCCTATAGGAAGCAATGAATGGAGGAATGAGCAGAGACAAGGTGAGAAATGCAGTTGTAACTGAGATGTCAGTCAGCTCTACCCAGAGCTCTGGATAGCACTTCTGAGTCCTAAAAATTGTGGCTAGAGGGTCTGGCCTTTTTTACTCACTAACTAGTCATTTACTGTGGGCTTCCTGCTGGGAGAGAATGTCACCTTGATGGTACAGGGTCCATTGCGGACCATAGCTGTCAACAGCTAGTACTCCTGGCAGCCAGGGCAGAGTGGGATGGACAGGCAGCTGTGAAGATGGGATCTAGGTAGAGCCCTGGAGAATCCATCATTCTGCTAAGTGAAGCTTTCAGGGAGGCAATTTACACATGGATGTGGAGGTCAGAAGAGAGGCCTAGAAGCGAACTTGGCATTCATTACAGTGTAGAAGTTGCTTGAAGTCATGGATAACAGTGATTACAATGAAGAAAGAAGAAGGACTAGAAGAGAACCTTGGGTAATACCAAAATTCAGTGGGTAAGGTGAAGAAAAGGAAGCCCCAGACATGAAGAAAAAATGTCTACAGAGGTTGGAAACTCAAGGGAGATTGGTTCTAGAAGCGAGGAAGGAAGGCAGGCACATCTCCGAGGTCCAATGTGGCTTGAAGATGTCCACAAGAGATTCATTGTGATTTGAGGGAGAGAAGGTTCTGTGGAAATCTGGAGGCAGAAGCCAGGTTGTGGTAGAGAAGAAAGAGAAGAATAAAAGAGAAAATGAGAATGTGTGACACAGTGCGTACAGGCAGCCCTCTTCAGAAGTTTAGCTCTTGAAGGAAGGAGGTAGAGTGAAGTAGAGGGAGTGCACAGGATGGAAGGTTCTGCCTTTTTTTATTTTAAGTAGGGAAAGAATTGAGCATGTGAGAGTGCTGATAGGGAGTAGCGGTAGCAGGGTAGCAGGCTAAGAATCTGAAAAGAGATAAGGCGAGATGAGGAGGCTGAAGAGGATGGGGGTCAGATTTAAAGCACGAGTGGAGTGTGAGGCCTCTGAGGATTTTAGCTGTTGAAAAGTGGGAAGAAACCTGAATTCATGTAGTGAGCAGCTCTTTTGAGAACTCCATGATAAACATTGGGTTTATTGGCAGATGGAGTTTGGTTAAAATCTCCATAATCAGAGGCAGTGCTGAAAAATACCCAACCCCACACACAAACCTCTCTGAAGCCATTGGAAAATACTTAGAAAATGTTTTAAGATTAAAGTGGCAGTACTAAGAATGCCATCTGGAGTGACTTCCAGGAAGTCGTCCCCTAGCTAGAATAAGTCAGTTTATTTTAAGGAGTATGCTTTATGCACCTACTGCATGTGAAGACTAGAAACATATACTGCAGAGAGGGTGGAGGGCTTGTACTCGGGAGGCAAGATTCTGTTCCTGATATACTGAGGACGCTCAGGGAAAATTCCTTTCTTTCGTGAGGTGGTTTTTCTCCTTGAGTCAAAATGATTTCTGGTGTTGAAAAAGATTAACTTCATGAGTTTGGCAAGTCAGCCTTTCTGAGCCTCAATTTCTTATCTTCAAACTGTTCTTTGATGATCTCTAGGCTTTCTTTTTTTAAATCTTTTTTTTTTTAAATATAAGTATTGTTGACACACAGTGTTGTATTAGTTGCAGGTGTGCAGCAAGCATGATTCAAGAATTCTACACATTATACTATGCTCATGATGAGTGTAGCTCCCATCTGTCACCATACAAGCCTATTACCACTGACTATATATTCCCTAGGCTGGACCCTTCATCTCTGTGACTTACTTATTCTGTATCTGGAAGTCTGTGGCTTCCACTCTCCTTTTCTAGGCCTTCTTTGAGTTCTCATGCTTTGGATTTACAAGATGAGATCTTTTGGGTGTAACTTAGAAGGAAGGATTTTGGCACAAATAAATTGTCCCTAGTTTTTTATCATGGGAGTTTGCCCTTAGATGAGGTTTAGATAAATTAAGTGGTTGGCCAAAGTTCCCTAGGTGGGTGGTGAGCAATATGGTGGGCATGTGGCTGAATCCTCAACCTTAGGTGGAGGCCCCATCCTTTATTTTTGAGTTGCTAAAGCTGGGGGAAAATGATCCTAAGCAGAATAGGGATAGCAAAAGGGTAAACATGGACTGTCTCCCAGGAGGCATCCATTTATGTGGTGTTCATGATTTTAAAACATTGTTTTTGTATTACAATTAAAAATGGCTTAATAAAGAAAAAATAGATGATTCAGGAAAAAATGAAACTTCAAAGAAATTTTACAATTTACAAATTACATTTGGTAAGTATTTTCTAATGGCTTCAGAGAAAGTGTAGATGTGCATGGGTATTTTTCAGCACTGACTCTCAGGTTACAATCCCAGGCTGTGAGGACACTCCCACTCTCCTGCTAGTGCAGATATTTTGGTTCAAAAACTTGCAAATACTTTCAATAAAACTGCAATGTTTTCAGCTCTCAAAGAAAAGTAAGTTGGAGAAGAAGAGGGCATGAGAGGTTGACTATTCCATCTGGGAAGAGCAATAAATCACCAGAGGCTCCGGCCCAATCAATGCCTACTGAAAAATTTGGACATCAGGCAATGCCCCAAGTGCTCCAGTGGGTAATGAACAAATGTGTACAATGGTGAATAAATCAATTTCTAGATGAGCCCTATTAACATAGCCATACGGCATGAAACATAGTTATTATCTGGGACAGGACAGGGCACAAGCAGATAATGCTCACCACTACTGACAGTCTACCTCAGTATGATAGAACTATAGTTTCTAGGTGGGGTTCTCACGCTGGATGTCAGCAAGACCATTGAGATGCTGGAGGCAAACCGTAAAACTGTTTTATTGATATATTTTTACTTCATCCTTTTAACTTTTTGTATATTTTCTAAAATGTATATAATATGTAAACATAATGGAACATGTAGATTTACCAAAAAGTGCATGTGTTAGGAATATATCTCAAATTTACTTTATTAATGGCTGCATTATCAAAAAGCTCTAGGGACATGTCCCTGGAATAACTTTCTGTGCTTTGACAGGAAATTTGTGGAAGCCCAATGTTTTTACAGTCTTGATGGTTAAAATCAAAAGTTGTTAGACCGTGAACCCTAAGTCCTTATTTCTTACTTCAGCAAAGAGAACTAAAATATGGCAAAGATGGACATTGATAATTACTTATTTTGTGCTGTTGTTAGGCTTCTTGTGAATGGACATTTCCACACAAGGCCCTTGGAAAAACCATCACTTGATCGATATGTTAATGTGACAGGCCCTGCCAATTGAAGAATGTCATTGCACTTTCAATTAGAGTTACAGAGAAGCAAGAAAAGGAAGCAAGGAAATTGGACAAATGGATTTGGCTAACGCAAGCAATATTTCTTTACCAGGGATGCTTAGTGTTTGTTTTGTGCCTTTTATTTTAGGGATTTTTGTTTGTTTGTTTTTCTCAGTAGGAGTTACCCATTTTCACTAGTAAGATGATATTTTTTTTCATGTAATGCCTATTGTTTATTGGCCATTTTTATGATATTTCATCCTGACAAACACCCTGCTAAGTAAATAGGCTCAGTTCCACATTGCCTAAGAATGAATAGACTAAGTCTTAGGAAAATTAAGAACCTTATTAAAACTTAAACAGAAATCTGTAGAGCTCTTGACTCAGGTGTTTTCTGATGTATCAGACTGCAGGGAAAGAGCAGTACAAAGTAGATGATTAAGAAAGTGCTCTCTGCTGAGACCAGAAATAAGTGCCTCCATTCTCTTCCCCAACCCATCCTACCACTTACCTTTGCCTTTTTGCTGTTGTCTTCCTTTTGCTATAGAAATACAACATTAGGGGCACCTGGGTGGCTCAGTGGTTGAGCGTCTGCCTTCGGCTCAGGTCATGATCAGGTCATGATCAGGTCCTGGGATCGAGTTCTGAATCAGGCTGTCCACACGGAGCCTGCTTCTCCCTCTGCCTATGTCTCTGCCTCTCTTTCTCTGTGTCTCTCATGAATAAATAAAATCTTTTTTTAGAAAATGTTAGTGGTTCTCAATTGGGGACAGTTTTGTCTCCAGGCACATTTGTGGTGTCCAGAGACATTTTTGATTATTATAGCTGGGGGGTGGGGAGCATGATGCTGGCATCTAGTGGTTGGAGGTCAAGGATGCTGCGGAACATCCTCTAATGTACATGTCAGTTCCCCACAACAAAAACATATCCAGCCCCTTAAATGCCATGGTTGAGAAGCCTTGATTTGAAACATAACTGCTTCATCTTTCCATTTCTGTCTGTCATCTTTAAAGTGGAAATAATAATACCTACTTCATAGGGTTATGGTGACAATAGTTAGCTAATATAAGTAAAACACTAAAAAAGCCACTGGAAAACAGTTAATCATTCAGTATGTGCTAGTTGTTCACTGTTATCTGTCACAGTGCAAAGAAAGAGGAGATACAGCAAAATATGACAGTGATAACACTATACTATAGGTATTGTCAGTGCCTTCCAGCCACAGGTCTTTGGGAACATTTTGATAGTTGAACAAGTTACAGCCAGGGAGGACACAAGCCAAATAAAATCATGGGGTGTCTTGGCATGAGTGTGTTAGTAAGGACCTATTATTATAGAGTTTCGGCTTTGGCAGAGTGACTTGTGGGTGGGTCTAAGGAAGCAAGGGGTTCATGCTAGATTGGGTGCTATCAGAAAGTGGGTCTGTGATTGGGCATCTTTTTTTTAAAGATTTTATTTATGTATTCATGAGAGACAGAGAGAGTGAGCAGAGAAATAGACAGAGGGAGAAGCAGGCTCCATGCAGGGAACCCAATGCGGGATTTGATCCTGGGACCCCAGGATCACTCCCTGAGCTGAAGGCAGACACTCAACCACTGAGCCACCCAGGCATCCCTGTGATTGGATATCTTAATTCACCTTACCTCTAGGGAGAGCAGACTAGGGTGAGTACAGAGCTGTAACTGGTTTAAAAAAAAAAAAAAAGTAACTCTCATCCATTTTGGCTGAGAGAAGGAGTACTTGATTTTTTGTGGGAGGCACAGTGACCTTGTAATAGTCTATGCCCACACAAAACTATGATGTGCATGCTCTGTGTCATTTTGTCATGGTCTCAGTCTAATCATGTCTGAGGCTGGTACTCTGTAAGGTGGTCTATCTCCAATGGGAGAATAACATGGTCAGCTATGAGTGGCAGGCCAACTTCTGAATATCAGAGGTTAGTTACTCTTTTCTTTCTTAATCCTTTTAGTTTTCTTATCACTTTTAAATATTTTGAATCTTTCTACCTTGAACTTCTATTACTTTTGTAATAAGAACGAGTACAGGGGATCCCTGGGTGGCGCAGCGGTTTGGCGCCTGCCTTTGGCCCAGGGCACGATCCTGGAGACCCGGGATCAAGTCCCACATCAGGCTCCCGGTGCATGGAGCCTGCTTCTCCCTCTGCCTGTGTCTCTGCCTCTCTCTCTCTCTCTTTCTGTGACTATCATAAAAAAAAAAAAAAAGAGTACATGTTAATTTAAAAAGAATAAAAAGCATGCTCACAGAAAAAGGAGTCAAGCCCACAACATTGTAGAATGGAATCTCATCTGTGGGGGATCCCTGGGTGGCGCAGCGGTTTGGTGCCTGCCTTTGGCCCAGGGCGCGATCCTGGAGACCCGGGATCGAATCCCACGTCAGGCTCCCGGTGCATGGAGCCTGCTTCTCCCTCTGCCTGTGTCTCTGCCTCTCTCTCTCTCTCTCTATCATGAATAAATAAATAAAATCTTTAAAAAAAAAAAAGGAATCTCATCTGTAAAATAGTCATTTTTTTAGGAGGAGGAGACATATTATTAGTAATAATGGACAAATTATAAGTAATTTACACTTTTCCCAAAAATATTTCATGATCTTTGCTATTAAAGAGCTTGGGAAAAAAAAAGAAATGTAGCTAATTTTTAAAAATATTTTATTTGTTCATTTGAGAGACAGAGAACATGAGAAAGAATAAGAGAGAGAGAGAGAGAGAACACGGGGGGGGGGGGGGGTAGAGGAAGAAACAAAGTCCCTGTCGAGCAGAGAGCCTGATGTGGGACTTGATCCCAGGACCCAAGGATCTGAGCTGAAGGCAGACACTTAACCAACTGAACCACACAGGTGCCCCAAAATGTAGTTATTTTTGATGCCCACTCCTTTGGTGGTTCTCTTTATGTAATATATAGAAGCTGTAAGAAAGGTTCTTTGTGGTAATGGCTTTTTAAATGAATTACACATACAAAAATTGACTGGCTTCTTCAAAGGGGGATATCAAGTTTAGATGGCATTATGTATCAATCAATTGAATCTTGATTTATAGAAAACAAAATGTGCTTTGTCTTTATTCTTTTAAAGGAGAGAGAAAAAACAGACGGTACATGTGAAAGAATATATGAATGTCTTCAGGGTCTCACATTCAATAAAAAGCAAAGAAAAAAATTGGATTTTCTCTCTTTCAAATTTTTCAGTAACATTCAAGGCAAATAAATTAAATTAAGCCTATTTATGCAACAACCCAAAGCAAGAATCTTCAGGGACATCTTTAAAATATACATGAATTCTCTTTATATTCTGAATCCTTTTGAAATTGGGTTTGGGGGTCTATTGAATTTTATAGCTTTAGTTACTTTTTAATCTTTTGAATTTTTAAATGTTAAAAATAGTATTTCCCCATTATAGTAATTTCAAATGATCTAAAGGGCATAAAGTAAATGGTAAAATCTTTTGTCTAATTTTAATCCCTAGAGTCATTCCAGTTCTCATCTAGTTCTAAATTGTTACAGGTTTTATTGATTTTTTTCTGGTTTTAATTGGTATGAATACATTTACTTCCATACCTGAAATATTGGTCTTCAGTTTGATGTGAGAAGGCGGTATGTTTCATGAGGCCAGGATCGTGACTGCTTTTCCTCCCCACCGCAGCATCCTTGGTCCCTAGCACCATATGTACTTGCTCAGCATTTGAATGAGAGGACTCCTCCAATGGAACTGCAGGATTTTTTTTTTTCTCTCAGGTAATGCTTTTGTGTGAACTAGTGATTAAGAAACATTTTATCTTGTCCCTTATCTTTTCATAGAGACTTTGCAATTTAGCCTCATATTCTCTTCCAAGTACTTTTTTTTTTTTTCTCCCCTTCACCACTGGTCTCTTTCACTCACTTATCACATTTAGTCTCAATTCTTAAAGTAGCTCAGCTCTTGAGATAGTCTCCCTCCCTAATTTCTTATCCTCCAAACAGTCCCAGGTTTATTCTTTTCTAAGTTATTTTTCTAAAACATGAATCTGGATCCTTCTCCTCTCTAAGACTTCAGATGAGTCTCATTGCTTCCAAGATGTAGTCTTCACTTTGTAGCACAGACTCAAAAGTTCTTGTCTGCTTACTCTTAACTTCTTTCCCTAGGTGTATTCACCCTTCCCCACTCTTCAAAAGCCTTTGCCCTAATAATCATTCATTCTACCAGTTGTATTTGTGTGCCTATTGTGCTGCCTGATTATGTGTCGTTTCCGCTCCATTTCCCACATTCACTGCATACTTGTGTTCACTTATTTTGTTCCCTCTTCAGAATGTCATTCTCTCTGTTTTCTATTAGGAAAAATCTATGTGCCCTTTAAAGCCCAAAGGTCCTCTCTTTGCAAAATTCCCAGGGTTCTCCAGGTTGACTTTGCTCTGCTTTCTTTGTGCTGATGGTATTTTGCTTGTAGCACATATATGCTGTCCCTCTGTTTGGAAGGTATGGGATACATACATCTTCCCTATGCCTTTGTCTTTTCCCTTCCTTTCTTGCCAGTAGAAACTTTTTGAATGTAAGAGATTCTTTCATTCCTCTGTTCATCTTCATATTTCTCATTCCACGTAGCAAGTGACAGATGCCTGGCAAGTCCCTCTGTAGGAGGAGGGACTTCTGCATGGGAAAATGGTCATACATTATTCTGAGCCAGTGGTGGGTGCTTTGAGAATGTGCAGGAGATGGTGAAGATCTGAGGTAAGTAAGTTGAACAAGTTCAGCAGCGGAAGTAAACGGAGTTTTCTCATTGGTTGGTCATACTGTAGAGGTAAAGTGTGTTTCCTATGTCCAGATGATAGAGAGAGGGCAGGAGAGAATATTAGCAAAGCGTACACTAGGTTCTGTGATATTGCTGGGGTGCTGTGGTCAGTGTAAATGGTCTTTTGAATCTCACTTCCATGGGTCATTATGCCCTATCCTCGAAGAGTGAGATAGAAGCCTGTGTGGTAGCATCGATGGACGGCAGGAAGGAGTGTGATCTCACTCTAGCTCATGGACTTTTCATAATGAACAAGTACTGTTCTACATGTGTTCTGATGGTCTGAAAATAACACTGGCAAAATATCATTAATTAGGACATAGGAAGAGATGACCCAAAGGGTCCCTTCCAATTCAGAGGTTCTGCAATCAGATACTATTTACAGTTACATTTATAACTATTGAGAGTTATTGAAAACATTAGAGTTAAGATACTCTGCCCTCATTACTAGGAATAATTTTGAGGTGAAATATCATGTTTGCATGAAAACCAGCATAATCAACATAATTCCGACATTGCATCAGGTTTTATGCTAAGTTTTATACTAAAGCTTATTTTGAGCATATAAAAAACATATAATCTTGTTTTGAGGTTATAAGTCTAGGGTTACTTGTTTTTATGTTCCTCCTTTCTTCTTATTTAATGTTGTCAAAGTACTCTGATGTTCTATGGGGTTAGAATAACTTAACATTTGCAGATGGTTGCACGTGGATTTTTGTGTGTGTGTGCAGCTGGAATATGTTACTAACCTGAATTATCATATGGTATTTGAAACAAGTCACACAAAAAGTAAAATTGCTAAACACCACAGAAAAGCTCTTCTCATTCCTTTTAGTTTTCTTGAAGCTCTTAAAGATTTTATTATTTTATCTTATTTTAGAGAGAGAGAGTGAGAGAGAGCAGGGGAAGGGCAAAGGAAGACAGAGAGAATCCCAAGCAGGGCTCCACATGAGGCTATATCTCATGTCATTGAGATCTTGACCTGAGCTGAAACCAAGAGTCAGATGCTTAACTGACTGAGCCACCCAGGTGCCCCAATTTTCTTGAAGCTTTTAAAATCAAAAGGTTTTTTTTTTTGTTACTTTTAGTGGATGAAATGTATTATATGCATCTATATTCTGAGTTGCATGGGGGCTTATAAGAAATCAGAAAGAAGGGATCCCTGGGTGGCGCAGCAGTTCAGCGCCTGCCTTTGGCCCAGGGCGCGATCCTGGAGACCCGGGATCGAATCCCACATCGGGCTCCCGGTGCATGGAGCCTGCTTCTCCCTCTGCCTGTGTCTCTGCCTCTCTCTGTGACTATCATAAATAAATAATAATAAAAAAATTAAAAAAAAAAGAAATCAGAAAGAAGTAGGGACCGTTCAAATAATCATTTTGTTCAAAATTGCTTCAAACCTAAATGGATTATTTTTTCTATTTATATTCTATTATAAATGCTGGCCTGTGACTATATTTCAACCTAAACAGTTTCAGTTATACATGCACCAGAAATATTCCAAATTCTTTGTAGTCATCTTCATTCAATGTCATTTATATAATTATTTCTATATGAGGCATAAAGGTTGTGCAGTTTTTGCTTTTTAATTGCTAAGGAGCTATTAAAGAGATAAGCAAGATTATCCAGTTGTGCTGAGCAGGTGTTTCTGGTATCCCACTAAATAATACATTTTCTTAATTAACATAAACAAGTATTGTTAGCATTTTGGCACTGAGTAAATTCCAGGTTAATATTAAGTCTGGAAATATGTTAGCTATTCTTAGTATTTTGTTTGGCAAGATGATATCTACCTTCAAAACCAGAAAACCTGGGTTTGGATTTGCTTTCAACCACTTACTGCCTGTCATTATGCAGTTCACTTCCTTCCCATATTGACTCAAAAATGTGACAGCTTCATCACCCTATCATGGACTTCCATGATGCTATTCTGTTTGTAGCATTTTCCACACTTTTGACTCATATACTCAATTGAGTAATTACTTCCTGACTATAGGTTTTCTCTAGAATAAAAGTTTCTTATAGGAATAAATAGATTTTCTTGAACTTGGACACACTGGGTAGCAAGCTTGACTCCAGATGTTATCTATGGCTTTACTTATCAGATTGTTGTCATCCGAAGGTATTCTCCTATGCCTATATTACGTCACTCGGGATAATCATGAGAAATGTGTCTAGGTTAGCTTTATATTCTGTATGTGACTAACTTTCATGCACTATTTTGACTTGTTTTCATTCAAAGATGATTTGACCTACTCATTTCTAAGATAGCTGGTTCTAGGAGCTGTTTTTCTGGAACAATTTAGTGAAGTAGAAGAGTCGAATAAATACCTCACACTGGACCTTCATTAGATTAAATTGTTTCATCAGAGTGGTGGGGCATTTCACTGATACCCAAAATGTTTCTAATTTCCTTGATTTAAATGTCAGAGGCATTTGGCTTATCTCCCTGTATTTAATGAATGATGCAACAAACATATTATCAGATGGGCCTACAATATTTGGAAAGAGTGGCTTTATCTACAAACCCTCACATTGACTCACACACAAAAAGATGGAGACATTCAAGGTGACCACCAGGTGAGGCTGGACTCATTATTCAGTTTTTGCCTTTTCCTGTCATCCATCATGTTCTCTTGCTCACTACAGAATGTCAGGACAAGGAAAGACCTTTCAGGTCCCCTCCTCTTTTGACATTCTCTTTTTACAAATAAGGAAACAACCCAGGCAGGGTTAGTGAGTGTCCAGAGGACAAACCACTATTAGAGTTGGCACCCTAAGGTTGGAAGCCAAACCCTGAAGTTCCCATGACATCCGTCAACCTGATTTCAGTTGCTTCTCATTTATCCCCTCTCATTTCACTGTAGCCATGCAAGGCTTCTTCTGCTTTGCCCACCTTAGACTCACCTCTGCCTCATGGATGATAGCACTTGCATTTGTGTCTGTCTTGAATGCTCTGTGCTAGATGTTTGCATGGTTCCTAATTGTTTTATCACATATTACTACTGCTTCTGTTCCACTCTGTTCCTTTAGCCTTTAGTCTCCTGTTTTGTACTTATCATTAGAACCTATACTGTTTTATTTGTTGTTTATTATTTATTATTTATTATTGTTTGTCTCTACCATTGGAATGTAATTTTATAATATAAGCACAGAGAATCTTGTTTTTCTTTCACCCTCGGGTCTAGAGCAGAATCTGGCAAAATGTACATGTCTGGTCAATAATGATGAAATGAATGAATGAGTGAAAATGAATCCCAGTCTTAGAGACTAGTGCATAGGTGTCAAGTGCCTAGGCTTTGGCTTAAGATGGAATCGGTAGCTTAGCTACTTCCACGAGTACATCGTAGGCTAGGCAGATATACAATCTAAGTAGCAACTTTCTTAGCTGCAAAATGGATATAAGATAAGTATCTACCTTGAAGGTTTTGTGAAGGCTAAAATGATATGATACTTAAAAAGCATTTGTCCCAAAGGCTGTGACATAATATGTATTTAACTAAATTTTAAGCCCTAATATTATTCTAGAAGTCATCTTCAGGTGATTTCCAGAGGAGGCTATATAATTTAAAGCTCATGGTGAGATGACATCCGCAAAATGGCAGAAAAGGAGTTTTCTATTGTCTTCCTTCTCAGAGTGCACTGATTCTGACAGTCAGCCAAGGTTGAGAATGCCTTTGGAGAGAAGTTTAAGGGTTCAGCAGGGAAGTTCCATTGCACTGTTGGAACAAAAACAATCCAAGATTGAACGCATTAAAGAGGTGCGAGGAATGGTTTTATTTTACCTCTGTCACTTCTCCCTTGGAATGGCACGGCTCATGGCCAAGAGAGACCTTCTCACCCCAGTTTTTCCCATGGGCAAAACTTAGTGAGTGCCTGGCTTCTCCAGCTGTGTGAAATGCTGCCAGTGGGGCTCCTTTTATTTTTGCCTCATCCAGAATATGGAGTTGTGCTGTATAACTGAGAGTGGGGGAGAGCCTGGGAGAACAGCTGCCATGGCTCTGGAAAGGCCTACTAACCAGTTTGCAGACTTCATCAGGAAGCCCATCCATGAGCCTCTGGGGACACCTCATCTGTAGATCACCCCAGTTGGCATGAAGGCCAACTATCCCTCCTGCCTAATGCTTACAACTCACTACCCTAGGCTAGTTCCCTGTATGAGTCTCCAAGGGTGGCAAGTGCTAGGCTTTGCAGATGACTGACTGGTCAATATGCACAGAAAGATCCCCCTACTCTGTGGGATTGGGTGAAAACACACTCCCCTGTGTTTTTTTCTTTTTTTTTTCGAGGTTTCTTGGCTTTTATTTGCCCACAGAAAACACAAGAGATCAACATCAAAGTAACACAAGAATCTATCTCTGTCGTGCGGACCCCTGTCCTTGGCTACACTGAGTCTCCTGCTGGCCTGCTGGGTGGACCTCGGAATACAGGGGTTGTGGGTGCTGACAGCAATGTCCCGAGCTCCAGGGATCCAGGGGCTCCAGGGCCCTGACACCGAATGGGGTGGCCACTTCACGGAGAGAAGCTCTGTCAAGGGTGCAATCCTTCTGGCAGGAGTCCGTAGCCCTTGGTGCCTGGCGTGGGGTCCAGTCTGTAGGGCGGTACTGGTAATGGCACCAGGGGCCTGGCCTTGGGGTGAAGCCATGGACGGTCCCCATATCACATGTGAGATGCTTCCACCAACAGGCAGGTAGAGACGGTGGAGTTCACCATGGTGGTGTGGGGTCCTAGTGGTGGTGGGGTCCTAGGGAAACAAATAGGAGGCTGTCAGCACCTAACCTGTCTTTGCAGGGTAGAGAGATGGCAAAAATCTTAAGAATTTCCACCTAAGAGGAAACAAAAAGTATCAATAGAAAGGTTCTGAGACAACCTCAGAGTCTCTAACAAGACTGACAGAAAGTATTTCTATCCTGAAGCCTACATTAAGAAAAAAAGAGCTCTCAGGCAGCCCAGTGGCTCAGCAGTTTAGCACTGCCTTCAGCCCAAGGCGTGATCCTGGAGATGCAGGCATCAGGCTCCCAGCATGGAGCCTGCTTCTCCCTCTGCCTGTGTCTCTGCCTCTCTCTCTCTCTCTCTCTCTCTCTCTCTCTCTCTCTCTGTCTCTCATGAATGAATGAATGAATGAATGAATGAATAAATAAATAAATCTTTAAAAAAAAAGAGCTCTCAAATAAACAACCTAACTTTATACCTTAAGGAACTAGAAAAAGAACAAATTAAGCCCAAAATTAGCAGAAGGAAGGAGATAACAAATACCACAGTAGAAATAAATGAAATGGAGAGTAGGAAAACAATAGAAAAGATCAATGAAAGTAAGAGTTGGCTTTTTGAAATCATAAACAAAATTGACAAATCTTTAATATTAATAAGAAAAACTGAGATCAGATAAATAAAATTATAAATAAATGAAGAGATACCACAACCAATACCACAAAAATAAAGAAGATCTTAAGAGACTACTGTGAACAATTATACACCAACAGATTGGATAACCAAAAGAAATAGTTAAATTCCTGGAATCATACAACCTAGTAAGACTGAATTATGGAGAAATAGAAAATCTGGACAGACCAATATGAGTAAAGAGATTGAATGTACAATAAAACATCTCCCAACACCCAGGGCCTGATGGCATCACAGGTGAATTTTACCAATCATTACAGAACAGTTAATTCTGATCCTTTCCCAAACCCTTTCAAAAACACTAAAGAAGAGAGAACACTCCCAAGTTCATTTTAGAGGCCAGCCTTACCCTGATACTAAAGCCAGGTGAGGATACTACCAGAAAAGAATACTATGAGCCACTATCCCTGGTGAATATGGATGGAAACATTTTTGACAAAATACAAGTAAATCGAATTAAACAGTGAATTAAAAGGACAATATACCATCATAAAATGGGACTTATCCTTAAGGATGGTTCAGTATACACAAATCAAGAAATGCGATACATCATATTAATAGAATGAAACATAAATGCAGAAAATCCCAGTAGATGCAGAAAAAGTATTTGAAAATATTCAGTACCTTTTCATCATAAAAACTCAACAAATGGACATGGAATGCACCTCAGTAAAGGAATGCACCTCGGTAAAAGCCATATGTGACAAACATACAGCTAACATCATACTCAAAAGTGAAAGTTTGAAAGCATTTCCTCTAGGGTCAGGAAGAAGGTAAGGATGCCTGTCAGTGCTCCAATTCAACATAGTAGTAGAAATCCTAGCAAAGGTGGAAATTCAGTAAAGGTGCAGGATATGAAAATCAACATACACAAACTGGTTGCATTTTTACACACTAACAATGAATTATTCAAAAAAGAAATAAAAGAAACAATCCCATTTACGTCAAATAGCATCAGAAACAAAAACCAATAAAATACTTGGAATAAACTTCAATAAGGAGGTGTAAGATTCATACACTCAAAACTGCAAGACACTGAAGAATGAAGTTGAAAAAGACACAAATAAATGGAAAGATACCCTGTATTCATAGATTGGAATAATTAATACTGTTTAAATGTCCATAATTTCCAAAGCCATCTGTAGATCCAGTGCAATTCCTATCAAAATTCTAATGGCATTTTTTGAAGAAATAGAAAAAAAACAGTCCTAAAATGTGTCTGGAACCACACAAGCACCTTCAGAGCCAAGGCCATCCTGAAAAAGAAAAGGTTAAAGGCATCACACTTCTTGATTGTAAACTATACGGCAAAGCTATAGTAATCCAAAACAGTATGGTACTGGCATGAAAGAACACAAAGACCAATGGAATAGGATTAAGAGCCCAGAAAGGAGAGCAGCCCGGGTAGCTCAGCGGTTTAGCACTACCTTCAGCCCAGGGCGTGATCCTGGAGACCCAGGATGGAGTCCCACGTCAGGCTCCCTGCATGGAGCCTGTTTCTCCCTCTGCCTATGTCCCTGCCCCCCCCCTTTCTGTGTCTTTCATGAATAAATAAATAAAATCTTTTAAAAAAAGCCCAGAAAGAAACCCAGGCATATATAGCCAACTGATCTTTGACAAGGAACCATCAATATTTAATGGAGGAAAGACAGTCTCTCAATAAATGGTGTTGAGAAAGTTGGACATCCATATGTGAAAGAATAAAATTGGGCCCCTATCTTACACTATTAATAAGAAATAACTAGAATTGGATTAAAAACTTCAATGTAAGACTGGAAACCATAAAACTCCTAGAAGTAAACAGAGCGGAAAAGCTTGACATTGGAATACACAATGATTTTTTAGATATGACACCAAAAACAAGCAACAACTGCAAAATAAACAAATGGCACTACATCAATTTAAAAAGCTTCTGCACGCCAAAGAAACTGTCAACAAAATGAAAAGTCACCTTATAGCATGGAAGAAAATATTTGTAAACCATATATCTGATGAGGGGTTAATATCCAAAATACATTAAAGAACACCTATAACTCAACAGCAGAAAAACAATCAGATTAAAAAACGAGTAAAGGACCTGCATGGACTTTTTTTTCTAAAGGAGATAGACAAGTAGCCAACAGATACATGAAAAGATGCACACATCACAAATCATCAGGAAAATGCAAATCAAAACAAAAATGAAAAGACAGCTCACACTTAAAATGGCTGTCATCAAAAAGACAAGACATAATTAGTGCTGGTGAAGATGTGGAGAAAAGACAAGCTTTGTGTACCGTTGGTAGGAATGTACATTGGCGTAACTGCTATGGCAAACAGTATTGAGGTTTGTCAAAAATTAAGCATAGAACTGTCATATGATCCAGCAGTACCCTCTTCTGATTATATATTCAAAGGAAATAAAGTCACTCTATCAGGCAGATATCTACGTCCCTCTACTCATGTTCCTGTGACACACACATGTACACACACACTCAATGGAATATTATTCAGCCATAAAAAGCAATGAGGTTCTGCAATTTGCAACAACATGGATGAAACTTGAAAGCATTATGCCAAGTGAAATATGTCAGATGAAGAAAGACAAATACTGTAAAATCTCACTTTTATGTGGAATTCAAAAAACTGAACTCCTAGAAACAGAAAATAGAATGGTGGTTGCCAAGGGCTGGGGTGGGGAGATTGGAGAGAGGATGGTCAAGCATACGAACCTAGAGTTACAAGGCAAGTAAGTATTGGGGAGTCTAATGTCCAGCATTAACTCCAGTTAATGATATTATAGACTTGAAAGTTGCTATGAATGTAGATCTAGATGTTTTAACGCACATACACGCACACGCACACGCATGCACAAAATAGTTTATTGTTTAAAGCAACAGGATGTGATGCTATGTGAAAAATTCACAGAATTACGGAAAAGCCAGGAACCAAGTTAAAGAATGGGATTTTGAATGGAACCTCGATTTGGGTACCAGGAACTTTAGGGAATACCATCTCCATTTTGTTGTTGTTTTTCTAGGACCTGTGTCCAGATTCAAATTCCAGGGAGAGTGACTCAGATTGATCAAGTGTGTCACATAGGACTGGACATCCCCAAACCAAATCACCAACTCATGTTAGAGAATGTTGCACAGTTCAGAGACCCATTAAGTCTGCAACCACCTTAGTAAAAAGTCTTTGACATCTGCATTTTTGGAAAGGAGCTGAAGGTTTCTTTTCCTTGGTGAACAGCAAGCTATGAAATGGCCTGGCTGATTTGGCAACAAACTCACATCCCCAGAGCTGTGACGGCAAGAAACCTCTTTAAAGATCGTGTGTGTGTGTGTGTGTGTGTGTGTGTGTGTGTGTGTGTGTAGCTCTGAACTGTGCAGGACAAAAGTTTCCTCAAATCAATACTCAAGCACATTTAATATCCAGCTAGTTGACAAACTGAATAACTCATGAAAAAGTTGTCAAATGTGTGTTTCCACCTTGGTACAGCTGTAGAGAATTAAGCAGTAGGTTTTTCTGTGTCTTCTCTTTTCAAAAAATTGACTGTCAGTTGTTTTGTAAAAGGGGACCTCTTGGTAATTGGATTGTTTTGTGGTTAATATTTATTGAGCATTGTAGTGGAAATTTGTCATTAGTTTTGACTGTTCAGCGTCTGAACCTTATTCCCATTTGGAAAAACTCACTTTATGATTCCAGGTTGGAGTGACAACCTTTCTTCCATCACGGAAGCTGAAATCCATGGCTACTTGCTTTCCCTCCACCCTTATGATATGGTGGGCATCTGGCCTTCAGTCTGCCAGTTGGCTGTGCTGGTCGCAGACCTGGACCGTGAGCAAATGACATGATGCTGCTGGGGCCCGGGGACTGCTATGGGAGCAGGGTTCCTGTTGTGTGGAGAGGGCATCTGGAGCAGCAGCATGGGCACCCACTGTTCACTGCTGCTGCTGCTGCTGCCACCAGCCATGTGACATGCTCCTGGTGCAAGCAGCCCTGTCTAGTGCCTGGGGACGGTAGCAGCAGTGACATTCTTACTCTAGCCTTCTGTGACTGGATTTTAGGTTAGGCTATAAATACTTGGTGTTCAGCCCATAGCCGATTTTGAATCCTCCCAAGAATTCTTTGAGTTAACTAATACCCTTCAGTCAAATTCCCTTTGCGCTTACATCAGCTGCAATTGGCTTCTGTTGTTTGCAAATGAAAACCTTGGCTGGCACCACACTCTAGTGACTTTTGTTCATTCATTCATTTACTTATGGATTCATTATTGCTTAATGCATTTATTCAAAATGTATGTATTGAAAGGATAGTTCCTGCCAGGGACTGTCCTCAGGGCTGGGCTCCTGAGTGAAGGTCGTTACAGTGAAGGAGGCTACAGTCCACATGGAACTTCATTGCAGGGGGGATATGTGAAGAATGAAACAGAAGAGATCATATGAGCCAGCAGTAAGTGGCATGGAAGCCACTTAAAAGGGTAGTGGGAGGGGCACCTGGGTGGATCAGTCAGTTAAGCATCTGCCCAAGGCTCAGGTCATGATCCCAGGGTCCAGGGATCGAGCCCAGAATCAGACTTCCTGCTTAGCAGGGAGTCTGCTTCTCCTTCTCCTTCTGCCATTCCCTCCACTTGTGCTGTCTTTCTCTCTGTCAAATAAATAAATAAAATCTTAAAAAAAAATAGTGGGATAGCAGGTGATGGGTGCGGGCTCAGAGAAAGGCTTTCTGAAGGCACATGACCTGAACCTTAGAGACAGCCAGAAAAAGATTCAGGTGAAGGGCATTGCAGGCACAGGAACACCAAATGCAAACTAGCTGACCATAAAGGTGAAACAGAGGGCCAGTATGTCCAACACCTTGCCCAAGGTCATATGTCTAGGAAATGCTCAGCCTAGGTTTGAATCTGGGTAATCACCTACCACGATTTATTTTCTCAAAATCTGTGATTTGGAAAATAGAGAAAACAGAATCAGGGAAGAATTGGGATTTAAACTGATTTTCACTAAAAAGGGCAGGGGGATACCATGGTATGGAAAAGCCTGAATCTGTGAAAGAAGAGGGAGAAAAGAAAAACCCAGAAAAGGATGAGTTTTGGAGAAAGGTCTTTCGGGAGGCCAGAGCACATGAAATGAGATATTTGGGGATGAGCAGACTGAGAGAAGATGAATGTGCAGGGCAGATTGGCTTTGACAAGCAAGATGCAGTCTCAGCTCTCATGGAGTTTACAATATAGTGGGAAGATGGACATTGAATTAATAAGTAATCAGCACTTACCTAATTACAAGTATAATGCAAATACCCTGCAAGGTGTAATTCAACTATATCGTGAGGGGACTGGACCTTGTCTGGGAGTGGAGGTGATCAGGGAAGGATTCTCTGAGGCAGTAGCATTTAACTGCTCAGAATATAGGAAGGAGATGAGAAGGATGCAAGCCAAGTTTCACAAGATTAATGACTTACCCTTGGCCCTATAGCTCATTAATGGCCAAGTCAGGATTGGAATGTAGCCCTCCTGTTCTCCAGATCCAGTGCTCTTTTCTTTGAGCCACAGTGATGGGAACTATTTCCACTCACACAGAGACACATACACATTTGCATGTATGGACACCCAAGGGCTACATTCTCTGTTGCCTCCTTGGCCTGTGGGGTGCTTTCTACAGGGGAAGCGGTGATTGCTAATGACATTCTTGGTGCCTGTGATACTTAGATCACTTTATCAATCAAACGTGGCATTTGGTGGCAGCCCTGCCACCTGTCTCTTTTCATCAGTGTCAGAGAGTATTTCACTGCAGGCCACAGGTGCCAGCTGTCAGCCTGAAATAAAGTGGGGTCTGCCCCAGGATAAGTGTGCCTAGGGAATCGCTTCAGATTAAATTTCTCATCTGACAGCCCTTTCTGAATTTGGGACTCAAAATGGAAAAATAAACAAATTATGGATGAGTAAACAAACATGTGGTTGTTTATGAGGCATCAGGCTGGCTGTTGCTGGGGCTTCATTAATCACTGTGCCTTTTTCTCTCCTCTATTGGTCCTGGTGTCATGTATGGTCTATTGAAATATACATGAATTTAATAGGCATTAGCGTAATTGGGCCACTAACCAAAGTGCTGGTACTCTGGCAATGATTTTTCTCGTAAGTCAGTAGCTGTTCTCTTCAGGGGATGTTTTGATTTGAGTTTGATAAAGAAGGGGAAGGGGAAAGAAATTGGACAATTTTGTTTCCTCACAATGCTGGGCACACTGTTCTATGTATTATATATCCATGTACTATCTCATTTAATCTTACAATTACACCTGTGAACTAGACACTATTATTCCCATTTCATAGATGAGAGAACTGTCCCCCTTGTTTAAATAGTTTGTCTAAGGATCCAACTAATAAATATCAAAATTGGTATTTAAACTTGAAATCCTATTATTTTCCCCCTTTTACTGTCATACCTCATGGTTCTCATTATCAGTTTTATAGTCAGTGTCACCATCATCACACAGCTAGAGCTGTACTATTTGAGAGTCAGTGTCAGTGTGGTATCACATTTAGCAGAGATAAGAATATCGCATGTCCCCAAACCAAAGAGAATTTAAATGTGATTTAAGTCTTTATCTTGGGTCTTGAAACACTCCTAAGAAGGAAACCAAAGCATGTTGCATAGTAACATATCTAAAGAGATACATTCCATTTATCTTCCCCCAATTTTTTCATCCCCAAAGTTCTCATTTGAGTGCCCCAGACTCTGGAGAGATCTCACTCCAAAATTCATCGCATTCTGGACTTTCCTTTTTCCTTCTTCCTCTTTTACAGATCCGGGTTTTGTCCATCAGGGGGTCCCTTGATTCTTTGAGGGCAAATTATTTTAACCTTTTAACTTTTCCCAGTTTTCTTTACTGACTTCCCTAATTATGGTTGTTGAGAAAACAGATCTTGATAACATGCTCCTTGGATTCAAGCCTTGGCTCCAGCCCTTTCTAGCTATATAATCATGGGCAAGATATTTGACCAGTCTGAATCTCAGTTTCCTCTTTGGTTAGGGAGAGATAATATAATACTAGCACCATGGGACTGATTTGAGGAATAAAGAAGTTTATATATGTAAAGTGCTTAGAACAGTACCTGATATAACAAAGCAATAGAAAATTAGCTAGTGTTGGAAAATTAGCTATCATTCTTGCTGTTTTTGTCTTGATCACTTCATTAGGAGCCAAGTACAGGAACCCATTAGCAGGCACATTTTCCTTACAAGTTGGTGGAAGAGGAAACTTTGAATAGTCTCATGTATTTTGGGGTGGGGCACTCCTATCATACGTATGGTACCATTAATAATCATTGATATTGGTTAAATCACCAAAGTCATAGTTACATTGGCATTAATAGTTATTAAAAATTTAAAAGGCAACAATATTAGTATTACCAAGGTTTTTCTGAATGCCTCTACATTTATTATCTCACACATTACCTACCATTACCTACATTATCTTATTTAATTTTTAAAAAGATTTTGTTTATCTATTTATTTTAGAGAGAAGGGGGGGGACGTGTACAAGCAAAGAGGGGCAGTAGGGGAGAGAGAGGGAGAAATAATCCGAAGCAGACTCTATACTGAGTGGGGAGCCAGACATTGGACTTGATCTCATGACCATGAAATTACAACCTGAGCTGAAACCAAGAATCAGATGCTTATCTGGCTGAGCCATCCAGGTGCCCCATCTTATTTTAGATCATATAATAACTCTTTCACGTAGGTATCATTTTTTCCCTCTTTGACATATGGGGAAAAAAGGCTATAAAAGAGGTAAGTGGTAAAATAGCTTTAAGACTGTTTTTTAATCTTTTTTCATGTTGTAGCATACTTGGAAAATGAAAATATATTGAGCTAAACTGTGGTGGAGATAAATGACCTTAAAAGCTGAGAGTCACTTTTAACCCATTATCAGCATGATGGTTAGAATTCTCTGTTCTAAGGGAGAGGCAGAGCAGTGACTCAAATCTACCAGACTTCAAAGTCCATGCTCTTGGTGGAATAGCTTCCATCAGCCCGACTCTCCTAGATCATTACAAATGATGGGATAGGGGTATGTATGTGTGTGTGTGTGTAGCATTTATATATACATATATACACATATGTGTGTGTTTGTGTGTATATATATATAGTGCATATTTAGTGTGTGTGTGTATATATATATATATATACACACACACACACACACACACACTATGTGAATACAATGGGGAGTGACCTAAAGAAGACAGAGAGAAGACAGAAATTGGGAGGGAGTTGATACATGGAAGAAGGGAATGGCACTGGGTGAGTTTCATGTTTTTATGATTTTATTTACTTTATTTATTTATTTTTTTTTACTGCTACATGAGTAGCAATCTTATTAGCATGAAGGATTGAAAGAATTTGAAGCTACTTGAGAAGCTGGAAAGAGAAAGATAAAATCTAGAAAGGAGAGCACCATAAGAGGAATCCTTGTAATAAGCTCTGCCCAAATCACTGGGTGACCCCTGAGCTATGCAAGTGTGAAAGCTATAAAATCAAACAGATTTCAGCTGATACCACAGTAGAGGCAGAATTTGGAGTTTAAGTCAAATTGAATGTCTGCTAAAAGAAGCAAATGGCAGCAACAGCAAACACACCCATTCAGAGGAACATAATAGAACCCAACACAAATTAGCATGCACAATATCCAGGATACTCTCCAAAATTACTAGATACAGACATGTAAGGAAACAGGACAATGTGGACATACTCAAGGCAATAAACAGATAATCTCAAGGTGACCCAAATGTTAGAATTGGCAGACAATGATGTTAAAACAAGTGTTACAATTATGTTCAGGTGTATAGAGTAAAATGTGCTCATAATGTATAAACCCAGTCCATGCTCTTCATCATCATGCTATGCTGCCTCCCAGATTTTAATTAGTATACTATTTTCCACATAACAGGTTTGAACAATAAAGGATAGAGAAGCACCTTGCTTTAATTCTTCACACAGCTATGACAAAGTTGACACGAAAGCCCAGGTATTACTATTATACTCAGTAGAATTTTCCATTGAAGTGAAGAGCTCACATGCTATAGTTGATCTGCCTTGATTTGAATCACTTCCTAGCTATATAACCTTGATAAGTCATTTAATTCATCTAAGCCTCATTTTCCTTAAATAGTTGCTGTGAGAATTATTCATGCTATTACAAATAAAATGCTTAATGAAGTGCTTGACACATAGTACGTGCCTAATAACATTTTAGTTATCATCACCATCATCATTATCATTGCACACTGACTCCTATATGGAATCCTGCCTTGCTGTTGTAATTACTACATCAAACAGTCAAAAGGGAAAATTCTGTCATAAAAATCTGCTCCTGTATTGCTTCCTGTATGTATTCAACATTTACTAAGTATCTACATTGCACAAAAAGCTGTGCTTGACATAGAGGAAATCTAACCCTATAAAAGACATTGTCCTTGCCCTCAATAAACTGGAATAAGTAATTTTAAACTTTACACAATTTGTGTAGAGGGAGAACCAAGAAACTCTAGAACTGCTTTTTTTTTCTAGTTTTTAAGCTTTGGTATAGATGAGATGATGAAGATTTCAAGAGTGTATGAATCCCCTTGATGTCAGTAATGATACATAGTTATCATCAGGACTAACTGTCCCTGTTAGTGCCCCTTTATTTGAGGACCACTGAATCCTATAGGAAATTGAAGCAAGTTGTAGAACTGCTCCTGAAAAATGTAAATACCTACACAGCTTTGGAACCTGTTGTGAGGGGCTTGCTGACTTCTGAAATCTATTCAGACTCTCTGTTGCAGAGATCTCTATTTCTATGATGTGATACTGGCTACCTCAAAGCAGCCTATTTTACTGAAGCAGACTCTATACTGGGAAGAGAACTTTTCTCAAAGGTGGGAAGGAATTTTTCTTTCCAGAGATTTGCATCCTTGAGTTTTCTGTGCATTCAGTGGTCCTCATTCTCCCCTGCAGAGGGCAGTCTATTGCCTTTTGCGTGCAAACAGCCCTCCAAGAATTTGAAGGCAGTTATTGTGTTCCGCTTTGGCCTTCTCCAGGCTGAATGTTTCCATTTTTCTTGGTGGTTATTCCTTTCCTATGGAATCCAGACCCTTTATCAGCTTGATCACTTCGCTCTATATAATAACTCTGTAAGTTGATTCCTTTAATCACAAAAGTAATAGATACTTACTGCAAATTAAGGTAAAATCAACCCAAAACCCAAACAACTCCAAAACTCTACAGTTCTGTATGAAATGAAAAGTAAATGCATTTGTGAGCCCCACATTCCTATAAACAATTGTTAAAGGTTTGTGAATGCCAGACAATGTCTAGGCATATGCTTGCATTTATCTGTGTACACGTACATGGTTTTGTTTTGTTTTTTTCCATTCTCAGATGGAATCATACTATGTGTACTGTTTTATAACTTTAAAAGGCATAATATGTTATAGACATTGTTCTATCAGGCAGTTGATTACCTCATTCTCCCACCTGGCATCAAAAGTTAGAGTCCATAATAAAACACAAGTTTTCTTTATACAACTTAGAATCAAGGCTTTTGTAATAGTAGTCATTATTGTTTCATTTGTTCAACAAATATGAATTGAAGGTATACTGTAGTAAGTACTAGGATATAGATATACTCTATGAAGACATGAACTTACCCTCAAGAAACTCATGGTTTAGTGGCAAAGATGGATACTCTAACCAAAAATTACAAGAGTATGATGAATCTATGATTGCATTTAATTTGTCCCTAAATTTCTGTTACATTTGGTTCTCCTTTTTTTCTGTCTTTGTAAACTGGTATGTAACATAAATGTATGAATTTAGGCACATTTTAAAATAGATTACCATTTATCTGCCTTTGGACATGCTATTAAAGATGCAGGAACCATGTAAATGGAGTATGAATCTCACCATGGAGGTGCTAACCTGAGGTAACAAACACATACTAAGAGTTTCGTAAAAACGAATGCTTTTATTTTGACTTTGAGTGTGAAACATAAGCCACATGTACAAATGAATAGAAGTTGCATAGAGAGAAATTTTATAAAGTTCTTGTTTTGAAAAAGAACTATCAGAACTATCTACAAATGAAGATTTTGGGGAGTAATGAGGTCCATGTTACTGGAGACATTCAGAGCTTGGAAAAGAATGTGAGGAGTACCAAATGGAGTGACTGGAATATAGCGAACAGTCAGTAAATATTTGTAGAAGGTTGAAAGGGAAAGAAACAAAAAGAGGAAGACAAGAAAGGGAGAGAATCTTCATTCATTCAAAAATATTTATTGAACACCTACTGTGGGCCTAGCTCTGTATTAGTTATCAGAAAAAACAATCGTAAAAACAGAAATGATTCCACCTACCCACTGAATTTATATTTAGCAAGGGTCACAGACAAGCAAAGAATCACACAAATGTTTAACTGAAGGTTGTAGGTTCTAAAGGAAAAGCCTGGGAAGTTCTGGAAGCATGTGTTGGGGGCAAACCTAGCCTGAGGTGTCAGGAGTGACTACTCTTAAGAATAGAGGTGGATGTGGGAGCTGGTGAGGGGAGTGTTCAAGCATCAGTACAGATTGTGCAGCTGGAGAGCACTGGCAACCCTCAAGGCATACAAGAAATGCCAGTGTTGCCAACACCCAGAGAATGAGGTGGATGGCGAGTTAAGATGGAGCTGAGGAAGTGGCTGGCAGTAAGCTCAGGAAGAGCCTTGGAGATCAAAGTGAGAAATTTGGTCTCATCCTAGGAGTAGAAAGGAACCCAGAAGGGCTGAATGGAAGAAGGGACACACAGAGATTTGCTTTTTACAAGATTGTTTTAGTTGTGTTATGGGGAGTCATCTGGAGAGGAGACAGAGGCAGATGTGGAGAGGCCAGTTTAGGTGGGATAGTTCAGGGTGGGAGCATGAAGATGTGACACTGAGGATAGGTAGAAGGGGGTGCATTTGAGAAATTTAACAGGTAAGATGAGCACGGCATCGTGACACAGCAGATGAGAAGGGGATGTTTGCAGCAGTAGGAGGTCAACAAGGAGAACTCTAAGACTTGGTTGGTGCATCTGAGTGACTGATGGTGTCCACTGAGGCAGGAAACATTGAATTGCAAACTGCAGGCTTGAAGAAGAAGAAAAAAAAATCCTGATTTCTGTTTAGGGTATGTTGACTTTAAGGTACTCTGAGTCATAGGCACTGTTGGATGCTTTGCATATTTTATTTAATTCATTATCATAATCATCTTTTAAGTTAGATATCATTATACTCGTGTTCTAATTGAGGATATCAAGGTACTAAAGATTAGATTAATAAGCCAAAGTCATTCAGTGGCTTACAGCAGAGCTGGGGTTTGAAGCTGGGTCTAGCCAACTTTCAAGTCTCTGATTTCTACTCTATTTTACTTGCTGAGAGTTTAATCAAATGTTTGCCAAGTAGTTATATTGTTGATAAGTATGAAGGCTCTTTTTCTAATCGTATTTTGAAACCTTAAAAAAATAACATTATTTTAATACTAATAGGGTTATGTCCTCCCTAATTTCTCCTTTCTCAATCTTTCTAAAGATTTAAATAATGAGAGATTGATACTCCTAGCTTAATCAGAGCTGGTTTTCATGCCAAAACAACACAGCCTCAGTGACTTGAAAGTGACTGTTTATATAAGTATGGTAAAATCATCATGTGAAATTCATCAGCCACTGTGCAGAGTAGTAATAGCTTTCCACAAAATGTGTGGCCAGCCAAATCATTAGGACAGAACTGTACGTGATTTCATGATTTTGTTCTTTAGCCTATTGAACTGGGAAATGGGATGTACTTGTCACCTACAACTAGGATAGTTGATGAACTATAGTGATGATGGACTTGTGTGGACTCTGAGAATATTGGGCATTTTAGAGGTGGTCCAGCAAAACCTTTCCTTTTACCGAAGGGGGCCACACAACCTGGCAGGGAAAATGACTAGAGTGGTAGATCTAGTAATAGAATTGGGCCAGAAATCCAGCTTTCCTTAGCACATTGCCTCTTCATTCTGTCAGCAAACATATGATATGGGTAGATAGCAAGAGGGAGACGTAAATATGAGCGGGACAGATGGACACAGATGGAAAGATAGGCTTCTTTTTAATAGGTATTAGAGTATTGTTGCTTTGCTTGTATTTTCTTATTTAATTTTTCTGACAGTCTAGTGGTATTGGTACTATTAGCCCCAGGTAGCAGATGAAGAAACTGAGGCTTAAATTATTGTTTAGTATTACCATAACCACCTAAACGTTATGTATATAATTTATAAATCATGCATTTTTAAGGATCTTGGAAACAACTTTTAATTTGTATTTGTTTTTATACACTTGTATACAAAAAAGATGGAACTTTCTTCTTTTTTTCCTTCTTTCTTTCTTTCTTTCTTTCTTTCTTTCTTTCTTTCTTTCTTTTAGCCTAAATTCAATTTGCCCACATAGAGATAGAACTTTCTATATAAGAATGGGAATGCACAGGGAACCTTTATGACTTTCCTCAAAGTCTTAGAAACACTGTGATCTTTGAATCCAGATCTAGGTAAGAATTAGGGCTCAATCATACACTAGTTTTGGACTTTGAGCAAGTGACTTTCCTTCCCCCAGTCTTAGTTTCTTCATCAGTCAAATGAGTATAAAAGTGTTCAGCTCCCAGGAATGCCTGGGTGACTCAGTCCCTTAAGTGACCAACTCTTGATTTCCACTCAAGTCATGATCTCAAGATTGTGAGATCCAGCCTCCTGCCATGGTGCTCCGTGCCCAGCATGGAGCCTGCTTAAGATTCTCTCTCTCCCTCTGCCCCTTTCCATGGTACCCTCCCCAACTCCATGCCTATACTCGCTCTCCATCAAAAAAAAAAAAAAATTCAGCTCCCAGAGGGAGAGAAACCTCTTAAAGAGGTACTTTTGAAAATTAATTCAATCAAGACTAAGTTAAAGAATAGCATGGCAGAGATGGAGGTGGAAAAGAGCAACAGGATGCATTTTCAACTCTGCCTACTACTGCCTACTACCACCCTCCCACCCTGCAGGCATGCGTTGCTTTTAAATATGGTGCTGCACAGTTTGCTGCTACCCCAAGAGTGGGCAAAGAGAGACACTGGAGAGAGGAGAGAGGAAAGGCTAGGAGCACAGGCTCATCAGGTCTAGGAACTGGGGTGAGAGCATGATCTTTCTGAGCCTGGCCTTTTTCACCTATACAGCTGGGAAAATGGGACTTGCTTCATAGGGTAATTGCAAAGATTTCGTAAGGTGATACATTTTAAATTCTAGTGCAGTGCCTGACTTACATACTGAATAAAGACATGTTGCTTACTGGGTGACTGCTCACCTAAGGGGCAGAAGTTGAGAAAAATACCTTCTATTACAGATTTATTGTTATTGCTATTGATCCCAATCTCATCTTAACACATTTATTCAACTGAATTATACTGGTTGTTGTTGTTGTTGTTGTTGTTGTTGTTGTTGTTTGTTCGCATCATTCAAGCAGAAGCACATTCTGGTTTCCCTGTAGCATGGACCAGAGAAATCAAACTGGCTTGGTGCCATCTTCTACAATGAGCTGCAAACCCTCTCTAAGTCATCTCATTAGCTCCCCTGTGATATATTTATGAAGACTGGGATTTGCTAATGATCTTAAATGGGGTTAGCCTCTTTAATGTGTGCTAGAGAGAATCAGAAGACCTTAAGAAACCTTAAATGCAAATCTTTACTGAACCATTTTTTGGTTATCTGTTACCTGGTGGGGTGTCTGACAAATACAGTATGGGGTCTTATTCCCCATCATCTGTGTGATGGGGTACCATCTGGGCTTATAGAAAGAGACACAGACTCTAAGATTTGGCTGAACTAATTAGTCAATGAATAAATTATCAAAACCGACAAATGCAGTTTAAAACAGAAGTGACCATGGGTTTTAAAATTTTTATTAGTTCAGCTGAGTCTCTGTGAAATAATTTTTTTTCAAAGAAATGCATTGCAAAAAAAAAAATGCATTACATGGGACTGGAAAGATGGTCCCCTCCTCTAAAAAAGAATCCTGCCTTTAAAAAAAAAAAAATGAATGTTGCACTGAAATGAAAAGTAAAATGCTAATAAACATCTGAGTTCCCTAAGCTAGAAATGGTGCACACTAAGTTACTTTAAATAGGTACTCATTTTCTAATCTGTCCTTCTGACAGATGCCTTTGTAAACTTCCAAAGTTTATGTGTGTAAATTTTCTGCTCAGAGAGCACTGATGGTTTTCTATTTTTAAGATACATAACTTAGTATCAAAGGACTTTTATAATTAATCATAAGAAAGATGGCTCATTTTTATTGGATGTGGTATATTGGATATTTTACTAAGCATTTCTGTATGGATTAGAGTATTTAATTCTTGGAGCAAAATAACTCCCTTTTGTATCAATGAAATTGCAGGTTTAGAAAGATTAAGTAATTCGTCAGCGTTTACTAAGTAGATGGCATATGGTGGAAGAATGTGAATGTAGGAATTCTGTGTTCACTCTACCTTAGGGATCAGCAAATTATGGCCTATGAGCTAAGAATGATTCTATATTTTTAAATGAGTGAAAAAATCAAAATGAGGACAGTATTTTGTAGTATGGGGCAATTATGTGAAATTCAACCAGTGTTCATAAATGAAGTTTTATTGGAACACGCTCATTTGTTTATGTATTGACTATGGCTGATATCATATTACAGTGGCAGAGCCGACTAATTGTGACACAAATCATCTGGCTTGCAAAACTGAAAATATTTACAAACACCAAAAATTTTGCTGACCTCTAATCTGTCTTAACCCAATACATAATACCATCTCCACCATTCTGTGATACCTTTCTTGACTTCAATTTGCCCACAGATCTTCCTTTACATCCTTAATTCCTACTGTGCTTGCTCCTGGAACAAAATTTAATGCCCACTCTACCTGTTGAATCCCCCTTATCCTTTCCACGTTCAGATAAGGCATCACTTATTTTGTTTGTGGAAGTTTAGGTTACAAGCAAGCAGAAAACCAAACTCAAATTGGATTTTTAAGAGGAGAGTCCATTAACTTGTGTAAGACACATCCAGAAATTCATCTCACATCACATGCAATTCCATCTAAGACAAAAATGGGATTATCAGAACATGATTCATGCCCCTCCTGTCATAGCCAGCTTTTCTCTTCACAGCTCCTATTTCATACCATTTAGTCCAGAATGGACTAGTAAAGAGAATCTGTGTTTTAACCTTCACCAGAAAGATTGGTGTCATGATGATCGGTTGGATCATCTAGGTCACATGTCCTACTGTCCTCAGGCTAATGTCTGTGACCAAGAGAAGGAATTATGCTGATTGGAAGTAGATTAAACTCATCCCTGAACCAGACTGTAAAGATGAGATAGCCTGGTTGGATTAAGTCAGTTAGTGTCCATGTTTCAAGCGAGGGGTTGGGTGAGCACCACTGCATTCATATAGATGAGAAATTTGGGATGTGATTAAGAAAGAATGGGAGAATCATTGCTGGGAAGCCCCCCCCGCCCAAATGCCCACTGCATCTTCCTGTCCCAAAGCCTTCCACATTTCTGTCTACCTGTGCCAGCTCCTGGCAGGCAGAATTTATCTTTCTTCCCTCTCTATTTCTATTGCCTTTCCTGTCTGAATGCTTGAATTATAGTGAGTTGTATATATTCTCTCTTTCAACAACTGCTAGCACATGAAACTCTTCAAATTGTCAGAGTCTGTTATAATTATTGATTCTTGTGCTAGGCAGGAAACCCACCTACCTAAAATTTCTCTTTTAAGGAATCCTTATGTGGTTTTAAAAGCATATTTTGTTGTCTCTTTTAGATAGGTGATTAATATTGCATGCAAGCTGTCAGGCTTCTTTCGTGTTCATTTCTATGTATTTCTCCCTAATCTCAGCCTCTTGAACTAGATGGGTTGGTAAGGGCCAAGGATGGAGTTAAGGATGGTAGAAGGGTCAGAGATGGAATATGAATCAGGAATATCTCCTTCATACATTACCTTAAATAAAAGATGGGGATTTTGCATTTTAACAGGACAAATTTGACATAATCTTGTCAAAATGGCACACCACCATTTTTTTCCACACCAAAGTGGCAAAATTAAAATCTGCCATGTTCACCAAAAGGCATTATAGTACTGTTTCTGATAGCCCAAAGCAGGAAATAACACAAGCCACCATTGATAGTAGATTAGATGAATAAATTGTGGTATATTTACATAATGGAAATCTATACAGCAATGAGGAAGAACAAGCTACAACTAGGCTTAATGATATGGGTAAATCTCACAAATTTAATTTGGGCCCAAAGAATCAAGACATAATAGTATATACTGTATGACTCTATTTATACAAAAATACAAGCCATGCAAAACTACCTTATATTGTTAGAAGTCATGGCAGTGGTTATCCTAAAAGAGGGCATGAGGTTAGCTTCTAGGTGCTAGTAATTCTATTTATTTATTTACCTAATTGTTTGCTGCACAGGTGTGTTTCAGATGATCATGATAGGTGTTGTTTTTCCATGTGTGTATTTTATTTTTATATCATTGAAATTAAAATGGAAAAAAAATACCCCATGTCAAGCTATATCAAAACATCCCCTTGTGTCCTGGTTTTTCTCCTTGCCTCTGAGGTAGGGTGGTACTCTGAACTTAATGCTACGTTTGAGATAGGGTTTGATCTGCCTGGGTCTGTAGGCAGCCTGTCTAGGATTGAACATCCTTCTCTTTTTTTTAAATTTAATTTTATTATTTATTCATGAGAGACACACACACACACACACAGAGAGAGAGAGAGAGAGAGAGGCAGAGACATAGGCAGAGGGAGAAGCAGGCTCCATGCAGGGAGCCTAACATGGGACTCGATCCTGGGTCTCTAGGATCAGGCCCTGGACTGAAGGCAGCGCCAAGGCCTGCTTTGGCTGAGCCACCCAGGCTGCCCTGGGCATCTTTCTCATATGAGGAATAGAATGAGGACTTTGGCTTACTCCAGACTGATGTCTTTGCTGAGCTAACCAGTTATGGTTCAAGTGCTAGTGAACTTCCCTGGTCAGAAGCTCTTGTTTGAAATATCCACATGTAGTCTGTCCACAAATCAAACCTGTCTGCAACCTTGGACTTTGTTGAAAGCTCAACCTCACCGTGCTGTTGGTGGTTCTTTCATAGGGTGAAATGATTTATCTGACATTCCAAAGTTAAGCTTTTCTTCTTTCCTTGATGGTAAACAATGAGAAATTAACAGGTGTTCATTATGTACCACTCTCTTCCCTTTGGACTATTGCTTTTCACTTTGGGGTCTGTGGATTCATAAAATGCGTGCCGTGCCTTCATCTTCCAAGGTGAAAGACTCAAGTAATTGGGATGCAGTGCTTCTGAGAATTTCTGAGAACTGAGGAGGAAGATGCTGATTTATAATTAAGGTCACTTTCATTGTCTTGTTTTGAATACCCCCAACATACATTATGCCGCATCAAAATGGATGTTTTCTTGATTCCTGAGAATTTTTTTTTGAACCTACTGTAATTTGCCTATGAATGCTCTATGTTAATTGGCCTTTAGGTGTTCCTATTATTGTCTTTGAACAGGTCAGTCCCTCCTAGCTTTTCATCATTTTCTTGGCCACACTGTAAATGTCCTCCATTTATCAATGCCTGCCTTGGTCTTGCTGGTCCAGAGGATGCATCCTGTTTCAAAATGTGGTTCCAATGATGCTGGAAAAAGAGACAGGGGATAGATGTTTGCTTTCTGCTATTTGGTATTTCACTTCCGTTTGCATCCTGGTGCTGTAATGAAGTATCATGTAGAGTTCCTATAGGGCTGATAAGCCACCCTCAGCCCCTAAAGATAGCTCTGTCTGTGCATCACTGCTTTCCAAGAAAATCCCTGTCATTATGCAGAGTGTTATGCGTTTCCTTTCAAACCTAGTCATTTGCATTTTTCGCCTTTGAAAAGGCAAATTTGCTTTGAAAAGTGTAATGAAATGTGCCCAAATGAAAAATGGGCCCTGAGGATGGCTGGTGCCAGCATGGGGCTTTAATTAAATGATTAGATGGCAATTTGATATGACCAGCTTTTGAACTGCATCATGTTATCATTTAGCTTTGGGAGGGGAAACGCAGCTCGACCTTTAGAAATACTGAAAGATAATATGAACTTTGCTTCCAACCACCACAGAGCTATGTACAGAAAGGCTTTTTCTTTTTTTCTCCTAAATCCCTGTTCATTTTTCTCTGACCCCATTCTCCCAGTTCTCATGGCACCTCACTCTTCCAGAACAAGCCGTGTCCTTGAAAGCTTCCATGACTATGCCCTGTTGTTCCTGCTGCCCGGAGCTACTTTTTCTATTCTCCCTTCTGACTTTCTAGGGAGCCTGTTGTTTCTTCAAAGCACAGCTCCCTTAGCCACCCCTCCGTTGATTAAAGCTCCTCTTAATTCCCCAAGACTGTGAGTTAGTTGCTTCTTCCACTATCTAGACATCATCAGACTACTGCTGGCCTGTCTCCTGTTTTGGCAAATAGTTTTATTGGAACACTGCTGTGCTCATTTATTTACATATTGTCCAGGGTCACCTTATGTCGCAGTGGCAAAGTAGAATGGTTGCATCAGAGACCACTGCCTCCAAAGCCCAAATATTTACTGTATGGCTCCTTACAGGAAAAGCTTGTCCAGATAAGCATTTCATTCAGTTGGTTGTTACCCAACTAGTTCGTGACTATAAGTTCTATGAGGCCAGGAACTCCTTCTTTTGCTCATCACTGACTCCCTGGCACCCAGCAGGGGCCTGAATCACTGAAGCTACTTAGGCAAACATCAGCTGCATTTGTAGCTATGGAATTAGGCGTGCTGATGGAGCTGTGTTGTCTATGGAGTACCTGGTATGGACCAGGTGCTTTGTAAATGCTCATTTCCTGAATATCTATGCTCACACCCTGACACCTTGAAAATCAGGTCTTCTTGTTACGGGATACACCCACAAATTCATGTTTTTCCTGTCTGCTAGGCTTGAAATTAATTTTTCCCATATGCATTAAAATATTAAATTGATGCTTAAGTTTAACCACATTATCTCCATTCATTATTTTTACCTGTATTCAAGTGAGGGCTTAATCTGGTCTAGGCATTGTGCCCAGAACTTTACATCTGTTGCCTCATCAAATAGCTAATGCCTTTGGAGGCAGATATTTTTATTATCCCCACTGTGTAGGCACTGTTGGGGTAAGCACATAGGCCAGTTTCATAAATCTGGTCAAATGGACACCTAAAACCATGACTGCTGGCTGCTCAATCTCATTTCTCTCTATTATGTGGACTACAGATGTCCTGCCCCACTCCTCTGTGGGTGAAAGGAAAGAAAGTATTATTTCAAAGAGTTTGATAGTATCTCTGTCTCATCAGTAATTTTAGACTGTTTTGGGTAGTTTATTGCTTCTTGACTTTGCCTCCTGAAGAATCGGTCCACTTTTGCTTCCCACCACATAAATCAGCATTTGACTGAACTTGAAGAAGGATGTATCCTAACACGCGCACACATACACACACACACAGCATGTCGTGGCTAAACTGATGAGACATGAATCGATAAAATGGACCCTGCTAAGATGTACTAGGTCTAAGTGATAGCAACTGGAATCACTTGGTTAGTGACCCAGGTCAGGAGCTAAAGCAATTCTTAGTGCCTTGTCTCTAAAACAGGGATAAAAGGCTATTCCTGGGGTATATTATGGTTTTCTTTTAAGATTAAATGATAGATGGTAAAGCTTCCGAGACATGGATTTTGTTTGACTAAATGTCTGAGCTTCCCTTGGCTCAGTTAGGTTGATATGAAATTAGCCATCATGCGCTCTGTAAGTATTTGATGACTTAATAAGTGAGTTCAGTGAACATAAAGCATTTAGAACAGTGGCTGGACCAGATTAACTGCTAAATTAATGTTATTATTATTAATTATTTGAAGCATTCTTGAACCAGGGTTGGCTTATAGCTAATTATATACAATGCAACATGTAATATTTCAGATTGAGACATTTGGTGGAAGCATTTTGGTTCTAATATTATCTATGCAAACACTCTATTGTCTGTTATTTTGGAGACATTTTCATCTTTCTGGTTCTCCTTTGTGAAAAATAATTGCCTCACATATTACTAGAACTCTCAGATATGACTCTAGTTGTTACCGGAATTGATTTGGGTCAAATATTTCTGCTGCATGTTAGCATGTGTGTAGGGGGGATTGTGTAGACACACATATATAAATATGCTGCCTCTGTCATTTTTGTGATCTGCTCATGCACTGATATAGCAACACTTTGACATTCATTAGTCAAAGTAGTTATAGTATTAGGAGGGAAGCTTCTGAACAGGAAAATAAAGACAAAAATCAATTAATAGTTATCTCACAATTATCTCCTCTTTACTCAACCCTGAAAAGAAACTGGGGGGCGTAAGAAAAAAAAAACATGAGATAGTCCCCTAGCTTAAAACAGCTTACTGCATTAGCTATAAAGGCAGTTGTGCAACAATTAACCGGCAGTGTAAAACTACAGGGAATTAAGTATAAAATGTAAAACACTGATGGCAAGCACCAATATAATTCAAAAGAGCAGGAATCACTATTACTTGTAATATTGGAAGAGGCACACGTTGAAATAATTGCATTTCCACTTTAAAAATTTATAACGCTGTTTTCAGTATCCCACTGAACTTGCCTGCTTGCTATTCTTTTCTCAATTTTTCAAAACACCTCTGCAGCCTGGGCATTCCCCTCTGGTTCATCAGGGGTGGGTGTGCCATAGGCTGAAGTGTGTGTGTTCATGATTTAGATACTTCTTGCTGTTTCTTGTAAATTTATCACAGATGTTACTAGCTTGCAAGAGGTTGAGTTCATTGACTTGGCATCTGACTTAAGACTAGGTTATTTTTGAAGTTAGGAACCACTATGACCAATGGAACATTGAATTAAAAAAAATCAAAACTAAAAAAAAAAAAATCAAAACTGCATTTAATCAACTCTGAGGAAAGTAAATCAAAACTCTACATACATGGAGACTCTTCTGTGACAAGTGACAGTTGCTCATATCTTGAGCTTGCATAGAGAGTATGGAAGGCACTGATGTTTACTTTTTCTCTTCCCCAGAATACTTACTATATTAGTCTTCTCAGGCTGCCTTAATAATTCATTGCAACATTGATTGGTTAAAACAACAGAAATTTATTCTTCCATAGTTCTGGGGGCTAGAAGTCCAGAATTAAGATGTGTCTGCAGGGCTGTGCTCTATGTCAAGGCTACAGGAAAGAATCCTGCCTTGTCTCCTTCAGCTCAGGTGGCTTCAGGCATCCTTTTGTGGTGGCAGACTAACTTCATGTCTGCCTCTGCCTTCAGTTGGCTTTCTCTGTGTGTCTCCCTGTTTCTCTTCACTGAGGCCTCCCCCTCAGAAGATGCTCTATGTCTTCTCTCCTTTTTGTAAAGACATTTGTCATTGGAGTCAGGGTCCATCTGGTAAATCCAGGATAATCTCCTCTTGAGATCCTTCACTTAATTATATCTGTAAAGACTCCTCTTCCAAATAAGGTCACATTCACAGGTACCAAGGATCAGAACTTGGGTAAATCTTTGGGGAGCTACAGTTGAACCCTATCCACTTGTTCTCCCTGCTTTTTGGTCCATGCAGACTGTGGAGGGGAGCTGCCCTGTTGCAAGCACCACCTTGCTGAGACCCGGATGTTAAACAACATATGTGGGATGACATGAGAGGGTTTTAACTAAGTGGATCTTTTAAATTTTTTTTTTAGAGTATCTTTTAAAATTTTTTTGTTAGTTGCTCCTCTATTGCTGGGGAAGGTCTGTGTAAAGGCCACATTGAACATGACAAGCAAAAACATTTTCCAGTCTTTATAATTCAAATCACTTCTTTTAAATTAACATTTTTATCAAGACATTCAGTGACTTTCTATTTTTGCCAAAATCCTAGGTCTCTTCATTACTTGAGATACCATCTAGAACATGAGCTATGAAATCTGTATTTCTTTCCTCCATTAGATATCAAATCTTAAGAGGAATTTGATTTCTGATGAGTAGCATTTTTCCATCTGATTCACATATATCTTATTGCCTGAATGTATATTAGGACAAGGCTGTCAGAAGTCCACAGAAGTGACAGACATGTCTACCTTGTTTCATCAACTGTATCCCCAGAGCCTAATACAGTGCCTGACATAAAATTGATACTCAGTACTTTCACTGGATGAATAATGTTCTGTGAAGGTCATATTTTCAAAATGATTAAATGGTGTATCTTGAGTCAAAATATGGCTACTCGTTATTGATTATACTCCAGTATTGTCTCCCCCCACCCATATGTTTTGCTCTTCACTTGGAGATCTGCACAGCCACTTTGATCAATTCCACATACTTGATTTTGTTCTTTAGTTACAATATACGGAGAGAGATCAGGGAGGGTACCTTAGTTGCTCAGTGAAATTTTAGAGCACTGGGTATAGAGCCTAAAAGCTTTGATTTCTGTGCAGAATCTCGCTAGTTTTTATACTTGCCTGCAACCTTGGGTGAGTACTCAGTGTCTCTCATCTTCTGCGTTCCCATATCTCTCATCCACTCATTCAACAAATATTTATTGTGTTTCTGCTAGAGGCCAGGTGCTGTTCTGTGGGTTGGGCATAAAGCAGTGAATAAGAGAGACCAGAGTCCTTGCTCTCAGAGATGTCATCCTAGTGGAAGGAAGGAGACTGTATAAACAAAAATAATAAAATATTAAAGTGCATCAGATGAGTGCAATTGGGAAAAGAGATCAGGAAGGGGATAGAGAACCCCTGGGGTGGAGAGGTGATGTTGTTTTGAGTAAGGTAGTCAAGGGAGGCATCGCTGAGGAGTTGAAAAGAGGGGCTTGCATGTATCTGGGGGGCAGCGTTTCAGGTGGGGGAAAGGTTGATGGGAGGTGCCTGTCCTGGGTCCTGTGCTGTACCGTGCAGATTCTCCCTTTGTGAGCAAGGCACTCCCTCCCAAAGCTTCTGGGAACTCTCTGAATCTTCTGGGAAATGCTCTTGACCGGAGAGAGGAAGAGAGGAAGAGAGCAGTCTCCTCCAAGGTCACGCTGCCTTCCCTGGGGCAGCCTGCATGTTAGCACTAGTTTATTGCGGGGTGTAAACCCGGGTTCCCTTGCCTCAAGGCAGGATTATGTTTCTGGAGTTCAGATGTCTGAAATGGGATTCCCTGGGCCCAACCTGAGGTGTCAGCAGGGCCGCGTCCCTTTCTGGGGGCTCCAGGGGAGAATCTAGTTCCTCGTGCTTTCCAGCTCTGATGACTGCCTGCCTGCCTTCCTTTGCAGTGGCTCTCCTGTTTCATCTTCAAGGACAGTGAGAGTGGGGCTAGCCCTTCTGATATCAGACTACTCTGCCCTGGCTCTTCTGTCTCCCTCCTTCCCACTTTAAGGACCCTTGTGATTACACTGGCTCTACCCAGGTAACCAAGAGTAATGTCCCTATATTAAGGTCAGCGGAATGATAACCTTAACTCCACATGCCCCCTTAGCTCCTCTTTGTCACATAAGATAATGCAGTCACAGGGTTGGGGGGGTATGAGGACATCTTTGGGAGGCCCATCTTCTGCCTATCGTAGATGGGAATGTGAACACTTTGCCCCTGCTAACATGGAAGGCAAGAGTGGGCACAGATGCAGAGAGGTCATTCAATTTGATATTGGGAATGTAGAGAAGGCCTATTTTGATGACTTCACTTTTCTTAGTAAAGTAACAAGGAAGGTCAAGAGCTGAGAGCTATCAAGGGCTTGAGAAGAGAGAAGTGACACAAGAGTTGGCCAGGACTATAGCATCACTAGGCAATCCTGCAGGCTCCGATCTCTCTTCCCTGCCACCCAGGACCGTTGTGAGGCCTGTGATGAACAACATGTATAGAAGCACTCTTTAAACTCTGCAGTGCTGTGTTAATAAAAGCTAACATCCATTGCTTGTCCTGGGCTAGTTTCTGTTGGGTGTATTTTAAATGTAGAAACTAAACTAATCTTCACAAAAGGCAAGAAGCTAGATATTGCTATTATTGTCCCCATTTTACAGATGAGATAAGTGAGGTACCATGCCCAAGGTCCCCACAGCTGGGGAAAGGCAGAGGCAGGGAATAAACTGAGTCAGAAACTGAGATATTCCACTCCTCCCATCCGATTCTCATGTCCAGTTCCCAACCAGAGTTTGTGTGCCTTAAGGAGTATGACCAGTGTCTTCCATTTACAGGGAAGTGATGTTACTGCAATTAACATAGGCAGACAGTGAATTTCTCTGATGTATATAAGCATGGCAACGATAATAAGAATAGTTAAAACCATAAATTTTGAGGGCACCACTGGAGTCCTCCTTCAAGCATTTGCTAGAAATACTGTGCGTTCAGCAAGTCCAAGTCTGGGTATCTTCATCTGTGAGGTAGAGATCATCATATCTGCCTCCAAAGCTTGCTGTGAGGTTGAAATGAAATCAGGCACAGAGGAATCCTGTACCTGGGACCAGGAAAGCACGTATAAGCGCGAGGTCCTATTTTGATAAATAAATGCTGTGTTGAGGAGATTGCTCATCCTAATGGAAAGCAGAGCTCTTCACACAATCTCACACCGGCACCTTGCTCGTCTCCCAGTCCCCCACAGTTTGGGAGCTTATTCTCCAAAACCATATCCTTCATTCTTCTCTCTGTACTTCATTTTCCTCAACAGAACCTCAGTGAATGTAAGTCGAGGTCAGCCAAAATACACGTTTGCTGCAAACTGGACAACGTATTGTACCACTTAGTTACGGTGAGGTCATTTATGGGTCTCTGGCCTCATTTCTCAGTTTAATGCGATATAGTTTAATACATCAATCAGCCTCTCTCAGTCACCTATAGTTTTTCTTCCTATCCCCTCGTTCATTTATTTATGTCCCTTATATTTATGAGCCAGGCTCTTCACCGCGTGCCCTGAGCCAGCACCACTGCACCACACTGCACTGTACATCCCCATCTTCAGCTGCCACCCTGGGCTTTCTCCAAGCTTTAATCATGAGTTCAGGCTGGATAGCACAACAGTGACCTTTCTTAGTATGTCCCAGATTTCATTCAGTTCATGTAGAAGGGCTCGGGGACTGACTTCTGTTGGTGGAATCTTTCTCTTCGGGTAGTCTGTGTTGTCCCAAGACGGTCCAGCTTTATGGTGTAGAAAGACGTATTTTGTTTCCTTGTTTGGGTTTTGGAGGAAATTTTGTTGAGTTGCCTTTCAAGTAACTTTTGGTTACTAGAATTTAAGTAAATGATGAATAACATTTTATGGATGCAATCACTGTTTTAGGAGATTTTTTTTCTAAAGATTTTGTTTATTTATTCATGAGAGACACAAAGAGACAGAGCCATAGGCAGAGGGAGAAGCAGGCTCCCTGAAGGGAGGCTGATGTGGGACTTGATCCCGGGATCACGACCTGAGCCAAAGGCAGATGCTCAACCACTGAGCCACTCAGGTGTCCCAGGAGATATTTTTAAAAATAAAATTTGAAAGTATTAGTTGTATATTTATCATAGAGCTATTTCCTGATTAGCACCATGTACTATGTATCAGATAATACACTAAGCATGATATATATTCACTTGGTTAACACTCATAACAGCTTCAAGTAAAATGGATTTATTATCTTTTCTTTTTTTCATTTGATGAAACTGAAACTCAGATTAACTGATCATATCAAGGTCATACCGTAGTTGGTTTCAGAAGGCTCTCATCTGGACTCTCAGACTGTGACATTCAACTCCAAAGTCCTTGCTCTAACCCCAGGACAAGAGAGAGAGAGAAAAAAAATCAGAAATTCTGGATCAGAAACTATGATTTTTGTGGCAGAGTTTCCCAGGACATAATATAAGATCTGACTTTCTCTTCCCTCCCCTCTGTTCCCCTCCTCTGTTTTTCTCTTCCTCCTCTTCCTTCTTTTTCTTCCTTCTTTTTTTTTTCTCTCTCTCCCTTTCTCCCCCCTTTTGTTTCCACCTCCTCTCTGTTACTCTAACAAGTGACAGTGATAACATCCATTTCCATCTGGGAACCCTGCCACTTCCTGACCTGGTCTGCTAAGGCCCATGAGAGGTCCTCACAGGTGCTGACACAACATTCACTCACCTCTGAGTTCTCCCTCACAAAAGAGGACACCAATAGTTTTGGCTCTGGTCCGACACCAAGGCCCCAAGACCAGCCACCCCCCCCCACTTGTGAACTTTTCCCAGCATGAGGTGAAGAGAGTTTGGGCCTACATCTGCTTCCTGTCAGATTCCAGATTTATGATCTTCTCTGAGTGAGTCCTCTGATGAAAATAGTAAGAGCCTATACACATCTACCCACCTCACCCCAAACAATTTTTAAGACAGTCTGGTTAGACTTCATAGTCAGGAAGAAATTAAATGTAGCCAAACGGAGGGAGTGCTGATAAAGATGAACCCATTTCAGCTCACTAAGCTGAAAGCCTGACATGTGAAGGCCACCTGCATTTGGGTTGCATCACACATTTAAGACTTCTGATAGTCTTTTTTTTTTTTTTAGAAAGTTAAGCAGAACTTTATTTAATTTAATTTTTATTTATTTATGATAGTCACACAGAGAGAGAGAGAGAGAGAGAGAGAGAGAGAGAGGCAGAGACATAGGCAGAGGGAGAAGCAGGCTCCGTGCACTGGGAGCCCGATGTGGGATTCGATCCCGGGTCTCCAGGACCATGCCCTGGGCCAAAGGCAGGCGCCACACCGCTGCGCTACCCAGGGATCCCCGACTTCTGATAGTCTTATGTGGAAATAGTAAGTAGGTACTTTCCTTATATCTGATATCTAAATGCGCTCAGACAAGAGATTTCCTATAGGACAGAGTTGTAATCTACCAAGGAAGCTCCAGCTTCTTTCCCAAGATTCTGAAAGTGCCACGCATAATGAGCAGTGGTTCTCAACTTCCGCTCTGGGTCTGGGGGCTCCCTTGCCCCCTCTACTATAACCTGGAATCTCCTGCTTGGGAAAATTCAAGCATTTTGAGGTTGTGATAATTGCAAAATTATGATGGGGGCTAAGAATGATTCTAAGTAAGAAATCAATAATTAGAACTTTCAGGAACACAATTATTATAAAACTTTTTCTATCAGTTCCCCTAACTGAAATTTCTGATGTTATATTCATGTATCAGGATTATCAAATAGCAACCAAACTTTCCTTTTGCTTGCTGTAGATTCCTCCCTCTAGTGTCTGTTGTTAAATTGCTACTATTTGAGGAATTAGGCCTTGCCCAAGGACACAAATAAATATACTCCCCTTTATCTGCTTTAAAATTTATCTTTGTTTTCTATTTTATTGTTCTGTATGTTTTATTTTAATTTTTGAGCAATTACATCTCAATTAGTCTTTAAAAATGATCTTCCACGGCTGATGAGTATTTACATTTCTTATTTTAATTCAACAGCAGCTTTAATTTGTATGCTTTAGATGGGAAATAATTTAAAATGTTGCCCTGAAAACAAAGTTTTAATCTCACTAAAAATATTCAGGTAACCACTTGCTCCCTTTGGCATTTAATTGGCTGGCAATTTAACGTGGTGACTCACAAACATTGTTGGATGTTTGTTGCTCAAGACTAGTGAAGATTAAAAATCCAATTAGCCATCTTATATGTTGCTCACCCACTATCACCTGGCAAGCTTTAATCTCCATTGGGCAGAAATGAAGACCAAGAATTATCAGTTACTTCATAAAGTAGGCAAGTAAGGCATTTATTAAACCAAATGTGGGTGTTTTGTTTTGTTTGGATGTTTTTAGGTCTGTTGCAGAATCACTTTTTAAATCCTCACTTTAATCCAAACCTTTTTGGAAAATTGCAGGTTTTCAATGAAAAGAGTATTTTTTTTAAAACACATGAATACAATATTACTTGATATGATAGAGGCTTTATGCACATATATTTGCATATTATATGCATATGCACAATATGCATATTAAGTGCATATTTCTTTTTTTTAAGATTTATTTATTTATTCATGAGAGACACAGAGAGAGAGAGGCAGAGACATAGGCAGAAGGAGAAGCAGGCTCCTTGCAGGGAGCCCGATGTGGGACTCGGGGCTCTATCCTGGATCCTGGGATCACACCCTAAGCTGAAGGCGGACACTCAACCACTAAGCCACCCAGGCATCCCAGTAAGTGCATATTTCTTATGAAGAAAAACTCCTACAGTAGTTTCACAGATTGATAAAGAGGATAAGCAAATACTTACGGTCTGAACACTTTCTTTTTGGTCTGAATACTTTCTAATCAATGATAATGCTGATAACCATAACTGTTGTTAAGTGGTTACTATGCGTCAGATGCTTTATTGCATGTAATCATTGTAATATCTAATGAATTAGGGACTCTGAGAATCTCTATGTTATAGATAAGAAAACTGAGGTTTCCAGAGGTAAATGATCTGTGTCTGGTCAGATAGCAATTAGAAGGTAGTGTCAGAATTTAAACCCAAATCTGTCTAAGAGCTGTTTTTTTTAATCACCACTTTTTACTGGCTATAAGCCCATGATGCCTAGGGAGCTTAGGTAAATCATTCTGTCAGGTGTCTGTGAGAGCCTAGAAAGTATATTTACCTTTGGAGATGGTTCTGAGTCATTCTCTCCAGTGTCCTCACCTTATTACTAGTCTAGAGTGTATCTGGGCTTTGGCTTTCAAAAGGCACTGACGTGACTCTTCCTGTCCTTCCACTGAACTGCATCATAGTGAGGACTCCCAGTGCCCCCCACTAAATACTGTTCCAGTGGTTTCTTCACAACTACTGTACCTCGAAGGAACCTTGCAAGCTTGCATTGTAGGAAGCCTTCGGAGGTAGTAGCAGGAACAGCAGGAAATATAATTTTAGCAGAAGGCAATGGGTTATGCTTCACTTGAGTGTGGCAAGACTGAAATGAGAAAGTGTCCTGAACCATCCAGAGAAATTAGGGGGGCAAAGGCATGGGTCACCACCTGGAGACATCTTTCACAGTTGGTACAATAGGTGCTTGATTGAGCTTGCACCATGTGTGCAAAACTGTACTAAGTGAAACAGGAAGACAGAAAGGGACAGAAAATCTTGGCTGTGCTGCAGAGTGTTTTAAGAGACTGATTTCTGACAAAACCACCAGGTATTACATATTGAAATCATAATGCTGTCTTTTTCAAAGTAGTCACCTTAGTGATCCATGCACTCATTTCAGCATTGCTGCCAAAGCTCCATTGCAAAAGCCCTTTGAAAATTACTTTCAGAATTATGTGGAGGCACGCAAGGAAATCTGCCTCCATTCAGAGCAGACCTTGCTTTTATTACCCACCTGCCTGGATTTGGCCATGAACTAATTTGAACTGTTTCCAATAATCAATGCTAACATTTAAGGACAAAAGCTTTCCATCATCATGGGTATGGACAAGAGTGCCTTATGCACCATTAAGGCAATTCCTAAGCTTGTCTTGGTATTCTTTGTAACGACAAGCCCATCCAGCCAGCTTATCAAAAATATTCAGCAAAAATTTATTGGTGTGAATTGAAAAATAAGAGAAACCAAAAATTTTGTTTTCTAAATGCTGGTATTATCTCTGGAATAACCTAGTATCTTAAGGCAAATATTTTTCATTCACAAACTTTGAAATTTACATTTATAATTTTATTACATCCATTATTTGATATCTCCCTGAAACAATTATCTAGTTATAACCATACCTGTTGAAAATTAGACAAAGAGTCTTTAAATCTCCTATACTACAATGCCTCCCAGAGTCTTTTTGTTTGGCTCAAGGGTTGTCTTCATTGGCTCCCAAGATGATTGAGAACAATAACTGTGGTGATGCTGATGACATTTTTTGAGCACTCACTCCATACTAGGCGTTGTTCTAATTAAATGTCGTGTGTTTTTTCATTTAATCTTTACAATCACCATATGATGAAAAAAATCATTCTTATCTTCTCGTTCTGGAGCTAAGAACTCAAAGACTCAGGGAGTGGCCTTACAGAATTCCATGACTGGTGAAATGCTCTGGTCCTCAAGGAGAACCCCATATGTCCTATTCTCCTCTTGGCTATTGCAGTGATGTATTCAGTAGGTGCTATGTTAAAAAAAAAACCTAAAAGTTTATTGTTTTATTCTATTTTATATAAATGATTCATCTTCCTCATATTAAAAACTGAGCCTAGAAAAATTACCTGAAATGGAAGCACCAAAAAGTTGATGCTTTGGTGTGTGTCACTGCAGATAATCAGTGTTTGTTCCTATTTCATACCCCACAACATTCATCGTGCCTGACCTCATTTCCACAGGAGCTATTTGTGAAGGTATCTACAAAAGCTACTGTCTTATAGTTACTCATTACTATTGTCCGAGAAAACCGTCTGCACGTCTTTTTAGATCTGTTTTGCTTTGCTGAGATTTTATGACTAGGGTGGTGTTTCCCCTTGACCAGTTGGGCATTTCCTTTTGGCCTTCATCTTCTTTTTCACCGTGAAGGCAAAAAGGGAAGGAAGGAAGAGAAACACACTTTTCTTGGTATCTGTGATGGGCTGGCTTTTATGTTCAGCAATAGAGATTTGTCAGTCTAATCCGTAAACACTCCATTATGGTTCCTCATTGCCTAGATTAGAGTGCTGGGCCTCCAAGAAGGGAACTAAGAATGCACAGTGCATCTGTGACAGAGCTAGGATGGCATGCTGAACTTATGATTCCTACACTGTGTGGCCAGAATGCCTGCATTTCTGTTGATGAGCCAATAGCTGGGATATTGGTGCAACTCTGCTAAAGAAAGGCCATTCAACCCCTGCCTGTATGAGCATACCCTAGCTACTCATATAGGTGAATATCAGTGCAAATTTAGCATTCCTCCTAGGCCCCAAGATACCTAGCCCTAGGGCACTGTAGAGGATCCCGCTGGCCAAATGAGTTCTAGAATTGTTCATGGCTGCCTGAATACAAGTGAAAATTATTGAGAGCAGCTCTCAGTGAATGGGCCCAGAGTCCCCATTCTCCACTCTCACAATGCTTAGACACTTGATTTGGTGCATATCTTTCCTGTACAACAGGAAAAATTGAGTGTGGTAGTCCTAAATTATTTCTGATTTCCATGAACCTGAAGTTAGACCTTGTTTCAGAATCCTTCCCTTTGTCTTAAGTATACTTCTGTGGTACACATTGCTGCTAGGAGCCATAGGACCCATGGCTCCTTCCTTTCATGCATCCTCATCCTTAGCCTACTTCATCAGTATCAGAGGCACTTGGCCCATCCATTACATCAGTATCAGAGGCACTTGGCCCATCCATTACCCTAGTCTATCCCCAGCTGAAGAGGGAGCTTCCCTGCTTAAGGATGGTCTTCATTTCTACATCTGTCACAGTTTAGATCCTGCCTGTGGCTAATGCTGCCCAGTTGATACCACCCCTCAGACATCAAACTAGGGAAGTCCTTCCTTGTGTCTCCCTCTAATTCTCTTTCTACATCTCTTAGCTGATTTTAATAAATATAAATAGAAGGACTTGAGAAAAAGGCAATTTCTCTGCTTGGTGTTCCCTTCGTGAGATGACAGATTTACCTCTTTGAATAAAAACACTTTTAAAATCATTGAATACTTGCAAATCTTATAAACTTCTTAAAACACATGTACTCACCTAAATCACAAACCTCAAGAAATTTCTTGATGCCAGGAGAAACATCTGAAAGTCCTGCATTCCATATATTTTTGTCAAATGCAAATAGAATCACCACCCTTTTAATAAATGCTCACTGAGTCAGGTGAATCCCCCTTGACTTCAGCTTCCTGAGTGTCATCATGCATTGCAATTTGAGCTACAGAGAAAGCAAATTTTGGTATCCAGCTCCGAGTTCAACTCTTGTATCTTCCTTTGCCAGTTGTGAAACTCTGGGCAACTCTCTTAATGTATTTGAGTCTCAGTGTCCTCATCTACAAAATGAGGATCATACCCCTTGCTTACTAATGGGGCTGAAACAATAAACTAATAAGGCAATGTGTGGGATAGTGCAGTAGCCGGAAGTTTTCATAAAAGCATTTTGAGAATAGCCTTCTGAGCAATATCAGCAAGTTGCAGGAGACTGTGGGAATGTGCAGACTCCCGATCACTCTGCCTGCCGGTTTGACTTGCCTGTTCAACCTCTGGCCAGCTGTGTGACTTTGCATGGTATGAAACCTCTCTGAACCTCACTTCTCACATTTCTAAATTGAGAATGACAGTAATGGTTCTAAACCCTTGGAGTTGTGAGAATTCACTGAAGTTGGTTAGCACAAGGGTAACTGCTCGCTCACAGCTGCCCAATATAAATATTAATATCCATCTAATCCCAGTTTGCATCAAATTGCACCAGGCTGCAGCAGTCACCAAAAGTTAGCTTCCTATGGTTCAATCTATTAAGTACATGTAACCAGTCATTGCTTTTAGCAGGCTTGTGTTTTCAGTTCTTTGCTAATGGAAGGTTTAGGTGTTCTAATTATCTATATATACAGATCTACATCTGTAATAGATTTCGTGCAGCTCTGACTTTATTGTCTTATGTGTCGGAGATTGGCTGTGATAGGTGGGCCCTTTTTCCCAGAGCACTTCTTTCTTCTAGAATACTTGCAGAGTTGAGTAAGTAAGTTCTAGTAATATTTCTAGAACACACACAGAGTTGAGAGAGTGAGAGTTCGCTGTTGGCCTGAGCCCCCAGTGGGTGTCACACTGCCCGAGGAACCCAGGCTGAATTACACCTTGCCTGTGAGGAGAGTCTCTGCCCATGGAAGGTCAACTGCTCGCCTTGAGCCCTTGGCTCAGCCAGGGAAGACTTGCTGCACTTCGAGGGGAGTTTCCTGTGTCATACGTGAAGGGAGAGGAGCATGTTGTGAAACCAGCTGCCATGAAATTGAATTACAGGTGTTGTGTTCTTCCAGCCTTAAATTGCTCCATTTTACCATGGGCTTTTCTGTTTGTTTGGAACAAATAACTGCAATTTACTAGGATGCTAAGAGATGAAGGTAGAAGCAGTCAGAGGTTGTTTAAGGTTTCTATAATGATGGAAAATTACTCCTATCCATTTCAAGTATGGTTTCTCTCCCAAGCCACCACATTTAAATGTGAGGCGAGGAAATGCCTCACTTTTTAATTCTCCTCTCTCAGCACAACGCTCTTTAAAGGCGCTCCAGGTTTCTCTAATGTTCTTAACCACACACCCAATCAGTTTTATTTATTATCCTGTGGAATACGTTCAGTAATGACTTCTGAGGCGGCCAGGAGGGAATGGACAATTTGCTTTCACTGCCTTCATCTCCCTCAACCCATTTCCTCTTAATTTGGTGGAGATGGTGTGGAGCTTCTGGAAATAGGAGTCACACAGATGCTTTAAGGAGGAAAGCTCTAAGACACCTTTCTTCTTCCTTGTAATTGAACATTGTCAGAAGTGATTTCTGTGTCTCGCCTTCTTCCTTCAGTGCATTGTAGTTTTCCAAGGAGCATTACTGTTTTCTTTTCAAGCAGGAATGTAAATAATTATAATTTGTTTGCCTGGGACAATTCACCAATGGCTAACTGCCTCAGTGTTACAGGCTGGTGGGATGAAGTGGTGGTGGTGATGGTGATCATTTTTATGTGATCCAGTCCTGAAAGTGATCATCGCGTTCTCAAAGCCAAGCCAAGGCAGCGTAGGAGGCTGATCAAAATGTGTATTTTTTTTTTAAATGTGTATTTTTTGTGGTGGTACTAAACTTAAAAATAAATGGTTGAGTTTCATCAATGATAATAGTCGATCAGCTATATTTGAGACATTTCTCCTGAAAAGATGCTTGGAATTAGGTGGGGGATTTGCTTCAGTTGTACTGCATGTTGATGCTTTTTGAATCTATTCTTGAATTACTAAAGGTTTTAGTAATTTCTTTTGCTGTACCAATGCAAATGAAGCCATTCTTTTTGTAAAATTTCCATAATAAAGAACAGAGGAATTTTACACTTGCATTCCCACCCTTCAACCTATTCTTTGCCCCATTAATACCAGTTAGTGTGTGTGTATATATAGTATCTTCCAGATGTTTTGCATGAATGCATATATATATATATATATATAAATTGGCACAGAGAGCAATATATAGTTTTGCTTTGTGATTATTTTAAGTAAATGAGATCATATTTCATTATTATTTTTGTAGTTTTTTTTTTTTCACTTAATGCTGTATTTTGCAGCTCTGTCCACATCAGTACATATAGATCTAGGTCATTCTGTCTAAGAGCTGATTATTATTCCATGTTATGGATGTACTGCAATTTATTTACCATATTGATGGACATTTATATTGCATTATTTTCCTTTTGCAAAAAAGATGTAGCTATGAACATCTGTGTATTTGTCTGTTTATGTATACATGTGGTGCTATACATCTCCAGTGTAGACATGAAGTTTTTATTGCAACATTACATTATTGGAACCTACTGGTTGGTCATCCTAATGATGGACTAAGGATGGCTTATGTAGACTGTGCTAACCGATATAAATTTGCAAAAGCATGTGAATTTTGTGTTGGGCAAAGGTGTTACATTAGAATTAAAACATACTGGTGATTTGCAAGTGTTTGTTTGACTGTAAGAAATCCTGCAGAGCTGAGCATGCACACTTCAAATGTGAGAGAACTGTGAAAATTTATTTTAGAAAGAAAAGTAAATCAAATAATCCATGGTAATCAACTTTTGGATCATTTTCCATTAAAGTGAAAATGAGTATGTGTTTAAGAATGTTCAAGGGATATCGAGTTTAAATTGTTTTCATATATTATACGGAGAAAGTATAGTGTGAGGATCACATGCTGGATCTATAAGAATGATATGTGAAGTTGAATAGTCTGGATTTGAACCCTTGACCCAGACATGGAGGCTTTGGGGTCTCTGGTCATTTGGTATTTCTAAGCTTCTTTACAAGGGGGTTAACCATAGTCTACCTCTTGGAGTGGCCATGAGTATGTTAGGAGGTAGTGTATATAAAATGTCTAGGTGGGCCTGCCACCCGGTGGGCCATCAGCATTATATTGTTTAGAAAGTATTATTATTCTAAACATCGTCATTATGATGTTGGCCAATTTACTTCAATCTCACAAAGTTTGCTGTTTGTACAATAATAAATATAAATATAATAATATTATGAATTTATTCCATAATAAAAAGGAAGCCAAATTGGATCATCTCAAAGATCCATTGCAAAAGAAATAGTTCTTCCTTTTGAAAAACTGAGAATTTGTTCATTGTTTTTGTAAGCCTCTTAGTTAACAGGACACAGTCACACACAATATAGATTAGGTTGACAACACGGTAAGTTTCAGCTCTTCAAGACAGAGCCTCAAAAGAGTCAAGGAGTGACAGTCCCAAATTAGAGCAATCAGAGTGTGAGAGATTCTCTTTACATAGGGACAAAAGGTGATCTGTTAAAAGAGCCTCCCCCTCTGCAAACCCTCATCCCTTTCCACCCTTCAGCTCACTCATCCTCTGTCAGAATGACCAAGTATTTCTTGATATGGATGGGCCACAGTTTATTTAGCATACTGATGAAACACTTGAGTTGCATTCTTTTGTTGCTACAAAAGAAATGTTGCTGTTTATATGCATGCGTGTGCTAGATCTCTAGGGTGGACATAATGACCTATGCTCTCAGCTCTGTCTCTCCCAGTGGGTGTTGCTTGTGTAATAACCATTATTCTCTACTTTACAACAACAAAGAAACCACTATCATTTATTAGCACATTTATATTCCAAACATTTTACATACACTAATCTGTTCATTCATTAGTTGACAATTATTCATGGAATGTAATTTATGTGCTAAACCCAATTCTAAGTGCTGGAGTTGTGGAAATAACAAAATCTCTGGCCTTAGGAAAGATCCATTTTTGTGGAGAGTCCCAGAAAACAAATAAATAACTGATACTAAAATTTTGTTAGTATAAGTTAATAGGAGGAAATATGCAATGGATATAGAGGGTTGTCAAGTAGGACCTCTCTGAACACTATGACTTGAACGATGATTTGAATGTGAATATATCGTAGATTATCTACACATACGCACATGCTTAGGGAGGTTAAGTATGCATTCTACATGCTTTTCAGTAGCAAGTAATGGAGCATCCATGGAACACTGACCTAAACAAGCAGCAGGTGATTTTCCTAACATGACAAGAACTTTGGGGAAGGAGGCAGCTCCTGGCTATGATTAAGCAGCTCAGTGACATCCACACTGGCAGCTCTGTGATTTTCTCAGCCTTCTCCTGGTGGTTTTAGTGAGGCTTTCCTAGGCAGCGTGTCAGCATCCCAGGCAGGAGCAAGGAAGGAGCAGAGGCACCTGTTCCATCTGTCCCTTTTATCAGGAAAGAAAGAATAGTAGACAGATCCCCATATAGTTGAGATCAGTGTCCCCTGGCTGCCATTGGCTATGAGGAAGACTGAGGAAGTGAGTGTTTCGTTCTTACACATTCTCTAGTTGAAGTGAGGAAGAAAGTGAAAGTAAGCGCTGGCCTCATGTTTACTTTGCCCTGAGTTATATTCCCTGTGGTATACCTCTAGTAAACCAAGTCTTGTCCGACAGCAAAGCTCTACTCTTCTAATCTATTCTTGTCCGATTCCTTTAGAATTGTCATTGTCTCTTACAGGACCTAGAGGAGGTGACTGATGTCAGTGACAGCTCCTTCTAAAATATTAGCAGCAGCACCAGTGGGTGCTGTGTGGCTAATATTGGCGATATCACTCTCTGTTCTTTCCAGTATAATTTCCAGGCATTGGAATTTGGCCCAACTTTTCCTCTGATCAGCCTACTGTTTCATAAGAGTTTGCCCACAAATCATGCATAGTTTGTTGTGAATCCAGAGACCAAAAATATGTTGCATATGTGATTTAGATCCTGGATCATAGGGAAAATACTGAAATATCGAATTTATCTTCTGAGGAAATACTGATATGCTGTTATTTGGGAGTTGTCCAAAGTAACAGAATCCTTCATTCCTGATGAGTGTCCTTCAGTTTAAAAATTGTTTTTCCAGCATTGATTCATCTACTTTGCATCTTGTTCCTGGGAGATAATGCAGGAGTCCTTACTGCCATTCTCACATGGGTAAAGTGACACTTAGAAAAATCGAAATGACTTAAAACGGTAAAACAAGCTTAATATTTCCTAATCATATGTTCCTCACTCTTATAAACAAAAACACACTACTGAAGCAGATTCAATTACCCACTTCAAACAGGTGACTGCCCCAAATTCTGTCCTATATAGAAATTCTGAACTTTCGTTGGTTAGGTGGAGAATCACCATTGTGGCAATATACATGTAATGATTTGTTCTAGCCTATTCTTAAAGCTCTTTGAAGTGAATGATTAGATCATCAAGTCTTAAAAATACATTCTGACATTTTATAATTGGAGGAGAGAATAATAGATGCTAATTGTCCAAGATACAAACAATACAGAAATGTTTACAAGACACAGGGAAAGTTCTCTTTGGTCATAACTCCAAAAGATAACTACTGCTAGAGATTAGTTTGCATCCTTTCAAACGCTTTTCAATAACTATTTGCAATGGTTATTATTTTTGTAATTATTCTGGTTATCATCATTAATGGAATATGATAGTGTGTTATAGCTTTCATTGCCTAACTGTATTATGAACAATATATTGTCGTCTTTCCATACCAGTATATCTACATGCACCTAATTATTTTGAACGGCTATGTAGTATTATTTAAGAATGAATTACAATTCTTATAGCCAACCCTCTGATAATTTCATTTTCATTTTTTCCCCAAATGAACATTTCCAAAATGTTTAATATCGTAATAGGCATTCTTGAACATTGTATGTGTCTTTAAGCAGATATTTATTATTTCCATAGGAACAACACCCAGACATGGTGCTGATTAATTAGAAGGTAGGCAGATTTAAGAGTTTGTGGGTATTACAAGATTACCTTCCATCAGTAGTGTGCAAGAGTGCCTATTTCTGTACATTGTTATCAGCACTGGGTAGCATGCATTTTTGGTTCTTGTTAATCTGAAAGACAAACAATTATGTGTTTGTTTTGATTTGCATTAATTAGATAAATAGTGATTTCAGTAATCTTTCTTATGGTTGTTGGTCACTATTTCTTATTCATCTTTACACTTTTTGCCCACTTTTCAACTAGGTTATTTTATGTTTTGATGAACTCTTTTTTAGATAGTATAGCTATTAACCCTTCATGGGGCACCTGTGTTGTCAATCTTTGCTTCTCTGTTGTCTTTTAATTGTGTTTATGGTCTCTTTTGCCATCCAAATTTTAAAATGTTCCTGTAGTCAAATGTGTTATTTTTTACTTTCTTGGTTTCTTGCCTTATTGAAGTGAAAAGTCAAAAACAGTCTGACTATATGGTATTTTGAGTTGGATATCTACTTAGCATGGAGCTTTGATACCGTGAGGCCTTGTCAGAGTTGAGTAATTATCATTACGTGGCTGATATTTACCCACACCCATTTGCAGTGTAGTCCAAACCAGGATTTAATAACCCATAGCATATTTGCACAGACTTTCTCATTTTCTAACCATTTAAAATTAGTTCTGAGAAATGAACGACTTATTTTTTAATAGAGTCCCCTTTGAATCCAGCTATACCCTGAGAAGGTTTTTAAGGGAGAGTCAGAGGCTCAGTTACAACAGCATAGGTGTAACTGAACTTCTTGGGAAGTTTCTGGCTTTTGTTTTGCCTAGATGTTCTCTCTAATGAATAAAATTGTAGACTTAATCCAAAACTTGTCAATGGTGATGGGTTTTCTAAGTGAAGGGGATGGGAATAAACATGATTAGGTGAGAGGGACAGCTGGGTAACTCAGTCAGTTAAGCATCTGCCTTTGGTCCAGGTCATAATCCCAGGGTACTGGGATCGAATCCCTCATCGGGCTCTCTGCTTAGCAGGGAGTCTGCTTCTCCCACTATCTCTCCCTCTGCTTGTGTTCTCTCTTGCTTTTTCTCTCTCAAATAAATAAATTAAATCTTTTAAAAACTGATTGGGCAAGAGAAAAAAGAAAGGATTTGGTATTTGACCATTCAACTAAATCTGCAAGTTACCGAGACAATATGAATATAAATGACACATGGAAGAAAACAGAGATACTTTGTCTCTGGGTATTCTCTCATTATGAGTGTGGTCTTTGAAATCCTGCAAGCCTGGCCTTGAATTCTGGCTTCTCCACTTAATATTTATGTGGGACAAATTACTTGGCTTCTCAAAGACTCAGTTTCCATATCCATGAAACGGGATCATGCGTGCAACTGCCATTACCTAAAGAGCACTTATTTTATCATTTTTGATGTTCGTTTCACTGTTGATTGTAAAAATCTGAGTGATCTGTTTCAACGTAAGTGTGCTCTGGCCTCAAGTTTCGACACTATTTAAAAATCATAGCAGAAGAAAGTGAAAGAGGTGAATAAAAACTGAGTAGAACTGCCATTAATTTGGCATTTTATAAGCAAGTTCTCTGTGGCTCTCGATTCATGCTGTCTGCTAAAGTAGCCCAACTTTTCATTTTTATTTTATTTTTTACATCTCAATCTTTCGCAACTTAAAACTGATGACATCTGAATATTTCTCAAGCAGTTACTACATATTTATGAAGAACAGTTAATCTGTACCAAAGTAAAGAGAGAGGAATCATAAAATTTTAGAACTGAGTGATTTCAGGCTCACGTACAGTAGAGGAAATTGAGACTCAGGCAAGTTACATTACTTGCCTAGCATCAAATATGAGTAATAGTGATAAAAAGTAACTTCTACAAAATTATTATGCAACATGGGAGTCTTGGGTTGGTTCTATTGTATCCCACATTAAGGGGGAGGTACAGGTACAAGGTGACTTTGTCTTCCACACAGTCTCTTCTAACAGGGCGTCAAGGGCCATCTAGGTATGCAGGAAGGGTTCCACAGGTCACAATACCTGGGCCATCTAACCATGTCCAGGTCACATATCTGTGCAGCTCCTACTGGCTAACCAGCAGCGTTGAGTGAGTGCACAGTGTGCTAGTATTAAGTATGGTGTTCCCTGATAGACACGGCCTGGGAGCCCAGCTCCCAGAAGCCTCCATGACATGATAAGCACTGTTCATGGTAACAGAGTCGATAGGATGTGAGAGGTTCATTGTTCCCTGGGGATATGGGGAATGGATGGTGGACCCCTGATGGGATCCACCACAGAAAATAGGAGGCCTTTGAAGGTAGCTTCTACCATTTTGGTCTGATCCTCCTATTTAGTACCTCTCTGGCTTCTTATCTTCCTTGGAACACCCATCTCTCCTTTTTAGCCCAGGATGTCAGTTCTAGACCACAGTGGGAATTTTTTTTCTCTAATTTAGCATACCTTCTCCTAAATCTATTTACTATGTCTTTGAGACACCAACCATTCCCTGGGGCTGGTGGTTGACTCCTCTTTGTGGCCTCTAGGCATTTCTGCTATGTCATCCATCCTGGAGGAAATGACTGTGGAAGGCCTCAGTGATGAATTTAGAGGGCCCCAGAGAAAGAGGAAAATCCTGAGAACAAAAATACGGTTGTGTGTATTTCAACAATATCCCCCCTGTTCTCATCAACACTGACATCGTCTCCATCACCACAACCACCATTGAGCAAGTACGTGTATTGACATTTTACTGTGAAATTGCCAGCAAATATAATAAATACATTATATCATATTATTGCAGATTCCCTATAGTGTTGTTCTTAAAATTTTTTCAATTTTATCAGTGATAAAATGGAATCTTATAGGGATTAATAACTTGCCTAACTCAGTGGTTTTCAATCAAGGGACATGTTCCTAGGGGACATTTAGCAATGTCTGGGACATTTTTTTATGGTTAAGAATGCAAGGATGCTATAGGCTAAACATTCTGCAATATACACTTAACTTCTCCAATGAGGAATCTTCTAACCCAAAATGTCAGTGATGCCCAGGTTAAGAAACTGTGGCCTAATATGATACATTAGTAAGTTGAAGAGGCTTTTTTTTGTGAATGAGTGGTAAATATTTATCAAATCCTTGGATTATATCCAATAATCATATGTTATTTCCTTATTAATCTCTTTATGTGATAAATTCTAGCAATAGAATTTTAAATGTTAAAACTATTCTTTCATTCTCAGGATGAATTCTACTTAGTCCATCCAGTTTGATGTCATTTATATGAAAATTTTAAGCATACTAAAAAAATGCTATGTATATTTTATGGACATTTGCATAGGTAGTAAAAGTATTAAAAACCCCCAGGAGAGAGATATGTGCCAATTTGAGAATAATGGTCACTTCTGTGAAGGAAAGAAATGGAAATTAATGGAGAGAGTTCTTTAACAGGATCTTACACCATTTTATTCTTTAAAAATAGATCTGAAGCACAATGTAAATAGTTGTTAAATCTGGGAGTGAGCGTGGGGTGCCTGAAACATTATTTTATGTATCTTTGGATATTTGAAATACTTTATATTTAGAAACAAAAACCTAGAGCTAATTTTTTTTTTTTCAAAAAGCAGAGCTAAAATGATATAAATGAGTAAATAGTAAATAGTAACTAAGTACGAGATCGGACTCAGTTAGACATAAATGCCTCTAGAGCCCACACTCGGAATTACCATACCATGCTACTTCTACCCCAGGAGCCAATGCAGGATGAGGTCAGAGGAACAGGAGCTCATGGTCCACCAGACACTGTTCTCAGTAGCTCATGTATTAACTCATTTGATTTCCCTAGAAATCTACTGTTAAGTACAGATTGTCCCCAACATCTGATGTTTCAACCCAAGATTTTTCAATTGTATGATGCTGCAAAATGGATATGCATTCCTCAGATACCATACTTCAAATTGTGAATTTTGAGCTGTTACCAGGCTGGTGATATATGCTGTATGATCCTCTCTCATGCTATGGGGCAATGACAGTGGCAGTTCATGGTCAGCCATGAAATCACAAGGGTCAAACAACTGATACACTTCCAATCATGCTGCACCTGTACGACCATCCCGTTTTTCACTATCAGTACAGAATTCAGTAAATTACATGAGACCTTCAGCACTGTGTTATAAAATACACTTTGCGTTAGATAATTTTGCCCAGCTGTGGGCTAATTTAAATATCCTATGCATGTTTAAGGTGGGCTAGGCTCAGTTCTGATGTTCAGTAGGTTAGGTATATTAAGTACATCTTTGACTTACAATATTTTCTATGTATGCTGGGTGTATTGGGACATCACTGCATTCTAAGCCCAGGAAGCTCTGTACTCTTATTTTCTTCTTATTATAGATGAAGACACAGAGACACATACAGACCACATGCCTTTGGAATATGTACACTTAGTTTGCTTTCTCCTTTTCTTCTCCAGGGAAGAGACCACAAATCAGGATTCACAAGGACCAAGGAAACAGTACTACATCCATTCTCTGGGCATCATGCTCTACACTGCCTTCCCCTCCTCTCATATTTTCATCAACCACATCTTCCTGGTTCACCCCTTTACCTCCAGCTCCACTGTTCACATCTCATTACTGTTGGCCTTCTCTTGCTTCTTGTCAGCTCCTCTGCTTCCCCTTCTGTTTGTCTCCTATATCCAAGAAGAGGGATTTGAAATGCATTTTGGATTTCCTCATTCCCCTGCTCAGGGCTCCTTATAGTTTGTAGAGTAAGAAGACAACCATTAGTGAACTTTATGATCAAGCATGGTCCTAGGATACCTTCTTCTCAGAGCTTGGCTGAGCACTGTCACACGTCTGGATCTTGACACACCTCTGGATCTTGACACATGCACTGCTTCCCTACACAGGGAACCACCTTGATGATGTCTCTGGTCCCATACCATCCACATCTTATGCCTTTGGCCAAGTTGTTGATTCCGGCCAACTGTTTAGTGTTCATGTCAAGTGTTATTTCCTCAGGGACTTTTCTGTACCTTCCAAATCTAGGTAGATCCACTACTGTATGCCCCCCATAGGACATCATAATCATTCAGAACACTCACAGGTTTAAAGAAACAACTCATTACATAATCACTTTAAAGTTTGCTCAAGTATAACACTATAACATGAGTTCCAAGCCCCCCCTTTTTTATTGCTGTATCCTCAGGGCACAGCACAGTTTCTGGCATGTAATTGGTATTCAATTAATGTATATTGAATAAGTGAAGGATTAATGAGTAAGTGAGTGAATGTTTTTCTCTATTGATGTGGTGACATGGCCGGAACAGGACTCAGCTCTTCCATTATTTGCACAGCCTGAGTTTGTCTCTTAGTGGTGTCATGGTGCCTGGGTTGGAGGGATGAAAAGCTAGTCTAGAATGGCTACCAGGAAAGGGAGCATCAGGTTGCTCTTAGGAGTCAAGTTGTGGAGCCTGGTGGGCCAGGGAACCAGGAATTAAACAGTGAAGAGTTATAGGTAAAGGTGGATGTTTTAATGGGTAGAGCCACTGCATATAAAGTGGCCAGAATGCACACGTCTATGACAAGAACAAAAGGTGGTATAGTTCATTTGTATTTGGGGGTTCCAGTTGTGATTTCACTTGTCAGAAGAGTTAGTCCCAAACATTATTGTGCATAATAATCACACTGTGCTTGCTAAAAATATAGTTTCTTGAGCATCTCTAAAAACCATTCTGAATCAGAAGGATCAGACCAGATCCCAGGGGTCTGCAGTGTAAGACTAAACTAGAGAGTTGGTTTGAGAGGGCAAAGGGGGGAGAGGGTAGAGAGAAGAACAAACAGTTTAAAAATCCCTGGTCCATTACAGTCTTTTTCTTTTTTTTCTTTTTTTTTTTAAGATTTCATTTATTCATTCATGAGAGAGAGACAGAGACATAGGCAGAGAGAGAAGCAGGTTCTCTGGAGGGAGCCCGATTTAGGACTAAAATCCCAGGACTCCAGGACCACACCCTGAGCCGAAGGCAGATTCTCAACCACTGAGCGATCTAGGTGCCCCTACAATCTTTTGAACTAATGAAAACCCAAGTCATGGAGAGCATCTTAATGACATTGTGGCGACTATGTCAATGGACTCCCTTTAAGTGGGAAGGATGATGTCAGTTGTTGCATCTATGTAGCCTGTCGTGCATGGTGGCTCCTGCTTTTAACTTATAGATGACCAGGATTAATGCTAATTTTACTCCCCTTGTCTAGTCTGAACCCTCACATGGTGTCAGGAGCACCCCTGGCCTCGCATACTGACTCCTTCTTAATTAACCTCTAAAACAAGAGTTATTGTTAATCTGCAAACCTGTATAAACATAAGCATTTGATGTCATTTTTCCAAGTTAATCTTCAGGAGCAAAACTGTTTCTTTGGAGATAATATGAGGGGAAAAAATTGGAGGTGAAAAAAACAGAGTTAAGGTAAAAAATGAAAGAACTACACAGCTGCCTTAAGAAGACAGTGTATTTACAGCAAAAAAAATCACTACTTAAAGACCTGGTTAAAAAGAAAAAAAAAAAATACCTGGCCTCTCAGATGACCAATTAGATCATAAAGCTGGCCTCTTCCTGATTTCATTAGCATGTAGCACAGGGTGTCTCCTCGGGGACTTGTATTTTCTTAGTCAGGCAGTGCTTCACAGCTGGGCTGAAAATGCTGCCACATTATTTTTGAATGCAGAAACTTGTGATTCCAGACTCTCCCAGGATTTTAAGTCTCTTGCCTGAACAGATTGACACAACAACAGATGGTCCACATTGAATCATTGCAACTACCTTGGATATTAAAGATCAAACTCTTTGGAATAACAACTTGTGCATTAGGCTTTGTAGAGAAGTGTCTAATGTATATACACCTGTGAAAAAGACTCTGTGTTCTAGAGTGGCACTGTAAGCTTCTTAAGGGGACACAGTGGCCGGCACAGAACAGTGCTCAATAAATGCCTGAGGTGTATCATGAATGCTGCGGGCGAATCCACATTACTGTTCCAACAGTGTCTAGTTAGGACAGCTCAGGTATTCTAGGAAGCCGACTCTGAGGTAGGAAATTAGCAGGGCTGTGGAATCAATACCTGTGGAAGGGAGAAGAAAGTGCTCGACATTGAAAGGATTGCAAGGAGAGGTTGGGATGCAGTGCAGTTTTCAAGAAGCCTTTGCTGACCCCATGGGGATCTGTGAAGCTGGGATGCTTTTCTACACTTATCCCTAGTTGAGATTAGGAAACTGAGCCTTTGCCCCCCTGCCTGGACCAGCCATTGGATATATGTTGGCTCATAAGGACAATTTTTTAAAAAATATTTTATTTATTTATTCATGAGAGACACACGGAGAGAGGTAGAGACATAGGCAGAGGGAGAAGCAGGCTCCCCATGGGGAGCTCGATGTGGGACTTGATCCCAGGACCCCAAGATCATGACCTGAGCCAAGAGCAGATGGTCAACCACTGAGACACCCAGATGCCCCACAAGGACAATTCTTAGAGAGGATTTACAGCTGAGGGCTGTCTTCTGGCCTGTCTCCTTGCAGATAGAGGAATAAATTGTTCCTTCCTAAAAGGGGATCTGTAGTGCCCATCGTGGCATGCTCTGTGCTGGTGCTGGGGTACCCACTGGGGCTGGCTCAGATGAGAGTGATTATGACCAGGACATGCACTGCTGACGATCATGATTGATTTGGACCTCTCAAGATTCTTATCAACTGCACAGATGTGCCTCAAGGGCATGAACTTAAGAGCATGGACTGCAGGTGTGATCACTGATTTCATAATTCCTTTCAACCTATATAAAACTTAGACTTGAAAAAAAGCTTCATTATATTTGATTGGAGGATGCAAAAATAATTCTCCAAAGAAACAGAAACCAATAAAATTATTTCCCTAGAAGATATCAGTACCGCATGTTGGGTACCTTGGGATACTGATGGTCTCTGCATGCTAGATTTTGTGTCTGATGCATGCTCTTTTTCTATAAATGTTTAAATGAATGAGTGAAATGAAAGCAGACTATAAAGAACTTCTTGCCTTGGTGAGTAAGTAAATCAAACCTTAGAAAGTTCCCAGTTGCCAGTTTTATAGTATATTTCAGCTTTCTGTAAATGAACCCAACATACGTCTACTTGGGCACTGAAAACACTCTTCTGATTCCAGCAGACTGGTTTGCACTTGTGGGGCTGGTAGGGTGTGCAGAGACCAGCTGTGGACACGGCTCCTTGCAGCCTTTCCTCTGGCCGTCTCACTCCAGGTTCCCGCTTGACTCCCAGTGTGTCTGCTCTGTCGCTTTAGGTGTAATTAACACTACCCATGATAAGAATTTCTTTGACAGGTTTCCCAGTCATTTGAGTAAATTTAGAGATCTAATTACCACATGCCTGAACTCTGGGCTTTGCTTTGAGGCCTCATCTATGATACTGCAGATGAATGACTTGGGCAGCTCTGCTTTCTTGAGGTAAGTCTTTTTTTGAAATTAGGTGGACTCCTATCGCCAAAGTATTTCAAATGCCAGCAGTTGAGATTAGTTTCTGAAGTAAAGATGTTCTGCTTTCCGTACTTAACACTCCCTTGATTTTTGCTGTTTCATTTCTGCCTTGAACAGACAACCCCTTTGGCTCCCCAGCAAAGACAAATAGCCAGCTAAGACATCTTCTGTAGGCAGATTTCAGTTCATTTTTGTTTTCCTTTGTTAGTAGTAAGGAGAAAAGAAATAGGCTGCTGAACAATTAGTGAGATACTGCTTGTGTTTCTGAAATGTTGTTTTTGTTGTTTTGTCTTAAAGTGATTCCAGCTTTAGATTCTCACAGGAAATGTGGATCAACAGTGATAAAAATCTTTGCCAAACATTTTAATGCACTAGGCACTGCATAAAGCCCAACCATACACATTAGGTCATCTTACCATTCCTATTTTCCTGGTGAGAAAACTGAGTCTTTGTGGCAAGTGACTTCCCTGCTATCAGTCAGGGCTGTGACTCAAACACGGTTCTTTGCACCGCCAGAGCTCATGCTTTCGTTGCTGCGATATGGAACAACATAGGCACTCGTTCTTAGCTAGATTTAGGATCTCAGAAAAGGAGCCCCCACAGAAACAAAATTTTCTCAGGTTTCCAAGGAAGGGTTCTGGCAAACATACAAACATTCTGTTTTAAAAGAATGTCAAATTAGTGCTGATTGCAATTTTTGGCAGATTTGACTCTAATGATAACCACATGTTGCATTAGTAGCTGCCAGAGTCACTGGGCCCTTGTATTGTTCTAGTTAGAGCAGGTTTACATAGAAACCTAGGGCTCAGGATGCCTCGTCTGGTCTGATTCCTATTCCCTCTACTGATATCCCCCTAATCTATCAATAGCCATTAGCTGCTATTCCAGGTTAAGTGGGTGAACATTCCGTGACCTTCTTCACTCACCTGTTCCAGTCCATTTGTCAGTATTATTCGTACTAGCTCTTAATTTTCTTTAGAAACATTTCTTCTTCTTTTTTTTTTTTTAAAGATTTTTTATTTTATTTATTTTTTTTAGTCACAGAGAGAGAGAGAGGCAGAGACACAGGCAGAGGGAGAAGCAGGCTCCATGCACCGGGAGCCCGACGTGGGATTCGATCCCGGATCTCCAGGATCGCGCCCTGGGCCAAAGGCAGGCGCCAAACCGCTGCGCCACCCAGGGATCCCAAACATTTCTTCTTTTACGAAGACATTGTTGGCTTAATAGTAACAGTAATTATTCACATTTGTAAAACATACTCCACTGTACAAGGCACATTCATGTCCTTGGTTTCATTTGATCTTGAGTCAAACAGGGCAAGAATTTATTTACCTATTTATTCAGCAATTTTTGTTGTGTGTATCCTATTTGCATTAAAGTATCATTTCCATTCCCCAGGTGAGTAAATTGAGTCTCAGAGAGAATAAATCACTTTCTATAGGTCTCTCGGCCTTGTAATGCCAAGTTTGGGGTTTTTCTAAACCTGTCAATGATCTGAAGTTTGAAAGGCATGTCCTGTACTCAATTTCCTAAGTTATGGATTACAGTCTTAAAAGCCTTCAGTTCACAGGGACAGTCTGAGTATCATTTCATGTATGTAACAATTTCTATAATATTTAATCATCAAGTAAATCTATTGCATTAAACAACAGTTCTTTTTTTTTAAAGCATTATGCATGTTTTTATTTTCCTCAGGGAAAATCCTTAGAATGAGTCACAAAGCACTCACAATCTAGCCATCATTACCTCTCTTTTCAGCTCAACACAGCTACCCCAGCATTTTCACTGTCTCACACTCCTTATGTTCCCTCTTGCTTCAACGCCTTCACTGTTCTTTCTACTCCCAAATCCCGGCACCTTCTCATCCTTCCTGCCTATACTGCAGACCTTAGTTTCATTGTCAAGACCACACGGAAGTCTTCATTAGCACAGACCCACCAGAACCTCTGATATCGGCTCTCTTGGCACCAAGCACCTCCTTTCCATTTTACTGATCATAGTTTAATATTACATATGTATTTATGTGAATAATATTCTTTAATATTTATGTCCCCAACTATCATGAAAGCACTGGAGGAGATGCCCAGTTTTGCTCATCACTGTGAACTTAGCTTTTATAAAGGTTACCATATATCTGACCAGAGTAGGTGAGTTGCTCCAAAAACAGATATTTGGGTGGGTGAATCAAAATAATGCTCACCAATGTTGGACCTTTAATGTTATGAGGTTAAGTGAACAAATCTTGTATTAATTTTATAATGCTGCAGTAACATTAGCATAAATTTCATGGTCTAAAACAACACTCATTTACTGTCCCACTGTTTCTATGGGTCACAAAGCCTGGGCACAGGGTGACTCAGTTGGGTTCTCTGCTTTGGGTCTCATAAGATCAAAGTCAAGGTGTTGGCAGGCCTGTGCTATTATATTATCTGTGGGAGGATCTACTTCTAGGCTTGTTCAGGCTGTTGATAGAATTCAGTTCCATGTGGCTGCTGGCTGTTGGCCAGAGGCCACTCTCAGTTCCTGGAGCCAGTATTCCTCAGCCCATGATGAGATTTCTCTCTGTGCTTGTTATCTCTTGCCCTCCCCTTCTGCCTCATCTCTCTGTCTTCCTCTTCTTTCCTCCTTCTCTGCTTCTCAGAGCTCATGTGACTTACACTGGACCTACCAGGACACTCTAGGATAATCTCATCATATTGTTGTATCCTAGAAATTAGGACATGGACATATTTGGGAAACCATTTTTCTGCCTACCATAAATCCAAAGTGCCTATAAAGTTGTATGATTCATCATAATGAAGAGAATGGCATTTGTGGTAGAAAGGCATTTGTATGGATTTCCCCCCACTTCTCCAGATGCCATAGAATTTGGTAGATAGGTTCCATAGAAATGGAGCTAATGAAACTGGGGACTGCATGGCTTCAAACAACTTAAAATAATGGTGTTCTCACTCCATTACTTTTGAGTGGTAGCAGTTCACATTAATGCGCTCATTCCTTGTGGAGCAGGAATGCTGATTGAATCAGATTCATGAAATGGACAAAGCAGAAAAGTGTTTGTGGCAGACGGCTGCAAGCCTCAATAGACAGTTGTCCCTTTGGAGTCAACCCTTACTTACTTGTAAATGCTTTCTCTCTTTCACATGAATACTTCCTTGGGTGTTTGCCCAAGGCAGTCCTCTTTCTCTCAAAAGGAATCTCCTTACTTTGGACATGTCAGAATTTCCTTCTTGTGTTCTCAAAGCTCTAGTGCTCTTCCTCTTTTCTTGATGTAGTCAGGACTAGTGTATGAAGGCACCACATGGAGGTAATTACTTCAAAGAAAACATGTGGGTAATTTGTTCATTCCATTGATTTTGTAAATTTCATTCATTCATTCATTCATTCATTCATTTCCTGTATGAATCTTATGACCAAAGATTGGGAAATACTTTTTGTTTTACTCTTTTGTTTACCCATCCTGGAGATGTTGCATTCACTTAAAATATCCATTATTAGGTCAGTGTGGGAAATATTATAAAGGTTCTTCTGCTTCTAATTATTTTCAGTGAATGTTAGTATATTAAAGGCAACAACTATTTACCAAACTTATTTCACAATGACCACACTTACCCAGTCTATGCGATGCTAATTAACACGCATGGAGCCAGGATTCTAGGGAGCAGATGGGACATGGTGGGTGAGAATACAGAACAAGTAGGGTTAAGGCTGCCAGAAAGTACGGGAGAATTCCTGGAAGCCTCAGACCAGCAGGGCATCAAACCTGCTAGGATTGATGCATGTGTGCCATCCATGCCATGAAACGACTTGCAACACTTCTGCACCATTTTGAGGGATAGGAAGGATATAAATGGTGAAGAGCAAGCAAAGCTGGGTCAAAGATTGAGACCTGACCCTGAGTAGAGACCTTAAAAAGTAGGGGGCTCAGGCTACAGAATGCCATATTTTATCTCTATGATGGAATAGCCAAATCACCAAGAACCTAGATTCATGCAAAGAACTCCATGCTCTTGCCTTCTGAGACTCCTTCCACAGTGGTCTCTTTGGAGCTTCCACAGTGATCATCAAAGACTTTAAAGTTGGCCCTTAAGAAATGTGATTTTATATCAAATCAAAGGAACAACTTTTTTTTTTTTTGCACTTATTTGCAGGCCCTACATTGGGCATGACAGCAGGTTGGTTGGGGAGGTGGATAATAGTAACATTGAACCATGTATCCTGACTGCCAAGTCTTAATGGGATTGTTGGTAAAAAGGTTAGAGATCCTATTTCTCATAAAGGTGCATTCACAGCTGTTTATAATAGCTTGTTAAGAACAGAACATGGCCAGTCCTTATTCCTGTGCACTGATGTTAGCAAGAAGGCTTGAGTGGTACTGAAGGAGAATTGGTGAGACTTTAGGAAGGACTTGACAGAAACAGCTAACTTCCAGAAAGACCATATTCTTATAATTTGAACTTTGATTTATTAATACACTTCCTGAATGTTCAGGTCTCTGTAATGGCATTTAATAGGCCCTCAGCCCTTCAAACAAAACAACTAAGAGTCAGTTTTGAGTCTTCAGTTTTCCTAACCTTCCAAAGCTCATTGATCCTTCTTTCCCTCCAAAATGTCCCTAAAAACTACCCTCCTCCCTGTGCTCTGGCATCACTGTCCTGGTTTGGTTCCTCATTATCCCATATCCCATAGCTGGTTTATAGAAAACACCTCTAATGGTTCTTGTTACTTACACTTTCTACCAACTCCAGCCCATCTTCCATTTTGCTGCCAATTATCCACCTGAAACAGAGACCTGATTATGTCACTTCCTTGCTTACAACCCCTCAGAGACTTCTCGCTTGTGAGATAAAGCACCAGACTCAGCCCACTATTTTATGAGGTCCTTCACAATCTGGCTCCAACTTGGCCTTTCATTTCTATTGCCTGCCAGCACTCACGGCTCACCCCAGTCTCTACTCCATCTGCCACCTCTGCCAAACACTCCCCCTAAGGCAGTTATCTGTGCTCAAAATGTTCCATTCTCCCTCTCTTCTCCAGAAAACTACTAATCATCTTACCAGATAGCCTTCTCTGGGTCATGTCTGCCTTCCCCTCCACAACTCCTTTCCCTCATCAAGATTTAAATATATGTTGTTCATATCCTGGTGTGCTGATGACAATAAAAATAATGGCAGCTTCTGTTAATCGCCCTTGTGTCCAGCTGTCCTGGGCACAATGATTGCACTGCTTCAAATGGCCTTCCACAACGTATGATAACAGAAGTGATCTCTGGCAATTAGACTTTCTGGTGCACATGCCTCTCTCCCTCTCTGAGTTCTGATGTGTTCCCTTCCTCAATCTTCTGTCACAGTGCATAGTCCATAGTAACAGATTCTTAAAGGGTATTTTTTTTGAGTGAGAGAATGTAAGAACAAAGACATGACTGTTAGAATTTAATAAAAGCTTAGTTGGCTTAAGTATAGAGTTTATATATTTATTGTTATGAAATATCATATAAATCTGATTATTTTGTGCTGGAAGCAGTCCATCCAGGAAACAGGAAGGGCTAAATGCAGAGATGAACTCAATTTATATTTCTTTGTTGTGTATTTCTATGAGTTAGGAATGGCTAAAAACAACTACTACATGAAGAGATACAGAGATAGCAATTGCTGTCATCAGTTCAGGAACAGCATCTCTACAATTCTTTGTTTTACACCTGTGCATGTTGTTTCATGATCACAAGATGACTAATATAACTCCAGACATCACAGCCATTTTTATTTTATTTTTAAAAAGATTTTATTTATTTATTCATGAGAGACATAGAGAGAGAGGTAGAGACACAGGCAGAGGGAGAAGCCAGGCTCCCTGTGGGGAGCCCCATGCAAGACTCTGTCCCAGGACCCCTGGATCACGACCTGAGCCAAAGGCAGATACTCAACACTGAACCACCCAGGTGTCCCTCACATCCAGTTTTAAAGCATGGAGAAGGAGGAAACAAGGGTGGTTTTAACTATATCTTCACCTTTTATTAGGAAAAAGTGTTTCATGAGAGCCCCTGAGAAACCCCTACCTATATTTTATTGGTCAGAAACATGTCCTAGAAACACCCTGGCTCTCAGGGAGATCTGGAAAATGTACCCTACCTGGGACTAGGTACAGATTCACCTTGAATGAGGTCAAGTTCTCTAAACAGAAAGTGAGAGGAGCTACATAATACATAGACTACTAATTGTGCCAGCTATAGCATGTATGCTGCTCTTCTCAAGTGGCCAAGCTGACTTCAATCTTCAGCTGCCATTGTATTGTACTTCCAAATAGCCTATTGTTCAAGAAAGGAGATACTCAAAATAATAACAGATGGAGTGAGCAGTATTTTGAAGATTTGATAATGTTTATGGGGTTATGAATGAGCCCTAATCATTAAGTAGGCAGGTTATATAAATTCTTTAAGTTCCAGTTTCGTCCTGTGTAAAATGGGAATGATAATGAGGACGTCATAAGATTAATGTCAGGATTCAGAGAAATAATGCACATTCACTCAGAACAATTATCTTAGTTGTTGACATTATTCCAATTTTTATAGTTCTTGAAGAATACATTGTTTCTCCAATTGACAGAAATTTATTGTGAAAGATAGAACCAGTAGACCTATCTCCCTCTTCCCATTGTTAAATATATAAGAATGTTGAGTACTTATTGACTGTCTGCCAAGATGCTCCATTCTTTCTTCTGGTGGTATTTGAACTTTTGTCTATTTTGTTGATTTACTAATCCTAAGCAAAATATCCATTTATGTGTAGTAAGAGTCAAGCCTGCTGAAGTCAGTTGTGATTTAACTCTGTTGATAAATTTTTTCTATAAAGAGCCAAATAGTAAATATCTAGGCTTTGTAGGCTCTACTGTCTCTGTCATTATAACATTGAAGTGGCTATAGACAATATGTATACATTCTGATAAAACTTTATGGACAAAGAAATGTGACTTTCATATGATTTTCATGAGTAATGAAATATTCATGTATTTTTTTAACCATTTAAAAATGTAGAAACCACTCTTAGCTCATGGGCCATATGAAAAGCCTGCCTAGCTCAATTTGGGCTATGGGCTGTTTTACATCAACCCTTGGTTTTACTTAATGTCATTGCAATCTTTTCTATCATATTAGGTTAAAGTTATCATTCCCTCTGTCACCCCCAGACCCTACTTCCTAATTAAATACTGTGGATTTTAATATTGCCAAATGGAATTTTAATGCACAAATTACTAACTCCTATTATTGGAATGATAGCACAGGATTAAAAAGCAATGAAATTTATTTTGCATCTGTAAGTATGATAATGTAGCTTTAAATAAACATAGCAATATAATTAGAATGTTCTCAGTTTATGAGGAAGCAAGAAATAATCTCACACTCTCAACAGGTGGTGAGAACGATTTGTCTGATTAGCCACCCCTCTGTGTCCACCTCATCTCTTGTGTTGTTAGGCTGGGCCTGTATAATGAAAGACCAAAATTCCCTTGCATATTTTGCACCATGAAGAATCGTGGTTTGACTTGTAGAATTCCACTAAGAGTAAATAAATGCCAGACTGATAGCTCGAGAATAAAAATGAGACCATGTTTGTTCCTTCTTTTTGTTCAATTTCTTCACTCTTCCAAACCAATTACTCAGACCCTACCACTACTTCTGGGCAGCAGCCTTGAAGTCTTGAAACTCATTATGTCAGGTTGAAAATGAGAGACAACAGCTGTCAGAGCCAGCATTTGATGCCTTTGACTTGTTTCCATGTAGCAAAAAAAAAAAAAGCATGCTTGCAAGGTGTACAATTGAGGGATTCACCATTTCTTCAACTAAGGGTTCTAAGCAGCTGTGAGAGTTTCTTTCCTCTAAGCTGTTTTGCACAAAAACATGCCTGTTTTATTTTTCCGGCAGCTACAACATTGTGTTTAGTATCAACAGTGGTACTGAAACAAGGCAGCTGCAGAATTTCTGAATATGACATACAAAGATTTGAAAAATAGCAGTGTTTTCATAAAGATGTAAAGATATATCAATTTTTGTGTATTCTTCCTTCGTATTAGAGGAAAGTACATGTGTGATCTAATATGGTATTATAGGTAATTTGATGTTTCTGGGGTAGAGTGGGATTTACACATGAATCAATCAGAAAATAAGACTTATGGCAATGCATGCATGCCTTATCATTTTACTTATTTGTTGACTTCTATCCTTTTTTAGTTATATATAGTTTTAGACATCTTCTATCCTCTTAGCCATAAGGCTTCGCTGGGTTTCCAGCCTCGGTGTTTAATGGACCTGCCCCATCAGCACTTGCTAACATTTATTGAATGTGACACCAAGTACTCAGTGCATCTTACCAGTTAATTCTTGCAACACCCTTTTGTGATCATTAGTATTACTATTCCCATTTTTCAGATGGGAAAGCTGAGACAGTGTCAGTGAATAATTTGCTGAAGTAAATAGAGAAGCCGGGTTTCAACCCTAGCTCTCCGTGATCATTTTGTGTGTATGTGTGTGTGTTCTTACCACTACTACACCCAATTTTCTGTGCTTCTTTCTCAAAACAGCAGTTCTCAAATTTGAGAATGTCTCAGAATCACATAGACTACTGGTAGATCCCACCTCCAAAGTTGGTGATTTAGCAGTTCGGGCCGAGGACCTAGGGGTCTGCATTTCTAATAAGTTCCCAGGTAAGGTTGATGTTTTTGCTTCTAGGCCCACATATTGAGAACCACAGCTTAAGTCACCTCTCAGGTTGATGATGTTGTTCTCTATGTCTTTGTTTAATATGTGTGCAAAGGCTTTGGAGGTATAACATGCTACCAAAATGTTAAAAAAGCACACTGTGTTCTTTAGAGCATTATTTAAGCCAAGTAGGTGCCATTTCATGGGAATGCACTATGTGTATGTATATATGTGGATACACAGACACACACACACACACACACACACAAAGGGTCTGATACTTTAGAGTTCCATTTAAAGGCTTTCACTGCTTTGTATGGCTTACTTGTGCCAAGGGAGTATGAGGCATCTTCCTGGGATTGGCAGGTTAATCTCTTAAGAACCAAGCTGTTTGTTGGAATCAGTGCAGTGAGATGCATGGCCCTGAGTGTGAATTCAGACTCAAAGAGATCACAGTGAAAGGAGTTCACAGCCAGCAGCGGGCTGCTGCCAGAGAAGATTGCTGTTTCACAGATGGAACCCTGAGCTCAGGAGGGAGCAGGAAGTGTGATGAGGATGCTAAAAAAGATTACATGATACGCTAAAGGGGAAGAAAAGCAATGCCTGAGTAGAAACTCTTTTGAATAAAGATTATTTTTCACAGGTGATGCCCAATGTGTGATGATAAGCATTCTTTTAGACTCTCTGTTCATGTATAACCATTGTCTACCTTCCTTCAGAAATTTTTCTTTATATTCAGTTATAGAACACTGGAAATAGCCTCTGGGGTGGTAAAAAAAAAAAAAGATGATTATATGCTTCATTGCTTTCCATTTTTGCTGCATACATTGAAAATGTTAAGGGTCAGGGCAGCCCTGTGGCTCAGCAGTTTAGTGCAGCCTTCAGCCCAGGGCCTGATCCTGGATACCCGGGATCGAGTCCCATGTTGGGCTCCCTGCATGGAGTCTGTCTCCCTCTGCCTGTCTCTCTCTCTCTCTCTGTCTCTGTCTCTCATGAATAAATAAATAAAATCTTTAAAAAAAAAAGAGAGAGAGAAAATGTTAAGTGTCAGCCAAGGCAGACAAATATTTTGACTTTTTAAATTTTTATTTATTTATTTATGAAGTATACTTGGCATACAGTATTTTATCAGTTTCAGGTGTACCACGTAGTGTCCACAATTCTGTGCATTATATAGTGTTCATCATGATAAGTGTAGTTACCATCTGTCAGCATACAAAGTTATTACGGTATTATTGACAATATTCCCTGTGCTGTACATTATATCCCCATGACTTATTTTATAACTGGAAGTTTGTACCTCTTCATCCTATTCAGTTATTTCTCTCATTCTCTAAGACCCTCCCCTCTGGCAACCACCAGGTCTCTGTATTTGAGGATCTATTTCTGTTTTTTGTTGGTTTGCTTTGTTTTTTTGGATTCCATATATCAGTGAAATGATATGGTATTGATCATTATCTGACTGACTTATTTCACTTAACATGATTCCTCCTAGGTCTATCCATGTTGTTACAAATGAGACGATATCATTATTTTTTATGGCTGAATATATTCCATAGTGTGTTGTGTGCGTGTGTGCGTGTGTGTACATGCGTGCATATTTTCTTTATTGGATATCTGTTTGACACTCAAGTTACATCCATATTCTGGCTGTTGCAAATAATGCTGCTACAAACATAGGGGTGCATATATCTTTCTGAGTTAGTGTTTTTGTTTTCCCTGGATAAATACACAATAGTGGAATTATTGGGTCATATGATATTTCTATTTTTAATTTTTTGAGGAATCTCTATACTGTTTTCCGCAGGGGCTGCACCATTTCACATTCCCTCCAGTTATACAAGATCAACATTGGTTATTTATATTGGTTTTTGTTTGTTTGTTTGTTTTTTAATACTAGCCATTCTGACAGTTGTGAGGTGATGTCTCGTTACAGTTCTGATTTCCAGTGAGTGATGTTGAGTATCTTTTCATGTGTCTGTTGGCCATCAGTATGTCTTCTTTGAAAAAATGCCTACTGGAATCCTTGTCTCATTTTTAGTTAGGATTATTTGGGGGTTTTTTTCGTGTTGAGCTGTATGAGTTTTTCTATAGTTTGGATATTAACCCCTTATTGGAAATGTCATTTGCAGATATCTTCTCCCCTTTTGTAGGTTGCCTTTTCATTTTGTTGATGGTTTCCTTTGCTAGATTATTGTGATGAGCATTTCATAAGGTATATAAGTACTGAATCATTAGTTGTATACCTGAAACTAATGCAATATTGTATGTCAGTTCTTTAATTGAAAAATCTAAATTATTGTCTAGGTATATCAAACATTTATTGAGCTCTTACCAAAATGTCATGGACTGTGGCAGACACTGCCCTTAAATAGATATTTTAGGTTCTTTTCCTGTACACAGGGTCTGAACCTAAGGGACTTGAGGTTTTCTATAGAGGATTATTAATAAAAGCTTTCCAGGGAAGACAGAATTTGAACTGAGTCTGGAAAGTAAGCAAAAATTGATGTGGCTCAAGAAGAAGGGCTTTTGGTTCATTTTCCATCCATCAGGAGATATTTATTGAGCATCTAATAGGAGGCTATGTGCTGTTTCCAGTTATGGGATAAGTAGGTTATAAGCTGTGGTATCTGCCATTTTGGAGTTCAGACAAAAAATTCCACAAATAGGGGCACCTGGGTGGTGCAGTCAGTTAGGCATCTGACTCCTGATTTTGGCTCAGGTCATTATCTCAGGGTCATGAGATGAAGTCCATGTTGGGCTCTACACTGAACATGGAGCCTGCTTGGGATTTTCTGTCTATGCCCCACCCCCACCTCTCCCTGAAATAATGATTATATTCCTATCATAATACAAGACAGATAAAAATAAAAAGGAAATACAAGGCCCTATGACAACATAGAGGAGTGAGAGTATGACCTAAACTCTGGGATCAGAAGGATTCTGGCCCAAGCTGAGACCTAAAGAAAGTGGGGACAGTTGGCTAGATCACTGGTGAGAGAAGAAATTCTAGAAGGAATAAAGCCTTAAGACCTGAGGAGTTTAGTGCTTCAGAGGAAGTAAAAGGAAGCCTGTGTTGCTAGATGAAGAGGAGGATGAGGCTGAAAGGTAAGCAGGGCCAAGCTGGGCATCATGTAAAGTGAGATACAGACTTAAGGAGGAGGAAAAAAAAAATATAGTTAGCAGTCTTCAGGGGACTTTTAGGTATGGGATGGTCTAAAAGGTCTATTTTTTATTTATTTATTTTTTAGCTTTATTAAGATATAATTGACAAGTTAAAGGTATACCATATGTTCATTTTATATATGTATAAAATATTTATAGCAAAATGATTACATCACGTAGCTAACACCTCCATCTCATCACATGATTACCATTCCTTTTTTGTAGTGAAGACATTCGAGAACATCTACTCTTTTTGCAACATTCCAGTGTATAATACAGTATTACTAGCTATCATCACTGTGCTGAAAAGTTCTGTTTTTTAATCTAGACCTTGCTACTACTGTTATTATTGTTAATTTGGTTTCCTCTTGATATAGAAGATGATTGTTCTGAAAATTACAGCTCATCTCATCTGTACTGAGTGGGAACCAATATCTGTTTAAAGGTCCCTTTCAGTAAGATTTCCTGATGATCCATATGACATACCAACATTTGAGAATCACTGAACGTAAGCAGTTATGGCACATACCAAAGTCACAGTTAAAGTTTGTGAATGAACAAACTGATGATGAATTAGTCTTGGATGGGTCAATCCTCACTTCAGTTCTCAGGAGCAGAAAATATGCTCTGGGTGGGAGTGAAATGCCCGTCATATCACAATGCTGTGTACATAGTAGGTGCTCAATAAAAATTCATTGAGCGACTATTGCAAATGTGAATAAAATCACAGTTTGCAGTCATCATTGACTCATGCTTTTTTGTCCTAAACCCCAAAACAACTTAGGGATTTCATAATCAAAAATATTGCTACACATTTTAAATAAAATAGATGTCGTACATGGTTATATACCTGTCATTGCTTTCTGGCTGGGGCCTCGATATCCTGTGCCTGCCATCACTTACCATATACTCCAGAAGGAGGTTTTCTTCCTTTCCTGTAAAGCTGCTCTTTCATAAGGGGTAGTATCCTGCACTCTCCAGAGGCATGTTTGTTGATAAGGTTGAGTGATAAGAATTCCACCTTTCTCTCTTACTTTTCTGCCTTGCCTCATTTCTCTCTGTGTGAATGTGGATATTGTTATGTCACTTTTCCACCACCCTTGTGATTCAGTATTCAAAGCCCTCAGAGTCTCTTTTCAAATTGGCAATATGCCTCTGAATTTTAATTTTTGTCATCTTCCCACAAAATACATGATTTTTTTCCCTCTTCTGGGCTGGATGCTACTTTCAAATTAAGACCAGAGTTCTGTCATTATAGAAAGCAAACTGAATCAGATAGGAATAGGACTCTTGAAACCTTACTCATCTCTTTCTTACTATTCTGTGCACACTCAGAAGAATTGGTCCTTTTGGCTGGGTACAAGTTACTATACAAATGATGGAAACTCTGTTCTTTTTGCAGAGGAAAGGCAGGATACATGTTTTTCACTAGGGCAGCTTCAGGTGGCACAGATATAGGAATGCAACTTGTCTCCTAATAAAGGAAAATTTCATGAGAACATTGAAAAATTAGCATCACTAATCTCTGTGAATCCTTCAGATAGGGAAAAGGAGTCTAAACACTCTTTCATATCATTCATAAGCACTCATTGACGAAAAGGAATGCCAAGAGACATAGAACAATCAGGAATTCCCCCTTCTATAAGGTAAAATGAACTAGAGTTGATTGGAATCATCACACAAGCTAACACTTTGTGTTGGTCACCTATTGCTGCATAACAAACCACTCTAAAACAACCGGTTTATTATACTCATGGTTCTGAATTCAGACAGAACAAAATAAGGATCAATTTTCTCTGCTGTAAAATATCTAGAACCTCACCTGGAAGGGTTGTAAATTTAAGGTTGAATTGATGGCTAGGGCTGGAGTAATATGTGGAATCATGCCTTTTTAACTTCTATATTTGTGATGCTTTGACATCTTGAACCCTTCCTGATACTGCCCCTCTTAGCTCAGAACTAGAGATAGCAGACACTGGTTCCGCCCCAAAGTGCCCCTTTCATATGCAAACTAACCAATCCAGAGTCCATAGTCCAACCCCCTGGTTTATCAAATTCTCACCTCAGGCATGATATAGAGTATCAGACAACTAGAGACAATCTTTATACTTCTGAACCCACCATTCTGAGTGAATTGTTCCAACTGGCCAATCCTAAACCTGCTTAGCCTGCCTTATATGTTCCTTCCGCAGAAACCATCATAAAAGTTCTTTCTCCCATTTCCCCCTCACTCCCTCGGCCACCTGAGCAACTCTGATGCTTCCCCATATAGCCTGCAAGGAGCATGGTATGACCACACCTCCTGTTTCTATGGATTCCTGAGTTTAAACTTCTTCCCTGATGACGGTCATTTCCATGTCTGTGTGTCTTAGCAGACTTGGTTAAAACAAATCCTGCATACGTTTTAAAGCAATCTGAATGTGGCTTCACTTAAAAGTCTAGAGGTTGATATTGGCTCTGGATCAGAATATCTTGCCCATGGACCCTCTATGGTTGTAATGCATGTGCCAGTTTGGATTTTCTCTCAGCATGGTGGCTGAGTACCTAGAGCAAGCTTCTTTGGAGAACAAGGCAGAAGTATATGACATTTTATGATCTAGCCATGAAAGTAACACAGCTTCACTTCTGGATCATGTTGCCACTTCTGGCTGAATGGGACACAAGGTCCACACAGGTGGAGTGTTCAAGTGGAGGGAACATAGGTTCTATTACTAAATGAGAAAAGTATCAGATTACATTGAAAAAGGAAGAAAGAGAGATATGATAGTGATCCATCTTTAGAAAATAGAGTCTACCCCAAGGCTTTCACTCCATATATCTTACCTGAGAAGTAATGGAGGCCATATTAATGGGAGAATAGAAAGGATTACTACACATTAGAAGCATGTGAGACCTAATATATCTTGATTAAGAACTCTGGAGTCCAGAAAGACTTGAATTTAAATTCTGGCTCTTCTAACTGTGTGCCACTGGGAATCAAGTCACAATTCTTGGAACCAAGTTCTAGCCCTACTGTTAACTAGCCAACCACCTGGTTTCTTTATTTGTAAGATATAATCAATAATCACTTCCCTGTCCTCTATCCTTGAATGAACTTTGAATCCGGATATAATTCATAAATGGTTCCATAACTGTTTTATAATTATGCTAATGCATCCTGTCATGGGAATCTTGGTACAACAGGGTCAACAAGGCAGAAGCAGTACAGGTGAGACCCCAGAACTTATACTGACACTGACCTGGTACCAGGAGCTGTGCTGAGCTCTTCACTGGATTCAGATTAACTGTGGGTGCCATTCTTATTCACAGTCATATTTTAGATGGGTGAGTTGGGTCATGCAGAATAACTTACTGAAGACTACACAGCCATTGGGGGATAGAGTCTGGATTGATATTATTAATCTCACTTCACAGCAAGAAATTGGAAGGTCACACAGCTAGTAAGGGGAAGAGCCTAGAGTCTCTGTTTCATTTTCACTGTTCTTTGCCAACTTAAGTATGGTACAAGAGCCAGAGTACTGGCTTTTATCCATTCTACCCCAAGAATTAGAGATATCTGCATTTGATTGTTAAATTTGGGAGACTTGCATGAGTGACTTCAGTGTCCTTCAGAGTTTCATCATCAGCCTGTTTAAGGATACAGGAGTTAGAACAATATTCCTAGAAGTGAATTTTTCATCATGGAGCACACCAGTCAACATGGACTACACTTCAACAACAAAAATAGACTGTATGGGGATTTGTCCCCGTCTTCATTTTAAATGGGCCCTCTCAGCCTTTAGCAGAGAATTTACTCTTTCTGCCAGAAAGGCATCGTGTATCCCCCATGAAAAAAATCCTAACATGACTAGAACTTGTTTTCAACCAACATACAAATGCTCTGTGTTCCAGAGTATATGTCATTTGTTTGAATCTTTGAAGACATCTCCCCATGGGGAGAATGTTATAATTTCTAAATAGAGCTACCAAGAATGCATCTACCTCCCCTAGTACCATCTGGATACACTATGGAAAAATGCTTTTCAGACTTCCAACTGGTTGTTGACTCTATGGTTCCATTACAGAGAGTCCTTCCCCCATTATGTCAATCATTGCAGCGTGTTACATTAAATTTGAACTTTCCTATCGTCCATGCACAGTACAGATCACTTACAGATCACTCACAAAATCTGAGGATATATGGTTTAGAAGGAAACTTACAAGCCTTGATGGTGCAAGTGTCAGGGGCTGTCTCTAAGTAGGACTAGATTGTCATGTGTTACGATGACAATCATTGCCTCAAGTGTTGAAGATGCTGGGTGTTTTTCATAAATATGAAGATCTGTGTAACATAATAATTTTACAAAATGATGACATTATTGCAGTTTAACATAATAAGCAAACTTCATGAAAAGTAATATCCTCCATTTAAAAAAATCAACAGGGGTTGATCAATAGGACAATCAACAATAATGTCCTCCATTTAAAAAAAATTAAAGATGAAGTTTAAAAGAATCAACTTCATGAAAATAATGTCCTCCATTTAAAAAATCAACAAAAAAATCAATCTACAAATCAAAATATAGAATTGTAATGTCAGCTAATCAGCTATGTCACCTGGCGTGACAAATCTGGTCATGTTGCCTACACGTAGTCTGATTTCAAAAATAATTTTAAAAATATCTTTTATTGTCAGCAGTGAAATAACTTTGGAAGAGGTGATTTTTAGTTGAACTCAAAGCTTATTTAAAATTCCATGTGCATGTTTCCTGAGAAAATTGCTGACTAATGCAATTTCCCTCTGTTTGCTGGGCTCTTTTGTTGGCTTCCATTATAATCAGAAAAATGTGAAGGATTTGCATTGATAGCATCACCGCAAAATATGATCTACTGATTTCATTATGTCTTGGTGGTACATCATACTCTGTAGTGTTGGTTTGTCTTATGGACCTTAAATTGTAGGTCTGGCCTTTTGTGTAACTGCATCATTGCAGGGCTTCATGTGGTGTACAAGTCAGTGGATGTAAAATGCCTTTCTACATTCTCAGCCTTGCTAAGCCCTGGAATTTTGCAGAAAGCTTAGTAAAAACACCAGCTCATACTATTTACAACTTAAGGGATGCTGGGATCCCCTAATAATGGGGCATACAATGGAGGATGGCTGTAAAATGGACAAAGTGCAGACATTCTTTGTTAGTTCTTCTTTGGTGATCTCATTAGAAAGTAAAATCTGAGCAATGACCATGTCTTATGTATAGCTGTAGGGTCACACCTCTGAAGTGAAGTAAGTGAATAATGTGAAATAAGTCCTGCACATAGAAATGTGGTGTCTCTGTTTCAATGATGCCTTCCCCTGCAGCTAACACTGTCATCCCAGGCCCCAGATGAGCAAGTCAACAGATATTTCTGCTGGGTAAAGAGAAACTTTAGTGTCTGTGACTAGTTTGCCAACATTTTGGGGTCCTGCCCACTTAATTCCCTTCCAGTAAATTTTAAATACAAAAACTCTGATAAGCAACTGCCTTGGAAAGACCAGATAAACAGCTGTGCTTCACCAGCTCCTGTGGAAATTCTCATTTTGCATGCTCATTCCACCCTTCTAAACTATAAATTCTTCAAGGATGAAGAATTTGGGTGCCTCCTGCCCAGCATACAGCAGGAGGTCAATAAATGATTCTTCAGGTGGCTTAATGTAATTTGGGAAATTTGATTTTTTAAAACTGGTTCTTCAATGATTTGTTTTTCTTTCATTTATTCAACAAACATTTATTGAGAACATAACTAATCATCAGGTAAATGCAAATCACAATGACAATGAGCTATCATTTCACACCTGTTAGGATGACTATCATAAAAAAATAAAAAAACAAAAAAGGAAAATGAGATAATAAGTGTTGGCAAGGATGTAGAGAAAAGGGAATGCTGTGCACTGCTGGTAGGAATGTAAACTGATACAGCCATCATGAAAAAATGGTATGGAGGGTCCTCAAAACTACTGTATTATTCAGCAATGCCATTTGGGACATATATCCCAAGGAATGGAAGTCAGGATCTTAAAGAGATACCTGCAATATTATTCACAGTAGTCAAGATATAAAAACAACCTAGGTTTCCATCACTGGATGAATTGATAAAGAAACTGTGATATATATACATATATTGGAATATTATTCAACTTTTAAAGAGAAGAAAATCCTGCCTTTTGTAGCAAATGCATGGGCCTGAAAACACTGCTAAGTGAAATAAGCCAGACACAGAAAAAAAAATACTCTATGATCTCACTAATATGTAGAGTCTAAAATAATCAAAGTCATAAAAATAAAGGATAGAATGGTGGTTGCCAGGGCCTGGGGGTAGGGGTCTAATGGGAAGGTGATGGTCAAAGATTTTCAGTTATACAAGATAAATAAGTTCTGGAGATCCACTAGACAACATAGTGCCCAGGGAACAGTACTGTATTGTATACTTAAAATCTAAGATGGCAGATCTTATGTTAAATGTTCTTACCATGTACACATAAATAATAATAATATAAGGAGGTGGGAGGAAACTTTTGGAGGCGATTAACAGGTTTATGGCCTTGATGGTGGTGATGGTTTCATGTGTGTAGGGTATATATTTGCAAGCTCTTGAGTTGTATACAAATAGGTTTTACATGTCAATTATATCTCAAAAGTGATTTAAATAATAATAATAATATAATAATAATAATAAATGGATTAGGAGGGGAAAAATAAAAAACTTATTCTGTGCTAGGCTCCTAGGCTCCTGGCTAGACACTAAGGGTATAGTGATAAAAAGAATCTCTGCCCCAGTATTGGAATTCTGTGGATCCTCTGAAGAACTGACTAACTCATTAGAACTTAACTTCAAGTCTTCGACAACACAAAAGTACTTTTACTCGTCCTTAAAAGTAAAATGGTACAGGAAGAACACAGAAATGTTTTAATTTCTTTTAGTTATTCACTTTTCCTCAAGATAGGTGGGAAAACTTTCTGCTACTACATGAAATAATGAAATGAAATGAAATGAAATGAAATGAAATGAAATGAAATGAAATAAAACAAAATAAATAAAATAAAATGGCATTATGAGCAACCAACCAAAGTGCGTTGACTTTTCATACCCTGTGAACAGGTTCTCTCTTAACCTTTGGGTACTTGAAGCAAAAGTACACATGGAGGTCCACCCACTAAGTGTGTAAAGATTCAAAGTTATAAGTCAGGTGAACAAACTTCATTACAATTGGTTTTATTTTTCTACTTTGGCAAATATGTTTTCATAATGACTTGAAGGGCCAGGTCTAAATTTAGGTTCTCAGACTCCTTGGAGTTTGGAACCTGGACCATGGAGATGCATGTTGTTTCAGCCTGGGGCCACAGGCTGCTTCTTCCAGCTTGGGTACACTTACTCTGTGAGGGACCTTGTATGCCCATATGTGAACACCCTTGTCCATCATGCTTCTAGGTTCTGGTGGCCTGTACCACCCCCTTTCCCTCTATACAGCTGCTATTTGGTTCCCTGTTCTAAGAATGCAGGTAGAGCTGGTGGGGCTGCAGGTGAATATGAAACTGAGGCTTGCAAGGTTTGCAAGAGCCTGGAGAAGGAGTCACCACATACTCTGCAAAGCCACAGGGGAAAACACCAGAGTGGCCAGGAAGCAGAATATAGAAGTGAAAAGGAGAGCTTAAACTAACCATGGCCTTTATTGAAGTTTTCTCAGGAAAGGCAAGTCAGGACCAGGTAAGCAGTTTGGGATTGGTTAGTTTGAATAATTTCCAAGGGCTCTAAGCTATAGAAATGGTCTCTAGTCACCTGGCACCTGACCCTGGGATGATTTAGGGCATAGTGTGTAAGAGTTAGATAAGGAAGTATTTGGAGTATAAACTTAGGATTGATTGGTTTGCTTGTCAAAGGCATGCTCCCAGCTGGGCCCTTTGTTATCTCTAGGAACTGGCTAGCCTCAAGAGAGATTGTCTCTCTAGATGTCAAAATATCATAATATACAGAATATTAAAAAAAATTAAATGACATCCAACACATGATGTATTGGGCCTAGAGTACATAATATTGCACAGTCCACCTTCCAGAAGATGGTTCTGGGGAAGAGACCAGAAGCACAAGCCTGAGCTATGGACTTGGGTATGTTTAAGCAGGCAGTTCTGGGACCTCAAAGGTAGAGCAGAGTCTGGAAGGTCTTGGGCCCCATATGGGCACATTCCCTTGTCCCTGTGAAAAGGCATGTCCTTGGAGGGGTCTCAGCAGAAGACCTCTAAAGCATGAAGCTCTTCTTTCTCTATTCTAAGGGAAGTCTCCCTGTAATAGTGGTCTTTATGTTTAAAAATCAGCAGAAAACTGATATTTTTCAACAGAGCCATATATGAGACTCTAATATGTGAAACAGGTAAGAGAAAGGTACTCGTTGATATCAGTACTAGAAGCTCAAAATGAGCCCTGATTGGGTTTCTTCCCTGAGTCCACATTCTGCCTTCTGTCTTCCCTTTCTGTGTCTTTCCCTACATTCTTACTCCCACCCCATTCCCATACTTAATGCCAGATGTGTCTTTGTGGAACGCTAGGGCTCTGTCTTTGGATTAGATCGGTGGTTCTGACACTTGAGCAGAAATCAGAATCTACTGGAGGGCTAATGAAAATGCATATGGCTGCCCTCCCCACCCCTGAGTTTCCATTTCAGAAACTCTGGGATCGAGCCTGAGAATTTGCATTTCTAATAAATCCATAGACTGTGATGGGGCTGCTGATCCAGAGACCAGATTTTGAGGACCACTGGGTCAGTAATGACTCAGAATCCAGCTAGTGCTAATTCTCACTCAAACTTTTGGAGCTTGTCTTTCACTGGACCCATCCAAATGGTGCCTATTGTTTAGATGCCATGCAGAAATAATGTAATAGGAAAGTGCTGTCTTGGGGAAACTGCAAGGTCTGCTACTTAGGTAGTATTTGACATAACATTTTTCTCATCATCTTGTTTCTGGACCCCAGTGACAGTGGGAGCTGATGTACAAATGGTTACGTGTAGCTGTTGAGGAAGGCCACTACAGTCTGCGTTTAGAGTAAAACATCTGAAACAGCTGTTTAAATAAATTATTTTGATACTGGGGAAGAAAGTCTTCAAGATGAAATGCACTTGAACAGAGAGAAATGTTTTTTTTTGTCACTGCTTTTTAAGTCAAGAAAGGAGACTAATTTGTTTTATGGGGAACTGGCTGAATTTCAAAATCTTGTCAATGATACGTGAAAATTTTCTTTTTAGCAATGTTTTATATTCCATCAATTCATTGAAAAATGTTATAATTATATTTTACTTTCATATTGTTGAGAACAACTTGGGGTCTGAATCGTGTATCTCTAGCTCATAGTCTCAATTTTGAACTGTTAATGTGTTCCATTTAAACAATATTCTTGTTAATTAACAATCCAATTTCCAGATACTTATGTTCTGTAAGAGTTATTACTTAACGTTTAATTTGCTTTAGTTAAGTATTATTTTTCTATTAGATAAACGTATTGTTTTGGCCAGCAATTACATTTTTAAAGTGCAATGTATTGGGGAATCCTGGGTGGCTTAGTGGTTTGGCGCCTGCATTTGGCCCAGGGCGTGATCCTGGAGTCCCAGGATCGAGTCCCACATCAGGCTCCCTGCATGGAGCCTGCTTCTCCTTCTGCCTGTGTCTCTGCTTCTCTCTCTGTCTGTGTCTCTCATGAATAGATAAATAAAATCTTTTTTTTTTTTTTTAAGAAAGAAATAGCAGAAGCAACTTATTTGAATAAAAAAAATAAAAACACATATCGTGTGCCAGGACAAAGGCAGAGCTGCATCCTCATGGCTGACCCAGAAGGCCAATTGAGGATGAAGGTACTGGTTAGAAAGCACCCCCAAGGCAGCCGGTCAGGCCCTCTACAGCTCTGTATTTCTAAGGAGCCTAAGTTAAATCAGATGATAGGGCTGGTTTACCTGACATAAGCCCCCAAACTGAAAGAGACACAGGAAGATTCTCTTGCTGTACAGGGTCTAAACATGGAATTGGGGTACCTGGGTGGCTCAGTCAGTTAAGTATCTGCCTTCGACTCATATCATGATAGCCAGAATCCTGTGGTCCAGTCCCGCATCAGGCTCCCTGCTCATCTGGAGTCTGCTTCTCCCTCTCTGTCTGCCCCTCCCCCTACTTGTGTTTTCTCTGTGTGTGTGTGTCTTCGAAATAAATAAATAAACAAACAAACAAATAAATAAAATCTTTAAAAAATAAGCTAGGAATAAAGGGAAAGAGGAGTAAGATGGTGTTGTGGGAAAAATTATGCCCCACTGACCCCACCCCACTCAGTACTTCAGAATGTGAATGCATTTGGAGAAAGGATCTTTAGAGAGGTTTTTCAGTTACAATGAGGTGAATTAGGTTGGGTCCTAATCCAATAAGGGTGGTGCTTTTGTTAGAAGAAGAGACTGGGACATAGATACAGAGGGAAGACTGCGTGGAGATGCAGGGAGAAGATGGCATCTATCTACAAGCTAAAGAAAGCTCTCAGGAGAAACAACTCTGCCAACACCTTGATCTTGCACTTGCAGTTTCCAAAAACTTTGAGAAAGTAATTTTCTGATATTCAGCTACCCAGTCCTGCAGCACTTTGTTAATGGCAGCTCTAGAAACGAATACAGATGGGTATCCTAGAGGTTGTGTTTTAGGGATGAAATATTCTATGTTCCTTCCTTGCTTGCTGAGGAGAGCATGCCCCCCCCCCAGGCCCCTCCTGTAGTGCTTGTCTGTTTATGACCTTCTGGCTTTTGTCATATCATCCCTGTGATGCCAGCGTGCCCTAAATATGCCCTGCTTCCCCTCTGACTTCTCTGCCCACTCCATGGTGTATTTGGTGGGCCCACGGCAGTGCAGAGTACACTGGAATCAAAATGATACTTTAAGAAGCAGATTCTTAGACTTTTACACAAAGATTCTGATTCAATAGGCCTGCAGTGAGGTTCTGCATTTTTAGCAACCACCTTGGCTGATTCTGCAGGAGATCCAGGGGAACTACCCTTGATTAAAAACTGCCCTAGACCACACAGCAAAAGGGAAAACTTAATCCTAGAAATTATCCAATTATCCAGAAAAACAAAAACAGAAACAAATGGGGCATTCTGGTATACTTTTATTAGATTTTTATTGTTTCACTTATGCTTAAAATCATTCCATTGCACTTAGAATAAACTCCGCAGTCTTTGCCATGACCAAGGAAGCTCTGCAGAAGAGTCTACACCCAAACACCCTAATCATGAAGTGATATCATCCCTGTGGAATCAAGAAGGCAGCCTTTTCTGACTTCCAATCCTTTGCCACATATGTTCCCTCCGTCTAGAATGCTTTTCCTTTCCAGCCAAATTCCACTTACCCCATAATTTAGCTTAAGTGTCATTTCCTCCCACCTAATCATTTCCCCTATTCTTCTCTCTCACAGCACTCTTAATCTTTTCCTCCATAGTAGGTGTCATAACTTACACTTGTGTATTTATTTGCGCAATCGATACTTTACTTCTTGACTCCCTTCCCCCAAGCCCGCCCCCATGGCCTATAAACTCTACAGGGCTTTCTCTTGTGTGGGTTCATCACTGTCATCCAGCACTTAGTAACGTGTCTGGCACAAGATAAAAGCTATGTGAGTGTTTGCTGAATGGAGACAGGAAGGAATATGTGCTGAAAACCCCAGGGAGCTTGAGCAAGGGTTTTGGAGGTTGTCACATCCCTTGGAAGGAAATGTGATTCCCATCCCCACCTCATGTCCATCTTGAAAGGTGTCCTTCTCATCATTTCTGATGATGTGTATTTTCAAATTCCCTTTCCCTCCTCCTCAGAGCTGTCTGACCTGGGCAAAGGCTAGCTGAAGGGCTTACGGGAAGTCAGTTACCCAGTAGAAATGGGAACCGAAAGTAGCCTTGTCCAGTGTTTGATACATCTGGGCACATTGCCGAGATTTTTGACAAGATAAATGACTTAATGATTTCCACCAATTCTCATTCCAAGTCAGTGGGATTGATAGAGAGATGGTCAAAGCAGCTTTTGAATTGAAATCAATACTATTTAATATCTAAATTTCATTTCAAAATGTGACTAAGGATAAGCTAGTGGATTTTTGTTAGACATAGAATTATTTTTAAAATAATGATCCTCAGGGCCCCATAGATTTTCCAATTACTATTATGGGGGGGGGACCTGCTGCAGATGACCCCACAAGCTCTTGCCTTGATTTGCATATTAAAGATGTTTTGATATTTTTCAAGTGGAAGATCAAAGCATTAAGGCTCCATTAGTCACTATATTAGGAACAAAGATAGAAACATAGATTTTGTTTTAATTTGAAAGCAAGCGGCCTTATCTTATATTTCATGTTATTAGGGTCTCAGGGAAGTACATTTATGTTTTGCATGCTTAAATAGATTAAGAAAGAGGAAGATTAAGCAATTCTCTTGAATTAATATCTTCAGAGAATAAATAAATGGAAAGCATCTTAATTAGTTATGCCAGTCCTTATTTCAGGGTAAGATGCTATTTGATATTCATAGCTAGAGGCAAAGCATTTAAAAAAAAACACACAAATAGGTGTAGTTCTTAAACATAATATTTGTGTTTTGGGGTAACTCTTATTCAAAGTGTATCCAATAGTTATAACTTGCTCCTTTCTATAATAGCACTGTTGCAACTCTGTTAATACTTCTACTACTGGGGCACCTGGGTGATGGTTAAGCAGTGAAGCATCTGCCTTCAGCTCAGGTCATGATCCCAGGACCCTGGGATCCAGCCCCATGTCAGGCTCCCTGAGCCTGCTTCTCCCTTCCCTCTGCCTGGCACTCCCCCTGCTTGTGCATGCTCTCTCCCTCTCTTTATTTCAAATATATAAAATCTTAAAAAAAATACTACTTCCACTACTGCTATTACTACTACTACCATTGCCACCACCATCACTTCTACTATTAGTAATCCTGGTGCTATTACTACTATTAATGATCATGGTAATTTAATCCCCGCAATTTACTTAACAACTGCAGTGTTCCTAGTCTTAATGTGTGTTTGTATAGATACAACAACCCATAAGGTAAGTCCTTATGCACTCCAAGAAAGTGGCAGAAAGAGGTAGTAATTAGCTCAAGGTCACCCAGGCAGTGAATGGTGGAACCCCAACTCATGCCCAGATCAGCTTCAGTAAAAAGCTCAAGCTCCTTCAAGTCCTGCATGCTATCTTTAATAGAAAAGACAAATAACAACACTTATATAAAGTTTGGTGTTTCATCTTCCTTTATCCTTTTTGTCATGCTACCTTTTCAAAGGACTTTGAACCATTTTTATGTAATACAAACGCTCTAAAAGCTGGTGAATGAACCTACCCCTTAAGCTAAAATACATATATTCTTGGCTCCAGCCGACTTGAATTAATCCCTGTTTCCCAGATTATGGCCATTCCTGCTTCTGGTTCTGGCAGCACTTGTGGCACACACCTGAACAGAGATAAAGTGGAGGGATAACTGGAGCATTAGGGGAATCACAGCCTAGTTAGCTGGCATTCCATCCAGCAGTGAGCCTAAACTGACAGGTGGGAGCAGCAGCCCTGAAGTCGGCTACATAGAAAGTGGAGCCACTTTAGGCATAAAGCTTCAAAGACCTCAAGATAAATCTGCAGAGCGGGGAATTCACAGGTAGATAATGGGAAATTGACTCCAGAGTTACAGCATTTCAGGAAGCAACTGACACTGAAGACATCTGAAACACTTGAGAAGGATCCCGATACATTCTTGGCATTGGCCGCATTCAGCCACTTGCCCTTCATCCTTCTTCTAATGGCCTCCTGATTGATCTTGCTTTCCAGCCTGCATTAGGGCAGTTTTGGCCTAGTCTATATTTCACTGAGGGTATTCTAACACAATTAAAGAAGCTCTCAAGGAAGGAAATCAAATCACACTAAAATAAAAATTAGGTAGCTTTCAAGAATAGTCTTCATTTTTCTCTTGTTGCTGTTTTTTTTGGGGGGGGAGGGGTTGTTTGTTATTTGTTTTTTGTTTTTATAATGTTCAGGGGCAGCTTCTCTGGTTCACAAAGCCTCTTAGACTCAGAGTCCAGGATGCATTATTGAGTGCCCTTCCCCACATTTTTTTCTGGGCTATTAAATGATACGATGGCATGGGCTATGGTGTCAGGTGGGCCTGGATTTGAACTCGAGCTTTTCCATTTATTGATGGCAAGTTACATAACCTCTTGTAGCTGTGAATTCCTCCTCTGTAAACCAGGGTAGGGATGATAAGTACTTCAGGTGGCTGTTGTGAAGATCAATTGAGAGAATGCAGATTTATCCCTTAGCACATCTCTAGCACAGAGTGAACATTCAGTCAATGTGATCTGCTATTATTATTATGTTGTTGTTATTGTTGGAATGAAGGATCCCTATTGATTGTGTGTAGGACCCAAGTTCATCCAGTGACTGCTAATATTTCACTCCGTTTTCTAAAGAAGGTCACTGGCAGCATTTCTATGTATTATGGCATTTTCTATCTTGGCATTGATTTTGAATTCAGAACCAAAATCAAAGTGACAAATCCCTTTAATTTTTTTTCCATTGGAGGTCAAAGCCTTTCTTTCATTCACTGACTTATTCAAGCAGGGTGGATAGTTACTGCATTCTCAGGGGCACTTGGAAGCTTGTTACAAATGAGTTGTCTGCTGGATTTAAACCTCTCTTGCTTTCAGGAAATGAAACTGCACCACTTTTCTGAGCCAGGCCATGTATCTAATCATTTACCATAGCTGAGAGCCAGAAAAAATTTGGTTCTGTTCACTTGATGCTAGAAAGGAGAAATCATTCTCCCTAACTTTTGCCACTCTGAGAAAAAATATAAACATATATTCCTAGATAGTCACCCTTCAATTTGAGTTGCATTCTACTTAATTGTAAGCTTTAAATGGAAATCTGTACCAGGGTGTCATTTAACATTCTTCCAGCTAAGGGGTTCTAGAACTTGTTGGCATATTTGGATTGGGGGAGTCTGATACCCTCCCCAAAGGAGTCAAGGGCTCTAAGACCTTCTCTTGGATTCTTGGCTGTCCTGGGGGAATCCAGGAAGGCTGTTCTTTTTTCTTCTTAGTTTCAATAAGTCATTTTTTTTCCTATTTCTGCTCAACCTTTGTCTCTTTCAGGGCTGATACTTTGCAGGTGCATGCTGATCCAGCTATACATTTTTAGATCTATTGAAATAGTCTCACAGTGTTTGATCAATAGCCTCTATTCTAAGAACCCACCCCATTCAAGTGCCCCTTCTATTGCCTGCCCTGATCTCTTTCCCAGAATCCCCTGCTCCCCCCTTCAATACTTTAACTAAAATGATGACCGCTGGCATGGCAGGAGACCTCCAGACCCTGCTTCAGCTCTGCAGCACCAGCTCCATTCTGCTTTGTATGTTCTCTTGCCATATGGAGCGGTACATAGGTGGATTATACCCCACACCTGTTTCTTCTTTCATGAAGACCTTTGGCCTATTAAATCTTGGGTCCAAATTCTTAGCAAGGTAGGATTTCTGTCTCCTTTGTTGGGAAGCAGGGTGGGCTTAGTCTTTAAACCCTCCTAGGAGGTAAAATATTTCATTTCTCCTTTCTAGTGCAGCAAAGAACAAAGCAGTTAAGTTTTCATATTAAAGTTTTCTGAACTTCCTTTGAAATTCTGTCGGAGGAGCTTGTTTGTTTTCTACTAAAGTGATCTGCTTCTCACTAAGCCTCTACTCTGGCAGAGTAGTGGAACAGAATCATTAAAGCACTGTTGTATTAAAATTGGAGGAGTTTGGTTATTGTCAGAACTGGGACAAGAATAGAGTTCTAGAAGTGGTACATCATATGACAAACTTCATCTGCAAACAGTCAGCAAATAGGTAAGCCATGCTAGTAAAACCACAAATTCAAGTGGGCAGGCGTGTAAGGGACTTGCCCAAAAAAGAAATTGGTACAAATCTTTGAGGAGCATGCAAAAAGGGTAAGAGTGGGGAGTAGGTCCTTTCAATATGTCATATTAGAACATTATTTAATGGGCCACCCCATGGGCTTTTGAATTATCCAAGGGAATGGTACTTTTGTTTGAGCTGTCATTCATATTTGATTAAAAGGTCAGGCGTGGTGAAGTTATGCGATAAATGATAGATATTTGTTCAGGAGAGATGGTTTCTATCTCCCAAGGTGATGATCCAACTGCTCTCTAGGACATAAACCAGTTTCGCACCTTTTTAAAAAATTAATTTATTCGAGTGAGTGTGAGAGAGAACAAGCATGCTCATGTATGCACAAGCAGGGGGAGGGGCAGAGGGAGAGGAAAAAAATCTCAAGCAGACTCCCTGCTGAGTGCAGAGCCCTATGCTGGGCTGGATCCCAGGACCCTGAGATCATGACCTGAGCCAAAATTGAGAGTCAGATGCTTAATTGACTGAGCCACCCAGGTGCTCTCCAGTTTTGTATCTTTAACAATGTTATTCCAAGTTTTAATTTTTTCAAAATAATGGTAAATACCCTATTTCTCCAATGGTCTTTGGGCCGCTTACCCAGAAGATCATTTCTTAGGACTGCCATAACAAATTACTACAACTTGGGTGGCTTAACGCAACAGAACTTTATTGTGTTATGCTCTGAAGTCCAAAATCATGTTCTCATTGTCTCAAATCAGGGTGTCAACAGAGTCACGCTCCCTCTGAAACCTGTCAAGAAGGTTTTTCTTGCTTCTTGCTGGCTTCTGGTGGGTGCCCAGCAGTCCTTGGTGTTTCTTGGCTTGAGCTCTATCACTCCATCCTTTGCTTCCATTGTTACTTGGCATTCTATCTGTGCTCTCAGAGTGTTTCCTTAGAAGGACAGTAGTCACAGTGGATTAAGGGCTCCCCTACTCCAGTGTGGTCTCACTTCAGCTAATTATATCTGCAATGACCCTATTTCCCAGTAAGGTACTTAGGGTTTGGACTTCAATATATCATTTTGTGGGAAAGGACCCATAGCCACCATCTTGTTTGTCCTCTCATTAATGAATTAAATGATGTCTTTAGTATATGTTAATTCTATGTTTATATGAGAATCATGTTTAACATTTTGGAAACTATACCTTGACCATCTTTGGAGGTTAGTAAGAATGTTGGAATGAAGGGCAGATATGAGATCAGCCTGAAACTCTTGTGGATATTGGATCTTGACCAGTGACTGGAAAGAAGGAAGAGATGTTTCCAACCCCACAGTCAGGTCTGTTCAGCAGAAAGTAGAAGATGTGTCCCCTGATACCACATATATCTTCTTTCCTATAGCACCCTTGTAAACATGAGGAAGGCTCATTAATACCATTACTAGATTACTACATGAGTTTTATTGTGGGATATTTATGTTTGTGGACTTTTCCACAGGTAAAATGACCTTGTGGGTCCCAAACCAATAAAATTCATAAAATGTAATGCCTTACCAAATTGTCCAGCCTCTCAGCCCTCCAGTTGCCGTGGCTGGGCATGCTGACATAGCTCGATCTCTGTCATTCTACATAGCTGTACATATGCAAGATCTTAGCCAAGTACCCCAGGCTGTTTTCCTGCTGCTGGGCTGCACTTCTTATAGCTCAATTTAGTCCTTGGCCTCCTAGCTCAGATCCTTGGGTATGTTCATCCTTGTGTTCTTTGGCTCCTATGGCTTGGTCTCATATTCCCTGCTCCCAGACCTCCTGGATATTCATTGCTAGTAAAGTGTCCAGAGACACGCTAGAGACACAATAACTATTTGAATAGAGGAACAAGCAGGTTATGGTTGAGTTGACCCAAATGCTGCCAATAATCCGATTGCTTCTTCAGACTCTTATCTTTGACACAAATCTTTAAGAATTGCCAGCTTCTCCTTGGCAGGCTTTTATTGCTCTCTTGAACTAAACTGGCCCAGTCTGTCCTCTGAGTTCTGGCTCTGACACCTCTTTGAACTTTGGAATCACAGTCTATTCATAGGCTAACAACTGTCTACATTGTTAATCCATTAGCTTTGAAATGAACATCCTCAGGCTTCTCAAACTAGGAATGCATATTTGTAGAAAGCCAAGAATCAGCAGAGTCTAAAAGGCCGGTTTTCCTTACAGACTCAAGCAAGTTTGGCAAATTTTCCTCTTAATGATTTTGGTTTGCTTAAGTTCAAATATTTTACTCTTTGGTCCACTTAGAAGCTTGATGACTTAGTTAATTAGACCCACATATATTATTATAGACTCTGAGAGAGATTTAATTAGAATGTGCTAATGTGTAAACTCAAATGTGCACCAATGGTTTCTTAATTTTCCCCAAGTTTAGATGAAATGAATTACTGGTATTTACCATAACTTTGGGGGTGTTGTACAAATTCTATGTAAAGTAGCAATTAGATTCTCTGTTTATTACATACTATATTAATCTTCAGGTTAAGATTTAACAGTTGGAAGTCTCATATAGTAATTATTTTGTGGCTTTTGACAAACTAAATATTTACGAATTATAATTTAGTGTGAGAATATACCCTGTAGCTGTTAGCATGTCAAAACATGTTAGGCAGCTCTTACAACTTGTTTGTTAGTGTTAAAATCCAGTTAATGTATAAATTAACTTTAAATATGTTTTGTCTTGTAACAATCAAATGTGTAACTGAAAAAAATTTTTCAGACTGTTGATGTCTAATGAGTCTAAGTGATTTAGTATCAAGCCAACTGTAGCTTTAGTCTTTAATAATAATTGCTTCAATTGTTAAGTTATTACTATTACCATGTAGGAATTTGACAAGCATTGTGCTAAGTGCTGTACCTACATCATCTCATTTAATCTTTGGCATAAACTTGGGATGGAAGTACAAATTTAATACCTATTTTATAGCTTAGGAGACTGAGGCTTTGTGAAGTTAATTTAATAATCTAAGTAGCTTGCTGCTCTCAGGGAGATGGTTCAAAACAAAGCCTGGTCTTGAACCCAGAGTTTCCTGATACCAAATCTCATGTTCTCTTTTTTTAAGATTTTAAAAAATTTACTTATTTGAGAGGGAGAGAGAGAAAGCACAAGCAGGGGGAGCAGCAAGCAGAGGGAGAAGCAGACTTCCCACTGAGCAGGGAGCCCAATGAGTTATGGGGCTTGATCCCAGGACCCTTAATCTAGATCATTTCATGGCCTAGGGTTTCCATTAGATTAGATATTTAGTTAATAGTTTCCTCAGCTAACCAGTAATGGAGCTGATCTCTCCTGGATTGTAGTGTTCTGTATCTTGTCACCTTGTCCCACATTTCTCTTTCTCAGATAGCGCCAGGAGGTAGGAGTTGAGGGAGTGGCCTCATTCAGTACTCAAATTTTAAGATGCTTACAAATCACCTGGGATCTTATTTAAATGTATTAAATAGGTCAGTAGGTATGAGGCATGCCTGAGATTTGCATTTCTCATAAGCTCTCAGGTGATACAATAGGTCCCTGGACCATACTTTGAGTAGCAATGACTTAGGATGACTGAATGCAGGTTAGGTCAAGTAGAGGTTCTCTGTCCCCTTGGTCTCTGAGGCAGAATTCCTCATTTACCAGTTTCTGTAATGGATTTGGTATTAAAGTCACTTACCTGGGCTTGGTGTTAGTCTTTGGTTGGTGTAATTTGTATCCTGGTCTCTCTTGCCTTGGTAAAGAGCTCATGAAGCTTTATGACTGGATGAGCCCCTGTTGGCTCTTCTTTGCTAAGGATTCCCAGCTCTCCGTGCTGCCTCATATCAACTCACTCTTGCCTGAAACAGCAGGCATTTTGCCCTCTCACTGACTCTCAACTTAGAGTCCATGCCACTAGAGAACTGAAAGTAGTTTGGTAAATTAAACCTTCCATCTGAGCACAATGAACCACATGTTTAATTTGATGTAACTATATTTCAGGATTTTAGAGGGCATTTACAAGGGACCTCTTTCAAGGGCATCATATTAGGCGGGAGTCCCAGAGCCCCCTGTCCCCACCACCTTGCACAGATCTCAACTTACCTGAAATACTACCACACCTCAAAGTACAGAATCAGATAGCTACAGCAAAGACTGTCCCATAAAGCAAAATATTCACTACATGGACTTTTAAAGAAAAAGTGCCTATTCTGATCCATACCATGAGGGGTATGGATAGGTTGAGTTCTCTAGAGGTAGTGTTTGATATACTACTTGAGAACTCATCTGCATAATTATATTTTTACATGTAAAATCTAAATAATAATTAGATCATTCTCTGCATTATTTTTTCTGTAAATCTGGATTTCTCAGCAGGCAATTGCTTTAGACTGATGAGTACAAAGGTCATATACATAGGAAGGCAGAAGACAAAAGCACATTAATAACTTTTAAAATATTGCCCCCATTTATAATAAACTCTAGCTCTATCCCTAGGAAGGTTCCATTCTAATGTAGATATAAAAACATATCCCTCTCAAATATATTTAACCTTATAAGGAGGTGGAGCTTAATTATTTAGTGTTTATTGAATACCACATTAGGAACTTGAGAGAGGAGAGAGATGACACCATCAACTGTATATGTTATAAAGACCATATATATTGCCTACTTTTATTCATACATTTGTGTCTGATTTCTATTTGCTCCTTTTTACCATGGTTCTCCACCTGTTATATACTCTTTTAGCAGATAATCATGTTAAATCAAATAACACAGTAAAGATTATATCTATTATCTATAGAGAAAGAGCATTTTCCAGATCACTCAGTATACATGAAAGTTTATTTTTAATGGGTTTGTAGCATCCCTCATATATATGGCCATACATTTCTTTTCCATTGCCCAATAGCTGACATCTCTGTGTTTTTCATATGTTGCTGTCTTCCTTCATGTTTGATTTAAAATCAAAATGAGATTAGAAAATTTTAAGGCTATTAACATATATCAAAATTTATTCAAGAGACTTTGTGTCAACTTACTTTTATGTTACTGTGTTTAAAAGGGGGACACTGTGTTTTAGATTTTTGCCAATTTAATGATGGGACATTATATCACTATTGGTTAAGCTTTTATCAGCCATGACTGATAGGTTTTTTTTTTTCAATTTTTTTATTTGCCTTTATTTCTATTTATGATATTTCTTTTACAGACAGTAATCTGTTATTTCTGTGCCCGATGAACATTTTCCTTAATAGTTTTATCATTTGTCTCCCTTCTTTAAAAGACATTGCTCAGGGATTCCTGGGTGGCTCAGCAGTTAATCATCTGCCTTCGGCTCAGGGCGTGATCCTGGAGTCCCTGGATCGAGTCCCACATCAGGCTCCCTGCATGGAGCCTGCTTCTCCCTCTGCCTGTGTCTCAGCTTCTCTATTTCTCTGTATCATGGTAAATGAGAATACAGAGACTCACTGGTAAATGAGGAATTCTGCCTCAGAGACCAAGGGGACAGAGGACCTCTACTTGACCTAACTTGCATTCAGTCATCCTAAGTCATTGCTACTCAAAGTATGGTCCAGGGACCTATTGTATCACCTGAGAGCTTATGAGAAATGCAAATCTCAGGCATGCCTCATACCTACTGACCTATGCATCTCTGTGTCTCTCATAAATAAATAAAATTAAAAAAAAAAATAAAGACATTGCTCATTCTTAAGTTAGTTTTTCTTCAGCATTTTTCTTCCATTGCATGTGGATGTGTTTTCATTTGTTTCTGCTTACTTATTTGTACCTGACATATGTTTTGGTTATTTTATGAAATAAAGTCTACTTTGATTTTTTTTCTCAAATTGTTTTTCTAAATGCTGGAACAATTTTAGAAAATTGTTTTGGCTTTACGTATTGGAAGTGTGAATCCTTTGCCAAGAGATAGAAATTCCAACTTTAACATATGTATTTATGGCATCTTTTGGGGGGCTGTTAGGTCTCTTTCTTTGATCTATTTTTCAATCCTTGAAGTAGTACAAGACTAATATTTTAGAACTTTATAATGGGATTCAATACTGGTAGAGCATAACTCTCCTTGTTACTCTACTCTTTCAAAGCTTCCCTAGCTTGTCTTACTATTTATTCCTTCAAGTGAAATGTAGAATCTTTTTTTTTATTTTAAATCATTTTAAATATCTAGAAAGTTACAAGAATAGTACAAAGAAGTGTATGCCTTTTCCCCAGATTCAGTTGTTTTTAGCACTTTCCCTTTTGCTTTATTACCCACAAGCTTATGTTATTATTTTTTCATTTGAGAAAATGATGTGATTTATGATTTATATTTTTCACTTAAGGTGGATTATGTATATTACACCCCTTAATATTACAGTGTTTACTTTCTAAGAACCAGAATATTCTTTTATAACCATAGTATATAATTTATCAACTTTAGGAAATTTCATACACAATGTTTTTATCTTATGTAGACTCCATATTTCAGATTTGTCCCAAACTGTCTGATATTGTCCCAATAATCTCCTTTATCACATTTTTTTCCTCCAGTAGAGAATGTAGTCTGGACTATTAACATTTGTTCTGTCAGCTTAGTCTCCTTCAGTCTAGAACAGTCCTTCAGTCTTTCTTTGGCTTTCATGAAATTGACATTTTTTGATTAACACAGGTCAGTCATTTTCTATAGTGTTCTGCATTTGTGGTTTGAAGATGGTTGTTTGTAAGAAAGATTCATGTTATGCATTTCTCATCAGAATACTATGTAAGTAATGTGTTTCTTCCAGAATGTTACACCAAGGGCATTTAATGAGCATTTGCCCTATCTGGATAATGTTGATGGTGGCGTCAGGCAGGGTATCATCCATTTCTCCACTACATGTTCGGTACTTTTCACCTTGCAACTAGGAAGCATTCTTCAAGGGGACACTTCAAAATATTTATCCTTGATGATGCTGGTCTGAACAAAACCTTCACTTGGATGCCAAACAGAGATTTTCTAAACCCCTCTCCTCCTTATTTATTAGCTGATACTTGAACAGAAGGATGAGCCCTCACTTTTGTTTTTTGATTTACCCATTTATTTTCAAGGAGGACCCATGAATTCTTATTTACTCAGTAGTTTAAAATATCTCAGTTATCTTAATCATTTTGATGCTAAATTTGTCCCAGACTCAGCCAGTCAGAACCAGTTGAAGGTGATTTTTGCATCCTTTTGTTACATTTCTGGCGTTCTTTGGACACGTATTTTTTCTTAATAATTAGACATGTATATGGTGATCATGAAAAAGCTTCATGATTTATTTCTAAGCAAAAGAAAGCAAGGTACAAAAAATATAGTATTCTACAGTATGAAGAAAATGGGAAACATAATATACTTATTTGCTTATTTCTTCACAAGGAAATTCTCTAAAGATATCCCTCAAGAATATAGAAAGTGGTTACCCACAGGTTACAGACAAATAACTGATGGAGACAAATGTGATAGTGAAATTTTTATCCTAATATCTCTTTTGCAAAATTATTTTGAACCATATGAATGTCACAACCTTTGGGAAAAAATATAAATTAAAATTGTTAAAGTATTTATCTTCTATCCTATAATAATTAACTGTTCAATCAAATACTTTATAATAAAGTTTCTTACCATAGGCTGATCCCAAAAATTGGAAAAAATATAAATTGTACCTTTTTTTTTTAAATTGTACCTTTTTAAAAGTGTCTAAGGATATGTGTAAGTTATGGGGTTAAAGAATACAGCTTGAGGAATACATTCAATGGTATTATAATAACATGTGTGTTGTCAGATGGTAACTACACTTGTAAGAAAAATACATATGGATAATATTCACTGCACAATAAATGGTTAATGATATTGGTACTATAGAAAGAGATATAATTCTACTTAGTTAACTATTATTCTCCCAAATAAGTTTGTGATAACAAAGTCAATTAGGTTGCATTTCTTTATATTCATGGAATTTTTTGAAATCAGAGCATATATTTTCTAACATTCTGGCACCAGATGTTCTGGCTCTGGAGCCAGATATTTCTTCAAAGCGTCCTGGTTTGGGGAACGGTATTTAACAAACAAATCTGGCTTCTGGCTGGCTCATTAGTACTGGGCATTATTGTTTTTAAGCTTATTCAAAACCAACTCAGTTCCAGAGATTTCTTACTTTGACAAATCACTGATGTCCTCTAGTACAATAAGCTGATTTTTGAAACAAAGCAGGGTCCCTATAACACTTTGATATTTCACATATTTTAATCTCCCTTCTTTCACAGTGTGAACCCTGATCCCATCATTAACATACTCATTAATTTGCTCAGTTCTACAATCCATGTAAAGTATTTTCAGAACCATACCTCTGTAAAAACCAAATCTTCTAAAAAGAGTTCAACATATGATAGCACTTCTTTTTTTTTTTTTCACTAGGTTGAAGATGTATGTCAAAGTACTGTGTTTAAAAGTTACCTGGATTTGTTTTCTTTGCTTCCTTCAGTGTTATTATTCATTTAAAATTCAGTTGGGTTTATTTATTTTTATTTGTGTTTAGGTTTAGTGTTTTATTTTCATTCTTGCTGATTTTATTTAATTTTATTTTTTATACATATAGAATATTAACATGATTCAAAACTGTACCAAAAAAGAAGTAATCTTGAAGGGTCTCTCCATCCCTTATCTCTTATCTGTAGCCCCTCCCCAGCCCTTGATTGGTAACCAGTTTGATTGGTTTATGGTTAATTTTCGTCTATTTTATTTTTTTTTAAATAAGCAGATGCACATATGTTTTTTTATTTTCATTTGTTCCTTACACAAAGGTAGCATATTATTTATAAGCTCTTTTACTTTGCTCTATTTACTGAAATGCATCTTGATAATTATTCTCCATGCAGTTCTTAGAGACCTTCCTTGGTCTTCCTTATGGGTACTGGGCTTTCCACTCATGAATGTACCATAGTTTACTCAACTAATCACCTGTACAGGCACGTTAGATAATCATCAGTATTTTTCAATTACACATAATGCTGTAGTGAATGACCCTGTGCATAAGTGCTTTTGTATTGTTAGATGTTTGTTCAGGTGTATTTTCAGATATGTGATTGCTGGATCAAATAACAAGAGCATATAGAGTTTATAGTATCTGTGTATATTCTCCTCTGTTGGAGTGATACCCTTGAATTTCCACCATCACTATATGAACATAGTGAGAAATTTTCATTTCTCTCATTACAAGTGAAGTTGAACATCTTTTTATATGTTTAAAAATTATTTTGAAATCTTCTTGTAAAATATCTTTTGCCTTTTCTATAGTCTGTTTTTTCATTTCCTCGGTTTTTTTATTCTATAAGTTTATTTGGTAGATAATCTAATTTTAGAAGTAAAAAAGAAATATTCTATGTTTTTTCCCCAAATTAACGTTGATATTTTTAATAAATGTTATGAACATTTCCTCAATGTTTGAAAATAAAAAAATGTTAAAAAATAGTAATGAGGTACTATTGCAAATACTTTCTCCTAATTTTCCATTGGCATTTTGACTTCACTTAGAATGGTTTTGTTATTGCATGAGAAAATATTTTCCCAGTTTTGTTGAGATGTAACTGACAAATGAAAACTCTATTTTATGTACTCAAATGAACCGATCTCTTGTTTTTTTTTTTTTTTAATTGAAGTATAGTTGACATACAATGTTGTATTACTTCAGGTATACAACCAGTTTTCTGTGTTTATGGGTCTGTTTCTACCTTTTTTTGGTTTGTTCATTTGTTTTGTTTTTTTAGATTCCACACGTAAGTGAAATCCTATGGTATTTGTTTTCTCTGATTTATTTCACTGAACATAATATCCTAGGTCCCTTAATGTTGTCGCAAATGGCAAGATCTCATCCTTTTATATGGTTGAGTAGTATTCTTGTATGTGTGTGTATACATGTAGGTTGTTTCCTATTTTGACTATTGTAAATAATGCTGCAATGAACCTAGGGGTGCAGATACCTTTCTAAATTAATGTTTCTGTTTCCTTCAGGTAAATACTCAGCAATGAAATTACTGGATCATGTGGTATTCCTGTTTTTTTTATTTTTTTGCAGAACTTCCATACTATTTTCTCTAGTGTCTGTACTAGTTTACATTCCCACAATCAGTGTGTGAGGGTTACTTTTTCTCTGCTTCCTTGCCAACACTTGTTACTTCTTGTCTTTTTGATACTAACCATTCTGACAAGTGTAAGGTGATATCTCATTGTGGCTCTAATTTGCATTCACCTTGTAAATGTTGGACACAAAGCTAACATCTAATGATTTTAAAACTCTTTTAACCTCAAGAAAGCTGGAATATGTATAATTTTGCGTGTCATAGCAAATTCCCTATCTATGGCTCTACCTCAGCATTAATATGCAGACATTTACCTTTTTATTATCACCAAAGCACTGATGGCAGTTTCCCTAGTGGTAACAGATAAATAGAAAACTTAAATCTTAGCAGTTGATGCTGCATAATATTTCCAAGAGTTTCATCGAGTTGTAACCATGTAATTTCATTTACCTATAATTCAAAGGTTCATTGTCTTTTTTATGGAAAAAAATCTGTCAGACAGGGAAATACATAATACCCACAGAGAGGCATTAAATTTTTCACTGTAAAGACAAAATTACTGCATATTAATCCATCACCCATTTCCCTAGCTCATCCCCATTTGACACATTTAATGAAAATCACTGATAGTTCCTAGTATCATAAACTAATCTCTAAAACAAAACAGAGAAGTTATAATACTTACATATTTCACATTGAAAGAGTGATGAAAACTTCACTTCAGACATTTATTTTGTGATTTCAATAAGCATAGTTAAAATTTTAGCTAGGGAGCAGTAAATCACCATATGCTCTGTTCCTTCCAGGCTTGGACGCGGAACCTTGGATGTTGACAGAATTAACATATTAATTTGAGCTTTTCCTGGATGTTTCAGTTTAACTTTTGATATTTTTTTCCCAAAGACTTAAAAAGGCTTTTCATTTAAAATGCATTACTTAGGGAAGTCTTTTAATGATCTCACTTCCTTTCATTAAACAGACAAAATCACATTTCTTTGAAAAATGATATCTGCCCCAAATTTGATTATTGAATGGAGATCAGTAATTTTTCAATGTGTGGAACATCTGTCAGGAATTTTGGAAAGGAATCACCAGCTCCATTCATGTGACTTATTTCTTATGAAAGCCACAAAACATTAGATCTGGAAGTAAAATTGAAGCTGTATCCACATGGCAGTTGTAAAATGCAGAGAGAAACCTGGACAACTTAGTGGTAGTGTCCTAAATGCCTGACTTCATGGTTTGTGCCCTCCATGTCCCTTACCACGTACCTCTCCACCTGACCATCCCTAATGTGCAACTCTGATCCTCTCATTCCTGTCTTTCCAAATCTTTATAACTTCCCCTTCCCCACACTTACTAGACAAAGTCCAGATGCCTAGATCTCACTTAAAATCCTACTCAATCAACCTGATTCTTGCTTGGAATCTCACATCCTGCTCCCTGTGCACCTTCTCTGACTCTTGCCTCTGGGAACTACAAACTCTTAATATCTCCCTGTCCACCTCCAAGCCCATGTGCTCACTCTCTCCTTACCCTGAAGTTCATTCCCTTCTCAAATTTTCCATCTCTGATTCCCCAAAGCCTCTGCAAAATAGTCCCTGATTTTTCCAACCTGATTTGACCACTATATGTGCTTATCTTTACATTTTTTCATAGACACAAGGATTTATGTTGTACATATTGCTTTATTCTTTACTCTTTCAATTTAATAATTTTTAAATATCAACTGAGTGCATATACCTCTTCTTCATTTTTTAATATGCATGTCTTTACTCAATGATTTTCAAGAATAAATGAGGAATGCTATTCCTTTTTTCTCCTTAATTAAAGATGAAACTAAAGCCTTAGAGAAAATCAAGAGAGCTGAGAAGAGGGCTGCATCGCTCCTTAGTTTTTAAAAAGCTTTCTTAGTATTTTTAACAGCCACATTCTATCACATAGCATGGACACGCCATAATTTAATTAACCCATCCAATCGTAATGGATATGTTAGCTGTTCCTAGTTGTGGTCTTTTCAAAAAACCCATTAAAAATAGCATCTGTTATACACATTCTTAAATGTTTATATTGGAGAACTCTTGGCAAGGGTTTCGGTAGGATTAATTCCTAGCAGTGAGATTGTTTTCTATCTTGAATTGTAATGATTTATAGTGGTGTCCTTTTACCACCATCCCATCTCCTGGAGACCTGTTGCCTTCTTAACTGTAGCTTGAATCATTACCATTGCCATCATTGTCCATTTATTGATCAGGCTCTGTGGAGAGTGCTTCATTGATGTATGCCATTCAGTCCTCAGAACAACCCAATGGTGCTGGGGATTGTTATTTTCATTCCACAGATGAGAAGACTGAAGCTTCAAGAAGTGAAGTTACTTGCAAGAGGAGGTTGTATTTGAACTGGGTTCAGAAGGCTGCCTATGAACTCCCTTGTAAGCACAGTGCTCTCAGTCTGTGCACTCAGACTTGCAGCTGGTCCTCTGACATATTTGCTCAGTGATTGTGCCTGGAACAAAGTAAAAGGCAAACTTGCACAGAAAAGAAAACACATGTTGTTCATATAAAGAAAAAGCATTTCTTCCTTCAGCCACAAATTATGCTAGCAATTCTATTGGTTATTTTCCTTGAGGGCATTTATCTTCTGGAAGAAATCACTTTAAAAAATCTGTTTTGTGTTTGGTTAATACCCATGATTCCATTAGTACATCCCTGTATAAACCGTTTATTTGCAATTTTTTAAGAGAAATTCTAACTATACTTCTATGATAGAAAAGCAGATAGAGAGAGGGAAGCCTTTTTTGATTAAAAATACAAGCTTGACTAAGAAATTTATTTATTTCTAAAATATTTACTGAGCTTGCATTGCATGCCAGGTGTTGTGCTACCAGCTGGAGGAACAAGCAGGAGCAGAAACATCTGAAACAAAAAGAAAAATTTAAATCAATGTGTAGATGTACCAGGTGACCATGAGTGCTCTTCAGAGATTATTCTGGAGCATCAGGGGAAGCATTGTGGATTGTCACATGAGAGTAACAATCCGGTATTAAAGGTTGAGAGTGACTCGGGTCTGGCTGACATGAGTGTGGTGGGTTAGAGGTAACAAAGGAGGGTGGAAAGGGGAGGCTGGACACTGGGAACAGCAGAAATGGCATGTACAGAGGCCTGGTGTGGGGTCTGAGTTCATCTCAGGAACTAGAGGAAGGCATGTGATCTTGGAACTAAGGATGAGAAGAATGGTACAAGGGGAGGCTGCTTTTGGGTACTGCAGGTAATGATTTTTTTTTTTTAATTGTACTTTTATTTTTTAGATTTTTTTAAAATTTTTATTTATTTATGATAGTCACAGAGAGAGAGAGAGAGAGAGAGAGAGAGAGGCAGAGACATAGGCAGAGGGAGAAGCAGGCTCCATGCACCAGGAGCCCGACATGGGATTCGATCCCAGGTCTCCAGGATTGCGCCCTGGGCCAAAGGTAGGCACCAAACCACTGCGCCACCCAGGGATCCCCTGATTTTTAGTGCGGTAGCTTTATTGACATGGAATTCACATGCCCTATAGTTTTACCCATTTAAAATGCACAATTCAGTGGTTTATAGAGTTGTGCAACCATCACCTCAGTCAATTCCAGAATATTTTCATTATCCCAAAAGGAAACCCAGTACTCATTGCTTGTCATTCCCAGTTCCCAACTACTCGCTCCCCCAACCCCTTTGCCACCACTAACATGCATTCTTTCTCTTTGGATTTGCCTACTTTGGACATTTCATATACATAGAAGCAGTACGTGACCTTTGTGTCTGCCTTCTTTTTTTTTTTTTAAGATTATTTATTTATTTATTTTAATTTTTATTTATTTATGATAGTCACAGATTGAGAGAGAGAGAGGCAGAGACACAGGCAGAGGGAAAAGCAGGCTCCATGCAGGGAGCCCCACATGGGACTCGATCCCGGGTCTCCAGGATCACACTCTGGGCTGAAGGCAGCACTAAACCGTTGAGCCACCTGGGCTGCCCTGGCTTCTTTCACACAACATCATATCTTCCGATTCAGCCATGTTACAGCTTATATCAGTACTTCTTTCCTTTTTATTTTTGCCAAATAATTCCTGAATTTTATTGTGAGTAAATGTTCGTGATGTTTTATCTTTGTTGTGGAGTGATTTCAGCAGCTTCCAAACTACCTCAGAGACTTTAAGTCCTAAAACAAGCTCACCTTGAGGGCAGTAGAAACATGAAATTATATCCCAGTTATTAATTGTTATTCTTAAAACATTTAGATATCATGCAATAGAATTATTGCAAATGCCTATTGCAAAATAGGATAATACATATTTTCTCCTTTGAAGAAATAATAACTCCAGCATGATTTTCAGTGCTTCATTTTTTTGCAGTATTATCAGAGCATGTAAACATGGCACATTTTATAACTTCAATTAAAGAGCAAGGATTTACATAGAATTGGTATATTTTCTCAGTAACAGATAGAGATTTGTTTTAGGGGCAGTATGTAGGGAATTTTTTGTGGGAATCATTTGAAACCTATTCTGTTCGGCATAAATAAGTGGAATAAAGTTATCTTCCAGTTAATGTTTTTAGTTGTTCTAGAACATAATACTATAATCTTGTAAGTTTTTTTATTTCCTTTTTTTTTGATCATGCCAAAATAAAAAGATAGAGGACGAATCAGATAGTAATTACTTTTCTTTCCTTGCTGTATGAAAAACTCACTCTAGAAAATAATCTTCTGCTGTCAGATTACTATGAATTGCACAGTGAAAATAGAGTACAACAGTATACTTTGCCACCTCGGCTGTCACTTCTTTGTTCCTTGGCTAAAAAGCTCATCCTTTTTCCCTAAGTGCATCATAGTGGGAAGAGCACATGCCTAGAAAGAGCAGAGAAAAACAGAATTTGAATTATGACTCTCTGCCCACACATTGTGAGGCTTTGGGCAAGTTACTTAAACTCTCTGAGCCTCCACTTCCTCACCTGTGAATTAGGAATGATGACATCTCTATCATGGGATTCTTGGAAGGACTAAATTACATAGCATCTGTAAGCAAGCAGTAGTGTGCCTGGCACACAGTAGGAGCTCACAATAGGGCAGTTATTCAATAAGGAAGATTTTAACTCCATGGTACACAAAGTGTTTTTTGTTGTTTTAGGCCTTGCCTTTCATGTAAAAATAATGCCCCTATGCTGCCAAACATTAAGCTTAATATTCCTGTCACCCAACCAATCCAGTATTAAAATTAAAGTTAAAATGAAAGATTAAAGTATTAGAATTAGAATATGAGCTATATTATGAAAATATTATGTTATTATTTTTTCTGCCTTGTGAAATGCTGCCTACAGCTGAGATTTGAATAGGTAGCTCAATAAATATCACAGAAATCAATGAGTTGTGCATCTTCTAAGTACCAGGCTCTGTGGTTAGCACTATGGAAGACATAATGAAATGGACTAGCACCTAGTCACTATTCTCAAGCAACTTGGAATATGAGTTTGAGTAGCATTGGCTAGGTTCCTTTAGGAATTGAGAGAGGCTCAAGTTACCTAGAAGTGTGAGAACTTTGAGGCAGCTGAGAGATGCCTAGCAAGGGCCATGGAGACTTGGACCATGATTCAGGATGCACAGTGTATCTTTAACTGTCTAACAAGGTGGACTTTTTAAGAGGCTTTGCCATGTTCACGTCTTCTGTCTTCATCTCAACTTCCACTCTGATCACAATTGCTTCTTCTGTTGATTACTTATCTGGCTATTTTTCTGACTTAGACGCCTCTCAAGAGAGAAGGTCTAGCTGGCTTTTGGGTTAGAATCCAGTGTTGAACATCCCTGTAGGAAGGATTCTCAGGACAGGTCCCTTCTGGTTTCCTGCTGCTACCTTTGCTTCCCCAGTAATCATGATTCAGTCAATTGTGGCCAAGGAAGGAGAGGCTCTGGGTTCGAAGCCTGGCAACCTGAGTACTGGGAGGTGTAGGAAGCCTAAACATCCAGACTTTTCTCTGCAGAAGTGAATGGATAACTATCAATAGAGGGTAGTTTGAGCTAAATGTCAAGAGATTAAGATAGTCAATACATGCCTTGTAGAGAAGATGGCTCACCAGGGAAAGTCATCAAGGGGGAAGGGAGTAGAGTATAAATCACAAACTACATCTCATGCCAGGGCAGTGCCCTCAGGATACATTTAATAAATGTTTTCTAAGTGAATTGTTGAAGGAAGAGACATTTGGGCTACAACAGTGACAGAGTTAGTAGAGGAGAAAGAAGCAAAGAAAACTCTAGAGATTTCTAACCTACTTGACTTTTTATTCTTGTTTTTTTTTTAACATTTTATTTATTTATTCATGAGAGACATAAAAATAGGCAGAGGGAAAAGGAGGCTTCCCGTAGGGAGCCTGATGTGGGACTCAATCCTAGGACCCTGGGATCATGAGCTGAGCCAAAGGCAGATGCTCAACCACTGAGCCCCTTGACTGTTTTTTAGTATCCATCTTCTACTTTTGAATTGGCTGTCTGGATTCTCCCTTTAAACTCTCTTGCAGATTGGACTAATTTTGTTTGTTTAAAGAATCCCAAAATTCTGGAGCCATGGTTCCTTGGAAAACTATTTTAGATGGCATAGTGATTCCCAAAGTGTTTCCCTATAAGAAATTTTCTGTGTGGGGGCACACAGTACTGTCAATCTCTACTGTTCTGAATCAAATTGTGTCATATTTTTATAACTGCAGGGAGATTTTTTCTTTTTTGAAGCTTTGAAATAGGTAAAAGAGTACCCATCTTCAAGATTGGTTCATTCTTTCCAGTTTTTCCCAAATTCAATTACACATAGAACTCTTCCTTCATGGAACACTTTGCAACAGTGCTATTCCATGGAACATATTTTGATCAACATTGCAATAGATACTTTATACATGACCTTTGTCATGGCTGTTATAAATAACAATTTTCCTCATCTCCCTTGTGGTGCTCTTATCTGTAAACTTTATTATCATGGAAATTATAAGTGTGCCACTTGCAACTAAAATTCTTAACTGGAACTCAGTGTCTGCAAAGAACATCCAGAAAGGCAAAGCAAACAGACTGTTGGAATACAGCAGAAATGATTACTGGGTAGATGACAAGGAAAGAATCGCTGTCTGCTGGTAGTTTTGTTCATGTTGTTTTAACAGTCCACTGGCCCTTTACTTTAGAAGGATAGGAGATGAAAATACTATCGCTCATGTGAAATAATAGCTGTCACCAAGTTTATTTGAACTGCTAAGTGACATCATCATCTATAAAGTAAGTGGTGGAGATGGTGGCCCTAGTCAGTTGTTGTTAGATCAAATTTGGTTGGGCTTTCAATTCATCCAAGTAAAGTTGCTGATTTCCTGGTAAATGGAAGTTCCATTGCAGGGCTCTGAGGAGGACACAAAAAATATACAACTTAGTTTTGCATGTGATAAGCAGCAGTGAATACTAATTGCTAGATGGATAGTAAATACCAGTCAACAGGTGTTTATTGAGGATCTACTATGTATCCCAAACTGTAATAAACTAAGAATGTCAGGGAGCAGGAAATAAACATGGTGGTAATTCTAATAAAGGTTACAGTTTATTAGAGACACATATTAATCAATCACAAGTGTATATAAATAACTTGAGATAAATGTTCTGGGTGAAAGAGATACCTGAAATCCCCCCATAAGCCTGATGGAGGATAGGGATGTAATATTAAGTCTGAGCTCCAAGGATATGGAAGAGCCAGCAATCTCAGAGGTGGCAAGGCCAGAATTTAAACTTATTACTTTGTGAAATTATACATTTTAAATTATGCAAATCTATCCTTTTATATGAAAGAGTTTTTGAGCCTAAGCTATTCAAGGACTTTGCCCTTAGAAAGACCCAAGTGAAATCAGTTACGTTCACTCATGGGCCACTTGATGGTATCAAATCCAAATCACAACCAATTCTAGGAATAATGTTGCTATGTCCTCCCTAATACCTGGTTCTATTAGAGTTCCCACGGTAACCTACCTGAAGGGGCAACTGCAAGAGGGTCCATGCATAGTGGAATATAGCTCTTTGGGAAGAATCTGACTAATGATTTAGACCAGATTTTGGCAAAAAAATTTTTAAGGCCAGATAGTAAGCATTTTAGACTTTGCCTGTCATATAGCCATGACTCAGCTCTGCCATTGTAGTACAAAAATAGTGATAGACAATGCATAAATGAATTGGTGTGGCTAATAAAAATTTATTTATAAAATCAAATGGCAGGCTGGATTTGGCTCAAGGATCATAGTTTGCAGACCCCAGTGTAATCCACAATCCATATATACCTGATTTTATCTGCTATCAACCAGTGGGATATTTTTTCTGAAATGAAGAAAGGCATTTGGTGACATCCCTTTGATATTTTAAGCAGGTCAGCAAATGCGATGCAATTTTAAGAACATCAGAAAGGATTTTGGCACTTTCCATCACAAATAATCCTTATTCATTTTCATATGATATTACAAACTCCCCTTCTGGTACATTATCTATTTTAAGTATTCAAATCCAAGTTGGACACCCAAGTTTTATGAAAGGGAGGTACTTTAAGATAGTTTAGCTTTAACACCTTCATATGAAAAAAGGCTTTAAGAATGAATTTTGAATGAATGGAAAGACTTTCTGAAGACCTGTCCATCCTGGGTAAGATGAAATGGAATGTTGCCAGTAGGAGTATGGCTCTTGCTCCACAGCTTTTATGGTTCTGACACTGATTCCTATTTTGCTAGAATACGATGACAGTTAAATAGCAAATACCATGATTATAGTTATTTCAGCTTCTTCTTAGATGGGGAGGATCACATTTCAAATTGCTATGCATTCCCCATAAAACCTCACTCATGGTAGGTACTCAATATGCTGAATATATATTTTAGAAATTAATAAATGAATGAATGAACAGATAAGGCAAAGGCTGTGCTACTTTTTGTCAGTATCAGTAACTATTCAAAATTCAGGTGAAAAGAAATAGTTGTACTTGCTGACTAATATACATATATATATATATACGTGTATATGTATATACACATGTAAGTGTATATTTGATAACAGATCAACTTGGCTGTCTAGAAGGACAATGTATTTTTACTTCAGTTTCTTCTGAATCTGCTGTAATTTCTAGGTTCAGTGACTGTTGTTGATGGCCATGATGGCAGTACGAAAGATGGCATGGAATGTGCACTCAGCCTAGAAATGGCCCATGACCATTTCTCTGTGATTATCATTTTGTAAAATCAGCTGATTTCTTAAAGTTTACCTTTATCTATTAAAAAAAATGAGGGCAAAATGACTTAGTACATAGCACATGTGTTCTAGAGTCTGCCATAACTGAATTAAAATCTGATTCTTTAAATTACTAGGTGTGTGACCTTACACAAGTTATTTTTCCTCTAACATCTCAGGCTTTTTTTCAAGTGTGAAATGATAGTAATCACAATTTTTAGCTCATACCATTATTATGTTTAAATTAGAGAACTTGATGCTTTGCCTTAATGAGTGCTAAAAACTCTGCCTAGAATGTAGTAATTGCTCAATAAATATTTGCTATGATGATAATTATGTGAGTCCTAGCAATCAGAATATTATTTTTTACTTTCTTAAGCTTCTGTACATAATGAAGGCATTGATACTAGATGAGTCATTAAAATGTATGTACCACATAATATAAGATCTGAGAAAGTGATGGAGAATTTTTTTTCCTTGAAAGAGATTTAATATTTCATCTGAATCACAAGATAAAAATTTAATAATCCTCCTTCACAAGGAAGAGAATAAAGCATGATGCTGTCCCAAACCTACTATTGCTTATCAAAGAAAGACTGTCAATGTTAATGCCACCCATCAGAAGATTTGCCACTCAGCACAAAGGCACAAACTGTATATACTGCTTGTTTACTTTACTATGTATATATTGGAGGAGTAGAATGTGGAATGTGGAAAATATCACACATTTTCCACATAGACTTTAGGCGATTCTGACATTTTTTATACCACAATTTAAGAATGACTTTATTAAGGCCACCATTTTCATCCTCAGCAGATTCTGCATTAGTATTGTCTGGTATATTTCGTGTCAGTTAAGCATAGTACTGTGCTCAAATGAATATGAAACAGAAATAAGCACAAGTCCTAATGAGCCAATATAAACAAGATGGGGACAATGCAGGAAAAAGTTGAGTTAAATAAGCAATTAACAGTGTTTAGGAACCCAGTTGAGTGGTTCTTTTCCAGTGATCAGGAGGCTCTAATTAATGGAATGGAATGAAATAACTACTGATAAATACACACATATACACATACATGATTGCATACATACATACAGATGTACATACCTCCCAATAGATGTCCTTTGTCATATGTTTGTTCATTCAGGATGTATTCACCGAGCCTATTTTGCATGGTGAGTGTTGGAGATACTAGAGTAACCAAAGCAGACAGTCTCTGTCCTACTCTCAGATGACCCTCTAGCACAGGAAGATGATCAGTGTCAGGAGAATGAAGTCCAGGGTTCTATGGGCACATTTAGCTGCCAACTCAATTATCTTCCACCAGAAATGAATTTTGAAGCCAGCTAGGGAATGGTAAACAAGTGGGAAAAATAGAAAAGAGAACAAACAATGATCATTGAACTAACAAGAAGATCTGCCCGCTATCCACCTTCCTTTCCAGATCTACTTGCTAGGGCTCTGACTCTACTAACCCAGATTTTTTTTTTTTTAATTACATTTTACACACACACACACACACACACACATTACATTTTCCACAATCTTTTGTTTGTACTGTTTCCCTACCTGGAATGTTGTACTTTATTTTTTCTCTGTCCCTAAATCCTGTCCATTCATTAAAAAGCCCCTTTGCCTCCACGAAGCCTTAGCTAAGCATTTCCAGCCTCATGGACCTCTCATTCAACCTCCCAATTCCCCACAATTGAATAGAACATATCACACAATTTAGTGTATAATTGCTAGTCATTGTAACAAGTGCTTAGTTACATTCTACCATTTTTTTAGTTTTCTATTCATGAAACTGTAATATGCTAAAAGAGGTCTTTTTCTCAATTAGGTGTCTGGGGAGATTGGGTGGGTGGGTGAGAGAGATGCACAGAGAAAGGAAAATAGGAATGAGCTAGAGAAGTATCTGTCTATAGAGCTTGCTATTGATTAGGGGCCATATGTCATATATGTAAATTATAATGAATTAAACTGTGTTCCCCAAAAAGATAGGTTTAAATCCTAACCTTCAGTATTAAAGAATGTGACCTGATTTGTAAATAGGGTCTTTGCAGATGTAATCAAGTTGAAATGAGGTCATATTAGATTAGAGTAGACTCTAGTCAAATATGACTGGTGTTCTTAGAAAAGGAGAATCAGATGTAGAAACATTAAGGAAATGCCATGTAACTATGGAGACGAAGGTTGGAGTGATGTGTCTATGAGCCAAGGAATGCTCAGAATCACTGGCAACACCAAATACTAAGAGAAAAGACATGACCCTAAGAACACCCTGACTTCAAACATCCCATCTACAGAACTGTGAGGGATATGTGTGGTTTTAAGCCACTCGGTTTGTGGTACTTTGTTATAGCAGCCCTAGGAAACTAATACACACCATGATGATACCAAGGAAGGACATTAGGGGAAAATGGGCTTGTTTAATGCTATGGATGTTCTGAGGAGAAAGCAGCCATTTTTGTCAGGGGTTGATGGTATATTGAGAGAAGTTCCATGCATGGGCCCTGGGTCATGAGATTCAGCAGAGTGTGAACATCTAAGATAGGAAGAAAGTTGAAATTATATTACACTTTTAGGAATTAGTAGGAGTAAAGGCCTAGAAACATATTAATAGAATCATAACATGGATTGCATCCAGAGAGAATTAGGTGCATTAGTTTTGCTAGAGAATTCTGTGAACAGTGGAAGTAGTGGCAGATCAACCTGGCAAGAGAGACTGAGCTTAGACCATGGAAGAAAGAGCATCAGTGGCAGCATATTAATATGTATCACCATTTACTTGGTAGCTAGAGAGAATTGTAGAGCAGAGAGTGACAGACGTATGCATGCTTTGAGAAGACTGATCTGACAGGGAAGGTTCTCAAGCTTGAGTATGTGCACCATGGCCCCCTGGAAGACTTGTAACACAGATTTCAGGGCTCTATCCTTAGAGTTTCTGATCCACTAGCTCTGTGGTAGGCCCAAATCTTTGCATTTCTAACAAGTTCTCAGGTAATCCTGATACTATCAGTCTAGGAACCACCCTTGAGAACCACTGGTGTAGAGAGATGGGAATTTGGAGAGATACAAGGCCAGAAAATCCTTTGGAGCTTGATGTAATGAGCAGACAAAAGATAAACATGAGCTCGAGGAGTGTCAGCAGGCATGAAGACAAGGCAAGAGATTTCTAGCAGGTGGGTCTCAGGCATCTCATTGAATGGAAGAGTTCAAGGAGAGAAAAGGCAATCCTTGTTCTAAATCCTTGACTCTGAGAATTTATCAGAATGCTCTCTTTTTGTTTCTTACGTGTTAGTCTTATTCTCAGCAAATTAAAAGCTTTCTGAGAATAATGACTATGTCATTTTGGCAGGTTTATAAAACACACACACACACACACACACACGCACACACACAGAAAAACTACCTCTTTGTATTTGGTATAATAATAAAAAACATTTATCAAATGTATAATATATGCCAGACACTTTCAGTAGATTACCTATTTTACATTTTGTTTTACTTTATTTTTTTTTAAGATTTTGTTTATTTATTCATGAGAGATACAGAGAGAGGAGATTACCTATTTTAAACTTTACCACCAGTCAATAGTTGGGTGTTCCTATTTGTTTTATACAGGAGGAAACTGAAGCTAAGAGAAGTTGAGTGCCTTATCTGAAGTCATACGGTAACCAAAGGGCTCAACCAGGATTTGGACTAGGCTGTGTGATTCCAGAGTCCATGTGCTAATAACCCCTACATTATAGCACCTCATTAGTGAAGAGTGAGGTGCCTAATAGATGCTGGGTCTTTATATCTATTTGTATTATAGAGGAAAATTAGATGATGATGATGATGATGATGATGATGATGATGATGATAGAGGAAAATTAAATGATGATGAGGAGGAAGAGAAGGAAAATTAGATGATGATGATAATAATAATAAATAATAATTCATCCATAAATTCACTACCCCATAATAGGCCCTGCTAATGTGCTAGTGTATATCTTTTCAGATGTCTCTCTGAGCCTGCATATTTATACATGTATGGATAAAAGTGTTCTATGTACGCTGTTTTGCAACTCTTAAAAATGAGCAACACTCTGAGCAATTTCCTTGTCAATAAACATATTCCTGTAATGTCAGTGATAATGATGATTTATTATTTTATTTTATTTTCATTTTATTATTTTTCTAAAGATTTTATTTATTTATTCATTAGAAACATGGAGAGAGAGGCAGAGACATAAGCAGAGGGAGAAGCAGGTTCCCTGCGGGGAGTCTGGTGCGGGACTTAATCCCAGGACCTCAGGATCATGACCTGAATCAAAGGCAGACACTCAACTAACTGCTAAGCCACCCAAGCATCCCTCTGATGATTTATTTTTTATGCCATATTTATTTAACTGTTTTTTTTGCTAGATGGACATCTAGAAATATTGTCTTGAGACTGAGCTCAGTCTATGAATGGATTCTTAACCTGAAGTACACACCTTGGAACATAGAACTCTGAATTTTGTTGGAAGGTATAAAAGTCATGCATTCGAATTCTCCCATGTAGTAGATGAGAAAGCCAAGGTCCAGGAAGGTAAAGTAGCTTCCCTACATTCACAAACTAGAATGGGAATGATTATCTTGCCTGCCTGCCATCCATCCATCCATCCATTCCTCCATCCCTCCATTCTCCTCCCACCCACCCAGTAAATATTAATGGCCATCTACTATGTGTAAGGTACTATTTTGTATACAGGGAATACAGCAGTGACCACAACAAACCAAAGACCCTTCCAGCATTGGAGCTGACATGATGGCGGGGAGGGGTATTGCTAACCCAGTCTCTTTTTTATTGGTGATTGTTGCCCATTTCCGAGACTGCTTGATTTCATATCTCATATCAAGGATGCCAGCTAAATAAAGCTGCTCAATGCTAGACATGATCTTTTCTTTACTGAATCTCAACCAAGGGAAAGCTACATCTTTCTTACCCAAATGAGCTGGTGTAGTGTGCTGAAACACCCCCTTTCTGGGGCATTTTTCATCCACTTTCTCAAGGTATTTAGGTATGCCCTCCCAATTTTTAACAGTCGTTCTCTCTTACCCAACTCCTCACACTTGAAGAAATGTAATTTGTTTGTCACAAAAGACTGAAGTCAAGCTGAAAAATGCTTTCTTTTGTCTGTCCATGAGCGACCCACAGCTGAAAGATGGGGACGGCAGAGGAGATGCAGGTGTTTCTTTTTTCACACATTTCCATCAGGGATAGAATTTTGTTCAGAATCCAGACCCAAGAGATTTGCTCTGAAATCTTTATTTCTTTGTTCCAAAGAACATTCTCTCCCCCAAACCTTTAGGAAGCATTTCATCAATTAGTGTAAGTCTAGATATGTATTCTTAAGTTTAAGGTATCAAAAAATTTTAGTGACTCATACATCAGACCATGTAATTTGGAGTCAGAACCAATGGGTTTCATCAGATCCCTACTTTACTGAATACCAGCTGACACGGGTGTATTAGCTTTTTTTATTTTTTAATTTTTTTAAAGATTTTATTTACTTATTCATGAGAGACACAGAAAGGTAGAGACAAAGGCAGAGTGAGAAGTAGGCTCCCTGTGGGGAGCCCAACGTGGGACTCCATCCCAGGACCCTGGGATCAGGCCCTGAGCCAAAGGCAGATGCTCAACTTCTGAGCCACCCAGGCGTCCCTGAACTTTTTTTTTTAAACTCTGAACTTTTTAATAATAGCGCTCACTATATTTTATTACATCCTGCATCACTTTGCTAGGTGACCAGCTCTTCCCCTTTGCCCAGATCTGAGGGAGTATTTCAAGAGATTTGAAAATTTCAGTGCTAAAACCAGGAATGTACCAAGCAAATCAGGATGTGTTGATTACTTAATTACCTAAGCTAGGCAGTAAACATTAAGCAACTGTTTAATGTGTACGGTGTCAAGGTCATGAGAGATAAGGAAAGATTGGAGAAACCATTTTTGATTGTAGGAAACTGAGATATGACAACTAAATGCAATGAGATGAGCTGCACAGGGCCCTGGAACACAAAAGAGGTGTTAGTGGAAAACGAATGACATCTTTGTAAAGTTAGTAGTGGAGTGAAAAGTATCCTGCCAAGGTTGATTTTTCAGTTTTCATACGTTACCGTGGTTATGTAAGATGTCCATATTAGAGGAAGCAGGGTAGGGTATAAACAGGAATTCTGTACTGTATCTGCCCTTTTTTGCCCTTGCTGGGCTGTATGCTTTGTGTGGGCAGGGATCAGGTCTTTCTGGCTCTGACCACAGTGCCTGACCCATTGTAAGCCCTTGATAAATATTTGTTGAATAAATGTTGAATAAATGCAATGGGGATTAAATTAGTTAAAATGCCTAGTTCAGGGGAGAGCATATCATAAATGCTTAATAAATATGAGTGAGTTTTGTTTTGCTCTTTCTGTGAGCACTCTATAGTCTCACGTATTTTATTGGCAACCTTTATTTATCGTGACTGCGTTCTACATGTTTCCAATCTAAATTTTATAAGGTAATTAGTAGGACATAATGGATAGCATTAGATAACTATTCTGTTATTTGGGGGATTAAGAAACTTCAAAGGAATTCTATCTTAAGGTATTTCTTATACTTTTCCTTTGTGAGGCTTTCTGTTTGCTTTCCTACTTTGAAATGCTAATGTCATGATTCTCTTTTGTGCATCTTTTAATTTGGGTTTCAATTCTACCAGTTATCTGTACAACCTAAACCTGCTGCTGAAGCTTTATCAAAGTGGCTAAGCAGGTAAGTTTCTAAGCCAGAAGAGTAGAATGAGGTGACAATTTGGGTGTTCTGTAAGAACAGAGCAGAAATGCAGTTTACTTCTCTAATAGTCTAATACAATGAACTGTGAAGTGATTATTTCCTATTGATTTCCACTGGGCATATATTCCCCTGCCCATTAATAAACCCATCTTCATTCTTGAAATAGCATCAAAGGAACCCAAAATATTTATCTTGAAGCACAGCATCTTGGTTTGCAAGCTGTCCAAATCATGTCTAAGAGTACTGGTAGTATAGTTAAGAGAAATTGTTTAAAGAAGTATTAAATCTCTAAAATAGGCTTTTTAATAGAATAGGGAAGCTATTATTTATTCAGCATATAATTTATGCAGTACATGGTGATGTGCTTTGTGCTATATTATCTCATTTAATTCTCTTACAGGTTTTTGTGATGAGGTTTGTTTTCTTATCTCAAGTGGATGAAGACATGAAAACTGAGAAAAATTAAATAAATTGCCCAGTTTCCAGAGCTAGCCAATCACAAATTTAGATTTGAACTTTACTGTGTTTGATTGTGAAGCATGTTTTTCCTGCTAAATCGTGCTGCAGTCATTAGTTTAATAAATATGAACCATGAGTTTTCTTTCTACTAAGATCTTTGCTGATACTCATGATTCTGGGGATAGCAAAATAAATACAGAATCTGCCCACATGTCCCTTCTAGAGTACCAGGTATTAATCTAGTTGTACCTCCAACTCCTCAGAGTTTTATTTTGAAAACTGAGTGAAAGGTATAGTGCTTGACGTATAGAGAGAGTGCTCAGTAGTTATTAGTTGACATTATTTTTATTAGATTACAACACAGACATGTAAGTGTGAATTTTGTTAAGTGCTATGAAAGAAAGGCACACGACATTGTGAAAACATATGAAGAACCTGATTGAGTCTGGAAGATGGGTAAAGGCTTTCCCGAGGAAGGCATGAATGGAAGTGGGGAGGAGAGCTATCTAGACAGAAAAAAGCAGCATGTGCAAAGGCCCTGAGGCAGAAGAGAACATCGTACGTTTTAGGAAGCGAATGCAAATATGATGGAGCTAGTAAAATCGGAAGACTTGCAATAATTTTCTCCACTATGTTTCCTCAGCACCAGGCTTTTCTCCAAGTCTTTGATTTCCCCTGTTGGCACCTTTACAGTTCTCAGATCCCAATTTCCTAACTCTGTAAGCTGGCATTTCTGCCTGTCAAATTTATCCTAAAATGAAAAGTGCCTATACAAACTTACTTAGAGACTTAACTTAGGGCACAAAGAAATCTTGCTTCTATTGTGTTCCATTTTAGCAGATTCCATCCATAGATTAGGTAGCAGGTTGATTGGTGTGATTTAAATTCAGGGAGACAGCTCTGTCTTGAAGAGAAGAGATAATTGGGAATGAGTCATTGTCTTTTTAAAAAGCAAACAGTGAGATTTAGAAAACTTGCAGACATAGGTCTTGCACGTGCTAATTCCCTGCCAATGTAGATAGAGTATACTACGTAGAAAGGGATGTCCTGGGGGTATCAGAAACCAAAAATAATCATGTTAAAAGAAAATGCTTCTAAGGAATGTAATACTTATCTTGTCATTGTAGGAGACATATTGCATCTGTAGTGTCTTCAGGGGACAGAGGGAAGGGGGAAATGCAAGAAATGACTTGAACAAACACTGTTTGAGGAGCGTTAAAGATTAATGAGTCTCCTAAAAAGAAAATGAGGTAGGACACAGGACTTTCTATGACTATTATGCCTTAAGCTTCTTTCAGGTCTGATGTGCAGATTATGATGGGCCTGGACGAATGAAGAGGATAGAGACTAGGAAAAATGACTTTTAAAAATAAAGTTTAGAGTTGGTTGCATATTTAGAATCATATGGATAATGAGAGGGTGTTCTTCCCCAAAGTCATATCCTGAGTGTAACTATGAGAAAACGTTAGAAAATCCCAAGGGGAAAAACATTCTGTCTACAAAATACCTGACCACTGCTTTTTGAAAGTGTCAAGGTCATAAGAGACAAAGAAAGATGGAAAAGCTATCTTTGCTTTGTGGGAGACTAAGGAGATAGGACAACTAAATGCAACGAGATGACCTGTATTGGGTCTCAGAGCACAGAAGAGGTGTCAGTGGAAAAACTAATGACAATTGCATAAAGTTTGTAGTGTCATGAAGGGTATTATGCCAATATTGATTTCTCAGTTTTCATACATGTACCATGGTTATGTAAGATGTAGATATTAAGGGAAGCAGGGCAGAGTACGTACAGGAATCCTGGTCTGTATCTACAGATATCCTGTAAATCTAAAAGTTACTTCAAGATACCAAGTTAAGAAATGATGGTCATACACACATAAAAGCCATCTGGCCAAAGCTTTTATGTTATAGAAAAGAAGACTGAAGCTTAACAGAGGCAACATGGTCCCCTAAAGCCTTACTTGGTTATTTAGAGAATATAGAGATATAAATATTTCCCATCCTAGGGGATCTATTCTGGGTTTACTACTAAAGGCTTGGAAGATCCTAAAGGGGTCTTTCCACCATACTATGTGTTGAGACTGTTTTAATATTTTTTTCTATTTATAGTTTTTACAAATGTACAAAGTGATATGTACTAGATAAAAGGCCAGATCTTTAGCACAGTCTACTGAATGTTTCATCTTTGGCCTCTGACCATCTCCCCAGACTTACTTCTCTAGAATCCAGCCATTGTAGTCATTCCCCAAATGTGTCTTGTACTTTTCTGCCTCAGGATCCTTTTATCTGCCTGCGGAGTGGAGTCCCTGCCTCCATTCCATCTTCAGGTCAATGGGAGAGAGGCTTCCATTATGGTCTTCTCTACCTTCTACCTCTAAGAACCAATTAGTCCATAACTTGCTTCCATTATGGTCTTCTCTACCTTCTACCTCTAAGAACCAATTAGTCCATGACTTGCTTCCCCCCCCCCCCCCGCCCCGTGGTATCCTGTGCCTAATGAAGCAACCAACACAGTTTGTCCTATGTGTTCAATTTTTTCCTGTCTATAATACCACTATTAATATATACATTTGCAGCTGACTATCTTTATTTCCCATTTTTAAAAAGATTTATTTATTTATTTGAGAGAGAGCGAGAACGAGTCGGGTAAAGAGGCAAAGGGAGAGACTGTCCAAGCAGGTTCCTGCTGAGTGCAGAGCCTGATGTGGGGTGCAGTCTCACAAGCCATGAGATCGGGACTAGAGCAGTATTCAGAAGTTGGGTGCTCAACTGACTGAGCCACCCAAGTGCCCCTTTCCTCCCCATTTCAAAACAGCGTCTCAAATACTATTCGTTGTTTTAAATCCTGGTATGCCTTCATCTCCACCCTTCCGCATCCTAAAGTCAAAAGTGCATGCAATGTGCCTACCTTGATAAAGTGAGTAGTATGTTTTATGGGAGAGTTTTCTTTTTGCATGATGGTATTTAGGCATGTGCCATTTATCATAAATTCATGGCTAGATTCCAGGTCTCTGCCAGAGTACAGGCACATAATAGACATTTAAACTATCTATTGAATAAATAAATTATGAGATAAAAACTAGACAGTTGAAACAATCGTCTGAAAACCAGCTGGGCAGTTAAGGAAAAGTAATATTTGGAAATCCAATTTAACTAGACTGTAATAATCATGTTTTCTCCTTTTGGCCCTTACACTTTTTTGGTATCCATTGAATCTCCTTTTACTACAGAGAGAGTAGTTTTTCACAGTCATGAAAGAGAAAAGGAAATAACATATTATATCAGAAAAGCTTCAGCTGACTCTTGTCATGACTCCTGTATAAAAGAAAAAAAATTCTCTAAATCAATCTAGAAATGAAAGAGATTGATGTGCACTCCTTTCAGATTCTTCTGAATGGTGCCCTTGTGAAGATAAGTTACAGTGAGTGTCAGACCATTTGTAGGACCAGCAGGTTCCAGACAAGGGGTTATTTGTGTGTGTGAGAGAGAAGTGGAGAGCAGAGCCACAAGACAATGGAGAGGACTGTCATCTAGGTTTCCGATGGGGTTTCCACTGACCAATGGCAAGAGCATGAAGAGATACGTAGGTATGTGTTGCAACAATTCTTCTCTTCCTTCTCCCCCTCCTACTCCTTCATCATCATCACCATCATCATCATTATCCTCATCCCCACCACAATCATCATCACCACCATCATAATCATCACCATTATCTTCATCATCATTTGTTTTATCACTTACACAGTCTTTTGACAAACTCTGAGCAGACCATTAACTAGAAGGTTCTACTGGGACAAGCACACTGTGCCATAACCAGAGGGGGGTTTCTGAAGTTTATGAATCTTAAGCTTCAGAGTAAAGTGGTAGATGTCTTACAAGAGCTTCTTTCAAGAATGTCCACTTGATTTTGTGTTTATAATTTTGTATTCTTTTTCTTTTTTCCCCCCATATATTTGTTTACTTGAGAGAGAGAGAGAGAGAGAGAGAGAGAGAGCAGAGGAAGAGGGAGAGAAAGAATACCAAGCCAACTCTTTGCTGAGCTCTGAGCCCAACTTGAGGCTCAATTCCACCCTGAGATCATAACATGAGTCAAAATCTGGAGTTGGATGCTGAACTGACTGAGCCACCCAGGTGCCCTGATTTTGTATTTGTAATCTTAGAGGACATACCCTCAAATTATATAAGCTTTAGGGTCCAGAAAATCTGGATCTGCCCCTGATTATAATTATTCAAAAGAGGAACTCAAACAAAAGTGTCTGTATTAAGGATACAATAGACTGGATGACATGATTTTATGCCTTGGGGGAGCCTCGTCTGCTAGCATGCTATGTACCAAGTAGACATTTATTAGATCCTTGTGAAATTAAAACCAGTGATGGTAAAAAGCTACCACTTTACACTCGTCAGCAATTGCTATCAGGGTAACTGAATTCAGAGATCTAGATGGTGTGTTGCTGTGCTCAGGATCTCTCATTGAGCTGTTTGTGATCCTCCCATGAATGTGGGGAGATGTATGCCTTCATTTCCATTTGGATGACAGTTTTAATCTCTTGTAATGGGACATCTACTGTTACGTCTCAAATCAAATTATTTTAGGGCTTTTAACATCCTCTGCTGAACCTAATGCCATCCTGGTGCAGCTTGTTCCAATGACGTGTAAGCTTCTCATTTAGGAATGCACTGGCTGGAGGCCCATTTCCGTTTTATAGTAGCCTATTAATAAAACATCAGCAGACTTAGAATCTCAATTCAAAGAAGTATTATAGCTTCTTGGAATTTTTCTCTGATACCTCTGATGTATAAACTGTAGAATGTTCTTTTTTTTAAGATTTTTAAAATTTATTTAATTGAGAGAGAAAGGGAAAGACAGCATGTGCATAAGCAGCCAAAGGGGCAGAGGGAGAAGGAGAAGCAGGTTCCCTGCTCCATCCCAGGACCTTGGAATCATGACCTGAATCAAAGGCAGACATCTAACCAACTGAGCCACCCAGATGCCCCTAAATTGCAGAATGTTCTGTATTTCCTTTTGAAATATCATATTTTGAAATATTGTTTCTTCATGGTATACTTTCCAGCACCAGCTCACTATTAGGATTTTCTAAAAAAGATTTATTTATTTATGATAGACATAGAGAGAGAGAGAGGCAGAGACACAGGAGGAGGGAGAAGCAGGCTCCATGCCGGGAGCCCGACGTGGGACTCGATCCCGGGACTCCAGGATCGCGCCCTGGGCCAAAGGCAGGGCAGGCACTAAACCTCTGAGCCACCCAGGGATCCCCCACTATTAGGATTTGTTAAGAGTATCATCAGATATGTATGTGGGGGCAGGGCACTCTCATTATCCTTCTATAAATAATGAGTAAATTAATAAATCCACCAAGTATTCATAGATAAGCTAAACCAGCATTGGTGGCCTAGACCAATAGTGCCTCCAAATCAGGGAGATTTACCCATATGGTAGCATGCTGAGTCTCTGGAATGAGTTGATTGCCTTATAGTTGCGCCTCTCTCTCTTAACCTTACTGGTGAGATTATTCCATCCTCCTCATTTGGACATGAGTGAGTAAGGAGAGGTGGGAGTAGGACAGACAGAATTTTTCTTACTGATATTTCCAAAGGAGCAGATGTTGCCATTTTATGGGGAAAGATAAAAACATCAGAAAAATGATAGAAATTAAGAGTGATGGGAGGATGTTGCTCCTATACTATAGATCAAGTTCTTTTTTTTTTTTTTTTTTTTTTTTTAGATCAAGTTCTTTATTTGATTCAAGAACAGGCTTGAAGCTACTCATTTATTTATTCATTCCTCAACTATTTATTTGAGTACCTATTATGTAGAATTTTCTAGACTTGTATATCTTTTAACACTTTCTAGGTGTGAAAGATACACATTTGACAAGGGTATACTTTCTATAAAAAGGTACATTCTTGATCAATGAAGCATTTACTGCTGGGGATACAAAAAAGTTTCCTATAAAAGAGATCATCTAATGAAAAATAGCATGAAATAAACATTAGATGGAGGAAATATCTAAATACAGGGAGTGGAAAGGCCCAGAAAAAAATGGTAGCTTCTGACTATGGATTACATCATTTCATGGAGGCAGTAACCTTTGGACATAGTCTTCAAGAGTGATGGGATTTGGCTAGATTGACTGTGGCAGCCAGTGGCATGCTAGGGATAGGGAATAAATAGCTGAGCAGACAGAGATATGAAGGGCTTGATCAAAATAAGGAATAACAACTAGTCTAGTGCACTTGTTGAAATGAAGTAGGCAACTCCAAGAGTCTTGGATGCACCTGTTCCAGTGATACTAATGTGGTCTGGTCTTCTGTAGAACTATCCAAGGTAGACCATTTCCTCCACATCTGGGAGTTAGAGGAACTCAGAATCTTGAATTTATAGTTAGAAGAGTTCTCTTGGGGCTGCCTGGATGGCTTAGTTGTTAGAGTGTCCTGACTTTTGATTTTAGCTCAGGTCATACTCCTGTGATTGTGGGATCGAGCCCAGTGTTCAGGGCCACACTCACTGCAGTATCTGCTTCAGATTCTTTCTCCCTCTCCTCTTCCTCCTTCTCTGCCCCTCCCTGCTTGCATTCTCTCCAAAATAAATAAATAAATGAAATCTTAAAAAAAAGTTTTCTTGATGTAGAGAATAACAATAGAAACTCTACTTTTTACGAATTGTATATCAGATGCCCTGAAGGGAGTGTTACCTTAGCCAACCATTGTGGTGAGTATATATAATATATATATGTATATATATATATAAATTTATATTTACATGTATTTATGTGTGTAAGTCACTATTATAGTGTCCATTTCACAGATGACAAAACTGAGGCACAGAGACTACTTTTGCAGGGTCACATGGCTAATAAAGGGCAGAGCCAGGAATTTAACCCGAATCTGTAAGACTCTACAGCCCATGTCTTACCTGTGACCAATTTTTGTTACACGATAGAATAGGTTAAAAGTTAACATACTCTTAAGTGTTTTTCTGAAAGAACAAGAAAGAGTCAAGACACGATGCTTCCTGTGTTTCTAATTGCACCCTCAGACTGTGGAATAGAGCCATGTTGTTGCAAAGATCTATCGCCTTAAGAAAATGAAATTGGATGGCACCTGCCTCTCGCTCAGTCACACAAATCGGGACCCAACTGTTTCACCTTGATTTTTTTTTCCCTCAACCAGATGGAAAATTGGGCAATTCCTCAATTAAATGTCACCAACCTTCTTGCGTCCCCAGCAGCAAATGCCTCATTTCTCATGGGTTTGGCAAAATTTCACTTCTCTGGGATCTCATTTTCCTGGCTCCAGACTAGAAAAGTGGGGGCAAAGACACAACTGTGAGGCCTGCTGTTTCTTGCTTCTTAGGACCGTGTCTTAGCAGGGAAAGAGCAGTGTCACTACTTGGAAAAAACTCCTTTCTTGTCACAGGAAGCATGAGTGTGGAGACCTTCAGTTCTCATTTGGTATTTCAACCCATCTGGCACAAACTAGAAGGAAGAGATTCCTTCTTTGTATTGCAAATTAACAAACTGGCCCTACCGGTTTTTTAGAGCCAGTTAGAAAAAAGGGTAAAATCCAAGACTCTTTAGAAAGGGATCATTACCACGTTTGGGGACCAAGGATTGGCATCCATTTCGATAAATATTAACTGTACCCTAGCAGTTTTGTACTACAGCTTTGGAGCAAGAGAAAGGCAAATCCCAGATCTGTCAGTTAATCAACAAACATTTATTCAGTGTCTACCAAGTGGAAAACATGGTAGAGAACACTGAGGATTTTTAAAGAGGACAGTAACCCGCAGGGCTCTGCAGTCTGTCTGGGGAGAGTAGTTAAACATATTGCAATAACCGAGGACTCAGTTTTTATGTGCTCAAAGAGATGCTAAGTACTCTGCATTTTCAAACAAGGGGGATATTTGCTCTAGCCTGGAAAAATCAGATAAAAAAAAAAAGATGTCTTATCTGAAAAATCAGATAAGACATCTTGGAGAAATCAGAATTGGGTCTTTGAGAAGAGGTAAAATTCAGATATTTGGTGAGGAGGAATGAAGAGAAAAGTTTCATGTAAGAAGGAGTGTTGTGTCCCAGCCTAGAGCTTTGGGCACATTAGAAGCTCAGTAAAGACTGTTGAATGGATTAAAATTAAAGCTTTGTATTTCAGCTATGCTCTTCTCCTGCCATGTCTGATGGTTTCCTAAATACTTTCATGTGAGATCAAAAGATGATATGACATGCTTTTTAGTATTTAAAGAAATCTGGTCATCCAGAGAGTGGATTAGTTTACCCAGCAAATTTTATTTGAATTAGATTGAATCGTGAGGTGGCTCAGCTATAAATGAATGGAAGTGTAGGACCCAATAGACAAAACGTGCTTATTGCTTTTCTTTTTTTATGAAGGGGTGTATCTATTAGCTCTTCTCCTTACTGACAGCCATTGGATCATAACTATGGCCAATTCACTGGGAGAAAGATGGGACAATCAAAGTGGTTCAGTGTAACACATGAAGAAAATTAGAAGCATTCCATAAACTGAGGGTTTTTTTCCTAAATAAGGACTTAGCATCAATTTTTTGAATAATATTTCATATTTTTGGAAGCAGTACATGTGTCTTTCAGAAACTTTGAGAACACAGATAAGCAAAATAAAAATTTAACACATCCCTACCACTGAAAGCTCCAAACTATATCACTTTAGTGTATATCCTTCCAGGTGTATTTTATAGATATAAAAAATGTATATGTGTGTGTGTGTGACAGCATGATACCATACATATTGTTCGGTATCTTGCATTTTCAGCTCATAATCTTCACTTCTCATGTAAATTTTCATCTAATCTAACACCCAGATGTCATTCTGACTTCCCCAATTGACTCAAAAATGTCCTTTGAGGATGGTTTTCCTAAATCAGTATCCAGTTCAGGACCATACATGCATCTGGTTATTGCAATCCTGTCTTAGTTCAGGCTGGCATAACAAAATACCACAGGATGGATGTCCTAAGCAACAGGACTTTATTTTTTTACAGTTCTGGAGGTTAGAAGTCCAGGTCGAGATTAGATAGGGTCAGTTTCTGATGGTGGCTCTCTTCCTGGCTCGCAAATGGTTACTTTCTTTCTGTGTGCTCACATGGCCTTTCTACATGTGCAGGAAGGAAGAGAGCCCAGTCTCTAGCTCACTAGTGTCTCTTATAAGGATACCCATATGACATAACTTAACTTTAATTATTTAGAAGTCCCAGCTCCAAATACAGCCGCACTGTGGTTAGGGCTTCAATACTAATTCTGGGGGGACCCAAACACTGAGTACATAGTAGGTCCTTAAGAATCATTAGTCTAACATGGCCTCCTCCCACTTTTATTTAGAACCTGATTTGTTGAAACTTCTTAACCTTTAAAAATCATGAAATTATGCTTTGATCCCTATCAATTGCTTATGAGGTCCTTGTGATTAGTATAGACGCATTGTCAGTCTGGAACTGTAGTCTTGGGACTAACAGCTGAAAATCAGAGTTTTGTTCCTGTCCAGCTACTGACTTTTTGTGGCCGTAGGAACATCATTTCACTTTCTTAGGCTTCATTTTCTGTATTGGACCAGAAGTTTTGAATCAGAAAGTCTAAGGAAGGGCATGAGGTATCACATTTCCAATAAATTCCTCTCCTGACTCTGATCCCTAGGCAAATTTAGGAAATAGTAGGGTAGATAATATTTTATGACTTGTTTTTAACCTGTGCTTCTGCTCCATCCTGTGAATAAAGGCATAAACTATACAATTCTCCTTATCACAAAGCAGATTAGTTTTTTATGGCTTCTGTAATAATGTGCCACAAATTTGGTGGCTTAGAACAATAGCAACAGTTCTGGGGGGCAGAATTCCTAAAATCGAGGTCTCAGCAAGGCTGCCTTCCTTCTGGAGGCTTGAGGGGAAAATCCATTTTCTTGCCCTTTCTAGCTTTGAGAGATCACTTTCATTCCTCAGCATCTTCCATCTTCAAAATCAGCAGGGTAGCATCTTCCAATCTCTCTGCATTGGACCTGCTTGGCTCTCTCTGTATAAAAACCTTTTTGATTACATTGGTCTGAACTAGAGCCTTAGTGCTAGAACTTGGATCCCCTTTAAGAGCAAAGGGTTACAGCAAAATGCAGTGCCCCTACCTGACACCAGGGTGATCTGGTCACCATCCTGGGTTGAGGGGAGCACTTGCCACTGTGCAGTGACAGGAAGGGGAAGGCTGGGTGAGACTTAGGATGCTAGGGGACAGGCAACAGGAGGCTGGGAACCTGTCCTGGGAAGCAGGGGGGTGGTGGGAGGCAGGACCACTTGAGAACCTAATTCTAAGCCCCTGGTGTGCTCCATTGCACTCCACTTATAAAGCACAAATTTAGAAGATTCAATTAAGCAATTCAAGACAGTAATCGCAGAGCATTCAACTCCAGGTGCAGGACCTTTGGAAGTGTGGGGCTGTATATGATGGTGCTGAGCACATATCCATGAAGCTGGCCCAGACTCCTGGGTTTTTGACTGAAGCATCTTGGTAAATATTGGAGCCATGTTCTGAGATAAGAGGAGACTGAAAACCAACCATTTTGCAAGGGCAAACCAGTTCTTCATGCTAAATTCCAGATGCCTTTGATGTATCTGGGGGAAGATATCAAGGAAGGGATTGTAAATAGAGGCTAGAGGTTATAGAAGGTCTTGCGGGTTTGAAATGTTCAGGGTCCTAGTCTGATAATTTCATCAACTTTTTTTCACAAAAGTAAAGAACAAAAAAAAAAAAAAAAAAAAAAAAGAAAAGAAAAGAAGTAAAGATCAACTCCAAAGATCTAGATGTTTGGATTCTAGGTAAACACAAATTTTCTGTATAGCTGAACAACGTCAGGGTTTGGGCACTAATTCCTGTGCTCTTGAAAATCCACATATAACTTTTGAGTCCCCACAACTTAAATACGAATAGGCCACGGTTGACCAGAAGCCTTACAAATAACATAAACAGTTGGTTAACAAGGATTTTGTAAGTTGTATATATTATATACTATATTCTTATAAAAATAAGGTAGAGGAAAAAAGATGTCTTTAAGAAAATCATAGGGAAGAGGAAGTTACATTTATAGTGTTGTACTATATTTATTGAAAAAAATCCACATAGAAGTGACATGCATAGTTGAAACTGTGTTGTTCAAGGATCAACTATATTTGACTATCTCAAATATTTTTGGCAAAACTTTTAATTTATTTGACCACACATGAATGCATTTTTAGGGCACCTGGGGGGCTCAGTCAGTTCAGCATCTGCCTTCACCTCAGGTCATGATCTCAGGGTCCTAGGATTGAGCCCCATATTGGGCTCCCTGCTCAGCAGGGAGTCTGCTTTTCCCTCTAACTCTGCTGTCCCCCTGCTCATGTTCATTCTCTCTCTCATATTCTCTCTCCCTCTCCAATAAATAAAATCTTTAAAAAATGCATTTTTAAAAGTCTTTCTTTTTGATATATCTATATTCATTTTCCATTTTTATTATTCTAGACAATTTCTGATTTCTAGATAGTATTTGTGTTTCTCAAGTAAATATTACCTTGAATTATTCTGATTTTCCATAAATGGAATTCTCTGTTACATTATGAATACACATAGGGCAACACTGGACTTTTCTTTTATCTTAAAATAGAATAAAAATATGCATCTGGGCCAGATCCTCTTGTCTCAAATATAGTTTAAGCTAGAACATGCTAGCCACCATGCTTGTTTTTATTTTTATTTTTTTCCTCAAACACTTAGTATATTGCAAAAATAAGCTATTTTGACCACTTTTCCTTTCTCCTGTTATATGTGAGAAGGAGTCTAAATTTTAAAGTAAAAGTTCTATGCACAAAGGAGTTGGGAGATGTGTGCCTTCCGGTGATGTGTGAGAAAAACCCTTCGCCAGTGCTTTGCCTGTAGCAGTGCCAGCTTCCATTTATCTATTCCCACCCGCATCACAGAAGGATTCAGCCCCTAGGCTATTTCTTTTCTTTTTTCTTTTTTTTCCTTCCTTTATTTTCTTAAAGAACAAAATAAAGTGGTGTCTGATAGACACTAGACAGACAGGGTAGACCAGACCTCTGAAAGATGGATTATGGAGATACTCCTCATTGCAGTGTGACTGTGTCTTTGATTATTTGTGCAGGGCACCTCTAAATTGGGTCTCTTCCAAATGACAAAGAAAAAACTAGAAATGTGCTTATTGAAGGCCCTAGATTATCATTGTTGTCTCTGCTTCCAGTTAATGCATCAGGCAGCCCATTGAGAGTAGGGACATAATTAGAAGTTAAGTTAAAGATGAATTTCTTCCTGCAGATGAATATGGATTTGAAGATTGTTAACTATGTTCAACCATTCCTAGTGGCCTAATTTTAAAGAACTACCTGTTTCTGGTACCTCTACTGTTTTTAGATGATAAAGAAAGGATGTTTCAGCGAACAATTTTTTGACTATATATTTTATAGTGAACTTATTCCTCTAACAGGCTTAATTTATCTAAAAATTAGATTTGAACAAGCATGATGGCTTGTAAATAAGAGGCAGTCAGTAAATATTTGTAGTACTTAAATTAGGCATGAATCTTTTCTAGACTCAGAGCCATACAGTCTAGTTCAGTAGCCAGGAGGGAGTCTGAAAAGTTAATTCAGCATGTAGGAAATAAAACTTGCCATGAGTAAAGCATGATATTAGATGCTTAGTGGAATAAAAAAAAGAATAAATAGGTAGAATAACAGCTCTGACTTCTAAAGAATACTAAAGAATGCTAAAGCATTCAAAATTCCTTAGAATTATGTTTGATTTTAAGACTGGAAGGAAATTTATAAAATCACCTAATCTAATGCTTCACTTTTAGAAATGACAATGTAGGACTAGATTCATCCATCAGAATTAGTCATAAAGTTGAGGTTGAGGTCTGTTATTCATCCACTATTCAATTATATCAATTGGGTTTTCTTTGAAGGTAACTTTTGAAAGTATTCTTGTTGCTGTATCCATGGGATGTGATAACTGATACCTGCTTAGAGTAAAAGGTTGTTCAAAGCAATTTCTTCAAGCAAAGGTGGAAACTAGCTCATAACCAAGTAGGTTTGAAACAGTGCAAATGGCTTATTTACATGGATGGTTGTTAAAACCATCTTTTTCTTTTTCTAAAGGACTATCTCATAGCCATCAAAAATGAAACTGAAGAATATTTAATGATGTAGAAAAATGTTCACGATGTAATATTATGTAAAAATATACACTAACTTATAATAGCATCTCATTAGTATATATATTGCCTATCATCTGGTACAGCAATCACTTCTTCAAACCTATCCTAAGATAAATTTGCCAAACAATAAAGAGGCAAACAAAAAGCTATTCATTGCAATAATGTAATAACAAAAGACAGGAAACAATCTCAAAGTCCATCATTAGGGACAAATGAGGAATTATGTTGATGTTACTGAGATCCAGGGTATTTGATGTATGAGGAATGAAAAATGGCTCTAAGACAGATGGGTTTAAATAAAATCACAATCATTCTGATATTTATTTGTAAGTATCATTTTGAACGTAAGATGACTTTCTCTGGAAACAAAACATATTTAATAGGTCTGCCTTCTGAAAAGAGCTAGAATAAAATGACTGCCATTAAGTTAAGTCAGGCTTCTTAGAGATGTGAGGGATCCAGGTCTGAGGCAGAAAATGTGTGAACTGAATGTACAACTATCTTGTTGTACCAGAAAGCAGGCCCACTCTCAAAGGCTCCTGACAATATGTCAGAAAGCCAGGAGGACTCTGCTTAAAAAGGCTCTTGCCAGCCAAAGATAGAAGGATTTTAGCTTCTATAAGGATAATAGGTGGGATGATTGGAAAATATCAAATATGTTTAAATCCATGCATTCCTAAGAATGCTAAAAATATCCCAAAAGTTCATTGGTCACCTTTGGAATATGATTGAGAACCAACTCATTCTGAAAACTAATAAAGGGAAAGAAGCAAGGAGTCATTTTTATTATACAGATGATGCCTCAGAGGAATCCAATAGCTGATAAGGAAAAAATGCTCTTGGAAATGGTAACGCTGTACAAGAGGAAGATAGAATATCACCATTTAACAATGCCTAATGATATAACAGATCTACAGAAGATATTAAGATTACTAATGTTCAAAAAGGGGCAACCAAACTTTATGTGCCTCTTGATAGAAAAAATCCCACCATTTATGTATTCCTTCTCTCCAAAATTGAACCTGATTCTCATCAAGCCTTTAGATAAATTCCTCATTTGTATTAAATTAAACACAGGAGACAGAGGGACTAGTTAAAGAATACCATGAGGATAGTATTAGTGATAGCTACACTATGCAAAATTTGAGATCTGCAAGCTAGTTTTTTTCTAGAAAGATTTATGAAATAGGGGCACCTGGGTAGGTCAGTCCATTGAGCATCTGACTCTTGATTTTGGCTCAGGTCCTCATTTTAGGAACATGGGATGAGCCCCAGGTTAGGCTCTCTGCTGGGCATGGAGTCTGTTTGGGATTCTCTCTCTCCATCTCCCTTTCCCTCTCCCCCACTCCCTTTCCATGTGCATGCACATACACTCTCTCTCAAATAAATAAATAAATAAATAAAATCTTTTTAAAAAAAAGACAAAGTGAGAGTGGGAAGCCATAGATTAAATGAGACGTAAAAGCAGTGAGCCTCAATCTTTAGTTCATGTGAATGTAAATCACCTGTGGTCTTGTTAAGATGCAATTCTGCTTTGATTGGTCTGAGTGGGGTGGGGTAGGGTGAGGTTGACAAGCTCCCTGGAGATGCCTGTGCTACTCCCTATCACCACCACCAACACATTTTCAGGAGGTAAGATTTAAGACATGCATTGACCCATAGCAATGTGTAGACCTAAATTTTATTCTGATTCACACAAGTAACCTAAAAACATGCATGAAAAATTGGAAATATGGACCTTAAATGTGGATATTTAATGATATGAAGGAACCATTGTTAAATTTGCAGGTAAACTAATAATATTAGATTATGATAATCATAATCATAATCACATTTACTTTATCAAATACATAATGGAACATTTACAGTTGAAATGATATGATGTCTGGGATCAAGGAAGGGGGGTAATGGTAGAAATGTCGATGAAATGAGATTGGCCATGGTTAATATTAATTGTGGTGAGTGATGGGCACATTGGATTTCTTTACCAGTCTGCATACTTTTGTGTGTTTTTGAGATTTGCCATGAGAAAAGTTAGTTTACAAATATCTATTGCCTACACGTGGAAACAAAAGATTAGTAGTATACACTGCAAAATGTGAGAGTGGTTGTAGATGATCTTTATTATCTTCTTTATGCTGCCCCATAGTGTCCAAATTTCTACAAGTGTGTGTGTTATCTTGAAAATCAAGAAAATTGTCTTGTTGTATTAAGGGAGATTCCACTAATTGCTGGCCCAGCTGAAAAGGACTAGGTGTCACAAGTAAAACCACAACCTGGCTAGAGGAATGCAAGTTAAATAAACTAATAACATGGTTTCCCAAAGGAGAAGGAGAGTGAGCAGGAAAGGGAGTGCGAGTTTATTTCATTTCTCCTTAGCAGAAGGTATGCCTGGAGAGAGTTTGAGGGGCATTTTGAGGACGCAGCCCTTCAGAACTAATAACTGGAGAGTTGGGGGAGAAAGCTTGGGGAATCTGAATCAAGCTATTTTAAAGTTGTGTCAGAAGAGGTGTCTTAGAAATGCAAACATGAGCAGACATCAGACTCTCCTGGCAGGGAGCACCATCTGGATTCGGCTGTCTTCACGCATGTGTTGGCATGGCTCTGCAAGGCCAGCGAGGTAAGAGAGTCTCCTATTTTTAAGCCCCACAGACTTTGGAGGCAACCTGCTTTGAGTTCAAATCCCAGCTTTGAAGTTGAGCTGTTTTGTGGCGCTGGCAAAGGGCTTTGCCTTCTTTAAGCCTGAACTCCATTTGCAAAACAAAGAAGCAATAACTCTACTTCACAGGTTTAGGAGCACACAGCCTGGAAACCTTTCCCATGCAATAAATAGAAGTTGTTTTTGAGGTTATTGTCAGTAGAAAAGAAAATCTGCATACCTGTCATTTCAAACAATCTATGAATCATTTCCCACTTCACTGGCTTTTTATCATCTGTTTCTCTTGCTTTCTCCTTTTTAGTTGCTAATGGACCCCAAATTTGGCTCTTCTCCCCAGGAGTGCTGAGACGTTCTTAGACCATTGGTTATCTTTATGCATATGGTTGTCACAAAACCATTCAGGTCATAAATTCTCCCAAGAAGCTCCCGAGTTAGTAAATAAAATCCTATGTGAAACTGAAACTCTTGTTACAGAAAAATTATCCTGAACTATTAGCTTGGGCTTATTGTTTAAATAATTTTAAAAGTTAGATTTTGGGAGCACTATGCAGTCCAATTGCCTGCTTAAGTAACTTCCTGAACTATAGAGTGGGCAGGAATAGAAGCAGTGGCAAGTGAGAATAGATGGGAAATCTGGGGTCAGATCCTTATAGGGCCTTGAATACGGTGTGAAGTAGTATAGATTTCACACTGCTTCCATAGGTACACAGTGAGGTACCTATGGAAAAATTTTGAGCAGGAATATAATCTGATAAGAATTGAAGGTGAGATTTCTTTGGTATTGGGGGGTTTTTGAATGGCTTGATTATAGAGAAGGTTTGGAACAAACCTCTAGAGGTAAAGTATCCTACCTCTGAGACCAGAGGACTTGTAGACCCAAAGTAAAATGATAGAAGAGAGGATTATTTAAGTCATATCTGAGGTCATTCAAATATGTAGTTTGTTTTATTTTATTTTGGTTTTTTAAAGATGTTTTCTATAAGAGACTTCTTGGGAGTGACACTGATGGCAATGGGCATATGGAGAATAGGTCCTGGCAAGGAAAATTATATAGCTTTGTTAATGCTGGAATATATGTTGGTTTAATGAATGGAAGTAGTAAGATCAAGAAGTCTGTTTGGAAGTAGGGGCAATATGATGAATTCAAAGTGGATTCAACTGTAGCCTGAATACAGCTGTGAGTCTTAATACGTATAATCTGGGTGTTATAAGTATAAAAACCAGAGATTTTTTTATACCAAGAAATGAGTGACCTATAATAATTTTGACTAAATGCACTTAATTGTGGTAGAAAATTGGTGGTGTCACGATGTTTCTCTGGGAGCAAAAAGCTGTAAGAAACAGTCACCAAGACAAACACTCCCTGTGTCTCTGTACTATGTATGGACTTTCAGAAGAGTTGATTTAAAATCTGTTCAAAACTTCATTCTCACCCAAACCAAAACACTAGTCTTATATAGACACATTCTTAATTTTTGTGTGATTGTTGGTAGAAAATAAAATATCCTATAAAATATGTCCATAAGAACTGTACTCCCTGCAAAAATATTATACGTTTTCTTAATAAAAGTTTTCAAGAGTTCATATTATTCCAGACTGTACAGACTGCTTTATCTGTTATTCTTTAAGGCTAAGAGAACATAATCCTTGGCCTTTATCTGAGGACCTTGGAGTTTTAAAAAAAAAATAAAAAAGTAACTGCCCAAACTAGTATAAAACAAAAAAACACTGGGGGTGGGGTGGGCAGAAAAAACAAACAACTAGTAAAAGAGACAGAGACAGGAGGTTAATTAAATCTGTTAGGTATTGTGCTGGCATCCTAGAGGCTTGCTTCCCAATTTCTCTTAGGATTTACTTGTTTCTTTTCAGGCTTGACCCTATAAGGTTGAACTAAAGCTTTCCTCAGAGTAGCAAAGCTAGAGAGATGATTTTTTCACATCTGAACCTGAGTCTAGAATGTGAATTTTTTTATTTTCAGCATTCATAATGAAAAAAGTAAAAGGGAGAAGGGGCCTTCTTTGCAAGGAAAGTTCTTTTATCTATTAATTGAGGTTGAGGGAACAAGCACCATTTGTATTATGTCTGTAGATTATAGGTGCTTTACAGCTCTGTCTTGCTATACCCTTACACTGCCTAACTGCTGTTACAGACTAGAGAAACCCAATAGAGCTGGCTACAGGATGTGTTGAAATTCGCAGAATAGAACTAGTGTCCTGAGAACCAGGATTTCCCATAATTTTAGTTTCTGCCTTAAAGGATGGGCAGAAAAAAATCTAAAAATGAACGCATTGTGCGCATATTAGCGAATTGGACCCCTGAGTAGAAAAATAAAGCTATTTTCAGGGAGTGATGTTAAAATGTAGGAATTTGTATAAATTTGAGCTCTACCAGGTAGTGGTAGAAGAAATAACTGCTGTTAAATAATTGATAAGAAATAGAAAACTAGGAACTAGAGAAATTTATTTTTAAAATAAAAGCAAAATAAAAAGCAAAAGCAAGAAATATTTAATGATCTAACAGATTTGGGGACATGCATTGGGGTGCTCTTCCAAACTACCTCGAAATGTGTTTTAGAACAACTTCTCCATAGAAACTTGGAGCTGGAAGATTTTGGTGATCATCAGGTATCAGCATTTTCAATTTTTATTAACTGGTAGAATGTTTTCTTTCTTTCTTTTTTTTTTTTTTGGATTCTTTCTTTATAAATCTCATTGATCAACAAATACCAGATCACGGTGTTGTACAATATAAATTCATGTGATATATCAATTGTATCTCAAAAAAATTCCATTGAAACAGATGTCCAACCAACAGCCTTCGTTTTTTACTTCTCCCCCTCTAGTGGCCTGAAATGCCTCTTGAACTGTAAAATTTCATAAGAAAGGGCCATAATGCCCCCACCTTTCCTTTTGTCTCATTTCAGAAATGAAATTCAAAAGCCTAGTTTGGAGAAAATTCTGGAGGGAGCAGGTGGCTTACCTCCTGTATCTCCTCTGATCTCCTCTCTGTCACATCACACTGCTGCCCAAGGTTTCTATGTTCTATCCTTGGACAGATCAACTGGGTGGGAAGATTAGGGATCCAGCTGTTGTTGCTTACTGCTGTGATAAATACAAGAGAATGAGACCTGTTTTGTACCCATGAAGAGCATACCGTCCAAATAAGCAGCCAAGATATAGAAATGAAAGAGGAGAAGGCAGTTTTGCCTGTGCTTTTAGCCACAACTGTTCTCTTCATATGAATACTCACTTGAAAGCCCCGTATGTTCAGGGGAAAGAGCTGTTTAGAGACTCTGGAACGTGGCCTGTAAAACCTTAGAGGAGAGAAAAGTTACCAAGGATTGGAGTGGAGAAGAGGAAGGTTTTAAGAGACATTTCAGGGAAGAAAGAGGACTTGGCTGGGTCTCAAACAGTGGTAGGATTCAGGTAAATAGAGACATCCTTATCAGAGCCTAAGAAGACAACAAGGAGGGGGAGTAGAGGGATGACACGAGCAAATGGGCTTATTGTCTTAATGGCCTTGGTCCTCTCTGAAATTGTCTGGTTTGTCTAATTACTTACTTATTGTCTGTTTCCTGCAGCCATAATGTAAATAACATGGCACTCAGTGACCATGCATATGCTGATGGTAGCCCAAGCGCCTAGCCCAGTGGACACAGAGGATCTTGTGGTATGGATGAAAGACTGAATGTAGGGCGTTGATGGAAGTTAGACTGGACTGTTGCCATTAAGTCAGGAGGGATCAGGATCACCAGCATTCAGGGTTTAGAATTAACCTGTTGAAAGTTATTGAATAGAGAGGTGAAAAAATTCTATTGATATGGACAATGATAATATGGCAGTGGAATTCTGATGGACTTGGGGCAGAAAAAAAATGGGTAAGGCTGCTGAAGCTGCACAGCTAGTTTCTTGGCCTGGGTTCTGCTGAAAACAGCACCAGAGACAAAGGCTGATATGTGAATCTTTTCCTTGGGAAATTCTATGGAGGAGGAGTGGAATGACAAGGAATGAGGGAGAGAATTAACATATGGAATGTTACTTATTTGGACAGTACTAGAAGTTGGTTGCCTAGTCTTGCCGGAAGGATGTCATGACAGGCTCTAGGACAGGTATCTTAGGACCATCCACCTTGAGGATGAAAAGGAAACATTTTTTTTTTTTTTTCATGAGCTGTTGTCCTACACTGACTTCACATAGTACATTTCCAAGGGCCAGTTTTTCATTGGTCTTCCCCAGCATGGTGTCAGAGAAGTGCTGGGACAGGTATTGAGAACAGCCTGGTGTCCAGGGCCCAAGGTAATATGCTGCCAGTTTGTACCACTGTAAAGCTGGCTGAAGGCTGCTTGAGAGGGTGCCAGCCATGGCTGGAATAAAAGATGGGTGAAGAGGTTGAGTTGTAGTTCACAGAACCTGGTACAGCTGGTTCCAAGACAGTCAAGTTTTGAACCCCAGCTGGTCTGATTCCAAATCCTGTTTACTTCACCATGATACATTGTTATATTAAGAGCAGTATTGGACTCCCTAGATTTGCTCTTCTGGGATGCATTTGAAGTGTCATCTATCTTGACAGAATGTAACTTAGGTGAAGGTCACCTTCAGTTCTCTCTGAGCCATCCTTTCCCTTTTGCTGTGCTCAGGGCCTTGGTTCAGCTCCCATTCACCCCTGTTCTCTTAATTGCTATGCATCAAACATATGACCTATCCCTTCCTGTAATAACATCTCTTATAGTCCCAGTGTGATGGTCCTGGAAAAAGCATAGAGTCTGGAGTCCAACCTGCATTTTAAATATTCCACTTTAAGCGGTGTGACATTGGGCAAGTCATTTTCCCACCTCTGAGTGTCCGTGTTTTATTTTCCAGAAGGGAAGTGGAATACCTACATAATATGACCATGCATGAAAGGAAAAAAGGATTAAAGGTAGAAAAAGTCAATTGAAACACTTGGATAATGGCCCTTCCCTCTCCCCTCACTCCCTCTTTTGGATCTTTTCGGGATCTTTAGGTGACAGAAGCCAATGAAGCAGATTCTAGATATGTCAGTGGCTTAATGTGACTTCTCTCCAATAATATGTGGGCTTGAGTAACTGCTATACTGAAACGAGGTAGTAAGATTAAGTCACCACCTGGCAAACTCCTTCCTGTTCTTAAAGACCCATCTCAGACATTGGTGCTCTGGGAAGCCCTCCAGATGGGTACTTCAGAGCACAATCCATTGCCCTATTCCTTCTTTCCCAGTAACTGACGTCTATAACCCCAGTCCCATATTCTTATTATTGAAATAGAAGAATAGTTCAGCAACAACTGCCATTACATGTTTCCTATACGAGATCAGCAGAGGCTTTTCATGTTCCCCTCTTCATCAGCATCTTCAGATCTTCATTTGTCCTCCAGACTCATTCCCATGCCTCTGGCCATTCTATGCTTTCTAAGAACTCCTCTTCCCGGAATTGGCATCTCTCTTTGTGTCTTACCACTACTGGGTGCCCCAGGCATCCTCAGTCAGGTCACTTTCTGTTCTTGGACAGAGGATTGGCTGTGAGTGTTGGCCTTAAAGAAGCAGCTTTACGTTTTGACATGATTTGTAAGGTTTCCATGGTGTGGCTTCAGGGTGAAGCATCTAAAAGACAACTAATCTTTAGAAGTTAGCAAGATTAACTTTTCACTGTCATTTTAAATATACCTTCTTACATTAAACATCTGGGTGTCTTTTTCAGCTTTGAGTTACTGCCTCAAAGGGAAAAAAACAAAAACAACTGTCCTTTCTTACCTTATTCTAGATAGTGCCAAATTGTAGGTAAGGTAGCAAAAGAGGACATTCCTGGCCTTGCGTCTCTTGAAGCACTTCACCTCACCGTATTATCGTTGGGAAATTGTAGTTTTATATGTGAAAATTTTATGAAGATAACTAAATGCCCATGCAGTTATAAGATACAATGCAGTGGGGGATCCCTGGGTGGCTCAGCGGTTTGGCGCCTGCCTTCGGCGCAGGGCGTGGTCCTAGAGTCCTGGGATTGAGTTCCACATTGGGCTCCTTGCATGGAGCCTGCTTCTCCCTCTGCCTGTGTCCCTGACTCACTCTCTGTCTCTCTCTGTGTCTCTCATGAATAAATGAATAAAATCTTAAAAAAAAAAGATACAATGCAGTGATCCCCTGTACACTTTGTCCATTTCCATTCACCAGTGTTATTTTTCAAAACTGTAGTATGATTTTACAGCAAGGATATAGGCAATCTTACCTAGACTTCTGGAGTTTAACGGAAACTCATTTTTTTTGTGTGTGTGTGCATGCGTGCATGTGTGCATGTGTGTGTCCATGCATACACTAAGTTCTGTACAGTTTGATCACATGAATGAGTTCATATACCAGTTCCACAACATTTGCTGAACTGTTTCACCCTCCCCATAGTCCCTCATGTTGCCCTTCTATAATCATAACCTCTGGGGCACCTGAGCGGCTCCATGGTTGAGTGTCTGCCTTTGGCTTAGATAGTGATCCCGGGGTCCTGGGATCTAGTCCTGAATCAGGCTCCCTGCAGGGAGCCTGCTTCTCCCTCTGCCTATGTGTCTGCCTCCCTTTCTGTGTCTCTCATGAATAAATAAATAAAATATTTTTAAAAAATAACCATAACCTGATCCCTCCATGGCCCCCTGTACTTCACCCCTGGCAACTATTGATCTGCCCTCCATTTCTAAAACGTTTGTCATTTCAAATCAATTGAATCATATATGGACACCTGGGTGGCTCAGTGGGTTGAGTGTCCAACTCTTGATTTCTGCTCAGGTCATGATCTCAGGGTCGGTTGTTGGATGGACCTGTGTCAGGCTCCATGCTCAGTGGGGAGGCTGCTTGTGATTCTCTCCTCCTGCCCCTCCTCCCACTTACATAGTCATTCTATAAGTTAATTAATTAATTAATTAATTAAAAATTGAATCCTATACCTTGAGACATTTGTGATTGGCTCTATTTCAGCATAATTCCCTATAGATTCATACAAGTTGTTGGATATATTCATTTTATTACTGTTTCTTTTCATTGCTGAGTAGCATGCTACTGTATGTACCATAGTTTGTTGAACCATTAGTCCCTTAGGATTCTAATTTATAGCTTCTTATAGCTATTACCAATATAGCTATTACCAACAAAGCCACTGTAAATATTTATGTATGAGTTTATATGAGAATATGTTTTGAATTCTCTAGAGTATGCAAGGTATATAAAGGAGATAAATGCCCAGGAGAGTTGCTGGGTCATGTAATAGTTGTATGTTGAATGTTTTTTAACCCAAAACTGTTTTTCCAAAGTAGCCATGCCAATTTAAAATCCCACCAGCAATGTCTGAGTGGTTCAGTTCCTCAGCATCTTTGCCAGAATTCAGTATTGTCACCTTTTTGTTTATTTATTTTTTTTAGCTACCTCATACATGTCTAAGTGTTACCTCATTGTGCTTTTATTTGTATTTTCCTAATGGCTAATGGTGTTGAACATCTTTTCATATGCTTATTTGCCATCTGTACACCTTTTTTGGTGAAATAACTGTCTTTTGCCCATTTTCTAGTTGTATTTTCTGGCATGTGTGTTTACTGTTTATTTATGAGACTTATATTTAAGATATGTGTCTTTTTTGGGGGGTAGGTGGTTTGCAAACATTTTATCTATCCTTTGTCTTTCAATCCTCTTTCAAATGTAATTTCATGTATCCAAACCTATTAGTTTTAATGGGGTCCATCATACCAATTTTTCCAACTATGGCTTGTGTTTTTGGTATCTGTTTAAGAACTCCCTGTCCCAGAAATCCACAGGATTTCTTTCCTTCAGTGTTTGCAGTTCTTGGTCACACCACTTCAATGAATCAAGTGGCAGCCAAATGAAGACGGTGGGCAGCAAAGCAAAGTTGATTGATAGTAATGTTTGAGTGGTAATACAAAACTCCCAAAGAGGGAAGGGATTCAAGAGGGTTGCCACTGGAGTCTCTAAGTTTAGGAATTTTTTGGGCTTATTGGCAGGCTGTTTAATCTGATTAACCCTCCAGATGCCTGTCACCCAGTAAAATGTTTATCATCTATCTGTCATGTGGGCAAGGGTGGAGGGCTCCTTCCAGGATAATAAAAATCATTTTAAGGGTGATTTCTTCTTACGGTAGGGGACCTCTTGTCCCTGCCTGCCTTTCTTCCAACTATCCTTCATCATAGACTCCAAAGATTTTTTCCTTTTTTCCTGAAAGTTTTACAGATTTGTTTTACATTTCGAGCTGTAATCCATTTTGAGTTAATTTTTGTAAAATTGTGAGGTTTAGGTCAAGATTTTTTTTTCTTATGGATATCCTATTGTTTCAGTAATGTTTGGTAAAAAGGCTATCCCCCCACTCCTTTTAGTTGTGCTTTGGTCAAAAATCAGTTAAGGTTATTTCTATGGATCTTTTTCTGAGTTCTCTGTGCTGATGATCAGTGGTCTATCCCCCTAGAAATACTACATTGTCATGATTACTATAACTGTGTAGTTGACTTGCTGTAAGGTAGAGTAATTCTTTCTACCTTTACTTCATCATTTTTTTAGATACCCAAGAGCCTTTGTCTTCTCAATTAAATTTTAAAATAAGCTTGCCTATGTTTATAAACAAAGAACTTGCTTAGAGTTTGATAGAGATTGTGCTAAACCTACTGATGAATATGGCGAGAATTTTCACCTTTACTATATTTAATATTCCAGTCCATGAATACAGTATTTTTAAAATTTATTTAAGACCTCTTCAATTTTTTTTCAGCATGTTGTAGTTTTTTTAAAATATAGATAATGGGCAAAAGACTATGCCACATCATTTATTTTCTTTGGAGTGATTGTAGATGATGATGTGTGTTCAACTTCAATTACTGCATGTTCTTGTTAACATATAGAAATGTGATTGATTTTTTTGTATAGATCTTAAAATCTATGCCTTTGCACTTCTAGTATTTTGGGGGGAGGAATGGGGGAGGTTCCTTGAGATTTCTTCATTTTATCTCTTATTTTCCAATATGTCTGCTGTTTATATCATTCACTTGTTGCAGTGACTAGAACTGCTAGCACTGCTCAGTAAGGTTGGTAAGAGTGGACATTATCAAAATTTGAAACTTCTGTGCTTTGTGTCAAAATTTGAAACTTCTGTGCTTCAAAACACATACTTTCAAAAGAAAGTGAGATAACCACCTGCAGAATGGAGAAAAAGAATTTTTTTTAATTCCTATCTGAAAAGAACTTGTATCTAGAATGTATAAGTATAGCAACTCAACGATAAAAGCAAGTTTAAAATGGTCAAACTATTTGAATAAAAATTTAAAGATAGCCAATAAGCACATGAAAAATGCTTATCATCATCAGGGAATTTTAAATGAGAACCAAAGTAAGATAATGCTTCACACCCACTAGAAAGGCAATAATTAGTAACAAAACCAAACAAAAACCCAGAATTGACAAGTTTTGGCAAGGATATGGAGAAATTGGAAGCCTCACACACTGCTCATAAGAATTTAAAATGGTACATCTGCTTTGGAAAGTAGTTTGGCATTTTCTCAAGTGGTTAAACATAGTTACCATATGATTCAACAACTCTACTCTTAGGTATGTGTATATCAAAAAGAATGAAAACATAAAACATGTCTTTATAAAAACTGTACAATGCTCATAGCAGCATTATTTATAAAAGCCTAAAAGTAGACACAACCTGAACATTTATTAACTGATGAAGAGATGAATAAAATGTAGTATATCGATACAATGGAATATTATTAAGGTACTTAATATATATTAATATATTATTAATATATTAATACTTTATATTAAGGTACTGAATATTGTATATATCAGTATGCTTAATTAGTAATTAATTAAGCATACTGATATATGCTACAATATGGATGAACCTTGGAATTGTTACACTAACTGAAAGAATCCAGTCACAAAGGATGATATGTTGCATAATGTCAATGATGAAATTTCCAGAATATGAAAATTTACAGACACAGATTAGTGGTTGCCTAGGGCTGGGGAAGATGAGGATTTGGGGGAAAGACAGCCAGGTGGTCTGGAGGTTTTTTTTGGAGCAATTAAAATATTTTAAAACAGTAATAGATACACAACTCTGAATATACAAATACCCATTGGATTATATGCTTTAACAGGATAAGGTTGATGTGTAAACTATACCTTAATAAAGCTGTTAAATGCATAGGAATTTTCAGAAGTTAATACTTAGTGCTTAAGTATGCCATTTTATAACTTATTTTTCATATTTTTTCTTGCCTTCCTATAGTGTAATTGAACTTTTTCTATTTTTAAAATTTTTCATCTTGATTTGTTTATAGTGTGTTGGAGTGCATCTTTCTGTGTAGGTTTTTTTTCTGTGTAGTTTTTGTGGTAGTCTCATTATTATAATATGCAGAAAAAAGTAGACTTACAACAGTCTACTGCTGTTAGCATCTTACCACTTAGAGTGAAATGTGGGAACTTCACTTCTGTTTTGGTCTCTTTAACTTTACCACTTTCAAATAGCATTATCTTGCATTTCAGATGTTATTCCACCTTGTTGATGAAACTTAAGAAAGGGCTAGTTCACTGTATCCCATCTTTGTGTTCTTAATCCTTCTTCCTATATTTCCCTGCTACTCGAAGATTTCTTCTTATTCCTTTCCTTTCTCTTTGAAACTTCCTTTAGTCATTCTTTGAGGGTATCTTTGCTAACAACAAATATTTTAGTTTTCCTTCATTTTATAATGTTCTTATTTCCTTTTTTTTTTTTTTTTTTAAGGATCTTTGTGCCTGATAGAAATTTCATGGTTAATTGTTTTTGAAAACCTGTTGGCCTTCATGGTTTCAGGTGAAAAATCTGTTACTCTGACTGGTATTTCCCTCTTGTCAGTGTAATGCTTCTCTCTGGCTGTTTTTAAGATTTTATATTGAATTTACACAAGTTTAATTATGACGTGTCTTATTCTTAATTTCTTTGATCTTTTTACTCTGTATAGAGTGTTCTCACTTCGTAGGTAGGTTGCTTTGCATCTTTCCCCAAATTTGAGAAATTTGAGCTTTATTTTTTCCCCCATATACTCCATCAATTCTTCTACTTCAGGACTCCAGCAATAAAAATGTTGGCCCTTTCTTCATCACTCTTTAGGTATTGGGTCCCTGAGGCATCTTTTTTTTTTTTTTTTTTTTTTTTTTTTTTACCTATTCTTTTTTTATTGTTTAGATGGGGTGAATTCTGTTATTTTGCCCTCAAGGTCATAGATTCTGTCCTTTGTCATTTCCATTCTATCCACGCAGAATTTTTTGTTTCTATTACTATGTTTTTTTTCAGTGCTATAATTTCTGTTGATTCTGTTCTATAATTTGAGATTTCCTATTTGTTTTGAAAGTTTTTAATTGATAGTTGAAGTTCTTTGTTTTTTTTTTTTAATCACAACCACTTTAAAATCCTTGTCCTACAACTCCAACCTTTGATTTGTCTTTTTATTAGCATCATTTGATGGTCTCTTCTCATTCAGGTTCTGATTTTCTTGCTAAGATGGGTAGTTTTTTTATTATATCCTAGATGTTTTGTCAATAGGTCAGGAGACTCTAGGTCCTGTTTAGTTGTTTAATTTAGTAGGCAGTTACCTTGATTTGTTTTAGCACAGAAGTCTTGGTTAAATTTTGTGGGCTGTAGTTCAAAGGTGGTTGAATTTTCAGAGCCTTTGTGGTAATACCCTGCTCTGCTTGATTTGTCTGGTACCACTGATATTCCCACTCATCCCAATTTTTACTGGGGTAAGAAGGGATTTCTCCAGGTTGGGCTGCCTCGCTACTCAGACTTAGTCTTTTTCAGAGGAGCTAGGAGTTTATGGTATGCCCTTTTTGGTATCTCTACCCAGTGTCTGTAGGCAATTGAGGGCCATTGGGTCCACAGGAATAAAACAGCTTCTCAACATGAGCCTCTTTGTGATTGTTTCCCTTTTCCTAGTTCTGACTACTCATCCTGGTGGTTTCTGACTGGGGGAGAGGGTCAAGGGCCTAAGAGGACAGAGAGATTCCCTGGACCATGCTGTTTGCTGTAGCTGTTTTTCCTGCTAGTTCTGTGCCCTGACTTGGTATCTTTTGGTGGGGAGAGGATATCTCAGGCCCATGTTTCCCTTGGCTGCTTATTTATGGTTGGACTCCCAATGGATCCCCTTGCCATTTGCTTTGTGTTTACTTTATACTGTCAGAAAAAGCCAACAACAACAAACAAACAACAACAACAAAAAAAACCCTCCTTTGATTCTAGGGAAGAATGAGTTTACCTGGATACTTTTCTCTGTCGCTGTCTCTGTCTCTCTGTCTCGGTCTCTCTCTCTCCCCAGATTGGGGGTTCTTGTGAATGCCATGTCTGTGAGGTCTTCCTTCTTCAGTATAGTGAGGAAATTAGATATCTGACCACTGTGCTGTCCCTCTTATCCTGGGGTCTTGCTTTCTGTCTTTTTATTGCCTATCAGAGTTTCCCTTTGGTTGTCTCTCCTAGCAGGGTTTTTTACAGTTCACTGGATTTCTAAGTTTGTGCTTTGCATGAATGGAGCATGGAGAAATAGGTTTATACCATCTTGTCCTGAGAAGAAATATGCACTATAGTTTTCTTGTTTACTTGTCAGATTTATGTCTAAACACATTTCTCCATAGCTCACAGATAATTATTATAACCTATTTACCATGCAACTTTTTGCTAGTGCCTAATATAGTATTGACTTATAGTATATTCTCAGTAAAAACTTTTGTAATGAAGTTGAAGGAACACTTATGTTTGTGATATCAGGTCTGTAATTAGACACTTAGGTCTGGTGATGGCCAAATGGGGCCTTTTGAACCAGTCTATAATTTTACCAAGTGAACAATTGCCTTCCCCTAGACAGAAGACTATGTACCTTCTCTAGTATGTAAAGCCTAAAATTCTTTGAAGGAACATATTAGTAGTCACTTCCCTGAGAAAAGGGAAGTCCTTCCCTGAGCTGCTCCCTTTTTAATTTTCCTACAGTTTTATCAAAACTTATGTTTGAATTAAATCAAGTGGACTTGTGGGATCACCAGGTCTCTTTTTCAGTCTGTTCATATCATTCCTGTAGAAATTTCTGAAGAAAATAAACTTGACAAATATGTGTACCTTTCTGTGATGTTTGGAGCCATTCTGTGGGTCTTCTGGATCCTTAGTAAGTTGAAATAGTAACATTAAGTTTTCTGATGGAAGTAGTCTTCTATAACCCCCAAATAAAAGATCATCTATAATTTTGGGGGCTGAAGACAAAAAGCCAAGGAGAAATGGAAACATTTGAAAAGATAAAGCATTGGGAATTAAATATATAAAGTAAGTAGCATGTGACTATTTAAAAGGATAAAGTAGATTGGTCTGTACTAGGATGGTAAAATAGCCACAATAAAATAAATGAATAAAACAGAATTGCCACAGTGCATCTAGAAAATGAACTTCCATATTTGTTTACGGACCCACTATGGTATGCAGAGCTAAGATAATGTGTAATGCTTCTGTATTGTGTGTGATTCCTTCCCTTTCAGTATGGGCTGGCCTAGTGACTTGCTCCTAACCCATAGTTTGTCTAAAGTGATGGGATGTAACCACTATGGTTAAAAAACAAGAAATTGGAACTTTTGTCTTGCTACTTTCTGTGTTGACTCTGTCCTTTGATGGCTTTGGTGAAGCAAACCCCATATGCACATGACAGGGAAGTTCAATAGCCTGAAAGTGAATCATGCAAACCACCTGAGCTTGGAATGGATCCTACCCCTGTTGAGTGTCAAATGAGATTCTCAGACCTGACCAAAATTGTAATTAGAGCCCTGTAAAGATGCTGAAGCAGAGGACCCAGTTAAGCTGTGCCCATATCCCTGACCCCTGAAATTTGTGAGACTATGAATGGTGGTTGTTTTAAGCCACTAAGTTTTTAATAATTTGTTAGGCAGCATTTGATAACTAAGATACCTTTCTGTTTTTTATATTAGTATAAGCAGTGGAAAGTTGTTAGTTTTTACTTTGTAACTTTTTATGTGGTAAAGAGTTTCACAAGAATATATATTTTTCATAAGGAGATGTTCACATATATGTAATTGTATGTATATTTTGACTCCTTGTGTCTAATCTGCATAGCACCATATTGAAGCAGAACAGGCTCCAAATGATGCATTGACATACTACAAAACAATGGAAAAGAGGTAAGGAGTAAAAATCTGAAATGATTGTATTTATTCAGATTTGTTCACATGAGAGCATTATTAGTTTAAGTAATGGTACAACTTACTATATTGATCAGTCTAGAGCCAATGAAAACCCTCACTCTTAATCCCCTTAGGAAAGAATAGGATTGGCTTAAAACAGAAAAAGCATGAAAAGTGATATGGTTTTTTATACTTTATCAGATGGTTATCACCTAGGAATGTCAAAAATTCTAATTATTACCAAGGAGATGAGAAATATGTCCAACATATAAGCAGATGTCTCTAATGCATGTGTATTTGGATGTGTTTATTTTTTTAAATTTTTTTATAGATGTGTTTATTTTTAATTTTTTTTACCATAGCATGGACAGTATGAAGTATTTGAATTTCTTATAGAACTTTCCCTTTTGTTATTAGAAATCCAAAAATGATTATGATTCTGGTGTAATTACTCAGCATCTTCATTTGTCCCTGGTACAATAGTGTTTTTCTTTAGTCATGACTATTAGATCAAAACCACAGCTTTTAAAAAAGATAAATTAGGAATTGGCTGATCATTTTTCAACAAATATTAATTGAACATCCTACAAAGGAGGGAGGATATAAAGATAGGCTCTGCTGGTATTTGAGAGATTATTTTTTAAAGAATATTTTCTGATATTTTTTTAATAAGATTTTTGAATATCTTTTCAAAGCAGCCCTTAGGCTAGTAGATTGCTCAAGGATTGCCACAGTCTACCTTGATTTTAGATGCAAAGCACTGAAATTCTTTCTGTGTCTAAACAGAAATGTTCAGATGATGGACTAGCCTGTTGAAGATTCCATTAGACATTTTCCTATGATGCAGCATGTGTCATTTCTATCTAATCAACTTAGGATACACAGGATGAAACCTATTTGGGTTCATGCAGTGAAATCTCTTGTTTAATATAGGCTCTTACCTCTTTGATGTTCCAGGAGTAGAATAGGAATATTCTAGGTGAGAAGCCAGGGAAAGCTGTGTGTTTGGTTGGAGAGAATCTTGTTTTAGCACAAAAATGGTGCCCAGAGTATGGGAATATGCCTTTGCCTTAGCTAGAGATGTTCTCCTTTGATGAATCTTTATTTCTTCTTTGAGTTACTTATAAATGTCTTTATCTTCTATATTTGAAAACAAAAGTTTCTGAAGCCTACTATTGTGGCATTTTGGTAAGTGTACTTTAATTGCTTAAATTACACAGCAATTCATAACTGAAATAGTTCTGTATATTGTGATGTTTGGTGACTCAAGCCAGCTGATGTATACATGCAGATTTCAGCAGTTTCTGAGAATTTTCAGAAGTCACACGTGTGACAAATGTTGATGCTTATTTGCTTAACAAATCAGTTTTACATCAGTTCTATAGATCCTTTGCACTGCTGGTGCTTTGTCTATTAGGCCATTTTTTTCTATTTCTTTTTCAGCATGCCATTATAGTTTAATTGAGTAATATGTGAAACTTTAAAGATTTTAATTATTTTTAAGTAATGTCTACGCCCAACGTGGGGCTTGAACTTACAGCTCTGACATCAAGAGTCACATGTTCTATTGAATGAACCAGCCTGACACCCCAAGAGAAATACACAGAGTTTTAATCAACATTTCCTTTAGCAACTCAGTAAGAGCCCACTAAGTGTGTGTGTGTGTGTGTGTGTGTATTTTCCTCTATGACAGTTCTCCTTTGATGAATGTTTATAATTCAAACGAAGCAAAACTATGTTGAATTAAATGCTATTTTTTCACCCATGCTCAACATGTTTTAGCAAGTAAAATGTGATTTAGTAGTTCACTCAAAGGCCATATTTACTACTTTAATTCGTGACAAGTTTTCTGTGCAATTCTTCAAAAAAATCCGTATATAAAACTCAATAATTGGATTGGATTTTCTTGATTTGATAAGTTTTTAGATGCTTCTAGTTGAATCTCAAGAACTTTTTATTACAAATCCAGATTCCATTGATGTCAGAATAATTAGCAGAGTTGTCAGCTCCCCATGTCTACTCTAGACTTCATAAATGAGAAGTGAAATATTGGCCCATAGGATGTCCTGTCCAGTTCTGATGTTGAATAATGTTATTCTGCTGTGGGTGGTGGTGGTGAGTTACCTTGGCATTCTGAAGAACTTCTTTTATGTGAAATTTCAGGATTTGAAATTTCTTTTAGCACTTTGTGGGCTCTAAAGAGATGCTGGATGCATGCATTTATGTATTTATTTCATAGTTTGACACAATAATTTTTTTTCCAGGGGATCCCTGGGTGGCGCAGCGGTTTGGCTCCTGCCTTTGGCCCAGGGCGCGATCCTGGAGACCCGGGATCGAATCCCACATCAGGCTCCCGGTGCATGGAGCCTGCTTCTCCCTCCGCCTGTGTCTCTGCCTCTCTCTCTCTCTCTCTGTGACTAACATAAATAAATAAAAAATTTAAAAAAAAATTAAAAAAAATAATTTTTTCCATTTTAATAATGTAAGGGATATAAGATGTGTACATGTCTCTTCCCTCTATTGAGAAATATCCTGTGTCTTTCCACAGATGTAACATAATAGTGCTTAAATATTGAATAAAAAAACCCAAAATGTCATTTATTTATCTAAAGATTTTATTTATTTATTCATGAGAGACACAGAAAGAGAGGCAGAGACACAGGCAGAGGGAGAAGCAGGCTTCCTGCAGGGAGCCTGATGCAGGACTCGATCCCAGAACCCCTGGATCATGACCTGAGCCAAAGGCAGATGCCCAACTAATGAGCCACCCAGGTACCCCTCAAGGTGTTATTTAAACTTGATTAGATGATTTCAGTCCTCTGGCCCTCAGCAAAACTCCGTCAAAATGAATGATATGAGGTATTCCACAGCAATATTAGGACATAATTTAATATGCTATAATAATCCTGAACTGCTATAGAAATTTCCTAAAATCGGGATCCCTGGGTGGCGCAGCGGTTTGGCGCCTGCCTTTGGCCCAGGGCGCGATCCTGGAGACCCGGGATTGAATCCCACGTCGGGCTCCCGGTGCGTGGAGCCTGCTTCTCCCTCTGCCTGTGTCTCTGCCTCTCTCTCTCTCTATCATAAATAAATAAAAAAATTAAAAAAAAAAAAAAGAAATTTCCTAAAATCATTGGGCTAAGTTTGGAAATGTTTCAGGAAGTCAGCTAAGGTGGAATATTGTTTTCCTTCCAGTACACTTGTAGACATTCAAAGAATAATTTAAATCTCTTAGAAAATGCTAACATTCACTTTTCATTACATATGAATAGGGCCCTAATTGCTCTGTTTAGTTGTATGATTTAAAGTATGCATGAATAAATACATGCTTACTATTTTGTTTTTTTTTTTTGGTGGATATCAAAAATATACAATATTAATACAATGACCCAAAGCCTTTTGAAGACATTTCACAATATTTTATTGCATATTAATTAGAAACTTCTAATTGTACCTTGTTAAAGTGATACATTAATGAAATTTTTGCTGGACAAGATACTGGCTAAATTTTATATTAGAGAAATTTTAGAAGCCTTTCAAGTTACATGAGAATATAGTTAAATTTTAGTCTCCATATAAATTCAGACTAAATTCCATGGGAATTCCTTAGGTGCAAGACTGTCTAACACTAATTGTACTCACTTGGATTTGCATAATGCTCAGTAATTTTCATAGCTCTTTCTTATCCCATTTCACATTTGATCTTCACACTATACCCAAGAGGGTAGTGAGATGGGTATTATCCTCTCTAATTTGTAATCCCCTTGTTGAGTTGTGGTCTAAGAGGAACCTGCCTAATATTGAATCCTACTGTAGAGATAAGGTTCAAGTGTATTTGCTGGACTTTATCCTTGTGCCTTTCTGATTTAAGGTCACTTGGGGTACAGACTAATCTGTAATTTCTGTGCTTTATGGTTTTTTATGCCAATATCCATATGAGGTTATGATTAATTTTTTCATTGAAGTAGTTGATTTTGATATTAAAGCAAGTTTTTTCCTTGGGGAATCATATTGAGTTAGCAAGTGTCCCATATGCTGTGAATAACAGGTATTATAACAATAGAGCATAAATGGTAAATTGTTGATTCTTTCTAGGGCAAGGCCTCAATTTGATTATCTTGGTCCTTGCCTTGGCAAACTTTTTAATCTCTCCAAACCTTTTTTTTTTTTTTCAACTTTACAAAGGAAATAATGCTAGTTAGTATTCAGTTCTGAGATTAAACTGGATAATTCATATCTAGTATGAGATAGAATTAACATTGAATAAATGTTCATTGCCTCTATTTCTACTGTAAAATGTGGTTTCTACTGTAAAATGTGGTTTAACCCAGAAAGGAAGAATATATGTGGAATATTGTATAGATGAAGTATTTTACACATATTTTCATCTAATTCAATAACCTACTGAGAATATGTGTACCTTCCCATATAAATCAGTGAACAAACTTGTTTTTAATTTTTTGGCAGACTTATGAAACCAATTAGCTTGGTAATATATATTCAGCTTTAATGGGCAAGTAAATAATTAATGTTATTGCCTTTGTAAATTTAGCTTTTCAGTTATAAATTAACATAATTAAAAGAGTAATGTTTCTGTATGCATTCTACTAGCCAAATTTAAATCAAGCAATTAAACTGTAGGTTTTCTGCACCAAATGAGCTCAGCTCATAATGAGGCAGACGACAGACGTAAATTTGTTTTTTCATGGTCAGGTTCATTACAAAAACATGAAGGAAAATACTTGTAGTACGTGTAATCAAGTAAATTATTCCAAGCACCATAAATTGTTTTTTCTGGGTCTTCTGCCTTAAACTGAGGACTTAAACACTGTCATTTCCTTTCTTTCTTTCTTTCTTTCTTTCTTTCTTTCTTTCTTTCTTTCTTTTTCTATTCTGAAGATGGTCTCTTTTTGTAAAAGATCACTTAGTTTTTCATCAGAATGTTACTGTGCTGGTTAACTACCTACAGTAATCCAAATCTCTAAAGAGGAAAGGCTTCTTATATGGAGAGAGGACCTCAAAACCAGAGTTGAAATCATTTACATGAAATATTAGCCATTTTGCATGACTTGGATTTGAAAAGCCAGCTGTGTGTTAGTTGTGTGGCACTGGTGATGGAGAGGAGGGTCTGAGGGGGTCACTGCTGTGCTCTAGAATCCACTGACTGTAGAAAGATATAAAGCAGTAGCTTGTGTTCTCCTTGAGAAGTGAAGTAGGTATATTTTTCCCCTTTGAAATCAGCCCTGTGGAGTACTATCAAACAGATTTTAATCTAAGACAATATATTTTGTGACTACATTGTTACAAGCTGAATGAATAGAAAAGGGGACCTGCTATGTGGGGATAATTGAACTGTAGACATTTTTAATCTTCCAGGAAATACTGGTATATAATTAAACATGCACTGACTAATGATCTATATTTAACAGCTCAACCACTTTGAAGCACACTACTAAAAGTAAAATTCTGGGGCATATTAGAATGAGCATGTGTATCCCATTACTGTCTCTTTGGAGATAAGCACCACTGCTTCTCTTTGGCTCACTGATACATCTGTAAGGTTAATCCCCCCTTTAGTGATGTTGTTTATTAAAACACATTTGTATATTTATCTTTAATTAGTTCACTCTCCAGTGATGCATTATTTTAGCATGAAATACCTTCAGGGTGAAAGACTTCAATTTTTGGTTAGTAACTTTTGTAAAATGTGTATCCTATTTGTTATGCTCTTTTTTGGTTACAGAATGCATTTGTTCCCCTTGATTACCATGTGACATGGTCCTTGTTAGCTTAGGTCCAATTCAGAATTTTTCTAAATGCAGTATATGGTCACTCCATTTTATTTGGACAGCAAAAAAAATGCTGGACAGCATTTTTTTTTTCCAGAGTCACTGCCCATTACTTCTGATACCTATTATTGACATTTAAAAGCAAATAAAATTGGACATCACAACTAACATACTTCTCACTAGCACTAAAATTACCTTGGAATAAGTCTGTAAGTCACCAATTCTAAGTCTTATTTTGGATCAGAAACTGGGGTCCTTCTCCTTAGGAACATAGAAATAACAAAATGTTGTGCCTAAATTTCAGAGGTTAATGGAACCCCCTTGAAGCTCATCCTCTAATCCCTGGTTTCAAGTTGAAACCTCTATAATCAGAATTACCAGTACTGGCAGTTCTCCCCTTGTTATTCTGTTCCAATTCAATAGTTCTCTGTAAAATGTTCTAAATTAAAACTCTTATTGTCCTAAATTAGACTCTATTAATGGTCCATATTGGTCATAGTAACTTAAATTTGTGTGATTTCTGGTTTGTAAAATGCTAGTAATTTTTTAAAGTTAAACCAAATACCACTTGTTCCATGAAGCTCTCAGTCTTTGAATTCTAAAGTGAACCAAAGTAGGCAACCATTCTGTCCTTCCCACCATCAACTATCCCATTTTATAGATGGATCTTTCATACAAGTTCCTAAGTTCTATGTTACAGTTGTATTTCTACCACGATTTTTCAACTTCTTTATGGAAACAAGTTCTGGGTTCTTTTTTTTTAACCACATATTTTTATTTATATAATATTACTAGTAAATACTGCAGAAATGTGCTTTTTTAAACAAGCATAACTGAAATGGGCAGGTTTGGGAACTTACATGGTCACCTCTCGGAATGTGCACTACTCAGCTTCCTAGGATAGAAACGTGTGAGATAGAATAAAAGTAGATGAGCAGCTTCAATTGTTTATCATGACGTGAGCACTGGTTGCTATATTTTATAAAAATAATGAAGAGTATTGTCTAATTTGATGAATTGATGTATTGTAGGCCACTTTAGAGAGTTTGTTTTGCATTTGGGAAACTAATTCTGAGCCTACCAGTTATTTTGACAGAAAAATAGGAGTAAACAAGATTTATGCCTTTTAGTAAATGTTGTTTAATTTTAATGTTAATTTTGAAAGTTAAAAGTTAATTACTTTTTGCTATTTGCATTCTGTAGTATTAGCTAATGTCTTTAACTTTGTGAGGCAGCTGTGTATAGATTTTAAGAACTTTTGCTATGGAATCAGTAACTGGGAGCTCTTGCCTCTTAATAGCTATATGATTTTGGGCAAACTGTCTAATTTATAGGCCTGAATTTTCTCAGCTGCAAAATGGGGATAATAGTTATAACTGGGTATAGTTTGTTATGAGACTGGATGCCTTGTACATTTACCAAACATTAAATAAATATCTGTTATAAATATTAATAGGGAAAGTGGCTGGATATTTACTTTCTCTAATTCTATGCAACATATCTTTATGTTGTGTCCTTAATTTTATTCATTTGAAACAGACTTTCAAAATTCCTAATTATAGTTCCCTTAGGGATCTTAAGGGCATTTAATACCTTGGGCAGTGTTAAGATCTACAGATGAAATTTATCTCAAGTCCTACTGCCTTTCTAAGAAATGTATTGTTTTTATTTAATACATTTTGTTGAGCTGTGTATCTACACAAATAGACATTCAAGGATATAAGGGCTTATCCAGCTTAGTATTTACTTCACTGTGAGTGAGTCAGCCAACATGAAGGAGTGATGAAATGCACCATTGCTGATTTTTTTTCAGGTTTATTAGCCTTTAATACTTAAGGAGTCCATAAGGAAATAAGGAAATATTGAGAATGACTCCTTTGTACTAGTCTAGTTATTTTCCAACAACAACAGCAATAATACCAGTGAGTATAGGTGGTGGTGTACTGATAAACCAGCTCTCCAGAAAGGAACACCTTGTCTTACAGTCTTGGCCGAGATTAAGAGTGTAAATATTCCCAACATGTTTGGCTTCAAGGTATATGATTTAACAACCAGCTCACAAAATTCCTGGATAAGGAGCATGACTCTTGCTAGCTGACTTCAGCATACCATGATAGATCCTTTGATCTCATCTCTCTGAGCCACTCTTTAGTTGCTTGCCTTTTTAGGAAGTAAAATTCCCCTTTTGGGCACCCTTTTCTCTTCTCTTCCTTCACATCTAGACTTGCTGTTTTTATGGGCTTCCTGTCTGACCCTGTACAGATTTCATTCACTCAGTTTTGATTCTTGTCTGATTTTTCAGTGGTAGGGGTGTGGTGTAGTGGGATGGGGGCAGTAGGGGAACCATGCAAGGTAGAAATCTTGCTCTTTCCTTAACTTACAGAGTGTGTAATCTGTTCTGACTCCTTAATGTAGCCTGCATGGCTCTATATGGTCTCATCCCAATTTATTTCTCCATTATAATGGTTTTAATGCTCCATCCTGGAAATGCATAACTCCATCCCTATAGGACTTCTTTAAGATCCTGGAAAGCACAATGTTCTTTCTTCCAGGCTTTCCTAGGAGGAGTTTTATTTTGCCTAAAAGGTCTTCACATATCTTCCCCTCCTTTTAGATTTTCATCCAGGTGAACACTTTTCAGCCTCAGAGCTCATGGACATTACCCTCTCTGTGATGATCCAGATGAAGGTTATGCTTTGATGATCGCACATAGTCTGGTACTTAATTCTCTCAAACAATCCTTTATGTCTCACGCATTTGTCAACATAGAGACAAGTGTTTGAAAGGTACTACCTATGGGGCACCTGGGTGGCTCAGTAGATGAGCGGCTGTCTTTGGCTCAGGGTGTGAACCCAGTGTCCTGGGATTGAGTCCCACATCAGGCTCTCCATGGGGAGCCTGCTTCTCCCTCTGCCTATATCTCAGCCTCTGTGTGTGTGTGTGTGTGTGTGTGTGTGTGTCTCTCATAAGTAAAAAAATAGAAAAAAAATCTTAAAAAAAAAGAAAGGTACTGCGTATATATTATTAGCCAAATGAGAAACCATGGTTTTGAGGGCACTTACAGATTAGGAATCAGGAGATCTTGCATCATTTGGGGCCAGTCAGAAGATCTTTAAGACTTAGTTTTCTTCATTTATTGTGCATTTCTGTTCTTGCATTATTGGGAACTGCTAACTTACCTGTTCTTTGGAGATCAGTGTCAAAGTGTAATATTTAACATATCCCTTTTTGTCTGACTTCCTTTAAGACTTGAGAAGCAGTGTTGTGCCATAGTTGTAAGTGTAGACTCTGGATTTAAGCCATCTCTTTTTTTTTTAAAGATAGTATTTATTTATTTGACAGAGAGCACAAGCAGGGGGAGCAGCAGGCAGAAGGAGAAGGAAAATTCCCCTTTTGGGCACCCTTTTCTCTTCTCTTCCTTCACATCTAGACTTGCTTCTCCCCAGTAGAACAGGGAGCCTGATGAGGGACTCCATCCAGGACCCAGGGATCATGACCTAAGCCAAAGACAGACATTTAACCAACTAAGCCACCAGGTGCCCCTGGATTTAAGCCATCTAAATACAAATCCCAGCATTACTACTTTGGGCAAGTTGCTTGTTTTCCTCTCCTGTTTAGTGGGGATGATAACAGAATCTCCCTATCAAGTTAGGAAGAAAAACGGAGTCAATAGCTATGAATAGGACTTATATCTTTTTCACTCACCTATAATGTTCTTTCTCTCCTCTCCTTTCGGCATACTTCATGTTAATTCCCTCCGTGGAAGACTACAGCATTGGGTTGGTGAGCAGCATTAATGCAATGACTTTGAGAAAGCATGGAGCCATTACTCCTATTTCCTCTCCAATTGAGCTTCTTCATGTACATTGGCAATTTTATCTTTCAAATAAGTACTCTTTCCCCATCTCCAAAATAACTTTTCAAATTAATATAATGATTTGTTCCATTCTAAGGGGCAATTATATGTAATGTTTTATTTTTAGAGTAATATCCAGTAATTTTCAGAAGCTGGAGCTTGTCATAAAATCATTGAAAGATAAGTAATTTTCTTCTCACTGTTCCAGGAGAGTAGCTCAATTGATTCCATTCGTGCTTGAGAAGTGAGTTTAGCATGCAGGTTGCCAGTTGATACACACAGGAACGATAAATGTGTAATGAAATGTCTGAGATTTGTGTGGGGAAGGAAGAATAAGAAAGATAATATGTCAATGAGAAAAACTTATTAGAAAATACAGTTCCAGGAAACAGGACATACTTCCACTACTGAAGGAAGGTCATTACTTTGAGATCCATGGGACATATGGAACTTCCCTGGGCTGGTGAACCAACCTTCCTCATGAATGGTGCTGGGAGGGGAGAGAGTCCAAGTCTATTTTGATATCTTTTTTGAGATTGTGTGGAGGAAAGATCAGCCTTTCTATTTCCAGTGTACTCAAGACTGAAGGTCAGAAGGAGAATAGTTGATGCTTCACACAAACAGAAGTGTGGCCAGTATGGCTGGTGCACGTTAGGAGGTGGAAGTGTAGAACACACAGTGAGACCAGTGAAATGGGCCAGATCTCAGATCTTACAAACTGCATCAAGGATTTGAGATCTTATTCTAAACTCAGTGAGAAACCTTTGGAAAGTTTAGGCTGAGGAGTAGAAATGGCTTATTTTTAAAACCTCATTGAAAAAGGAGTGGGAGCAGCCCAAGATGGGTTGATTAAAGACCAGTGAAAAGGTTGTAGAAATATTCCAGATAAGTGGAGTTGTGCTTTTAGGGGCTCCATCTAGGAGAAGAGAGTGGCCCAGAGTGGCTGGAGGGGCCACTGTGAGAGGTATTACAGTAGAGCTGCTTAGTGGCAGCTGTGCTGGCTTCTTAGCAAGATGATGTGTGGCTCTTCCTGTGAAATGGTTTAGAAAAGCAACCACAGCTTACCATTGCAATGTGTAGTCTGTGTGCATGTACATGCACGTGTGTATTGACAGGTAGAGTGTGTGACATTGCCTTAAGTTTGTTAAAACCAGAGGCTAGAGGTAAAATTATTTTTATGCTTTCCTGTGTAATTGTGAACAAGTTTAAGGATTGACCCGTTTAAACAAAAATAAACCTTCTTCTCCTCTTAGAAATTTCTCAACTTAGAACTTTGAGTGAGATATAAAATTAAGATAGACGTTTTTGGACTTCAGCCAAATGGTTCGTGTAAATCCATGAGCATCCCTTGGTGCCAGATGGTTAAGAACAATTATCTGGCATTTCTTTAAACTTTAATGTTTTCAGAGAACTTTATGATAAGTGACTAATTTAACTTCGCATTTGCCTAGTAAGAAGTGAGGGAAAAATAATAGCCAGCTATCTGAGGCACCATTATGTAATTCATACAACTCTGTGGGTTCTTAATAAATATTGAGTTGTAACTTAGCTTGTGTTATGGTGGGAAAACAGATGATTCTGGAAGGTTTAGGATCAGCAAACCTGTATTTCCCGGTACTTCATACCTAGGTTTAAGGAATTGTTGTTATGATTTTGTATGTGTTTTGAAAATCAAAGCAGAGTACTAGACCTGTCCTATAATCTTTTCTCCTTTCACAGCATGGAACACTGAGGCCAGATGAGTAGATGGATTGCTTCAAGTTTGCAGAACAAGAATTTGGTTCAGAGGTTTGAGGGACTCCATAGTCTTTGTTTTGAAGTTAGATGACAGCTGTCTTCTCCTTGTTGAGGTGACAAGGCTATTCCTTTCCCTAGCCAGGCTCTTTGCTGGCCTACAATGTATATCTGTGTTGTTTTATAAACATTCCATAATCTACCTCTTGATGGGGCTAAATATGTTTTAAATCTAATCTTTCTGGTTTCTAATGTGATTTCAGTGAAAGCTTATTTCCAATGCAATGGTTTTGCAATTATAGTGGAGTCTCAGCTTATGTGCATTTAATTTATGCAAATTCAACTGTACGTGCATGGCAAATAACAGAGAACCATTTCCATAGCACAGAGGGTTTTGTCCATGCAATAAGCATATGCTCCCGAGTAAGAGAAGCTGAATTCTGCTTTCTTTGGTGTCTGACTCAGTGTTTGATGCCCCTATACGGTAAGGATTTGGTGTGAGTGAAGTTCTGTGCCTTAATACTACCTACTTTTCAAACTACAGGGCCCCTAAGCCAAGTCTTCCTTTTGTTTATTGTTCAACCAAAGAAATATGTGCTACAAAATGGGAAAAAAAGATTTTCTCCTCTGGGTCTGTTCATTTAACGAAGAAATGAGCATTTATTATGTAGCACCAGGCTAGGTACTAGAAATGCTACCAAAGATATGGTGAACTACTGAAAGATTACTCACCCTCACAGAACTTAGAGCTTAGTGTCTTCTGAAATCTGTCAGTTAATATACTGCCTTCCTAAGATATTTTGAAGAATGATGTTGGTTTTATGTGATTTTCACTTTACTGATTTTTACCTTGCAACCCCTCTTTGAAGCCACTTTGAAGACATTTTAGCAGTTTCTTAGAAAACTAAACATCCTCTTATTTGATGATCTAGTGATTGTGCTCCTTGATATTTACCCAAAGGAGTTGAAAACTTATGTCCATACAGAAACCTACTCATGAATGTTTAGAAGAGATTTATTCATAATTTTCAAAACTTGGAAGCAACCAAGGTATTTCAGTAGGTGAATGGGTAAAGAAACTGAGGTCCATCCAGACAGTGGAATATTATGCAGTGCTGAAAGAGAGGAGTTGTCAAACCACTGAAAGACCTGGAGAAACTTAAAAGTGTATTGCTAAATGAAAGAAAGCAATCTGAAAAAGGCTACATACTAGGAGATTCAAACTATACGACCTTCTGGAAAAGGCAAAACTATAGAAATATTTCAAAAGATTAGTAATTGTCAGAGATTAGAGGGAATGGAGGCAGGAACAGATAGAGTGCAGAGGATTTTTAGGGCACTGAAACTATAATACTGTTTCAGTGAAGACCTGCCAATAAACATTGGTCAAAACCCATAGAATGTGTAAAACCAAGAGGAAACCCTAAGGTAAGCTGTTGACCTTCAGTGATGATGATGGATCATTGTAATGGTTCATTGATTGTAGCAGATATAGCAGTGGTTCAGGATGTTGATGATGGAAGTGGCCGTGCATGCTTAGGGACAGGAAGCATGTGAAAACTCCCTGTACTTTCTGCTCCAGTTTGCTATCAACCCAAAACTGCTGTAATAACCTATATAAAAATAAACCCCTTGTTCTCCTCTCAGGAACCCCCATGTAAACCATGACTCCATCTGTGTCCTATATGTTCTTATTGGTTTTTTGATAATAGATATAATGCAGGTGTGTAGTTGTGCCAGATTATAGAAGTATTTGGGAAGATGCTGTTTAGGGTGGCATAGTGCTGAAAGATGGGAATCGAGCATTAGAAAGCTGGATTCTTGTCATTCATTTGACCCCAATCATTTCGTGACTTTGGACAAGCCACTTTCCTCATCTGCAAAATAGTACAGTTCGACTGTCTGGCTCCTGCGACCCTGTCCAGTTCGTTTCTTTGAAATATTTTTAATTGAATCATTGGAACTTGGTACTAAATCTTTGATATTATTACAGTAAAATCCCTTCAAAGTCATGAATTATAGGTCATATCTTAATTCCTTTAAAAATAAAAAATAATTAAAGATACATAGATCAACAGTCTCCTAGTGAGCTGTTCTGTGGTCTTCCCTGGAGGGCAGATTCCTAGCATCTCTTACACAGTTCCCTGTAAATGGTTGCAAAAATCCTTCCTGGATTTATGGTTAAAGTAAAGTAATTTTGGGACACTCTTTACCTCTAGATGTCACTTTGGAGAAAGCAATCAATATGACCTAACAGAGAGAATAGGACAGTCCATTTATTTTCAGTTTTTATAATATTTTATTATACATACATTTTTTAAATTAAGGGCAATGATAAAATGAATGGTTTTGTGTCTGCCATCCAGGTTGGTAAATCCTAAGATCTTACATATTTGCTTCCCAAATGTTTAAGTAATAAAACACTAATGGTTAAAGCTTAATATAGGAAAAAAGTGTTTTTAAAACAAATTTCCCATTTCTATCTGTAAGAGTGTCACTTGCTCATGAAGAGCAAAAAATAATGGGTCCTAAAGAGGTCAAAATCCTACATAATTTTACCACCTAGAGACAACTATTACCATTTTATCATCTTCTTTCTTTGTTAAACATTTGCTCTATGTGCTTTTTAAAAAATCTGGCAACCAGTTTACTTTATTATGGAAAATTTAGGGCAGCCCAGGTAGCTCAGCAGTTTAGTGCTGCCTTCAGCCCAGAGTGTGGTTCTGGAGACCTGGGATCAAGTCCCATGTCAGGCTCCCTGCATGGAATGGAGCCTGCTTCTCCCTCTGCCTGTGTCTCTGCCTCTCTCTCTCTCTCTCTCTCTCTCTCTCTCTCATAAATAAATTAAATCTTTAAAACTTTTTAAAAAATATTTTTAAAGTAAAGGGAACAGGGTAATGAAATCCTCGGTAAGCATAAATCAGCTGTAAGACTTACCAGTTCATTACCAGTCTGGTTGTATGCATCACCCAGGCCCCACTACAGTAAATTCCTACCCGTAACATCTCTTCTTTAAATACTGCAGTATTCATCTCTAAAAGGTGACATCCTTTTTGTAAATAAAACAATGTCATTATTATACCAAATGTATTAATAATTATTTTGTACTGGCAAATATCTAGTCTTTTTTGAGATTACTGCTCATAATTGTTTCTTTCATCTTGTTTGTATATCAACATCTAAATCCCTTTCATCCATTAGGAGTGACTGTGTGTTTCTTAAGTCTCTCTAATCTGTAGGTTCCCATCCCTCTTCATTATTCTCCCTGTGATTTATTTGTTGAAGATGATCCGGTTCTTTATCCTGCAGACAGTTCCACAGCCTGGATGTTGCTGATTGAATCCTGTGTTGTGTAAGCAAATTCCTATCCCTGCATTTTCTGTAAGCTAGCTGCTTTCATTCAGGTTGCATGGTTTGGCTAGACTGCTTCCTACGTGAAGCTATTGTGCCTCCAAATCTTTCTTTGATGATGTTAGTAGTCATGGATAATTATTACCTAGGTGCATTATTTCATTAGGAGTTAAACATTGGTAGCATTCCAAATTTATTATGTTGTTTTCAGTTTTTGGTAAGAGACTTCTACAAATGGAAACTTCTTTTCTTTAGTATTTGATTATAGGTCCTAAGGAAAAACAGGAGAGAAGGTTGGTTTCCATTTATTTACTATTTTCAAAACAATGTTTTGGTTCTCTAGCACCTTCCAAAGGTGACCAGTGAGAATTTTTTCTTCTTCTTCTTGGTCATTGTAAACTCATTGATTTAAATATACTTGTGGTATTTTACTTCTTTCCAGTTTTAGCGTCACTGATGCTCTAATTTTCTCATGCATAATTTGGATTTCTTAACACGAGTGTCACTGAGTTCATAGGCTGTTTGCAATTCTTTTTCTGTAAGCTTCCTGTTGATATCCCTGAGTATTTTTCTAGGCATTTATTAGTATTTTTCTTTTTTAGGATATTCTTTCCTGTCTTTAGGAATATTAACTCTTTTATATTACAAAATGAAAACATCACTCCTCAAAAATTCACATAAGCAGTGTGAGACAATAAACAGGGAAAACATTTGCAGTTTTTATCACAGATAAGAATGAGTTCGTGACTCAGCAGGAAAGACCATAGCAGTGATTAGAAGCCCAGAGCCTGGACCCCCTCTTCTGGGTTATAATCCACCTAGGAAAGTGTTGTATATGAGGCTCTTGAATACTCTGTGCCTTCTCCTTCGCTGTATGTAAGATGCAAATCCTCATAGCACTTCTCCAGTAGGTTATTAGGGGCATTTCTTGAGCAAATGTAGGCTCAGTACAGTGCTGGTACACACAAGCTCACTAACTAAGAGCTATTGAGACTTTTGTTACTTACCAAAAACCCTGATAATCTATTACATTTTTATTAATGGCTTGGGAGTTAGACAGTAATACTGCCCCTCTCATCCTTAGTTGATTTATTTTTTTCCAGCTCCTCAGTCCTTCCCTAGACCGCCCTTCCCTCTTTGCACCACAGAATTAGCAAAGGAATAGTGTAGCTTGCTTTGGAGATCAATCAGTGAAGGAAATCAAACATGTATGATTATTTTATGTCCACACACAGACATTATGCAATGGCTCCCCATTCTGTGCTTACTCTGTGCCTCCAAAAGAGAAACATGACCTAGATTTGATGTTCTCAGCAACTTGGTCTAGTAGGCAAAACCCATACTATTGCACATATTACTATTTTTCACCTTCTAAATTCCTTGTTAAGAGCCATTGAGGTGTTGTTATGCTCATTTAATAGAAAATTCATACCACTATGAGTTTTAACGTAAATACATTATATTAACTCAAACATAACATCATTGTATTAAAATTACTCCTCAAAAAGAACTCTTTGAAATATGTATTATGCCTTCTGTCTTGCAGATGAAGCACTGAGAGGTGGAAAATCATGCCCAAAGACACAGAGAGTGGGCAGCTGAGCTGGGAATCAACCTCAGGCAGGGGTCTAATACTTTCAGCCTGTATGACCTTTGCAGTTGATAGTATCAAGGCAAAATGGTGTCCATGTTGACCAACACCCAGAATGATGTGTTTTTGGTGAGCATCCTTTGATGCTCATAGTGGCATGATATTGTGAATCTAGCTTAAATATGTCACCAAGAACACCAAGTCCCAGGGATGAAGTGATGGTCTCTGAGATATATATATATTTTAGATTTTATTTGTTAATGAGAGAGTGAGAGTGAGAGAGAGAGAGAGAGAGAGAGAGACAGGCAGAGACACAGGCAGAGGGAGAAGCAGGCTCCATGCAGGGAGCCCGATGTGGGACTCGATCCCAGGACCCCAGGATCACTCCTTGGGCCAAAGGCAGGTGCTAAACTGCTGAGCCACCCAGGGATCCCTCTCTGATATATTCTTTGTGGGGTTGGTGTCTAGAGATATATGGTAAGCTGCCACTTAAAATGCCTCTGATAATTTAATCACTGGTTCATGGAGTATGTTCTCCAGCTGTATCTCCAGCTAACATATAAGGGAGGTGTGGTAAACTTAACATTGTCTGTTTGAGGTGGCACAGAAAGCTCACTGACTGGATTTGAGGCCATGTGAGATAGCATGCTACCACTATGAATTCCGTAGCTATCTACCAGATCTGATGGCCCATGGGCATGTGTGGAAGTTGGAGAATTTGGCCGGATAGGCAAATCATTCGAAGGGCAGATATATTTAGGGAATCGTGTGTGTGTGTATGTTGTGCATGTATTTGCTATTAGGCTGGGAACAAGGACTGCCTCTCTGATGACAGCGATCAATTTCCTAAAGCAAAGGCGTATCTGTATGTAAGGATGTTGAAAATAGCAAATGTCAGACTGGGAGGAATGGTGGGTAGGTGCATATGGAAAGGAGTGCGAGTAGGCATCCATCCTTCTATGATTCTTAAATTTTAAAAGAACATCTTGTGAACCACTGCTCTTTCTCCCTACAGTCTGTCAGTGTCTGACCCACTTGATGAACTTTGAGATAAATCATTTGTTAACCAGCAAATTCAACAATTAGCCCAGATGCTAGCAAACTCTTTGAAGTTTCATTACAATGTTCAGTGACATTTCTTCTAGAGTCCTTTTGATTTCTCAGTTCAACTTAAAAGGCTAACTAGGTAAGGAAATAAAGTGCTAATGAATTGGCAATAGATCAGGTATCTAAAAGTCATTAGATGTTTTCTATAATCCTTAAAATCCAGTGACACAAATTTTCTTTTGTTGTTCCCTAGTAGTTTATTTGGTGTCCAGATTAGGAATAAATAGAAGGCTTGCAGATTTAGCCCAAAGGTAGTGATTGCAGTTATAGATGAGCACCCAGATCTTCAAAGTATTCTATGTTTTATGGACCCAACATTGTTTCATAATGTCAGCTGGTAGGAAATGTAATATTTTACAAACTGAGTCCCACTACCAGTGGTGATTTGGTTCACTGAATCTGCTGCTCAGGAAGCAACTATTCCAATAGCGGAGGTGTAATATGACCTCCTCTGTGGCTTTGGAAGAAACCTGCCGTCTGCTTTCACTCTCCTTGACAGAGGTGGGGCTGGGCCCATTTTCACAGTTACATTCTTAGGAGACTGACCAAATTCTTCTTTTGGAGTTAAAACTGCAGCATTTCCAAGTGTCAGAACTCAGTTGAATCAGAAAATCTAGGAAAGAATCCTTTGTGATTTTTCAGCCTATTTGGGTAACAGCAATAAGCTCAAAACCTTGAGTTTAAATCCTGACTGTCACTTTCTCATTGTGTGATTTCACACAAATTACTTAATGACTTCCTCATATGCAAATGGAGGAAATGAACATGCAGTGAAGCATTGCTGACAATACAGATGCTGTGTGTAGGTCTGTGAGGCACGGCCTTGGACACATACATGGTTTATGTATCATCACAGTGCTTCTCCTGGAAAGTTAAGTCCTATGGCAGTACTCAACTTTCTCGTAAAAACCAGCCTAGTTTGATAGATTTCAATTCACAGTTCATCCCTTCCCCCTAGCATGCACCATCCAGAGATTTTTTTTAAGATTTTATTTATTTATTAGAGACACAGAGAAAGAGAGAGAGAGAGACAAAGATACAGGCAGAGGGAGAAGCAGGCTCCATGCACGGAGCCCGACGCAGGACTCGATCCCGGGTCTCCAGGATCACACCCCGGGCTGCAGGCGGCGCTAAACCGCTAAGCCACCGGGCTACCCCCATCCAGAGATCTTAATCAAGATCCATTTTAGAGTTTCCAGGATCTTTAAGTCCTTCTCCTACTCTCCCTCATCCTGCTCTCTGTGGGGAGTGTGCCCTTTGCAGATCAGTGCCTGTGTGTGTTTTATACTGAGAAGAATTATTGTTAACACAGCCCAATCATTAGAGAGGTGTGGTTCACACTCTGCCATCAAACCAGCCACTAATTGATACCTTTTGAAAAATGACATATTCCCTGAAGCATTCAAGGCTGCCCAACAGGCAAAGATTACACCCACCTCTATGATTAGAACTGTAATCATGCAGACGCTGGTGATGGAAGACACATGTTCTTTCTTGACATTATTCCCTTTGACAATATTCCACAAATATCCTTTCTTTGTTTATTTTGCCACAGAACAGCATTAATCTCATCATGTTTCCAAAGATTTCAAAAGAGCTGATTTCTGCAGCTGTGTTATCTGAGCCCAGTGCCTTCTATACCATCCCATCCACATAGCATCTTGTTAATGGATAGATGTGTACTTGTGGATTTAGTGACTACTTTTCATTTCTTTGCTGAAGGAGGGAAATAAACCAGGATCAATGAAGAGAAGGTATGTGTTGGATGGGGGCCTGGGAACAAACTGAGGAAACTGGATTGTCTCTTGAGAAAACCACAGATTACAGAGTTCTCTCCCTATACCAACTAGAAATCAGGCTATTTATAACAGCACACTCTATGTCACTATTTGAGTGACTCAACAGCTTCCTAGGGGTTTATGTCTTCCTGTATCTGGGCAGAAGTTAGGAAATTATGAAAGACAATGAAAAACCACTGGAATAAAAGCTTCGAGAGGGTAGGGATAAAGTCATTAGTAGTCCCTACCCTTAACAGAGTGCATAGTAAATTTTATGTACTCGAAAAACATTTGATGGTAAATGCATTTTTGAGCAAGTCCCTCAGTGGCCTACCATGGGGTAGAAGTGATTTTTCCCTGAAGCATCTTAACTTTTTATTAGGTGTAGTGTAGCTAAACCTGAAAAGTAGGTGACATATTTTTCTGTTGTTGCTACCAGAACATAGACAGTTTCTTAATATCAGTTAAGGAGTAAAGAAAGAAAGATGCATCTGGATAGACTGGGACTTGAATTCTCAAAGCAGTCAGCAAAATTTCTTTAATAACTCCATATATCATTGTGCTGAATGATAGTATTGTTTGCTTTCAAAGTTGTGTTTCTTGGCTTTGGAATGCAGGAATAATTGTAGATTGTGGGTTTCTGATTATCAGCCTGCTATAATACTAGGGCCAAGATCATCTCAAATTGCTGGTCATCAGTGAGAGGACAAGAAATGAACCAAAGAATTTGAGTGTCTCATGTTACAAAGCTCTGCCATCTGCCCTTAGAATGTGGGGGCAGTTGAGGTAACGATTTCCAGAGAAAGACATTAAGGACCATGAAAGCGGTTCTATAAGCAGAAAGGTAGAAAAGATTCAGACTCTGCAGACAGGTAGGTAAAATCATGAAATTTCATGCAGAGTGTCAGCCTGCAACAATAAAAAATGAGAATTAAGAGGAACAAATATCTATTGAGTACTTAGGCCATGCACAGTAACAAGTGATTTACCTCTGTTACCTTGTTTGATTTTCATAAACCCTTGAAAGAGACAGGTGTTTCTAACTTCTCACTCTGACAGTAAAATGTGATAGGTGGAGTGTCTTGGTCAGTTCATAGTGATGGAACCAGGATGTGAATAATATTAGGACTGTCCTGAAGGCTAGTTCTTAAACATTGTTCCCTACTTCCTATCCAGTCTTAAGACTACTTTTACCTTGTAATTGGCAAAAGTCTCCCTCATTCTGAGTAATCTCACTCACTCATTCACTCACTCACTCACTCACTCTCTAGCTGGGAACTCTTTGGAAGGCATGCATTTTAGCCCAGCGAGCAGTAGGCTCTCAGGAAGGTAAAGAAATCTCTCTAAAGGCACCTGGTCTGTTGGTGGCCCAATTAGATCAGTGGTCCTGTGATTCCTGCTTCATATCTCTTCCCTAAACCTGTCTCTTTATCTAATCTTGGATCTCTTTCCTCCTGTTCACTCAGTTGAGGCAGGGACTGAGATTTGAGAGAGGGACAAGAATGAAGTGTCTGAAGTGTCGGAAGAAAGAGCAGTGAAAACTAGAAAGACAAGGTGAGCATTAATAGGGAGTTTGCAATGTAAGGATGTAAGCAGATCCATCCCACTCTATGCAATATTTTCTCTTTAGGAGTTTCTAGAAATCATTTTTGGCTTTTCAAATAATAATATACATCTTCTGTGTCACATGCCAAACTGTACAGAACCTATTCCTTCTACCAACACTAATAGGTCTTCATACCATTTTTGTTTCAGCCAGGAATGCTGGAGACAGATGCTTTTGCATTAAGCCTAGCTCGGCCACTTATCATCTGAGTGCCCTTGAGAAGTTTTACATAGACTTCCTGTTTGTCCGTTGGTTCAGAGATACATATTGAGCTCCACATTGGTCCTAGGTGGTGAGTGACCTGCTGGAAGTACAGCAGGACACCAGAGATAAAATTCCTTGCCTGCATGAAGCTTCTGTTTTACTGGGGGAAAGGTAGATAAACAGGTATACCATATAGTATATGAGCAAGTCTTGGTTGGAAACAGAGAAGGGGGAATGTGGAGATGTAGTCAGTGTTTACTATTTCAAGTAATTGTGACAAGGTCACAGTGGAAGAATGATAGAAAGTAGTGAGGGGGAAAACAGCCTTCCAGGTGAAGGGAATACTAAGTCCCAAAGCTCAGGTAGGGATAGAGGAATTGATGGGAGGCCAGCAGGGCTCGTGAGAGAGAAGGTAGGGGATAAAGAGAGTGGTAACACAGCTATGTCATGTGGTGCCTTTTTTGGCCACTGTAATGACTTTGACTTTGATCCTGAGTGAGGTGGAAGGTATTGAGCAGGAGAGTGTCACTCTCTTACTCAGGGGACAAGTTGAGAGTGACAGCCATGGTTTGAGCATGCCTGCTGTGTAGCCGTATAGATCTATAATGATGCCTTGAACCAGAGTGTTAGTGAAGGAGCAGGTAAAAGTGGTCAGCTTTTGTATTCATTCTGGTGAGAAAGCCACTGAATTTTGAAGAAGGCATGGGGTATATATGAGAGAGAAGAGTAAAGGTTGACTGGCAGGGTTTGCACCTGACCAGAGGGGTGAATAAAATTGCCATTGAAAAAGAATAAATTAGGAAGAGTGTGAGCCTTCCTTTTTTTTATTCAGAGGGTGTTTGTTAGTGATAGAATCAGGACTTCACTTCGGGCATGTCCTGACATGGCTATTAGAATTCCAAGCAGATTTGTTGGATAGTCAGTTGATATGGGAGTCTGGAGTTCAGTGAAGTATCTGGGCCTGGAGACAATCTCAGAGTTGTCAGTGTATAAATAGTTTCTCAAGCCATGGAGCTGGGAGATGCCCCCTGATGAGTGAGTGCCCATAGAGAATGAATAGGCTCAGGACTGAGTCCCAGGATGCTCTCACCTTGAACATTTTGAGATAGAGAGGATCTCAGAGAGGTAGCCAAGAGGGAGCAGCCAGTAATGATTGGCAAGTTTGGTATCTTGAAAGCCAAGTGAGGGAATGATCTCAAGGTAAGGAAGTGATGCATGGTCCCCTGTCTCATTCTAACATAGACTACAGTGTTAGTCATGTTGTTTGTGTTTATTCACTAGTGGAATTAGGCCACAGGTCATGAATTATCATGGAAAAATCTTTTTTCCTCTCTGATCTTAAGTTTCCCTGAAAGTTAAATGAGCAAATTTGACTAGTCATGTCCTAAGACATTTGCCAGCCTGGATGTAGTGACTTTTTCTGCTTTTGTATGATGGCCTGAGTCTCATGAAGACTGAATCCATACAGCTATTCTTTGTATTTATGCCAATCAGAGTGTAGTGTGTCTTCTGTTTACTTCCTCCAAGCCAAATGGCCTGGAATTTCATATCCCCATCCAAGTTTTGGTTTAGTTTTTATTTGTGAATACCTTCTTTCTCTTGTGATTTTTCTAGACGTGGAAGAAACCTCTGTCCTCAGAAAGCAGTGCTGGAACCCGTGTGGAGGTTAAGAAAACTATCCCCTTGGTGGTGGCTTGAGGAGATTATCTCAACCTCAATGTTGCCCTGAAATTGGTGTTCAAGATTCAAGAAGATTAGGACTGCTAAGGTATGGACATTTGATTTTGAGAGATGATATATATATGTAATGTATATAGATATGTATAATCTTTTTTTTTCTTAAGACAAATGCATTTAAAGATGCTTAATCATTTTCACAGCCATTTATCTTCTTCATGCCCTGTTTCTCTTTCCTCTCTCCCTTCCTCTTTTAGGCAATTATCTTAACATTTTTGCTACCAACTTTTGGGATGTGGTGGGATAAATAAAGCTGTACAGTAAGAGAAACTGAAGTCCGCATTATCTCAATAATAATGGAAGTGACCTGAGGGGAGTAAGACAAGGCATGGGGGGAGGCTTTTTCAGGTATTTCTGATAGAAAGAAAAGTGAAATGGAAGTTGGTGCCTATGTGATGGGACACAGGTACAGAGATGAGTAAAGAAGTGGCACTGTGAAATATGCGGTTAATTCTCACTTTCTGTATGCCAAAGCTTTGTATTATTTCTTAAGGTCTTAGGAAGGGTCTATCTTGATATTTCTTTTGGATATATACCCATGTTGGGGGAGACTGAGTTTGGGTAAGGAGGTTCCATTTGTTTTTTTCTGGTGCAGTGAGAATCCACTGTGTGTGTGTGTGTGTGTGTGTGTGTACACATACATGCATATGTATAATGCATATGTATTATATGTGGGTATATATAAAATTCACTGAGTGTTGTGTAATCTCTTTCACACTCTCTAGGTGGAGAGAGAGGGATAGATGGAAGGAGGGCAGAGAGAATCCTACAGAATGGCACGTTTATTGTGGCTCAGGCATTGTGATGTAAGCTTGAGGGCAAAAGTTACAAATACAACTAATGCAAGCCATCTGGAATAGGGATTTCTGTTCTGGGAACCAAAGGAGATATAAGTTAAAAAGGTTTTCTGAGACTCTGTAGCAAAGAAGGGTCAGGGGGCAGACTCAGTCTCAACAATATTAGAGTTGACATCTCTAGACTTACCTCCTGTACAGAATAGTAGTCCTGCATACACCGCTGGTTACCAGCCCTGAGGAAATGTGGTTTAACAGTGTAGAACCACATGACAAATGTAAGAGAAATTCTAGAACATCTCCTATGGGTTCCATCTATAGCTCATTTGCTGTCCTTTTAATTTCCTTCAAAGAAAAAAGAAGACCCTCATCACCCCAAAGCTCTGGAAATTGAGGAACAGTTGTAGCTAAGGTACTGGCTGGCTCCCTCCTCAGGCACAGAGGCCTCCCGTGTGTCATCAGTAGTGCAAGGGAGAGGTCCAGAGCTCATAGAAATGAAATACATTGTCACCTCAGGCCCGTTTTCATTTTATCTCTGACTTTCTCAGTGTTGAAAGAAATGTGGTATATACTTTTCGTTGATTATGAAAAGCCCTTCCTTTCAGGAGGAAGCACATCTACTTTCTAGTTTTTTGTAAAATCCTCCAAGGCCCATGCAGAAATGATTGAGCTCTGATGTTCACACTGCTCACAGTACCTCTGAAAAGAGTGCTACGGGATTGGTGGCAATGTGAAGGTGGCATTTGAAACCCCTCTTCCCTCTATTCAGGGAATTTTTAATTTTTCTCAAAGAGGAAAATAATTTATCTCCTTTCCAAAGGGCACCTTTAAAGCAGTTTGTCTAAATATTACTTATGAATTCATTTCAGAGCCTCTGGTTTCAGAGGCTAAATAGGTGATTTAATAATCAGGAAAAAAATAGTGCCCCTTTCTTTAGTCGTCACACAAATCTCAACATTCTGCTTAAGAGACACATGGTCATGGTGCAGTCCCTCTGCCCACATGTTCTTGATCTGTTGAAAAAGAAAGCTAAAAAGCTGTTCTGTGCTTGTCATAAAAATCAAGAGAAGCTTAGGGGTTGGGACTGGGATTTTGATGACTGAGTGCTTTGCTTTGAGCGTGTTGATCTTTAATTCAGAATGCCTATGTTCTGTCAGGAATATTCACCTAGATGCTAACTACTTAAAACATAAATTCAGCAGAGAAAGTTTTAAAGGACTCAGTCATAAAAATGTTCCTGGTTTAGAAACCAATCAACCCTTAAGGGGACAATAAAGCTTTCCCTGATTGTTGGCAGAGGCTTAGGGAGAAGAAGCAGGGCACGTTCATCCCAGGGATAGATTCCGCTGTAGTATACACAGGTGACGTGCATGCCCCTGTTCACAGACCAAAACTCCATTTCCAGGAAGGAAGGAGGAAATGAGGCAATGTTGGTACATCAATCTACCCTAATGTTGCCTGGTTTCTATGCTCCAGTGCATTCAGCAGATTTTTCAGGTGTCCTTTCAAGTGAAGACAGTATAAATTAGTGGCTATGTTTGCAGACTTTAGAAAAGGCAAATCAAGCCTCCGTATGAACATTATAAAAGCCATTTACTTTTTTTGAACCAATGCTGCTCAAAGTATAGTCCAGAAACCCACAGCATCAGCATCACCTGAGCTCATGAGGCATGCAAATTCTCAGGCCTTTCCCCAGACTTACTGAATCAGAACCTCTTGAGGTGAAGTCCAAGGAATCTGTTTAAACAATCTCTCAAGATAATTCCTCTGTGTTGCTGAAATTTAAAAGCCACTGCTAATCCTGGTACCTGGAAAAGAAGAGAGATTTTAGGAAACCTTAGGTCTAAAATCTTGGACACTCTAAAAAAAATGAATATGCCTAAGTTCAGGTGTATATGTGTACATAAACACACACGTGTATTTATATATATCAGTGAACAGGAAAATGAAAACTTTTTCAAATGCCAAAGCAAAGTTATTGAGGTTTGAACCATGGCCTCTGAAATAATGAAAAGTACAAAAATAATAATAAAAAGTAGTGTTAGAATAGCTGCCTTTATAAATAAATGGATCGATGAAACAGAATGGAACTCTGCATTAGACACACACATGTAGAGTCTGCTAGCTTTCAAGCAAGAGCACCACATCAATTCTGTGGCATAAAAACGCTACTTCAGTAAAGAGTGTTGGAACAACTGGATATTTACTTGAAAAAGAAAGACTCTAAACCCCTACCTCATCCCATACATACAAATCAATGTGAGTGAAATTGCACACTGAGACGCGAAAGCTAAAGCAACAAAGGTAGTAGAAGAAAAATGAGAAGACCTTTGTCACTTTAGAAAGCAAAGGCTTTTTATAAAGGACACACAAGCACAAGCCATAAGAGGGGAAAAATACCCTGAACTTCATGAAAATTAAAAATATCTATTCACCAAAAAAAACCACCCCAAAGCCACCACTAAGATAAAGAGACGCCCCACAGATGGGGAAAGAATATTTATAACTCCTATATCCAACCTGTATGTGAAGAGGCACTTCATACCACAGGGTACAGAAGGGCTGATGGACAGAAGCATGGTGTTTAGCCTGCCTTCGGGGGATGCTAATTGAAAACACACAAGATGCCTGTACATGCCTATCAGTGTGGCTAAAATGCAAAGTAGGGCCAACACCCAAAATCTCTAAGGATACAAACAACTGGAACTCACAGGAAACTAGTAGAGATGTAGAATGTTCTGGGCACTTTGATGAACGATCTGGCAGTTCCTTAGAGAGTGACACAACTGCCTTACCTAAGAGCCAGCAATTCTAGTCATAGGTATTGATCCGCGAGGCTGGAGAACCTTTGTCCACATGTGTTTGTAGGAGCTCTTCTTCCTTTTTCTTTCTTCTTTCTCTTCTTTTTCTCCTTCTCCTTCTCTTTCACCTTCTTCTCCTCCCCCCCCCCTTCTTCCTAAAAGTTACTCAGATGTCGACGAACAGGAAAATGGAGGAACTCTGCTATATTTTGCAAAATTAAATATTGCTTTGTAACAATAAAGAGAAACATTCTACAGAGAAACATAGTAACGTGAATGAATCTTAAAAATAGAATGATCAAAATTAGATAAGAAAAATATTTATTGTATGATTTATATGAAATCATAGAGCAGTCAAAGCTCCTCTATGATGGTAGAAATAGGTCAGTGCTGGTTCTGGTGTGACATGATTACCTGGGGAAGGCACAAGAAGGAAATTTCTGGAGTGACAGAAATGTTCTGTAGCTTGACCAACACTTGTCAAAACTGATTAAATGGCAAGTTCACTAAACATCTTATTGTATGTAAATGATGTATATAAAAATACATAAAATAATTTTTAAAACTCGCATTTATTGAGCGCTTTGTCAAAAAGTGCTACTTAAAAAAAAAAGTTCTATTTTTAATATGTATCAACTCATTTAATCCTTGAAGCCATCTTAGGGTGGGTGTGACTTTTCCTAATTGACAGATGTGGAAGTAGGTACTGAGAAATGATAACTAGCTCTAAGTCCCATTGCTAGGTTCCAGAAACTGAATTCAAGAGTAGGTCCTTTTGTCTTCAAAACACGTCTTAACCATCATGTTATACCTTCAACATAAAGTGTCCCTGGCTCCATTTTTCATTCCAGATCAACTGAACTCCCAGCCTCGGCATCTTCGCTTGTAGGACGGGGATGATTCTCATGCACACTTGATAGAATTACAGGAAAGATTAAATTAAATTCTGCTTGTAAGGTGCTGATATATGCTGGTTCCTTTTAATTCCTGGATAAATGTGAAGCTGCTGGTTTTGGTTTAGAGTTCACCTGAGCAATGCCACTCCTGAGCAAAAGAATTCTTGTCCTGGGTCCATTTCATGTGGCCTTTCTGAGTCAGCGTGCATATTCACGTGTGCATATTCAGTGTGTTCACTAAAGCCAAAAGCAAAATACTGTAATTCTCTAACTACTGTGTCTGTTCCATTATGAAAATTTAGAAACACTGGAAAAAGTTGAGCCTGTTGCCAAAAAGAAAAAGAGTTTAAATAATATGCAGGAAATTCTATTGAGAGAGAACTGTCATTAAAGTTGCATGTTACGGTTTATCTGTCTAGGGTGATTGAAAGGGAGTGGGAAACTACTTAACATGGTTAATGGATATCAGCAAGGTTAATTATCTTGGGAACACAGAGGAGCTGAATGCCTTTGTGTACTTCCCTGATTTGTGATACTGTCATATTATTTTTCATGACACTTGGGCATCTGTCTTTATTTTAGCTGTGCTTTTTACAGTCTCAATTTCCATGGTAAAACTTAAAATCCAGAGCTATTACAGATCAGTGCAAGCAAACAGTGTTTTCCCTATAAAGTACAAATTAATCAGTTTATTACCAACCTGCTATGTAAGTAGAAAATCTCTACATGCCTCCAAAAGATATTATGAAAGAAAAATTTAAAACTGCCTTTGAGGATAGTTGTTTTGTCATTGTTTCTGATCTTTACCACTCAGTGTGGGACCGTCATATGATGGCCCTTCTCATGGTTTTCTTCAGCCCTCACTGGATTTCCCCTGAAATTCATCATGCATCAACATTTCATCTCTGATAATAAAAATCTTAGTGCCGGTCATGAAAGCATCGGCAGAACTGCTTCCTTGTGAAAAGCAGAGAATCTTGTTGGGGAATCCACAGTGTTGCTTTCTACAGATGGCTTTGTTTCTTCATTTAAGCAATATATGCCAACCACAATCATGAGCCTAGGGGTTGCTTCTTGGTGTCTGTATGACTCTCCTACCCACTTTTTGGTTCTCAGTTGCCTCCTATGGAAAATGGGAGTTTAGATCACACAAGCCTGAGATTATCCTAGATTTCAACAAATAGTTAAGTTTCACATAATTCCAAATAAATTAGTAACTGATGGTACTACAGCTGTATACTCTGGGCATGTTTGACACCTGCCTGTAAGGATCAATTCAAACATGGAACATGAGAATCCAAACAGATTGGGCTAAAGAAATGATAAAAATTCTGCACAAAACTTATTGAATTTTATTTTTGTATAAATTGTTAAAATTTTTTGTTCAGTTTATTTACACTAAAAACAGTTCACCCATTTCTCCCACCTCCCACTGCCCACCTCTTACAATAATCGTTCTGTTCTCCATGAGCTTGTTTTTTTTTTTGTTTTGTTTTTTTCTTTTAAATTTTTTAAATGAGACCACACAGTGTTGTTTGTCTTTCTCGGTCTCAATTATTTTCACTTAGTATAATGCCCTCAATCTCTATCTATGTTGTTGCAGTGACAAGATATCATTCTTTTATATGGCTGAATGATGTTCCATTGAGCTTATATACCTCAGCCTTTTTATCTGTTCATCCATTGACAGCCACTTAGGCTGTTTCCTGATTTTGGCTATTGTAAATAATGCTGCAGAGAACATGAAGGTGGATATCTCTATTCAAATTGACATTTTTGTTTTCTTTAAATAAACTCAGAAGTAGAATTGCTGGATCATATGATAGTTTTATCTTGAATTTTTTCAGCAACCTCCATACTGTTTTCCATAGAGTATGCACCAACTTACTTTCCCACCAACATTGCATGAGGGTTCACATCTTCATCAACACCGATTATTTCTTGTCTTTTTGGTTCTAGACATTCTAACAGGTTTAAGGTGACTTCTCATTGTGGCTTTGATTTGCATTTCCCTGATGATTAGTGATGTTGAGGATGTATTCTGGCCCTGTTGGCCATCCAGATGTCTTCTTTGGAAGAATGTGTATTCAGGTCTTCTGCCCATTTCTAAAATCAGATTGTGTTGCTGCTGTTATTGAGTTGGAGTTTTTAAAAAATATATTTTGAATATTAGCCCCATATCAGTTAAGTGATGATCTGCACTGACTTTTTCTCCCATTCAGTCTGTTGCTGTGTTATTGTGTTGATGATTTCTTTTGCTGTGCAGAAACTTTTAAACTTGAAGGTTTTTTCTTGCTTTTTATTTCATTGCATTTGTTCTTGGTGCAAGGTTTGAAAAATCATCACCAGCATCTATATCAAGATGTCTATTGGGTGGCAATTGCAAAAATTGGGCTCTGACCTAGTACATAAGCTCCCTCCTGGAAGATACTGGTGAGCTGGAACAAGACCAGAAAGCATCAAGATGGTATCACAGCCTATAAGACCAGCTCTGTGGGCCACTCCATTGTGCCAAACTTGAAGCCTCTCTCTCAGCCTGAGGCTCCAGAACAAGCAAAGTGGGCTTCTTTCTAGAAAGACTAAGGGTCATGCCTTAGCCTACTGTCTATGCAGTGCCCTCAGAGTGGTAGCCTGCCAAGAACCATCTTGCCAATTGCCACAGTCCTGTGAGACCCAGGGAGGAAAATTCCTCTGGCCACTGGAAAACCATGTAATCAAAGGAAGTCTCCTGGGTGCTAGCTATAAAAAACAGGCACCAGATGCACGTAAATCTCCTCTTCCATAGATATGTCCTAGAACCCAACGGGATGAGCATGAGATTCTGCTCACCCTCTGAAGTCTGGGGAAGAGTTCCAGTGAGCCCCTTGTTGTATGTTTAATTAGAAGCCTGCCCCTCAGGCTGTAGGCATGATGAGTAACAGTGGACCTCCCCCAGAAAGACCAGGCTGCTGAATCTGGGCTGGTATCTGTTCATGAGCTCTTTCTCTTTGGGTTATAGTCCAATGGGACCTACAAGCAGAAGCCCCACTGGCCACAAGCCAGGCCTTATAGAGTGGTTCCCCTGGCAGCAGTCCCAAAAATTGAGGTACCAGACAGGTATAAGCTCCTTTCTGGGAAATGCCAATTATAGTCTCATGTGACCAGGAACACAAGCTCCCCTGGCATCCAGGGCTGGGTGATTTCTTCCCTGAACAGCAGCTGCCAAAATTGGGGTACCAGATGCATATAAAGGTACCCTTCCAGGTGCTCAGTATAGCGAAGGGAGAGCATGAAGATGGACACCTGCCAGTCCCAGTCCACAGAGTGTCTCAGCAGACTCCCAGATGTGTGTGTTAAATTAGATGCTTCCCTTCAAGCCAAGGGTTTAGTATAAGCAGGTGAACTTCCTTCACTTGAAGTCTGGGTGCTATCAGTTGCCTCTGAGTCGGGCCCTGGGGCAGATGACTCTGAGCTCAAGAGATGTTTCTCAGATGCTAATAGCTGAGGAGTCTTTGGATGTGAGTCTTGTTGGATTTCAAAATGAGACATTTGTGGGGGGCTTGTTTCTCAAGTACATGTCTTAAAGGTTGGTGTTCACAACGTGGTTTGAATCCTTTGCTGCTCAGGGCAAAGTTCTGGGTTTTGAGTTCCCTCCTCATTGTGGGTCACACTGCCAGATATAGGGTTTATGGTGAGACAGCATCCCAGCCTCTCTTACTGGCTTTAATGCAGTTTCTTTTCACTAGCCTGGTGTGTGGTCATAACACCACCAGCCTTTGGGTATTTTAAGAAGAAATTGTTCTATATGTAGCTATAGACTATGTATTCATGGCAGGAGGTAAGTTGAGAATCTTGTGTCACCATGGTGAATGGGTACTGAGCTTGTTGAGTTTTCATACTCATTGTATACCATGGGATGTTAGAACACCATTCAGAAAGTCTTTTTTGAGGTATGGTCTAACTTTTTTCTTTTATTCTAGAGATCCTTTTTTTTTTTTTTTTCCTTTCTACCTCAAATAGCGGCTCTTATGAGGCTATCCCATTTTATACATGGGAAAATTGAGGAATAGAGATAGTAAGCGACTTTCTGAAAACCACCCTGGTCAAAGAAGAAACTCTCTGATCTTTGGGTTAGGCTCTTAAAATGCAGGTAACGAGCCCAACTCCATTCACCGAATGTTTTATCCTGCCCTGAAGCATCCTGACTACAGGAAGCCTACTTCAATGTTCTTTGATTCTGCTTCCCAATGTGGTAGTACCTTTTTGCCTGTATGTTTTGTTTTTAATTCAAAGAACTACCATTTTAGGAATAGTCTCCTTTTGACAGTTTCTGAAGAAAAGATGTGCATTTTTCCCCTTGAGCATGGTATTTTGCAGTCTGTTTGTTTACTTGGGCTGAATTTTACCCAAGGCCTTTGAAACTAACAAAATTTGAGTTGTTGCTGTGTTCAAAAACTTGTACAGATTGAGGTCTTATTTGCCAGGTTAAAACAAATACACAACCTCACCACTCCCACAAACAATGATGATGACAATGACAAAATGCCCATTTTAATTTTATCCTGCAACTGGATATGTTGTTTTTATAACTATTCAAATATAGCCTAGGTTAAAAAAATATGAACTGTCAAAAAAAAAAAAAAAACCACTATGAACTGCAAATTCACAGACTTTAACTCGCTTTTTCTTCCCTTTTTCTTCTAAACTCACCCCTACTTTGCCATTTCTTCTTCATGACAATTTTTTAAATGTTCACACCAGGATAGTCTTCATCTTTAGCTCGAGTTGCAGAGTTGATGGATACTCATCCCATTTTTTTTGTTATGAGGAACAGATGGGAATAATTATGAAAACACTTAGAAAGTCACCTTTGAAGAGCTGTCCAAAGACCTTTATGTCCAATATATAATCTTCCCATCTCATTCAGCTCTGTCTCCTGTCCTCCCACCGTGTACCCCTCAGCCTTTGCACCTACTGAAGTGAACTTCTCCATTTTTTGAAAAATATACTATGTCCTTTTAAATCATTAGTCCTTTATACCTGCTGGTCCCTTTGCCCATAGCGCTCTCATCTCTACTCCCCCACCAAAAAAAAAAAAAAAGAAAAAAAAAGAAAAAAATTCACATTTTAAGATCCAATTCACTGGAAGCCTTCTGGGACTCCCCTGAGCCATGAGTCACTTCTTCCCTTTGGCTTCATGACTTTTTTTCCCCCTAAACCTTCATTGTAACTATTAGGATAAAGAGAGGTCATTATACTTGTATTTAGAAATCACTCTCCTTCTAGTTCTCAACTTTTCCTGGAAAACAGTCAGTACTCCACAAACATTGGAACAGAGGGTGCTTAAATATACTGTAGAATGGATTCATTTAAAAAATAATGTCAGTTTCTCCTGATTTATTGGATTTTTTTTAGATTTCTAAATTTTACTTTTGGCTGCTTTCTATTTTTGTTTTTGGTTTCTATCTGCTCCTGATTTTTCCATCTTTATCATCTATTTCAGAGGTTTTCTTTATTTTTTTAGGGTGTGCATGTGGGGGTTTGAGGGGGGCAGAGGGAGAGAGAGAATCTCAAGCATGAAGAGCATGAAGATGGGTATGTGCCAATCCACCTGCTGGGCATGGAGCCCAACACAGGGCTCCATCTCATGACCCTGAAATCATGACTTGAGCCAAAATGAAGAGTCAGACACTTAACTGTCTGAGCCACCCAGGGACCCTTCAAGGCCTTCTATTCTTATTTTCTTCCTAGCTCCACTATCCACTCTTCTTATCTGTCTCTCTTAAATAACACAGTGCTTTATAGCTTTTATTAAGTCCTCACCCTGACTACAGAGCTGACACCTATCTGGCATGTTCTACACTCCCCCCCGCTCCTGTGTCCTGTGCAAACATCATTCATCAATCCCAGCTTAGGAGCCCTAGAATCTTCCTAATACATCACTCCAGAATATAACTGATTGTAGCATAGAAAGCAAAACCTATGTGCCATTTCTGGACTGGAAGATTTCCTTTCCAGAACTTCCAGTTATTCTTTCCAAAGTCAGGACTTGGTTTCTTACATAGTGAGTACATTTAGGTACCCTTTGCCTTTTCTGTATCCAAAGTGTAACTCCTTCCTTGAGAGATTATGTTTTGTTTTTTGTTTTTTTTTTTATTATGGGTCTTGTATTAGGATTTTGGGAAAGTTTTAACATGTTATCAATTTGATCCATTAGACTGGAGAAGCCAAGAATCATTTGTGCAACATTTTACTACAAATGGAATGTCTGAAGAGCTATGTCTACAGTTTGAATTTGATATAAATCAATGTTAATGTCCTTGGAGATTATTTATGTTTTTGAAAAAACTTACTTTTTTAACAGAGGATTTTCAAAATATTTTAGACTATTGAAGGCTAGATTTAGTGGCATAGACCTCTTGATTGTGTTTTCTGACAGGTGACGTCTTTCCTGCAAATAATGTTTTGATGTCATTATTGTTGGTCTAACAAAGGATATAAGAAAGTCTGATGAAAAATTGATTTATAACCATAAAAAAAGTTAAAAAACTCCTTTCCCCAGAAACAGAAATATAATCTATTTATTGCGGCCACTAATTTTCTGGCATCTTTCTTCCATCACATTACCTTCTATCTATGTCTATAATGAAACCACAGAGTTTCTTCTCCCAAAACAGTGACCACATATAAACATCCTTGGTACATAAACAATTTCAGGATGTATTTGATCCACTTAACTGCATCCATGGATTAAAAGTTAAGAATTCTTCCTGTAATGACATAGAAAGCATTCTCACCCTAGTTTTAATTAGTCTCTGGCTTTATTCTCACTCCCTTTTAGGAGATACAGTACACACACAAAATAAGAAGACAGGCCAAGTTTCCATATAAGCAGGTATGTGACCTGTAGGAGAGATTATAAACATAGAAAACAACCAGAAATAATCTTTGGCATTTAATGATGTTCATGGCACTGATAGATGAGATTTTACTTGAAGCTGTGGGATTGAACTCAAGCAAATGTTTCTACTTCCCTCTATATAGTTTTTGGTTAAACCCCAACTGGTAAAAAGGATGGGAGAAGGTATAAACAATAGATAAAACTTCAAAATATCTTTGGAAGATATATAAAGGAGATGCCATTTTATGAAACATAGAACATAGCTCAGTAAAGACGTCAGAGGAAACCACTCAATAAATGCTCTAAAATTGAGAAATATGACAAAGTGTGGGCATAAAGGAGGAAAGAAGGAAAAGAGAAAGGATTAATTAAAAATTCTGCCTTTGGTGTGAATGATGATCCATCTCTTCTCCATTGTTTCTCATTAATGGAGCTTAGAAATCATTTTACCCCTAGGCAAAATAAACCAGAAGGGTCTTTTCTGAAGATAATGAGTGAACTTCCTAAGGGAAGATGAAGAGCTTAGGTGTTGAGTTGTGTGGGTGTCCTAGTAGAGGACTTTGCTTGTACCTTTCCAGGGCATTCCAAGGCTGAGATTAGCTTCTTGCCTGTCCATCTTTGGGGAAGGTCAGTCAGTGTTACAGCTCTGTCACACCCACAGAATGTCCATCCAGGTTGCCATTTTACTCCTGGGTAGAAACCTTGTGTTAAGACCTGCATGTAAAAGACTGTTATACAGTATGTACATTTAACTTAGTTCAATTCAATTATATATGATTGATAAGAATATTGAGAAAAATAGTTTAAGTATCTGTTCTTCTACTCCATGAGCGCATGTTGTAGGCTGATGGTGAGATAGAAGACATATTTGCTCATTTTAGTTCTTTCATGCTTTTCATAAGGTGACCATCTCACTGTATTAAATGCAACTTGACTATATGAAGATGCTCACCATAATATATTAAAAATACATAAGGTAAATATTTCATATTGTGTTCAATTTGATTTTTTCCCCAGAGGAAGAGCCTTGTGATATATCTATTGTGAAATACTAGACACTTTTCTACTGAAATTTCAAGGGTCATTTTGACTATAGGTAATTTTTGCCTCAAATATGGGTCATTGTAAATTTTAATCCTTATGTGAGATGACTACACTCTGAAACAGCAAAGGAAATTTCATCTATAATAAAATAACTCAATATCCTCATTCCTTTTTTAAAAATTAATTTTCCTGAGGTAACAGATTGTAAGTGTATGGTTTGAATTTTGACAAACATATATGTTCCTGTAACTACAGACAAAGTCAAGACATGGAACATTTCCCTCACCTGAAAATTCCGTCAATCCTAATGTTTTCCTCCTCATGTTTCTGAGGCAGCAGTGATCTTTATCTTTGAATACTTCCTATAAATAGCCATCCATGATATTGTCTTTTTGTTCTTTCATTCAGCATGATGGTTTGGGGGAAATGCCATGTTTTTGTGTGTATTAGTAGATGGTTCACTATTATTTCTCACCAGTATCATTGAATGAATATATCCTGTTTTTGTTCTTTTTTTTTTTTTTTTTTTGGTAGATATCTGGGCCAATTCCATGCTGGGAATATTAAAGACTTAAGCTCTTATAAACATTTGTGAATATAAAATTTAATTTCTTAGAGTAAATATCAAGGAGTGGAATTGATGAGTCATGGGATAGGTGTATACTTATTTTTTTAAGAAACCACCCAATTGTTCTCCAGTGTATTTCATTCTTATTTTATATTCTCACAAGACGTGTGAGATCCAGTTCTGTCCGCTAACAATTCTATTGTTAGCCTTCTTAGTTTTAACTATTTTAGTCAGTATGAAATGATATCTTTTTGTTTTAACATACATGTCTGTGTTGACTAAGTGTTAAGCACTTTACCTTCTGTATATTGGTCATTTATATTTTTTGGTAAAGACTTCGTTCAAGTCTTTTGCCCTATTTTTAATTGCATTGTCTTTTTAATTGTTAAACTGTAGGCATTATTTAAATGTTCTGGATGTAAATTCTGTGTTTTTTCTATCCTACAGAAGGTTCTTTCAGTTTGTCACTTGACTTTTCTTTTTCTTTGTGATACCTTCTGAAGGGCAGTTTTTAATTTTGAGGAAGTGTCCATTTATTTACATTTTCATTTTATGAAATTTCATTTTATGGTCCATGATTTTGTGTCCTATCTATGGAATCTTTGCCTGACTTAAAATCACAAAGATATTCTGAGCTTTCTTCTATAAATTCTATGGCTCTAGCTTTTACATTTAGGACTATGGAATGAATCTTTGCATTTTGGGTATATCCAGTTTCATTTCCAACATGGTAGCTTACTCCAACCAGAGTTGGCCTCTTTCTCCTGGTCAAACAAAGGCTGTTCTTCTTCTTCTTCTTTTTCTTTTTTTTTTTTTGTTTGACAGTTTTATTTGCCATACATTTTTTTTTTTCTTTACCTGCCCAGAACAGCAAGGTTTTTTTTTTTTTTTTTTTTTTGCATGTTTTTTTATTGGAGTTCAATTTGCCAACATATAGCATGATACCCGGTGCTCATCCCGTCAAGTGCCCCCCCTCAGTGCCCAGCACCCAGTCACCCCCAGCCCCCACCACCTCCCTTTCTACCACCCCTTGTTTGTTTCCCAGAGTTAGGAGTCTCTCATGTTCTGTCACCCTCTCTGATATTTCCCACTCATTTTCTCTCCTTTCACCTATAATCCCTTTCACTATTTTTTATATTCCCTGTATGAGTGAAACCATATAATGTTTTTCCTTCTTTGATTAACTTACCTCACTCAGCATAATACTCTCCAGTTCCATCTATGTTGAAGCAAATGATGGGTATTTGCCATTTCTAATGGCTGAGTCATATTCTATTGTATATAGAGACCACATCTATTTTATCCTTCTTAAGCAGGCTTGTTGCTCTGCTCACCCTCCCTCTGACCTCTGCACCTACTCTCAAATATGAAACCATTCTCTGGACTTTGATTCTTTTAGATTTCTTTGAATCTACAGCTATTCAGTGAAGATCTTTAAAGAAAGGTATGCATTGGGTTTATCTGGCTAGTTTATATAGCAGGAGTGACTTATTTAGGTTCTTCTACATCATAACTATAAATAAAACATTCAGTTTCCCATTATTAAACCAAAAAAAAAAAAAAGATAATCATACCAATGAAGAAAGTCCCTTGCATAGGAGAAATCATGAAAGAAAGACAATTACTAAAATGTATAGCCATTGCAAAAATAGATAATGGGAGGGACAAAGGAGTGTATTTAAAACCTTTTTTTAGTATCCTTAAAAATAGTAAAAGGTAATTCATAAGATGCATACAGAACAGAATTTAAAAAACAGAATAAGAAATACCTCTTGCAAATTAAGTTTTTTTAATTAATGAAGGGGTTGTGAAATAAAGTATAGATCTAGGACATAGGAAAGAGCATATTTAATGGAAATAGTCATATATAGTAGACGGATCCCAGTGAACGGTCTTGAGAGATACTAGATAAATTTGGGAGGTGGAGGTATTCGATTATCAAAGAAATTTTAAAATATTATTCAAGGGAGACAATAAGTTGAATTTATACGTCACAAGCCAAGTGATCTAAACGGGAATTAAGTACAGATACTTGATGTTATAAGACTCAATTTTCAAAATTCTAAGAATAAAACAATCTTAAAAGCTTCTGGATGGGAAAGAGGAAAGAAAACTTCATACAACAAGAAAGTATTTTTAAACTGGTATCAAACTTTCCATCAGTAACACTAGAGTCAAGAAGATATTGAACAATTTCTGAGGGAAAACTATTTTGAGTCTAGAATTCAGTTCTGAGCCAAGCTATAAGTGAGAACAAGATAAAGGCATTTAAAAACATCAAGATATCTAGGCCTCTCATACACCCTTTCTGGATATATTCCTGTGAATTGACAATGAAATTTAATATTTCTTAACAATACTCAAAAAATGGTGATACTGAAGAAAACAAGCCCTTTCCAAAAGTGGAAGGTAAGGCATACAGCAGATCTAGAAAGTGTTTGGTCAAAATTAAAGAAATCAAGAACTTTAAGAAGGAGGGATATCTTCAGGAAGAAAATTGGAGCAGATTAAAGTTTTGACAATGAACCAAGTGATGTGAAGAAAGCATGTGTGTCTTCTCTAAAGAAAAGACATTTAGAAATCATACTCAACAAGAACAGTAGCAAAAACTAAATGCGGAAAGCATGACCCAAAAAGAAGCATAAAATCAAGAAAGTATCCATTTGACTATATGATAGTTTGGGGGTCTGGCATTTAATTCAAAGAAGAATAAATGGCATTTTAATATACTCCCTGGTTCTCCAGTGGACAATTCATATCATAATAAAGTCTTTTCCAACTTTAGAATCATCCTTTTATAAAGCAAACCTACAAGAAAGTTTTTTTTTTTAATATTTATTTATTCATGAGAGACTCAGAAGAGCAGAGACATAGGCAGAGGAGTGCAGGCTCCTTGTGGGGAGCCTGATGCAGGACTCGATATCAGGACCCTGGGATCATGACCTGAGCCAAAGGCACTCAACCACCCTGCCACCCAGGTCCCCCACATACAAGCAAGTTAACCAAATGTTATAAACCTTGACAGTGAAAGTAAGAGCAAGGTTTAACAGGTAATAGTAGATACAGAGGCAAGAGAAGGAGACCTTAAGGGGAATGTGGAAGTATGAATATCTTAAAATGGGAAGAGGAGATTTTGTTTTTCCTCTAAGGTTAATGAAACAAAACAAAGTTTAGATGTATTACTTCAGTTACAAGTAAAACCACAGAAGAAAAGCTGGGGGTGGGAATAATAAGCTACATTTTTATATTTCAGAGTTAATAGATGAGATCATAAAAAGGTAAATTATGAGAGAGGAAAATAAGACTAAAAAGGAGCATGGGATAACCACAAGAGAATTAAGCACCAAGGCAGCTAAAAATAGTTGATATGCTTCTGGGAAGCCCAGGTTGAGAGATTGAGGAAGTCAACTGTTGTTTCAACATCTATTTGTGTGTGTGTGTGTGTGTGTGTGTGTGTGTGTGTGTGTGTGTTTTCTCTGTGCTTGTGTTCTTTTGGGGAAAACATTAAAAAGAAGAAATTTACTCTGACTTCCGGGTAGATATTTAGTGATCTTTTAAAGATTCACTTTGTCTAAGTATAGTATCCAAAAAGTATAAACAAGACTCTTACCCAAATAGGTAATAAATATATGTCAACATTATATTCAACTTATTAATAAATATGAATAAAAGGAAGATAGAAAAGCTAGATCAAGGAGCATTTTAAAGAGCAGTGTATCTGTAGTATGCCAAAAAAGGTGTTTGGGAATGAATTTTATCAGAGACAACAGGATTAGTCCTATACAGAAATCAAACTGCAACCTTGGAATTACCTTTTCTGCAGGGCATAAGTCTACATGTTAACAAGTAGCTTCTCAAAGTCTGAGCCCTAATGAACTAGTAATAGCAAAGTCAAACACTGGTGAATTCTCCTGGAGGGTTAAATAATCCTTGGGTGAATTTGTTGAACAATGTGTAAGTGTTACCTTACCTTGTAAATGGTAAGTTACTCTTACCATTTATGCTCTTGATCGCAAAGTTTTAGATAGCCTTTGTTTCTAAAATATCTCAAATATTCAATTGAAACTTCCCCTAACCCTCTTAACATCTGACTTCTTTCTCTCTGTCTCGTCTGTTTTCACAGCATACCTCTATTACAACTAATGACAGCTCTAAGGAATGTTAGTTGTACTTTGCTTGTTTCACTCTCCTGCTAGAAAGCAAGTTTTCTGCACACAGGCCTTCTACGTAGTAGATTCTCAAGATACTGGTTGAATTAATGATTTAACTTAAAAAAAATATTGGCTGAGTTTATAATGCAGAGACAGGAAATTAGAGATAAGAACAGAAGAAGAGAAAGATCAGTAAATAAATAGCCAGAAGGGGAAAACTTAAATCTACAAAATCTGTTGATGTGGCAGTTTATAAGTTGTCCAATAAATAGCTGGGAGAAACTCTGTGTTTTAATGCAGTTACGTTTAGATGTTACAGAAAATAGAATTCAGAGAGAAGTACTCTCAGGCTAAATGACTTATTAAGGCTTCCTCTATTTCTTTGATCTTTCATAAACTTTTCATCTTCATGCCAAACATACTCCTGAATGAAACAAAAGGGAAGATTTCAGGGAGAAAATGCCCTTCCATTTATTTCCTACTTGGGGTTAGGAAATGGTTGCCACTGGCACATTCTGAAAACCCATAATCATAAGCCTTTTTTTCCCCTGCTGCTAGAATGGCCTCTATCCTACACAGACCATATATGCAAATGTTGGACAGTCTTGTTTCAAAGGATGTTGGGGTTTCTGTCCAACCTCAAGAGTTTATCCACTGAGGAGAAGTAGCATGGTCCTGGCCGTTGTTTGGCTTCTACATTTTTGTCTGTCTTACTAGTAGATGACGTCTACACCACATATCCAGCGTCTTTATTTGAAGCTGCTTAGAAATTGTCTCCTATCTATACAACTGGACCACAGTCTTTCAAGGTAAGTTTGCAGTGTACTCTAATAAGAGTACACGTGGTACTGCACCATGATCTAGATGTTACCGTTCAAATGATCTGTTGCATGATCCTTAGATAAAGTGTTTCAGCTTTTCTCAGGATGCCAGAGTCTGTGATGACTCCTGGGCACCCCATTCCCTGTCCTAAGTAGCCGGGTGATGGATGGCTCACCAATTTATCCTTGAAGCACATGCTCTTTAATTTCTTCCTGCTTTGAGTTTGATCACTAGAAGATTCTACCCTGGAGGTCAAGAACTGTAGTTTGTATCTAGGAGCCAGAAGTGAGGTGGTGTGGTGAGCAGGGACCTTGGGAAACGGGGCTAGTGCCCTGCCTGAAAGAGGATAGTGCTCCTCAGCAACAGCTGGTTGTTGGGGATACCTAAGTGAGCCTACAGTTTCCAAGATATGAATTGCTGGAAATGCAGATTTTTATATGCAATCATCTAATTTTCAGAATGGTTTGTGGACTAAATGAGACATAATGACAAGTTCCATGCGCTCAGGAGCCAGTTTACCACCCAAGCCTGGGCCTTTAAAGAAAGGACCCTTCTAAAAAAAAAGAAAAAAAAAAAAAAAGAAAGGACCCTTCTAGATTTCTAATTGGTCCTCTTGCAACCATCCTGGTTCTCTCTCTTCTCCACACTGCAGCTAGAATCATCTTTTTAAAATGCAGACCTAATTGTGTTTTTTTTCTTTGTTTTAGAGCTGGGGTAAATGCCAGAGGCTTTATCATGGTTTATGGGGCTCTTTGTGGTCTTCAGGGTTATACCCTGTCACCACATTTCACCTCATTCTTTCCATCCCCTCTCAGTGACTCCTTTTGGCTCATGTGAACCACCACACCAGCATGTCCAGCTTTTGCCAGTGCTAGCCTGCCACTTGGGATGCTTCTCTGCCCTTCTCTACTTGTTTGTTTTTTTGTTGTTGTTTTGTTTTGTTTTTAAAGGTTTTATTTACTTATTCATGAGACACACACACACACACACAGAGAGAGAGAGAGAGAGAGAGAGGCAGAGACACAGGCAGAGGGAGAAGCAGGCTCCATGCAGGGAGCCCGACATGGGATTCAATCCTGGGACTCCAGGATCATACCTTGGACCGAAGGCAGTGCTAAACCACTGAGCCACCTGGGCTGCCCTACTTGTTCTTTAACGGAACTTTTTGACACCTTTCAAGGCTCAGCTTATGCTCTAAGGGACCTTTATTAACCCCCTTCATGGGACACCTTTCAAGGCTCAGCTTATGCTCTAAGGGACCTTTATTAACCCCCTTCATGGGACTGGTTCCATTTCCTTTATATGCAGCCAACGTGACCTGATTGTCCTCCATCATCATGTACATCAAACCTTAAATTATAATCATATTTTCCTACCTACACTATAGTTTTCCTTAACAGACAAGATGATGTTTGTCTTGTTCATGCTTTATCTTTAGCACCAGGTACAATGTCATGTACACAGTATAGAATTTGTTAAGTAGGCATTGATTCGGCATTAAATTAACATTGCCTGTGGGAAGCATGGAATACTGTGAGTATGTAGGATTTTATAAAAAGGGAAAGATGATCTTCAGCCTGGTGATTTCTCTGAGTCTGTTAAAGAGCTCTGATTTTCAGAGAGGAGGCAGTTCCATGCAGTGATTTTGCTGTTTCTGATAATGAACTTGTCTTCCTTTCCAAACGATAGGTGTTCATATTTTTTTTTCTTTTCTGAAAGTCTCTCACTGATCTTTAGGTTCCTTTGTGACATAAATGAAGAACTGGAGGGACTGTCAAAAACTCAGATGCATCATCTAATTTCATGTAGGATAGTGGTTGAAAACTTCTGTGCCTCAAGGGTTCTTAACATAACTGGAATAGAAAAATACGATGCTGTCAGTAGGTAAACATTTCTTGAAAAAAGAAACATAAAACATTTCATTACTTGGCATTTAAACTGAGAACAGAGAAGACCATAAACCATTCAGACACACAATAATATGAGCAGAGACACATCAAGGGCAGCCAATGGGGGAAACGTGGTAAACAGAAGCAGAGCCAGAGAGAAGCCAAGAGACAGATACAAGAAATTCTTGCTTTTTCTTGCTTTTGTTTTTGTTTTTGTTTTAATCTCTTTGCTCCTGTGAGTGACCTAGAATATGAAGGCCTGAAGTTCTGACAATTTCAAGTACTGTTTACTGACAACATCATGGGATAGAGAAGTGAGTTAAAAGGGAGATAGCCTAAATGCATGTGATAGTTCTTTAGCATAAGTTATGATTGCACACATGAATCACTTAAACCACATATCCGGTGCAGTGGCCACTGGCCATGTATGGCTATCAAATACTTGAAATGAATGTGACAAGTCTAAACTGATAAGTAGTGTATGTGAAAAATACACATAAGATTTCTAAGACTTCATATTTCAACAATGTAAAATATTTGTAATAATTTCAACATATTGATACATAATTTACCTACTGTATAATTTACCTATTTCTTATAAATATTGAATGCATGTCAAAATGGTAATTTTTTAATACATCAAGTTAAAATATATCAAAACTAATTTTACCTTTTCTTTTTACATTTTAATATAGCTGTTCAAAAATTTAAAATGTCTCTCATGATATATTTCTGTTTGACAGCACTGACTTAAATAATGGCTTGTGAGTTTATGATTTGTTGAAGAAAATGCAATGCATACCCTTTTCGAAAGTAGAAATTTCACAGGTCTGCTACTCCTCTTGTATTATTTACCAAAAATATGTCAAGAGATCTCTCTCTCTCTCTTTCTCTCTGAGACAGTTAGGAAATGATCTTGGTGGGTTTTGATTAGCAAAAGCAGAGGAAGGAAAATGCTGTAATCTCCCTTTTCCAAAGATGACAAACCTCACTTGGTATAAACATAAGTTAATACATATTTGGCAGTTAATTTTTCATAGCTAGGTTGCTGTATTATCTTGTTCAAATGTTTCAAACAATGTTTTTGTAGACCTGCTGGAGTATACCTTTCTATTTGCTCGATGAACTGAAATGTTTCATTTTGCCACAAAGTTCTACTAAAATAACATGTTAAAGGAACTGTCATAGTGAAGTGAATCAAAATTAATTTTTTTTTCTTTCTGGGAAAAGCGGGGCTTCAGTTCCTAGTAGACTGAGTAGGAATCTAGGCTGTGATGTATTTTGTTGCTGTTGTTTAATGTGGACCATGGTTTTATATAACTCTTTTAAAACTGCATTTACATTTTCTTTTACTGTCTCCACAAAGGAAAGCAATTAGAAATCAACTCTTCAGGAAAATAAGTAAACATCATTGGCATTCTTGAAGGATCTGGACTGCTCCTTATGGGATTGGATTTTTTTATTTCCTTATGCTTCATGGTATCTTTGCATTGAAAAAAACTGAGGGCAAACCAGTGGATAACCTTGGCCTTGTCTTGGCAAATATTTTCAAGGCCAAATCAATGGAGAGGCATTTGCACATCTGGACATCCAGGTCACTTTTATGACCATTTAAATTAACCCCTGAGCTATATCTCATACATCAATATTTTCTTAACTCCCTTGGAGTGACTCCAACAGGCTGCCAAGATTGAGAACCACTGCTTTTAAGATTATCAAGCTCCATTGTTTGAAACACTTGGGAAGCCCCAAAACACTTTTCACACATGCAATATTAGTAGGAATCCCCTGTAAAAGCCTGTTCTGCTTTCTTTCTTTCTTTCTTTTTTTTTTTTTCCTGTTCTGCTTTCTAATGCAAGAAGACTGAGCCTGGTAGCCACCCACTTGGCCTGCCCCTTGGTCTGTCCCCGAGTGGTCCCTGGGGAACACTGATAGAAAGTCCTGGATCTAATTTGAAATCCATACTTTATCAGCTCATCCCTGTTCAGTGACTTGTCTGAGGATACCTATCTCTTCTCCCTTTTATCTTTCCATCTCCACTTTGTCTCCTGTAAGAGAGAATGGCAGCCAGTTTGGGAGCAGAAACAATTCAAGCCTGATGTCATGAATTGGAGTAGTGACCTTATCTCTCTTCATCCTCTTCACCTTTGACCTCAACACCCATGGAGGCGGTGAGGAAGACCGAACTGAATATGGGTTGGTGTACTGAATAAATACCGTTTGATACATACACATGCTACTATTTGTCATATGCATGCAGGTGCCACTGGGATTAATGGAAAATAAACCTATTTCCAAGTAATGTACATATCCCAGCTTTATGTCACTCTGCATTTTATCTATCAATAATGGCGGTATTAATAAACCTTATAAGGCATGATTTTAGCATTATAGTTAAAGAAGTTAGTGAAAGGTCAGATTTGGTGGACATCTTATCTTGGACTAGTCTGCACTAGCCTGAGCTTACTCCTTGTTATGTGTTTTACACTTCAAGAAAAGCGGTAACAGCCAGCTTGGGGTGCACAGGGGTGTGTTCCCCATGTCCCTGACTATCTTGGCTCAACCTTCTTATTAAGGGAGGGGTTATAAATCCACAGCATCTATAGGGACAAGGTAGGGAATGCTAATGAGTGAAATGGGTCAGGTTTGCATTTTAAGCACTTACAAAAGTTCTGTAGCCTCATCCTAGGTTTCTGAAACATAACAATCTCTAAGATCAGGACACCTGGGTAGCTCAGCAGTTGAATGTCTGCCTTTGGCTCAGGGCGTGATCCCAGAATCCTGGGATTAAGTCCCAAAATCAGGCTTCCAGTATGGAGCCTGCTTCTCCCTCTGCCTATGTCTCTCCCTCTTTCTATCTCTTTCTCTCTCTCTCTCTCTCTGTATGTATGTCTCTCATAAATAAATAAATAAATAAATAAATAAATAAATAAATAAATACTTATAAAAACAAAAACCAACAATCTCTGAGACCAGCCCTTTACCCACACCCCTGCTTTTGTTGGAACTGTAGCCAAAGTATTTGCCTATTGAAAAACAAATAGAAGATACCTGGAGCCAGGCAGTAACTGGACACAGACAATAGACTTCTATGCCTGGAAGACAGTACCCCCAGTAGGGTCTGGGAGTAGTCTGGAATATACATGTTCCCTCTCAATGAGAACAGCCAGTAATTCAGCTCTAAAAGATTATGGGTGGGCCTTTGTTGCCAGACACTTAGGATTTTTCAGAATAATCTGGAAAATTGGATTTTTATGTGGAATATTCCAGTTTTCCAAAGTTGACTCAAATGGTTTAAAAACCCTGCAGAGGCCAAACAAATTGTGTTTTTAAACTACTTCTGGGTCTGGGCCTATAGATCACAAGCTTTATTTTCAACGGGGAAGAAACTGACAAAAACCAAATATTGAAAAGCAGGATAGATCTATTAATGTCCTAAGCTAGGCCTAGACGAAAAAGTGCACAGGTTTTGCTCCTGCATAATTTCTGCTATTTCAGGTACATCTATCAGCTTCTTGGCTGTTCTGTGTCAGTGTCAACAGGCAGCTTATGGAGCCAAATGGCTCTCATCCCTCTCTGCACACTGACTTGTACTCTTTTGCCAGTGACAAGAAGAGTTGAGGTGGCAGTGGGCTTTTGCCATGGCTCAGTTTCTCATTAATTTTAACTCGATAAACACTTTGGTATATGAAGGAAAGTGGAAGCTTTGATGCAGGGGCAGCAAGCTTCTGAGATAAGAGGAAACAGAAGGTTGTGGGTCATGTTTTTGCTTTGAGTGGTAGGAAAGCCATTCAAAGAGCCACTACCCCCGCAAAAAAAAAAAAAAAAAAAAAAAAAAAAAAAAAAAAAAAAAAAAATCACTTGACCTGCCAAAATTCTAACTGATTGGCCAAATGTGCATTGACCTTTTTCACATTTACCATGATATTTCCTCTTTCTAGCTATTTCCACTTACTTTTAACCTTCCCAGTAAAATAGCAGATCCCAGAAAAGATCTTAAAGATGCTAGTAATGCAGCCCCTTTGTGTAACACATTTTGTGAATTGAGGCCAAAAGAGAACAAAGTTGTAAAGGGTACTCTAAAGTTAGACTAGAACTGATTATTCAAGACTCCTAGTTCATTAATTTTTCAGGGATTCTCAAATCTGGCGGTGCAACAGAATACTATGAAAAGCATTAAAATCCAGGTATGCAGCTCATCCCAGGCCTACTGATTTATAATTCCAGGGCTGAGAACTAGAAATGTGTGTTTTCCCCAGTCCCTGGATGACACTCAGGTAATCCTTCCATGGACAAGTAGTTGAGAATCATTGGCTTCTTCTGGACTCCACAGCCAGGTGAATCACAACTGAATTCCAGTGTAGACATTCTTTGAACTCTTGATGTTCATGTTTCTTGGTAATACTTGGTTCTAAGGTAGATTAGTTTACTTTTGCCTTTAGAGATCAATTCAAGAATATAGAAATTATTACACATTGTATAAAGATGGTTCTCATGGTTCCCTGATGCTTGACAAATTTTAGTGAAAGCATGCTCAAATATTTATTGCATTTGAGATTCTAAATGGTTATGTGAACAACATTCCTAGAATCTCTCTCAAAGGCAAGAATAACAAATATACCAAAGTTACTGGAAAGCAAATTTTTTATAAGATGCTTAACTTTGGTCCCTGAAATTTTTAATGTCTTCTCTGGCTATGAATGATTAGCTGTGTGATCGTAGTAAAGGTAATTAAACAAGCAGTACAGTTTACAGAGTCTTGGACCAGGTGCTGGTACTGGACTAAATGCTGTTAGAAACATCTGATCTAATCCTCACATGGACTCTGAAATGTATTATGTTCACTATTTTGCATATGAGAAAACTAAGACTCCAATTGTAAAATTTGCTCAGAGAAACGCAGTTAACAATATGCAGAACCAGTGTTGAGTTTGAAAGCTGATCCCTTAGCCCTGTGCCACAATCTAGAGGGTGATTGTCCACTCAACTTCCTTTCAAAAGACCTTCGATGTTATCTGCTCAAAACCTCCATCACTATCCCTTACTCTCACTTGGCCATGGACTCTACAACTACCAGAATGTAGTATTCAGTAAGAGGAAAACCATTTTTCTAATAAGTAGGCAATCAGAAATAAATGCTGTTGTCTGTAGAATATAAACAAGAGACTTTATTCATTCTGGATGTCTTCATTGTGGGAGCAAAGCATTCTTCTGTAGCTTTGTTTCACTAACCTATTCATAACTTTTATAATTCGTGCTGCAACACAATGGGTTTTGAAAATGGAACTTTTAATTAAGGATATATTAAAAGGAACTATAATTAGTATAATAGTTAAGTGCATTCACTGGGTCCTTTGTATAACTTCTTGTCGCCAGGAAATATGATACAATCAGTCCTTTAAGCATTTGAATTTGAGGATTTTGAAATAATATATGAAAATATATTTATATTCCAAATATATTCTGAATTTATATTCAAAGTTTGAAATCACATAAATCACCCAATATTCCTCAAGAAGTACATAATAACAAAGTTGGTGATCCACATGGATACAAACGCTGGAGTTCTGAACTGACTTACACTCTGTTCCACCATTTCAACATCTGTAGAACAAGGGTGTTGAGCACATTGCCTAGTCTCCAGGACGACTTCTTTCTCTACCCTTCTAGGAATCCCTATCAATCCTGGGTACTGTATGACATCCCCCATTTGGGAAAGAAGTTTTGTTTTGTTTTTTTCCTATGGAGTCAAATTGGTCAAAGAAAGAATTTCCCTTGTGTTTCCAAATTACAATCAAGACACAGATGGCATTCTTGAACTGAGAATGTGGGAAGATTTAGAGAAATGGTGGATAGTGCTATACGCTGGGCCCAGCAACAGCAGGGGTTGCTTCTAGCCCTGGAAGAACTGGGAAAGGAGGTCAAAAGACTAGTTAACCCTACTCTTCTTTTCTCCCTGATCTCCTGCTAATGCCCCATATTGAGCAAACCCAACCAGAAGTGTTGAGGACCAGAAGGTGCATTGATGATGTCCATACAGACCAGTACTCTAAGCCTCATTTCCACCATTAAAAGAATGGTAATACCTGTCCTGCCTATTTCACAAGATTATTTGGAAGATCAAATAATCAGTCTTATAAAATGTCATGTGCTATTTATACAAAAAATATTATAGTTCTTAATCATCAGAATAGAATCATACGTAAAACCATGAAACTTTGTTAATGAAAATATGCAAATTTCACTGATTTTTTTTCTTATGCTCTGGATTATCTATTGAGTAGTTGGAATAATTTCAACTTTAAATTTTAAAAAGATAATATTTTTAATTATCCTTTGATATTAGGTTTTAGGCAAATGAAAAGTCAAGCTACGAAAAGAATCCAATCACTGTATATATTATATGCTTATTCTCCCAATTACCCATTAAAAATGAAACCTATCATACCTTTTGCTTCAGGAGAGGTGTTAATTTTTTAGTTTGTAATAATCATTTTCTTGTGGTATCTAAATACTGTTTATGAAATGTTTAGTAGAATTATTCTTCCTGTTAACTACAGATGGAATAAACATTGAACAAATAAAATCCATAAACCATGAAAATAAGGGAAATTAAGTCACTGATAATCTGCCAGGTCCAGAAAGAACCACACTGTATTAAATATTTACACACACTTTTCTTATGAAATAGGAATTCATTGTAACATTTTCATTTAATATTGTAAACATATTTTCTATGTTCTTCAATATTACAACATAACTACAATGGCTGTTACGAGAGTTTCTTAATTTCTTGAACCAATCTCATGCTGCTATATGTGTAGATTTTTGAAAAGTGTCTTTGATGATCAAGAAAAGTTGATATTTTTAATTAAGTACTTATGGAAGACTGGAGCTTGAGAAACAATAGGAAATTGTATTTTTTAAAACAAATGAATGGATTCTTCAAATTTAGTTTTCAGTAAATGTTTGAGTCAGTATGATTCCCTGCATTAGATCAGTTTAGACATATTATTAAATCTTTAACTCATTTTCTGTAAGTGCCTCACAATAAGATACAATAATTACATAAAGAATAAAACTATCTCAGAAAAAAATGTGTCATCATCTTAATCTAAATTTTGAAAGCTGATAATATGAAACTAAAAGGAAATAAACTATCTTTTTAATGGGGGCATATCAATGTGCAGATGAAGATCTGGTCCAGCATCAATCTTATATATACTAATTTAGAAGTGTTAAATAATTGATCTTATGAGTTTTTCTATTTAAAAAACACCCTCCACTTCCTGTGTTTTATTCCTTCATTTATTGAAGTAATAAAGTAAAAATGCTACAGAATTACATTCATTTCAAGGTATCTTTATAGTCTCAAAGATGTTGTGATAATAATCATATAAATCAACAACCCAGACAAATGAAATCCAGTTATTGTTGCATTCAGTTCACATACGAGGCTGTCTCTTAACTTATATGTGCTTTTTAAAACTATATTTCCTGGGATGCAACATTTTTGCTTTACGACCCTGGGGAGGAAATACATTAACATTCTTGGCTTCAACATTTAGCTGTAAGTAGCATTTATGCCCTTAGTCTTTTGCTAATATTGAGCTTGACTTATGTGAATTGTTTCTTGGCCTCTTCTCCATTTGTACCCATCCTCAGGGATGAAATAATCACTTACCATTTGCAAGTGCCTCCCTTATTTTCTCAACTTTTGTTTTCAGTTTGTCTCTAGGATTTTTGCCTCTTAAGTTTTCCCCTTCTATCAGAGGTCAGCGAACTTTCTCTCTAAAGAGCCTAATGGTAAGTGTTTTAGGCTTTGTGGACTTCAGTCTTTCTCTTTGTGTGAGAGGAGTCACAGACACAATGTAAATGAGTGATGTGTCTGAGTTCTGTTTGCAAAGACACACAGCACACTGTATTTACCTTTAGGCTTTGTCGTAGATATTGGCATAATGTTCCTTTACCACGTGTATTTTTTTATATATGAATACCTCTTACTTTCTATGCCTACTGTGAAGAGTTTTGAAACTAAGGAAGTCAATAGCCAAATATACCAAAGGTTGGGGGGTTTGTGTTTTATCCTGAAGAAACCCTATTGACTGTTTTGTTGCAGAGAGGAGGGACAAGCTCATAAGGGTGGAGAGCAAGAAAAGCTTTATTTCTACTTCTAATCCTGAAAAGGAATATTTTCTTTATTGAGTTAATTGATGAATTTTTCAACTTGTGCACAACTAAACATCTTGATGATAATAATAATTATAGCACATATTCAGTAAGTGCTAACTCTTTTCTAGACCCAGTACTAGGGAGTGTGTGTTTGCACTCAAAGTAGAACTCATAGGTATGTGTTCTTGTCTGTATTTTATGGATAAGGAAACAGAGTGTTAATTGCCCAAGGACACAAAGATGGTGAATTGCAGAAATGATACTAAGACTGTCTTTGACATAAAAATCCATGTTCTTCCATGCTAAGCTACTGCATATACTTCCCTGTTGTACTCTAAACGAGGAATGAGTGATATAGAAGAGGTAGGGAAGCTACTGTATGTGTGTACTATAGAAGTAAACACTTTCCTTTTCTCTTTCCTTTATGGTTCTGAATTTTGGATCATGTTTCAAGCCTTTAGGCAATGGGTTTTCATAAAGTTTGAATTTTTTAATATTTCTGAATACACCAGCTATTTAATTCATAAGTACAAATTTAGACGTATAAAGATGTAACTATTTTGTTCTGTGGCCTTAATTTCCTTTGTCAGCCTTCCAATCTAGTCCAGCCTGTTAAATTTAGTCAAATTTAGCCATTTCTTGTTAATTTCAAGTCAACTTTAGATGTTTTTTTTTCCCCTCTTCTGTTCCTTCCTGGAGTTAATGTTAAGTACTACTACTTGGCCCACATTCTCTAGGAAAGGAAGTGTGAGACAAAATCTTACATATTAATGACTAGAGCATGTGCAGTCACAGGGTGGTAGGAGTGAGGGGGAAAAGATAGAGCCCAAGGAAGGAAGGAAGCAAATACAAATTAGAAGACTATGGAACTGGTTACGGTTTGGCAAATAAACACAGATTACTTCCTCTTATTAGTCAAAGCTTTGTCTACCCTTCTGGTTTTGTCAAAGACCCTCACCAGGCAACTGTTGGGGAATCTACATCCCATGTCTCATGAGCAGTGTTTTATGTGCATCTGGAAGAGAAGAGGCAGAGCTCTCTATGAGCTGATGGCATTGGGCTTGAGAGCCAGAGATGTTGGAGCTTCGTGGATGTAATATGATGGAGGGTATGTTACAGTTTGGCCTTCATGGGGGATGAGGTTGGGTGTTGATAGGTGAGGCCAGATGGTTATGGACACAGCTCTCTGCTGAGCCAATGATGGGGAGGCAGGCAGGGCTGAGTAACCTGACGAGGACCATATCAGACCATCTGGTCTGATAACCAGGACTTTCCACGTACCTCGGCATTTGCAGAAAAGTAGCCAGATCCATTTTTAGGTTGGACTCTTTTTTTTTTTTTTTATTCTGGCTTGTTCTGTTGAGATATATAATCATCATTTCAAGTCCTACCATAGTCTCTGAAGAAATGGTGTATGTTACCTATTACCTTTCCTCCTGCGTGTTGACCAAGAGGACTATAGGGACCTCCAGTTTCTCTCTTACCTGATGCCTCTTACCTGCTCGGGGTGGGAAGGTTATACTGTTTCTCCAAGTTGCTCTGGATGTATGGGAGGTAACTCATGAGCACATCACAACACTGGTTTTAGGGCAGAACCAAAACATTCTGCCAGCCTAATTCCATGCAGGTTATGGGCCATGATTGTCCTCTACCTTAAATTTTGAAAACTAAATTGGATTCTGTAATCTCCACACCTATGGGGCCTGAGAGAGGGTCCAGATAGGAGTTTATTATCACATCAACTGCTTGCTTTTTTGGTGGTGGTGGTGGTGGTATTGTTTTTTGTTTTTTTGTTTTTTTAAATCAGACTTCCGTTCTTCTCAGCTCAGAGAGTCACTTTTCTAGATTTGGCCATTGGATATTGGGGTGGAAACGTAGTCAAGCTTCTCTCTAAATTTTTCCTGTTATAAGATAGATTTCAGAGACTTTTAAACTCAACAGTCAAATTTTTAAGTGTTTTTTCTTCTCAAAGATTATGGTATACTATCTTCCATTTGCAGAATGCATGATTTCCATTTTCCTGATGACAGATCATAAGAATATACCAAGATAGTTGGAGTTTAGGGAGATAATGAATAGTTAGGATATATATATAATCTCACCACTTGTGCATGCAAATTGAGGAGTGAAGCCCATTCCTATTGATAAACTTGGTTCAGGCTCATGCTTCCATGGGAACCCATCATTATACCTGGAAGAATCTCTAGTTTGGCAATGACCTTGACTTCCTGTCTCAGAGTCCATGACAGACACCATCATTAATTAACTACACACAAATCAGTCCATAGGGAGATGTCTTCAGTTCTCATTCCTTTTTTTTTTTTAAACATTTTATTTATTTATTCATGACAGAGAGAGAGACAGAGAGGCAGAGGCAAAGGGAGAAGCAGGCTCCATGCAGGGAGCCCGAAGTGGGACTCGATCCTGAGTCTCCAAGATCATACCCTGGGCTGAAGGTGACACCAAACCACTGGGCAATCACGGCTGCCCTTCAGTTCGTATTCTTGCGGTGTTTTCTCCACCCAGCATATAAAGTCTGTTGGGTATGAGGCACATATGGTGCTAGCATAATGGCTTCTCCACCCACCCCTCCCAACCCCCCAACCCCATTTCTAACCTCAGGTACTATATTCCATCGACTCCTTGTGCTGAAATTTACTCCCTTAGCACAAAGTCATGACCAGGCATCACTCAACAAGCTCTCAGAAATAAGCATGAGCTGATTTCTGGGTTTGGAATCTACCAGCGCTATTATCAAAAGAAATCATTTACATTTTCTGCACGTCTGAACTTTGCCTGCCTTGGAGAATGGCAGGGAAGGAAAGCTAATACAATTTGATAAAATGGCTAAAATGAGTCTATTTACAGTCCTGCAGCTCTTAGAGCTGAGAATTTAAATATAGCCACATAGTCACCCATAAATGTAAATGTATGTGTATTTGGGCAGAGAATGGGAGCTGAGAGTCGATTTTGGACTTAGGTTCAATTTTCCTGCTGAAATAAATATTGAAGCTTAGGTTGACTGCATTGAAAATTCTATCAATTGTTGGACTGGCTTCTTATTCTCCTTTCGTTGGATTTTTAATCCACAGGATGTGAATGTCTGTTTTTTTTTTTTTTTTTCCTTTCTTTTCTCTTTGCCTTTTCAGCTTTGTTTCCCACTCCTGCCCCTGCAGCTCCCTTCATGAAATGGCACTGAACCCTGGTGTCAGCGTCATTGTTTTACAATGAGGGGCCCCTGTTTCTGACTGTTTCCACTCTCCTCCTGCCCATGCTGGAAATACCAAAAGAATGGCAGACATGGAAATGACTCCCATTTATATTCATTTGGTATTTGGTTCTAGTACCGAATATGAATGGGTATTGAATTTTATTTCCAAGTCAATATTGAACTCAAATGTCAGTCATTTGTAGAGGGTACATTTTAAGTAAGCATTACCTCTCTGGTCTTTTCAATATCAAATCAGGACACATCAGCATATGCAATTTCATGTTGTGTGCAAGACAGTGTGCTGGGCTTTCCGAGGGACATAGAATCAGACAGAACAGGTCCCGGGTCTCCAGAGTCTCAGTGCTATTTGAAGAGACAGGACAGGTGCACCTGTCTTCATAAATTCATAAATAACTAAAGGTTAAAATGGCTGATAAGTTAATTTCTTCAGTTAAGTCCTCTGGAAAATGGACAAGATAATGTTCTATTTCTTAGAGTTATGCTAATTAATTAAAAAATGTGAGAATGTTGGATTAGGACCTAAAATATAGTAACTTCTCAATTCATTTTATATGTGTATGTATATATGTGTGTGCATACATGTATGTATATATGTGTGTGCATGTGCATATATATATATATGTAAAACATTCAGATGAAGGTAGAATGGAAATTTTATAGTTTATTTAATTGTGATGTCTGCATGCACATTTTTTATCCAAGAGACTGCACCAAACAGCTTAAGAGTTAAATGGTTATACTTCAGGAATTCAAGAGGAAAGTGTCTTTAAGGAGGCCCTTTTGTGGGTTTTATGGAGATCATAGAAATTTAGCTGGGCCACGAAGTATGATTTGCAATAAGGAGAGGCAGAGAAAAGATTTGCCAGTGGACATTCTGAGCAGAGGCACAATATCCCCCTAAGTTCCTTTTGGCTTTTCCTCTGGCTTCTCAGCATAGTGTGAAATGAAAACTCGAGCAGGGGAAGGACTAATAGAATCTTTTTCAGAGAGAACCAGTTTAGTTTAGCAAGGCAATTGTTCAGCCTGTATCCTCTAAGAAAGGTAGCCCTGTTCCATTTTAACACTTCTTTCTTTGACCTTAGGACTTTATATTTGCATTGCCCAAAATGCAAGAGGATGGAACACAAGTGCTTCGGTGCATACAACATAATACTGCCTGGAAATGTGTTGATCTTTCTGGTTGTGTATGCAAGCTTATAGGTGGATGAAGTTGTAAGAGTGCTCCAGACCTGGATGGTATGGATGGTTGCCTTTGGCCTTCATATATATGAGTTTTAGATATCTTCCAAGTTTTGGTCTCTAAGAGTAAATGCTTCAAACTGCTTGAAAGTTGCAGGCAGACAACTGGAGGAAGACATGTCATTATATTCTCTAGTTTACTTACTGTCTTTTGTCTCCAGGATTGCTTGATTGTGAAAATGTAGTAATAGATATTTTTTAACAGAGGGAGGGAAAAAAACCAACAACTTCGGTGCGCCTGAAGAATTTAGGACCAATACATCTTACAAGGTTTTCAGAAAGAGTTCAGTGTGGAGGCCAAGAAAAATTAAGGCCATCCCACCTAAAGTTTAGCATTAGCACAAGTACAGCCATTTTAGGCCCCTGTGAATAAGAGCTGAACTTTACAGGAAAAACTGCAGAATGTCCTCAATGTCCTTGGCAGGGAATCCCATATCAGAAAGACAACAGAGCCCACGCCCCTGCCTGTGGTAGAAAGTCCCATATTAGAATGAGAGCAGAACTCAATTCCCTTGAAAGCCCCATATCAGAATGTAAACGGAACTTGAGAAATTCCTCCACCCCTTCTGAAAATCCCCTATACCAGCCTATAAAAAACCCAGCTGTAATCCACTTCGAGGTCCAAGTCCCTGCTCCGCTGTGTGGGGTATACTTGGACCGAAGCTCGAGCTTGCTAATAAACCCTTGCTAGTAAACCCTCGTGCGCTTGCATCAGTGTCAGTTCCTTGGTGGTTTCTCGGATTTGCAATCTTGGGCACAACATCAGGAAGTAGCAAAAACATTCTGGAGAGAGATCCTAAAAGTATGGCAAGGAAATATTTTTTTTTTTCCTCTTTGACTTAGCATGAAAAATTCCTGTGTGAAAATGTTTCCCTAGTAATCTGCTCTTGGTGATTTCTCAAATTCTTAGATCCTAGCTTCTCTTTCTCTTTCAGTGTCTGTTACTTGTATTGCCTTTTCAGGATTATCAGAGGGTCCTGGAATTTATTTATTTATTTTTTTATTACATGTGATGTGTTTTCTTGGAGTAGTGCTGTTGGGGTCCAGAGCCAAAGGCCAAAAAAAAACTCTTGGGACATCTTTGGTGCAAAAAGGTGGTTGTATTAAAGCACGGGGGCAGGACCCATGGGCAGAAAGAGATGCTGGCCCTGGATTGGCAACTGATGATAAACTTTGGGGTTAGGGTTAAGGAAAGACAAAGGGAAGTTCTGAAAGGACTTTCATATGCTAAAGACTCATAGGATAAGGGGTCCTTGCTATTGTCAAACTAAGGTTGTCCTTCCTGGTAGCAAGGCATTAACAGTAAGACAACTGGGAGCTTCCTGGAGGAATGTTATACTCTGCCTGCCTTGAGTATTTGTCATTGGGCTGCAGGTGATGAGGATATTGAATTTTATTGACCTATCCATCTGCCTTTGTTTCTCACATCACAGGTACCTTATTTTCCTTAATATGTCAGAGAAGTACATCACTTGAATGTCTCTTTTTAAAAATACCAGTTGTTGCTTTATAGGGACATAAAGTCAACCGCTTAAGAAAGACTAGTGCGCACAGTGTCCAGGATGTGTGGATAAAGCCGAGATGATCCCTAGCCACCCCAAAGCAGAGCCCGGTCACATTCTGCTTCTGGACTGAACAAAGATGTATGCCCAACTTGTCCCACGGACTGAGAAAATAAACCTACAGGAAGTTTTGGGAAGAAATTTTAGACAACTCTGGACTTTCTCTACCTTTAATGCTTATCCATACATTACTCAAATCCCTTCCAGTGAAAAATGAATTTAGTCACACCCAGAGAATAGTGGTCCTCCTGGCCATTATGTCCCATTCCCCCAACTTGTAAACAGTTCCCAAACCTGCACCATGAAGGCAATCAGAGCCCAACGTCATCCAGCAATCTGCAGGCGTTTCTCTAGCTGGCTGCGCATGCCGCACTCTGATTCTATATTCAGACTTTTTACCACTTGTCTCTGATCTCTGCTGTTTGCTTCTGTCATTTGGGGGCTGGGCCCTTTCTCCATGTCCACGTCTCCGTAGACCCTGACTAGCAGAAACATGCAGCCTGCTGTCTCAGCTCACACATCAGGTACATTTGAGAGGGCCCTTCCCTGACTGACAAGCCACATTTGGGCCCTGGTTACTCATCCTTGTGGTGCCCACTATTCTCAGAGTACCCTGACATTTTCCTTCTCAGCATGTACTGTAATTAGTCATTATGTGCGCCTTTGCTTGGTTTGCTTGTTTAATGCTCTTACCCTACACTAGATTTCGAGCTCCTTCAGGGCAGAACTGTTTCTCTTTTCTCTCTGCAGCTACTGCTGGGCCTTGTATGTGGTAGGCACTTATAGATCTTTGTTGCATGGGTGGATGAATGGATGCACGGGTGCCTCGATGGAAGGGTGGATGAATGGTTCAGCATGGCTAATATCAGGGAGGCAGGGTGTGCTGTATTTGTCGTACCACAGCACATGGCTTTATGAACAGCTGCCTCTCTTCACTGTATGACATTGAGCAAGTGGTTTAAGTTCTCTGTGCCTCAGAGAAATGGAAGAAACACACAACAGCATGATTTTGAAGAACAAGGAGATCATCCATATCAATCATTTTAAAAAGTACCTAGCACATAGTAAATTATAAAAGGGCAACTCAGATAGGGGTGCCTGAGTGGCTCAGTTGGTTAAATGTCCAGGTCTTGATTTAAGCTCAGGTCATGATCTCAGGGTCATGAGATCAAGCCCCATATCAGGCTCAGTGCTCAGTGCAGAGTCAGCCTGAGATTCTCGCTAGCCCTTTCCATTGGTCCCCTGCCTCTAGTTGCTGTCCCTCCTATGCACAGACACTCTCTAAACAAACAAAAATTGTAACTAAAGTCATTTTTCAGACTGTCTGGTTACAATAAGTAAATCTAGGTATTAGATTAATGTAGGACAATATTATTAATTCAATTTGCAACATGTTTTTTTTTGTAATCAGATTGAGCAAATTAGAATATTTATTAATTTCTTGGTGAATGTAGAATTTAATTTCCTTCCTCTCATGTTAAGTGTCACCCCCGCCCCCCAATGAAATAAATAGCTCCAATAGAAACCGAACTCTTCCCTTTCTAAAACTGCATTTTATGACAAGTGAGATAACATCATGCCCCCCCCCCGAAAGGCTCAGAGCATATTTGTTTTACCTTTTAAACTTAAAGAAAACCAATACATCTTGTGTTTGCTATTAAAAAAAAAAATCCATTTGATTTTATTTGTTCATCCAATAATCCTTGAAGGGAGCTTCACTCTTCCCATTTGACAGATAAGAAAACCAGACCTGGACTGATTAAATGAACTGCCAATTCAATATAACAGAGATTTATTAACCACTTGCTCTGTGCCAGGTGCTCTGAGAGATAGAAAGAAGACTAAGCTCTGGTTGGGCTCCCAAGTTGTTGAGGTTCAGCAGGAAGGAATATACACGTGTAGTGTGCAGTCACAGGGTTGCTTAGAGCCTCCCCCACTGCACGGCCCCCACCTCCACCCTCCATGTGTTCTGGAAGCAGTAAGCATGTTCCCGAAGGAGATGAGGCTAAGAGCTGCAGCCCTTGTAAGTGGGTATCAAAATGGCTGACACAAGGAACATCTGATCTTCAGGCCTAATAAAGAACTTTCCGAGCATGACAACAATTCCTAAATCGCTGAGGCTTTCCCACTTCCTCACTGTCAAAACACTAAAACTAATTGCCCCTAGGCTCCTTGATTATCTGCAACCCAGCTGCTGCTTTGACCACTTGAAAAATGAACAGGCCTTCCCAAAGGAGGTTTGTTTCCAGGAAATGGTAGAATTACTGCTGAATAGGTACCCACCTGCTTACTGTACCTGGTCAGCCCTTCTCTTGAGCCCCTGGTGTTCTGTGACCCTGGGTAAGTTGTTAGCAGTCTTCTTATCCCATTTCCTTCTTTATATAGCCATACATTTTGTAAACTGTTTTTCTCCCTTGAAATAGAAAGATAACAAATTTCATTATTTGAGCTTCTGCAAATCACTTTAACTTACTGAACTTAATTTCTTCATCTGTACAATGGAAAGATTAGCAATCTTAAAATCCAGCTCTAGGGGTTGTTGATAGTGGATCAATAATGCAGTATCCACTTTTTCCCCCCCTTGATTTATATTCTCCTTGGAGGGAGACAAACTATAAACAAACAGATGACTATATAAGATATTCGATGGTGAACTGCTGTGCAAGCAATGAAGCAAGGGCTGGAGAGAAGAGGCCAGGGTGCTGTTGCACAGAAGGTCACCCTGAGACAGCAACCTATCAGTGTGGGTGCTCTGGAGAGAAATGTTTAAAGTGGACATAAAAAAAAAAAAGTTCATGCAAAGGCCCTATGGTGGGAGTATGTTTGGCCTTTTGGAAAAGTAAGAAGGAAGTTTATGTAGCTGGAGCTGAATGAGCAACGGGGAGTTGGTAGGTTAGTCATTAAGAGATAAAGGAGGTACAGGGTAGGCTCAGACCATAGTGAACCTTACAGGCCTTGGCAAGAATTATGGGTTTCATTCTAAGTTAAGTGGAGAGGAATGGAGGGTTCTGGGCAGTGGTGTAACATGATCTGATTGATGTTTAAAAGTATCACTCTGGGGGCACCAGGGAGGCTCAGTCTGTTAAATGTCTGATTCTTGATTTTTGCTCAGGTTATGATCTCAGGGTCATGAGATTGAGCCCTGCATCGGGCTTAGTGCAGAGTCTGCTTGAGATATTCTCTCTCTCTCTCTCTCTCTCTCTCTCTCTCTTCCTCTATCAAAAATAAAATAAAACAAAGAATAAAGGTACCACTCTCCTGTTGGGTAGGAAGCATACTGTGAGGAAGCAAAATAGAGGAGTTTTTGTGTGTGTGATAGGTATTCTGTTTCTGAGATGTTAAATGGAGAAGTCTAATGGGAATGCAAAACTTCTAAGGGTTTCAGAGAGCTAGAGATGGATATATGTATTAGTTGCTATGCTCCCCACAGGTGGATTGCCAGGGGCATTAGAACCAGGGCCCAGAAAATCAGCACAGCTAAAGTCTGAAGGGAGGTAGAGTCACAAAGCAGGAGCTACCAGGGCTTGGGCCTGTTAATGAACAGTCCTTATAGGACACCACTGGACACACTAAGGGTCCTGGGAGGAAGCACCCTCTCTGTTGTGTTGTCAAGTAAGGGTTCTTCTGGATCCAGTCCATGATGAAGGAAAATCTCTGAAATAAGTTATAATTGCTTAAGGAAAACTAAGTTTCAAACCAGAGGAAGACAAATTTCTCTCTGTCTTTTTAAAAGATTTTATTTATTCGTGAGAGACATAGAGAGGCAGAGATACAGGCAGAGGGAGAAACAGATGTCCTGTAGGAAGCCTGATGTGGGACTTGACCCCAGACCCCCGGGATCATGACCTGAGCCAAAAGCAGATGCTCAACCACTGAGCCACCCAGAAGATGAATTTCTATCACAAAGAAAGATTTGGTACTGTTCTTGGGGGTAGGGATTGGAAACAAGATAAGGTTAATAATGAAAAATAGCCAAATTTTCTTTTGCCCACCCAATTTGTAGTGGGTACATTTGGACCCTGATGAGTAATAAAAGGTTTTGTCAGGGAGTCTGAGCGCAGTTAGTGCATAGTAAATATTATTGCTTGGGCTCATACAACAGTAATGAAAGAATGGAATGGTGAGCGGATGATGCCACTCATCAGAACTTCCCCAGAGAGGCAGTGCTTTTGTGATAGGACTCCCAGAATTAGGAAATGTCCTTGGTGTTCTCTCTCCAATTTCTGATAATCAAACGGTGCCAGAAAGCCCATTTGTAGTCCTTCTTGCTACTCGGTAGCTACAGGGTAGTACTGGTAAAACAAATAAAAAGGAGGTACGATGGAGCATCAGTCACATCAGGAAAGCCATTCGTTAACGTAGGCAGAGACCAGCACGCTGTTATCCTCTTGCCCTGGCTCAGGTCCAGGCCATAATCACATTCCATCTCCTCATAAATCCCCATGTGGCTCTCTCAGGAGAAGAAATTGCTGCTTTTCCAGAGTTCTCCAGAAGTGCTTTCTCTTTGCAGTGCTTGGAATAAGTATTTGGAAGACTATAGGCATTTACAAAATGTTGCCAGACACTATCTATTAGGTATGGCTCTTAAGCCATACCTCCAAGCTGGGAATAACCTTCTCCTTTGTGAGTGAGTGGCCTGTCTTAGGATCTGTCTGATTTCTTTGGGCAGGACTTTTTTCTTTATTTAAAGGTTATGTCTTTATGGCTTGGGCATTAGAAACAGAAATATGTAATGCCTCATGGATGATGATCAGTTACCAAAACATGTTAACCAGAAGTGCCCATATCTGACTTTTTAAACATGATGCTTCATGACTTAAAAACTAAAGACCAAGCATAGCTTTGTGCTGTGCTAAGTGGGTTGTCGAAGAACTGATGGCATTGCAATTTTAGTCACTCATAGGTTTGGGCATTAACAAACCTAATGCAAGCCCGTGGCACTCACTGTAATGATGAAGTGGTGCCTTTCACAATGTTCTCTGCTTACCTGTGAACTCCTTGATTTTGATCAGTAGATCTAAGCTGCTACGTTCTTAATGAGATCAAGATAGGGTCTAAATTAAGACTGAGGTTATACTAAACAAAGTATGACATCCTGGATTGAGTCTTGGAACAGAAGGACAATAGTAGATAAATTGGGGGAAATACCAACAATTTCTTTAGTTAATGGTAACATATCAATTGAAAAGTATTGTACCAACGCTTATTTGTTAGTTTCATTGAATATAACAGTTACGTGAGATATGAACAGTACAAGAAGCTGGGTGACAGGTATATAGTAGCATACTGTATTGTCTAACTTTACTAGAAGTCTACATTTTTTTCAAAGTAGAAAGTTAAATAAAAATAGGTATAATATAGAAGGACATGGTTTGTAGATCTTTTTTGGGCTTTTCAAATCTACCCCTAGAGGCCATGTTCCAGGGCACTTACAGTTCAGTGAGAAACACCTGTGGGAGAATAACGGCGGCAACTCTAGAAGCCATGCGGCCCAAGCCATAAGAGGTAAGTAATGCTGCAAGGCCAGTATGGTTGGATCTGCAGTGCATGGATGAGGACATAAAGTAGGGAAGTAAGTCCTCCAAAGTGCACAGTTGGTGACAGTAGACTCAGAATTGTAGCCCTTCCTTCTTGATGAACGCACCTGCTCTCACCCAGGAAATTTGAATGCATTTATTTCAATCATGGCCCTGCTATTTATTAACTGTGATATTGACAAATTCCTAAACTTCTCTGGTTGTCTATTTCCTCATTATAAAATAAGGAGATTTGGCTTCATTACCCTTAAGGATTTTTTCCAGCTTCAAAATTCTCTGACTTGCTGACCTACATATAAAGTACTTTTTAATTGAAATGTTACCATTTAACTTTTCTATCCAGTGAAAATCCTTTCAAGATTTATGGAAAATAACCTTTGGATCTGTAGGGGGCTTATGTGACATGTGAGCTCTCATCTACATTATTTTTTTTTCTCCGAATAATCCTCCAACTCCTTCCAACTAAACATCTACCAATCCCAGGAAATGTGAGTGCTTGTAAGAGAATTTTTTTCATAAATGATTTATCATAAATTTCAATAGTGACTTTTGCATGTGTTTGTATATATTTATTTTTTATCTTTAACATATTATTGACAGGAATGAGGAGACATTGATAAAGATAAGCTATTCTGAAAGGAGTCACATATCGTAGGTTGGTTCATAACAGAAAAATCACTCTTACCTTATGAAACTTTATATGAATTAATCAGAAAGACTTTCTGATTCATAGATTAACATGAGTTTGATCCTGTTTATTTAAGTTCAAGTATCATATCTTAATAACTTCTTAGCTACTCTTATAATCTTTGACATTGGCCAATCAATATTAATCAAATTAGGATGAACTAGTATTAAAAATGGAAACATCTGAATCCTAGAAAAAAATTTAGCCAATGTGGATAGATTTTTAAAATATCAATACTACTTGGTGATGACCTACTTTGTTCTATAAAACCAAAATAAAATTAAAAAAAAAATCATATTCACTTGCCAAAGACATTATTTCCTGGTATGCAATATAAAATTATTTTTCAATGTTTTTTACTGATCTTTGCAAGATCTTGAAGATAGTTATGGTTCTTCAATGGATGGGGGCACACACAAATACACAAAACCCTAAATTAATGTCATTTCTTTTCTTGACAAAAATGCATGAAAGAAGCAAATAAGCAATTATTTAACTGAAAGGGATAAAATTGAAAGGAAAAGTAATCGTCATTTTGCTAAATGCTCTAACATCCAGGAAAAAGAGGATGAATTAACTGAGTGAGTACCTGAGCATTTACATTTGTTTTAATATACAGATTAAAGTGATGTCTTCATACAGTATTGCTTCCATGCATAGAATCCTTTCTGATTCCCACATTCTAATGCCCTTTTAACTAATTTGATGCATAAGTCTAGTGAAATCCTAAAATTCCCCAAACTATGTTAAATATCTAAATTTATTTCCTTTTCTTTAGAATAATGAAGTAATAACTTCTTTTATAGTTAACTTGACCTTTAATCATTATCCCTTTGATAGTAAATTAAAAAAAACACTCTGTAGTTTTTAAATGATGATCAATCATATGGAAAATTAAGTTCTTTGTATTGCACCTGCAATTAATAGTTCTGTGACTTTACAAAGTCAGGAAACCTTGTTAAGTCACAGTTTTCTAAAGCATACAATGAGTTTAAATTCTTGGTGAATTTACATCAGGGGCTTAATGGATTTTAAAGTGCATTGTAAAGTACCCAGAGCTTTAACCCGGGCAGTTAAAACAGTTCATTCAGTATTTATTGTGTGCTTACTATGTGCCAAGTACTGCATTCATGGCATAGCAGTGAGCGAAGCAAAAATAAATAAATAGGGCAGCCCTGGTGGCTCAAGGTTTAGTGCTGCCTTCAGCCCAGGGCATGATCCTGGAGATCCAGGATGGAGTCCCACATCAGGCTCCCTGCATGGAGCCTGCTTCTCCCTCTCCCTGTGTCTCCGCCTCTCTCTCTCTCTTTCTCTCTCTCTCTCTCTGTGTCTCTCATGAATAAATAAATAAAATCTTAAAAAAATAAATATAAATGAATAAATAAGTAAAATAACTTAAAAAATTATCTGTACTCATGGGATTGAAATTACAATTAGGGAAAACAACTAAGATACTTTCAGGTAGAGCGGAGAAATGTGAAATTAAATGAGGAGGGTAATGGGTTGGCAGAAGAGAGAGGCTTACTTTAGGTAAATAGTCGCAGAAAGCTTCCCTGAGAAGGTGAACTTTGAATTAAGAGCCAGAAATAAGGGAATAAATGCAAAGAGCATTCCAGAGGAGGAACTAGCTAAATTGAAGGAACAAACAGAAGGTGAGGACAGCTAGAGCACGCTGAATTATATGGAAGAGGAATTCAAGGTGGAGCAAGAATGTGGGCACGGGCCGTATCCTACTGAGCCATCCACACCAGGCTGTTCTGGAGTCCTGGATAAGCTTTGTGATTATTTTAAGAAGCAAAGTTAAGAGGTAATAGTCATGTGTGGCAGTTGGCTTTCTTGATTTGTTGAAGAATTGTTTTCTATTAATACTTTATTTCATAATAGCTGCAAAATTAGAGATACAGTCTATGAATGAAAGCAGAATATTCCAAGATAATTATTTGGCCTCTTTCTAGATTTATCCATCATAATTCATAGTTGTTTATATCTTTAAATTTCTCTTTATGAATGGATAAAGAAGTTGTAGTATACATGTACAGTGGAATATTACATAGCCATCAAAAGAATGAAATCATTTTGACATGAGTGGAACTGAGGGTATTATGCTAAGCAAAATAAGTCAGAGAAAGACAAATACCACGTGCTTTCACTCATATGTGGAATTTAAGAAACAAAATAGATAAACACAAGGGAAAGGAAGGAAAAATAAGATAAAAACAGGGAGGCAAACCTTAAGAAACTCTTAACTCTAGGGAACAAACTGAGGGTTGCTGGAGGGGAGGTGGGTCAGTGGATGGGGCAACTGGGTAATGGGCAGTAAGAAGGGCACTTGATGTAATGAGCACTGGACATTATGAGCAACTGATGAATCACCAAATTCTACAACTAAAGCTAGTAAGACGATATGTGTTAACTAAATGGAATTTAAATTTAAAAATCTCTCTTTCACCTTTCCCCCTATTTTGATTCCCCCTACCAGTATCTTGGTTCAGGTCATCATCATTTCTCTCTTATACTAATGTAGACTCCAAAGTTGCCCTTTGCAATCTGTCTTCCAAATGACTTCTGAAGTACTTGGTTCTAGATTCAAATCTGATCATGCTGTTGCCTTCTCCATTCATGCAGGCCCACCCCTTCCCAACTGCTTAAAACCCTTGTGTGCTTTCTCATCACTAATGAGTTGTCACCACTGACATTTGTCACCTCCCCCAGACATTTATCTGGACTCTTTTTGTGCTTCCCTAAGTGGCATACTATGCCCTTCCCACCCTATCCCACACCTCTGTATATTTCTTCCTTCTGCACAGAATGCTTTGTGAATGTCCATTTACCTCCCCAAATGCTGTTCTGTGTTTTCAGAGCATCAGGGATCTAATGTAGTAATCAAATATGCTTGTTGTTTGCTTAATTTTTCTTGCTTTGCCACCTAAAACCATAAGCCCTTCAAGGTTAGGAACCAGGTTCTGCTTATCTTTATGGCAGTAGTACCTTGTGCAGTGCTATCACAAAACAAGCTGTTAAACAATGTTTAGTGATGGGTTGCATTTTAGATCATTCTGTTATGTCGTTGGCTCTGGCTAGGTTATAGAAGTGAATTTTGAAAGCATGAAAGCACCTGTTTTGTGCATTGCTCTCTGTTTAATAACCTATTCTGCTTTTGTTTCCTTACCTCTAAAAAGTAGATGGTAACCCCTTTTTGGCAATGTTAAAATGACCCCCTGCACCACTGTGTTAAAAATGATAAGTATTCTGCTTCATGACTATTGTCACTAACAGCACTAATAATGTAATCATTAGGAGGAACAACAAAGAATTGAGGACATGGTTTCTGCCCTTAAAACTTAAACTCACTGGCAGAGCAAGATATGTGTACACAATGAACTATCAGCCTACCTGATTTTGAATTAGGAAGTTCCAGAATACTTCAAAATTTTGATGTATTACAGCAATTCAGAAAAGAAGAAAAACCCTCAGGGATAAGGAGAAAAATAACGATACTAATGATGATATCTAACAGGTAGCTTAATAGCTTATATATTCTGTGCCTGGCTAAGTGCTCAGCTTTTCATATGGATTATATCATTGAATATTTGTAGTAACCCTTGGAATTGGTACTTTTTGTACCCCTCTATCTTTGCCACATTTTTTTTAACAGATAAAAAGTTAGAAACTCAGAGGAGTCCAACAATTTGCCCAACACTACACTGTAGAACATGAGGGTGGACAACTTTTGAACCCAGGCATTCTGCTACACAGCTCTAGCTTATAAGTTCTTTGCTCTATTGCTTCTGTGAAACCATCCTGGAGGAGGGTAAGACCTGACACAGGTTTTGAGAAGATGTAAAAATCAAGCTTGTCATTTCAAAAGAAAAGGGGTGTGTGTGTGGTAGGGAATAGGGACATTCCTTGTGAATGGGGAGGTGGATAAAAGTAGGTTACTGCGATGGAACAGCAGAGCAATTAGAAGGAGTCTGGGGTAGCAGCCTTTGAAATTAATCTTAGTAGAACAATGAATCATATGAATCAATAATGAGAACATGATTATCAAACATTATCTCCAGGCCTCATTGTATTCTGTGTAGATTCCTCTGTGGTAGTCTGGCTTTTCCACTTGTCAATAAATATCCAATCCATTCTGTAAATCCGAAGGATGGGTATTCCAGTGACAGTATTCTCCACATCTCAAGGTCTTGCCAAAAATCCTATCTCTGTAGCTTCCTGCCGCCTACTTTATCCACTCATGGGCTTTGCCTCTGGGTTGGACATGCCTTTTGATCCACGTATACTGCATTTTTCATGCAATGTTAAAATGGTGATAATTGGTGATAATTCAGGTGTGAGACACAAATTGAGAGATGTAGTTTAAAGTCTGAAATTTTGGAATTTCTGGTGTATTTTGAGTTTCAGATGGCAGCACTGTATGGAGTTATGATACCTTGAGTGGGGAGAATGGAAAGAACAAGGTCACAATGATATTGTGAAGAGCTCACCAGGGAAACCTTAGAATTTCACATGTGAGTGAGTGGTGGAAAAAAGATGTCCAGCAAGGCTTCTTGGTTTCTCACCTGAAATTCCCGAGGGACACAGATAACAGTTGAGGTTGTAAGAATGGAATAGCTTTTGTGGGAGGGAACACAGATGAAGGATGAGTTATGGCTGAGAATTGACTCTTGGGAGCTGCCTCCTGCCAGGGGTTTAGGAGTAGGAGTGAAAAAATCAAAACATGATGAGGGAAGAAAAACAGTGAACCTACCAGGAGAGATCAGTAGGTCTAGGAAAAGAGCATGGTTTAGTTAAGATGGGATGTATTGAATGAAGCAACAGTATAAAATCAGTTGATGATAGACCATTATGTCGATAATAGCACCATATTAGGTAGTCTAGAATTGATTTGACTGGTCAGTAGGGGAAAGACACTATAAAAATAACCAAGTATACTTAGAGTGACTTGTATTTAGGTCTAATCACTAAGTATTCATCAGTCATATAACCCTGCATTTTCCTGCTATTTAGGTAGTCCTTGAAGGGTTTGCTATGCAGGTCAGTCCATTCTGAATACAGAGAAAAACAAAAACCAGTAAAACAAGTAGGAACAAAATCAGCTGAAGAGAGAAAAAATTACAAATGCATCTAGCTCTTACTTTGTGAGAGCATTCTATTCAGAAAAAAATATTTTGTGTGTCTTACTGTCTACCAAATCATCAACTACAATAGGTTTTTTATCATCAATATAGGCTCATTTCTGTTGTGCACATGGAGCCAGTTTTAATCAATCATTTTCTTGTTCTCTAGCAAAGAATATTATCCAAAGATGTAGTAATTAATCTAGGAAAATGTATCATTCTAAAAGACTGACTCAATGGGAAAAAAAAGGCACAAGGAAATTATTTTTAATTTATCTTTTGAAAAAAAAAATAAACAAAGAGCCAGTAACTACTTGGATGTAAAAGAAAAATGGAAATATGCCCCAAATAAATTCACTTGGAAGTCATGGGCTCCAAAAGATACGCCGTTATTTAGACTTCTTATGAAGGTTAATTAATATCATTTTGTTGGTATTAATCAATAATGAGGAAAATAAATTAGATTATATTTAAAGGATACAAAATTACTTTGCTCTTAATTGGAAGAGTAACGGTTAGTGCTCATCTCAAATGGACACATTCTTAGTTAAATATTCACTCAGGTGGCTATTTTTCACTGGTCATTTTTCTTATTTTGGTGATAAGTAAAAGAAATTACTTGATTAGTATAACTACTGTCCCATGCCACATTAATCACTTTCAGACAGTTGGTTGCAGTCTTGTTGATTTCTCTTGGTTTTAGCTTAGTGTGATGGGTATGGAATTCAGTTAAGAAATATTATTTTTAGTGGTGGTAGTAGGCTTAATGCTTGGTGACAGCATGGCTAACTTGCCTGAGTTAATAGATTCAGGATATCACTTGTGCATTCTTCTATTTTATCGTCTCTAACCAGACAAAACTGCCTAGCTTTTGTACTTAGAGATGCCAGAGTCAAATCTTAGGACAAAGTACAAAATACTTAGAGGTATTTACTCATAGCTTTGTTCAAATAGAAATATACTATAGAAACGAAGAATGACAATAAAAATAGGTAAGAGACATCTCCAAGGAAAACTTGGTGTGTATGTGTGTGTGTATGTATATACATACACACACACACACACACACACACACACACAAATGCATGCCAGGAGATAAAGAATCTTGAAGGAAAAAAATCTTTCTCTCCCACAGCAAGCTATGTTTTGTGTTTTAAATATTAATTTCAATGTAGTTCTAATGTTTTAGTTACTGGGATTACTTTCTTAAAGAATTGTGGGCTTTTTTTTTTTTTTTTTTTTTTTTTTTTTACTTTGGAGAATAGGTGAAGAACTCCATGTATTTATCCTTCTAGACTCAGGAATTATTTGTAATATAAAGTAATAATTTTTCTGATTTCACAGGCCTTTAGAGGTCTGAAGTCTTTCTTTATCCTGTTAGAGGGTGCAAAAGATTGTAGTCAAATGTTTTGTAATCATATGTGGGGGAAAAAAAAAAGTCTGTTAATCGTGTTTTTTTTTAATTCTAAATATGTATGCCTTCAAAAAATATTAGTTCTCCTTCAATACACACTCCCTTTATTTGCCTTCACCTTGGGATAGTTATAAGGTGCCAAGTTGTCAAGAATGATGCCTAAAAAAAAATTCTAGGAACCCTTTAGTTCTTTATCTCTGACCAACGTTATATACTATGAACAGGTGTTTGAATGCCGGCTTTAAAACAAAAGTGAATGAATATCAGATGACCTTTTCTAAATTGAGATGTTTAAAATGGAATATGTCTGGATGGTCTGGAAAGTGGCTGGTGGGTCTTCTATTGAACTACAAAATAGAAGCTTCAGAAAACAGAGGAAGAGTTGGTTACTTGATCATTAAGTTCTCCTGAGGGTATTGTATGCCAGTTATCTAGGGAATTTGTTTGTTTAATCAACTTTATTAAGATATAATTTACATGCAATGCACTGCTTTCATTTTAAGTGCTCACTTTGGTTTTGTCAGATGTACACATGCATGAAATTACCACTAGCACTATCAAGATAGAGCACATTTCCACCATACCCAAAAGATTCCTTACCTCCTTATGCAGCCTACTCCTCTCTGAATCCCAGGGGACCAGTGAATGGATTCTTGTCACTGTAGATTAACTTGGCAGGGCAGTCTTGTAAGTACACAATATTTGTTCAACACAGAACATTGACCAGTTTGACAAGATACAGAGAAGAGCAATGACATTAAGGGAAGGGAGGGCTTGGCATGAATTATATGTCCTTTGTCTTAATAGTAACTAAAGATGTTGCTATTTGATAATGCTTCAAGGACATCAACATGGAATGAGAAGACTTATAATGAAATAGCTTGCCTTGTTCTATTATAACATAATCACCGGGATGTAGGAAGCTTAGTTCTTTGAGTATACTTCAAAACAGAAATAGATGAATATGAAAGGAATCACAACAATTCCCTTTTACAAATTCAAGAGGTAGGCCTCTCTATACATAAATATCTCAAGTCAATTTTCTATGACCTGCTGTATATATACTACAAATGTGTAAGTGAATTTCTTAATGTGATTTTATCTATTTAGGTAAATGATAAATGTTAATCTCCAGAGCCTTTGTTTTCCTCTTCTACGGAATGCTGGGCACAGCTCATGGGTACAAAATACTTAGCAAATGTCAGGCCATATACATGTTTATTTAACAAAGGATAATCATCATTAAGACAGGTGGTCTAGCAGAGATCAGATCCCACACTTTATTGAATTTATTAATTATTGTCAATATAGTTTGAACTTCTAGCAGTGTCTCAAATTTCACATTGATATTTCTCTAAAGGATCCAATGCTCAGTCACTCATTTTAGAAGTGAATAATCAAGGCCAGAGCTCAGTCTTAGGCTAATAAATAACAATCCTTCAAGTCAAATAGAAATAAAAGCTGTTGACATCTTTCCTGCTGTTATCATTGCTTCCTTGTGGTGCTATTTTTAACACATGTATTAGCTTACATTTTAAAGGCGTTTTCTGTAGTTCATTAGATGTCAACTATTAACATTTTAATATGTACTTTTATACTTTAGGTACATGTATATACATATACATTTTTTGACAAAAATGATTTATACCACGTGTGGACTTATTTTTTTTTAATCTAGTGTACTGATAACATTTGGCAATACATGTAGTTTTATTTATCCATTCCTCTTTTGCTAGGTATTTGAATTATTTTTTTCTCTATTAAAAACAATGCTTCTATAAACCTTATTGTATATAGATAATTGCATACTTAGTGGATTTGGTGCCTAAAAACATCACTTCTAAGAAAATATTGTAGGGTCAAATTATGGGTGTATAAGGCTTTTAATGATATTCATGAGTTGTCCTCTCTAAAGATTGTGCAATTTATTCTACCCCTCCCACTTGAATGGATGCATATTAATAAGTTCCTGATTTTCCAACTTTTTCATATGCTGCTATAGTTGAGCATGCAAACATAAAAAAAACCACAAGAGGATATATTCATTTTTTCCAGATTACTCAGTGAATACAAAGAGACCAGCTAATCATTTCTGAGCCAAAGAATGGCAATTTAGAGGGCTTGTATCTGGATTTGTCCTACATAAACAAGGTGGGCATCTTTGAGTCTTCTCTAAGTCATATGAGAGAGGATAGTTTTTGCAATAAGCTCTTTTCTGGAATATAAGAGGGTAGGGAGATTTCTTTATCTTTGTTCTTTTCAGGAGCACAGGGTTCAGGTCAAGTTCCACACCGTTAGTTCAATGCAATCCCAGTTAAAATCCCAACATATATTTTTTTGTGGAAATTAGCAAACTGGATTCTGAAATGTGTATGGAAATGCAAAGAGCCAAATATAGTCAAGGCAATTATGAAGAACTGTTGTTATTCTAAAATTTAACATTACCAGTATTAGATAACAAAATTTAGCCAAGCAAATGTAAATATATAATTGGCTTTATTAAATGATTCATGAATCCAATAGCTCCCCATCTAGCAAGTAGACTAGGACTAGTTCAAGTCTAAGGACTTGAACGAAATGGAAGGTTTTTATAGAGGGAAGGTGGGGGCAAGGAAGTTAATAGCAAAAGGAGAGTTGTTCCAGCCAAGGGATCTTGTTGGGTGCAGATGACCTTTTCTTCCTTTGAGGGATGGAGAGGGTCCATGGGACAGACTCATTGGTGCTGCTGAGCAATTCCTGACCAACTCTTAAGACCATTTCTGAGGGAGTTTGAAACTGATGATGTATTCAGAACTATTTGGGAACTTGGTTTAAGTGATAGCATTTTTGGCCTGTGAGTTTTTCTTTTCTGTTTTTAATACAAATTATCAAGACATACTACAAAGCTCTGCTAATTAAGACAGTAGAGTATTGGCATGAGTAGGACAAATGAAAATAAAAAGCTAGGGAATCAGAAACAGATCCCTTCATGTTACAGTCCCTGATTAATGACTTAGAAAGACTGATTAAAGTAATGGCCCTGATTTTTCCTCCCTTCCTTTTTCCATAGTTCTTTGCCACATGACTAAAGTTTTCCCACCCAAAGGTCAAAGTCTGTCTCCCTGCCCCATGAATCTGAGTTCAGCTGCGTGACTTGCCTTGGCCAGTGAGATGTTAGCAAATATAACCTATGCAAAGGCTAGGGGAAAAAACAAAAACAATACCTCACAGCAGTTACACATTTCTATGTCTGTTTTGGCCAGCACCAAGAGTACACATTTAGGCTAATCTGTTGGAAGAGATAGGTACAACAGTGCTCTGGTACTCCAGTTGTCCCAGCTGGGGCCATCTTCTAGAGGTGGAAAACTAGAGTGTCAAGCAAGTGTTAATCACATCTTGTGGAAAGACAAACATTTAAGGGATAAAAGAGGCAAATAACTCGAGGCAAAATGAAAAGTTAAAGTGGAATGAAATTGAAATAGTACTGAACTTGGCTTAGTAATGAAAAATATTTACATAGTCCTAGTAACAGTTTTAAAAGTCACATATGGATCTTACTAAAGATGTGATGAAATTATATCAAGAGGAAAACGGAAGTGAAGTTAGGTGAGGGGGGGAGGTGGCTGATGAGAGAAGAGGGTTAAATCATCATCTTTCATAGTAACAAATCAGTGAGTAATAGAAAAACATGGAAGATCCATCATGTGAATTGAAAATATGAAGGCAAATACCAGAAGGAAGAACTAAAAGGGTTGAAAATAGTGTCTCTGGGGTCTGGGAGGCTTGGGAAGGATGACCAGGGGACAGATGTCTTTCATTTTAAGTCATCTTATTAGTTGATCTTTTAATGATATAAAAATAGTACCTGGATAAGATATATATATATATTTTTAAAGAGTTGGTATCAGAAGCTATCCCTACCGAAGCTCTCCTAATACCTTGCTATTGTATTGCACGCTCATGTGTTTATTGATTCCCCTTTTCCTCCCCTGTCTGAAATTCATGAGCTTTCTTTTATTTTCTTTTATTTTTTTTAAAGACGTTATTCATTCATGAGATACACACAGAGAGAGGCAGAGACATAGGCAGAGGGAGAAGCAGGCTCCCGGTTGGGAGCCCACCATGGGACTCCATCCCAGGACTCCGGGATCACACCCTGAGCCAAAGACAGACGCTCAACCGCTGAGCCATCCAGGCATCCCAATGAGCTTTCTTAAAACATCCCAAATCTAGAGTCTTACTAATAAAGCTTTGATTCATTAGTAATAATGAATAAATAAAAAGAGTACATCTGGTTCTGAAAACCATGCCATCCCTACCCCTTGAATCCCTCCATTCCAGCTCGTGTGCTACAGCCAAGAGTTCACTATGTAAGCAGAATACAGAATACAAAACCACCAGGATGAAAACACAAACAATTTAAGGATCACCAGCTTATGGTAATGCCAGCTACATCCAAAACATTTAAGTGACCCAGTGCTGCCTGCCATTGCCCTAAGGCTGAGATTGGGTCCTGCCTTTTGTTTCTTTGGAAGAGCTTATTTATTGTAAACAATAAATTTACAAAATAAACTGGATTTGGGTTGCATACTCCTAATATTCAGTATTCTTATGTTCTCTGATAAGCCTTCAAACACTCATCCAAGGAATTACTATCCCCCATGGATTCTCACTTTTTTTTTTTTTTGGATTCTCATTTTTTACATACTTTTTGTTCTTTTTAACTCAGTCTTTCTGAATTTTTTTTTATTTGTAAAATTGAAATCTAAGTCCTTTGGTTCAAATGTTCCAACAGTGGTGGTGGTCAGATGGTAAAATGACTTGCTTTATTATACTATGTTACTTTTTCCTTTCATTTTTTTTCTATCCTAAGTCTTCAGCTATGTATTTTTTTTAATCTATACATTGATATTCTTTTTTGCCCTTGATCAAAAATGAAGGCCTGCAGTTGTCTGGTATGTACAAATTAACTTGAAGTTCAGGATATTCCAACATCTAACTTTCCCCAAGGAAAACTTGCCAGAAACAGTGTGTTTCATTTATAACAAATTTCACAAAGGCGCTCTCTGATGGGACCTCAACAAATGTCACCTCTTTTGTGGGTCTTTTAAGAACTCAGTAGACTGATTTTTACAAACCAAAATAAAATAGCTGTTTCTCTAATGTGCTTTCTTTTCACTGTTCATTACTGCTGTGTGTTCCAGAACTCACTCAGGACTTGGGGGTGTTTTTGATCTGCACAAAATAGCTGTGATTAGACAGGGAATAATGAGCCATTATAGAAGCATCCGCTTCTCAATTCTTGTAACTGGCCACTCTGATGACTAGCAGTGTCACTGGAGAGTTTTCCTGGCAAAAAAGGGCCGTTTTCAAATTTATGAGATTGATTATAGTTCGTTTTATTTACAAATATATGTTGACCACCCCCTATGGCAGGACTTGAACTAGGGAGCTAATCATAATCAAAGGAAACCTTGTGGTGCAAAGTGCAGTTTGCACCCCATAAACATGGGGACGACTCTCTGAGTTCTTAGATATCAGGATCACAGTTGGTGATAGGTGGGTGGTGAAGAGTGGTCGTGATCTATCTGTGCTGATACATGCATGAAGTCTTGTTGCCATGTGGTCTATTGGCTGTTGAAGACACTGCTTGAATCACCCATTATCCCTACAGTTCAAGTACAGCTTTTCCTCAGATCTCCGTAAACTGCTTTGGGGCATGTGAAATCATCCTCATGCTCAAATGCCACATTAACCTCAGGAAACACCTTTAGCACTAAGGTTCTGTCTGGTTTGAAGATGCTTTTTGGCAAATCAGTTGTTTTATTGCCCCAAGTTGTGCTCTTTGTGCACAATGCCCTGTCTGCCTACATATATGGCAGCAGGTTTTCTCTAGAGTTCTGTTACTTTCTTGGGTGCCAGTGTTTGATAAATAGATCCTCTCTGCTCTAATGTCTGCAAACTAATACAAGTTTGTCACATCTGCACTTGTTGGAGGGCTCCCCATTCTGTATGACCCTAAAAATCTCTGTCTACTCCTTACCTTCCCCTTTACTCTTCACCCCAGTTGGGGATTTTTTAATCTAATCAAGTGAGTGGAATTGGAAGTCATCCATATAGCTGTGGCCTTTACTTACTTCTTATCTAGGAGAGTGTGTTAGACTTTTGAAACTCAAGAGCCTAGAGTTTATTTTCTTCCTTCATGATGTGTTTTTCCTCAGAAGCATGAAGTATAGAATGGCATGGGCAGTGCTTTAATGAGAGACAATAGGTACAGGATATAAGGCTTAATAAGCATTCATGTTTCAAAATATTTAATCAGATCTGGTTAGTTCTGCTCCAAATCTACTTTACATAAAACACTACATAAAACACTCCACTGTTTTATGTAAAGTATTTATGTATGTATTTGCTTCCTTTTATGTAAAGAAACAACATTAATTGACCACAAGAGAGTGAAGTGTACTTCACACGACAGTGTTTGAAGATGACTTGGTGAATGAAATGGAAGTTTACTTTGATAATGGAAAATGGGTGTGATTTCAGTGGAAAAGATCTTGGCAGAAGAATGACTGGAAAAGACTTTTCCAATAAAGAGAGTATCTGAATAAAGAGAAGAAATCCGAGAGGATCTAGGACTTGCACGACAGCAGTTTCCATAGGGCTGGAATATTGAATGCATTCTGTCTAGAACACAGTCTCTACAGATATGTCCTTACCTGCTGTGTGATCACAGGTGACTTAAGCTTTCTGTGCCACACTTTTCTCATATGTGGGTGGCAATAATGATAGAACCTATCATATGGCATCGTGTGACAATAGGTGCATTATACACAGTAATGTTTGGAGCAGTGCTTGGAACCTAGAAAACACTATGCATTTGCTACCATTAGAATTTTGTCAGGTAAAAGAAGAGAAAGCTAAGCTACAGAAGATTCATGAAGAGCCTTGAATGAGATTAACAAACTGGCTCAAGATGGCTTAGGGGCAAATTGATCTGGGCAAGCTGCTGAATTCATGATTCTCAAATAGTATTGTGTGTAGGAATGACCAAGTAGTTCATTCTATATGAGATTGCAAGTCACCATTTCCCTCTACAGTGGTTGTGATTTAGTAGGCACAGTGTGTGGTGAAGAATGTGAGGTTTTTAAATTATTATTTTCAAAAGATTTTACTTATTTTAGAGAGAGTGCTAGTAGGGAGGAGGAGCAAAGGGAGAGGGACAAGCAGATTCCACACTGAGTGTGGAGCCCAACATGGGGCTCCATCTCAGGATGCTGAGACCTTGACCTGAGCCAAAATCAAGTCAGATGTTCAACTAACTGAGCCACACAGATGCCCTAAAAAATGTGAGTTTTTAGTGATAGTTGTCAGATCTGGGATGGGAGTGAGGCAAGTTAGAGACCTACGATGGAAAATTGAAGGAGTCCTCTCACCTCCCTGTTTGTACAGTGGTGGTCCTGAGAGTGAGTGCCTCAGTCGGTTTTGCACCGTGGATGCCTCATGCACTTCATTCTGGTCTGGACACTGAGATTTCTGATGCTGGTGGAGGAAGAAATAATTCATTCTTTCATTAGACCTGTTTCTTGAGTACCTGCTGGCACTATTCCAGATTTTTGGCCTGCATCAGTGACCTCAACAGACAGAGATTTAGCAGCAGAGACAGAATACAAAACATAATAACTAAGTAAATTGTGTATAGTTTGTAAGAATTTGTTCTGTGGAAAAAAGTAAAAATGGAGCCTGACAAAGCTATTCACTCATGCTTACAGAGACTGTATTTTAAAGGAAGGCTAAAGCCACTTCTGAGGTCCAATTTCCAGTACCTACTCACATTCATCAGGAATGTTTTCCTATGGGGTAACCCCGTTGGCTCAGCGATATAGTGCCACCTTCAGCCCAGGGTGGGATCCTGGAGACCCCGGATCGAGTCCCAAGTTGGGCTTCCTGCATGGAGCCTGCTTCTCCTTCTGCCTGTGTCTCTGCCTCTCTCTATGTCTCTCATGAATGAATAAATAAAAATCTTAAAAAAGAAAAGGAATGGCTTCCTAAAGCCTCCTACATTGGAAAAGCATTCTGAGACAACCTCTTTCCTCAGCTGGAAATGTGTTCTAGAAGCCACTGGCACTGTCTGCCATGGGTTCATTCAGGGAGAAGGGGTTATCATTTCCATCTATTTGTTTCCTCTAACATACAATACACCAAAAGTTTGAGCTCTTTCAATAACTAGCATTAAGGTGGCCTATGGTGTACTTGCCAGTGACACAGATGTTGTGCTTTTTTGGAAGCTAAAGAACCTCCAGTTGTTGGAAAAGATTCTGTGAGGAAAATCTAAAGGCAAATTGACTGTAAAATATCACTGAAATGAGAAAGCAGGCTGTAATACTAAAAAATTTAGAGAAGAATGAATTCTATGATCTACTTAGTATTTGTCACACACAAATGTCATAGAATTTTAGAACTAGAAGGGGACCTTGGCGATCATCTAGCAAAGCAGATATGAAATGAAAGTTAGGAAATGATGAGTGCAAAGATCATTTAATTAAGAAAATCTCCTTTGTAAAATGAGTGATAAAGGGAGAGAGCCGCTATTACTGAAAACAGGAGCCCACAGCCAGCCTTATCCATCAGAACACATGGCAATTAGATGTTTGAAGACAAAGCGGAGGAGACTAAGGGCACAAAAGGACAAGAATAAATCAGGAAAATAAATGAGCCGAAAAATAAAAAATAAAAAGAGAGACATAAAGAACTGGAGTTTTGAAATTCGTTAGGTTCTGTTTTATGCCATTTCTAATGTACAAACAGAAGAACATGTTATTGAGTGCAGGATATCTTAAAGCCCCACATGACAGCAATATTTTTTTTTTTGAATACTGCATTAAGTAAATGAGCCACAATTAAAGGCTGCTGATTTTATGGTCGGGAGCATTGGGGAAAAGGCATTAGAGCATTTTCTCGTTCATTCAACAGTTATTCGTTGCACAGCAGCGAGGTTTCCTTTAGAAGATATTGACAGAAAGAAAACCAGACCTGCAGTCTACGTAAGTCTAGGTGTAGTTGGTTTCCTTTCTGGTATTTATGAAAGACCAGCATTTAGGCTTTTCACAACATTCTGTTGCCCAGAGTGGAATCGACCTGAGATAGGATTACATGGCCTGACTAGGTGAGTTGTCTTGTCTAAATGGTTATATGGACCTGGAAAGTTTTGTCTTAAAATGTAAATCTTCATTATTAGTAGTAACCCAAGAGTCCATAATCAGGCTTGGCCAGAGAGAATGCAAGCTGGGGAAATCATCTAGAAGAGTGCTTAGCACATAGTAGGTGCTTAATAAATATTTGTTAAGTAATTCAGTAAGCTGGTGACCTATCCGCTATGTATTTTAGACAGATGCAAAAAAAAAGAAAACAAACAAAAAGAAACAGCCTAGAAATAACTTATTTGTAAGGTAACAGGTTTATAAGGACTCTATCTTGGGGTAGATAAAAACTGTCTAAATCAGTTATGTCTGCTATAATACCTACGATATGCCTGGCATTATTACAGGTGCTTGGCACTTACCAGTGAACACAGCAGACAAAGATAACCAATTCTTGAGAAGCTCAACAGAAGCAACAAAAAAACTAAAAGACATGATTACTAAGTAAATCCTATTATATTAGAAGGTGATATGTATTGTGGGGAAAAGAGGTAGAACAGGACAAGATGGTAGTTCACACTTTAAGATGCTCCATTTTACAGGAGGACCCAGGTCAGTTCTAAGAATTTGTCTCCTGTATGAATTCAAATCTATCAGGGGTGGTTACTGCTGTAGCTTTCTTTAGAACTGAAAACCTAATAAAAATGGAAAACCTGGTAGAGTTAACTTCAGAAAAAAATGTTTCTTCAAATAATACTTTGGATATGTATGATTTTTATGCTTTCCATGGGAATGTCCTACACAAAATAAAGGATCATTGATTTTCACAATAGTCATATGAATTAGACATATCAGAAGATAAATTCATTTTATCCCATTATTTTTTGTCATGGCAAAAAACACACATAACAAAAAACTTAGCATCTTAACTATTACGTGCACAGTTCATTGGCATTAAATACATTCACAGTGATGTGCACTCATCATCATCCATCTCCATCCTCTCTTCATCTAGTAAAACTGAAATGCTGTACTCATTAACTACTGACTCCATTCTTCCCTCCCCCAATCCCTGGAAAGCACCATTCCACTTTTTTTCTCTATCATTTTGACTACTCTAAGTACCTCACATAGGTGGGATTATACAAGATTTGTTCCTTTATGACTGGATTATTTCACTCAGTGTAATGTTCAGGTTCATCTACTGTAATATATTTCATCATCATACTGTAATATATTTCCTTTTTAAGGCTGAATCATCATTGTAGTATGTACCACATTTTTAAATCCATTCATCTGTTCATGGGCACTTAGGTTGCTTTCATATTTTCACTACCGTGAATAATGTGGCTACAAGCATAGGTATGCAGATACCATAGGAGTGCAAATACAAATATTTGAGGCTCTACTTTCAATTCTTTGGGGTATATACCCAAGAGTAGAATTGCTGGATCATAGGGTAATTTTATTATTTGAGGAACTCATCTAACTGTTGTCCACAGTGAGTATACCTTTTACATTCTCACCAACAGCGTACAAGTGTTCCAATTTCTGCATATCCTTGCTAACACATTTGAAAAAGTAATACCTTTCCCAATAGGTGTGAGGTCATCTCTCACTGTAGTTTTGATTTGCATTTGTTTATTGAAGTCTTTACCCATTTTAAAATTGTGTGTTTTCTTGTTGGGTTTTAGGAGTTCTATGTTCTAGGTATTAATCCTCTATCAGATACATGGTAATCAAATGTTTTCTCTCTTTTCATGGGTTTCCTTTTTGCTCTGTTGAGACTGTCTTCTAATGCACAAAATTTTTCATTTTCTTGAAGTCCAATTTCTTGACTTTTCTTGCCTGTGCCTTCAATGTCCTATCCAAGAAATTCTTGCCAAATCCAACGGTGTGAAGCTTTTGCCTATGTTTTCTTCCAAGAGTTTTGTAGTTTCTGGTCTTACATTTGAGTCTTTGGTCCATTTTGAGTTCGTTTTTATATATGGTATCATTTAAGGATCCACCTTACACTTCTGTATGCTGATGTCTAGTTTTTCTACCACCGTTTTATGAAATGACCATCCTTCCTCCTGTTGAATTATCTTGGCACCCTGTCAAAAATCATTTGATTCTATATGTCGGGGCTTAATTCTAGACTCTATTCTGTTCCATTGGTCTAAATGTTAATCTTTTTGCTAATATACCACACTGCTTTATCATAGTATCATAGTACAATTTGAAATCAGCAAGGGGAAGTCTTTCTGTGTTGTTCTTTTTCAAGATTATTTTGGCTCTTGGAGGTCCTTTGAGGTCCCACATGAATTTTGGGATGGGATTTTTTTTCATTTCTGCAAATAGTAGTTACTGGGATTTGGATAGGGATTACACTGACTCCATAGATTGCTTTGCATAGTGTTGACGGCCAACAGTATTAACACTATCAAGTCATTCCACACATGAATATGTTGTGTTTTGATTTATTGAAGTTTTCTTTGTTTTAGCAGTGCTTTGTAGTTTTTATTGTACAAATCTTTTACTTCTTTGGTTAAGAAAGATGAACTAATTTTTATTTAGTAGATGGGGACTAAGTAGTGGAATCTTGGTTTCATAGAGTAGGTGATGTTCAGGGTGATAATTTAGAACCACTTGATTCCTATTACAATAATGAAAGCTATACTTTGTGGAGATGGGAAAAGACAAGATCTTCAGGCTCTTGAAATCAAGATCCCAAAGTAGGGATCTTGAAGACATCAAATTATAATCCCAGTTTTGAGTTTTTTTCTCCAAAAAAAACCCCAACAGCTCTAGATTTTTATCACTTAACTTTCTAGTGAGGGCTTAAGCACTGAGGGATGGATTTCTCCCTATCAAAGTAACAAAAGGTAGATTAATAAGGGTGACCATTTATTGATTTATAATATGACTGCATGTTTGTAATTTCCTGAATATGTGTGTCTAGGTTCCCAGACACTTTCTTCCTGAGACTCTTAAGTTAGTTCAAAATATGTTAGGTATGTTATTGGGTTGAGACTAAAACCCTAAGTTTGTAGGATATTAATTTCATATGCCCAATAATTTGTTTTGCATGTCTAGTTCTCTCCTTTTCTTATTCTTAGAGTTCCATTCCTCTTCCACCTATTTCCTTGAGAACACAAAGGACACCAAAATTTAAGATGTGGCTCATGACTCTCATTTCCACTCTTAGCAGCTATGCAGGTGCACCACTAGACACAAGAAAATTACAGGCAAGGCTCAGGGAGAGAGATGGTGAAGCTGTCAATCAGGATCACAGCTCAGTGGGGATCAACCAATGGGTCTTGGGGCTCAGTGGGAACCAGCCAACCACTTTCACAGCCCAGCTGCAGGAGCGCCTGGCTGGCAACCAGCAGCCAACATAGGGGTTTGGGATTCCCTGTTTAAGTTCCATCTGTCTCTCCTAACAAAAACTGTAACAATAAACAAAATTATATGCTTTAATAAATTTAAAAGTGAATCATAATGGAGAAAGTTGTCAGATTATATAAATTGTAGAAAATGACTTCTAAGGATTCAAGACAGAAAAACCCCAACAGCTCTAATTCTCTTTCAGTGTGTTTCTATTCTGTAAGAAAGATAAGCCTAAGGGAGATATTTGATCACTCTGGGGCAATTTCTCCAAAAAAGGATTGATTTCATTATCTGATGGTGATGCATTCGGATACTTGACAGATGTTGTAGAGGTGATATATTTGTGAAATTTTAGGATTCTCAATCAGAAAATTGTAATAATGGGTACACATTCCTAAAGAGCTCTTTTGGTTATCTATGTTAGTAGGAATTGACTAATTTATTTTCTAGAATAGGCCCAATAGTCTATATCTTAGACTTCATGACCATGTGACCTATGTTGCAACTATGCTGTCATTGTAAAAGGAACAATAGATTATATCTATACTAATGACCAGGGCTGTATTCCAATAAAATGTGATTTACAAACACTGAAATTTTAATTTCCTATAACTTCAGCATGTCATAAAAGATTTTTTTAACTATATAAAAAAGTAAAATCTATTATTAGTTCTTAGGTAGTAATTTGCTGATTCCTGTCTCACACAATCTAATCAACACAATATATATATTCTCAGTATAATGGAAGTCTAATTCTGCAGGCATGTTCATGCAGAAAGGTACCTAGAGTTTTATGGTTCATGATTCTTTTTTTTTTTTTTTTTAAAGGGTGTTCTCAAGTCACTGACATCTCAGTAGCCTAGCCATTCAGGAGAACATGGCTCCTCCCGGATTTCCCTGCTCAATTTGAATGATTAAGCTACATTTTATCCTCTTCTCCAATTTTCTTTGTTACTTTTTGAAAATAGATAACCTGGCTCTTCAATTTAGCCCTCTCTGCAGGATGCCTGCCTCCCTCCCCAACCCCCCGCCTTGTCTCTGTTTGGCAAAGAACACATTCCTTCTGCTCACCCTATATGTCCCAGTATGTCTGAGCACCTTACAGGCTAGTCATAATAGCTTCTCAGAGAAGAGAAGCTTGTCCCCTTGGCCACCAATTTAAGGCTTAGTTTCCTACTCTTGTCACAGGATCTTCTTTTTACCAGATATTCCAGAATGTCCAGTCCCTTCAGAGAAAACCCAATCACCCACCCACAGAGAAGGATCTTCATTCTTTGATCTGAACAACTAAGAAGTTTAATCTTTTATACTTAATCTGATTAATCAAGAGTGCTTTCCTGGGAACATTGTGTTGCATATTGATTTTATTATTTTTTCGAGTTATAACTGACAAATGAAATTGTAATATATTTAGAGTTCAATGTACTGATTTAATATGTATATACATGGTGAAAGGATTCCCAGCATTGAGTTAATTAACATACCCATCACCTCATATATTTTTACTCCTTTTGTGTGAGAACGTGTTAGTCCCACTGTCAGCAAACTCTGGTTATACATTACAGTGTAGTCACCAGGTTTTCCATTAGAACCTCAGACCTTATTCACATAAAACTGAAAGTTTGTTTCCTTTTACTAGCCTCTCCTGTTCCCCCCACCTGCCATTCCTAGGCAATGATTATTTTATTCTATTTCTATGAATTCAGCTTTTAAATTTGTAATTTTTTTAAGGTTCTGTATGTAAGCTATGCCCCATAGTATTTGTTTTCCTCTGGCTTATCTATGTTTTCACAGATGGCAGGATTTTCTTCTTTTTTAAGACTACATAATACATGTGTGTGTATATGCCACGTTTTCTTTCCATTCATCTGTCAACACTTAGTTGGTTCCATGTATTGAGTATTGTGAATAACAATGAATGTGGGAATACGGATATTTCTTTGAGATAGTGCTTTATCTTTTCCTTTTTGGCGCGCACACACACACACACACACACACACACCCAGAAGTGGAACTGCTGGCTCCTATGGTAGTTCTATTTTTAATTTTTTGAGCTACTCCCATATTGTTTTCCCTAGTGCTGTACCAGTTTACATTCCCACCAACAGCGCCTCATGGTTCTCTTTTCTCCACATCCTCACCAGAATTTCTTATCTCTTGCTATCCTAACAGGTATGATTTGATTTGTATTTCCCTAGTTATTGATAAGTGATTTCTTATCTCTTGCTATCCTAACAGGTATGAGGTAATATCTCATTGTGGTTTTGATTGTATTTCCCTAGTGTTGATTGAGCATCTTTGCATGTACCTATTGGCCATTTCTCTGTCTTCTTTGTAAAAATATCTATTCAAATCTTTTGTTCATTTTCTAATTGGATTGTTTTATGCTATTGAGTTGTGGGAGTTTCTGATATATTTTAGAAATTAGTCCCTTATTGGCAAAGCAACTTGCAAATATTTTCTCCCATTCCATAAGTTGTCGTTTTGTTGACGATTTCCTTTGCTGTGATGAAGGTTTTTAGTTTGATATAGTCCTGCTTTTTAATTTTTGCTTTTGTTACCTTTGCTTTTGGTGTCAAAAAAAAAAAAAAAAAGTCTTCAGCAAGACTAAATGTCACAGTGGCACCTGGCTGGTTAAATCATTAGAGCGTTCATTTCCTGATCTCAGGGTCATGGGTTAAAGCCCCACATTGGGCATGGAACCCATATTAGGAAAGAAAAAAAGAAAAAAGACCAATGTCACAGGGCTTACCCCCATGTGTTTTTTTTTTTTTTTTTTTTTTTAGGAATTTTTTTGGTTTCTGGTCTAGGGTTTAAATCTTTAATCTATTTGAGTTGAGTTTTGTGTATGATATAAGATGGGGGGTCCCAATTTAATTTTTTTGCTTATGGTTATCCAGTGTTCCCAGTACCATTTATTTAAAAAGCTATCCTTTCCCCTTTGCATATACTTCACTCCTTTGAATTAAATTTATTATGCATAGGTTTAACTTTGGGCTCTCAGTTCAGTTCTGTTGATCTATATGAATCTATTTTGATGCCAATACCATACTCTTTTGATTATTATAGCTTCACAATATAGGTTAAAATTTAGGAAGCATGATGCCTCCAGCTTTGTTCTTTTTTTCTCAGGATTGCTTTGGCTATTTAGCGTGTGGTTCCATACAAATTTTAGGATTGTTCTTCCTATTTCTATGAAGAATGCCATGAGACTTTTGGCAGAGATTGCATTGAATCTGTGTATTACATTAGGTAGCTATAGACATCTTAAGAGTATTCTTCTAGAGCATGAACACAGAATATCTTTCTATTTATTTGTGTCATCTTGGATTTCCTTTATCAGTGTTGTATAGCTTTTGGTGTGTAGGTCTTTTTACCTCCTTGGTTTGATTTCTTCCTAGGTATTTTATTCTTTTTTGATGCAATTGTCAATGAGATTATTTCCTTAATTTCTCTTTCTAGTAGTTCATATTTAGTGTATGGAAATGGAACTGATTTTTGTATGTTGATTTTGTATCCTGTACCTTTACTTAATTTGTTTATTAATTGTAACAGTTACAGTGATGGAGTCTTAGGGCTGTTTTTATATGTAATATTGTTTTTTTGCAAATAGTGACAGTTTTTCTGTTCTAATTTGGTGCCTTTCTTTAATCTTTCTTGCTGTATAGCTCTGGCTATGGCCTCTATTGCAATGTTGAATAAAATGGTAAGAATAGACATCCTTGTCTTGTTCTCGATCTTAAGAGAAAAGCTTCTAGCTTTTCCCAGTTGAGTAGGATATTAGCTGTAGGGCAGTGATATATGTACTTTATGATTTTGAGGTACATTCCCTCTATACCCACTTTGTTAAGTATTTGTATTATAAATGGATATTGAATTTTGTTAAATGCTTTTTTGTCATCTATTGGGATGATGATACGATTTTAACCCTTGCTTTGTTAAGGTAGTACATCACTTCAATTTGTAGATGATGAACCATCCTTGCTTCTCTGGAATAAAGCCCACTTTATCCCTCTATGATTCTTTTAATGTATTGTTGAATTTGGTTTCCTGATTTTGTTGAAGATTCTTGCATCTATGTTCATCAGGGTTATTGCCTCTAATTTTCTTATATCCTTGTCTGGTTTTGATATCAGTGTAATGCTCACTCATAAAATAGGTTTGGAAGTATTCCTTTCTCTTCTCTGAAAAAGGTTGAGAAGGTTTGATATTAATTATTCTTTAAATGTTTGGTAAAATTTATCAGTGAAGTCATCTGGTCCTGACTTTTGTTTGTTGGGAGGTTTTGCGTACTTATTCCACGTTTTTACTTATGATCAGTCTGTCAGATTTTCTATTTATTCATGATTCAGTTGTGGTAGGTTATATATTTCTAATAATTTATCCAATGACTCCAGGTTGTCCAAACAATTGGCCTATAATTGTTCATAATATCTCTTATGATCCTTTGTATTTCTGTAATATGAATTGTAAAGTCTCCTCTATGATTTCTGATTTTTTTAGGGAGTGGGAGTAGAAGGGGAAAGGGGGTGTATAGGGAGAGGGAGAAAGAGGCAGGAAGAGAGGGAGGGAGGGAGAGAGAGAATCCTAAGCAGGCCCCACACCCAGTGGAGAGCTGATGCAGGGCTTGATCTCATGACCCTGAGATCATGACCTAAGCAGAAACCAAGAGTCAGATCCTCAACCAACTGAACCAAACAGATACTTCATTTCTGATTTTATTTGAGCACTTTGTCTTCTCTGAATCAAGTTGAAGTTTTGTCTATTTTGTTTATTGTTAAAGACAATTTTTATCTTTATTTATCTTTTCTGTTACCGTTCTAGTCTATATTTCAATGATTTCCATACTCAACTTTATTTCCTACTAACTTTAGGGTCACTTTGTTCTTGTTTTTTCTAGTACTTTAGGTATAGAGTTAGGTTGTTTATTTCAGACCTTTTCCCCTCTTAATTAGGCATTTATCCCTTCAAACTTCTCTCTTAGGATTGCTGTATCTCGTAAATTTTATACTTTAACTGTGTATCTACTAACAAATTATCATAATTAGGATTATCTTTTAATACTTTTCTCTTAGAGTATTTATACTAGAGTTACACTTTGCTTGTCACTATTTAATTGGTTTACTTGTCAACAATATAGAATATTCTGATTTTAATTGTATTTTTACCTTTATTAACAAGTTTTATGCTTTCATGTTTTCCTGTTACTAATTAGCAACTTTTATTTTAGCTTGAAGAATTCTATGAACATTTCTTGTAAAGCTGGTCTAGTGGTAATAAAGTCTTTCAGCTTTTGTTTCTCTATAACTATATCTCTTTGACTTCTGAAGGACAACTCTGTTGACAGAGTATTTGTACAGTATTTTGGTTGGCATCCTTTTTCTTTGTGTCATGCCATTCTCTTCTGGCTTGCAAAGTTTCTGCTAAAGAAACCTCTGCTGGTTATCTTAGGGTGGGGGGCTTTATACGTACCTATATATTTTTTCCACTTACAGCTTTTAAGATTCTCTCCTTGTCTTTAACTTTTGGACATTTAACTATAACATGTTCAGGTAGATCTTTTTGGACTCATCCTATTTGAATCTTCCTGTACTTCTTGGATCTGGATGTCTTTTTCTTTCCTCAGATAAGTAATTAGTAATTAGTAATCTTTCCCCAGATAGTAATTTTCAGCCATCTTTCTTTGAATATGTTTTCTGCCCCTTTATCTTCTTCTGGGACCCCTGTAATGCATATATTGGTCTGTAGGGTGGTATCCTACAAGTCCCTTAAGCTATCATTACATTTTTATTCTTTTCACTTTGCTCTTCTGATTGGAGGACTTCCACTGCCCGGTCTTTAATTTCATGGATTCTTTTACTTGATCTAGACTTTTGTTGAAACCTCTCCACTAGCTTTTGAGTTTTCAGTTTAGTTAGTTATTATATTCTTTAGTTTTATAATTTCTGTTTGATACTTTCTTATATTTTCTTTTTGTTGAAATTTTCCCTTTATTTATGCATTGTTTTGTTATGCATTGGCAAACACCTTTATGACCATTATTTTGAAAACTCAACTAATCACATTTGTTTCATTAAGATGGGTTTCTGGATGTTTATTCTGTTCTTTTGTTTGGAGTATATCCCCAAGTTTGTTCATTTTCTTTGACTCTATTGTTTTCTGCATATTAGATAAAACAGCCACCGCTTCTAGTCTTGACAGACTAGTCAATGAAGGAGATGTATCTCATCAATAAGCCTGGCCTGAGCTTCTGCTTCCCACTCAAACCTTGGTTATTGTTCAAGTAACCATCTTTATTTTTAGTGGCTCCCAGTAGTTGATGGTGTGACCCAGAGGTGAGGAAGTCAGTGACTAGATGCAGGCTGATTAGAAGGCATATCCCCAGGTAGCATCTAACAAAGTATGCAGTTAAATCCCTCCCAGGGTAAAACTGGATATGAACGTTTTTGCCTGTTGTCTCTGTGCTGAGTCTCAGTGTAGAGATGTGGGGGGTGTTCCTGTGTCTACTTAAGAAGTGCTTCTTTGTTTGCTATAGTCCTGTTGTAATTATGAATGCAAGCCCTGTTGGCTTTTCCAGCTCAGTAATTTCAGGGTTTGCTTTTGGGGTGGCTGCTTTAAAAATTGGGTCACTAGATATGTGGAAAAACTCCTTACATGAAGATATTTGCAAGTGGTTTTATTTATGTAGTGAGTTGGAGGGTAACGTTATGGGAATTGCCTCCTGGCTCTTTTAGACTCCAAGGAGGATCTCATTGCAGCACCTAGATGTTTTCCAATTAGGAGCTGAATCCTCAGGCAGCAGCTTATAAATCAGCCACTCAGACATTTTTTAGAGAAAGATTCAGAGATGGGCATTTTTGCCTGCTCCCTATGCACTGAGCCCTGTGGGGAGTCATGCAAGTGCTTTTACACACCTCATAACAGTATTTTTTTTGCTTGCTATAGTCCTGACGGACTTGTGAATGCAAGTCATATTATTTTTCACAATTAGGTATTTTGAGGACCCATCTCTTAGTTGGGGGCCTTGAAGGTTTGGGTCCTAGATATGTGATCCAAACCCTTTCCTCTTCAAAGAGAAGCTGGGAGTTGAATGTTCCCTCATGATTGTGTGGTGCTATACCATAAGTTGGGTTTATGGCAAGAATGTACCTCAGCCTTTCTTACCCATTTTGATGTAGGTATTTTCTCATTTGTCTAATGTGTCAGAATTACTGAGTTAGTCTCTGAAATTCTCTCAGAGAAAATTTTTCCATGTGTGGCTATAATTTTGGGGTGTTTTAGGAGGAGGGAAATTCAGTAGCCTCTTACATTGCGATCTTGGTCTATAGTCAAACCCTTCTCCAAATAGGCTTTTATTTCCGCCAGTATGTTTACTAGTTTATTTAAAAGGATAAAAACTCAGGAATATCCAAATAGAAGAGAATCATAGAATAATATGTGGGGTGAGGTGAGAGCATCCTATTCTAGCACCTCAACACACCTCAACAACATATGTTGTTACATTTTAAAGTTGCAAATGAGTTCAGTGAATCATTTTAATGGGTGCAGAATAGAAGAGCAGCAGCACTTATGCTGCAGACATCCCAGCCCTTAAGAAACTACTATTATGAAAAACAGGACACCCAAAAAAGGCGGGTACCAGAGGCTTTCAATTTCAAGTAAGATCATATATAAAAAAGATACACCATTCCCTGAACATGTTAAGATTTACATTTTTAAATAGGCATCCATTTGATGTAAAATATTTGATCATTAATACTCTCTGTGAAAGGTATGTTTAACAAATGAAGCTCTCCTATGTTTATTGTTGGGATATTATCAGCCATATTGTAATTTAAATAATATACATTTGCATGGGGAGAGACAAAGATATTCTATTTTAGAAATTTAAGGTATTTCACATATTTGGACCACAGATAAACTAACACAATGCAAAATAAATAATTGGAATTTGAATTGATATACCTTGAAGTGATTAATATTATAATAGTACTTAAGTTTATTAGTAATATTACTCTGAATTGATAATATAATAACCTGAAGAATTCAGCTCCTTTAAAATCCTGGCTCTGCCTTGATTTTGAGCAAGACAGACCATTTATGGCAGTCTTGTAAACTCAAAAATGGAAATTATCGCACAAATTCCATAGGAAGTAATGAAGTAATCCTGTAACACATATTGAGCACATAGTAAGTGCTCAAAATTGATAGTGGTGCTGGCAGAGGTGATGATGATTACAATTATGAAGTCACAGGGAAAACCAAAACATGCCACAGAAACAGAATAAGATAATACCTATTATTGCTGTATTTAGTGTTCTTTAGGGAATGGTTATCTCTAGTAATTCGTTTATCCTAGTTTTGTTGCAAATGGTTGTTGTTAAAATTGTTAATCAGTTGATTAATCTTTGGTTTTGACCTAGCAACCTCATTCAAACCCTGTGCTAGCCTATTTCACGAAACCATTACCATGTTCAAACAGAAAACCATTCATTAGTCTTACCATGTGTTTCCATATACTTAGCATTAATCATTGGTTGGCTGGGTAAACAGGGGCTTGCATTTTATTCTTGATGCCATTAGGGAAATTAGTGTAAATGAGAAATTTCATTCTAAAAATCTCTCAAACGTACCAGAGGCTTTCACATCCAAATGTTACATGATATCATTTAACATTCTTTTAATCAGAAGTCAGCTTTTTTGTATAAGAAAATTGTTATGACTTATTTTTTTGTGGAAGAATTGGAAAATGAAGGAAAGCACCAAGGGAATTAAACCATTCATAGCCTCTTACCATCCAGTAATAACCACAGCCAGCACACTGATGAATATGCTATTTTTTCCCTCCCTATTAGTATATATACTTAGGTTTTTTATAAGTTCTTGTCACTGAACTCCAAATCTGTTCCTGTGTACCTTGTTTTGTGATGCTGTGGCTGAAACTTGGCAAACCGTACTCCTCCTTTGCCTTTGGTTTCCTGATAGCTATTGCCAACCGGGACAGTAAGAGGTAAATTGGAGGATGTAGGTGGGTAAAGGAATTCCTTTTTTATATTTCCTCATTATTCTGTCAACTGTACCTCACCGAGGGCTTACTACCAATGGCAGCATTCATTACTGTGATGATTCCTGTTAGTTTCCGTATGATTCCCACAGTCCCAGAGTGAAATTCATTCACCTTTTCTGAGGGTTGTGTTTTGTAGCTCTATGGAGCCTCTCCCCAGAGCTTTAAGAGCACCAGCACCAGTGAAGGTGGGTCCCCCTTCTCAGGATTCTAGATCCCACATCCTTGGGCTTCCTCGGGCATTCTCATTTCTGATAAAGCCAATTCCATTCCTTTGTTTCTCTTGCCTTAGAGATTGCCACTGTTCAACGTGGTCCCTACCATTGTGATACATACCTGACACCCTTTCCATCTCTACTGCCTCTATATCTCCTGAACAATTTTCACAGATTAGGTTCTATGCGTTAAAAGAATTGATGGATCTTGATATGCTCACGCACCAAGTTTCTTAGCTGTTTCATTCAGTTTTCATCCTTTGCTTGAACATTGCTCACAAGACCCCAAAGTATCTTTACAAGCCAAATATACACTTGCTGCATCCCCGAAGTGCTGACATATAGATGATAGGATTAGGATGCCGCCTACTTGCCAACTGGTCAGCCCTTCGCATATTGGAATCTCTGCCCACCATATTCTGATGCAGCTGTTTGATATTATAGGTGTCTAGTGCTCATTAAAAAGATGAGAAAGACTGGGATGCTTGGGTGTCTCAGTGGTTGAGTGCCTCCCTTCGGCCCAGGGAGTGACCTGGAGTCCCAGGATCAAGTCCCATATCAGACTCCCTGCAGAGAGCCTGCTTCTCCCTCTGCCTGTGTCTCTGCCTCTCTCTCTCTCTCTCTCTCTCTTTCATGAATAAATAAGTAAAATCTTAAAAAAAAGGACAAAAATTAAAAGGTAAAGGTTTTGAGATGAAACATACACCTGTTGGTCATGAGTTTACGTGTAGTTTGAGGAGAATGTGAAACTCAGGAAAATGTAAGAATTATATTATGAGGGAAAGAAAGAATTAATCATGTGACCCAAAATCTAGAAATATATTATCAAAGATTATATCTGAAAGACTAGATATAATTAGGAATGTATTACATATTTTCATTCTTTGGAGATAAAACCTATTTTAGCACACCTAAATATGGTCAAAATGGCTTCTCACACTTAAGTCTTGCATGCATTTTGCATTTATCAAAGAAGGAGCTTTCTATATTTTTTAAATTAAAATGTATGTGGACTGTGTAGTGCTTCGTAATCTACCGGTATACTTAATCCAGTATGACCATCTACACATGCCATTAATCCTCTCTCAATGAATGATTCTGAATAGCCATTTATTTAAATATTCCCCCAATGTCAGATATTTATATTGCTTCTAGTTTTCCAATATAAAAATGAAGCCTTTTAAATCACTTGTAGGTAAATCTTTGCGTAAATTCTTAAGGATTCCTTAGAAGATTTGCCCTAAAAGTGTAATTGAGGGGTAAAAGTGTATAGATCTTTTTTTTAGCCTTTTGATGTACACTACTAATTTGCCCTCAAGAAACTGTCCCAGTGACATTTCCACTAGCAATGAATAAGGATATGCTTTCTCAGCCCTCACTAATTAATTTGAAACCACTGTATAAAGAGTTGGAAAACAGTTTTCTCACCTGAATTACAGCACTCTCTTGGATTATATTTTTAAAATTATCTGTTGAAGTCGCATTTATTCCCACATATTAAAATCTCCATTAATTATTTAGAATTGAATCATTTTTATGTCCATGTTTCTTTTTTCCCCTTTTATTTCTTTTCTTTTAATAGCTGTATAGAGTTGAAAGAGAGCCAAGGGAGTAAAAGTGCTTAATATGAAATGGGGAGTAGAAAATCAAGGCCAAACAGAGGGATGAAGCACTGAGTTTTTAAATGTATTTTAAGCCTAATGCTATGAAAATTGTGTATATTTTTCTTTTCCTTTTAAATATTAATTATGTATGATTTTCTGGTCCCTATTTACTTCATCATATTGGTTATTATCTCATGTTCTCTTTCTTTCTCATTTATTCTTAAATTATCAACCTAGATTACCCCCCAAGACTCAGCCAGAAAGGAAGGAACAAGTGAGGGAGGAAGTCACATGAGGCTGCTATAACACCACAGACTTGGTAGTTTATAAAAAAAAAACAAAACAGAAAATTGTATCTTATAGTTCTGGTGGCTGGAAGTCCAAAATCAAGGCACCAGGCACAAGGTGAGGGCTCTCTTTCTGGTTCCTAACTGTGCCTTCCTGCTGTGCTCTTACATGGTGGAAGGGTCTAGGGAGCTCTGTGATGTCTCTTTTATAAGAGCATTAATCCCATTTAGTAGGGCTTCACTCTTACGATATAAACATCTCTAAAAGATCTCATCTCCTAATACCATCATCTTTGGGGGCTAGGATTTCAATGTATGAGTTTGTGGGGGACAGAGCTTAGCAAGACAGGAAAGATAAGGGGAGCAAGGAGAGAAAGGAGGAAGGAAAACCTATCCTTTTTTCTGATGCCAAACATGCTGGTTTTTACTTCTTACTTCTTCACCTCACTGCCCTCTGCCTCCCGCCCCCACCCAGTTCCTCTTAGATTCCCTTTTTAAATATAACACAAATATTAAAATTTGGTTAGCTATTTCCTATGTTAAGGACACCCAAATTAGTTTTTTTCCCCTCTTCAGGGCTGTGTTTATTCTTACATTCATTCTTAAGACAACTGTGTATGTGCATGGAAGAAACAAAGGAAACATAAAGAGATCTTTACTAATAAGAACAGGTGCAGGGAGTATATAAGTAGTCTAGGACTTCTTAGAGCAGATCCAAGTAGAAACTTGGCCCTGTGGAATTGTATAAATTTGGTATAGATGATGTTTCTTGTATTCACATGAGAAATAAACTTAATGATTTATTTTTCACTCAGTAGTAGTTTATGGAGTCCTTGGATTGTGAGACACTGTTTTAACACTTTGTATTTATTAGTTCACTTAATTTTCCTGACTGTCTATGGAATAGATATTATTACATTCCCCATTGTGTTGATTAGAAATATAGGGATTGGAGTGCTTGGAAATAGTGAATGAGTAGTTTGACTGGGATTTGGCTGTAGTGTAGATTCTTGTTTTTTACTCAGTTACCTTCCAGAAATTGCTTTCTGTGGCACATGTTCCTCGATGTGAAAGGGCTAATGGTTTCTTTTTAGTTGTTCATGGAGAACTCAAATGACACAAATAATTATAATTATTGGCATTTTAATTGACATTACTAGGAAAATTTTCAGTCTTATTTGAGGTGTGATAGAGTCCTCTTTTATGCTTCAATTTTTTAGAAAGTTATAGACTTGTGATACATGGAACGTGTCAAATGTATTTAGAATCAGGACTTTCCAGTGAATGCATACTGTGATATCTCCTTGACATGAAGCAAGTGTAGCACATGGGCAGTAACTCTACTACCTCGACATAGACACATGCATACCCATATACTTGCACACACACCTATTCCAGTTTCCATGGGGAAAAAATGCCTATGGGTCTAGACATGATCTTTGAGGGCTTTTCAACACTTAGAGCACTTTGCCACTTGAGTGTGGCAAGAAGAAGCTTGAGAAGAAGCTGGTTTGTTTTCCTTTGTGTTGTACAATCACTTCCAAAGAAGTTTATCAACTTCAGACCCAAGGAGATTCTGAATCATTTGCTTTGACTCTTGACTCAAAAGCAGCCTTAAGACAATTTTTGACTCAAGAACAGAAACTGTCTCACAGATTCTTGAAGGAATAAATTAAATGGGGTATTAATCATCCATGCTTGATTTTCAGAAAATGGCCATCTATAAGGCAAGTCGCTGCCTCCGCTTCATTGTGAGTAGTCCTGTTAGTAGAGGCGTGGGTAAAAGAAAGAAAGAACACTGAGCTGGGAGTCTGGGAACTCCTCAGTTCCAAGTTTGATTGCTGTCTTTCGGCTTTTTCATCTTTTGGGAATTACCTCACCATGGCTTGATTCCTTCCTTTTTGATATAATAGCATTAGAGAATAAAAGACTACTACGATGTGTGTGGATTCAGGGAAGGAGAGGAGCAAGGGAAGAGGAAGAAGCATCAGAAAAGGGAATTCAACTTAAATTTGCATAATTTAAAGCCAAGAACAGTGATAGTTGTTGGTGATTGCAAGGAAAAAAAAAGACATTTTACTTACAATAAAAGCAACAGTTTATTTTTAAAAAATGTCATTGGATTAGCAATAATTTTAAGCTTTTATAGATGATTTCCCCACCAAAAATCTAGAAACTTTATGAAGGCAGGGCTCTCTTTCAGTTTTTCTTTAGTATCCTTGGTGCCATGCATATATTGGATGCTCTAGTGCTGAGTGAGTAAGTGACTCATTAATGAATGTCGTTGATCTTTCTATCTTACTCCATAGGAAACATAAATTCAAAACTTGTGTCCCTTTTCTTTGTGTGTGTGTCTGTGCGTCTGTTCATCGATTTTTTTTTAAGATTTTATTTATTTATTCATGAGAGATACACAGAGAGAGACAGAGACATAGGCAGAGAAAGAAGCAGGCTCCCTGCAGGAAGCCTGATGAGGAACTCAATCCCAGGACTCCAGGATCATGACCTGAGCCAAAGGCAGACGCTCAACCACTGAGCCACCCAGGTTTTCAAAGCTTCTTGGACTTTGGGTAATTGGGCTTCAGATTAAGAAACATACTGCCTGCAGGTTTGTTTGTCTGTTTGTTTATTTATTCATTCATTCAGCAGGTTTTTTAATGTTCTATCAGTCTACTGAAGGCTTCTTAAAATGGCATGATGTAAATAAGATAACAGAAAATATAAATAAATGAGAAGACGACAACCTGTGCTCATGGATTAAAAGACTTAATGTTAAAATGTCCTTATTATCAAAATAATCTACAGATTCAGTGCAATGCCTACCAAAATCCCGGTAATGTACTTTGCAGAAATAGAGAAAAGCATCCTAAAATTCATAAGGAATCAATCTCAAGCTATCCCCAAATAATCCAAACAATCTTGAAAGAGAAGAACAAAGTTGGAGGCCTCAGACTTGCTGATTTCAAACCCCAAATACAACAACAATAATAAAGATTGGTAGTGGCATGAAGATAGATCTATAGACAGATGGAACAGATTAGAGAGCCCAGAAACAAACCTTCACATATATGGCTAAGTTATTTACAATAAGGTACCAAGACTATACAATGGGGAAGGAAGATTTCTTTAACAAATGGTGCTGGAAAAATTGGGTATCTATATGCAGAAAAATGAAATTGGATCCTTACCTTATGGCAGATACACATATATTAAAGTACTGAACTAAGACCTGAAACTAATAAAAATCCTAGAAAAAAAAATGTAGGGGAAATTTTTAGGACTTGGGTTTAGCAGTGATTTTTTTGGATATGACACCAAAACAAACAAATAATAAACAAATGGAACTGCATGAAACTTAAAATGTCTTTGCATCAAAGAAAATATTAAGAGCATGAAAAGGAAACCTATGATGTGAGAGAAAATATTTGAAAATTATATTTCTCATGAATCAATATCCAGAATTTATAAGAAACTTCTGCAACTTGATAATAACAACAGAAAGTATATCCAGATTTAAAAAATGGGCAATGGACTTGAGCAAACACTTCTCCAAAGAAGATATATAAATGGCCAAAACTGTATGAAAAGATGCCTTACGTGACTAATCATAAGAGAAATAGAAATCAAAACCACAGAGAGGTATCTTTTTATACCCTTATGATGGCCACTATCTAGAGGACAAAAATACCAAATGTTGGTGAAGATGCATATGTATTAGAATCCTGGACTACTGATGAGAGTAGAAAATGGTGCAGCCATTATGGAAAACAGCATGGAGTTTCCTTGGAAAACTAAAAATAGAATTACCATATGCTCTAGCAATGTTACTTCTGGGTATATAAGCAAATAATTCAAAGCACAGGCTTGAAGAGATATTTATAGGCCTATGTTCATTGCAGCATTGTTCATAATATCCTTAAGATGGAAACAATCCAAATATTCATTGGCAGATGAATGGATAAAGAAAAGATATAATATTTATATATGTATGTATATGCAAATATCTATGTGTGTATATATATGATACATATGGTATACTATATATATATATAGTATGCATAGTATTCATGTGGGAGGTGTGTATGTAGATCATGATATATATACCACACACATACATTGATATTATATAAGCCTTTAAAAAGTAGGAGAGTAAAACATTCTGTTACATGCAATAATATAAAGGAAACTTGAGGACAATATGCTAAGTAAAACAAGTCAGTCACAAAAGGCCAAATAATGTATTATTCCATTCATACGATATATCTAAAGTTCCCTAAGTCATAGAAACAAAAAGTAGAAAGTTGATTTCCAGGGGCTAGAGGAGACGAAGAGGTAATTAGTAAATAATGGGTATAGTTTGAGTTTTACCAGATGAAAACGTTTTAGAGATCTACTTCACAACAATGTGAATATACTTTACTGAATTGTAATCTAGAAATTAAGAAGGTAAATTTAATGTGCTTTTTTAGCATGATAAAAATATGCAGCATGACTTAAAAGTACACATATATTTCAGCTTTTATGTTTAAAAATGGTATGATAGCTTTTTTGAAAGACTGAGAATCCCAGAGTATCATCTCTGTGCAAGCTATAGCCCAGAACATAGTTTTAGTAAACATATTGACATACGTTCTTCACCTCCACCATAGCAACAAGGAAAGCTCTGATCAATGCACAATGCCAAGATATCTCACGCTGACATGAGAGTATGACCATGGGAGGTTTTGGTTGGAAGCCCACAGTTTAATGGGAAAACCATATTCTGTTGGTGCATGTGCCAACATCATAGGTCCATGGTAACTGCAAATGAGTCCAGTTTGGGAGGTAAAATGCAGTGAGTGTTTTCTAAGGAGAAAATGTGTTATTAAAATCAAATAAATGCTTCATGCTGCAGGAGGGAAGTGGACAAGCCCATCATCCTCCAGTTTGTTTTTTTTTTTTTTAAATCTAATAAGTGCTTTATCATTTTCAGTTTTCTCAGTCCGAGCCAGGCATGTTTGGGAGTTATTATGAGATTTGAAAGAATGTTGAGTTTTTGATCTTGTCAGGACTGAAAGTGCTTTATAAATGTCAGAGTTGGTGTGTGGGAATCTAGGACACCGCTTCAGCGTGTACCTTGTGAGAGGCAGCTAATGAGGCCACAGGAGAGCCGCCGTCTCAGTGACTCCCGGAGTGGTCCTGACTTCCAAACAGCTCTCTGGGTCCACTCAGTGAAAAGAATTTCACATTGTTGTTGTTGTATTGCAATCAGTATCCAGGTTGAAATTACCTAATTCTAAGCATCACTCATTTATATTTACCTTAAAAACATTATTAATTGGGTACCTCCTTGTTAGAGGAAATACATCCCCTAAGGGGTTCTTTTTAAGACTTACTATTAAAACAATCTCTCATTAGGACTCCACCCAATGTTGGACTTATCCTGGGTCAGTTCCTTATACTATATTAAGTATCCTTTAGTTCTGCAGAATTTAGTACAGTTTTCAGTTTAGTTCCCAGCACACACTAAGCTTAAAATAAATACTTCTGCAGTGAATGAATGAAAGGCAGAGTGGCTTACATGTTTGAGTTTATCACTATGATTATTACTTATCTAGCCTCTGAGTTTTGAATGATTCTGACCTTTATTATGGCTCTTGAGTTAATTGAAAGAGGTGTAAGGCTAATGATAAAGTGTTATGGTTTGTTTTTAGCACTGAGATTCCTTGACCTTCAGTGATCAAGCTAAGGCTATAGAGAAACATTCATTTTGGAAGAGCCCTTCAAAGTCTCTTGTAAAGCATTCCATTTAGAGAAGAGGCTTGTGGTTCCAAATAATAAGGTTACATCTCCAGGGTTTTGAAGACACAGATCAACTGGCTATATCATGTAGGGTCACCCAGAGGTGTCAGGATCAAGATACAAAGCAGAGTACTAGATGTGTTCCTGGATGATAATAATGCAATAGAGGTTCTTTTGTTTGTTTTTAATTAAAAAGACTGCAGTTTAAAAGTGGTTGGCTTTAATGCATTTGGTCATGTGCAAGGATGTGCTCTGTTAGATTCTTCTATATCCCGTGTTTAGTAGTGTGTTCTATTAAATAGTGGTTACAAGTGTTTTAATTGATGTTTTATATAGAAAGTAGATTTTATGGTCAAGTAAGTTTGAGAAATGATGTATTTAACAAAGTAAGATTTTTTTTCAAAGCTTTGATACACTTAGATGCTTCAGGACTTTCTAGAAGAGTGACAAATAATTATCATTTCCCAATGAATTGATATTGGGATATATTTTTTATGGGAATTTTTCAGAAATAGTATGTTATAGAAGCTACCTGGGGAAACCATACTATAATTTTGAATATAAATGCACGTATACTTTTATCTGCATATATTTTCTATATTTTCTCTGACATTCCCACTACCATTTGTTTAATTGCATTATGTCTATACTCATTTTAAAGATATGTATTTGGAGATCAAGCTTAAATTGTAGGTACTAAGAATTTAAAATTTTCTCGATCACTAAGTTAGATAGGACTGCATTGTAATCATCTTCTGTTGACCATATAAGTGTAGAAGTACAAAGCAGTAGTTCTTGTGTAGTTTGATATTGGACATGGATAAAGGGTAGCATCAAAAGGACAGGTTTGTAGATGTTTACCTGATTGTGAGACTACACAGTCATAAATTCATGAAATTATAAAGATCTTTAAGGGTTATATATATTATTATATATATATATATATATAATATATAACCACTTATGTTGTTATCCTGCCTTTATTGAACATATGCTTCAGACATTATGCTTTACACTAGAAAAATGAAGATGGAAAAAACATAATTTCTATTTCCATCTGATTCATGAACTTTATTAAATATAGAATTCAGGAAGACTTCCAGTTAGAAGTGAGGTTTTCAGTTTTTTTGGTGCAAATGTCTCAATTTACCCATTATGAAACTAAAAAGTCAAATAATGAAATAACTTGCGTGATACAATAGTTAACTAATGGAAGTGTAGAGTATAGGACCTACATATTTGGATTTGAGCCCATTGCCCCACCTCGTACTGTGACATAAACATGAAGGGGTAGGTTTTTTCTTTTTCTTTTTTTTTTTTTTTTTGTAATGATTAAGTTTGTATGACTGGAAATAGAAACTTCTCCAAGTTGGGAAAAGTACCAAGAAAGATCCCAAATAAGAATATTTATCCTGTGCTATTTTCAAGACTAAGTCCCCATTGAGCTTACTTTCTAGAGGCTTTCAAATTGCTTACAACTATACACTTAATCTCATGACTACATTGATGACTACTGGAGATACTCATAAAAGCAAAAAGTGTGGTTTGTGGGAAGTTATCATCTAATTGTATATTCTAATTTACTGGGTAATGGACAGTGAAGTGTTTTTTCCACCTAAACAACTGTGATTGAGTGCCTGGGTGGCTCAGTGATTGAACATCTGCCTTTGGCTCAGGTTGTGATCCTAGGGTCCTGGGAGCCTGCTTCCACCTCTACCTGTGTCTCTGCCTCTCTCTGTGTATCTCTCATGAATAAATAAATAAAATATTTTTAAAAATGAACTGTGACTAAGCCTGTGTCTTCAGAAGATAAAACTACTCAAAAGCAAGGATTTTAACCTCTAACAAGGATGACCAGCGAAGATATCTGTGTTATATAGTTAGAATAGAAATTCCATTCCAAAAATATGGTTATGATGCTCACTTTATACCTCATGTGAATTATGTATTAGTCAATCAGAATCACCTCCTAAGAACTTGTGATGTGTTCAGCAATATGCTCAGCATGGTAGGGTTTATAAGTATGTATACGAGATATCTTATTGAAAAAGATCACACTTTAACCAATGAGCTAAAACATCCACATGCTATATATCACATGAACATGAATGGCTCCTGGATTGATACCACATGATCACATAGTAAAAAAAAAATGATGTGGACAGTGGATTGAATTTAATTTTCTACATTGTTAAAACCTTATACGTGCATGTCAGCCAAAGTCATCTTGACAAGTTATATTACTCCCATGAGCCTCAGTTTCTTTATCTGAGAAAAAGGAATAGCAATCACTGTCTCATGGAATTACTATGAAGAACAAATGTAGTGGCACCTGGGTGGCACAGTCGGTTAAGCATCTGCTTTTGGCTCAGGTTACGATCCCAGGGTCCTGGGATCAAGCCCCACTTTGGACTCCTTGCTCAGTGGGGAATCTGCTTCTCCATCTCCCTCTGCTCCCTTCCCCAAACCCTGCTAGTGGATTCTCTTTCTTTCTCTCTCTGAAATAAATAAATAAGTAAAATCTTTTAAAGAAAACAATAGATGTAGTTATACAGATGTTCATATATGACATGTTTGGTATTCATCAATAAACTTTGGATTCCCTTTTCCTTTACCTGTAAAGGAACTTAGAATTGGAAAGACATCTCAATGCAATAGAAAGTATGGCTTAAGTAACCACTCAAAAATCATTGGAAGAGATTTATAATGAGAGTACAAATTTGTGTCAGATGTGTTGTTTGGCAATGAATGATATAGGGATAGAAATTAGTATTTCTAGCACTGTGATCTTTAAAGACCAGAGGAGAAATCCCAGAACACATAGGAATGCTAAATCTTAAGATATTCTCAGGACATGTGGATTTTACCAACGTTATATTCATTTCTCTCTTTTATAATTGCTCATGGATTTTTTGTTTTGGTCAGTTGCCCTTCCCCCATCACAATAGGAGGTGAAGAAAAAGCTCAAAATACACACTCAATATAGACTGTTCAGAACTTTCAGATAGCCAGTCTTCCCCAGCCATCTTGGTTACTTACTTTCTAAAGCCTTAGATTCTGAGGGCTACCCCATGATATTTCATCAAATTCTTTTTGAGGTTAGATTAGTGAGAGGATTCTTTTGTTGGAAGCCACAAAAACGAAGGAGGCAAAAGGAGTAGTACAAAGGCAAAAAATTGAAAAGTTCTAATGAGTAGATCAGGGTAATAAGCAGAATTCATGTTGAAGAATAGTAGAAGAGAAGGTTTAAAAAGTCAGGTGAAGCTAGATTCTTTAGGACTTCATAAGATAATCACATAGGCTTGATTTTATACAACAGTACTCTCTTATAATGTCAGAAATGTATCGAGAGCATAAATGTCTATAAATTTTATTTTTTCCCTGTGTTTCCTAATCAATATACACAATGACCTAAATTCTGTAGAGGAAACTATTATCTTCCAAGACTGTAACTTGAATATACTTTCTATAAAGATATAGGATAGTCACCTTTACCCACAGTGAAATACAACAAATTTGTAACATTTTTGCAATGTCAGTACCTTATTAACTTAAATAGATCCTAATCCCCTATGTATAGATGAGGATGTATCATGTGTCAAGAAAAACAATGGGCTAGGAAGCAGGATTCTACTGGTTGCTTCATTACAGAAGAGCTGTGTGAACAAGGACAAGTCTTTAATCATCTCTAGACCTCTGCTTATTTGTTCAAGGGAGATGACCTGATCTGTCCTATTTTGCTGAGTCATAGTGAGGCTTTTGTAGCATAACGTGTGAATCTACCTTGAAAACTATAAGAAGCTAATTCTCTCTGTATATATGTGTGTATATGTGTAAATACAAACACCTTGTAGAGAGTGTAATTATAAGGTCATTTGGTAAATGTTCCATGATCTCTCAGTATGGTTGAATGACCTTAGGATACTTGATCCTGTGACTCAGAAACTGTTTAAGATACTATGTCTCACAAAATTTAATTCCCTCACCCCTCAAATCTATCAGAATACAACAACAGAACAGTAATAATGATAATATCAAGGCCTCAGTGAGTGTTCACTATCTTTGAGATGCTTGGTGAGTTTTTTTCAAGAAGTTATTTCTTCTATGTCAGATATTATGCTTAGCTCTGCAAATACACTTATCTTTCCTTAAAAAAAAAACCTTATTTCTTTAAATAAATTGCCTTAGTTTAGAATAATTTTAGATTTCTGAAGAATTGTTTTGATAGTATAGAGGATTCTCATATACCCCACATACAGTTATCCTTGTACATTTTTTTAGTGTAATTCTAAGTACAAATATATGAGATGGATTGGTCCTCTTGTTATTGATACTAAGTTTAAGACTTCCTTGTAGTGGAACACCTGGGTGGCTCAGTGGTTGAGCATCTGCCTTCCACTCAGGGCGTGATGCCAGTATCGGGATCGAGTCCCCCACAGTGGGCTCCTTGCAGGGAGCCTGCTTCACCCTCTGCTTGTGTCTCTGCCTCTCTCTCTGTGTGTCTCTCATGAATAAATAAAATTCTTTATTTTTTTAAGGTTTCTTTGTAGTGATTTTGTCTTTAGATTGTTTCTCACTGAGAAAATTACTTAGATTAGCTACTTTATATCTATAGATATGTCATCAATTTGATACAGACAAATGTATTTGTTCTTTGTCTTTTATACTAGGTATGGCTTTTAAATCTTTTTAAGTTAATTTTTTGAAAATGTAAAATACTTCTAGGTTTAGAATTAAAACTAAAAAAATTGTACTGAGCAGTCTTTTTCATTTTGATTTTTTCTACCTTGTTCCAACATTCCCATAAGTATTTTATTATTTTCTTTTTTTAAAGATTTTATTTATTTATTCATGAGAGACACAGAGATAGGCAGAGACATAGACAGAAGGAGAAGCAGGCTCCATGCAGGAAGCCCGATGTGGGACTCCATCCTGAGACTCAGGGATCACACCCAGAGCCAAAGGCAGACACTCAACCGCTGAGCCACCCAGGCATCCCATTATTTTATTATTTTCTAATATATTGATAGCGTGTATATTCAAGTGTGTGCTAGAAACATATACCTATATTTATGCATATACGTATGTGCGCAAAACATATGATTACATGCATTTATATATATTTAAATGTATATACGCACTTACATTTACCCTTATTTTTTTACTCAAAAAGTAAACATGATTGATATTCATTCACATCTTGATATTTCTACTTAACAGTATATTTTGGAAATCACTCTGTATTTGTTCATAAAGATTTTCTTGTTTCTGTTTAATGGCTATCTAATACTCTACAATATGAAGTTATTTCAGTGTATTCAACTAGTCTTCTGTGGTCAGACATTTCAGTTTTTCCCAATATTCTGCTGTCACAATTAATGCCACAATGAATATGCCACAAGGTTTTGTGCCTGTGTTTAATTCTTGTGGAAATAAATTTTTAGATAAACTCTTAGATTTCTGGGTCAGAAGATGGATGCATAAGGAGTTCTGGTAGATAAGCAAAATTCTTCTTCATAGAAGTGGAATCATTATAAATTCCAATGGATAATATATAAGATTATTGGTTTCCCTACTGGCCTCAGTAACATAAATATTAAAAATATTTTTAATTAACAGAAGATGAGTGTGGTTAAATGGCTTTATGTAGTATTTTAGAAATTAAATTTTTGCCAGGCAGAGGACATCTCTGCATTCAACCTGAAAGTGAAATAGATCTTGTGTCCTATAGCTTTGAAAATAGGTAAGTTTGTTCATTTAAAGACAGGCTTTGACTTTATGTCAGTTTTTCTTAGAGTATTTGTGTGGTGTATATCATATATAGTTAATATCCAAAAGGAACAAATGAGTTTTTACATGAAAATGCATCATATTATTCAAAGGTGACTCCCTAGGCTCCTGAAAAGATTGATAGTTTCCTTTTGTTTGTTTTAAAGCCCTTAATCACATGTTTATAGGCATTATTATCAGGACAAATGAATGATAAGACCTAAACTGAAATGTTTATTGTATCAAAAATATTTTAATAAAACATACTTTATTAGTGAACATACTGCTTGGAGCTTGCCAACTGTGTTTTGTTTGAAATGTAGTTAGAAAGAATAATTAAGGCAGCCCGGGTGGCTCAGCAGTTTGACGCCGCCTTCAGCCCAGGGCCTGATCCTGGAGACCCGGGATCGAGTCCCACATCAGGATCCCTGCATGGAGCCTGCTTCTCCTTCTGCCTGTCTCTCTCTCTCTGTCTCTCTCTGTCTCTCATGAATAAATAAATATTTTTTAAGAATGATTTAGTTCAGAGAAACCTCTGTTTGCAGATGTCTTTTGGACATTTTAGTTCCCAGCATTTTTAAAAAGGCAAAAAACAGCCAAATGAGTAAAAATGACACCTTTTGCTCTTCAGATCTGATAGCTTAAGATACATTTGATTCAGTCAATATAACTTTTTAAAAAGCAAGGAATTATAACAGGACAAAAATTCAGTAAAGTAGCAAGGAAGAGACATGATTTTTGGTCCTAGCACTTTATAATCTAAAGCTAGTCACAATATATTTCTGGATGTTAATTTTTCCCACTTCCAAAATGTGAACAGTTTGGACTACTTGAAGCTCCATTTTTGTCTCTTCTCCAGATTTTGGTTGTAAAGTGATCCAGTAGAAAGCAAATGCAATCAAATCCAGACCTGTTGTAGCTTTTAGTTATTATATACTGATAAATTATCAAAATAAGATCATTTGTGTTAGGTGACTCTGAAATTCCTGTGATTTCCTGTACATCTTCTGACTTTTGGAGTTGACTGACATAGCCATCTTTTAATTTTTTTAATTAAATTCAATTAGCCAACCTATTTATAGTACATAACTTCAGATGTAGTGTTCAATAGTTTATCACTTGCATTGTAGTAGTATGATTTTTAAGTAGTTTCTAGGAATCATTACAAGCACTTCTATTTCAGCACCATGGAGAGCTACCAGTGACTGGTGGTTGTGTAGTTTTATCCATTAGCCACTCAAAGGATTTGAAACTATCTGGTCCATTGAAAATGTTGACTGGACTTCTTGAAGGACAGTTTCTTCTGACTCTTTATACTCAACAGCTTTAAATGTGTCTTAAAATATTTAAAAATTCCTCTACTGATAAATATCATTTCATTGTTATTGCTCTCACAGTTATTTCTTCACTAGTTATTTTTGTACATATATTCTTCTGCCCTATTGCTTTTATTTTTATGTGCATAGACTCCTAAATTTGAAATGCTAGATTGGTTTGTTTATGTAAGCATCTTTGTAAAGCCAAGATAATACTTATTTTATTCCCATTTGTCTCTTATACCACCATCCATGAGTCTTCTACCTCGTACCTAGCACCTTCAAAATGATGTATGAGCTTTTTCAAAAAAGACATGCATTTGATGCAGTTTTATGACTTGTATTCTGTTGTACTCTTCTCAGGCTCTTAAACACATTTTGTCATAGGGATGAGGTAAATATATTTTGAGGAATTCCAAAAAAAAAAAAAAAAAAGAATATCACGATGATGTGAGTTCTGGAGAGAAAAAAAAAAGGAAGGCAGTATAATCAATGTAATATTTTAATATTAAGGGATCTCTGACAAATATTAACATGATTGAAAACAGAATGCATATTTTTTTAAACAATGGCATGTCTCAAAGTGGAATGCTATTATAAATATACTTCTGTAAAGTGTCTTGATGTCAGGCTTAATTTATTCAATCATGAAGAAAAAAATTGATTTTTAATACTGTAGTGAAACATATTTTGGTTTTAAAGGTTACCTAAAAATAAAACTTGAATCTTTTAAAAGAGTATAATGTTACCACAAATTCATAGATCAGCAAGAAACAGTACTAGCCATGAGTTTTCTAAGCTAACTACATACTTTTTTTTCTTTTGGCTTTTCTTCTCCTATTGAATTTCTAGTAGAAGGAATAGATGTGGAGTAAACTTACAAGGGATTTTAAATTACCTTAATTTTAAATATCATTATTTTTGCACAAAAATCAGTTCTGGTTTATCTCTATTTGTATAGGTAACAGCTAAGAAAGCCTTAAACAAGAGATGCATGACCTTTTGAACTCTGATAAATTTAACTCCCTCAGATTTTTTTCAGTGAGGCAGAATATAAATAAATGTAAAAATAGAGATGTTAATATTTTGACCCATACATACCAAGCAACAGAGAGAGTAACAGCTACCTTAATAATGAAAAATAAGTATGTATCTCTATGGGTATATGTGTGGGAGGGGAGAGGTTTTTTGTTTGTTTATTTGTTTTGGTTTTTTTTTTTTTTTTGGCTAATTCTTCATCTACATATTTTATCTATCCATCATAAAAATACTGGCCAAAATATTGTTTAATGATTAGCCTAATAAAGAAATGAATATATTAATAGAATTTTAACACTAATGACAATATTCTATTTACTAAAATGATGTTTTGATATTGTCATTTAAACAACATGGGAGATATTACATCAACCACTGTCTGAAGAAGAAAAAAGGAAAAGAGAGACAAGATAAGTTGGATTTACTTTAAGGCTGGCCAGAAAGAAAATTGCCGTACATTTGCTAGCACCTGACTCTACAATGGCAATAGCTTAATAGAACTTAACCTTATCAAATTCTGAGGCTGGGGTGGGATAACATTATGACAACAATTTCTAGTTGGCAAAACTTAGTTTAGCCAACTTCAGTTTACTAAATTGGAATTTTGCTGAAGTGGCTATTGTTGTCTAAACCCTCTTCTGCAGTCTTGGTGAGGTTTACCTAAGTGTGAAAAAGGCCAGAGTCATGAGTTGAAACTTATTCCTTAATCACTATTTGTACAGCTACCTACAGATTTTATTTTGTAATTTTTAATTTTTATTATTTTTAAAGATTTTATTTATTTATTCATGAGAGACACACAGAGAGTGAGGTAGAGACACAGGCAGAGGGATAAGCAGGCTCCATGCAGGGAGCCCGACATGGGACTTGATCCCGGGACTCCAGGATCATGCCCTAGGCTGAAGACAGGCGCTAAAACACTTAGCCACCCAGGGATCCCCTATTTTGTAATTTTTAAAACTCTGTCTGCCAGTGGGTGAAAGAATGGCTTATTCTCTATTCTCTCTGTGCATACATTCATTCTGCCAATAAAATAATGAGTGCATTAGTATATTTATATGGTTTTTGTGCTTATTCCTGTCAGATAATAAATTTCATGAAAGAAGAGAGCCATGTCCTATTTTTTCTCCCAGCTTCATTGAACTCTGATTAACATGTGTAAGTTCAAGGTGTACATCATGTTGATTTGATACACATATGTTTTGTAAAGTTCTTTTTTAAGATTTTATTTTTTATTTATTCATGAGACAGAGAGAGAGAGAGAGAGAGAGAGAGAGAGAGGCAGAGACACAGGCAGAGGGAGAAGCAGGCTCCATGCAGGGAGCCCTTGTGGGACTCGATCCCAGGTCTCCAGGGTCACACCCCGGGTTGCAGGCGGCGCTAAACCGCTGAGCCACCGGGCTGCCCTGTTCTGTAAAGTTAACCATCATAACATTAACATCCAGGCACATCAAATAATTACCATTTCTTATTTGAGAAATGATAATTTAAGATTTATTTTCTTAGCAAATTTAAAGAAATTTAAGATTTATTTTCTTAGTAACTTTCAAGTGTATAACCCAGTATTATTAACTATAATCACCATGCCATATGTTAGCTATCCAGATCTTATTCTTCTTATAACTGGAAGTTTGTAATCTTTGACCAACATCCCCCTATTTCCCCCACCTCCCTGCCCCTATAACCACCATTCTACTCTCTGAGTTCAGCTTTGTTAGATTCTATGTATAAGTGATATGACACAGTGTTTGTCTTTCTCTGAATTATTTTATTTAGCAGAGTGTCCTCAAGGTCCTTCCATGTTGTCAAAGATGCATGTTTTTTTTCTATTTAAACCACTCATATTTCCATCCTCATTCCATAGGACCTAGCAGAGTATTTTCCATGTAGCATACTCACCTCTCTTTACTCATTGATGCACTTACTCACTATCCTGTCTTGTAATTACCCTAATAATGGATGCTAGGTCAAAAGAGATGAGAGCCATAAGAAAGAAATGAATTTTAATCATATACATGTTTCTGGGTAGTTTCTCTCTCCTTCCTTTCCTCTTTTTCTCTCTTTCTCTCCCCTTCCCTCCCTCTCTCTCTCTCTCTGTCTCTGTTTCTTTTGTAACACTATTTAGTCAAGATTTTCAAAGCTGTAGTTCAAGAGACCTGGGTTCTTCCTTTGTGGCCTTGTGAAATGTACTGGATCCTTATCTATTTTAATTTCTTCATATTTACCTTTCCCTATAAGAGCAGAGTAAGGATACAATTAGGGAAGAGTTGTGAAAATACTTTTTAAACAGGCAAATTTAAAAAATTGGTAAAATTAAAAAGCTAAACATATTGATTGTATACATAGACATAAACACACACACACACACACACACATATATATATATATATGGAAAGTTCTTTAGTTGAGACAGAGTTTCCATTTTGGTAGTCAGATCCTAAGTTAAATTGATTTACTGTGTTAGAAAAGCATTCTGAAGCTGATTTCTTTTTCTTTCTTCTTTTTTTTTTTGCATAATTCCTTCACTGAGAAAAAATATACTTCACACATGCTTTAGGATCACCATGTTTGTTAAAATGAGACCTTGTGATTTGAATAGCTAAGCTTCATTGAGAAGTGGCTGCAACTCTGTAATACTTTTTTGAGGTCAGACTAAAAATAGAAGACAAAGCCTTATTTATGTTGCTATCTCTTAGTAACATGGCTACAAATACCATTTCTGCAATTTAGGCCTTAGTGGATTGAATGACAAGTAAGGCTAGCCATAAGATTTAGTAATGCTGGAAATAGTTATCTTGTCTGATTCTGTAGCTTTCAAGTTTTAGCCCTATATTAGAGAAGTATTTTATATCAAAACATGTAGAAGTACAATTCACAAATACCAAGGCACCTAATGCACATTTTGCTAAGGTAGCAACAATGCCAATTTAGAACATGATCTTTGTCTTTATATTCCCAGGGGTAGGCTTACTGTCTTTGAAGTCCTAGGCTGGTTCAATTCCTCTTAGGTTTTAATGAATTCTGGAAGCAGAATATAGGACAAAATAAATACTCACACTTTGCTGCCTTTGGTTAAAATCTGGTATCATTTTATAACTATTTGAGAATTCACACATACTGGAGCTGTCATGGTGATTCAAAGTTTGAGGAAGGAACATTTCCAGTTTTGTTATTTGCTTTGCAAAGCCTGGCCTTTATGAGTACATATTTTTGGAGTTTTATTGCTATAGAATGTGTATCTTAGGTTTCCTATTCATACTTCAGGGTCCTAGCTGGGTATGGGAGTTTATTCTATTTTGGTATTGTGAGTGTTTGAATATGCTTAAATCTTAACAAGCCCAGTTATGAGTTCACTCATGTGTCCCACAGACTATTGACCAGACCAGTTTTTTTTTTTTTGTGGTTTTATCATTGTAAATTAAAAGCTTCAGGTACGGGCATGAAGTATCTATTGAAAATAATCAGAAAATAGAATTGTTTCTTTAAAAGAAAAGCATTAGTAAGTGATGTTATGAATGGTGGACTAGATATGCCAGTTACAGATATATAATCACAGAATAACTACAGTAAGCACAACAGTAATGGGAACTGCATTATGTTTATTATACTCATACTTCTTTTGGAGATTTATCAGATTTTAGATAATAAAATCCCTAGAGATAATGGTAAAATAAAACCATTAGGATGATATCGAACCTTTTTTTCTTAAGTTTTCATGTGTGTTTTAAGCAAGTTACATACAGTATCTACTAATTTTCATAAGAAAATTGTGATTAAATGGTGTTATTCCTGGATGCAAGCAAATTTCATAGAGATTAAATAACTTGCCCAAGGACCTGCAACTACTATAGGACAGGGCTGGTACTGAGAGCTAGATCAGATTGACTTTCAACTGTATTATTTTAACTCCTCTCATTTTCTCAAAAAAAGAAAAAAAAAAAAAAGGCTGAAACAACTGGCAACCAGAGAACTGAAGAGTTTGAAGTTTGTGTGAACTGGAAGTGTTGTAGGATTCAGGATGTTGAAACCATTGAGCTAATTGTTCATGGCTTTGTATGGCATGACTAGGACCTGTGAACAGATGTTGCAAGCAGTAAAATTTCAGTTCTGATATTTCTATTAGAAAAAGGTGGGTGGGAGCTTCTTTCAGAAGGAATGGGCTCACCCATTAGAAATGATTATGCATAGACTGCAGACAAAAGTCAAATAGAAGAGGTTCCCATGGGAACAGAGATATTGTTCTAGATGATTTCTAAATTTCTATCAACCGCCAAGATTCCCCATTTTAAATGTTAAGGATTTGCAAGTGTTTATTGATGGAGACAAACCAAAAGCTATTAATAATTTCTGCCTCTTGAGATTCCTACACAGAGAGATTTCACCTTATAGTACTCTATTGAATTTGTCAATATTTTCTTTTGGAGGAAAGGAGGGGCAAGTTTTAACAAGTTCTTTCACTCCACATCTTCTGTTAGTTTTTACTGGAGATTATGCTGTGGGAGGTGAGGCACATTTGATTCTTTTGGTAATAGATAATTTCAGGTAGTATTTTATTTCCGATGGTATTTTAAAGAGCCCTCAAGTGAAGTGAGCTTTTGAAATGGGATTCATTCTGGATTTGTTTTTCTGAAAATTTTATAAACTGTACATCTTGGGGAAGATAAAAGTGGACTGTTCTCCTTTAATGTTAATTGAAACTTCAAAGCAAATAACATTTTTAAATACATACTAGTAAGCAAGAAGAAGGTGGAGTTACTTGACTTTCAAAGATACATAAGTAGCAAAAAATATGTATCATTTGATTTCTTTGGAAATTGTTGGGCTCATCTGCTTAATATATTTTTTCTACATAGTATGAAAAATAAAAGATCATTTAGGTCACCTTCCTTGTCAGTCATGTTTTACTTATTATTTTTTTTTAGTGGGCTTCCTCCATCTTGAAGATTCTTATATGCCTCCCTGGTCAACCACTACCAACACTTCCCAACCCTCTCATATAGTATTACTGAGATTTTCTGATCTCAGTGTAAATAATACAAAAATTATGATAACTATGGAAGTAGCCTTTGTATTTATTTGGAAGAATGTAAAGAGGGTGTGAGTGGTTGAGAATGGCCAGTTTCTCCTTACTCTGAATGTTTAAGTTTATCAGATGAGAGAGAAAGAGTTGATAAAGTTTATGGGTAGTAAGGAAGGTTTACTCTTTGAATGAACTAAAAGTAATAGCATTCACAGTATTGGGTTGTGAAAACTCAGGGCCAGTTGGATAGTTGACTGAAGAGGTTCTATTCTCTTAAATGATCAATGGTAAATGCTGTATGGATGATGAGAGTAGTAGAAGTATGTAGCAAGTAGATGTTATGAGAGATGATTAGTACCATGTGGAAAGCCCCATCTTTAAATAAGGAAGGCTGCTATGGTGTAAGCAAACTGAGTTACATTGGTATGATTTAACAAGGAAGAACATGACCCAGAATTCTAAAATGAGGCTTTTAGGGAACATGAGTATATGGTCTTTGCTCAAGCTTTGAGTTGAAAGTCCATAAAGTAGAATTTTAGAAATTGGGCAAGATTTTGGACCTGTTGGTTTTCTAAAGCAATAGTTGATGCAGGTGAGGTAGGCTCACGGGAAAGAAGTTAGATTTAGTTTGTGCTGACAGGGGCTGGAATGCTGTGTTTACAAGAGCAGATAGCATGGGGCTAACATTAGTGATGCCATGGAAGAGTAAATAGCAGGATGTGGTGACAGATTGAATGCAGAGGGGGAACCTAAATGACATTACTGGCTTGTGGCTAACGTGACAACAAAGCAGCAGGATGTAGATTGTGTGACAGTTGCTTTCTGTCCAAGGACAGCCACAAATGGAACAGTAATCACAACAGGGCATGTCTTTCTAGATAAATCAACATATGTGGCAAAGTATGCATCCAATGAAGGTAAAATTAAAATTGGTGCATAAATTAATTAATCCAATTATTATCTGTATCTTTAAATTCTGGGCTTTTGTAACAGATTTCAACACAGAGAAGTTAGGAATTGTTCTCCTTTATTGAGTGCTCACTATAAAATAGGCACTGTGCTAAGTAGTTTTTTTTTTTTAATGCATTGGTTTATTTAGTCTGTTTAGGTACAGTTTTTGACTCCAATGTATGGATAACAACATTGAGGTTTGGGGAGGTAGAGACACTTGTCCAATGTTACACAGCCAGTAAATGGTAGGGCCAGAGTTCAAACTTCATCCCTCAGACCCAGATCCATTCTCTTAAGAATTTTGCAGCCTACCTCATAATTAACTTTCTGATCATGACCTACCCTGGAGGCAAAACCATTATTCTTCAATTAGCTTTTGAAGTGGACATAGCATGAAGAATAGTGTTCCAGACAAAAGTGGAAGATATTTCAGCCAAAAAACAAGGATACCAACAATCAGAAGAATCAATAGATTTTTAGTGTTCCAACATGACCTCATCGTTATTAATAATATATACACTCCAGTAAGATTTATTTTCAAATTATATTTTAGCCTCAATTGGCAAAATTTTCATTTTGTGAAATGGCAGTTTTATAAGACACAATAGGTCTTGTTGCAACTAGTCTATTTCAAATGGACCACAGAAATTGCTATGGGGGAAGATTTTGTTATCAAGAAGAAAACAGATGGAATGAAAAGTCCGCATGACTTCAGTTCCTGGTAGAAATCTCTTAATGAGTTATAATTCAAACCAGAAAATAAGGATAAATTATATTCTATGTTAGGCTCTTTGGTTGTTAGTGAGCAAGTCACTTAACCTCTTGGTCTCTATTTTATCATCTTTGTGAAAATACCTTCATCACTGCCCAGCTGAATGAGAACCTCCAATGCAAGCCTGTCAAAGCCCCTGGAAACTAATATAGCACTAGCCAGGTGCCAAAGGAACCCTTAGTCTGACAGTTTTCTTTTTTCCCTTGGGTTTCACTTTTTTTTTTTTTAATTTTTATTTATTTATGATAGTCACACAGAGAGAGAGAGAGAGAGAGAGAGAGAGAGAGAGGTAGAGACACAGGCAGAGGGAGAAGCAGGCTCCATGCACCGGGAGCCCGACGTGGGATTCGATCCTGGGTCTCCAGGATCATGCCCTGGGCCAAAAGCAGGCACCAAACCACTGTGCCACCCAGGGATCCCTTCCCTTGGGTTTCAGAGTTCAGAGCTTGTTGAACTTCAGTATCCAATGAGAGACCTCCTTATTGACTGAAAATATTCCTTGGTGATAAGAAATCTAGCTATCTAGCTACCTTGAAATATTAATTTATTAATACACATAAAACTTGAATATTAATAGGGTGTTTGCTAAGTACATGAGACTATAAAAAATCCCTTATGAGCACAATCTGTTGAAGGGACTAATACTTTTATTATCATTAGAATTATCATTTATCTCAGATATTAAAGAATATACACTGCCATTTGAGAATCTTAAGCAGAATAATATACAGGACCATGAAATGACATTTTGAGTCTCTCTTAATTTGTCTTCAGGACCACTTACTCTGCATCCTACATGCTTGCTGCTGTTGCTAGGTCAGAAATAAGCAATTTAAGAGAAGGAATGCCAAGTTTGCCTATAGATTCCAAACTATAACTTGATTTTTTATTTTTTCAATGGTATCATTAAAATTTCTACTGAATTAAAGGGATTCAGAATCAGTATTTGCTGAATACCTCCTATAACTGACAGAAGATAATTTTTGATTTAGATCCCCAATATAGGGAGCAAAGCAGAAATAATATAAGAAAACTAGAAAGCTGGTACAGGCTCTCTCATCTTCTTATTCAGAAGAGTTCGCCACAGTTTTGCAGAAAAGCAATATCTATACCACATGATGATCTACACAATTGAATGATTTCTACTTTGTGTGTATGTTTCAGAGAGAAAGCATGCATACCTGCATGTGAGTGGTGGTGGGGGGAGGGGCAATGGGAGACGGAGAAAGAATCTGAAGCAAGCTCCATGCCCAACAGAGAGTTGGACATGGGGCTCAATCTCACAACCCTGGCATCATGACCTGAGCTGAAACCAAGAGTTGGATGCCCAACTGACTGAGCTACTCAGGGACCCCAAATGATTTCTACTTTGATAAGGGAAAGAAATGAAAACTTCTGGGTGTTTAGGTCATTTATTTGAAAAGATTTCGTTTACAAGTACTAGAATCAGGATTATCAGCAGCAATATCCACTTGCTTTATCTCCAGTGCTTTGCACAATACTGGGTTTATAGTATGCACTTAGTAAATGTTTAGTGGTCAAATAAATGAGTTCTGTAAGCTGAGCATAGTTACTAATTATCACCCTATCATCAATATTCCTAATACTCATGCAAGAAATTTAGATATGCAAATATTTCCTTAAATATCAGCTTATGAGTATCCATTTCATAGAAATAATCAGCTGTATACAATTTGCCCCATTTAAGCAAGGGATGAAGAAAATAGAAGTCAAGCTGAATTTGAGGTTTTGAGTGGAAATGATTGAGAATAGACAAGGAAACAAGTAGCCTGGAAGGGGGTTGTTTCGATTGGGAAGATATAGGAAAAATGATGGTAGGGCAGGATAAATGAATTTGATTTGGGGCACAACGAATGTGAGATGTCATCGTGATATCCATGGAGAAAAAAATGGTAGATGGTTACTGATGGTTAGAATTAGCAATAATTGAGATAGCTTAGGTCCCTTCCATGGAAATGCCCTTCTATGCTTTGTTGAAAGGTGGGTCCTGGGAACCTATTAATAAAATTGAATGCAAGGTAATGTTGGGAAAGTTTATTGGACTAGAGGATCTACTAGGTCAGGATAAACTGCTCAGATTATCTTGGTAATTTGGACTAAGAGTTAGAAACTAGATCCATAGGAAAGGGTACAAGAGCTGTAGATTCATATGGATTTGAGAAAAGGGTTAGTATTTTGTAACCTTAATTAGTTCTGTTTGGTGGGAGCAAGACTTATATGTCATACAGACATAACAATCAGAAGAATGGAAGGATTGCTTTAGAACTTGGATCTTTTGCTGTTCCCCATTCCAGTTCTCATAGATCACCCTCAACCTCCTATCTTGGGTTTCTAGGTATCACTGTCTTTTCTTGACAGCTTGAGGTATAGCTTCAAAATGACCTTCAGAGGCACTATTAGTAGCTTTAGATACTTTAGATCGCCCTCAGAGGCGATATCAGTAGCCATTAGAGCATTAGTCTAGGGAGCAGAAAAAAGGAAGTCCCCTAATCTTAGCTAATAGAGTAGTTGGGGTTTGTCAAAAGATGCTTCCAAGGAAAATGAAAACCAAGAGTAGAGCCAACACCAGTCCACATCTAAAGTAGTTGAATGTGTCTCAAAGTTTCCTTTAAAGCTTCCATCGAAAATTTTCATGTTTTGCTACAATTAGCTTAAGTATTCATGGTTTTTAAAAATCCTCAAGAATAGAACTGTCTGAGATGAAGCACCTATGCAATGAGTGAAACCCTTCAGCATCCCTGCTTACATATATTTGCTTGGATGCTTCAAGTATCTGCTTCTAAAAACTTTCACCCTCAGTTTCAGCTGTTGGGCAGATGGCTAAAATTGAAGCAGAAACCCATCTCTCTGTACTTACCATGAGTTCTTGTTCTGCCTCTTTTGAGGTCACAATTTAACAACCCATATGTTCCTAGCCAGTCTTTCACATCCCATCTGATGATTTAATGTTATTAACTTTGCTTCCCTGAGAAACTAATGGCAACAAACTGTTTCTTTAACTTATACAAGCTGTATTATGACTGACATATACAACATGTATCATTAAGGCTCTACTTATTTCAAACCTGGAATGATTTTTTTAATCCTTTTTTAAGTATGTATGTATGTATGTATTTATTCATTTATTTATTTATGAGAGAGAGACAGACAGAGAGGCAGAGACACAGAGGGAGTGTGCCTCTGCAGAGGGAGAGGCAGGCTCCATGCAGGGAGCCTGATGTGGAACTCGATCCCAGGTCTCCAGGATCAGGCCCTGGGCTGACGGTGGTGCTAAACCACTGAGCCACCTGGGCTGCCCAAACCTGGAATGATTTGGCAGACCGTGAAACCTTAATGAAATTGTAGCCCCTTCTTAGTATATTTGTGTGCCTATTAGGATCTCCTGTAAGAAATATGTCACATTGTAGTTTAGGCAGTTCTGGGACTTTGTATTGCCTTTATTCACAATTCACGTATTCGTATATTTTGTATTGCCTATATTCACAATTCACTCCACGTATATTTATTGAGTCATATTGTCTCGGGTTCTTCCTCTACATTTCCCCTAGCTCCCCAGTGTTTTCTCTCCCATTAAAAGGACCATTTATCCCATCAGAAAAGTATAAAGGCAAAGATACAGGAATTCTTTCTTTATGTACACAAAATAAATGCCTTTTAACTCATCTCTGATGTACGGTAGCTGGAGCTGAAGAACTGACGTGGGATTACCTGAAAGGATTTTTTTTTTTTTCTGAAAGGATTTTTTGATGCATTGTTTTCCTCTTTGGAGGATAATATGTATATTTTCTTGACAATACGAAACCAGAGAAAATTTGCTAAGTTGCAGTTTACTTTGCCTATCCTCATGGAAACATGGAAAAATTTGTAGCCAAGCAAGAACATACCACATAGCAAAGATGAATATAGTCTATACCCATTGCCCAAAATTCTAAGATTTGCTCCAGATTTTATTCAGAGAAAGGCAATTATTTGCACAATACCTTTGCAATAAAGTATAATAAAATGGAGTAATAAATGTTATATTTGAAAGCTCCTATAACTTCCAGTAATTAAACATTATAATGGAATGCTCCGACCATAACTTGACTGTCAGTTTATCTGTGTATGGATTTCCACTTACTTCAGCTACATCTGTTGATGCACAAGGTTGTATTCAAGAGGCAAGCATTAAAAAAACCAATGTATTTAGTACTAATGAAAGGAAATAAAAGGTTTAGAAGGTGTTTAAAGGTACTTCTGAGTATTTATCCAACTTAAAGCTAGTCAAATCCTTGATAGATGCAAGAAATTGAGAAGGGAAATTGGAAGCAATATTTGTGTGTATAACAACAAGGAAACATGTGGCCTTGGGTTGATTCAGTCAGATAAGAACACAGTGCCCTGCTTCAAAGGAGCTTTGAAGTGGATGCTCAAGGTGCACCTGGGACACTCAGTCGGTTAAGCATCTATTTTCTGCTCAGGTTAAGATCTCAGGGTCCTGAGATCAAGTACTATGTCAGGCTTTCTGCTCAGCGGGGAGTCTGCTTCTCCTTCTTCCTCTGTTCCTCCCCCTGGCTCATGCGTTCTCTCAAATAAATTTTAAAAGTCTCAAAAACAAAGTGGGTGCTCAAGTTTTCAAAAGGCAAGTGTGTTTGTTCTACCAAAATTATTTATAAGAGATTGTGAAACTTTTTTTCCAAAGTGACTGTGCCACCTTGTATTCTTAACAGCAGAGGATGAGATTTCCTATGCCCCATAGCCTAGCTAGCATTTGTTGTTGTCAGTGCTTTGGATTTTAGCCATTCTAGTGAATGTGCAATGGTATCTCACTGCTATTTCAGTTTGCAGTTCCCTAATGACACATAATGTTATCTTTTCATATGATTATTTACAATTTGCATGTCTTCTTCAATGAGCTGAATGTTCATATTTTTTGCCCAGTTTTTAGTCAGCTTGTCCATTTTCTTTTTATATATAGTATTATTTGTTTATATAAATATTTATAGTATAGTATATTTATAGTATATATACATACATATGAGTACATATGCAGTGTTATATTGATACACGTGTATATCCTAATATATATACTATAAACATATTTCCTGTATAAATATATTTACATAATTATATATTTATATATTTGTATATATTTATGTTTTGGACATATTAACTTTATGTGTACAGAATAAAGATTCAATATTTGTATATATCATGAATTAATTAGAATAAGTCTAGTTAACATGCACTACCTTGCATAGTTACAAAAATATTTCTTGTAATGAGAACTTACAACATCTGTTTAGCAAATTTCACATATGCAATACAGTATTATTCTAATAATTGACCTGTTCTATTAATGTTCAGTTTTAAATTTTCTTTGTGTATGTTAGACTCCAGTCTTTTATGAGATAGGTGCTTCGCAAATATTTTCTCCTAAACTACGGATTATCCTTTTGTTCTCTTAACCCAATTTTTGGGAATAATTTTAAAATAGTAAATTCTGAATCAGAAGCTTAAATTAATATCCTAGATTAAAGCAGAAGCCTGGATGGGAGGCATGAGCCCTACCCAATAGTGCTCCACCCCACCTCCTCCATGGGGGAATCATTACAACCTTGCATTGGGCCGCACAGATTGGAAAGAAAAATAACAATACTCCTGTAAGCATTTAATGAGGAAACTATTTGAAGAGAATTCATTTTGATAGCTAGAAGTCTTTTCTGCAAGGTTAAGCCTTGGCATATGGAAGAACTTTTATTAAACTGTCAGACTAATGCATAAAGGGGCTGGTAGTTATAGATAGTGGATAGGGTATAGCCAGATATAGCGAATAAAATGGAGATCTCTCATTTACACTGGAGGTACAAAGGTACAGCAAATAAGTTTTTAGGATAAGCATGCCCCATGCAATATTTGGATCATATTTACACTAAAATACAGTCAGTATTTGTTTTTTTTAAAAAAAGATGTTATTTATTTATTCATGAGAGACACAGAGAGAGAGGCAGAGACACAGGTAGAGGGAGAAGCAGGCTCCATGCAGAGAGCCCAATGTGGGACTCGATCCTGGGACTCCAGCATCACGCCCTGAGCTGAAGGCAAATGCTCAATCACTGAGCCACCCAGGTGTCCCTGTAGTCATTATTTGTTTGAAATTCCTGTTAAACTAGACTTACTATTTTTTTCTGGCAACCCTAGTGCTAGATACATTTTAGTCTTAGGCATGTGCAGAGTTGAGTGTCCTTTGGGTAGAAATCTTGAGTTCCAGGCTTCAGAAGAGTACTTTCAAGTATCTTTCAAGTGATTAGGATTATTTCTGTCCTCACATTCTCAACCTCTCTTGAAGAATCTGAGTGACCTAATATAAATGCATTAAAAAAAAAAAACCAAACAGTCATGGTTTCAGTGTCCCTATCAATGAGCATCTTCATTTCATCTAAAAGATAGCAATATATTCATTAGTGGAGGATTTTTCAGTAGTAATTTCTGATATTAGGCATTATCAAAAAAGAGAACTGAAGCACATAGTGATTCAAGGGAAAGAATACTTTCCTCAGATCTGAAGTGTGATACATTTATAGAATGTCTTCAGTGTCAGTTATCAATTATTGTGTTAAGAGCTGATTTCAGTTTGCAAGAACATCCTATCTCTGCTTTCAGTCAATGGGGTTAATATGAGCATGGTACTCAGGTATGGCTGTCACAGTCACAGTATTTGATTCTCTTTGCTTCAGTGATTGGCTTATAGATGGGAATATGGTCAATCAGTGATAATTTCTGGACTCTTGCTAGAGAACTTTAAGAACTCATACATTTCTGCTGTATTTAGCCCTGGACAAATGTTATTGTCTTCTGGACACCATAGTGTGGTAGCATTTTGGGGAGGAACGAAGCCAAGGAATAGAGGTACCCGGCCAGGTTATCATCATCTGGTTCCTTGGGCAACACTTACATTTGATCTTTCTGCCACTCCCAAGGGAATCCTGATACAAGAGCAGATAGGCGTATTTTTCCAGTGTATAACTGTCTCTGATAAAGGAGATTTATGGATCTGAATAGATTATTCTAGAATACTATCAAGAATTATTTATAAACTAAAGTCTATACCCTAATAACATATAGCCACTCCCCTCCCTAGCCCTCTCTGGTAGGTTTTACATAGAGAAAACATTTAATGAGCAGGAGGAACAATCATTGGCAGTGACTGAAACACCCAGTTGGGAAAAATAACATGGCCATTATTGCAAATCAAATTTGGATTAACTGTGAATGTGGCCTAGTTGACCTGGGCTTTGTAATTAACTTTGGTGCACAGCTTTGTTCTCAGGTAGAAGATCAATCATGTTGTACCATGTAACTCTTGGATAATTTATATCAGAGCAAAAGGAAAGGGGAAAAAAAAAGAAAAAGAAATGAGCAAGCAAGGGAACGTAGTTATCCATGTGTTAAAAATGTATTTTGATACTTTGGTTTAACTTACCTCTGTAAGGTACTTACCAACAGGGAAGTGAGGAAATAGGACTAGAGAAATTGAGCGTAAATATGTATTTGCTGAGCACAAATGTGGTTCAGAACTTTGTGAGAGATAAGAGTCTTCTATTGATTATGAATTAACTTCATTTCTTAATAAAAGAAGCAGCTCTCTTTTCTTCTTCTTTCCTCTACAGATAATCTAGGTTGAAGTGCAACCCTGTCTGGCCTTCAGTGAAAGCCATTGTAATTAAATAATTCAGAGTCTTAAGGACTTTGATTAACATGGATCTATTATGTAAAAGTTCATTGGAAAGCTGGATGTGCTTCAAATAACATGATTATAAATTGGAGACTGTTTTATTTTGTGTGAGGTATTTAATTTTCCTGAATTCTTGATGAATCTGAGAATTCAATGGTTTCCCCTTTATTTCCTCTATTAGGGAAATTAGGAAATCTTCAAAGAAGGAGAGAGGTTTTCATGAAATCAGTTTATTCTATCTAACCTTTGCATTCAGTGTTTCTTGAAGAAAACAATTTAATCCATAAGACAGAAATATAGTCTGAAATTCTTCTCTTGTGGGAAAAAAAACCACACACATACTTGATTCTGTAATATACCCAACCACCTTTTTAGAATAGAAAAATCATTTTAGAAAAAAATGACTAAAGGAGCAAAATCTGATTGATATTATCTTTAGAAATACGTCCTTTCTCATCCTCTTCATCCCTACCCAGAGATGAACAGATCACTAATTGATTAAAATATGAGTAGAATTTTGTTCCTCACAGTGTACTAGAGAATGAGACAAAGTCAGTGTGTGTTCTATTATACACTCCAGGCAAACCTCATTTAATTTGTAGTGTTACTGCTTTGGGTTGAGTACCAGGGCAGTCATTTCAGCTCTAGTGAGTTCTTAGTCTGCAGTAGTTAACTTTGGTACCACCTGAAGTTAATACCAACTGATCATTTTATACATACAACTTGATTACAAGTGTATGTTGCTAATTTTATATATGTTTATTTTGAATGTCTCCCTCCCAAAACAAAGAAACAAGATTATAACCAGGAGGGCAATGAATGCACCCGAGCCAAAATTTTAAAACCATTTTTAATAAAATCTAGGCATTTTATCTCTAAAGGGAACATCTGCCCTGATAAATGTCTGATGTATAGGCCCAGTAAAAAAGTTAACCAAAGTAGCTAGTAACATCACTCAGTCTATTACTGTTTTCCTGGCACCTTGACTAGATGTCCTTTAACTCAGAGAAACCATATACTGTATAAAATGGGACACTAGGACACCTTTGAAAGGAAGGTTGTATTCTGTTATGTTAGAACAACTGGCATAAACTAGAATGAAGGAGGCAAAATTGGATCTGTGTTCACCTTAAGTATACTGCTTTTAAAGATAGTTGTTACATTCAGTATTCATTCAGTAAATACTTACTGAGCATGTGACATGGGCCAGATACTGGGGATGCCAATGTATGAAAGAGCAGAGCAGCTCCAACCTTCTGCGAAATTATAGGCAAGGAAGTTAAGAACTCATAAAATTCCCACTTTCAGAAGGAAATACTAATAGAGAATAAGAGGAATGATTTTACCTGTCCAGTATTTTGTGATTTTACATTTTTGTTGGTTTTACTTGGTGAAATAAGACAACCTACAGCCTTCTGTAGTAGATAGTACTAGAGACTAGATCCTCTCCTCTGGATGTAGCAGCTGTCTCCCAGGCACGTCAGCAACTCATGGCTCATAACTGCCTGAGTGTCTGCACCCACATAAGGCTGATCTTTGTGGCTCAGGCCCTCTCCCTTGGTTAGACCAAGGCTTAGCTTCATGTGATATCGCTCCTTATTACTATTGAGTGTTTGAGGTGTGGCTAAGAAATAAATTTTTGATCTTCACTAATATCAATTAAAATTTTAATAGCCACATATAGATGGTGACTACCCTATCAAAGAGTGTACTTTTCTAATAAAATGTTTCTCCACTTACTAAAGTGACCCCCCCAGGGCCATCATCAAGAACCAAGAGATCTTATTTAGGCTGGAGCTGAACTGTGGTTTGATGGTCCATGTGTTATGATCTCAAAGTGTTAATATCCTACAGTCTATTGTAGAGGATGATAAATGGAAATCTGAGTTGATTATTTTGCTGTGATATTAGGCTTACAGAAGGATTTCTGATCAGTGGTTTCCTGGAGCTTTTGAATGAGATACTAGGGTTTGATCTGTAAGGAAAGTGACATTTCTCTTGGGCTAAACATATTCTGTGTGACAGCCTAGAACATTTTTCCAAAAAAAAAAATATGAAAATGCAAGGCCTCTTTAAGGACATCATCCATTCCTGGAACCATTCCAATGGAACATCTTTGATTTGGAAATAAAGGATCAGATTTGTTTAGTACACTGGAGAACAGTATAGAACAGACTAGTGGATGAATCTTTGTTAAAAAGAATCTGCTTAGTATGAAACTAAAAAACAACAACAACAAAACTGCTATCACAGGTCTACTATGAATATTGATTAGCTGCATATGGAAATAGATTTGTGTACATTAGAGACAAAAATGTTTTTATTGCTGTGTGTATAGAAAATGCTTAGGATTTAAAACCACTGAAACTAGTTCATGAGTGTGTAGTACAGTGTGGCATAGAGACACTGGCTTTGAGTCCAGGCTTTTTTACCTGCTACTGTGGTGTCTGAAGACAATTATTTATCCTCTGAGCCTAAGCTTTCTTACTGATGAATGGAAACAATTATTTTATCAAGTCCTCTCATGTGGTTTTGTAATATTTGAATGGGGTAATGTTTTGGTCCTATGCACTGTTCGGGAAACAAGCCTCTGTAAAAGCGTATTGGGGCTCTTTTGTTTGTTCTTTGTGCTCTGTAGGGTTTATTAACTTTGATTTAATTAATCTGGGTTGTTACAATTTCAAAAAGCTAAAAGTTCTAAGCAGGAAACCTAAGTAAGTGGATCAACCAAGTAAGTTTGTGGGGAGCTGGAGAAGCTCATCCAGTTTGGACGGGGTAGCTCTGCCCAGTGCCATTCTGTTGCTGCATTGTGGGTATAGTGCCCAGAGTTACCATTGCATGTTTAATAAGTTAAAGGCTGAGTTCTCATAGTTTCTGTGAGACAAACAAAGCTCATTTATTGTCCATAGCTAGTCTGCAGACCACTAGTTTGCAACTTGTGCCTTCTTCCAAAAAGGATTTAAAATGAATTATATTCAAACAGAGAAAAGTAGATGAGGGAATCAAAGGAGTAGAATAAGCTGTTTTCTATTGATCAATAAGAATTTATTAAGCTCTATCCGGCTGAATGCTTTGGGAGATGCTAACAAAATAGAAAACATTGTATTTGACCTCAAAGAACACATAGAGTCCCTAGAGCCCTAGAGATACATGCAAATGCATGAAGTCTTAGAGAATGAGAAAAAGCCAAGATGTAATTAGATGTGAGATGAGGGTCAGTATAGACTAGTGCCACTCAAAGTGTAGTCTGTAGACTGGCGCCAGGCTGCGCTGTTTGTTACTCATTCTTGATGAGATAAGAACCGAAATTCAGAGTAAGTGCTTCGAAACTTCCAGACCAAGTTGGCAGAGTGTGTTTTTGTCCATTGAATCTAATAAAAAAACAAGATTTATACTTTATAGATCTTTGTTTTATTTCTTAACTTTCATTTTCATTATAATTCATATTCATTATATTTTACCAAACTATTAATCAGGGACAAGTTGACTTAAAAAAAAAAGGCAAACAACTAATTGTTGATACTTCACCATGGATCTGTTGGGAATCAGTGATAGATACCAGGATTTGAAAAGTTAGAAAACAGATAATTTTCTATTTAATGTGAATTGTTGACTCTAGATTATTTCAATAAATGGGTTGATTATTTGTTTGTTTTTAAAGATTTTATTTATTCATGAGAGACACAGAGAGAGAGGCAGAGACATGGGCAGAGGGAGAAGCAGGCTCCATGCAGGGAGCCCGAGGTGGGACTTGATCCTGGGACTCTGGGATCATGCCTTGAGCCAAAGGTAGACACTTAACCACTTAACCACTAAGCCACCCAGGCATCCCTGGATTGATAATTTAAAAGCTAACGAAGAAGAATCACCTTATAATGGGTTAATGATAGTTTACCAAAGGTGCTTCACACTGAGAGGCAGCATCAACTGACAGATACAAAGATAGTCAGTGGCATTTAAGGGAAAACGTCACCAATTACTTATTAAACCATTGAGAAATTGAGATCAGCCAAAAGTTGGAAATTTGAAACATTTGAAAAACAGACATTCAGCTCAGTGACACTGATGAGTTCATAGCTAACTGGCTATTAGAAATTCATAGTGAGTTCAACTGGGGGAGGAGGAGGGTCCTTAATTATTTAGCTAGTGGATCAGAAAAGTAATCATTCAGCAAGTTGATTTTCAGCAGTTTAACTTTATTCTGATATTAGAGAAAGCTTTACTAAGAAGATAAGGTAGATCATAAATTTCTTTCCTTACTATGTTGTCATGGAAGATGAATAACTCACCGTGGGCCTACAGGGAATACATATGCACCAGATGTGAGGTATAGATAGAGGGAGGAAGTAGCTAGGATTGAACCATGGGTTGGTTCTGCACTGTTGGCCATTCCAACTTTTTCTTATTTAAAAATTTTCCTAAAATTTTCTTTCATTCTTTTATGGCATCATTTGTTCCTACTCCTAAGAATTTAACATTCATCAATTATTAAATTAAGAAACTTCCATTTTGAGGGCACCTGGATGGCTCAGTGGTTGAGCATCTGCCTTTGACTCAGGTCATGATCTCAGGGTCCTGGGATGGAATCCTGCATCAGGCTCCCTACAGGGAACCTGCTTCTCCCTCTGCCTGTGTCTCTGCCTCTCTCTCTTGCCTCTCATGAATAAATAAATAAAATCCTTAAAAAATGAAACTTCCATTTTGTCTGTTGGGGAAGCAAATTCTCAAATGTGCCTTCACTTATTCATAGACATCCACTGAATGCTTACCTGGCTCCAGTCACTATAGTAGTAGGTTCTGGAAATAGGTTCTCCGAAGTAGCCTTTGCACAGTGTTTATAATTACTTAAGCTCCTCCATATTCCCTTTCATTTTGTTCTGTCCTAAATTCAGTAAGTAGGGCAGAGCAAAGATCCTACTGCTTGAGGCTAAGAGGAATGGGCTATGTCTCCACATGGTGACCCCATGGTAGGTGTGAGGACTCAAACCCACTCTGAGGGTTCTTGTGTCGAGTGCAGGCCAGGGCAGGGTGTCAGAAGCCAAGTAGAGTCTTCACACAAAAAGCCTGGAATCACATGTTCATAGAAACTTTATTCATAATAGCCAAAAACAATAAACAACCCAGATATTCTTCAACAAGTTACTGGTTAAATAAACTTTGACACATTTATATTTTGGGATAGACTTAATAAAAAAGAAACAACTCTGATGGATCTCAGAGGAATTAGACTAAGTAAAAAAAGCCAATCCCAAATGGCTACATGTTTTATGATACCATTTATACAACATACTTGATGTAACAAAACCTTAGATGAGGAGGTCAGATTTGTGGTTCTCAGGGGTTAGATGTGGTGGGGGGAGAGAGTGGGTGGAAGATGTCTGGGATTCTAAAAGGATAACAAGAGTATGTTCTGTGTTGATGGTGGTGGTGGTATTTGCATGAATTTATGTGGCAAAGTTGCATGGAGCTAAATACACATGCAAATGCACATAAAATTTGAGAAATCCGAATAGGGCTGATGCGTTATATTAATATGTCTTCTATTTTGTAATACTATAGCTCAGTGAACTGTTACTTTCAGGGAAAATTGAGTAAAGGTTATGTGGGATCTCTGTAATACTTCTTATAGCTGTATATGTGAATCTGTAATTATCTTAAAACATTTTGCAGCTTTATTAACATAGTATTGATATGTATGTAAGTTTGAGGTAAACAATATAGTGATTTGCTACAGATAAATACTGTGAAATCATTACTACAATAAGGTTATTTCATACTTTAACAGCACTCACATAATTATCACTTGTGTATAGTGTGTGGTGGAAACATTAAAAATTTACTTTCCTAACAACTTTCCAGTATATAACACAGTGTTGTTAATTATAACTACCCTACTGTACATAGATCTCTAGAACTTATCCATCTTATAGCTCAATGTTTGTATCCTTTGACCAATATTTTCTCATTTTCCGTCACCTCTCAGCCCTGGTAACCACCATTCTACTTTATTTATGAGTTTGACTTTTTAAGATCCTATATAAAAGTGGTATCATACAGTAGTTGTCTTTGGTTTATTTCACTTAGTGTAATTTCATCAGGGGCAATGCATGTTGTCACAAATGGCAGGATTTAATTTTTATGGCTGAATAATATTCCACTTGTGTGTACTTAATACATTTCCTTTAATAATTCACCTGTCAGTAGAAATCTAGGTTGTTTTCATATCCTGGCTTTCATGAATAACTCTGTATTGAACATTAGGAGTGCAGATATCTCTTCAAGATAGTGATTTCATTTTCTTTGCATTTATTCTCAGAAGTAGAATTGCTTAATCATGTAGTAGGTCTATTTTTAATTTTTGAGGAATCCCCATTGCTGTTTTTTACCATGTGTACGCCATTCTACATCCCCATCAACAGTGTACCAGAGTTCCCTTTTCTCTAAAGCCTTGTCAACATTTTTTTTGCCTCTTGTCTTCTTGATAATGGCCATAAAATAAGATGTTGAAGTAAAAGAAGAGCCAGCTAGGGTGGGGAGGGTATTCATGTAGGAAGGTTGCCCAGTGCAGAGTGTCAGAATCAAGTAAGCCATGGAGGACATTGAATAGAAAGACTGCCTCACATGTGGTTTCAGGGCCTGAGAAGATGAGAAAGAAGTCTCTGTTGGCCAGGGACAGAGATGGCTCTGTACACGATTCAGAGCCTAAGAGGCAAAAGGAGGGTATGTAAAGTAGAAGCAAGGTGAGAAAGTTGTTCCCATGAAGAGATGGCTGGGTGTGGTAAGCAAGGTAAGGAAGGCTCACACAGGTGGCCTTACATGTGGGAAAGGTGAAGGTGACTGACCATGTATGAGGGTAGTCCATGAGAAGATGTCAGAACTTGAGCAGGATGAGGACTATGTCCATGCAAAGGGACTGCCTGGCATGGGACCTGAAGCCCTAGCGAGGTGAAGAGTGTGTCTTTGTGGGAGGGTGGCTTGGAATTGGAAATCTTATGAGGAAGACTTCCATGCAGTATAGTGGCATATGCCAAGTAAGGTAGGAGACTGGGCAACCAGCAGCTAGGTGTAGTGTGAGGAGGTCATCCACATGGGGGAGAAAGCTGGGGCAGTGATGGGATATTGGTTACAATCAGGAAAATTGTCAAAGAAGTGAATGTATTAAGGATAATAAGAACTAGATTTTTTTCTGCTGAAGACAGGACTCAAAAATAAGGAAAAGGAGGACATTAAAATGAATCCATTGGTATTGGATTAGGATTGGAAGTAATACTATAATTTATGCCATATTTATAAATAAATATGTATTTCCTATTTCTGTCTCCTGAGATGGCCAAGAAGCAGACAGCCCAATAGCTCTAGACACACATATCACCCAGCTCTTGGCTCCTGCATATGATTCCTTGCTAGGAAGAACTAGGGCTGCCTGAAGAGATGGCTGATTCTAAGCCTAGAGCAAGGAAAGCATAAGATGAGCCTTAAGCATCTTGCTTTGCAATAAAGCAGGCAGGTGCTCAAATAATGATAGTAGAATGTTGAAAACACATAGAGGCCATCTCAAAGGGGCTTCCAGAGGCCAGCTCAAAGAGGCTTGTACTGAATAAATCTGGGACAGTAATATCAACAGAATAAATTACCATAATGGGTTATAACTCATTGAATAAAAACGCACACACACAAGTGAGCCCATACTGATACAAATGAGTAAATTGCTAAATTTGATGTATAATGAGGAAGAGAATATTTACGTTGCTTCACAGTATCTCCTCCTAAACTACGTACTGACTTTAAAATGTCATTTTTCAGTGTAGAAGCCTGGCGGAAGCCACCCTAATTAAGTCAGCCAAGAACCAAAATTAGTAATGGGATGAATCAAAATTGTGTGCCACCCAGTAGAATACAATAAGAACAGAGCATCTCTTCTGTGATATTACTGCCAAAGATGCAGATCTTAATCTAACGAAGGGAAAGTGTCAGACAAACCCAAATTGAAGAATATAGTCTTCAAAACATTCTGAAAGTCAAGTAAAACATTGAGGCACTCTTTCAGTTTGAGGGATACTAAAGACACATGCTACAAAAGGCTTTTTGGAACAATTGGAACAGTTGGAGAAACTAGAATCTGAGGATTAAATGATAGAAATGTATCAATATTAATTTACTGAAGTAATAGAGTAGTGTGTAGCAAATATATAGTGAAGTACTCTATAGTCATGGGTTATTGCGTTGGCAACTTTACCTCCAAATGGTTGTGTTGTGTTTTTTTATTTTCCCCATATTTGTAATATTTCTTCAATTTTGAGATTTTTAAATCTTACATAGGTAAGAAATGTAAAAAATGCAGAAATACTCAGGATGATCTTAATAGCTCATTCTCTCTCTCTCTCTCTCTCTTTAAGATTTTATTTATTTCTTCATGAGAGAGAGGCAGAGAAATAGGCAGAGGGAGAACTAGGCTCCATGCAGGGAGCCCAATGCAGGACTCGATCCTGGGACCCCAGGATCACACCCTGGGCTGAAGGCAGGTGCTCAACCGCTAAGCCACCCAGGCGTCCCTTAATAGCTCATTCTTAGATATTAGGAGTTATAAATATTAGCATGAAACAAAATTTTTGTGCTTTGTAGTTGTGAACCTATGACATAATCTCTCTTAAACTGTTAAGGAAAATTTCTTGTTTTTCTTCACATGTTTTTTCATGTTTTTTTTATTTAAATTCCAGCTGGTTAACATACAGTGTAATCTTAGTTTCAGGTGTAGGATTTAGTGATTCAGCACATAGGTATAACACACTGTGCTCAGCAAAAGTGCCCTCCTCCATACCCATCACCCATTTAAACCATCCCTTGCCCACCTCCCCTCCAGTAACCCTCAGTTTGTTTTCTATAGTTAAGAATCTGTTTTCTGGTTTACCTTTCTCTTTTTTTTTCCCCATGTTCATCTGTTTTGTTTCTTAAATTCCACATATGAGTGAAATCCTATGGTATTTGTTTTTCTGACTTACTTTGCTTAGCATAATACTCTCTGGCTCTATCCATGTCATTGCAAGTGGCAAGATTTCATTATTTTGATGAATAAGTAATATTCCATGGCATGTATATATGTGTGTGTGTGTATATATATATACATGTGTGTGTATACACACATCAATTCTTTATCCATTCATCAGCTGATGGATGTTTAGGCTCTTTCCATAATCTGGCTGTTGTTGATAATGCTACTATAAACACTGGGGTGCATTTATTCCTTCAGATCAGTATTTTGTATATTCTTTGGGTATATCCAGTTGTGCAATTGCTGAATTGTAGGATAGCTCTTTTTTTTTTTTTTTAAACTTTTTGAGTAACTTCCATTCTGTTTTCCAGAGCAGCTAAACCAGTTTGTATTTCACTATTGGTAGAAATTTTTTTATAATAAATTTATTTTTTATTGGTGTTCAATTTGCCAACATACAGAATAACACCCAGTGCTCATCCCGTCAAGTGCCCCCCTCAGTGCCCATAACCCATTCACCCCCCACCCCCCACCCTCCTCCCCCTCCACCACCCCTAGTTCATTTCCCAGAGTTAGGAGTCTTTATGTTCTGTCTCCCTTTCTGATATTTCCTACCCATTTCTTCTCCCTTCCCTTCCATTCCCTTTCACTATTATTTAATTCCCCAAATGAATGAGAACATATAATGTTTGTCCTTCTCCGATTGACTCATTTCACTCAGCATAATACCCTCCAGTTCCATCCACGTTGAAGCAACTGTCATTTCTAATGGCTGAGTAATATTCCATTGTATACATAAACCACATCTTCTTTATCCATTCATCTTTCGATGGACACCGAGGCTCCTTCCACAGTTTGGCTATTGTGGACATTGCTGCTAGAAACATCGGGGTGCAGGTGTCCCGGCGTTTCATTGCATCTGTATCTGTGGGGTAAATCCCCAACAGTACAATTGCTGGGTCGTAGGGCAGGTCTATTAACTCTTTGAGGAACCTCCACACAGTTTTCCAGAGTGGCTGCACCAGTTCACATTCCCACCAACAGTGTAAGAGGGTTCCCTTTTCTCCACATCCTCTCCAACATTTGTGGTTTCCTCTCTTGTTAATTTTCCCCATTCTCACTGGTGTGAGGTGGTATCTCATTGTGGTTTTGATTTGTATTTCCCTGATGGCAAGTGATGCAGAGCATTTTCTCATGTGCATGTTGGCCATGTCTATGTCTTCCTCTGTGAGGTTTCTCTTCATGTCTTTTGCCCATTTCATGACTGGATTGTTTGTTTCTTTGGTGTTGAGTTTAATAAGTTCTTTATAGATTTTGGGAACTAGCCCTTTATCTGATATGTCACTTGCAAATATCTTCTCCCATTCTGTAGGTTGTCTTTGAGTTTTGTTGACTGTATCCTTTGCTGTGCAAAAGCTTCTTACCTTGATTAAGTCCCAATAGTTCATTTTTGCTTTTGTTTCTTTTGCCTTCGTGGATGTATCTTGCAAGAAGTTACTGTGGCCGAGTTCAAAAAGGGTGTTGCCTGTGTTCTCCTCTAGGATTTTGATGGAATCTTGTCTCACATTTAGAAATTTCATCCATTTTGAGTTTATCTTTGTGTATGGTGAAAGAGAGTGGTCTAGTTTCATTCTTCTGCATGTGGATGTCCAATTTTCCCAGCACCATTTATTGAAGAGACTGTCTTTCTTCCAGTGGATAGTCTTTCCTCCTTTATCGAATATTAGTTGACCATAAAGTTGAGGGTCCACTTCTGGATTCTCTATTCTGTTCCACTGATCACTGATCTACGTGTGTGTTTTTGTTCCAGTACCACACTGTCTTGATGCACACAGCTTTGTAGTACAACCTGAAATCTGGCATTTTGATGCCCCCAGCTATGGTTTTCTTTTTTAAAATTCCCCTGGCTATTCGGGGTCTTTTCTGATTCCACACAAATCTTAAAATAATTTGTTCTAACTCTCTGAAGAAAATTTTAATTATAGTATGAGAAGTAGTGTAAGGAAGCACAATGTACCCATTATCTGACTTCCAACAGTTATAACCACATGGACAATCTTATTTCATCTAATCCTCCTCTTTCACCCAAGAGAATTATTTAAAAGCAAATCCAGACATCATATCACCAGCAAATATTCTGTTGTACATCTCTATATAGTAATGTCTCATATATTTTCCAAGTATAACCATAATACAACTACCACACTTTATAAATACTTTTTTTAAAATTTTTATTTATTTATGATAGTCACAGAGAGAGAGAGAGGCAGAGACACAGGCGGAGGGAGAAGCAGGCTGCATGCACTGGGAGCCTGATGTGGGATTCGATCCCAGGTCTCCAGGATCGCGCCCTGGGCCAAAGGCAGGCGCCAAACCGCTGCGCCACCCAGGGATCCCCAACTACCACACTTTAAATGTAAGGTTGGTAATTTCTCAGTATGTTCAATTACACAGTCAGTGATAAAATTTCTCCATTTGTTGCATAAATGAACATTACAGTTGCCTTGTTCAAAATAATCAAGGTCCACACACTGCACTTGCTTGGTATATTACTTAGATATTTAATCTGTAACCATTTCCTCTTTATTTTTTTGAAAGGTAATTTGTTGTGTTCTAGAATTTTTCACCTTCTAGATTTTTATGGTTTCATCTCAATAATGTTTCTTATTGTGCTTATTGTGAAAGTGGTTCATGTATATTTTATTGCTCTATGTTAGAAGATAGATAATGTCTGGTTGTCTGGGTATCTTTTGCTAAAATTAGCCATCAGGTTTTTATATTATCAGTTCAATCTCTCCATTTTAGACTCCTCATAAGGTTTTCCCCTTATGGTTTTATAAGCCATTATTATTTTTAAATATTTATTTATTTATTTATTTATTTATTTATTTATTTATTTGAGAGTTAGAGATAGTGCATGAGGAGGAGGAGAAGGAAAAAGAGGGAGTTCAAGCATACTACTTAAACATGGAGCTCAACTCGGGATTTGATCTCATGACCCTGAGATCATGACCTGAGCTGAAATCAGAAATCAGAAGCTTGACCAGCTGGGCCACCCAGGTGCCCCGTATAAGCCATCATTATTACCTGGCTCCATTATTTCAATAGGAAATGCAAAATACTGGCTTTCAAATATATCACTTCTCATTCATTTATTAGCTGATATTTTTCTCTAAAGAATAACTTTTTTTTTGAACAACTATTTGATTACCCTAAGGTGTCATTCAGACAAAGAATAAATATTTGACTTTCCCTTTTGGGATTTTTAAAAGATAATGTAATTATAAAATATTTGTTACAATTGATGAAAATATACTAGAAAACTATACTAGCTTAAAGTAAATACCAGAGAGAAGACTATGAAAGATTTCTTGATGTCTTTTATTTTTTTATTTTTATGGACTTACTATCTCATTAGCTAGCCTCCCAATATATAGCCATGCTCCTCTCACCCTTCCCCTTCCTTGATGTTAGCACCTGACTGTCACTCTTACTAGGGATATGTTGGTGAACCAAATCCGTGTCCTCCATCAGCTTTCAAGAAAAGCGTGGCTACACGTATTCTCTAAGTTAAATATTTAAGACTTTATTAATGTGGGACAAAATGGATATTGAACAGTGTGAAGCTTGGGGAAAAATGCAAATCACTCATACAATCACAGTGACAGGATTCAGATTATGTTTATATCTGATACATTTAAATGGTGGCTGCCTTTCCAACCTGCCAAATTTCTAGCTTTTTATTCTGAATTGTGGTTTATCTCTATTGTCTGAAAAAAAAAAAACATTGAAGGATTATCAGCTTATCACTGTTACAGAGATGACCTGTCCACTAAACATAATTCATGCCCATCACCAAAATCGCTCTTAATGTTTCTGTGATCTAAATATTTCATGTTGTTTACATTTGTTTGCTCTGCTTCCACAGAGTACTCCCTAGTCAGCTGTGCTTGCATAAAATCAGCACATTTTCATCTCTGCCTCATAGACAGTGGCAGCAGACTGATGTTTGTGAGGGAAAAGAACTCTAACAGAGTAAAAATCTGTTGGAAAAAAATCAATAGTTTGTTTTCTGTTTGGGAAAAAATAGGGTTATGGATTTTTTTCCCCAGTAACACACAATATTGATGGGTTCCATTAAAGCCCATGAGAAATTTGATTTTTAATGGAGTTGTTCTTTCACATATGCTGAGCAGATTGATTTAGGAAGTTGTTATTCACACCAACTCAGGGCAAGTGTGGGAATGCAAACAAGGGATATGCTAAAGCTAAGAGAACTTTTTCAAACCCACGTGCAAAGGATATAGTATCACTATATTCCAGTACGCTTAAATATGTGAAGATATATTTAAAATAGTTTTGTTTAAAAGAGAATGTCTTTTTTTGTGTGCTTTATTTGAGCTGATAGGATAGTAAAATGCCACGATATAATTCATATCTTTTTGTAAAAATGGCTTTGAACATTCCAGGAGTTTCAGTGTGCCCCAGACCCCAGAAACACTGAGAATAGCATCCAATCCCTGGATATCGCCTGCTCACATCTTAGTAATGACCACTTTAGGCCTAAAACATATAATTAAGCTCGAGTACTGAGCATCTCAATGAAGGATATTGCTAAGTAACCAGTCTGCAACCTACTTAATTAGCATAAACAAAAAAAGCACCACTTAGACCCACAGTCCTGGGGCACCAGTGGGTCCCTTTTCATTTGAAGCACTTCATGAGCAATTTTGAAAAGAAGAAGAGATAATGAAGATGATTACCCTGTTGCCCTGTTAGCCACACTTTCTAGTCTTCATGCTAAGTTAGGACTGGAATGAACAAGAAATTTAGAGGATCACATTATCCTTCTTTCATATGAATTCTGAAAGTCATGAATTGTTAAGTAGATTTATTCAAGATATAATAAGCATACTGTGGGGGCCTAATCATTAGAAGTCATTTCTCAGTTCCTACTTGAGCTTCCTGGGGTCCTTGAAACTCACAGTAACACTCAGGGTAAAGGGGGCCCCTGATTTGAGTCAATAAGCAAAGTTTTCCAAAATTTCCTGAAAGAGAATTTTTTGCAAAATAGATTACAGTTAACATGAATTCAATAATTTAACAGTAGCTCTTAATACCTACTAAGTGACCTTCATAAAGGGTGCACGCAGCAGGTGCTTGTCCTCATGAGGTTTACATTCTTGTTGGAACTGGACAGAAAATAATCAGTGTCTTGTGATAAGAAGAATGAATTGGTGGCATGACAGAGAATGATAGGCTTGGAAGAAGTGTTGTTTTTTTTTTTTAAGGGTTTTTAAAATTAAAAAAAAAAAACTTTAAAAGACTTTATTTATTTATTTGAGAGAGAGAGAGCACCAGGGGGTAGGAGTGGTTCAAGGGAGAGAAGCAGACTCCCCACTCAGCAGGGAGCCTGATGTAGGGATGTAGGGCTCAATCCTAGGACCCTGAGATCATGACCTGAGCCAAAGGCAGGCACTTGCCAAACTGTGGAAGGAGCCTCGGTGTCCATCGAAAGATGAATGGATAAAGAAGATGTGGTCTATGTATACAATGGAATATTACTCAGCCATTAGAAATGACAAATACCCACCATTTGCTTCAACGTGGATGGAACTGGAGGGTATTATGCTGAGTGAAGTAAGTCAACTGGAGAAGGACAAACAGTGTATGTTCTCATTCATTTGGGGAATATAAATAATAGTGAAAGGGAATATAAGTGAAGGGAGAAGAATATCAGAAAGGGAGACAGAACATAAAGACTCCTAACTCTGGGAAACGAACTAGGGGTGGTGGAGGGGGAGGAGGGCGAGGGGTGGGGGTGAATGGGTGACGGGCACTGAGAGGGGCACTTGAGGGGATGAGCACTGGGTGTTATTCTGTATGTTGGTAAATTGAACACCAATAAAAAATAAATTTATTAAAAAAAAAGGCAGACACTTAACTGACTGAGCCACCTAGGTGCCCTTATTATGGATTTTTTTTTTTAAATTTTTATTTATTTATGATAGTCACAGAGAGAGAGAGAGAGGCAGAGACACAGGCAGAGGGAGAAGCAGGCTCCATGCACCGGGAGCCCGACGTGGGATTCGATCCCGGGTCTCCAGGATCGCGCCCTGGGCCAAAGGCAGGCGCCAAACCGCTGCGCCACCCAGGGATCCCTATTATGGATTTTTAAACAGGGAATTGAAGCAGTCGGTTTTACTCATTTTCAAGAATCATTTTAGCCTTTGAGTAGAGAAATAATTTTAGGAGAATAAGCAGAAACTAGGAAGACTAGTTAAGAGGGTATTGCAATCATTTCAGCAGGAGATATGGTGCCTTAGACTGGGTGATTTCAAGGATGCTAGAGAAGAGGGAAAAAGAGGGACCTTGCCTGTATGCTAAATGCAACAGGATTAGCTGATCTAGGAAAAGGAAGGAATTAAAATGATTGTTAGGCTTCTAGCATAGACAACTTGGTACATGATGGCACTACCCATGCAATAAAAATACCCAAAGGGAGGTTAGTAATTTAAAACAGAAATTTGGAAGCAATTAACCTTTACATTTTTAGTGCTGTACTTTGTCCCTGGTTCTCACATGGAATCCTTTCTAAAGCAGAAATTGATTCATTCATTCATACTTATTGAGTACCTACAATGCTTTGTGCCTCAATAGACCCTGGGGATCCAGCCCCTCCTTCGTGGAGGAAGTGGACATTAGACAAATAGCCACACTAATAAAACCATAATTGTAAGCTGAAATACGTGTCCTGAAGGAACAGAGCATGGTTTTCTGGGAGTCTGTAAGAAATAAACCTGCCAGATGTAGGGGTAAAGTGGGCATGTTGGAATGTCTTCCCTGAGGAAGTATCTTTTGAGCTCAGTTCTAAAAGGTAAGTTCTTAAGTAGAATAAAGTGTGTAGTATAGTGTAGGTGCATGGGCATCCATGTGTGTATATGTAAGAGAGACAGAGACAGAAAAAAGAATGTGAGTAGGATGGGTAGGACTGGAATATTCCAGGTAGAGGGACCAGAATCTCCTAAGACCCTTTGGCCTAAAGGAAGTATGACTTCCAGAAATTAAAACCTAGGTCTGTGAAATGCAGAGAGTAAGAGAAAAGTACAGGAGGAACCTCATGAGAAGTAGAAATTAACTCATTTTGAGCTTTGTAAGGACAGTAATAGATATTTAGGATTCATCAAGCCCCCAACATGTAAAAGATGACCCAGGTCACTGGGTGGAAAATGAATTGGAATGTGGTTGGGAGATCAGTGAGGACACAGTGGAAGGCCTTGGGCAGAGGATGAAGATGGAGGAGACAAGGGTGGGAGCAGATGAGAAGGGGAGGAGCCACTTTGAAAGGACCTGGGATGACACAAAGGTAGGGCTGGTGGCTTGGCAAAGCCACCGTTCGAAGTGATCCAGTCTTCATGTGAAATAAAAGGTATGAAGTTGCAGCTCACCAGTTCTTTAAACCTGGAAGGAGACCAGGTCTGGAGAAGGGAGACATCAGTATTTTTAAGACTTAGTGAATTCTAAGGTACATTTGAGACATTGAAACAAAATTTTGAAAATCTTTGGGTATGTATGCTCAGAGTGCAGATAAGAGCTCCTGGGTGCACCCATGTGGATAAGTAAAAATCGCAGCTTTGGGTGTGAATGGTAACATACAAACTGTCAAGAGAAAGGATGCTCAGACTCAGCCTCTGGGAGCTTTCACATTCATGGTTGAATGGGGGGGGGGGAATGTGTGATGGTGAGAAGGAAGGATGGACAGAGAAATAAGAAATGAGTAGCTGAAAAAAAAATGAGTAGCCAACTAGAAATCATGGAAAAAGGGATGAGAGTGTTTCAATTAAGGAAAAAGGGTAGCAGCATCAGATGCCCTTGAGAGGAAGTCAGGCAGGATGAGGACTGAAAAGTACATTAGAGTAGCAGCAAGTCAATGCCAGTTTTGATCGAAATGGATACCAGGTTGCAGTACAGTAATAATCCTGCTTCTCTGGTTGGTACTGAGCTAATTTCTAGAACCTTTGATGTTCCCTATGTTCTGAGCCTAGAAGTTCCAAGACAGACAAATCATACAAGGCAAAAAACTTTGGATCTTATAGTGGAAGACTTGAATTCAAGTTCTGGTGTTTTATTTATCAACTGTGTGATCTTGCACAAGTAATTCTCTCTTCTAGCCTCAATAATGAATGTAGTTCTGTAGGAATTAGGATAAAAACTGCTTCATAAAGTTATTACAAAAATAGAGGAGGTATCTCAGTGTTTGGTTCATGCAAAGAACATAATCGATTGAAGATATAGAGATGCACATTTTTCCAAATTCTCTAAAAAACACATTAATACTCTTTTAATCATAGAAAAACCAGAATTATAAGGTTATTTTTAGGAAGGAAATGTATAACAAAATATACATGTGACATATACAACTGTCTGCTTGGTAAGAAACATTTCCTGGCCAAGTGCCCATCCAGGTTTTAAATTGCTTGCCTATAGATGTTACACATTTAAAAATGATAAGATTAAGAACCATTTTATGTGATGTGGTTATCTCGAGGCTCTTCTGGAATTTTGTAACTCTAATGCACATTGAAGCTTTGATTCATTCTCCTGCTTGAATATTCTTATATGACCATGAAAATCAACAGTGTCAATTTGAATTTCCTCTTTTTCTTTTGAATTTACTTGAAAGTCAGACATAATTTATGAAGAAACTGAAGACTACCTTTGTCACCACTGATATTTCTCAGACAGTGAGGGACCTTTATATAATGAAATTTTATGTTTATACAAAGGATGTGATAGATCTTAGGATAAATATGGAAAAGGTGCAAACCTCACAAGGACCACAGAGAAAATTAATGATGTATAAATCCAATATATAAAATCCAGTATATAAATAATAAATATAAAATCCAATACATAAAACTCCAAATAATTTGCTTTACCCAGGGTCGGGGAGCATAGAAAGAATATTCTGGACTGAGATTGGATTGGGTGTCCAGATCCTGTCCTCCTACTAATGAGCTATGAGACCCAGACTCACTGCTCCAGTTCTATAGTTCTATTTGCTGGGGGGGGGGGGGGGGGGGGAGGAAGATAAATAAGATAAAGTAAAAATAAAAAATAAAAGGGGCTTAACCAGTGTTCATTTTGTCTGTAAAATTCACCAACTCTATGATTCTGTACAAAACCTAGAAATCTCTTTAAGGCTCTTTAAGGAAGACTCAAGTGTGTTTTAATGTTTGTTTACAGATTATTAACTGTCTGACATAGAACTGGAAGTTGCGAGTTAGCGATCAGGGAAAATTAAAACTCTTTTTGTTTGCAGTCAATTCCAACAGAAAATGAATCCAGACTGAAAATAAAGCATATCTGAAATTACCAAGTAAGTCAATGGGGAAGTAATGGTAATAAAGAGACAACTAAATATCTTGTTGCTCTTTTTATAGACACTTAACCAAGAGCTTGAAAACAGGCATTGCTCTGGAGAGAGTTTAATGATTTCTTTTGCTTTAGTTTATTGAATTTAGCTTAATGTTATGTTCTACCAAATTACTCTTATCGCAGAAAACTTAGGTTAAAATGTTATTAAAATATAAACCCATTTTATATTAATAAACTTTTAGTATAAATTGGAAAAGCAAATCATTAAAGGATCTCTTAATGACTTAAAAAAGCAACCACATGTCACAATTTTCTTTTTCCTTCTTTCTTTGTTTCTTTCTTTCTTCTATATAGTTTGTATTTGTGTATTGTAGGCAGCAACATTACACTTTCTTTTCCTCTCTCTTCCAGTGCCCAAAGCAGATCTAGAAACATTGTGGTTGAATAACAATTGATTTTATTTATTTTTTTAAGAAGATTTTGTTTATTTGAGAGAGAGGACAGGAGCAGAAGCAGAGGAGAATCAGGCTCCCTGCTGAGCAGAGAGCCCTATGAAAGGCTGGATCCCAGAACTCTGGGATCCTGACCTGAGCCAAAGGCAGAGGCTTAACCAATTGAGCCACTGAGGTGCCCCTTTATTGCTTTTAGAGGGGAAGACCATCTTTGTATGCAAAGGAATGTGAAGAAGACGTTAATAGATGTTTTCGTCTTTCCCCTAGACCTCTTTTATTCTCAGAGGTAACTATCAGTTGGAAGTGAGTCTTTTCAGACCTTTTGCTATAGATTTTTTTTTAGCTCAGTACTGTGTATCAAACTTATCCAGTAAGATTTACCTTATTCTGTTTATACTATTCCCCACTATCCTTAAACCGTAGTTGTTTTAACCTCACTTTTCGGTAAGATCTGTGTTTGAAAATGACCTTAAGTTTAGATAAAAAGTTAGTAACCTTGTTTTGCTTCAGAATTCTAGTTTGTAATAGAGCTACCCTGTGACCCAGCAATTGTACTGCTGGGGATTTAACCCCAAAGATACAGATGCAGTGAAACTCTGGGACACCTGCACCTCAATATTTATAGCAGGATTGTCCACAATAGCCAAACTGTGGAGGAAGCCTTGGTGTCCATCAAAAGATGAATGGATAAAGGAGATGTGGTCTATATATGCAATGGAATATTAATCAGCCATTAGAAATGACGAATACCCACCATTTGCTTCAATGTGAATGGAACTGGAGGGTATTATGCGGAGTGAAGTAAGTCAATCAGAGAAGGACAAACAGTACATGGTTTCATTCATTTGGGGAATATAAAAAATGATGAAAGGGAATAAAGGGGAAAGGAGAGAAAATGAGTGGGAAATATCAGTGAGGGTGACAAAACATGAGAGACTCCTACCTCTGGGAAATGAATGAGGGGTAGTGGAAGGGGAAGTGGGCTGGGGGATGGGGTGACTGGGTGACAGGCACTGAGGGGGGCACTTGACGGGATGAGCACTGGGTGTTATGCTATATATTGGCAAATTGAACTCCCAATTTAAAAATATACCCAAAAAAAAGAAAAGAAAAAAGTAATAAAAGCTATGAACCTTCAAAAAAAAGAATTCTAGTTTGTATATGTTTATGTATATTAATATTACATTCATTTTTATATTAGTATTTTGGATCCAGTAATGCAAATATGTGGATGGGAGTGAGTAAATAATGCAGAATGTTGCACAGAGGCTGCTGTGGACCTCCAAATATTTTGTTCTTTTTAAAAACAAGTAGTAAAGAGAACTTTAATTGTGAAGAGAATCTGAGGCTAAATTATACATGCTGGCAAATGGAAATTACTTTTTGGACTGTTCTAGTTATTGGTATTATAATGCATGAGTATTCAAACTTTTCTTCTAAAGAACCCCTCATGGCAAAGGAAAGCAATAGGGGACCCCATGAGGCTCAAACTTAGCCTCAAGCAGTCTGCCAACAAGCAGGAAATTTCTTTGAAGTCTGGTATTTTATCTTAAATATTCATGCAAAGTCTTAGTTTAATAAAAAAAAAAAAAGAGGTATTTTAAATTACATAATATCTAGTAAATTTGACACTGCTGGAAGATGCAGCATGTTTATCCTGTGGCTTTGAATACCCGCTCCCATGCTGCTACATGCCCTTGGAGTCCTTGAGCCCTAGTTAGGCACAGACACCACATACTCTCTTAGAAGGTGCTCAGATGAGAAGTACCTGGGAAAATCACTAATACCTAGTCTTTTCAAATAGAATGTCCTTATAATGCATTAAAACCCTATTTTCCCACATCCCTTTGTCAAGGATTTATTCTTGGAAAGTAGCAGAAACCCACACGACTGACTTTGTTATCTCACAGTATTGATGTCAGAGAGTAGAGTTGGATCAGGAAAGGGTACAGAATCATGACTTAGGTTCTGTGCCTTTCTGAGCCTGACTCCTTGTCTTTCCTCTGAGCATACAGCACATACTTTGCTGGCTATCACCTAGTATGTGAGACCTCCCCACACCTTCTATAGTAACGTGCCCTCTATTCAAATAACAAGAGAAACAAACTAGCATTTTTCTTTTTTCTTTTTCTTTTTTTAAAGATTTTATTTATTCATGAAAGACACAGAGAGAGCCAGAGACATAGAAAGAAGCAGGCTCCTTGTGGGGAGAGCCTGATGCAGGACTTGATCCCAGGACCCCAGGATCATGACCTGAGCCAAAGGCAGACACTCAATGACTGAGCTGTCCAGATGCCCCTAAACTAGCATTTTTCAATCCCAGTTTTACATACTCAAGAAAGACATTTTGTGTCCAAATCTGTCCCCTGTTATGGGGATCCTTGAATGGGGGGTGAAATTTCAAACAAAAGAATTGCATAAATGAGAAAGGTATTTTCAGCATATTTCCACTCTCTTATATTTGACTCCATTGCCTCCTATTGTTGTAGAACTTCCCACCATCCACATTACTTAGTTTGAACCCCTAAAGTATCTAATGCTTAGTAAATTCATTGAAAACATGTCTGGCCTGTGTTATATGATTCAGGTTGCTCAGGTCACAGAAACGGCATTTAGTCAGCTACCCTTGGTTAAAAAAGAAAAAACGGCATAACCCACCTGTCCTCTAGCTGAAAGTTAGGTTCACTATGGGGTTCTGAATGCACTTCTGCAATAATTATGATTTATACTTGGACAACTTGCTCAAGAGCAGACTTATCAATGTTTTCCCTAACTCCAAAAGAACCTACCCTTTCTTCAAATGGTTAAACTATAAAAAGCAAGATCAATGAGTCATTCTGCAAGTAAAATAATAAGAGCCGTCTTACTAAACTCTTCTTTGATTTTCAAGGAATTGTTTCTAAATATATTCGAGAGGGGAGAGGTCTGTGTAAACTATCCTGTTATCTGCAAGTCATATAAGTTTACATTCTTTTCATTCTTTTTTTAATCTTGAGTTTATTATAATGGCTGAGAACCCAATATCACTATTGAGTAATACACTGATGTTTGGGGTGTGTGCCTCATTCCTGATTTTAAAGGCAAGGTGTCAAACATTTAACTATTGATGGCAATGTTTGTTCTAATTACTTTTTTAATAGATGCTGTTTATCAGGTTAAGGAATTTTCCTTTTTTTTAAGATTTTATTTATTTATTCATGAGAGACAGAGAGAGAGAGAGAGAGAGAGGGGCAGAGACACAGGCAGAGGGAGAAGCAGGCTCCACGGAGGGAGCCTGATGTAGGACTCAATCCCGGGACTCCAGGATCACACCCTGGGCCGAAGGCAGATGGACGCTTAACTGCTGAGCCACCCAGGTGTCCCAGGAACTTTTCCTAATTAGAAACAACAGAAATGGGGATCCCTGGGTGGCGCAGCGGTTTGGCGCCTGCCTTTGGCCCAGGGCGCGATCCTGGAGACCCAGGATCGAATCCCACATCAGGCTCCCGGTGCATGGAGCCTGCTTCTCCCTCCGCCTGTGTCTCTGCCTCTCTCTCTCTCTCTGTGACTATCATAAATAAATAAAAAATTTAAAAAAAAATTAAAAAAAAAAAAAAGAAACAACAGAAATTATTATTTTTTTGTTTCTTTCCCCTAAATATGTGTTAAATTCTGTCATTTTTTGGTATCAGCTTAGATAAATATAGGAGTTCTTTTCTTTTAATCTGATATTGTTTTACAAAGCATTTGTGAATTTTCTCTTATTGAGCTATTCCTGCACAGTTGGGAGAAAACCAGTTTTTGTGTGGTTATTATATTGTACTGATGGGTTCATTATAGTAAGCTATTTCAAAAGAATTTAAAATATGTATTAATTAGTATAAAGAACGTCTAATGTTGCTTATAATATTTTTCTATTTGGTGTCAGTCTCACACTGATTGTTTCTCCTTTTCTGTTCATTGGAAACATATGTGTGAAATTTGGATCTGGTTCCTGATATTTCAATAGCATTCATCTGTGAAATCACTGATTGTGTTTGTTTTCAGGAAGTAGAAGTGGGATATTAAATTGCAATGAATTATTTTTCTAGACATTTCATTTAGGTTTTCAAAATTATTGATCAGTTATGGGTGGACTCTCTTTACCTTCACAACTCTGGTTTTTCTGTTGTTATATCATTTTCATCCATAATGGTTTTTATTTATGTTTTCTCTTTCCTTGGCCCTTTTCCAGTCCCACCTCCTCAGGACACTATGGTTTCTATCATCATAGATCAGTTTTTCTTGTATTTGAATTTTCTACAAATGGAACCATACAGTATATGCTCATTTATGTCTTCTCTCACTTAACCTGATGTCTTGGACAAAAACACGGATTTGTTGCTGCTATCATTTGTTTTTTTTTTTTTTTCTTAAATATCTAGTATCATTCTATTTTATAGGTATATGAGGCATTGTTTATCTTCTCTTTTGTTTATCTTCTATTGATGGATATTTAGGTTGTTTTTAGTTCTGAGCAATTTTGAAGGAGGTTGCTATAAACTTCTTTTATAGCATTTTGGTAGACATACCTTTTCATTTCTTTTGTTTAAATATCTAGGAGTGAAATGACTGGGTCAGAGGGTAGATATATCCTTAAATTTTTAACAGTGGTTCTCAGGATTTTGTCCACAGATTCCTGGGGAGCATAAGACTATTGCAGGGGTTTCACAAGGTCAAAGCATTTTTGTGATAATAATAACATGGTATTTACCTTTTTTATTGAGTTGACATTTACAATAAGGATGCAGAAAAGCAGTATTGGGTAAAAATGAATGAAGCCTTAGTCACAGTATTATTATACTGTTCTCTACCAAACATTCAGTACAACAGTTTCAATTAAGATAGGCCTTGATGAATCAGTAAAAATTATTAATTTTATTAAATCTCTACTTTAGTGTATTCATCTTTTTAATAATTTGTATGATGGAATGGGTATTACAAAAAGGCACTTCTGCATACTGAAGTAGGCCAGTTTGCTCAAGGAAACATAGTTGTACAATTATGTGAGTTACAAGCTGAACTAGCTGCTTTTTTCATGGAGCATCATTTGTTATTGACACACAAACTGATTGTTCAGTCTTGTATACTCTGCAGACATTTTTGTGTAAATTAACTAAATACACCTATCACTTTAAGGAAAATTACTAAGTTTGTTGTTAGCGATGAAATTTGAAGTTTCAAGCAAAAATTGGAATTAGAAAATTAGAATTTCAAAAAACATGTATTAGTCACAATGAGCTTAACAACCTCTCAGGATTATGCTCTTTTCTGATGAAATTGGGGGTAATATTAACAAATGTAATATCAAAAGATAGTATAATGAAATGAGTCAACATTTGGAAGATCCATATAGTTCGGAAGACTGGTGTTTTCCAAATGGTCCCTGCCTGGTGTTAGAAAATCATGCATGAGATAAAGATGAATCTATAGTACCAGATAGAGGGATGGATTTTAATGTAACTGAGTACAAAGAGTTTATTGATGTGATTTGATTCTACTTCTGAAAATCTACAACTGGATGTTGGTTTAGTAACAACAAAATACCCATAATTATATGAAAAGGGTTATTAAAATGGTCCTTTCTTTTCCAACTGACTTTCTGCGTAAGGCACAATTTCCTTCATATACTTCAACTTAAATAATATTAAGAGAATGGAGAGAAAGATAAAAGAATCCAGCTCTACTCATAAGCCAGATTTTAAGAGATTTATAATAATGTAAAACTTTTACTTTTTGTTTTGACAAATACTGTCATTTATCATTAAAGATATTACATATATTGTCATGTTTAAGTGCATTACTAAGGAGATATTTAAAAATTTTATCTGTTATAATTTCTAATATGGTAACTCTTGATTTATAAGTAATATATAAACAAGGCTCTTTGAGCTTATTAATAACTAAGAAAGTAAAGGGATCCTGACTAAAAATTTTGAGAACCAACGTTTTATAAGAAACTACCCAACTAGTCTTCAGTGTGATTATACCATTTTCTATTCTTACTGGCAGTTTCTGTTTTCGTTCTTTGTATGTTCCTCCAACATTTGTTATTTTTCTTTAAAAAAGAAATTCTGGTAGTGTGAAGTCTTAATTTAGTTTCAGTTTGTTTTTGTCTGATTGCTAATGACGGTGAGCATCTTTTCACAACTAATAGCCATTCCTGTATCTTTTATACTTTGTATATTCAAAATTTTGCCTATTGTTTTATTGGATTAGTCATTTTACTGTTTTGTACAGCTTTATATCTATTCAGGACATAAATTTTTCTTTAGATTTATCCTATAAATGTGTTTTTTTCCTATTCTATATTTTATTCGTTTTCTTAATGATCTCTTTTGAGGAGCAATATTTTTAAATTTGATTAAGTCTAATGTGTCATTTTTTAAAATGGTTTCTCTTTGTCTACTGAAAATGTATTGTTTATTTTCTCTAAAAGCTTTCTGGTTCTGGATTTATTGAATTAACTTTTTATGTATGGAGCAAGATAAGGGACAATGATGCATTTTTTTTTTAATATGGCTATCCAAGTTTTCTAGCAATAGATAAACTTTTCTTACTGAATTGATGGCAATTTCTGTTGCTTAAGTCTGTTCTTTATTTTTGTATGCAGCTATTTTATATTAATACCACATGATCTTGTGTATTATGGCCTTTTAACAAGTTTTGAAATCAGCCTAAGTCCTCTCAATTTATTCCTTTTTAAAGACTGTTTGGTTATCCAATACTATTTGCATTTGTAAAATAATTTTTGAATAGTTTTATTTAGTTTACCAGATAGCCTTCAGGGATTTTGATAAAGATAGCATTGAATCTATATTCCAACTTAAGGAGAGTGACACCTTAAATACTGAGTGTTGCAAATGATGAACTTTTATTTTCATAGCCATTTTTAGGTCTTTTTGCTTTTATTCAGCAGTATTTTATAAATTTCAGTGTTAACTTCTTGTATATATTTTGCTAGTTTATCCCAAGGCCTTTGATTATTTTGGTGTTATTGTAAATATTTTAGTTTGATTTCCAAATGCTCATTGTTGGTAAATATTGATATTCTAAGCTATGAGAATGATAAATTTGCTTATTAGTTGAAGTAGATTGTAAATTCTTTTTGGATAGTTTTATAATCATATTATCAGTAAAGAACCAACAGTTCAACTGCTTTTTTAAAAAAATATTTTATTTACTTATTCATGAGAGACACAGAGACACAGGCAGAGGGAGTGTGGGACTCGATCTCGGGACTCCAGGATTATGCCATGGGCGGAAGGCAGGCACTAAACCGCTGAGCCACCCAGGGATCCCCCACTTTTTTAAACTTTTTAAAAATTTCTTTTACTTGCCTTATTCCATGATCTAGAAGTGCCAGTAATATTTTAAATAGAGAACAAAATATGAAATATAAGCTACAAAATGCTGTTCTCATGAAATGCTTTGTACTATGTTTTTTTGACCTTTTAAAATGGTATGAAGATATTAAAATATTCTAATCCAAAAAAATAAAAAATAAAATAAAATAAAATATTCTAATCCTATTCAACACCTAGCTCTGTTACTATGTGTACACACTTCAATAAGTCAAAGTCTTTATTAATCTTGATTTTCTCATAAATACAATATCAGATCTTACTTGATTGTGTAGAGCTAAGTTAGTAACAGGTGACTTGACACTTGGTTAATCACCTATTAAGTGATAGTTTCTTCAATAAATGTAACTCTATCTTGTTTCATATTAAGTCTTCGTGGTTTTGCCATTGTGGAAACCTCACCATTCTTCCTATTCCAAGGCTTCTCTTAAGATCCCTTAAACTAGAAGCCTGGTTTTCTTTTTGGCCATAAAATGTTTTAAAATTGTTTCTTTATTCTGAAGCCTTCAATCTTACCCTAAATATCTGAAGATAGTTATAAATTATCACCAACAGAAAGGTAAAAAAAAAAAAACCTCACTTGGCAGAAGGATTGGCCTCTGTACCTAATATATCTCCATCCAGAGGCATAGCTCTAGCTTCCCTTTGTGGGCACATAGAGAGGCACCCTACACCATGATGCTGGATACTCTGATGCTCCTGTCCCCTCTGCCTTTGCTAGCCCCAACCAAGGCCAGATCCAGAGACCATACTTGACATAAACCTCTGGAAGAATGTAACTATATCTTCATAAAGTTGTAGGTATCCCAATATAGTCTCCATCAAGTAAATTGATAAAACCTAATGCATATGATAAAATTTAATTCTGCCAAATTTGACCAAGGCAAATTTAAAAGTTCACATTAGAGTTGGATCTTTTAACCTGTCTTTTCCATATTTTTACTTAGGAATTATTGAAATTCGGGATCCCTGGGTGGCGCAGCGGTTTGGCGCCTGCCTTTGGCCCAGGGCACGATTCTGGAGACCCGGGATCGAATCCCACGTTGGGCTCCTGGTGCATGGAGCCTGCTTCTCCCTCTGCCTGTGTTTCTGCCTCTCTCTATCTCTCTGTGACTATCATAAATAAATAAAAATTTAAAAAAAAAAGGAATTATTGAAATTCACAATCTTATTAAGAAAAATAAGTCAAGACAATAGTACTACTGAAGATCATCAAAAGATCGTACATTATAAGTTAGCTGGTAGTGTTACCGAACCTAAGTTTGGCTGCCATCGCTTTAAAGATCCGTTACACAAGAATTTTTGATTTGAAAGGAATTTGAGCTTTATTCAGGAGACCGGCAACTGGGGAGAAGGTAAACTCTTGTCCAAATGTCAACTCCCAGGTTTTGGTGTGGCCAGAAGCTTTAGAAGCAGTTTAGAAGCAGTTAATCAGCAAAGGGAGTGCAGTGGCCTGCAACATATTCTCGATCATGTGCAGACTAGATGTTGCCAGCTGAAACGTTCTATCAGTGCTCAAGAGGTGTGCAAAGGGGTCTGATTCTTGTCCTGTGATGTACGGGAAGACTTCTTTCTGCACAGGAGGGGCAGGTCTATAGATTTACAAAGGGAGGTCAGTTAAATCATTTGTGTGACCCGAAAAAGAAAAAAAAAACATATTGCTAAAAAACATTAGTGAGCTATTCAGAAAGCTGAGGGGGCTTCAAATAGACTCACTGGCTTCTGTGGCCTGGGGAAGTTCTGGTCCCTCTTTAAGGCCAGTGCTGTAAATATCAAAGAAAGTGAACTAGTTCTGCTACAGATCAAGGGACTTAGGTCAGCAAGTAAAGATCGTGTTCACTTGAAGCAGGTTAACCCTTGGTACCGGCTGGAGTACTGTTACTGTTGGTATCTTGAAGGTTGTCAAGTGCCAACCCTGAGAGTAGAAATCCTTCCTCCCCTATAAAGTTGAGAGATCTCTCTGTGGTCACCTAATTATTTGTGGAGGCCAGAATAGGATAAAGACTTCTCAAGCATACAATGTGTTGCTAAAAATAAGACTTGGTACCCTAGAGCCAGAGGGGCTGGGTTGAATCTCCAATGCTCCACTTAGTAGTTGTATAATGCAAAGATCACTACTCCCTGTCCCAAAGCCTCAGTGTTCTCATCTGTACAATAGGGACAGTGACAATACCTTCTAGAGTAGGGCTGTGGGAAGAACTAAGTCATTTTGTGGAGTGAAAGCACTTTATAAAGCCCCTGGAACTCAATAAATGTTAGTTATTGTTAGTTTGGATCCACAATCACCTAATGATGGGAAAGACCATGCTCCTTTCTCCACACTGCCTTTATCAAAGCAAAAACCAAAAGCACAAACAGAAAACACTGATGCTCCTTCTTCTTAATATCAGCCTAACACAGGCAATATTCAAATAAGTTAGATTTAAACATGCTGCCTCCATCATTGGCATTGATAAACTAGCTTAAGCTAAAATATGTCATTTCTCATGGAGGTACTTTATGGAAAGAAGGAGACCATTTCCACTCCTTTCAAGTGACTCCATACATGTAAACACCTACTCTAACTGGCATCCTTATGAAAAGTCTATGGCTAACAGCTTTTTGAGGAAGATATTTCTAGTTCCAGCATGTTATTAGAGAACATCAAGGGTAGGGAGGTTGTAGACTGCCAGAGAAAGCTCTCAGCACTTAGGCCTGAGATTCTGTGACCTTTTTGCGGTGGGAAAAGGATTGCCATGCTGCCATCCTGTCAGGGGAAGCCTTGGAGCTTATGGAGACAAAAGGGGGTTGGCCTAGACTTTTGTTTTGGTCTTACCAGATGCCAGGCAAATATCATAATCTGTTTGAGGCAGGACTCTCTTATCCTGGGATCTGTGGGCTGGCCTGGGCAGGGAGGAAGGGGTGTTTGAAAATTATATATAAATATGTGTGTGCATTTGTATTTCACTGGCATGGTAGGTACCTTTCATCAAATACTTGAAGTAGTCCCTGATTCCAGAGTATTAAAAAATACTATTTTGGAGTGTCCTTTAGCATAAAAATAAGAGACATGTATATATGTGAGTGTGACGTCAAGAACAGTCCTTGGAAGCTATTTTGGTAAATAGACCATGATCCATGGGGCATGTTCCAGAGAACATGATGGATTCCTGCTCTTCCCTTCCTCACAGTCTAAAGTTAGCTTGATTTTTGCAACAGTGGCTCAGGGAAATTCTGTAACAGGTGCAGTGGGTAAGCCAATGAGCTGCAATGTTTTCCAGATAGCTTATGCCCAGGCAAAACACCATCACTACATATGATTTATGGCAACTTTTGATTTGAATTTATGACTGAAAGAGAAAGGATGAGATCCAGGGTAAAAGTTTTGTTTTCCGTTTTTTAGCAAAAGCAAAATTCCACTTGTCTTGGCATTTGCCAGTCAAATCCAAAGATGAGCTTCCCATGTAATGGCACCCATAAGAAAAGCACAGGCACTTACCAGTTCCAAAGCTCAGGAAATACTCAGATCCTTGCTTTTTGCTAAAGACAGTATATTTCTGTTAGCAGTAGGATGCTTGCTTGCTTGTTTTTAACGTTCAAGAGTCAAGGGGGACTTAGTGCCATTTGCCTTTTAGATTGGGGAAAAGTAAACTGGAAACCAGAGCCTATTTTTGTAAGTAAAACTTTGTTTTTGTTTTAAACACAGCTATATCCATTTATTTGTTGTCTCTGGCTACTTTTGAGCATGATAATGGTGATGTTAATCGTTGCAAAGAGATGATAGAGCCCACAAAGCCAAAAAATTTAGTGTGGGGCCCTTTGAAGAAAAATAGTTTGCTGGCCCCTGCTTTAGAGAGTGAAAGATTGTCCTAGAGAACTTGAACATTATCTTTCCTTAAACCTTTTGAGGATGAGTTTCTCCAGTTTCTCCATTTGCAAGATTGGCAAAAATGGGGCCATTGAGAAGGGTATCGGGGTGGGGGCAGCTAGCGAAGACAGGAGGACACAGGGTCATTTATTAGTTGCCCATATACATTGTTCAGAATGACAAGTCCTAAAGTCCTCTTCTTATCATAGCTTTCCCTTAACCTGCAAGAAGCAAATGTAAAATAATTGCTGTGCTTGTTATATATATTTATAGTAAGTCTTTCCTCACATATAGAAGAAAGAAAAAAATCAACAACAGGCTGATTTGAACTCATTTTTCTTGCAAGTCAGTAGGGAGCACTGCCAAGATGAGCGGTGAGAGAGAGCTTTTGACAACATGGGAATCTCCCTCCCAGCACATGGTCAGCTCTCAGATGCCTGTGACTTCTCACACTTTGGATCAATAAAGCAGTCTTCCTCCAACATAACTTATTAATCGGGCTCTGGTGTAACTCTGTGATGGGATCTTTCCATTTTACTGCCTGAGCTAAATTTATTTCTCCTCTGACCTTTCAAAGGGTCTAATCATCTAGAAGAAAATAATTTTTAGCACCCTTTCTACCATGGGAGAGGCGTCGTCTTGGTTATTTGCTACACAGGACACTTTGAAAATTTGGCTTTGGAATTTTTAGAAGTGGGAAAGTGTTCACTGCTAGCAAATGGAGGTGAGTCACTTGGGGGTTATCACAGGATCCCAGAAGAGTGAGAAAAATTGATAAAAAAACATTTTTTAAAAGTTCCTATAGCTAAAATTAGTAGCCTGAGAGCTGCTGCTGCATTTGTAAGGTTGTCATGTTCTTGTTGGGAGCATAGGTAAATGAGGACACCCAATTCTGTCCTCAGGAAGGATTGAATGTAATTTCAAGGCTCCATACAATGTAGGCCAATCCGGTCATGTGGGAGCCCCCTCAGCATCTCCAGGGGGCTGACTCCATTGGCCTGGGTGGGGTTGCTGCTGGAGGCCTGTCTTGAGTGAGATTCAAAGCCTGACTTGAGCAGTGGGCCCATAGCAGGAGAGGGAGACTTGTTACCTGGGCCAGGCTCAGGCCCACGGGGAGGGAAGGAGCTCTCAGCTCAGGCACAAAATTTCAGAAGATGCCAAAAACCTCAGCTACTCAAATAAATTCTATTTTAATGCCATATTTTAAAAATAATTTTTAGGGTGCCCCAAACACTTTCTCTTTCTCTCTCTCTCTCTGTCAAATATTTGTAAAGAGACTAAGCAATGTGGGACATTTTATGCAGTCATGTTCTATAATTATAGAGCTCTCATTAGCTTTTTATACCTGGTTCAAAACACGAGAGGCTGTATTGATAAGTATGTATAGGAACACACAGTTTTCCTTTGCCTCAGACTCCACTATGGCCACAGAACTCTGCATGATGCTGTCAGAACAAACCAGTTCTACTCTGAATTGGGCAAGCACAAGCACTAGATCAAGAAGAACAGTCAGATAATCCTTTATTCTGGATTCCAGTGCCCTAGGAACATGAACAGAGATCACAGTGGCTAAGATACTCAGCATGGCTTCTGTGCCATTTAGCTCCACCATGCTTTTGTTTTAACAGACATGGAGAATTGGCGAGCCAAGAGATTTCCCTCATCATAGACATGTTCCTCTTCTTTTCCTGTAGCTCTGTGACCCCACACTCTATAAAGCACTACAGGCTCAAATACCTATTGAGTTAGAGCAAGTTTTGAAAATGGGAGAAGTAAGTTGGAGGAGGAGTGTATTGTGGGATGGGGTGTGCCTGCTACTCAGGTTCAATGAAGTTTTAGTGGACCCAAAGGGGCCTGGTGTTCTGGACTTGCTAATTCTTGAGGTAAAGAAATGTCCTGACTGTAAAATGTTGACAACTGAAACAAAAAAATAACTCAAGCTGAGTAAAACATATGTGAGGGCAGATTTGACATCTTGTCTTCACCTTGTGTTCCCTCAGCTCTTCCTCCCCTGATGAAGCAAGGATGGGGAAGGGATATGGGTCAGCTTTCTGTCCTGAGGGTGCAGAAAACTTAGAGAGGATGAGCTAAAACAACGCTCTTTTCCTCATCTCTTTACAATGTCTATTTTAAAAGTTTATAGTGCACAAGGTATTAGTACAGGGTACATGTGTACAACTTAAAATAAATACCTGTGTGTTGGATATACATGCTTAAGACCCTTGAATTGGAGTGGTGTACATAAAGCCATTGCTGAGGGGACAAAAGTGAATGAGACAAGAGCTTCACATTACCTCCACCTACCTGCTGCTAGCATGCCTCCTGCACATTATGATGCTTTGAAGAGTGTTTCCTCTGCTTTATTGGGTGGCATTACCAAAGGTTCCACTTCGTTGCACTAGCTTCGGTATGCATGGTACCAAGTTCCAGAATGGAAAGGAGATGAGGCTGGGGGTGACAAAGCAGTCTGTCCTAGCCAGCATGCTTGCCATTCCTTTTGAGAAATGAAAATAAGTTTGAGCCATCCCTGCCCCCGCTCATATTGGCCCCCTCTTTGTGGATAGACGTCATTGTTGAGGTACCATATTGGTTCAGTTAATGGCTTGAAAAGGTAGCAGCACTTAATAAGCAAAACTCCTTGTCCTAGATCCAAATAAGACCAATAAAAGACTGTAATCTATTCAACACTTAACCATGTGCCTGGTGCTGTTCTAAATTCCTTATGTACACTGGCAATTCTTAAAATCACCCAGTGTCAGTTTGAGGCCTTTTCCCATTCTTTAGTGTGGGACACTGAGCCTCAGAAGGAATGAAGGACTTGCCTTGGGTCCTGTAGCTGCAGAAGTAGTTTCAAGCCAGCTCCACCAGAATGTCAACCCGTTCTCAGAACCATTCCACTCTGTCATCTTCTCTGTCTCAGGCAGCTCAGCACCAGGCACAGATACCTAGGTGCCTGGCAGCTAACACATAATCTTTCTGATCTAGAGAGAGGCTTAACACCTATTGGAATTGTACATTCCATTCTAAGAGACACCTTGATGCCATTGTTAGGTAGTGAACAGCTCACTTAGAAGCAGCTCAAAATGACAAAAGAAGACTGACAATATTTATTTGATTTTGTAAAAAGCTTTGGATTTTAAAACCTCAGAAAGGGAGACAGAACATAAAGACTCCTAACTCTGGGAAATGAACTAGGGGTGGTGGAAGGGGAGGAGGGCGGGGGTGAATGGGTGATGGGCACTGAGGGGGGCACTTGACGGGATGAGCACTGGGTGTTATTCTGTATGTTGGTAAATTGAACACCAATAAAAATAAATTTATTTAAAAAAAACCAAAGTTTTAAATTTTTCATCGGGGTGGGCAAGTTCACCTTGCATAGGATATGGTAGCTTGGCACTCTGCACTAGTTTTCCTATCCTGGGATGCCCCTTCAGTGCTGCAAAGGTGCATTTCCCCGGTTGTCACGTACCTCATTTCCCCTGTATTTTTTTAAACAACTAAGAACAGTTTTAAAATCCTCAGTATAAGTTTGTATGGATCCATTGTCTTCTTTTAATGGTGATGGGGTATGTACCAATTCATTCTTCATACATTCCACAAACTTTTTCTGCGCACCTCACACTGTTTTAGGAATGGAAGCTCTCTCCCCATGGACTTACACTTCTGTAATGGAATGAGTAATAAGTCCACTTAAAAATGGACAGTGGGTCTGTATAATAAAATGTATGCGATGTCAGCTCACATCATATGTTGATGTCTGAAATCAGTCATAGTGATGTAGTAATATTCCAAGGTATGGATGTGCCAAAATTTATATGACGTTCCTCTCTCTATGAACAGTGAAGTGTTTTCAGACTTCTGTTAATAATGCATGAAGCAGTGATTATCCTTGCAATGTCCCTTTCTTTCTGTATACAAATGTTGTGAAAGAACTTTGAAAAGTTTCAAAATGCTGGGTCATTTTATTTATAAGAAATGAGTACCTGATGGTTGTTTGGCCTTATCAATGTAATGCCCTGCCACACTGAGATTTTTCTAAAATTTAATAGCTTAAAGGATTTTAGTCCAGAAGGTAAAGGGTTGGAGAGAGAGATGAGTCACAGTGCTGGGCATGTGTCATCTACCCCAGGACAACGTCTTTGCTGGATTCCAAGGAGCCTCCTTTCCCTTCTAACACCCTTCCCTGTCTCTTCCTCACTTCTCTCCCTGTTATTATTAATGGCAAGCTGGCTGCAGTACAAGCAATGTTATTGTTACCTCCCTGGGCCCTTGTCATATTTTATTCTGAGCCTGAGGTTTCGCCGATTGCTAGCAGCTAACAGGTATAAAAATAACCCACTTGTTGTAATGAAGGACATGAAAATGCAAAGTGGGTTGTGGGCTGTGTGAGCTGGCCTGTTAACCTTTGCAGGATTTGCTGCAGTGTTGACCACAGCATAATAAAACTCTGGTGAGTAGAAGGAGGGCAGAAGAGAACACTTATCTATCACAAATGATAGATCAGTTTCACCCTTTAAGAGGCGGGGGAACACTGAGTGGTTTTGCAATCAAGCTCATTTATTTCCCTGCCTCTGCTTTGAGAAGCAGCAGGCTGGATCTTTTCTTTTCTTTGGGATAATTAGGTGGTTTTAATCGCAGTGAGGGATGCTCACCTTTATAGGCAAGCAAGCTTTTGATATTATGCTTAGGAGATGGAAGAGTGATTGAGGATCTGTGGATCATTCATATTTGCAGCCATTTGCATCTCACCTGTGCTGTGGGTGAGGCACTGTGTTGTCCCCATAAACAAGACACACGTGGTCCCTGACCTCATGGAACCACAGTCAGATCTGAAGATCTTATGCATACAGTTACATACATGATAAATAAAGCATTGGACTGTGTGGCATTGAGGGAAAGGATGGGGAGGGTGGTAAGAGAGGAAAAAAACATGGGATAAAGCATTAGATTGGAACATCAGGGAATGAGGTGCTGAAGCTAAAACTTGAAGATGAGAAGGCACCAGTCATGTGAAGAGTGGAAGCAAGAACATTCTGGCAGAGGGGAGGGCATATGTCCAGTGGACTAAGATGGAGGAGAGTCTGGAAGAAGGTCATTGTGACTAGTGAGCAAAGGAAAAGGCCACAAGAAGTAACATGCTTAGGTGACCTTGGTGAGATCCACGGCCTCACTCTAAAGCATTGGGTTATTATTGAAAAGTTTTTTGATGCAGGGCTAACATGATGAAATGACATGTTTTCTAAGGTTCCTCTGGCTGTTTTTGCCTGCATAGATTGGAGTGGAACAGAGGTAGATACTAGATAACTACTTGGGAAGCTTTCTCTATCATAGAGATGGTGAGGAGAGCTCTATCCAATAGCATGGTAAAAGACAGGGAAACAGAAACAGCTCAAAATATATTTTTTCAGGCAAAATCAAGAGTTGGTTATAGGTTAGAAGTGAAAAGTAAATAAGAAGGAGGCCTTCTGGGACATGGAACTCAAATAACTGTTATTTTATGAAGTAATTCTTGATGCAGTCATTTTGTGGCAGTTTCACAAATAATTTTCAAACCTGTCCTCGTGGAAATTGTGGGTTGCTTTTTTTTACTTTTCTCATGGCAGTACAACCACATGACACACGTGTAATATACAGTTGATTCTTGAACAATGCAGAGGTTAGGGGTTGGCACCCCTTATGCAGTCAAAAATCCATGTATAAACTTTGTTCCTCAAAACTGAACTGCTAATAGCCTACTGTTGATCAGAAACCTTATCAATAACAAAAACAATTGGTTAGAACATATTTTGTATATGTATTTTATACTGCATTGTTACAATAAAGTAAGTTTAAAAAAGAAAATTTTATTAAGAATATCATAAGGAAGAAGAAATACATGACTCTATTTATTAATACCATAAGTTCACATCTTCTGGAGGGCACCTGGGTAGCTCAGTTGGTTAAACACCTGCCTTTGGCTCAGGTTGTGATCTCAGGGTCCTGGGATTGAGCCTAGCATTGGGTTCCCTGCTCAGCGGGGAGCCTGCTTCTCCCTCTCCTTCTGCTGTTCCTCATGTTTGCACTCTCTTGCTCATACTCAAATAAATAAAAATAAAATCTTTAAAAAAGAGGAAAATGTTCAAAATAAAAAAGTCTATGTATTCTGTTTACAAGATGAGTCATCTGCTTGTACCTATTGATATCAATGTATGATATAACACACTGTAGATATTATTTGTATTACTAACATTAGACATCAAAAATGAAAAGATAATATGAAAAATAAACTCATTTATTTACAGGTCTAACAATTGATACACTGATAATGAAGCAGCAATATGATTGCTTCGTGGTAGCCTAGTATAATTGGTATGATTGTTTCATGGTAGCCTAGTCTATATACTAGTGAGTGAATTGTTATAAAATTTTTATGGCATACAATATTATAGTCCTATTCATAATATAGCACTTAAAGCATTGTTAAATTTTTTAAGCCATTTACCTGTGATGATAAGCTGATGTGCAATTGTTCCAATTATGAAAGAAAAAGAGACATATACTCTATGGTAATGTAGGTAATGTAATTCTTTGAAAGCACAGTTATGAGACTAAGAAAACTAACACATTAATTTTATATTAAATACCACTCACCTTATGCCTATATAAAGATTGGCTGTTTACTTCCATGTGAGTCTTTTTTTTTTTTTTTAGGTTTTATTTATTTATTTGAGGGGCAGGGAGGGGCAGAGAGAGAGAGAAAGAGAGAATCCTCAAGTAGACTCCCCAGCTGAGTGCAGAGCCCAACACGGGACTTGATCCCACAACCCTGAGATTATGACCTGAGCCAAAATCAAGTCAGCTGCTTAACTGAACCACCTAAGCACCCTACTTCCATATAAGTCTCACATAAGATGCTCTACATGGTGAGTACATAGGAAATAATAATACAGAAATATCTCATACAGTTCCTGCCATACAGTTAAAATATTTTCACATGAAGACACATGTAATATACTTAACAGCAGGTAAGTTTATTAACTATACAGCATGATGATTATTTACTATTCATTAAGTGGAAGTAGATCATCATGAGGGTCTTCATCCTCATCATCTTTCTGTTGAGTAGTAAAAGGCAGCGTTCTTGTTCCAGGGGTGGCAGATGCAGAAGAGATGGAGGAGGTGGTGGCGGGGGGGAGGACAGGCACATTAGGTGTAATTTTATGGAAATACATTGTAATTTCGGTCTGACTTTTTTTTTTTTTTTTGCTTTTTCATTTCTCTAAAAATGTTTCTATACAGTACAGATCTTTCTGCTACCACTTACTTTACTTTCAGTGCCCTTACCATAGAAGGGTCCATGTCATAAAAGAAGTCAAAGCAGTCTTGAATAATCAGAATCCTTCTGCCAGAGTGTCTAATGTCATTTCATTTCTCATCGTCTGGCACGGGTTCAGACACAGTCATCCCTCCCCATCAAGTTGTCTTTCATTGATTCCTCTGGTGTACTGTCTGTTAACTCTTGAAGTATCCCAGATCCATAGCTTAAACTCTTCACCCCCCCCCCTTTTTTTTTTTGCCATATCCACACTTTTTCGTGATTTTTTAAATGATTTCCTTGATTGGCTGTATTTTAAGTCCTTTCAAGTAATATACAACATCTCTCCAGGAGTCATTTGGCTTGACAACTTTGGTGGCTTTTCCTGAAACAACAATAGCATCTTCAGTGATTGTAATCCTTCTAGACACTCACACCGTTCTCTCCATCAAGTTTCTCTTCCATAGTTCTGACAATCCTCTTCATAGAGTACCTTAAAGGTCATTAAGATCCCCTGGTCTAGGGACACCTGATGACTCAGTGGTTGACTGTCTGCCTTTGGCTGAGGTCATGATCCCGGGGTTCTAGGATTGAGTCCCACATCAGGCTTCCCACAGGGAACATACTTCTCTTTCTACCTGTATCTCTGCCTCTCTCTCTCTCATGAATAAGTAACTAAAAACTAAAAACTTAAAAAAAAATCCCCTAGTCTAGAGGCTGAATTAGAGACCTTGTGTTTGGGGGCAGGTAGACCACTTCCATACTTTCATTGTTGAATTCATGGGGTTCTGGGTGGCCAGGGTCAGTGTCCAATATGAAAAGAACTTTGAGATAGTCCCTTACTGGCAAATACTTCTTAACTTCAAAGACAAAGCATCAGTGGAACCAATCAAAAAAAAAGAGTCTCATTGTCTAGACCTTCTCATTGGACAACTAAAAGACTAGTAGATAATGTTTGTCTTTTCCTCAAGGCTCAGTGGTTAGCAGTTCTTAGATAAGACCTACCACATTTGCATAAAACAGTAAAGCCTATCCCTTCTTGCCCTAAATCTTGGTGCTCATTTTTCTTCCTTACTAAGTGTCCTTTGTGGCATTTTTCCCTCCAGAATATGACACCTTCATCTATATTAAAAACTTGTTCTGACAGATACCTTTTCTCTTCGATGATTTTCTTAATGGATTCTGGGAACTTGTCTGCTGCCTCTTGGTTGGCAGAAGCTGCTTCTCCTGTTATCTTGACCTTTTTTAAGCCTAACTTTTTAATAAAATTATCAAGCCATCCTTTGCTGACATTAAATTCTCCAGCTTTAGATCCTTAATTTTCCTTTTACTTTATCATAAAGTGCCTGCACTTTTTTTTGAATCATAATAGACTCTATAAGTGTCTCTTTCTTATAGCAATCCTGCACCACATAAAAGCTGCATTTTCAATATGAGGTTAAAAGGCATATCACAAAAAGTGTGAGGTTTTTGTGTCTGCTGGTGTAGTTACAATATGGCTTCACAAATTTCCTTTTCTTTTTTTACAGTGGTCCATAGGCTGGATTCATTTATGAGGAACTGTACTGTAGATCTCATTCTATAGGACATACCAAGGAATTCAACTTTTTTTTTGTGTCATGTCATGACTTTTCTCTGCTTCTTAGAGTACTCCTAGCTTCACTAATGGCACTTTTTATGTCCCGTGGTGTTTTTTTAAGGTTTATGTCACTACACCAAACATGATGAAAAATATGCAAGAACTGGGAAGGTTCATCTTTTTACTGCAATGCACAATTTACTGGAGGGAAAAAATCTGAGATAATGTCACATGGCATTTTATGCAGGTACTTGTAACACTTGAGCTCACAGCAATAGCAACACGAGATGGTTACAAATTATTACAATAGTAAGTATCTGTCTACTACAGTTAATTTTATGCAGTTATTATTTAATACTGCATCTTTCCCTTTGCTTACATTTCAAATGATAAAATAGACTAGTATGTACATATAAGAATTCATAACATAGCTAAATTTTCTTAAATTTTTCAGTATTTCTAGGCTATGCAGTTCATCAGTGAGTTTTTTTACATTGCCACAAATCTCAATAAAATGCCCCAATATATTTATTGAAAAATTTACATGTAAGTGGACCCACACAGTTCAAACCCATGTTGTTCAATGGCCAACTATAGTTAACTTTTTAAAAGTTATGAGCAATATACATCTAAAATTGTACTCTAGTGTTCCCTTCCATGGTCATGCTGCTTGACTTTGGTGTTTCTCATGCATTTGGAAAAATGGCTTGCCATGGCAAAGACTGAGTTTTCATTTTGAAGGATATAAAAAATTCATCTTCCATGTATAAACTAAACCAGTCATTTTCAAGTAGAGGCAATTTTGTTTGGAAACTATCACAGATTTCTATGAATAGGCTAGACCAGTATTTTTCAATTGGTGAATATATCTTTCAGCAGACATTTGGGCAATGTCTGGAGGTGATTCTCACAACTGAGGAGGTGCTACAGGCTTCTAGTGGGAAGAGGCCAGGTATGCTGCTAAACATCTCAGGACACACAGGATAGCCCCCGCCCTCCCCAACCCAGGACAAAGACTTACCTGGTTTAAAATGTCTGTAATGCCAAGCTTAAGAAAACTTGAACTAAAAGAATTTTTACTGGCTTATGATTCGGCACATAGCTAGACAAAGCTTAACCTGTGTCACTGATTATATTCCATTGTAGGCAGGGTAGTAAACACGAAGGATCATAAGTTCTTTTATTTTATTTTATTTATTATTTTTTTTAAGATTTTATTTATTTATTCATGAGAGACAACAAGAGAGGCAGAGACACAGGCAGAGGGAGAAGCAGGCTTCCTGCAGGGAGCCCGATGCGGGACACAATCCATGACCCCAGGATCACGACCTGAGCCAAAGGCAGATGCTCAACCCCTGAGCCATCCAGTCATCCCAGTCCTAAGTTCTTTTAAATACCAAGAAACCTCAGGGTTACTGGTGGCTCCAATGGTTAATCAGCAGACTCTTGATTTCAGGTCAGGTCATGATGCCAGCGTCTTGGAATCAAGTCCTGAGTAGGGCTCTGTGCTCAGCAGGGAGTCTGCTTAAGGATTCTCTCTTCTCTCTCTCTCTCTCTCTTTCTCTCTCTCTCTGTCGCTCTCTCCCCCTCCCCCTTTGCTCTTCTACCTCTCTCTCTCTCTAAAATAAAATCTTCAAAAATAAATATCCAGAAACCTGTAACATTATCCTGTGCAATCAATTCTATAGACTTTATATTTTTTATTTTAAATGTTTATTTCTATTTTTTAAATATTTACTTATTTGAGAAAGAGAGAGCAAGAGTACATGTGCAAACAGGGGGTAGGGGCAGAGGGAGGAGAAAGGGAGGGACACAGACTCCCCACTGAGCTTCCAGAGCTGGATGCAAGGCTTGATCCCAGGACCCTGAGACCATGACCTGAGATGAAATCACGACTCTGCTGTTTATCTGACTGTCCCTACTATATAAATTCTAAAAATTACATGTGAAAAATCAAATGTAGAGCTATAGACTCTATTAATATAAATTTAAAGATTTAATAACTCGTATTTCAAATTTATATAATGGTGTTAGCAAATCTAGCACTTAGAGCCTATACCCAATAGATCCTTCTTCAAATTTCTTCCAAAGTAGATGACTGTTCTTTTTCTAGTTGTTAACATGACATCATGAGAAATACTTCCCCCACATAACCCAATGACGAAATGGACAAAGTGTATGAATAGACAGTTCAAAAAAGAAAAGCAAAAAAAAAAGCAAAAAAAAAAGCAAAAAAAAAAAAAAGAAAAGAAAAGCATAAAACCAGCAAACATGAAAAATGTATTCAAGAGCTTCGATAATATGAGATGCAAAATCAAACTGTTTTTGGATATCAAGTTCACCTACATTTTTTATTAAAAAAACAACAAAAATATCTAAAGAGTAAGAAAGGATGCAGTGATTGATGTTTGCTTTTTGTATCTACCAGAATCCATTTTTTCTTTCTTTTGGGAACAGTGGTCATGAAAATTGTGAGGAAAATGCAAGTGTCAAACTATTTCATGAGAAAGGACTATATTAGGCTATATCCAAAGTCATCTTGTTATTGGAGAATACAGAGATAGAAAGTGATGAAAACACAGAGGGTACCCATCCTATATTAATTCCCCTGAATGAGAATTTCGAAGAAGCTACTCCAAGAGGAGAGTGTGGCTACACATTTAGATAAACATTATGGTCCCAGATAGGACCATGTCATGATAACAGTCCAAGAAATAATCCAGATAGGAATCTACTGCTTGTGAAATGGTTGGGGCCTAAGTTATATATTAATGAGTACTATTGAGTAGCATCCAAAATAAGGATTTTTTTTCCTTCCTTTTTTTTTAAAGGTTATTTTTTTGAGAGAGAGAGAAAATGAGCAAGCATGAGCAGGGGAGAGGAACAGAAGGAAAAGCAGGCTTTTCCCGATGTGGGACTCGATCCCAGGTCTCCAGGATCACACGCTGGGCAGGAAGCCTAAAGCAGGGCTCGATCCCAGGACCCTGGGAACATGACTTGAGCAGAAGGCAGATGCTTAACTGACTGAGCCACCCAGGCACCCCTCTTCCTTTTACTTAAAATGTGTGTGTGTGTGTGTGTGTGTGTGTGTGTGTGTGTGTGTATTCATTCCTCTGGCATTTTCTCTAAGGCATTATCTAGCCTCTCTTTCTCCCAGATAAGTTGGGATGCTGCATTGACCAGTGTGGACCAACTTCAGCAGTTGTTTGTATTTTATTTTATTTTATTTTTTTAATTTTTATTTATTTATGAGAGAGAGAGAGAGAGAGAGAGAGAGAGAGAGAGAGAGGCAGAGACACAGGCAGAGGGAGAAGCAGGCTCCATGCACCGGGAGCCCGACGTGGGACTCGATTCCGGGTCTCCAGGATCGCGCCCTGGGCCAAAGGCAGGCGCCAAACTGCTGCGCCACCCAGGGATCCCAGTTGTTTGTATTTTAATGAGAATGAAAAAAAACCATGTTGGCCAACAACCGGCAACAGTGAGTGAGGTGCCCCCAGTTTGTCTCTTGTGATGCTGAGAAGTGTTCATTCAACAGATTGTGTTTGCAACAGCATTGCATTAATAGGCATCCAGCACCATTATCACTGGAAACCCAGAGAGTGTGTCTGATTTGGGAATAAGAGCACACACATAACGATGTGCAATTAGAGTGGAGACTTTTACAAACATTCACCTGTAGGTTTAAGCCTGAAAGGCAGTTTCAGGAATACTTCCTGACCTGTAGAGACTTTTGAATATTTTATATTTCGAAAGACCTCATAATGGCATTTTTGTTTCCTGGTTTTCAAGTTGACGTTTATTCAATGTAATGGGAAGCCAGATTTGGGGAAATGTTCCTTCTCTCTTTGGGTTCTGCAGTTACACAGGGCAGAGAAGAAATAGTTTTAATGCTCCACTGGATATTTACAGTTGGATGATATTTTTCTTGTTCGGGGGCTGAATATACCCTGGTGTGCTGTTTTAAAAATCAATCATAGATATATTTACATAGTTAGTACAAGCACAGGCAATTCACAGAGGGGGCACATTTCAGAGTTGGGGAAAAAAGAATTAAGAATACAGTTCCTGCCAGTAGCATTTTGGATCCAATCTGCTTCACCTTCCCCCCACCCTTTAATGCAGAGAAATTTTTACAGTGAATTAGTTTTCCCACTGCATTGTATTAATTGGAATCAGAAGTCATTATTAGAGCAAACTCACGGAGCAGGGTTGTTTAATTAGGAGGCAGTTCCAAGTATTAAAGATATAGGCGTTAGTAAAAACTTCATGTAGTGTTACAGAGTAAAATTTTAACCAATTAATTTGTATCTATTCAACATCCAACAGACATAATGAGTACATACAGAAGAGTAGAGACTATCTAGGTGATGTGGATGGAAACATAAAAGTGGGGGAGAGGCGGAGGAGATTATATGTTCGTGTTTTTCAGAAGGTTAGAAATACAAATGTTGAGCTCTGATTCCAGCATATTCATTTAGAGACTAGGTTATTAATTTAACTCTTAGAAGCCTGGTTTTCCTGCTTTATGCCAAAAACGTAATCTGGCTACTTCTTTTCTTTTTCTTTTTTTTTTAAAGATTTTTTTATATTAATGAGAGACACACAGAGAGAGAGAGGGAGAGGCAGAGACAGGCAGAGGGAGAAACAGGCTCCATGCAGGGAGCCCAACATGAGACTCGATCCTGGGTCTCCAGGATCATAACCTGGGCCGAAAGCAGCACTAAACCACTGAGCCTCCTGGGCTGCCTTCTTTTCTTTTCTTTCTTTTTTTTTCTTTCTTTTTTTTTTCTTTTCTTTTCTTTTCTTTTCTTTTCTTTTCTTTTTTTCTTTTCTTTTCTTTTCTTTTTTTCTTTTCTTTTCTTTTTTTCTTTTCTTTCTTTCTTCTTTTTCTTTTCTTTTCTTTATTTTAGGGAGAGAGAGAGAGCAAGCAGGTGTGAGTGGGGGAAGGGCAGAGGGAGATATAAGCAGATGCCCAACTGAACGCAGAGCCTAGCAAGGGCTCTTATCTCATGACCCCAACATCATCACCTGAGCCGAAATGAAGAATTTGATACTTAACCGGCTGTGCCACCCGGGTGCCCTTCTGGCTACTTCTTACATATTTTTTGTGGTAAGTAAGATCAAGGATGAAAAGAAAAATTATAAATTGAATGTAAAGAATGAGTATCTAGTGGAAATTTAGAATGCCATAGTAGAATCAATGAGCGGGTATCCTGTGTGCATGTGTGTAGGGAAGGGAGTAGTAGTAATAGTGGAAAGGAAGATTAGGAAGAAAGTGATTCCTCTTTATTATTTATTTTTAATTTTGAATATAGCTGACATGAAATGTGATGTTAGTTTCAGGTATAGAACATAGTGATTCTATCTTTTTATATGTTCTGCTGTGCTCACTGCAAGTGTTAATTGCCACCTGTCAGTCCACCGTGCTACGACAATATCACTGACCATACTCCCCGTGCTTTTTTTTTTATGGGTTATTCATTCCATGGCTGGAAGCCTCTATTTTTCATTCCCCTTCAGCTATTTTGCCCATTCTCCCACCTCTCTTTCTTCTGAAGATCTTCAGTTTGTTCTCCATATCTATAGACCTCTTTTATTTGTTGATTTCTTTTTGTTTAGATTCCACATAAAAGTGAAATCATACACAATTTGTCTTTGTTAGTCTGACTTATTTCACTTAGAATAATATTCTCTAGGTCCATCTCTGTTGTCACAAATGGCAAGATTTCATCTTTTAATGGCTGTGGAATATCTGTGTGTATGTGCGTGTATCATATTTCCCTTATCCATTCATCTATCAGTATACACTGGTTGCTTCCATGATTCTTGTTAATTTTTTGAAAAATCATCACTGAGTGACTGCCATTTTCTAGACCTTTTTCCAGATGCATAAATATGATAGTGAACAAAATAGACCCCCCTCACCAAAAAAAAAAATAATAATAAGGTTTTCATGACCCTTATATTCTATGGGGGTGAGAGGTTCTTGACAGAAAATATATATCTAAAGTATATAGAGTATCAGATTTAAAAACAATAATAAAGCAGGAAGAATAATATGGAGTATGTGTGCTTTCTAATGTAAATCTAGAGGTTATAGGCATGGCTTCAGGCATGGCTTGATTCAGGAAATGGATCAAATAATGTCATTCTTCATTTATTTCTCCATCTTGTGTTAATTTCCTCAGTGTATCGTAAGTTGTTTCATTATAGTAACTTGAAGAGTTCTGAGCTTACATTGTAAATATACTTAGCAATTTCAGCAGATTAAACATTTTTCTTGTTTTCCTGTAGCTCTAACTTTATTTTTTTTTAAGATTTTATTTATTTATTCATGAGAGACACACACAGAGAGGCAGAAACACAGGCAGAGGGAGAAGCAGGCTCCATGCAGGGAGCCCGATGTGGGACTCGATCCCTGGACTCCAGGATCAGGCCCTGGGCTGAAGGCAGCACTAAATTGCTGAGCCACCCGGGCTGCCCTTAACTTTAAGACACACATGAGCTTCACCATGATTTGGGATGTATATCTTTCACGAATCCATCACAGGAGAAGAGAATATGTTGATAGAGTACGGGCTGGGTCATGTGACCAATTCTGGCACCAAGCAGTGGAATCAGCACAGTCAGACCTGTAAATTGAAACATGGAAGGACTTGCTTTCTAAAAAAATGAAGGTTCTATAAGAGGAAGGCAAAATAAGTATTTGAAAGGCAAAAGCAATAGACATCTGATACACTTTGACTCACTTATAGCTTTTCTTTCTGAAGCAACAGAAAATAAAGTTAGAGTGCATGTAATGTGTGTGTAGGGGGAAGGGCTATTTATTCTGTGGAGCATTATATCTCCCATAGTTAGAATAGTCCTGGGATGTGGTAGGCACTCAAATTTTTACTAAAGAAATAAGCAAGTGAATAAATGAAGGACTTAGATACATGATTGTGACTGCTCTGGTTCAATATTTCTTTCCTTGCCAGCACAACGAAAATCGTAAGGCAGCTGTGTGTATTTAACTGCCTTATCGGATGAACAACAAAAAGTGACTTAATTGGCTATAATATGGTTGAGTACTATTAGATACTCAATTGCATAATTACTGGTTTGGGCCAAGGGATGTTTTTAATCCTTTACTCTGATTCTCTGTGTGTGGTTTATATTAATTCTTTAGTGTGTATGTGTTAGGTTTTTTTTTTTTATTTAAATTCAATTTGCCAATGTACAGTATAATACCCAGTGCTTATCTCATCATTTGCCCTCCTTAATGCCTATCACCAGGTTACCCTATCTCTCCCCTTCCTCAAACCTTTGTTTGTTTCCTGGAGTTAGGAGTCTCGTGGTTTGCCTTCCTACTTAATTCTTTCCCACTCTGTTTCACCTCATTCTCTTATGGTCCCTTTCACTATTTCTTATATTCCACATATGAGTGAGAGCATATGATGATTATCTTTCTCCAATTGCCTTATTTCACTCAGCGTAATACCCTCCAGTTCCATCCATATTTAAAGCAAATGGTAGGTATTCATCCTTTCTGATGGCTGAGTAATATTCCATTGTATGTATATTGTATAGATATAGATAGATAGATATAGATATAGATATAGATATAGATATAGATATAGATATACCTCTCTATATATCTACAGGTTGGCTATTGTGGACGTTGCTACCATGAACATTGGGGTGCAGGTGTCCCATCGTTTCATGATGTCTGTATCTTTGGAGTAAATATCCAATAGCGCAATCAATGGATTGTAAGGTAGCTCTGTTTTTAATTTCTGGAGGAATCTCCACACTGTTTTTCAAAGTGGCTACACCAGTTTTCATTCCCACCAACAGTGTAAGAAGGTTCCCCTTTCTCCACATCCTCACCAACATGTATTGTTTCCTGTCTTGTTAATTTTAGCCATTCTTATTGGTATAAAGTGGTACCTCATTGTGGTTCTGATTTGTATTTTCCTGATGACAAGTGATGTGGAGCATTTTTTCAGGTGCTTGTTGGCCATGTGTAGGTGGTCTTTGGAGAAATGTCTCTTCATGTCTTCCGCCCATTTCTTGACTGAATTGTTTGGGGTTTTTTTTGGGGAGGGGGGGTTAAGTTCATTCTTAATTTTTCTTTTAGAAAGGAAAAGGAAATTATCCTTTAAAGAAGGAAATTTTTATGGTTTTATCTGTCTACAGTGTCTGAGACATTTAGTTGAAAATTTACAATTAAAATACTTATTTTTAATAATAGATTAAATTGGTAAATATCTTAAGTAAGGAAAATATATTGTTTTTGGATATTTCTGTACATGATGTCACTGAAATTTCTAGCCATTTTATGTACTTCAAAAAATATTTGGGGTGATTACACTAGTGTTGCTTGAAGGATAAGAGGGAACACTTTCCATTATACCCAAAGAGCCTCCACATTTCTTAAGTTATTCTCCAGAGAACACTGTGTGTAATAGGGACATTTAACTAATTAGCAGCAAATTCACACATGGTGATTGTAGGGGAAGGTAGTTACTGTTTCTCTATGGTCGTATAAATCTATTGAAGAGAAGGTGATCAGCATTGGTCCTAAGGAAGAACCGCATATTCATTTCTTTCAAAACTGGTATTTAGAAACTGAAAAACTAATTTGTATTTTTTTTGCCCCCACTTGGGTTCTACTCTGGTTTGACATTATTAACATATCATTCTCCTGCCTCTCTTCTTCTTTTTCTTCCTTTTATTATTAAAGAATAGTTAACACACAATGTTACATTAGTTTCAGGTGTACAATATATTGATTCCACAAATTAATTTGTCATGCTTTGCTCAACACAAGAATAGCTACCATCTGTCACCCTACAATACTATTACAATATCATTGACTATGCTGTACCATTTATCCCCATGACTTAATCATTCCATAACTGGAAGCCCATATCTCCACTCCTCTTTACTTATTTTGCCCATTCCCCAACATCTTCACCTTTGGCAACCACCAGTTTGTTTACCGTATTCATGGGTCTGTGTCTACTTTCTGTTTGTCCATTTGTTTGTTTGTAGATTTCAAATATACATGAAAACATGTGGCTTATCTCAGTATGATTTATTTTATGTAGCATAACACCCTCTGGTTCTGTCCATATTGTTACAAATGGCAAGATCTCATTCTTTCAATAACTAATATTCCATTGTGTATGTGTCTATAGGGCTCTGTGTGTGTGTGTGTGTGTGTGTGTGTGTACATACATATTATATCTTCTTTATCCATCCATCTGACATTGGAAACTTAGGTTACTTCCATGTTAGCTATTGTAAATAATGCTTCAATAAACATAGGGGTATACATATCTTTTTGAATTAGTGTTTTTGTTTTCTTTGGATAAAATTCAGTAGTGGATTTACTGGGTTATAAGGTATTTCTATTTTTAATTTTTGAAGGAGTCTCCACACTATTTTTCACAATGGCTGTACCAATTTGTATTTCCACCAACAATGCATGAGGGTTCCTTTTTCTTCACATCCTTGCCAACACTTGCTATTTCTTGTCTGTTAGATAATAGACATTCTACTAAATATAACGTGGTAACTCATTTTGATTTTTGCTTTACCATTTTCCTAATGGTTAGTGATGTGGGCATCTTTTCATTCATCTCTTGGTCATCTGTATGTCATCTTTGAGAAAAATGTGTATTCAAATCTCAGTTTTTAATTATTTTTTTTGTTACTGAGTTTTATCAGTTCTTAATATATTTTGGATATTAAATGCTTCTTACATGTATCATTTGCGTATATCTTCTATCATTCAGTAGGTTGCTTTTCCTTTTGTTGATAGTTTCCTCTTCTGTGCCCATGTTTTTATTTTTGTTTTTTTAATTTTGGTCTAGTCTCAACAATTTATTTTTGCTTTTGTTTCCCTTGCCTGAGGAGATTTGCCTAGAAAAAAAGCCTGTCAAAGAGATTACTGCCTACATTATCTTGCAGGAATATTATGGTTTCAGGTCTCATATTTAGGTCTTTCATCCTTTTTTTAGTTTATTTTTGTGTATGGTATAAGAAAGTGATCTAATTTCTTTCTTTTGCATGTACCTGTCCAGTTTTCCCAGTACCATTTGTTGGGGAGACTGTCTTTTCCCTCATGGCATATTCTGGCCGTCTTTGTCATAGATTGACCATGAAAATAAGGGTTTATTTCTGGGCTCTTTATGCTGTTCCTGATCTGTGTCTCTTTTTGTGCTAGTGCCATCTTGTTTTGTTTAGAATAGCTTTGTAGTATATATTGAAATCTGGGATTGTGATACCTCCAGCTTAGTTCTTCTTTCTCAAGGTGAACTATTCAAGGTCTTTTTTGGTTCCATATAAATTTGAGGATTATTCTAGTTCTGTGAAAGATAAGGTTGGTATTTTGTTGGCAATTGCATTGAATCTGTATATTGCTTTGGGTAGTACGGACATTTTAACAATTCTTGCGGTCCATGATTGTGTTATATCTTTCCATTTGTCTGCATCATGTTCAATTTCTTTCATCATTGTATATTTGGGTGTTTCACCTACTTGGTGAAGTTTATATTTTTAGGTATTTTATTCTTTTTGGTGCAATTGCAAATGAAATTGCTTTAACTTCTTTTTCTGCTACTTCATTGTTTATGTACATAAATGCAACAGATTTATATACATTAATTTTATTTCCTGCCACTTCACTGAATTTACTTATTCCAGTGTTTTGTTTTTGTTATGTTTTGTTTTGTTTGATGGAGTCTTGAGGGTTTTTCTGTATGGTATGCCATTTGCAAATAGTGACAGTTTTACTTCTTCTTTGCCAATTTGGATAACTTTTATTTCTGCTCTGATTGCTGAGGCCAGGAGTTCCAGTTCTATGTTACATAACAGTGTTGAGAGTGGACATCCTTGACTTGTTCTTGCCCTTATGGGAAAAGCTCTGTTTTTCACCACTGAGAATGATTTTAGCTGTGTTTTATATATATATATATATACATATATATATATATGTATATATATATATAGCCTTTATATATTAGCTGTGTTATATATATATATATATATAGCCTTTATTATGCTGATGTATATTTCTTCTAAACCTACTTTATTGAAAGTTTTTGTAATGAACAGATGTTGAATTTTGTCAAATGCTGTTTCTGCATCTATTGGATGATTATATTAATTTTAAGTTTGCTACAGTGGATTTTCCCATTAATTAATTTGTGAATTTTGAGCAATCCTTGCATTCTCAGAATAAATCCCACCTGATCATAGTGAATTACACTTTTAATGTATTGTTAAATGTGATTTGTTAACATTTTTATTGAGAATTTTTGCATGTATGTTTATCAGGGATATTGGTGTGTAGTTTTCTTTCTCTTTTCTTTTCTTTTTTTTTTTTTTGTAGTGTCTTTGGTTTGGTATCAGGGTAATGCTGGACTCAGAATAAATTTGGGAGCTTCTTTTCCTTCTATTTTTGGGAATAGTTTGAGGAGAATAGAAATTAATTCATATTTAAATATTTGCTAGAATTCACCTGTTAATCTTTCTGGTCCTTAACTTGTCTTTCAGTAGATTCCCCACTCCCCCCCCGCCCCCGCCCAGTGATCAACAAGCATAGAATTATATTCCTGAATTGAAGGGAACTCCCAGATACTATTTATTGTCACAGAGGCCTACAATAGCTTTAAATTCAGCAGGCAGTAGAAGAGCCCTTCATGTTTCCATGTCTTAACTTTGGTTATTCTCATACCCCACACATTTCTAGGGGATGCTATATATCCTCCAAGAGTTAGGGTGACTAAAAGTTTTAGATTCTAGGGTTTAGGATTTTATTTTTAATTTTTTACATTTTTTATTAAATTTAATTTGCCAACATATAATACTCAGTGTTCAACCCATAAAGTGCCCTCTTCAGTGCCCATCACCCAGTTAACCATGATTCAATTTCATTTCTAGTAATTGGTCTATTCAGATTTTCTATTTCTTCCTGATTCAGTTTTGGAAGATTGTATGTTTCTAGAAATTTATCCAGTTCTTGTAGTTTCTCCAATTTGTTGGCATGTAGTTTTTCATAGCAGTTTTTTTTTTTTTTTACAATCCTTTGTATATCTGTGGTTACTCTCTTTTTAAATATTTGTTTACCCTTATTTGTTCTGTTATCAATTCTTCCTAACATTTTTTTTAGCATTTACCATGTGACAGAAACTGTGCCAAATATTTTACCACATCATCTCCTTCTGTTATGATGTCTGCTAATTTTATAAAGTTCTTTCTCTGTGTTGATTGTTGGTGATGATTGCTTAATGCATTCTTCCTTAGAAAAAGCTTTTCCATTTTAACAGTGTTTTTTGTTTTGTTTTGTTTTTCTAACTCAGTGGCTCTAAACTTGAACGTGCACCAGAGTCACTTAGAAGGCTTGTTAAAATAAATCACTGGGCTCCTTCTCAAGAGTTTCTGACTTACTATGTCTGGGGTCATGTCTAAATATTTGGGTTTGCAACAAATACTCAAGTAATGTTGATGGTGGGGGACTGTACTTTAAGAGTCATTGCCCAAACTCAAAGAAGTAGTTGGTTATGATGCAAATCTGCTTGGCATTGTGAGGAAAAAGTGAAATATGAAATCAGTGCTGAGTTCCAACCAGTTCTTTCATCTAGGGAACAGATTACTAATTTACTAATTGTGCTTTGGGTTTCTCAATCATTAATTTGTGGATATGCATGCATGTCTTCTCAGGGCATCTGTAAGGATGAAAGTCAGGAACAATGTGACATACTTTTGAGTTGACAATATTACATAAAAGAAGGATGATGAAAAATGATTGATAGAGCATTTAGATTGCTGACAGGACCAGTCAGTGGGAGTCTGCTGCAGATGGAGTTTAAATATAGAATGATCCCCTTTCCTTTATTTATTCAACAAATATTTATTGATCACTCAGATGCTAGTAGAGAGAGGTAGGAGTGAAGAAAAGCGACAAAAAACTATGCTTGTGTTGAGTTTACCTTCTAGAAGGAAAATAGAACAGGATAAACTCACAGTACATTTTGAGGTAAGAAGTAAAATGAAGAAGTTACTTAGACTAATCTCTTGGGGAGCTTCATCAAAATGCAGGTTCCCATATTCCACTCCAAGGTATTCCTATTTTATCTATGGCCTGGACTGGAGCCTGGGAGTTGCCCATTGGCTGAAAGGAACTTCTAAAGCAAATGGACTTGGACTTCAGAGTCTAAGAAAGAGTGAGCTGGAGGGTAGTAAGAAGGTCTAGCAATGTAGCTAGACAGAGTTAGAAAAGAAGACTGATGGGGCCTGAAATAACAGACACAAAGAGAAAAAGTGAAGACTAAAATCTCTATGGGAAAGAGGTAGTGAAAAGCTCAGGCAAACTGCCTGGTTGGAAAGACTGTAGGTGGTGGGGTGGGAGGGACCTATCTGTGATTTTAACTTTCCTTACCTGGGTGGCCTTAGGCATGTTACTTAGCTTCTTGAAATCTTAGCTCCACAAAGAGGATACGTGTGTGTATATGTGTCTGTGTGTGTGTGTGTGTGTGTGTGTGTGTGTGTACACATATGTTTGTTTATCTTCATTGTTGGCAGTTTAGTGACTACAGATTATACATGCTAAATTCCAGACCCTGCACCTGGACCATATATGGTGGTGGTGATGATCCTTGAAGGCATATGAAACTGAGGTAGGATAAATTCTCAAAACATTACATGAGGATAAAGAGGACTCAGAAGCATAAAAAGCTATACAGGGTGATCTTGACACTCAGTTGTATGCCTCAGAATATTTTGTCAATATAGGCATATGTTAGGAAAGTTGTCATGATAAGAAACAGTTTGGAAATGGTCATTTGGGTAGAACTCCTGGAAGTTTTCTGCCAGTGTATTTTCTTTCACTGTGTTTTGTGAGTCTGTTTCAAAGACCTAAGGAAACCAGTAGTTTTGAGTTCATCACTTGGCACATATAATATCTAGCATAGTAGAACTAAAAGTTTTCACACATTTTCATTTGGACCATGTGGGCTGCTCTCTGTTCCCAGCTGGATCCCAGGATGGAAGAAACATTTTTCTGCCTACCTGAAATTAACTTTATTTTGAAGCTCTGCGTTTGGTTGCCTATTCTGAGGGTTTATTTTTCTAGTAAGCATTATGTGGTACCCTGGGGAGCACTGTCATGTTTACTGTTTGTCCAGAGGAGAACCAACTAGGCTTTTTATTTCTGAGACCCATTGTATCTCCAACATAGTAAAAAACATTGAATGGTAATCTCAGGGTGTTTATGGTTTTGTGAGATTGAAGATCAAAACAAGTGCCTTTAGTTTTTTTTCCCCCAGAAATGATTAAAATTTCAATATGGATTCTAAGATAAATGTGTTTTTAGTCCACTTCTTTTTTACTGATATTTTTCAGGTGTCTAACATTTGCTATACAAAATGTGTTTTAATCAGGGAGTGATATACTCGTAGTCAGAATCGAAGCAGTCTGGCCCCTTGGATCCCATTTTCTGATCTTATACCATTGCTCTTTTACATGACACATCTATTTTTTTCCTCCTAAGGAAAAAGCCATGCAGTGAGTTCTTTGTGTGTGTGTGTGTGTGTGTGTGTGTGTGTGTGTGTGGCCTCCTCGTACAGAATTGGGCACATTATGGGTGTTTGGTAATTACTTAATTATATTGCACTGATTAAAATGAGGAGTTAGAGTTCTTGTTAGCTCATCTTATTTCCGCTGCAGTGAAATTTTCCAAAATGCATTCTATAGAACATTAGTCCTATAAAATGCTCAATTAAAAAAGTCTCTGGTCATATAAGGCTTGGAAAATGCTCTGTGTGCTAGTCCATTTTTGGAGGTTCATAGTACACATTGGATACAAACTCTGAAAAATTCTGTTTAATTTGTTAGCCCTCCGCATGATTTTTGACTAAGGATCCCCATTCTGTTGATTCCTTTTTTTTGCTGTGAGAACTCTTTGGGAGACCCTATTTTCCTGTTTTATTTTTATTTTATTTTTTTAAAGATTTTATTTATTTATTCATGATAGAGAGAGAGAGAGAGGCAGAGATACAGGCAGAGGGAGAAGCAGGCTCCATGCAGGGAGCCCGACGCGGGACTCGATCCCGGGACTCCAGGATCGCGCCCTGGGCCAAAGGCAGGCGCCAAACCGCTGAGCCACCCAGGGATCCCCTTTATTTTTAACTCAAAGCTTTTCTTTTCTTTTTTTTTTTAATTTTTTATTTATTTATGATAGTCACAGAGAGAGAGAGAGAGGCAGAGACACAGGCAGAGGGAGAAGCAGGCTCCATGCACCGGGAGCCCGACGTGGGATTCGATCCCGGGTCTCCAGGATCGCGCCCTGGGCCAAAGGCAGGCGCCAAACCGCTGCGCCACCCAGGGATCCCTAACTCAAAGCTTTTCAACACCATCTCTGAAAAAAGTGTTTTCTCCTTTCACAAACTGTTTAAAAGATACTGATCTAATCTTATAGTTGTGGTTTAGATGGGTGGTTTGCTGGGGCCAGTTCTGGGTTATTGGTGAAAATATCTCTGATGAGCATATAAGTCTTCTCAGTTCATGTTGACATTACACAGGGTGTACCCCCACCCCACACCCAAGACAGTTAGTTAATCAACCCATGGATACAAGTGGATGCAGTCTGTCAATACTAAGTCATAGTGGCTTAGGGCACTGTGGCTTAGCCTTAGTCACAATGGCTAAGGGCATCATTGAATAAAGACCCTAGATTTTAAAACTCTGTTTAAGGACTTTTTTTCTAGGTTTATTAAAGTATAATTGACAAATAAATAATATATATAATTAAAGTATATGTATAACATGATGGTTTGATATGTGTATACTCAGTTTTTGTTCGTTTTGTTTTTTAGACGCCCAGTATCACAGGCAGCTGAAGGAAATTTGCATTTGTTGCATGCCTACATTTACCAAAGGCACTTGTATAGGTTATAGAGTTTTATGCTGTAAAAGACTCTGAGAAGTAAAAATTCTGTCTCCATTTTTCACTTGTAGGTGCTGGAATTGGAAAGGCTTTGTTTGTCCCAAAGCATTCATTTAGGAAGTTGCAGAGCCAGAGTTCCCAGATCCACAGATACAACCAGCTCTTTCCCTTCTGCCATGCCAATATTTTCCAGCCTTGTGACCTTGAACAGGTCACTTCTTTGAACATAAATTTCATCACTGATATACTTAGAAGAAGATAATCCTAAGCTACTACATGGGGAAATTGTGGAACTGAGTGAAAAGTTGTGTGTGTGAGTGCTATTAAAATTATATTAGTCCATTACTCACATAAAATATTAAATCGTGACACCACTCTACTTCAATTTCATATTCATTAATACGAATGAGAAGCAGTTTAGCATAGCAATTAAGAATGCAGACTTTGTCATTAGACAGGCCTGAGTTAATCCCTTCTTTATCTTTTACCCACTGGGTGATTTAGGGGCAGTTACTTAACTTCTTGTACCTCAGTACCCTCATTTATAAAATGGAGCTAATTCCAGGACCTAATTCATAGAGTTGTCCTAAAGATTAAATTGTATGTGAAAAACACATAAGACAGTGCCAGGTGGAGAGTTAGATCTTAAAAAAAAAAAAGGAATTATATTTATCTTATTCATCTACTAATTTAACTAGCTGTATAAAGAATTGTCTAAGCTCTCTTTTCCCATAGACACTGTTGAGGGTACTACTCTTTTATTCTTTAACCTCAAGCTCAACTTGTTGTTGTTGTTTTTAATTGCGGTATAATTGACATGTAACATTATTTTTGTTTCATATGTACAACAGAACAATTTGATATCCCTGAGCATTGTGAAATGATCACAACTACAAGTGAACATCATCACCATACATAGTTGAAGTTTCTTTACAAAGATTTACAAACTTAATTTCTTTTTTCTAAGATTTTTTCTTTGAGAGCAAGAGAAAGCCCCAAGTCCCCCCTACCCCCACCAACAACCCTGAGATCATAAGCCACCCAAGCGCCCCAAGTTTAATTGGTTTATGAAGCCCTTGACATTTCCCCTCTTCCAATCTAGAATTGTTTTCAATTTCCAGACTTTGTTTCCTCCCTCATCTCTTCTAAGCAATGTGTTTCAGATCCATGTGTATCTAACTTCACCTCTCTGGGCCAAAGCATCCTTTCCTTTTTCTTCTCCTCTACTTTCCTTCTTATTCTCTTCCTTGGAGCTGTGTTGCCTGACATCATTCCCATTTAACAAATAAGGCCTAGTGATTAATTCATGGTGCTTGCAGTTTCTGATTGGAAAAAAAAACAAAAAACAAAAAACAGAGCTTTGTCTTGGAAGCTGGAAAGACATTGCTTTTGAATTTTACGAGACACAAATTTAAAAGACAATATTAAAATGGAACATTATTTATTTATTTATTTTTAAAGATTTTATTATTTATTTATCCATGAGAGATACAGGGGCGGGGCCAGAGACATAGACAGAGGGAAAAGCAGGCTCCATGCAGGAAGCCTGATGTGGGACTCGATCTCAGGACTCATGCCCTGAGCCAAAGGCAGATGCTCAACTGCTGAGCCACCCAGGCATCTCTGGAACCTAATTTATACTTGATTTCCTACACTTTTTTTTCCTTCCTTTATATTCCTCCTTTTCTGTAGAAGTTGGTCCAAATAGTCTCTTGAGTTTTTAACCAAAAAAGTTGCTTACCAATTCTAGAATATAAAAATAAAATATAGAGTGATAGGTAAACTAACTAGTTTTCATTTTAAGGACCAATAAATAAATATAAGCATAATTTATTAGTTTTGATTTGCTGGAACAACTTCCTTTCCAAATGAGACAAAAAGCTCCCCTTAAAGATAATAGTCTGTGGCTGAATTCATTGTTACTTGAAGAAGAAAGCTCGGTCATAATCCACTTATTTGTCAGTCATGTTAAGATCTTGGTTAGGGAAATTTTTAGCCTTTATATTAAGTATAAACTGTAACACAGAGCACATGAATCAAAAGGAGAAGGAGCCATCTAGTCAGAATTATCTCTCTGCTTATTAGTAACTGTCTCTCTGAGCTTCAATCCTCTGCTCCAAATATTTTGATAATGCAGAGGTTGGCAAATCATGGCCTTCCCTGGGCCAAATCTAGCCCGCCCTGTGTTTTAAGGTTCATGAACAAAGAATGGTCTTTATGTTTTAAAATAATTGAAACAAAATGAAAAAAGAAAAAAAATTCTTGACGCACACAAAAAAATGTATGAAATTAAAATGTCAATGCTCATAACAAAAAAAGTTTGATGGGAAGGAGACATGCCTACTCATTTATGCATTATCTACAGTTGCTTTCCTGCCATAGCTGCAGAGCTGAGGAATATAGCAACACAGACTGTGCAGCCTGCAAAGCCTAACATATTTCCTTTCTGACCCTTTACAGAAAATGTCTGCCAAACTCTGAGATCGGACTAACCACATAGGGTTTTCAGGAGATGAAGAGAGATACTATAATTAAAGCATCTGGCACACAGTGGGCATTCAATAAATTTTGGCTGCTAGGATTATATGTAAATATTATTTTAATTAAAAGAGTCCTATTCAATTCTGGTTACAAAACGTAATGACCTATAAGGTCAAGTTTCCCGAAATAAAGCTGAGTACCTCAGAATGGCTGTGGAAATCAGTTTTGAAGTGGTAAAGCTCTGCGAGTCTGAAGGGATGAAGGATGTTATGTCAATGGCTTATAAAGTTGGTTCTTAACACTTTGGGGTGTTCTAGCATCATCTTGCCATACATCCTGGAAGTCTTGGCTAATGTTTCATGAAACTCTTCAGAAGTGGCAAATCTATAATCACTGAATCGGTGATGAGATGTCTTAGGTTCCCCATAATTCCATACAGCAAAGAGTTCTTAGGGGAAAAAGCCAATTTAGTCAAAAATTTCAAATTAATTAAACATCAAAATTTCAGTCTAGAGGAGGGTCACTGTATTGGTGAGGAGTTTATTTCTTTTTTTTTAATTTTTTAATTTTTATTTATTTATGATAGTCACAGAGAGAGAGAGAGAGGCAGAGACACAGGCGGAGGGAGAAGCAGGCTCCATGCACCGGGAGCCCGATGTGGGATTCGATCCCGGGTCTCCAGGATCGCGCCCCGGGCCAAAGGCAGGCGCCAAACCGCTGCGCCACCCAGGGATCCAGAGGAGTTTATTTCAATTGAACTTCAAGGATACAGTATTTAAAGTTTATTTCAGTTGAACTTCAAGGATACAGTATTTAGAGTTTATTTCAGTTGAACTTCAAGGATACAGTATTTATTTAAATACAGTATTTAGGGTATTAATTAACGTAGCAGTTTGCAAGTTTTATTTTGAAACTTAGTCTACAAAGCCTAAGCCAGAGAATTAAGTTCAGGTGGAAATTTCATTGATCAGTAAGCACTTTAGGTGTTCAGGCAGAGGACAGAGTAAATGAACATGTACCTGGCATTAGTGGGACAGCGGTTAGTGTAGCTGCTTTCCAGAGTAAATCAAAATTTTCAGATTGAACTTTATGAATAAAACTAACCGTATTATAAATACTATTTTATATTAAGATTTCTGATCAACCAGTACTATTTCTGAGCATAGTTTTCAGCTCCTCCCTTCTTCCTTCTTCTAGCAACTACTATAGTGTCTACTCTGGTTCAGACAGTGTGGTGGCTATTGTGACAACTGGTAAACTGGACAGATGTGCATGTCCTCAAGAGCTGGCAGTGTAGCTGAACAGTCAGACAACCAAGCAATAACAATAAAGAATGGCAAGTAGTATGACAATAAAGAAATCGAATTTTTTTGGAGCCCAGAACAGGGGACTTAAGATAGAGCAGAGTGCATAAGGAGGAGAAGAAAGACATAGCTTCCTACAAGAGGGGACCTGTAAACTGTTTCCTCGGATGTCACACAGGAGGTGCAAGGTCCAGGTCATCCAATATCTTGTAAACCATGTTAGGAACTTCACATTGTATCCTAAGGGAAATGAGAAGCTTTGAATTATTTATGCCAAGAGTGAAACTTACAGTGTCTAAAGATTAAAGAATGATTTTTTTATTTAGGTAAAACTTTAATTCCAGTATTGTTAACATATATTGGTGTTACATTAGCTTCAGGTGTACAATATAGTGATTCAATAATTCTGTACATGACTCTGCTCATCATAAGTGTACATCATAATCCACATCACCTATTTTACCCATTCCCCAACCCACATCCCCTCCAGCAACCATCAGTTTGTTCTCTATAGTTAAGAGTATTTCTTGTTTTATCTGTCTTTTTTTTTTCCTTTGTTCATCTGGTTACTTAAGTTACACATATGGATGAAACTGCATGGTATTTGTCTTTCTCTGACTGACTTATTTTGCTTAGCATTATACTCTTTAGCTCCATCTGTGTTGTTGCAAATGGCAAGATTTCATTCTTTTTATGGCTGAATAGTATTTCAGTGTATGTGTGTGCGTGTGTGTACACATCTTTATCCACTTATTAATCAATGGAAATGAGGGCTGCTTGCATAAATTGGCAATTGTTAGTAGTCCCGTAAGAAACATAGGGGTGCATGTATCCCTTTGAATTAGTGATTTTGAATTGTTGGGCTAAATACTCATTACTGCAATTGCTGGGTCATAGGGTAGTCCTATTTTTAACTTTTTGAGGAACCGCCATATAGTTTTCCGTAGTGGCTGCACCAGTGTGTATTCCCACTAACAGTGTAAGACCGTTCCTCTTACCAACATCTGTTGTTTCTTGTGTTATTAATTTTAGCCATCCTGACAGGTGTGAGGTGATATCTCATTGTAGTTTTGATTTGCATTTTCCTGATGATGAGTGATGTTGAGCATCTTTTCATGTGTCTGTGGACCATCTGGATGTCTTCTTTGGAGAAATGTCTGTTGCTGTCTTCTGTCCATTTTTTAATTGGATTATTAAAAAAAGAAAGAATGCACTGTTAAGAGGCTGATTGGAGACAGAGACGGAAAGTGGTGGCCCAAACTCAGATGAGTGATATTGAAGGCCTGGTTATAAACTAGGTTTTAAGGGAGGATCCATTGAGGAATTGGTATAAATATGATCTTCTTACTTAATAAGTAAACTAGAATGACATAGTTTCTGCTTTATATAGTTATAACAATGAGCTTAGGCTTATAAATGGACCCACTACATTATGATGAAATGAAATTGTATTAAGTCACTATGAAGTTAGCAAAAGTAATAGTAGACTATTTTATTTTGAAAGTAGTTTCTTGCTACCAAAGCATACCTATATTCTGAATGGAAATGCTAAAAAATGGGATAGCTCAAAAAAAAAAATCCCCATGCAGAATTTAACAATATCTACTAATATTTGTGCATTTACTAAGCAGAACCACAGTAAGCACTCAGTGCTTGTTAGTTGTTGCTATGTATATTCAAGCCACTTTTACTGATATTATTTTGCTAAACCTGTGTACAGTGTCATGGGCTGGCTGCTCTTCTTCCTCCTTTATACATGAGGACTCAAGGATAAGAGAGGCTATGTAACTTCCCATCTTCTGCTGGCTAAGAGTAACAGCACTAGGATGATAATGTACCTCTGTCGAATTGCATCCCAGGGAAAAGAAATTCTGACTCCTGCAAATCATAAACATGATGGCAAGTAGAAATTTTCCCCTAATTTGATTTCATATAGCTAGGTGTAAAAATACTTTTAAATTCATGGCATTAAACTAAAAGACTACAGTTTCAAATTCAACAGAGTACTCACAGAAAGTCTTGAAATGCAATGAACTTTAAAAAAATCTGTCCAGAACCTCAAAAGCATTTATTCAGAATGGAAATGTTTGTATTTTGGCATACGTTCCTAAAAAATGGAGAAAATTTTATTGACAGTATTATATCACTCCAAACCCAAGAAGGTTGACTTCACCTTTTACGTGGAGCCTCAGTGCTGCTGTAGCTCATCTGAAACTAGAATCTTTAAATGTTTCTTGAAAATAAAGTATTGATGTATGATAATATCTTAGGATTAAATGAAGTGGCTCAGTTCCCACGATCTCTTATAAATGTGTTAAATGGAGTGCTGAAAGAATTGACCCATTTCTCTAACTATAAATATAAACCTTTGCCAATTCATTATTCTACAACCTAGGCATGGAAATTTATAGATGTTATAGTGATTATTCATGGGGTAAGTATTTTCCTTAGAGTCTTCACAGAATGTCTCTCATAACTTCAGTCTTAGGCAGCTGATTCTATCAGCTCAGCAAGAGAGGTTTTATCTCTCAATTGCAGACTCCCTGTAACCAAACTCATGAGATTAAGGTTTACATTAAAAATACCAATTTGTAAATTTGCAATGAAAAATAAGTGGTGTGTAGATCGAGAGAGCTACATCTTCCCTCCCTTTAGAAAGTCTACATAGAAAGGGAATATAAGGAGAAAGAAAATTAATATACTGGAAATCAAAAAGAGTTAGATAGAATTTTTTCATGGCAGCAGGCTGTTAGCCCAACAGAGGCAGCATCATCAGTGGCATCAAAGGACAGAGTTCTCCCAGCAAAGACTATAAATGCCTTGAGGGTAAGGACCCCATCTACTTTATATCAGTCATCTCTCCACAGCCTGGCATAGAATGGCCACTCGTCAAATGAGACTACAGCCCATTGACTAAGACTCCTTCATTCAGTGTTGGAATGAATTCCACCTCCTTTTCTCCTTTGGAGGCTCTCTTTTCTTCTATGAATCCATAGATGACCTTTTGAATACCACATTCTTCATTAGATAGTAGTATAGTTGGGGATGAATACACTGATTAGGTAGCCAATTTGCCTTTTTATGCTGACTTGTGAATTTCTATTTCCATCTATTTGGTGTTTATGATTCTTCTGCTTCCCAGTTTGGGGAATGAGGAGCAGGGTATGTCACTGCAACCACTAAGTACGTGTTCCTAAGGTTTCTTTCTACAAATCTGTTACATCAATACTCTATGCTATTCTCTAAGATGGGGTAGTAACGCAGTTCAGTCAGATTGGCCCAGTCTATTGCTTCTAATAGTTTCTGCTAATTACAAGAGATGAGACTTAGGATATTAAAGGGCTGTTGAAGATGATCAAGATGGAAGCCTTGGGGAAAATCACCTTGTCATTGAACCCTGCCTAGAAGTGTTTCACTTCCATCCATTTCCACAGATAATTAATGAGCCCTTGCTGTGTTAAGGGCAAGGTTGTAGGTACATAAGACAATTTTTGCCTGCGTTTAACTTAGAAAGATAGCATTTTATCTTTGGACTTATGTTTTAATTTTTCAAATGACCTTATTTATTTCCATTTAGTTTTATTAACACAATACTTAGAAGTTCTTAAAATGCATAAGCGAAGGTAAAGAGAAAAGTAGATAACCAGACAATGCAACTTGGTGCACAAACTGTATTTTAATACCAGACTCCCAGCAAAAATTACCCAAGTGAAGAAGTGGAAGAGTGAACCATGTCTTTGAATGACGTCATTGGTTCTAGGAGGCAAGAGAGGTATCAGAAAATGTGGATCTTTTTTTTAAGATTTTATTTATTTATTCATGAGAGACACAGGCAGAGGGAGAAGCAGGCTCCACACAGGAAGCCCGACATGGGACTCGATCCCGGGTCTCCAGAATCAGGCCCTGGGCTGAAGGCAGCACTAAATCACTGAGCCACCTGGGCTGCCCTAGAAAATGTGCATCTTTTGCCAACTCCTATATTACCCGTCTCCATGATTTTCATCATGTTACTCAAGTATTAGTTTTTCATGTAAGTGATGAAAAAGTTGGACCTGATGATCCCTGGTCTCCTTCTAGATCAGAATATGTGACGGCCCACCATTTGTGAGCTTTAAAAATTATGTAAAATTATTTTTTCTGCAATCTATTACAAAAATGATACTAGAATATTTGGTTTGTGTTTTTCCCCCAGCTTTAGTGAAGTATAATTGACAAAAATAGTATCTATTTAAGTTATACAACATGATGATTTTATATACCTATACATTGCAAAATAATTACTACAATCGAACTAACACATCCATCACCTCATGTAGTTACCGTGTGTGTGTATGTGTGTGTGTGCGTGTGTGTTGAGAACACTTAAGATTACCCTTTTAGCAAGTTTCAAGTGTAAAATGCAGTATTATTCATTGTCACCATTCTACTAATGGCTTCTGAAAATTTGACTTTTCTGGACTCAACACATATGAGAGATCATGTGATATATGTCTCTCCTTTTTTGGCTTATTTCACTTAGCACAGTGTCCTCCAGGTTTGTCCATTCATCCACCTCTGGACACTTAGATTGTTTTTGAGTCTTTGCTGTGGTGAATAAGGGTACAATGAACATGAAGGTGCAGATACCTCTTCAAGACCTTGATATAATTTCCTCGATATACATACCCAGAATTGTGATTGCCGGATTATAAGGCAATTATATGTTCAATTTTGGGGTGAAATTCTTAATGTTTTCCGTAATAGCTGAATCAGCTCATGTTCTCACCAACACTGTCCAAGGGCACCCTTTTCATCATACCCTTACCAACACTTGCCTTTTTGATAATAGCCATCCAGACAGGTAAACTTCTCTCTCAGTGTGGTTTTGATTTGCATTTCCCTGATGAGTGACATTGAACAGCTTTTTATATGTGTGACCATTTGTATATCATCTTTGGAAAAATGTATGCTCAGGTCTTGCCCAATTTTTAATCATGTTGTGTTTTGCTACTGAGTTTCATAAACTCCTTATATACTTTAGATAATAACTCTTGACCAGATGAATGGTTTGCAAATGTTTCCACCCATTTCATAGGCTGCCATTTTATTTTACTTGCTATACAGAAGCTTTGTTGTTTGATGTAGTCCCACTTGTTTATTTTTCCTTTTGTTGCCTGCACTTCTAATGCCATATCCGTGAAATCGCAGCCAGGACCACAGTAAAGGAGGTTTTTCCCTATGCTTTCCTTTAGGAGTTTTACCTTGTCAGGTATGAAATTTAAGTCTTTAATCCATTTAGAATTAATTTTTGTTTAGACACAAGTTTAAGTTCAATTTCATTCTGCATGTGGATATCCAGTTTTCTCAGCCCCATTTATTGAAGAGAATATCCTTACCTTATTGTGTATTCCTCACAGCCTTTTCAAAGATTAGTTGACTGTATATGTGTGGGTTTATTTATGTGCTCTTTTCTGCTCCATTGTTCTGTGCCTCTGTTTTATTCCATTACATACGTTTTCATTACTACAACTCTATAGTATAGTTTGAAATCAGGAACTGTGATACCTCCATCTTTGTCCTTCTGTCTCTCACTGCTTTGGTTTGTCAGGGCTTTTCATGATTCTGTACAAATTTTAGTATTATTTTTTCTATTTCTGTAAAAAATATCATTGGAATATTGATAAGGATTAATTAGATAAGCTGAATGCCTTGGGCAGTATGGATATCTTAACAAGATTAATTTTTCCAAACCATAAACCTGTATCTTTCCATTTATTTTTTTCTTTTTCAGTTTCTTTTATCAGTGTTTTGTATTTTTTAGTATTTACATCTTTCATTTCCTTGGTTAAATTTGTTTCTAAGTATTTTATTCTTTTTAGTGCTTGTAATTCAGATTATTATCTTAATTTTCTATCACTTGTTAGTGTATATAAATACAACTGATTTTTGTGTATCGATTTTGTATACTGCAACTTCACTGAATTTATTCTAACAATTTTTTTTTGTCACAATCTTCAGGATAAGAAAACAATATACATAAGATTATGTCGTCTACAAACAATACTGTTTAAGTTATTCCTGTACAATTTGGATGACTTTTATTTCTTTTTCTTGCCTAATTGCTATGGCTAGGGCTTTAAGTAATCTGTTTATTACAAGTGGGCACCCTTGTCTTGTGTATTTTGTTTTTGATTTTTTTTTTTTTTTAGAGTGGAGCCCTCTGATTTATTCAAGTATAGTTGACACCTGATGTTATTTTAGTTTCAGGTATACAACACAGTGATCAACAACTCAGTACACGATGCTTTACTCACCACCAGTGTATCTACCAGCTGTCACTATGCCATTGTAATTATCACTATTGTAACACCTTTAACTCTTTTCCCTATCCTATACCTTTTATTTCCATGACTTCTTTATTCCATAACTTAAAACTGAAAACCTGTATCTCACATTCCCCTTCACCCATTTTCCCCGTCCTTCAACCCCCTCCCCTCTGGTTAGGCACCCCTGTCTTATTCCTAATTTTAAGGGAAAGCTTTCAGTCTTTCACTGTTGAGTGTCATGTTGACTATAGACTTGTCTTTGCAGCCTTTATTATGTGGAGGTACATTGCTTTTATATTTAATTTGTTGAGCTTTTATCATGAAAACATACTGAATTTTCATCAAATGCTTTTTCTGTATTTACTGAGATCATCATATGATTTTTATCCTTTATTCTATTAGTGGGTATATCAAATTCATTAATTTATTGTGGTGAACCGTTCTTGCATCCCAGGGATGAATCCCACTTGATCATAGTATATGGTCCTTTTAATATGATGTTGAGTTCAGTTTGCTATATTTTGTTGAGGATTTTTTACATCTCTGTTAATCAGGGATTTTGGCCTGTAAGTTTCTTTGCTTGCAGTGGCCTTATCTGGCTTTGGTTGAGGGTAATGCTGGACTTGTTAAATAAGTTTGGAAGTGCTCCCTCCCTAATTTTTTGGAAAGGGTTGAGAAGGATTGGCAAAATTCACCCATGAAACCATCTGGTCCCAGGCTTTTCTTTGTTAGAAGTTTTGATTACTACTTCATTCTCTTTACTAATAATTACTCTGTTCAGATTTTCTCTTTCTTTATGATTCATTCTTGGTAGGTCATATGTTTCTAGGAATTTATTTCTTAGAATTTGTCCAGTTTATTTGTGTGCATACTTGGTCATTATGGTCTCTTATCCTTTGTATTTCTGTAAGATTGGTTGTAATATATCCTCTTTGATTTATTGTTTTATTATCTGAGTCCCTTTTTGTCCTATGTTAGTCTAGCTAAGTGTTTCGCAGTTTTCTTTTTTTAAAAAAAATATTTATTTATTTATTTATGATATATATAGAGAGAGGCAGAGACAAAGGCAGAGGGAGAAGCAGGCTCCATGCCGGGAGCCTGACGTGGGACTCGATCCCGGGACTCCAGGATCGCACCCTGGGCCAAAGGCAGGCACCAAACCGCTGAGCCATCCAGGGATCTCTTTTTTTTTTTTTTTTTTTTTAAAGTTTCATTGCTGTTTTCTATTGTTTTTCTGGTCTTTCATTTATATGAAATTTCCAAAGCAGAAATGACTTCTTCTTAGACACTATGTCTGGCCAATGGAGATATTCTCAAAACTGTGGGTCACCGATTTTTCACTGAGCCAGACTTCCTTCACAGAAAAAGTCTCTTCTAAATAAACCACATAATATTGCCTTTGGCCAGTGAAAAACACGGTTGAGATTTTTTACCCCTAATATAGATATTTAGCACTATAAACTTTTCTCTAAGAATTGCCTTCCTGGGATCCCTGGGTGGCTCATGGTGTGATCCTGGAGCCCCAATAGAGTCCTGCATCAGGCTTCCCAGGGGGAGCCTGCATCTCCCACTGTCTGTCTCTGCCTCTCTTTCTGTGTCTCTTGTGAATAAATAAATAAAATCTTCATTAAAAAAAGAATTGCTTTCCTGCATCCTATAAATTTTAGTATGTTGTGGTTCTGTTATTATTTGCCTCAAAATACTTTTTTGTTTTTCCTTTTGAATTCTTCTTTGACCAATTAGTTCCTCAGGAGTGTGTTTAATTTTTATATGTGTGAGAGTTTTTCAGTTTTTATCTTGTTATTGATTTTTTTTTGGGGGGGGGGGGAGAGAGAGAGAGAGAGAGAGAGAGAGAGAGAGAAGATGAGAGCAAGAGGGGGGTTGGGCAGAGGGGGAGAAAGAGAATCTTAAGTAGGCTTTACGCCAAGTACTGAGCCTAACATGGGGCTCAATCTCACAACCCTGAGATCAGGACCTGAGCTGAAATCAAGAGTTGGATGCTTAACTGACTGAGCCACCCAGGCAACCCCTGTTACTGATTTTGAATTTCATACCATTGTGGTCAGAAAAGATACTTGATATTAATTTAATCCTTTTAAATTTATTAAGACTAGTTTTATGACCCAACATATGATATATCCTGGAAAATGTTCCATGTACACATGAGAAGAACATGTATTTTGCTGCTGGCTGAAATGTTCTGTGTATGTCTGTTGGGTCCATTTGACTTATAATGTTATTCAAAACCACTGTTTCCTTATTGATTTTCTGTCTGGATAATTTATTCATTATTGAAAGTGGAGTATTGAAGGTCTGCTATTATTGTATTGCTGTCTATTTCTCTCAGAAGTTCTGTTAATAGTTTTACCCTTACATATTTAGATGTCCCAATGTTGGGTGCATATATGTTTACAATTGTTATATTCTGGTAATTAAATAGACCTTTTTATTATTATATGGTGACTTTGTTCTGTAACAGATTTTGACTAAAAATCTATTTGTCTTATGTGACTATAATCATTCCTGATGTCTTTTGGTTGCTGTTTATATGGAGTATCTTTTTTCAGTCCCTTCACTATCCACATATGTATATCCTTAAAGCTAAAATGAATCTCTTGCCAGCAGCGTATTGCTGCATCTTGTCTTTTTCTGTCTATCCAGCCATTCTGTGTCTCCTTATTAGAGAATTTAATTCAGGTACATTTAAAGTGATTGTTGATAGGTAGAGACTTATTATTTGTTGGTTTTTTTTTTGACACTTTTTAATTTTTTTAGTTCCTTTGTTCTTCCTGTCTTACTGTCTCCTTTTGTGATGTGTGTGTGTGATAGTGTGCTTTGATTCGTTTTTATCTTTTGTGTATCTAGTAGAGTTTTTTTTTCTCTTTACCACATAGCTTATAAAAAACATCTTGTAGTTATAATAGCCTATTTTAAGGTGATAACTACTTAACTTTAATTGCATACAAAATCACTCTATGCTTTTACTTCTTCCCCCATTTTAAGCTTTTGGTGTCATACTTGACATTTTTATATTGTTCATCCATTAACAAATTATTGTAGCTATAGCTGTTTTCAATGCTTTTATCTTTTAATTTTGAAATGGGAGCTAAGAGGCATTTTTTGTGCCACCATCGTAGTATTAGAGTATTCTGACTTTGACTACGTATTTCCCTTTATCAGTTATTTTTTACTTCCATTTTTCACATTGTTAGCTATCATCCTTTTGTTTCTACCTCAACTCTGATTATCATTTCTTGCAAGGCAGGTTTAGTGGTGATGAACTCCCTCAGCTTTTTGTTAGCAGCATCAGAATCTTATTTATCACTAGCAATGTCCATTATTAGTAAAACACTAAACCGTTATAAAGCAACTGTTATATATGAGACACTATGCTGGCTGGGAGTTTGCCCAACTATGTCATTTTCATATATGTAAATGAATTCCTTCTAAAGATCAAATAATTAGAAATGTATAACATTGCATTTTTTCCTTTGGCAACTTTTAATTTTTTTGGTGCACAGTTGCTGGAATTTGGTGTTGAATTTTGGGGATTTTGGGGATTGGCTTTTGATTTCAAGCAGTACTCCTCATTCAGAGGGCTTATAATTAGCTTGGAATTCCTGTATCCAGCAGTTATATTTTGTACCACTGAGCACTGATGGGACTATAAAAATAAAGATGAGCAGTGCTAACATTTTTCAAGTACAGACCTTATTTATTTTGCCTAGTATGGGGTACCTATCATGAAGTCTGGCCCATCTTTATTGATCAATAAATTTTATTTCCAAATAAAAATGCGATATTTCCAGAGTTTTACTTCCAGCAAGCCTATAATACAATGAGAAATTATGGAACAGAAAGGATTTTGGATGAATTGATCAGTGTTTTTTGCTGAAAGGGAAATAATACATGGGACCATCTGTGTAATTATACCAGTATTTGCTTTACCGTATTTAACTAAGTTTTTTAAAAAGATATATTTACGGCATATTTTATTGGTAGTCATATTAATTATCAAGTGTGTCAATTCCTTTTCAAAATAATGACATAGCTTGAGAATCCTTCATTTTGTACCATGCATATATTTGAATTTCCAAAGCAGAAAATGACTTCTTCTTAGACACTATGTCTGGCCAATGGAGATATTCTCAAAACTGTGGGTCATCGATTTGTCACTGAGCCAGACTTCCTTCACAGAAAAAGTCTCTTCTAAATAAACCACATAATATTGCCTTTGGCCAGTGAAAAACACGGTTGGATTGTTCTGTTTCAAAGAGCTAAAGCTGGCTGAGTGTAATTTTGCATCAGGTATTATTTGTGAAATGAATGGCTGGCATAATGTTACTGTCATAATTACCTGCTATTAGTTTAAATCAATTTCAACTGTCTTTGGCTTGTCTATAGTACATACTTTTCTATCCTTTAATTAAATATTACATCACAATGTTTTTTCAAGAACTTGGGTGAGATTATGAACATGTCTTGGTGCCCTATCATCCACAGCGCACGCGGGACTTCTGTCTGTCTTCATTTTTTCTCAATTCCCAAGTTGGTCTACTCAGTTCATGTGGTGCAGATTTTGCTGATTGCTTCTTTTTAGTCCCCAGGACTATCATATGAGCCCAATATGGCCAACATGAGGACCTCATTCCCTGATCATAAAGATTTGTTCAGGGATTAGCGTGCAGCTCAAGCTTAGAATCCTTTTCTGGAAAAGATATTTTACTTTTCCTGTGGAAGTGAGCTTGAGACCACCTGTGGACATCTTACTATCCAACAGAGAGAGCAAAAGTGAGAATGAAACCAAGACAAGCCTAGAGAAGAAGAGGGAGATAGAGCCTTCATTATATTTTAACTGCTGCACTCCATCCACCTATGATTCATCTCTTGGGGTTAGAGTTACATGATTTAGGAACCCCTCCCCCTTTTTTCCTTAGGGTACTTTGGATGAGTTCTGACTGCCATTTCCTGGTGAATGCCTCTTTTCATATTTGTGACATTGACTACTTTGTGCCTCATGATGGTCCTGCAGTAGTATCTCAGTTTAACCTGCCCTGTCCACAGCAAACACTGTCCCCTGTAATCATAGCCATCCTGCCTTGTACCTCAGACCTTAATGTCTTTGCCAGGAATCTGATTTGGTAATCTCTCACAAAGTCTTACAAAGGGCTTGTTAGTTTTGAGAAGTATTTACATTGGAAATAGAACTCAATATCCAAACTACAATACAATATCTTAACCTGTCAGAAAGATTAAATGAAGTCTGAAAACTCAAGGTAAAGAAAATGGAGTTGTATGTACCTTCTTGGTCTTGGGTTTAAAAAAAAAAAACCTGCATTCACTTAAAAATACCCATTGTGCATTTGCTATTAGCAAGGTGTGGTGGGAAGAAATAGGACACAGTACAGAGTAAGCAGTTTCTGCTCTCTTGGAAAATAATCATTTTCTATCAGGACATTTTGACATGAATCAAGTAAAAATACAAATATATATGTAATCACATCCATGGTAAGTACTGGTTTTGGGGCCTGTGTAGCAGGAGGCTGTTGGTTCTGGGTGTTTAGAGATAATTAAATCCCAGAAGAAATGATAATGGAGTATAAAGTTGAAGGTTGAATAGGAGTTAAAGAGCTGAAAACATGAGAGTGAAGGTAAGTTCCATGAAAAAGAAAAATCTTTCCAGAAGGAGAAAACAGCTTTGTAAAAGATTCTCAGGTGGAAAGATACAGGATCTCTTTGAAGAAGAGACAGTGGCAGCAGATAAGACAGGGGACATAGACAAGGGACCAGAGAAAGCCAGGCCTTTCAAGTCCTGGTGACAGTTGCTGTCTTTACCTTTCAGGCAATGGTAAGAAAGACATTTAAGGAGTTCAGTTCACAGAATGACACAATTAGGTTTATGTTATAAAAGTTATCACTGCAGCTTTGTGATGTTAAATCGGCTGGTACAAGAATCACCTGGATTACCAGGTTCCTATTCCATTCAGGTAGAACCAAAGTGTGGGCTCTGGTCTGGTCATTTTAAAAGCTCCCTCGGATGATTCTAATATAAAGCTAGGCTTGAGAATTGCAGATGTAAACCAGGTAGGAGATGTAGGAGCACCTGTGATAAAGAGTCTCTGCAAGCTGGCTTTTTAGTATGACTTGAGGTTATCACCACCCCTCTCCACCCCAAACCTAATATTGTGAATTGCCTTAATGAAAATGAACTTCTTAAGTGAGAGATTTGTTCCCCTGCCCAAAAATTAGACCCAGCACACCTGAAAAGTTTGTCACCTCTCAGGATCAAATTTCAAGAGGAAATCAGCCACACTAAAACATTCCTAGAAGATGATAAAAGGAATCTGAACCATAATGAGCAGAAATGATCCAGGGGCAGCAGATATCTTGAAAGTGTAATCAAATAATCCTTTACAAAGGATGATTTTGGTCCTCTGATTTCAAGTAAGTCAAAGGCTCTTATTCATTCATTGGGTAAATATAAGGTCCAACTACTTTCCAGTGTTAGACATTGGAAACAATGGCAGGAGATGGTGCAGACAAGAATCCTTGTCCTCCTGGAGCTTTTGTTCCAGTTGAAAATGAAGTTTTCTTGCTCATATGATCCTTAAGGTCAGAATTTTAACCTGACCTTTATGGTTAGCACCTTTAGAATCTGTATGTGTTACAGGGAGATGTATTTCAGTTATGAATTTTAGAACATTAAAAGTAGGAAATCTCTGAAAAGCAAGGAGATTAACATCTGTGGAAGGATTCCAGCAGAAGTGGCCCTATAGGATCTAAGAGCAAGGACTGGAAGATGTAATAGGAAGATGACTGTTGAGTGATCTGGTCTAGTGATCTCTAGAGTCTTTTACAAAGCTGAAAAACAAATATTATGGTATTAATAGGAGCTCTTACATGGTTTGAGCATTTACCATATGCTATACACCTTAAGTGCTTTATTATGCACTATCTCATGTGAGATTTATGTGTTATAAATCTCATGCGCAGATCATGCATGAGATCATGAGATGAGGAAAATGAAACTATCAAATTATACTTTTTAGAAGTTAAAAATGTGACTTCTACAAATATAAAGTAAAAAGATGTAAAAAAATTGACTTAGTAATTAATGAAGATGTACATATGATGGTAAGGTTGGTTCCATGAACAGTTGAGGGAGTTCTTTGTTTATAGGTGTGTTAGTAAAAGTACGTTAGTACAAGATTACTAGATTGGATAAAAAACTGATTAATGTTTTATAGGGCAATAAACCGTCACACTTGGGATTATTTTTTCTCCTGGAAAGATATAATTTGTATATTTAATAGACAAAGCCTGCAGGGTAATGCAACTTCACTAATTTTGGGATCTTTATTTCGTAGTGAATAGTGAAGTTAACAAAGCACAGTTCATTAGGTATTTTTTTCCTTTTTTTTTTCTTTTGGTTTCAGAAGTAGAATATAGTGATTCATCATTTGCATATAACACTCAGTGCTCATCACAAGTGCCCTCCTTAACACCCATTCCCCCATTAGCCCAACCCCCACCCACCTTCCTCCATCAACTCTGTTCTCTTGTTAGGAAGCCTATTGTTTCCCTCCTTCTCTCCTTTTTTTCCCTTCCCTGCACGTTCATCTGTTTTGTTTCCTAAATTCCACATATGAGTGAAATCGTATGGTATTTGTCTTTCTCTAATTACACTTAGCATAATACACTCTAGCTCCATCCATGTTGCTGCAAATGGCAAGATTTCATTATTTTTGATGACTAAGTAATATTCCAGTGTGTGTGTGTGTGTGTGTGTGTGTGTGTGTGTGTGTGTGTGTACACAACCATACCTCTTGTATCCATTCGTCAGTTGATGGACATAGGCCCTTTCCATAGTTTGGCTAATATTGATAATGCTGCTATAAATATCAGAGTGCATGTGCCCCTTCAAATCTGTTATTTGTATATCCTTTGGGTGTATGCTTAGTGGTGCAATTGCTGGGTCATGAGTAGTTCTATTTTTATCTTTCTAAGGAACCTCCATACTATTTTCCAGAGTGACTGCACCAGTTTGCACTCCCACTAGTAGTGTAGGAGGGTTCCCCTTTCTCAGCACCTTCGCCAACATCTGTTGTTTCCTGTGTCTCTTAGGTCTTGAGAGAGCATGTTACACAATTGGCACATGAAACTTGGAATGAACATGATTTTCTTTTGGCCTTACTTTCAAGTTTTGGATGATTATTCTTAACATTGGAAGAGTTAAGCAACTTTTCAGGATTTTCAAGCTCTAATAATGAGGCTGGGTCACAACTGACCTTTCTCCAAATACCCATACTGAAATGAGCCATGCAGCAAATATGTGGTGGGAGATATTAGGGAAGCATCTTTTGAATCCCATCATCATTGTTCTGCCTTTTTATATGTCTGAGCTTGTTTTTTCCAGTTGCTTTATGTTTGTTTATTTGATTTCTAAAACATTTGTAAACCACTCCAAATTAACCTCTTCTCCTATTTTGTTCCTGCAAAAGTGGTTTGGCACACCGAACATGAATGATAAGTAGCTAGTAGTTCATTAACCACTTGGTACTGTTGGCTAGAAGACCAAGGCTCTGGAATCCCAGGTAGAAATCCGACTCTTTAGAATTTATTGCAGCTGTTTCCTCAATAAGATTTCTCTGTCAGTTATGGGATTGTGCGTGTATGTGTGTGTGTGTGTGATTGTTGTTATTTTAGGGCATTACTGATGGTCTTCTGATTTTAGCATGGTAATCTTGAGCTCTTAAGGTTTAGAGAGAAGGTCCAGTCCTCTGTAAATGGCACTTTGTTCAGCCTCATGTAACTAACTGCAGACTTGGTCTCACTGTTTTCTTTCCTGTGAGTTAATCTTGAGGAAAGACTTCAATGTTAGGTTTTCAGGATAAACGAAAAGTAGCTGTATGGTTGGCTTAATGTTTCATTAAGGCAAAAGGACACTTGTCTGTGTTTAAGGTGATAGACCCCTATTATGTAAAGGTAAAGTGGCAGAAAACTAGTCAGTCAAATGGTTTATTTTAGGAACTCAAACTAGATGTGAGAGTACAATTTTTGCTTTTTAGTTAAGAGGAAGGGTCTGATATTTGCTCCATTGGGAGAAAGCTAAGCTGAAATTTATAGGCTCTGTAATAACACATCATTTAGTAAATATAGTGTATGATATTTAATGTAATTTATGGGCCACTTTACATGGATTATCTCACCAAGTCCTTAGCAATTCCATGAGGTAGAGTACACCTTTGTCTCCATTTTATGGATTCAGGAAACTGAGGTTCACAGGGGCTAAGTAAGCTAGCCAAGATTCACAGCCGGTAGGAGAGGTAGAATGAAGATTAGACCCAGGCCAACTGATGACAAGCCTACTTCTGTGAAGGTCAGATGTCATCGCCTTTCTCACATGATGCCAGGAGAAAGCACATAGAAAATTAGCCAAAATCCCATTTTCTAACCTCAGATCCAGCATTAACTGTCTTTGCAACTCTGGGTGAGTCATCTCATCTGTCTGGGTCTTCATTTCCCTCTGTAAAATGAAGGGTAGAAACAATTTGGATTGGATGGTCTCTGGGGTTCCTTCCAACTCTAAAGTTCTCTGATTCTGTAACTGCATCCTGACCTTAGAGATGCACATTCTCCCCTCCCCCACCACACATACACTACTTCCCAAGGCAAAAATCTAATCCTGTCTAAGTGCCCATTGCACTTTGATGCTAAACTCAAGACACCACCAAATCCTATCATTTACGACAGCTCCTGAGGAACACACGTTTTAAAAAATCTGGCAAACCCATTCTTTAAAATAAGTTGCTACTAGAGTGCGTTTTTGGGAAGTAAAATATTAACACAAAAAGACCCCACCTCAAAACAAATGAGGCTTTCTATAAATCATCTCTATTTTACAATGTTACCTTGACAACTTAGCTTTTGACTCTTAATAGGTGGGGTTTTCAGTGTGGGAGAAGAGGGGTATTCTCTTCGTATCTTTAGAGATTTCCTCTTGTTTCATGGTAAGAGGAAATATCAAAGGTAGCCCACGCAATCCAGCAGAATGTACTCAGGACACCTTGACGGAGTGTCATCCAGAAGCAATCACAGGTGCACAGAATTAGGACATACTCTGATTATAGTTACATTGTTTTCTCCTTTCTATTTTCTCTAACCATCACACATCTGGAAGAGCATGTGAAATGTTACATTCCTGGACCAGTGCAGTTACAGAGCAGAGAGCAACAAGAGTGCCCAAAAATAATGGCATTATTTTTAGTTGCAGCCGCAGTGGATGCACCTAATAGGATGAGGGGGGCAACTCCGAAGTACTGAACCAACAGTAGAAATGCTAAAAATATTGTTCCCACTCCAGCAATTGGAATGGTGAGCAGTGACTGAGGCCGAGGCAGGTAGGGAAATTAAATTAGGATTCCTGTCTCTCAGCTGTGGTAGGCTGGGTTTCAGGGCTGGCAGGCACTCAGTGGGCCCACGGGGGCTAGCCCAGGACTGCCAGTGGGAGAAGTGAAAAAGGAGCAGTGTTGAGCAGGAGGAGGAGATTCCTCTCCGGCACCCAGCGCCACAGAGCAGAACCTGGAGAATGGCTGAAGGATCAGAGTTGGTTCTAGAAGCTCTCTCCTTTGGGGTTGTGCATATGAGCCGGGCAGAAGCCATGGGCGCCGCTGCCGCTGGGGAGCGGGTCTGTGCTTGACACATGTGTTTCCCATTGATAGCTGGAGACAGCCCAGTGGCTCCGAGTTGGCCTGACAAAGCCGTATTGAAGTCCAGACAGAGTACGGTTTCAAAGCAGGCAGAAAAAGAACGGGAATGCTGTTCAGGAAATTCTTCAGGCATGGGCAGGGACTTGGCTGCAATTCTGCAGTTGGAAAATGTGACTGGGGCAGCTTCTGAACGCAGGCTGGGCCTGCTCACGCTGGCGGGCTGAGCGGCCGCCTCCTCCAGAGCCGCCCCGATGCTCTGGGGCTCCGGGTGCTTTTCCTCAGCCGCTTTGTGGAGCAGACGGGAGAGGTAGGGCCCTGCTCTTAAGTTCCTGTATTTCCGAGCTTCTCTTCACTTTCTCAGCCTGCTGTTTGGTGTGCAAGTGCCCTGAGTTTTCGCGTGCGTGCGTGTGCGTGTGTGTGTGTGTGTGTGTGTGTGTACAAGTTAGAATCCCATCACTGAGGGGTAGTGGTAATCCTTTTTCTCCCCCAGCCCTCTTCCAGATCGGATTCTCAGCAGGGCAGAGACACTTTGCAAAGTTAGGGTTGAGCCGGCAACACAAACAGGAGAAGGCAAAGTATGTTCTTGTATGGTCACCCCGCTCCAGGCTTCTGCAACTTCTCTGCATGGAAGGACAGTTCATGGGCAGAAAAGATCATTTTAGACGAAATTGTGTTCTTTGCTTCGTGAGAGTTTTTTGAGAGGGGCATTGTTAGCACGAAATAGCTTTCATTTGAGGAAGGAATCAGAGTTTGAAGTTTCTGTCTTGGATTATACTTTCAGGGTGTGGGAGCAGATACGTGTGCCCGTATTCTTGGCAACTTTTATTATTATAGGGGATTTGGGCTGTCATTAAGGAGCCCAGTGCTGTGTTTGCCTAGAAATATGCTGGATCGACATTTGTAATTCTGTTTCTATGATAATTTTCAACTTTTCTGAGTTGCAAAGTAACTGGCAGTTTTACCCTGAAACAGTCTGTCTGTATTTTGGAAATAGAATCAAAGAATAACAGAAAACAGTAGTTCATTCAAAATCATTGTTAAAAGATAGAAATGTTATGGTGTGAGTTTTAGTTCATTGATTTTGATTTTACACCCTACCGGAAAGAGTGCTTTAAGAAACTCCACAAATTTTAAATAATCCTTTCCCATGCATATCAGCCATAATGCAATATAGATTTTTACCCCCTTCCCCCAGGAAAGTTCTGCCTTAGTCTACGTTCAGCATGTAGAAAATACACAGCATAACTGCATTTAAGAAAGTGGTTTGGCTCAGAAAGGGCTAGACTAAATCTCACTACAGCTCTGTGATTACGGGCAGAGCAATCAGTGACAGCCCTGGTGTTCTCCAAAGGGGGCTTGGCCAAGAGTCTCTTTGGGGAAGTAGATGAATGAATGGATTCAGGTGTGTGTTTACTTCAGCGTTAAAATCTCTCTGCGAGTAGCTAATAGTAAAGATTAATGGGTGAATGAAGAATAAAAGGCTGGAGTTCTTCAGATCTTTTTCTGTGTAAAACACACAAGCAGGCAGACCTTGTGTCCTGTTGGTGAAAAGTCAGCCCTCTTTGCCAGCAATTTCATTTTCTCCACAGCTTTGCAGTTGGAGGAGGGGATTGGGAAATGCCTGGCAGCAGGGTGTCTTACTCCAAGACATGGCACACAAATATTTTCTTCATCAGCCTCATCTTTGTGTTGGGTTGGGTGGAGCAGGCTTGGGACTTTTGGGAGTGCGGTTGGATGCCAGCATAGACAGTGACTACATTTGTGTTTTTCCTAAGTGCCTACTGGGTGAGCAAAATGCCAAGACAGATTAGGAACCGACGTGAACCATAGCCAAGCCCACTGCCGGTGAAAAAGGAGACTCAAGTGAGCTCTAATGTCATATTCGTCTAAATTTAGTGCGCGTCAAGCACTGAGTGGAGCAGGCGTGAAATGGCAGCTCCGGGTTGCAGGATTATGAACGGCAGTGCCTAAAACTTGGAGGAAACTTTATAGTTTCCCTTTTTTAGAAGTAGAGGAGGGGCCAATCAAGCTCCCTTGACATTTGAAAGGAAAAAGAAGGGGGTGGGAAAGTGGACAAGGAGAAATCCGGGGCTGAGGTGTGGGTAACAGGAGAGAGGAGTGGCCATACCACGCACTGGGCAGCCAGGGCAGAGGGAGGAGATCTTGCACGGGAATGAAGCACATATTCTAGAAACAGCGCAAACCAGCAGGCACTGATCCATTCGGCTTGAAGTGTGTGGATAAACCATGGCCTCAGTGAAGAGAATTGTTTTACCCTTGACACAATGGGAGACCCCATGGTCAGTCTGCCCTGCTGTGCCTTCTGGAAGCAATCAGCGCATTTTGTAAGAATGGCAACACCCGAGGGTTCAAATTTCCTAAGCAAGGAGGGAGCCGGCTCTTCAGGCTTTATTTTTAACCCATATGCTTCCATGTAAAGATATTCCCCCTGGGGGTGTTGAGTGAAAGGACCAGGTGGAGATGTTGAGTGATTGCAGGGAGCACTTTGTTCTAGGCCCTGCCCATGGACACTTTAACAGAAAGACACACTTTTTCAAAATAATATAAAGTGAATACATCTGCTTCATTTTGATGAATGATTTTTTTTTTTAAAGAAACATCTCCAAGGTCATATACCACATTATTGGTGAAAGTATTTAATACTAGTTTCATGAGGTTAGGAGGTTTATAGAATTATGAATTTGACCATCTGGAAGGGATTTGGGCCCTCCTGTAGTTCAGAACTTCTTGAGTATGAGTAATCTGAAGACCCCTTTTATAGCAGGGTGGGGATTGATTTTCTCATGGTTGATCTAATGATTTCATTATACTGTCATTTAAATAGACACAAACCAGAAATAACTACCTAGATATTGCCTCTCTATCTTCATCATTCTTGAACAGATAGAGCACTAAAACAGATTTTTGAAATAAATACAAAGAAACTCATCTAATAACATCTAGATGATCAACATTTTTTTTAATGTAGAAAATGTATTATTAGAATTTAATAAGGTTTATGCCATGAACGTGGGACTAACAGTGACTTTGGAAATTACTTTGATTTCAGCACTCTTACACTCTTGTATCCTGGTTGGACACTTGATTCTTCCATGACTTTTTTCTCTTCATATCTACCTTCACTATGTCCTTATATTTGCTCCTTGAAGGCTTTTTTCTCTTCATATCTACCTTCACTATGTCCTTATATTTGCTCCTTGAAGGAATGTGCCATTTTATGTTCTCTCATACTCCTTTCTCTCTTCATGACAATGATAATGGAATCACTTGCTGCCCACATGATAACACAAGTTAATGCAAACACAGACACCAGAGCTCTATGGTAGTAGACATTGGTCAGGAATGGGATCTGTATTTTCTAGGACAAAATTTGCACAAATAAGCACATCAAAAGAAAAAACACAAGAACAAATTTGATGCAGAACTCTCAGATCTCAGGGAAGATCTGAGGATCCCTCCTGGGGTCAACATGCTGATCCTGGCTGGTTCTGGCTCCTTGGACTCCTTGGACGAACCTCTACAGGAATCGGGGGAAGGGATGAAAACACCCCAACTGCATTTCTAGCATTTCTAATGGAGCCCAGCCACTTTTACTTGCTCCATATATTGGAGTTTTGCAGGAGATTTCATCTGAAAAGAGAATTTTAGTGCAGTATAGGTGAAACTTGAGTTTGGTTGCAAGTGATAGAAACTCTGCTCACAGAAGTCTTAATGCTCACATTGCTTTAGGTGTAGAGAGGTGTAGACTATACCTAGACAGTCAGAGCTGTTTCAGCAGCTGAGCAATGTCCCCAGTGACCAAACCCAACTTTCTGCTTCACTGTCCTGAGCTCTTCAGCTGAACTTCCTGTGCTCATGTCCACGTATCCTGTTCAAGTCAGAGCAAAGGTAGCAAGGCATAAAGGGGAAAACACCTCTTCTATGAGACTTTGTCTCACATCTCAGAATACACCCCCAGTACTGGCTCATGTACCCACTGGCCCCGTGCAATGATATTACTATAATGGGTTAAAGCCAACCACATATTACCCTCTGGATATGAAGTAGAAGTCAAAAAAAAAAAATTCAGATCAAGAGCTTTCTGATGGAGAATGAGCCTCTCCATATTCTTTTTAAAATTTTTTAATTATTTTTTTATTATTTTTTCTCCATGTTCTATCACCAGTGAAGGCCAGAAAGGATGTTTGTAGGATAGGCATAGACAGTTTGGGCCACAAATGTTTAAAAAAAAAAAAGAACAAATACATTTGAAAAAACACTGTTCTAATAATCCATTTCTTCCACTTTAAAGGAGGGAAGACTGAGATCAGAAAAGTAAACACTGAGATCAAAGGATGGCCTAAGGGGCACAGGCACTCTGAGACAATGGTAATGTTTCTTGTCCCTTGACCATAAGTCTGATGTGGACTACATGATACATGCATTGTCTCAGCAATGATAGCTTAAGGAATACTTTGGAAACCTACTTCTAAAAAAAGGGAAAGGAAAATTATAATGGAATCTTAGTATTAGAAGATTCCTCAGAAATCATCAGCTTCCATGGTTTCTCAAAACCTCCTAAATCAGAATTTCAGAAACTAGAGTTGGAGAGCCTCTGTATTTTTAAAAGCTCTCTGAGTGATTATTTTGAAGCCAGACACTGGTGCAGAGAGCTGAATTTGTTTCCCCCCCGCCACGGCTAAGTCAGTATCCACTGCAGGGATGCCATGTATTAGCGTTGCAGACAGGTGTCAGCCAGAGGTGATGGCAGTGCCTCCAGTGACGGAGAACATCATTACACTGCGAGGCAGCTGGGGTGTTGTTTCCCACCTCAGGTGTTCTCAAACTGAGCCAAATTGGATTCCTATACTTTGTAATTTGTGGCCATTGTCATGGTCTCTGGAGCCACATTTGAAATTGGCGATGATACTTGGTACAGAATTGTGGTAAAGAAAGAGAAGAGATGTAGAGGTGGTCAGAAAGCCTGGGATAAGTCCTGGCTTCACTAATGACTGGATCTCAGTTTGACCACCTGTAAAATGGGATCAGATGCCTCTAGAGTGTTCTCTGTTTCTCAGAATGTATGATTTTTGTAATTCTAAAGTTCTCCCATTTTCTTATGAATGTCTTTCTCTCCCTTTCTCAAGGCTGGGCATCTTGAATTATTTCATCTGTCCTTCATCTTTTCCTGTGCTGTTATCTTTATCCTTCTTGAATACATTCCAGTTAACTTCCTTCTGACAAAAATATGATTCCCTGGACTCCGTTCCACTCATCTGCCAAGTGCATATTCCGTGAACAGAGCACCGAACATCTATTAACCAAAGGGGGAGAGAGTGATTTTATGGGAGAAGCAGTAGAGTAGGAAAAAAGAATGAAAGGTGGGCAGATCTTATAGCAGAAGGGGACACACACACATATTTAATATTAACTGAGAGAGCATGAGATAAACTGGCAAAGAATGAAAGAGGCAAATGAAAAGAAGTATGGGCATAATCAGCAGAGGGGAGAATGTTTTATGTTGATTGATCCAAGTTACTTTTTTTGTATTGCCTGGATTTCTCGAAAGATTCTACTCTCCTCTTTCTTTCACCTTTGGTGCCACACAGAAAGGTGATCGTCTTCATTATTGTTTCACATTTCTGTTGCCAAGTGTGAATCGCCTTATATAAAGGAAACCATGTAATCTGTGGCCCCTGGCCTGCTGTCAGAGAGGTTTGCAAGACTCAGGGAGGAACATGTCACTACAGTTCACCAAGTGTATAAATCTTGTGAGATTGGTTTGCTCAGAAATCTTTGCTGGTAGTTGTCCTAATGGAGTTCTGGGTGTGCAGGTGGATGTGGAAGCTATGGCTTTATTCTTCTTTTTTGACCGATAATGCAGTGGCACCTATTAACACAAGCAGAGTTTCCTGATAAAAACTATATTGCCGGGGATTAGAAACTCCCTACTTGTTCAGACCACTTACCTTTGCTAGATGATAGCATCAGACTCTTTCATGAGCACCCTGACTTCCAAATAACATATTTCTGAATTCCTGGAAACCCTGCCTTTAGCCACTTGCTGAGGTTGAAGTCTTCAGCCACTGAAGCTGTATTTCTGGAGCTCTGAGTAAATAAATATCAATTGTTGGCTCTTTTGTCTGAGCAAGCATTCAACACCACCCCATTGTCCTAACTCTGGTTAGGGTCATGGTCCTGGGCATGGCATATTTGGTGAGAGGATTGCTTAAATATCTGAGGAGCAGTGCCATACTGTGCTGTTTTTCTTCATGCTCATACCTGGGGTTGTCTGCCATCATCTCTCTTGTCCTGTACTCTTTCTAGCACTCTCTCCTTTTCTCTCTCTTTTAAATTTCATCCTATCTTCCTGTTGCCAGTTTTTCTATTGAGAAAGTTTCTTCTCTGTTTGTTGGTTCAGTTCAGACCCAGGTCATTTGCTTCCCTTGGTGGTCAGAAATGCCAGGGACAAACCAGAGTCAGCTCATATGGCATCACTGCTGTTGTGGACAAAGCTACACCTGGTGTTTCCTAGGCTGAGGATATAAACTGCAGATCACAAACTAGAAGTCTGAGGGCTGACCTAAAGACACATTTTGGGTCACAGAGCGGTGCTTATATTTTTCTTTTTTTAATCAATTACAAAGCATTTGACATTTTGAGATATTATGTACAAATCTAGATAACCTAGAAGGTGCTAACAAAGGGCATCCTTGGTCTCGTTTCCCAGGGCATGGCAGTTAGTACAATCTGAACAGTTCCTGTTCCTTTGAGAGGGCTTGTGTCCACTATTCACTAACCCCAATCTGGTGTTTACAATAACAGTCTTTTCTGTAGGATTTCTTGTCTGAACCACAGAAGATAGAAAATTATTTGAAAGACTGTTTTTTCCCCCAGTTCTTTTAAAGGTGGTATATAAAGTACCATTCTAGATGAATAGGAAAGAAAGTAAGGCATTATGACCTGATTCTCTTAGAGGGCACAGTTGAGATGGGTAGGTATTAGCAAAAATGCAACAGGACAGCATGCGTAGAGCACAGGTTTCAAAGTCAGATATTCCTTGGAGTAATCACATCATAGAACTGTACATGGGATTTAAAATTTTAAATGTGATGGAAATCACAATAGTCCCTGCCTCTGGGGATAGGGATTAATTAGGAAGGCCAAGAGGGAACTTTCTAGGATTATGGAAACATTTCCTACTTTGATTGAATAGCATTTACACATATGTACAGAGTTTTGTAAAATCAGAGCTTGGTAGTTAACATCTGTGTATTTCCCTGGAACTAAGTTATGGCTCAATAGACATAGATATATACATATGCGGAGGTATGTAAGGTACTTTAGCTAAGTACATAATAACTTCATTATTATTGTTAGCATGTTTGTTTCTGGACACCTTGATTTTAGAAAAAATTACATGACTAAAAATGAGATGAACATTTCCTTTCAGACCACAGATTTCATTGCAAATATTAGAGAGCACAGCTAAAGATCCTTACCAAATACAATTGTCAAGGAAGATCTGGATCAATGCTAATTTTATGCAACTGTCGAATCGCTATAAAAGGATGTGCCTAATTTGTTGTAGCTCTTCTTTTATGATGCTGTAAAATTTTGTGGGTTTCATAGACCTATCAAAGATGGCTTATTACCTGGGAAAACTGCCTGTACTTAGGGAACATGTACCCTGCCTGAAATATAGTAGTTGCTATAGGATTTGTAGTATTGATAAATTGTCTTAAAATTAATATTTGCATTGAGAAATTCAAGCTCACACTGTTACCAAAACATGTTTTGAATGAGTCATCATGCTGTTCTGAGCACATATACACATGGATGTGGAAGCATTTAACATAAGAAGTAAGAGAATTGGTATTTAAGCTAGATATTCCGGGTTCAAATTCTTGCTGTCTTTAACACGCCAAGGAAGTTTGGATAAGTCCCATTAGCTCTACTTTCCAAATACTGTATTTCTCTTATACCACTGCCCTGGTTTGGGCTCCTGTCCCCCAACCTGAGGTGATAGCTGTAGTCACAGGAGCCTGAATTCTCCACCTGCATTCTTGTTCCCGCAGTCTGTTCCTTACAGATCTGCTGAAATGATGCAAAGTGAAGATCAGATCCTCTTCCTCTGATTCTTCAGTTCTCTGATAGTTTCCCATCACAATCTGTATCCCTTTTCAGGTTTTGATTGTGGTTTGTAAGACCCAGTGTGCACTCCTTCTGCCTGTACTCCTAAGCTGATTTTCAAACACTTTCCCCTTTCTTTGCTCTGGTCTAGCCACTTTGTCCTTCAACCTTCCACAGTAAAATCCCACCTCAGGGCCTTTGCACTTGCTTATATTGTTTCCTCTGACCATAGTGCTTCCCCTAGATGTCTTTATAATTTACTTTCTTACTTGTTGATGCTCTGCCCCTGCCCCCCTGGCCACAAATCTCTCCACTAAAAAGGTTTTCCCTGACCATCTAAGAAACAGGAGCCTCTCACTCATGGTTCGTCCCCTTTTCCTGCTTTCCTTTTTTTTTCTTTCCTGAGACTTCTTCCCAAGGCTGAGTTTAAAATTCCATATTTGTTTGTTTTTCTGTTTATTGTTTCCCCCATTAGACTGGAAGGTCCAAGAAACAGAGCATCTTTTTACTGCTAGTATCTTGTGTCATACATGATAGTATCTGATAAGTATTTGTTAAAATAAGCCCTGGTTACAAAAAATTATGGGAAACAACCTCAATCAATGTTAACAACTAGGGAATTGGCTAAGTTAAATATCATACATCCCTATAATTTAAAACTGTTTGAACTTAAAAATAAAACAAATGTCTGTATATTTTCATGGGACTATCGCTTAGCTATATTAAGTGCACTGAAAACAACCAAAAGCAGTAAATATGCCCTTCTTTGGGTCAAAAAGAAAAATTTAAATGTGTATATGTTGAATGTACATATTGAATTAAGCCTTAGTATTGAACATTCCTATAAAGATTTTTAAAAACTGGTAATTGATTCTGCAGAGAGAAGCTAAAAGTGCAAATGAAAAATCTTGAGGGGCAACTGGGTGGCTCAGTCGGTTAAGTGTCCGGCTCTTGGTTTGGCTCAGGTCACGATCTCAGAGTTGTGAGATCGAGCCCTCACTGGACCCCACTGTCAACATGGAGTCTGCTTGAGATTCTGTATCTTCCTCTGCTTCAGTTCCTTCTCCCTCTCGTGCACACACACTCAGTCTCCCTCAAATAAAAAGTCTTTAATTTTTCCTGACTATATACTCTTAGGCTTTTAAAAAAAATACACGCACTTGTCTAATCTTTTTCAGTAAAAATTGTTCAACACTCACTCCAATTCTTAGAAGACTAAAATATGGAATACCACACTTTTAAAGTAATCCACATATGCGCTTTTTTTTTTAAAAAAAGATACCATTCTTAGACCATTTCACATGAACAAGCCCTTACTCTTCTGGATGAATTTTACAAGAAAAGTGTTGATTGTTATATCACAACTAAAAGTAATGAGTTTGTTACAATTGTCTAAATCGTGCCAAATATTAACAAACCAAGACTAATGTGTCATATGGATGGCTGAATGAAAACAACCCTGGAAAGCAGATAGTTTTAAATCAGAGACTTCAAAATTAACACAGCTAATGGAAAACCACTTATGTGCCAAAATAATCCGAAATGACTGTGATCCTGCAGTCTGGGATCCAGATACTGTGATACAGTGGTGTGGGAATGGATGCCTGTTATTTTACATAAACTGGTTATAATCGTCTACAGAGATGTGATTCATGTTTACTTATAAATGTACTGGGAATATTAACATTCAGCGTCATTATCCACAATCCCTTGATTTGTATTATTTGTCTTATTTTGGGAGAAGATGATAGATTTATAAGTCAGGCCATTTTTATTCATTACTCCTTATTATAACTTATAAGATATGGACGGTACAGGTAGGCCACTAACTCTCTGCAAACTGGTCCCTTACTCTGTCCTCTAAGCTCACTCAGTGCCAGCCTTGCCAAACACCCTGATTAATTTAAGCAGGTCTTTGAGGCCAGAATGCTTGCTGTGCCCTCTGCTGAAAAACCCGTTCAACCTCTGGATCCCACCTTAATTGTCACTTTGTCGGAATGGCCTCCCACGGCCAGAATGAGTCCCCTCCATTCTCAACCGTGGAATCCTCTTCATTTCCTTCTTAGCACCTCACTTAGTTATAATGGCTTAATTGATTTACTTGAGTATGGTCCATCTCTCCCATGAAAGTACAAGCTTGAAGAAACCAGAAACCCAATCCTACTCATTCTTTTGAAGCCTGACATATCTCTAGACTCTGCTGTGGTCACATAATAGGTCATAAAAATATTTTTTTCCTTGACTGAAAAAAATAGATTGCGATTGGGGATTTCCTTAAAGTCTAGACCTGTGCCTTCCTCTGTAACTTTACAGAGAATTGCACTCATTGGCACTCCCTTAAATGCTCTTATGGAACAAGATATTTGTAAAGCCTAGTGGGCTGAAAAGTCTAGCAAGTATTAGTAAAATGCACATCAACGCCTCCTTGTTCGTAACTCTACCTTACTAGTAGAGCAGATCATGGCCCATAAAATTTTATAGGTCCAAGAGAGAAATCATCAGGAAACTTGATGGCATTATATGTGTCTTTAGAAAGTTTGCTGATTATTTTTTAATCATCTCTCAAAACATAATGTGTTCTTCTGTAACAAATTGATAATGCAGATTTTGTAACTATTCTCTGGGTAACTCTTTTATTTGGGGGGAGAATAGGAAAACACGTGTTCTCTTCCTGAAGAATAAACCTGCTGAAATAAAATACTGAATATAGACAAAGCAAGGGCTTATAGCAGTAGTAGCCTGGAATATGCACTCTGCCTCACACAGTGTGCCAGCTATGTGAATTTCTGCCCCCGGACCTTCCATCATCCTTATGTCAACTGATGAAATGTAAGAACTGGGGCAATACAGGATTGTCTAGTAGCTATTTGTTTGTTTTATAAACAGGTAAACACTGAAAATAGCCCCATGAAGGAGCTGAATAATGCTTTGGATTTAAGCCTACTTTACATCAGAATAATTTCCTGTGCATTCCGAAAGGGAGCCAAGTTGTGTAAATTTTTATTCTTTCCTTGTGACCTTATAGCTTTTTGACATTGGAGGATGTGTTTTGTTACTTGGTCTTGGCTTTATTTTTGTTCATTCATCAAATCTATGTGTATCTATGCACACATATAATTTCATGTAACTATACACATAAATACACCATGGTTTAGGTGCTACTGTATTTTAAAGAACTTTTAAATACTTAAAAGTGTTTAGGATATATTCAGAGAAATGACATATCTCACTGTAAAATATGTTGTATAACAATGTAAAGAAGTTCCCAAAGACTTGTGGAAAGTATTAGTCTTATGATTCCCAAGAAGAGAGTGTTTTGAGATATAGAGGGACTCCTTTGTAAAATTCACATGCCTAGTGCATGCCAACAGATGCAGGTAAGCTGAGATTTCTTTTTCATGGCAGAAAACATCTCTGCATATTTAAAAACCAAGAACCAAGACACCAAAGATTGCAAAAGGCATAATATTCAATATACTGCTGAAAGAGGACAGTGGAAATGAAAACTCCAGTGTAGGAACACAGTGAAAATGTGAAGGATGGCAGAGATTTTTAAAAAATGTACTTGTGTGTGTATTTATTACATATATATGTTTCCATATTCTTATATAATACACACACACACACACACACACACACACGGGAGGAAAATGGGTGATCTCATGAGAAACAATGCAAGTAGAGGCAAAGATTGGGCCAGGAATGTGTCTGTTAGATCTAAATTCATGTTCTCAAAGCATGGACTCTGGGCCACAGAGATCCAAATCAGTTTTGGTGCTTGTTAAAAACAGATTCCAGGGATGAACTGTAGACTTAGAATTTCTTGGTGTGGGCCCTAGGAATGTTCATTGAATCAATTTCCGCATAGTGTTCTTATCTGCTCAAAAGTCCAAAAATTACTCCCAGTGAAAGACAGATAACGATGCTGTCCACTCTGCTCAGCCAAGTGATGATGTCTCATCATGATGTTATACTGAGGTCTTGCTGTATATGCCAGGGGGTCCTTTATGGGAGGGACTAGAGGAGGATCCAGGTTTTGTGAGGCCTGAAGCCTAAACAATTTGTTGGGCTGTTTAAGGAGGGGGAGACCTAAACAATGAGAAATACAAATTAAAAACATGAAATATACTTATAATGAGAAAGGAAATTAAATTATTAATTTTTAAAAGTCCAATCATAAAATCTAGAAAAATAATATTGTGATTAATTGAGTGACATACTTTTTCTACACTTTTTAGTTGCATAGCCTTTGATTACCTCTTTATATGACAGCTGTTTGGCACTATCACTTTCTGGTATAGACAATAGAAAGATTGTTGTCTCTTATGGCAATTTCAACAGAACTGAATTTTTTATTATTGCTGGTTGTGATGTGTAAAGCATGCAACTTTACACACACACAGAAGATAAACACATAGTGTACATAGCCTGCAAACATAAAAATTCCAATTCTATTTTCCATGATTCCCATAAAAAAAAAACTGTGGAGCATTTATCATTTTATATGCTGAATTGAATATACTCTTGTCAGGAGAGAATCTATGTTTTGACTAGGTGTCAGAATTGAATCTTACTTGAAATTTTACATATCTGATGATTGAAAAAAAAATCCAACTACATTCTGGCTTTTGCACTACCCATATATTTCTGGTGCTGGCCATCATACGACACATTTATATCACACTGTGTGCTTAGGTCCTTTACCTTCATGACACTCTGCTTGGTGAGTTCACACAAAGGGTAGAAGAGATTCCTACACTAGGAGGACTAGAAATAATGTACCTCTACAGGGAATTGTCTGCATATGATATAAATACTACTGCAACCAAACCATAGAAACCCCCAGTTTACCTTCCTGTTAGTTAGACCTCCAAAATTAATGTAAATCCTCCAAAGCCACCCAACAAAAGGGGAGTTTGAAAAATACAAGGTCTTAACTAGTTGTAATTAAAACGTCTTTTAGCCAATTTTTTAAAAATGGATGATACTGTTAATGCATTACTAGAGCGCCTCCCAGAGTCATGAAAGAGACCTGACCAAACAGAGAACTTAAAACTTCAACTTCATTGCCCAGAGGGTTTTCTGCTGGGGAGGATCAAAAAGAAACACAGGTTGGAAATTATCTTTCTTCTGAGGTTTTTATCATCTCAACATGTTTCAGTTTTGCCTAGAAAAATTAATGTTGTCAGCATGTCTAAATTTTCCTTTTCTGTGCATTATTAACAGACATATCCATTTCCTTATGTTTAGTTGGCATAGCTTCCTGTTGTAACCATTTGTATGAAATTACTCGCTCCCTTCCCTGTTCTTTCTTTTTTTCCTTCTCTTCTGAGCTGTAAACTGGAGGATTTTGTTGTATGTGGCTCATTAAATCAGGCAGGTGCTGTGGTGGTGATGCAAGAGCCCTTATGACATACAGAGTAGGCTACTACACCATGCATGAGGGATCTGAATTCTAATTTTCACTCAGCTTTTAATTTGTTGTGTGCCTTGAAAGAGAGTCGCTTATGCTTCCTGTCTTTGAGTACTTAAATTAGTCATTTAACACAGTGAACACAATCTGTGGTTCCTAGGAGTCCAAGTGTTCTTCCAGGCCCTCAGAGAAGCTCAGAGAAGCTCTACTTTTTTGCTGTTTAGTATTCTAGAATTTGTTTCAAGCCTTTTGTATTGAAATGGTCATACTATTAAAAAAAATTACCAAAGCCCTTTTTTTTCTTTTTATGTAGAGTAGACCCAAATGCTTGGAATATGTAAGGATTTTTTTTTTTTTTTAAGCAATTCTGATTCCATGGTAGAGCTCAGAATTTGTATTTATCAGAAGTTTACTTTGGAGCCTGATGCATAGTCAGGGTTGAGAGATATTATTCTGGACCAGTGGTGTGCAACCTTGTCTATACTTTAAGATTACATGGGATCCTTAAAAAATGCTGATGCCTGGATTCTACTTTTGTGATTATTACTGAATCAACCTGAGCATACAGGTTTTTAAAATCTCCACAGCTGTCTTTGATGCATACCTGGGATTGAGAAACCCTAATAGAGACACGATCATTGCATTCTGTCAAGGTCTAACAATCTTTATAAAAAAAAAATGACAAGTTTGATATCCATATCCCTTGTCTCTTTATAAGTGTTTATTGAACATGTCATTTCCTCTTTATAGCTAAATTATGTAATTCCCATATTGGTTGGGGCAAATGTCAAAGAAAGAGCACCATGTTGTTGTGGGGGGGGGGGCGACATCTCCAGGGTCTGCACCCTCGTTGGTGAAGAATTTCTCATTGTTCATCATCCCTGCGAGTCCAATACTGTTATTCTTGTTTGCCCTACCACACAGGCCCTGTGTCCATGCACAAGAGGGTCAACTCTAGTCTTAAATCAGCTCATTCATAAAATTAGTTCATTGGGATTAAGGGACCTTACAGATAGGATTTTAAAAATCCATACTCATTTCCTTAACTTACAGAATATGTTTTATATGAAAAAGAAAGGCCTAATTTCCTTCCAACTTATAAGACCCTTTTTCACCCTTCCAATTGATCTTGATGTATTAAAAAAAGCCAATGAGCGAAGACTTTGTTGTGTTCCCATGTTGTTACAGCCCAGCCCTGATCTACAATATTCTAAGGAGCTGAGTTATGAAATGGAGATCCTCTTGTATCATGAAGTTCAGTGCTTTCTTGGGAACCCAGTACTTGGGGAGCCTAAAGTTAAAATGTGCAAAGATACTAAAAATGAATTCTCATGTGCTGTTTGGCTTACACCTCCATACACCCCCATACAGAAGAAGCTTTTATAGTAGACAAAAAATCATTCATTCATTCATCATCTATGTATTTGGTTTGTACTCATTCATGCCATACATGTATATTCAAATAAATACTCATGTGAAGACCTGATTATGGTACTAGGGTAGTATCCAGAACAAAACGTATGTCATGTAGAACTTCACAGCATTCCCACTGACCATAAAAAAGAATTCATTGGGTTTTTCAATGGAATTCCACTTATGTCCAAAGGCCTTGAGTTCTCAAGGGGATTTTTAGATTTTTTGCATCCATTTTAATAATTATCTAAAAACTAAAATAATCATATTCCAACCCATCTGGAAGATGACCTTATAGCCAAAGATGTGATTTTTAGGACTCATATTTTGTTTGTCATCATGGTCACTTTGGCACCACATGTAAGAAATTTAATTGCTGTTTTTTAAAAAGATTTTATTTATTTGAGAGAGAGAGCAAGCAGGAAGGAGGAAGAGGAAAGAGAGAATTTGAAGCCAACTCCTTGCTGAGTGCAGAGCTTCCTATGGAACTCGATCTCAGGACAGTGAGATTGGGACCTGAGCCAAAACCAAGAATTAGAGGCTTACATGACTGAGCTACCCAGGTACCCCACAAATTAATTAATTATTGACAAAGATGAAAATAAATAAATGTAATCTTTATTCTAAGGGAATGCAGTATGCTTACGAGAGGGCCAAATGAAGTAAAGATCTCAAAGGTTGCACGTATTTGCATAGAGTAAAGTAAAGTAGAAGGGGCTGTGTTGTCATGTGTCTCATGACAGAGTAGGGATGATCTACTCACCCCTAGATGCTGTGCTAAGCCCTGAGTACCACGTTATGCCACTTAGTTTTAGGAAATCCTCATCCTTTGCAGTAGACCGTTATTGTCCATTTTGAATGATACACGTTAGTAGCTTTGTTTGTATTTAATTTTAAAATTTGTTTTGGTTTTAGAATTTTATAGAAGTGATAAGTTTACTGAGATTTGTGTTGATATCCAATTAGTAGTGCTAGTATAAAGATCATTTGTGTCAACAACAGGGATTAGGGAATGCTTTCTTACTTTAAAGGGGATTAGTATATTACTTAATATTGACAAATATTTTTATAACTTATCTCATTGTACTATAATCACTGTTTAATGAGTTCATTCCTCCCATTAGCCTGCAAGCTCCTGGAAGGCATATTCACATTTTCCTTGACTTTGGGCCTCCTTTATGTTTATTAAATAAATGAGTTGATTAAACGTAATAAATAGACACCTGGGTGGTTCAGTGGTTAAGCATGTCCTTTTGGCTCAGGGTATGACCCGGGGGTCCTGGGATTGAGTCCCACATAGGGCTCCCTGCATGGAGCCAGCTTCTCCTCCCTCTGCCGATGTCTCTGCCTCTCTCTGTGTGTCTCTCGTGAATAAATAAATTCTTAAAAAATAAAATAACATAAAATAAAAATAACAAGTAAGTAAATACATTGATTGACTACAATTGGAACTGTATAATACCTAATGACTAAGCCAACACATAATGAGGTTTCTGTCATGGGAGGCATTTAAGCATAAGCTACCATTTGAAGACTCCTAAATCCAGTGAGGCTTAATCTGTGTCCATCAACGTCCCTTTCAATTCTGAAATAGCGGGAAGATCAGAGTTATTACTTCCTCCTCTGATTTTTTGGCAGAACAGAATGATTGCATTTGAGATCATTTTACCCCCCAAAATAAATTGTCTGAATAGTATTTATCATACCATCACGTTAAACTGCTGGGGTTTATTTATTTTCTCAAAATCTAAATTTTACCCTTAGTAGTTGGGTAGGTGATTTAGTTTGTCTCCCTCACAAAGATGTTGGAATTCTAAGAGTTATTTGGAAAATGGCTTCCTAGGAGTCCTGTTCCTCCCATGGTATGTGTGCCTGTGGATGTCTCAGTATGCATCACAAGAGATAGCTGTGTAAAATGAGAGGACTCATGCAGCGTCCAGAGGAGCCACTTTTGTCCAGAGGAAACAGATTTTTGGAGTTGTCAGGAGGGTGGAAACGTACAGACAGCAGCCAGCCATATCTCTTCATCAGTTGATTTTTTTCTTCTTTTTTTTTTTTTCTCCCCTCTCAGCAGTTTAATGTGAGTGCTTCTCTCTCACCTCGTTTATTTCAGATGCCTCAGGAACAGTACACACACCACCGGAGCACCATGCCCAGCTCTGAGGGGCCACAGGTATACAAGGTGGGCATTTATGGCTGGCGGAAAAGATGCCTGTATTTCTTTGTCCTACTCCTGATGATCTTAATACTGGTGAACTTGGCCATGACCATCTGGATTCTCAAAGTCATGAACTTCACAATTGTAAGTAAAAAGACACGTTTCTTTAGCTCTTCTTGGGGGAAGGGAAAGCATGGAGCAAGAAGAAGGAATGGGAAAAGTGGTGGTAGTTGGTTTAAAAATCTCTTGCAGCCTGGCATTTGGTTAAAAAATATTTCTGTTCGGTTCCTTGTGGGGATCTTACTCTGTCTAATCTTTACTCCTCAGTAGCTGGGTATCCAGGTTAGAGGCATTTCCTTCTTTTCCAGTCTCTTGTATGCTTTCCCTCCGTTTTGATAACCAGGTTTCTGTATCCTATAGTCTTTAAGCCCTTGGAGTATATTATGCAGGAAGACATAGGGGCCAAAATCAAAGTACCAAGTTTACCCAAATTTTGGTAGTGATTGTGAAAGGGTTTGTGAGGTAGAGGGTAGCAGTATCTGAGTAGAATGAAGTTTTGTGGATTATCTAAGAGTTTTAACTGTGTCTATATATGCCTGGTAACTAATTACTGTGGTCAACTGAGATTCTCCTTGATTTTTAGGAGGCCAATTTTCTTTACCACTGCCTGAGCAGGATGGAAATGAGAGGAGGGTGGCCACATCTCCCTTTTTTTTTTTCAGAACCTGTGTTTACGCTTCTTTGAAGAAATTCTTGCTTTTTGTAGTTAGGGGCACTCTACACATTTACTTGTTAAAGTTTAAATGAAAAGAAAATCCTGGAAATAGGATTTCTGATATTATCCCAAGGTTTCTCCCCCCCTACCCCCCAGATTTCTTAGAGATTCTGGCAATACAAGCACCTTCACTCTCAGTGAATGTATGATGGGTAGTAATCTGCTGCCCTGAGATTCCTTTCTTGTGATGTCAAAAGTAAATAATTAGGTTGGCAATAAAGACAAATCCCTTTTGATAAAGAAGTGTTACTGTAATGTAACTAACTGTAAAGTTTTCATGTGAAAGTCCTCAGTAGGATAGCAGATTTTTGTCTTTTCCAGATTATAAAGTTCATTTTTATCTTTAACACACTCTGTATAGTTTTACTTGTCTGCCTTTGCTGGGGCAGTGTTTTCTGCTTAGGCTGCTTTTCTCCATCTGCCTGGTATTCCTATAGCTGCCTGGGAAAACCGTTGATCCTCTTATAGCTCCATTTATCTCTATCTTATTATCCTCCTCATCCTGGAGAGTGTTTTTTACCTGTTTTTCACAGACAAACTTGGAGAAGAATGCATCTTTTAAGAGCTTATGGCCCTGAGAGGTATACAGAGTCCATCTGCTCCCAAGTCCAAGTGACCACAATTCCCATCTGTTGAGGTGCATGTTATCCGATGTGTTTATTTTTTAAAGATTGATTTATTTATTTGAGAGAGAGAGCACATACACGCACAAGTTGTGTGAGTGGCTGAGGGAGAGGGAGAGAGTGAATCTGTAAGCAGACTCCCTGCTGAGCATAGAGCCCTACATGGGGCTGGATCCTAGGACCCTGAGACATGACCTGAGCTGAAATCAAGAGCTGACCACTTAACTGAATGAGCCACCCAGGTGCTCCTATGATGTTTTTTTTTTTTTTTTTTAATGTTTCATGAACTTATAAAGTAGTAAAGCTTTTTGCAGTATTAAATGAGAAAAGACTGAAACTAGGGCAGTAGAATGGAGAATAAAGATAAAAAAGACATTTAAAAGATGATGTTGGCATACCTCAATGAAGATGTAGGAGATGAGGGATTGGAAGAGATTCCAGAACATTCCAAGGTTCTGGCTGGTGAGAGTTGGATAGTAGGGTACAAAAAGCAAAATAGAATTTATTACTTTCTCCCTTGGAACTTAGCTGGAATTCATGTGCCTTCTAGTGCCTTATTTGGGCTATTTCTATGATTTTTTACCTAATCTGGTATGAAGTTTAATTTATAGAACCTGAAAGATTGGAGGTGAATATAATAGAGAATATGAACTCAAATCTTGAGTTCATACAAATCATACAAATATGACTTCTAGGAGTGTGTTTTATCTGGCAAGCTTAATAGTGAGAGTTATATGTAAATGTATATTGAGTGACAATTCACTTTGATTGTATGTGAGCTTGGGGAGCAATATGACAGTAAGGTAATAATCTATTTGAAATAGGCTATTTCCTGTAGTTAACTAAATTGATCGCCAAAGTTAAGAGTTCTTAAAGCTTTACCAAACCAAGTACTTACTGAGGTGAGAATAATGCCATTATTAGCCATAATTGGTGCTTTATAATCATAATGCATTTGAGCAAATAGAGCTGAAGTGTCAGAAAATTGATCTTTCCCTGCAAGTTAAAAGCATATTTTTCCATCAATCACAGTATAAAACATATTCTTTTAGAATTATAATTCTATTCCACAAATAGTAATTTACCGACAGTGAAGATCTTGAAAAAGAATAAGGTATTAACCAATTTTATATTGGAGTATGTTGGGTGAAAGAGCAAGGAAATCAATGGGATAACAGTTAAGCATTTTATGCCGGGATTTTAAAATATCGTCAACAGACAAGAGTGATTTTTTTTGTACATCTGGAATGTTCAATAATTTTCAATTTGGGAAAGTTCACAGTATAATCAAGCCCTCTGAGTAATAATGAACCAAGTGAATGATGTCATATAAAAGTATTTGGGAGGACTTGGCAATTTATCCAAGCCTGGATATCCAGAATTTTACTTTGTGGTCAGATTTGTATTCTGTGCCATCCCCAAGGATATATGCTGGAAGAGCCCTTCCATTAGAGCAATCTGGACAAACATCCAACCAAGCTTTCTTGGTCCCAGAGGTAAATCAAAAGACAAATGATTTTACTCTCCTGTGTTCTTCACAGAATATTCTGGTGTCTGTTATAAGCAGGAGAGCAATATTATACTTTTATTCTCAATTTTACCCTACATGGGGGAATATGTGGTCTCCCTAAACTATGAACACCTATAATTCAGATTATCTTGGTTAATCACACATTGTGCTATTCAGGGGGATTACTATTTGCTAAGTGTTTATTCTGTTAGTTGATTGTATGAGTCACTGTGCTTGGCTCTTAAAATACAACTTATTTAATTTTCACAACAACTTTATAAATTAGGCGTTATCTCCATTTTAATAAAAAGCACTCAGAAAAGTCAGCTAATAAGTAAAATAACTAGTGTTTGACTTCAAAACTCAACCCTTTCCACTACAGTGTAATCCTCTCCCTAATTGCTATAATGATCTGGCTCTTCAACAAAACTGTACAGCTGCCACAATGGCCACTGTCTTTATGACTCTCATCTGGTCACAAATGTCTCTCCCATCTGAAATAGCCATTGAGATTTTCTGCATAGAGTAGTTGCCTGATTGTTCAGGATGTTCAGTCCTCGTGTCATTTCTCTTTGCACTATGTGATGACCCTCTCCCTCCACTGTCTCAGCTTTCTGTTTGATCTCCATTTTGTATTCATGTAAATATTTAATATAAACTTAATAATTACTTCTGTGTCATAGGTTGACATGGAGATTCAGTGCGTTAATTTGTGTTGAGCATTTATGGTAGCCTCTGACCCACAGAAGACTTGATACTGGCAACAGAAAATCATGAGACACCGAACACCATAGTGTGGTGTTTAAGGATTCATACTCTGGAGATGGATGCTGTAGACAGATCTGGCTTCTGCTACTTAATTTGTCAAGTTCCTCAGCCTCTCTTTTCTGTGGTTGCCTGGGAGTGATAGAAATACCTACCTATTTATTGAATTGTGAAGAGTACATGAAGTGATGAATATAAACTATTTAGAGTGGAGCTTGACATGTAGCAAGTTATGTTTGTGTTTGCTATCATCATCGCCATCATAACTTTTTGAAGGCTTATTTTGTGCCACCAAATTTTAAGTATTATCTAACTTAATCCTTATGCAAGTAGGTAATATTATGGTACTAACTTTATAAGGCAAGGGAGAAGCTCAATAACTTGATTTGTGATCACATAGCTCTTAGGTGGCAGAATAAAGATTTGAATCCAAGCAGTCTGTCTCCAGAATCTGGTCTGTTAGTCACTGTGATACATTGTGGAGCAGCATAGAAAGCCCTAGCATTGGGGCAGAGTGAGGTGTTAGCTGGTGCAGTCAGTGGAGTGTGCAACTCTTGATCTCCAGGTTGCGAGTAGTTCAAGGCCCACGATGGGTGTTGAGCTTACTCAAAAACAAACAAACAAACAAACAAACAAACAAACAAAAAATAGTCCTAACATGAATCATGTCAGAAACTGGCCATGAACTACATCACCTTTTTTCTTTGAGACTCATTATAAAAATGAATGCATTGAACTAGGTGTCTTTAAAACTATAAGGTATCTTCCTGTTGGAACACTATGGTATTATCTTTTGGTCTTTGCCTTCCCCATGTGTGATCTCACTCTGTGGAAGGCGGCTGCTCCTGCCAACACATTCTAGCAACACAGTCCAAATAATGTGGCCTCAAAGACCTCTCTAAATACTCCATATTGATCATCTACAATATCATTTAGCACAAGTGGTTATTAAGTGATAAAATTTTACAGGTTTGGGAATTATCAATAGATGGCGTGATCTCTTAGCATAGTTGAGTATGAAATCATTCATTGTTAGTCAAAAGAGAAGCTTAGGAGTCACCTCATCAGATCCCCTCATTTTGCAGATGATGGAATCAAAATGAATGGTGAGGTTGCCTGACCCAACTCTATTGCCCTAACCATGCCAGAAACTTCTTAGGAACAGGGATTATGCTCTATTTATCTTTGTAGCTCTAACTCAGTGCCAGTACGCAATAGGCTTCCAATATGTGCTTGTCGATTGTCAGTTGCCTTTGTGCAGATCACATGCATGAGATACTGGATGTCCAGTATCTGGTCAGTACAGGTCACATGAAAAGTCCTCAGTAAGTGATAGTTTTCTATACCTTATTTAAGAGATAACCTAACTTCTGTTTCTCCATTCATTAAAATTATAAAATTCCAACCATTTGTGGTTACATAAGAAATGAACATCTATTTGTTTAATAAAAACTCAGAACTTAATGATTTCCCCATATAATCCTCATAAAAACCCTATAAGGAAGGCACCACCATTGCCCATATTTTACAGGTAGAGAAACGGAAGCTTGGAGAAGTAAGATAACTTGCCCAAGGTCATGCCGCCAATGAACAATGAAGCTGTGATCAGGTCACAGAGAGTCTGGCTCTAGAGCCTAGCCTCTTAATCAGTGCACTATGCTGCCCATTTTCTAAGTGCTATTTTTCATGAAGACAAATTGAATTTGTTCAGTGCAATGTCTAAAACATGATTTATTTACCCTAAAGTAAGGTAAAGATCCACTGAGGGTCAGAGAAAGGCATTCTAATGCTTGTAAATTGGACACACTGTAAAACAGTCAGAGCCAGAGAGAATGGACAGTGTGTCCCATAACTCAGAGCACTGACATACCATCTGTTTGGAGAAGGCTCAAGGAATCGAGACCCAGTCAAACTAACTCAAGTAGAGGGGAGTGAGGATACATGTGCCTGGGGACGGGGAGAGCAATCTCATGGGTATGTGGGAGCACCTCACAGCAGAGGGACCCAGAGCATTGGCAGGAACTGAGGCTGCTTGGGGGACATGCAAGCTTTCCTCTGGCTTTCCTCTGCCACATGGGCATCATGCCCTGGGACATTTGCTTCTGTTTGCAGGCCAGGTTTTTTCTGCTCTTTTCTTCAACTAACAGTCTGTGTTAATCCTTTGTTTTCCATTTTTTGCATATATCTGCCCTTGACCTTCCCTTTACAATGATGACCTTTCCTCTCCAGCTCCCACCTTGTTACCCAGGTGAAATCTCAGGGGAGAACCTCATTAACCCACATGCTGCACATCACATTGTGACTTGTTTGCATGCCAAGAGACTTGGGTAAGATGCCTCATCAGCCATGGGCTGGCAGGACAAAGTCACAGTATTGGAGTCCTTGTCTCTGAGCAGCCTGGCCAGCCTTCCCTCCCTTTAGGTGAGAAATAAACTTGAAAATAATGTCTACATTTGATCTTCTATAAACATTGCCTTTTTAAAACTTTTCTCTTTCTTCTCATTTATTCTCTGAAGTCTTCCCAGATTAAGCTGATGACACCATCTTCTGTGTTTTGCTGCACCTGCTGTCATGTAGGGGGGCACATTCAGTACTACATTTTTTTTTTGGCCCTTTCCCTTGCTAGGCTGTGAGCTCCAGAGACAAGAACCTTAAACTGTTTATATTTGAATCCACAAGTTTATGTACCTTCCTTAGCACATAGTATTTAGAATGTTTATTGAATAAATGAATGGGGAAAAATCATGAATAGCCTGTCACTTTAAATTAAAATGTGTAAAGATGGGTTAATAGAGCTTTATATAGCTTTTAAAATGAACTATTAGTTCATTTATTAAGGTAGACAGATCATAAATGAGATGAATACTTGAATTTGATTATGAGAAGGTATTTTTAATACAGACACTCCCCCCTGTGTATCAACTACCTGCTACATTTTAATTACATGAGAAAAGAAGGGTAATAATGGAGTGTGAAACAGAATTGAAACAAGAGATGTCATCCTAGTTAATATACAGATTTGCTCAGCAAATGAAAGAAAATGATATTATTGGCTTTAGTTAGACTTTTCATTTAACACTGTTAATGAATGTTGTGTGTGTGAGCAGCATTCACTTTAGCTTCCACATTGAAGCATCATGCTTCTGACCCTGGGTGCCTCGACTCTTGTGACCACTTTTTATTCATTAGCTAAAATTCATCAACCTGAAAAACTGCCAAAATGTTATTTTTTAAGGAGGCATGAATATTATAATGTAGGTAAACAAAAGACAAAAGTTCATTCTGTTCCATGATCGGAGCCATCCTGCAATATGGCTCTGCAGTGTCCTATTTACATTGAAGCCTACTGTGTTTTGTTCCTTTATAAGAATGAAAATCTTCAAGGATGATTTTAATCAATGTAACTGCTGCAAAGTGCTGTGAACCAGGTTTGTTACAAATTTATACAATTTATTGGGTATATTTACTTCTATTCAATCAGTATTTCTTAAGCACACTATTTGTGCAGTACACTGTGCTTTGTTTGGACAGTGAAGATCATAATAAAGAAAATCCTGTACTTTAATAGATCATATTTTACTAGGAAGTAAAAAAAATGCATGCATGATATTAATCTGTTCTAAAAATGACAAATACTTTAAGGGAGCACCAAAGAAGAAATAGGCTAAAGCTTGACGGCACTGGAAGGCTTGAGTTAAAGGATGGGTAAAATATTTTGAGTTATGTTTAAAGCAGAGAAAGCACCATGATTGTAGCCTGGAATGGAAGTAGTGTGCTAAACTTGGTTGGGAAGCCTCAGACACTGGGATTCCAATATTGAGACCCCAGGCTCCTGGAGAAAAATAATCAGGTGATACAGGAGAAATGTGGAAGCTGACACTAATAAAGCCAAAAAGAATGCAAGTCATAGGCAGGCTTGAGAAGTCAGACTGAGAAACTTGAGCTCTAATTATAAACAAATGACTCCACAATGTTAACCTATTATTTGGACAATATCCATGATTTTTGCCACTTATTTTTTTTTCATATACTTAAAAATTCCTTTAAAAATTTTTTATTAAAGATTTTGTTTATTCATGAAAGAGAGAGAGGCAGAGACACAGGCAGAGGGAGAAGCAGGCTCCCTGTGGAAGCCTGATGTGGGACTCAATCTCAGAACCCCAGGGTCATGCCCTGAGCCAAAAGCAGATGCTCAACCACTGAGCCACCCAGGTGCCCATAAATATTCCTTTTTTATGATTCTAGAATTGAGAAAAACAAAGAATGTCAGCCAACTCCCTGGAAATATTTTTCTCTTCATACATCACATGTAGCTGCTCACACATGGAATTTTAGATCTTCTGGGTCAAGTGTTGTGTTACTCAGAACTTTGACTTACTCGCAAAATTGGAAGTTGTGACCAGCTCTCTCACTCTCATTGAACCATGAAGCAATGGTAAGAGAGATGTTCCGAATCCGAACGGGTGTGTTACCACAGAGAACTTGAAAATCAATCCTTCCAGAGCAGGCAGGGGTTATTCAGACTGTAGAAAGAAACAGCAAAGATGAGGAGGTTTCAGGTCATTTGAGTCGCCTGAGAGTCATTAGTTAGGGTTTCTAAGCTCCGAGTGGCTTTGTAAATACTTTGTCTAGACATTCACTGTCTAATATGAAATTAAAATTAAATAACATGAAAAATGCAGTTCCTCAGTCACATTAGCCACATTACAAATATTCAACAGCTACTCTTCTGAGCAGAACAGATAGAAGACATTTCCACCACTGCAGAAAGTTCTCTGTTACAAAACAGGTCTGGACCCTACTAACCTACCTCTTAGGTCTTAGTGGGTACACTCAGACCTTTGAACAAAAAGTTTTCATTTCTCTCCATACAATAATTTTTGCATTTTCTTTTTGTGTTCTGGATAGTTTTTAGGACCTGGAGCCATGGGATTAAGGTAGAAAAAGAAAAAGCAAACAAAACTCAATTTATCAGAAGGAGAAAAAAGTTTCTTTGAATCTCATGAACAGATGGCCCAAAATAACTGGTTTTAATGGCTTGTTCCTTTTCCATACACCCATTCTCAGTCCCCTCTCTGTCTTTCAATATTCCTCACTGGGAGGGTAGTGAGACTGTGATAAATTTTTCACCTTGCATGTGAGGAACAAGGTGGTTCTTTATTGGGCATACAGCTCTATTGAGGGGGGAGAGTCAGGGACAATTTCTGAGCCATATTCTCTCAATCTTGTAAAATTCACAGTTTGGACCAGATGAAATACAAGATCCTCCCTCCAGAGCTTAAAGAGTTTCCGTGTCTAATTACTGGATCCTCCCATACTCTGTGACTCAGAATAAGAGAGATTCAATCATTTTTTCCTCTAGAAATAAGTGTGTGTGTTTGTGTGTGTGTCTACTCACACTATATTTAGATAAAAATCCAAGATGCTATATGCCAGGAAGTATATATCACGTGCCATTTAAAAGTATTAAAACTTTAATCTGTTCAATTATTTAATGAGTAATTTGTCTCACTATCCATTGTTGCCCATCAAACTACTCCCAAACCTAATGGCTTGATGTAACAGCAGTAATTAATTTTGTTCAAGAATCCCTAATTTGGGTGAAGCTCAGTGGGAGTGGATTCTCTCTGTTCCCTGATGTCTAGCACCTGATTTGAGAAGACTCGAAGACTGGGATTGGCTCAAAAACTAAGGCTAGAATCATCTATATGCATGTTTACTTACATATGTGGGCACATCTCTGAAATGGGTTCCATGAAACCCAGAAAATTTGCACATGTCTCACCATATAAGTTGGGCTTCCTATCTGCATGGCAGCTGGATTCCAGAATCCATGTTTCACTTACATAAGGTGGGAATGCATAATGCTTTTATAACCTAGACTTAGGAGTCTGCCAGCATTACTTATGATTTTGTCTGTTGAAGGCAGACACAAAATCTTATCTAGATTCGAGGGAAGAGCACCTGGACTTTACCTCTCCATGAGGGAGTTGAAGGTTCTAGAAAAACATGTGAGATGGGAGATGATAGTGAGTTGAATGGTGGCTCCCAAAAAGATATATCCTTGTCTTAATCATGGAACCTGTTCATGTTACCATATTTGGCCTTATCTAAATTAAGGATCTTTTTTTAAAAAATATTTTATTTATTTATTCATGAGAAAGAATGTCAGCCAACTCCCTGGAAATATTTTTCTCTTCATACATCACATATAGCTGCTCACACATGGAATTTTAGATCTTCTGGGTCAAGTGTTCTGTTACTCAGAACTTTGACTTTTTGACAGAGAGAGAGAGAGAGAGAGAGGCAGAGACACAGGCAGGGGGAGAAGCAGGCTCCATGCAGGGACCCTGATGTGGAACTCAATCCCAGGTCTCCAGGATCAGGCCCTGTACTGACGGCGACGCTAAACTGCTGAGCCACCTGGGCTGCCCGGATTTTTTTTTTTTTTTTAATTAAGGATCTTGATATGAGGAGATCATCCTGGCTTACCTAGTTAGGCTCTACATCCAATAATAAGTATCCTTATAAGAGTCAAACAGAGTAAGACTTGACACATGGAGAAGGGGAGCAGGCGGTATGACCGCAGAAGCAGAGATAAAGAGGATGCCATACCTAGGATGTCTGGTAGCTTATGGAAGATGAAAAAGTTAAAAAACAGATTCTCCTCTAGAGCCTTCAGAGGAAGGACGGCCCTACTGATAACTTGATTTCAAACTTCAGGCTTCCAGAACTGTGAGAGAATTTTTTTAAGCCACCAGTTTTATGGTAATTTGCTGTGACAGTCACAAGAAATCAGTACAGAGACTGCGTTGTGGCCTTCTTTGGAGGCTAGTCTGCCACAATACCAACACCACCTGCTAATAGCCTTGCAAACTCGACACCCTATATTGAGCACAGTGTGAAGTACCTATCTGTGTTACCTCTTTCCTTCTTCAACATGACCCTTTAAGGAGGTACTGTTATCACCCCTTTAATGAGGAAACTAAAGTACAGACTGCCTGCTTAACCTGCCTGACTTTGTTAGCTGATAAGTAGCAAGGGTAGTATATAGGTCATGGTGTGTCAAAGTTTTGGATTTTAGGGATCCCTGGGTGGCTCGGCAGTTTAGCACCTGCCTTGGGCCCAGGGCATGATCCTGGAGTCCCGGATCGAGTCCCACGTTGGGCTCCTTGCATGGAGCCTGCTTCTCCCTCTGCCTGTGTCTCTGCCTCTCTCTGTGTCTCTCGTGAATAAATAAATAAAATATGAAAAAAAAGTTTTGGATTTTAGCTTTCTCTATAGATGTTTACTGTCAAAAAAAATACACATGTTATTAGCTGATAATGTATTTAGTTTATAATATCTAATGGCAATGATAGCGTGTAGCTAAGAGTAATGAGGAATGGGCATTTTGAAACTACTTCAGTAGGAAAGCCTGGATGGCTTAGTCTGTTAAGTGTCAGAATTGATTTTGGCTCAGGTCATGATCTCAGGGGCATCATATCAAACCCCATGTCAGACTCCATGCTGAGCATGGAATCTGCTTAAGATTCTCTCTCTCTTCCTCCTCTTCTTGCCTTTCCCTACTTGCTTACTCTCTCTCTCAAAACAAAACACAACTACTTTAGTACTGTTTCAGCCATTAACTACTCAAGTAGTTTTATCCTCATGAATATGTTAAGGATTCATACTAAGTACATAACTGGTTCTTATGTTCTAGGAATCATGGTTTGTTTGCTTTTTGAGTTACTTTTTTGCCTTCCCTGAATCACATGTAAATATCTAACCACTTGTTGTATTGATAAATTAGGAGTTAAAGACTAGAAATAAATTCCTTGGTAGGAGCATAGCCCTTCTATTTCATAGAGAAGCCTTCTAACTGGAATGCTTATGTAGGTAAAATTATGCATTTTGGCCAGATTTTAATTATCAACAAAATTTATTAAATAGAAGACTCTTTAGCATCTCTTAAATTTGCTTTTCTAATAGTAGATGGTCTGTGTTTATTGCTTTTTAAATTTTTTTAAAGTTTATTTTTTTAAAGATTTTTAAATTTATTCATTAGAGAGAGCATGCTAGAGCACAAGCAGGGGGAGTATCAGAAGGAGAGGGAGACAAAGAGTTAAAAATAGACCTGCCCTACGACCCAGCAATTGCACTGTTGGGGATTTACCCCCAAAGATTCAGATGCAATGAAACGTTGGGTCACCTGCACCCCGATGTTTCTATCAGCAATGGCCACAATAGCCAAACTGTGGAAGGAGCCTCGGTGTCCATCGAAAGATGAATGGATAAAGATGATGTGGTTTATGTATACAATGGAATATTACTCAGCAATTAGAAATGACAAATACCCACCATTTTCTTCAACGTGGATGGAACTGGAGGGTATTATGCTGAGTGAAACAAGTCAATTGGAGAAGGACAAACAGTGTATGTTCTCATTCATTTGGGGAATATAAATAGTGAAAGGGAATATAAAGGAAGGGAAAAGAAATGTTGGGAAATATCAGGAAGGGAGACAGAACATAAAGACTCCTAACTCGGGGAAATGAACTAGGGGTGGTGGAAGGGGAGGAGGGCGGGTGTTGGAGGGGAATGGGTGACGGGCACTGAGGTGGACACTTGACAGGATGAGCACTGGGTGTTTTTCTGTATGTTGGTAAATTGAACACCAATAAAAATTAATTTAAAAAAAAAAAAGAGAGAGGGAGAAGTAGGCTCTGGCTGAGCAGGGAACCTGATGCAGGGCTTGATCCCTGGTCCCCAGGATCATAACCTGAACCAAAGGCTGATGTTTAACCAACTGAGCCACCTAGGAATCCCATATTGCTTTAAAAAAAAAAAAGATGTATTTATTCATTTTAGAGAAAGAGAGTGCACACTAAGAAGTGGGGATGGAGGCAGAGGGAGAGCCCAATGCTAGGCTTGATCCCAGGACCATGGGCTTAATTCTAGGACCCTGAGATCATGACCTAAGCCAAAGTCAAGAGCCCAATGCTTAACTGATTGAGCCACACAGGCGGCCTTCTGTGTTTACTGTTAAAGAATGAGTTAGTGGAATTTGGGAGCAGTTTAAGCCTTTTTTAGTTTAAAATAATATGGTAGGATGTGGGTCATTTAATATCCACTTACCAAGTACTTGGTATGACCAGACAATGTGATGGAGCCTCTGATGTGTGATTCCCTTCTCAAAAAACTAACAGTGAAAAGATCAATGAAATCATTATCTTTACCATGTTGACATAATTGTCATTTCATTTCATCAGGTAATTTTAGGTGCCTACTGTATTCCAAAATGACACATATTCATACTCTTGTAAAAGTTCTTTGCACCTTAGAAAGCCAGTTCACATCTATTGTATTATGTGATTCTTTACAAATGGGAGAGACATGGAAGGGATAATTTAATTTTACCCTTTTGATTGAAGGGGTAGCTGAGGCTCAGAGATCTGTTGAAGGTCTCATGTCTAGTAAGTGTGATAGCCTAGCATTGGGGTCTCCCTCTGCCTCCATCCCCACCTCTTGTGTGTACTCTCTCTAAAATGAGTAAATACATCTAAGAAGAACAATGAGCAATAGAATTTGATAGCAGTTGCCTTTTCCAGACTTAGGCAAGTCATGGAGCCATAGTTTATGGGATACATGGGAAAAGCAGCACAATCTTGTTCTTTAGCTGGCCATTAAATTTTAGTTGGCCACTATCAAGGAGTTTGGGCCATTAATGCACAAGACTGTACTCAGCCATGTTAAGTAAGCATATTTTCTCTCCCTGGCTTATCTCTTAATTACAAGATCAGAGGGGAAGTGTGTTCCTAAAACCCCAAAATAGAGGAAAATGATCATTTGGTCACTTAGTCACTCACTGGGTTAAACCAGTTTCATACTATTCGTAGTTGGTTGCTGTCTTAGAAATGAATGCTTGCTTTCACATAAGCAATTTCAGATATTCTCAACTGAAACCTGCATTGCAGTTTGGCAAGGAGGATTTCACGAGAGCAGGGATAATTTGTGTCTTGTTTATTCACTGTGGAGAGCTTTGTACTTCTGAATTTCATGGTTTTCTTTGACAAATAGTTTCTTGGTCCCAATTGGGTGAATGGTCACTATTTGAAATTGTCAGCTCTTCAAATCTGTTGTTAATCTAGTTACTATCTGGTTATAGCCTAATGAATGAATAGCAGTCATGTACTCAACACATGTTTATTGATCTCTTCCTGTTGTTTAAGCACTATACTAGGTGCTGGAGGTATAAGGGTGAACAAACGCAAATGCAGCTCCTTCCTCAAGGAGCTTGCTGTCCAGTGGAAGAGACAAGTAGTGATCACTGATCAAACAAATAAATGTAAATGTGCCACTGTGACAAGTGGATGCTATAAGAATGTAGAAAGGGTGATTTGTATAATTAAAGAGGGGACTTTAAAGATGAGATGTTTAAATAGATGCCAAAGGTGAAACTGAACAAAGGAAAAAGAGATGAAGACAATCTACTAATGTATGTGGATCCCTAGAAAATCAGAAAACGTTAGTTCCCTCTGGGAGAAGTGCTGGATGGTGGTAGGGGGTAGGGTGGTGAGGTGGGTGGGCGAAGCTAATGGAAGGTACCTTTCCCTTGTCACACTATTTTATTGAATATTTTGCAAGGAGTGTGAGCTTATGTAGCATTTGAGGGGTTCAAAAAAAATAAAATGAGCTAACAGGAGAAAGAAAAATCATAAATATAAAAGAAAGATTAGAATGATACTTGCTTTCTTTAAAAAACCATTTAGCTTCATCGTGGCTGAATTAGGGACCTCACCTTTGTGGTGAATACAGATTGTAATTCCCCACACTTGATACAAATATCTTCTGCATTAGAAATAAGAAGCTTGTTTACAGTAGAGCTTTGCTTTCTTCATTGACACAAAACAGTATTTGGCGGCTGCAGGATTTCCTGCAGGATTCATTGACTGCAGGATTTCCAAATGGATTATTGTCATTAGAAGGATGGCATGTATTGAGATTTTTTTCTTATCTGTGCCAGGCATGGTACTGAGCACTTAACATGGGCACTTATTGAGTACTTCTAATGATCCCCTTTTCCCACATGAGGAAGTTGAAGCTTCAAACAGAAGTCATTTGCCCATGGTTGCAATAAGTGACAGACCTGGAACATGAAGTCACTATGAACCCAGGACTCCTAATAACTGTGCCATACTCCCTCCCTTGATACCCTTTAGGCTGAGAGATCACTATCTTTGTTCCTCAGAGCCCCCAGTCTCCACGCCTGAGCCATTCCAATAATGTCACAAAGAGTCAGCAGCTCAGTATATGAAGAATGCTAAAGGTCTGCAATATCCCAAAAATGAGCTGATTTCTAGAACCTTCTAAATGCCTGTACATTTGGATGAATACTTCTTATTCTCAACTGGTGGTGTGCCTCCCACACAGTTTATTGAGAAATTGTCTTCTCTTTCTGTTTTCTAATGGACTTTATTGATTCTCTTCTCTCATATTGGACAAATCACTTATTGAACTTAGAGAGGTTAAGAGGCCTCACAACCAGAAGACTTAATTACGTTGGAACAAATCCTCTTACTCCAGACTGCCCAGCTGCTTTGCCCATTTTCCATCACACTCTCATTGTCCAGAGTTGATCTGAAGCCATGGTGCCAACTGATGCTTAAGAGAGATCCTGATGTGTGGAAAAAAATGTAATGTTAGAGGCAGTGTGGTTTAATGAGTGTAGAGAAGATGGACCTGGATTCAAACATCAGGTCTGCTACTGATGAGCCAGGTAATATTAGCAAAGTAGCTTAACTTCTCTGGGCCTTGATTTACTCGTTCATAGTAATGAGATTCATAACACCCGCTTTGTGGAGTTACGATGAAGATGTAAACAGAAGGTAGAGCTTGGTAGACACCAGTAAATGCTTGCCATTATTAATGTCAGTTTGAGCACTTGGAGAATTGCCTTGCAAAGAGGAGAAGATGATTTGGTTGCTAAAATTTAGCATAGAGTCAGTCATAAGCTGACTTTTAAAGGAATGACTAATGGCATCTTAAAAGCATATTTAACTTGGGTGTGGCTGAAAAAATCATTGCTGTAAGAATTACAGTCATTGCAGTATTTTACATGTACACATTATTTCTGATTCATCTTAGAACTGTATGAAACACAAGAAATTATAACCCCTCTAATGGATGAGACAGCCTATAAAGGAGCAAACTACTAAATAGGCAAAGAAATTGTGTATCCAGAGATGTCCCCTGAACAAAATGAAGAAATGCAACAATGTGCTGGAGACACAGATGAACATATGTCTCTTCAGAGAGGCGGATTTTAGTAGAAACCTGAAGAATGGGTTTGAGGAAGCAATGGAAAGGACTGAGGGAGATTGCAGGCTGAGGGAGAGGCAAGAGCAAAGGCCCTGATGGGGAACAGTGTGGCATTGACAGGATCCCTATGGTGACAACAAGGAGTTATCACTCCTTGTTGAGGAGGAAGGGGAGGAAACAGAGAAGGAACAATACACTTGGCACTCAGGTCCCTGCTCTGTGCCGTGTCATTCATGAGAGGCCAGTTGACCTTTAATGACATGTTCCTGATTGGTATGATGCTTACATAAGGCAGCTCGAAAGTCCTAGCCTCTTGGAAGCCCTGTGCCCATCACTGACCTAATATCCCTGTCTGTAAATGAAGATCAATTGTTTAAATGCCCTAGAAATTGTAATGATGGCATGATAGCTGCTGACCTCATAGCTAGTCTTGGAGATGGCGCCACTGTAGGAAATCATTCAACAATAGATATGTTGGAGGACCATATATGAATATACACTCTGTCTGGTTTTTCTCAGAGTCCATGGCAACCTTAAAGTACTGTAATGGGCTCCACTATCTAATCAGGGAATTATAGCAATCTATTAATTGCCATTTCTGATTATTTGCATTTAATTAAGGGGAACTCTTGAGAAAATGAAGGACAATGTAACCTTAAAATATGGCTTTGCATCTTGGATAATTGACTATAATTTCTGTTTTTACAGCTTTTCTAAATTGTTTATTTCTCCAGATGTTTCCTAAAACTGCAGTTTTACCTCTTTCCTTTCAATGGGTAAGCAGTGGTTTCCCATAAAAGCTTATAGGGTTTAGTTTTCTCAACTAAATTAAAGCTTAATTAGCCAAAAATCCAGATCTGTGATATGTTCATAAAATTTATGCAAGCATAATTAATTTCAGTTAATGGCATTAAGTAGCTTTTCCATTCAAACAGTAACCTTTTCTGTGCTGACCTCTAAACGTCAGATTTCCAGTTATCTACATTTCTACCTTCCCTGGTAATATTAAATCAACTTGCATAATTCTCAAAGTATTACTCTTCCTTTGATTTATGACTTTTATCACAGAAGTCAGTGATTACCTCTATAACCCGTGTTTCATGTTTTGAAAATGCAACGAAAGAAGTGTGCTAGAATAACATTGCTTTTGTTTTGATGAAAGCCAAAAAGAAAAATTAGAAGTACCATTTTGATGTGTTTTCCGAAGCCTACTACTTCTCATAAAGTTACCTAGGCTTTTTTAGTCTATTTGAATGACAGTTCAAATTACATTGATCAGCTAACTGTCAAAAGGAATAGCTATTATTTTTAAAATCTCCTGATACTTCCAGGATTTGTCTTCCTGAGAAGAATGATAACTTTACCATACACTGAGCCATATTCTCTTGCTGCAAAAGCTATACCCTTTGCAGAAATCTTTAGAAAACCATTTAATCCTAAGGAATTATTCTCTGAAAACATGCCTTCTCACTTGATTGGCAATTAAACTTTCTTATTAGTTCCTTATCATTTCCCCAATAAGTCTTGCATATAAATCAAGCATGGTGAAATTCTCCCTTGATTCTCTGTTCCTTGTTCATTTTCCAGAAGGGGTGAATGCTGCTTTTAGAGCATCAGACCTAGAGGGAGTTCTTTTCCAGGAGCATCAGCCAGAACTCACCACCTGCCTTACTGGCCTGAATGGAATATTGCTCATCTCTGGACCAGTAACTGTGGCCATGGAGTGTGATTATGATCATTGGCTTGGGCCAGAGTCACAAGAAGTCCAGAGACTAGTACCCAGGGTGTATAGGCTGTGCAGAGAGGTATAGGAGCAGAAAGAAAATTAGGGTCATACCAAGGGAAGGGTTGGAAATATTGGGAAGGCAATCACAGGTGCATCTCACAGAGCTGAATGTACTGCATTTTAATGGAACTGTAACAGCAGAAGCCTGGGGAACCTCTTGACTTTAGAGTGACTTTTGCTTCATGATGGTCAGTGTATGTGCATTTTGAATATGAAAAGTGCTCTTCCTTGCTAGATCTCTCTAAGGTTCATTAACAACCAGTATTATAGAACCAATTCAAAAGGAACATGTTTTCAGTGCCTATCTTATTATTAGCTTCAGGGCTACATTTTTTTAAATGCATAATGAAATCCATGGAATATTTAGAAAGACTGTGGCACTTTGCAAAATTGGCTTTGGGGGCTGTGCATGGCTTACAGTGGGAAGGAAAAGTATCTGGCAATTGCATGAATTGAAAAACCTTTGGTCCGTCTCTAGGCTGCAGTTAGCCGTAAGCAGTTGTAAAAGAAAAAAAAAGAAATCTAGTTCATGACTTTCAGAGGATCTATAGAGGTTCAGTACCTTTTTAATCTTGTACACAGACTATAGGAAGGTCATTTTCCCCTATGTGTATGAAGTCAGCCTCTCTACTTTTGTGGGGGTTTTGCTCATTTCAGAGAATAAGAAATGGGAACTGGCTATTGTTAGTGACAGGACAGTACTTCAAGAATAATGAGAGTCACTCCTTCTTTCCCTAAGGATTGGGAAAGCAAAGGTACACACAGACTTGGTAGCTTTTTTTAAATACCTATCATTATCATTTTCTCCCCAGAACCATGTAAAGTCTCATCATTATTAAAGTCAGGATACTTGAGTTATGGTCTGGGCTTTGTCGCAAGCTCTGGGACCTTGGGGCACACTCCTCATCCCCTCCAGACATCACGGTACATGTTGATAAAATGGAGAGTTTCAAAGGCACACAGAACCACATCGCATCTCAGATAGCTTTTATCTTTAAAGTTGTAAACATCTGGAGTGGGAGGATGTAAAACAAGGACTTGTGGATTAAAAATGGCATCTAACTTAGTCTCTAAACAATCTCCTAAAATGTAGGAGATAAAACAGAGAATGGGGAATTATTCCATCATCAGAAGCTAGGAATGGCAATCAGTCTCTTACCAAATTCTTGGAGGGATTGTCAGGAACTTTCAAGGTCTATGAAACTGCATAAAAGGGCACAGTTAAAGGTACTTGCCTTTTAGGCCATTGAAAAAAACAGAATTCATCTCCTCACCAGAAGGGAGATGCTTTACCCCTGAACTCATATCTGTGCCTTGGATGCAAAGACCAATATGGGCAGTAACTGAGAAGACAACTACATCCTCCTCTGTCCCTTGTGGATGCTGTTTCAGAGTCAGGATGCTTTTCAATCATCTTCCCTTCCAGGTAATAAATCTTCATGTCTGTTTAGATACATACACATGCTTATTTAGTATATGCACATATATACATACATGCACGAATACATATGCATATGTGCACACATTTATTCCCATATATGATACACACACACACACACACTAGTGTGAGGCTACAATCCCAAAATAACAACAGCCAGAAATAGGAGCCAAGACATCCGCATCTTGGGAGGCACAGTTTCCAGGTATAGAGCTCCTGAAGCAAGAGAAGGTTCAGGGAATGAGAGTAGCCATGTAAACTGGGAAATGTCCTTCATGGATTGCACCTGTTCAGAGTGTGAGAGATGGGCGCCTTCCCGATCCCCAGAGGAACAGCTATGCGGCCGTGCAAGAAGGGCATCCCATCAGTGGTGGTGGGGACAGCGTGCACCCCAGAGCGGCAGTGCGTCTACACCGCTCTTTCCTCTTGGTGTCAGGAGAGACAATACAGATCCCATGGGCAAAACTATAAAGGGAGGGACAGAAACATAATCCGGAAGATGTGGAGAAAAAAACACACTTCTAAAAATGATTTATTTTACACATAAGAAGAAAGATTTAGAAAACTAAAGGGCGGGAATTGGTAGAACAGGGAAAGGTCATTGTGTTTTCTCCTTCGCAGAAGAATAGAAATCCATAAAGACAGGTCAGGTGGACAAAAAGGTCAGAAAACCAGGGGAAATGACACAGGAAACACTGTAAGGGAACTGAAAAGGCAATAACAGAATTAAAACCCACTTCGGAATCACTGCAGAATTCATACCGAGAAAAAGCAAATCAGTGAAGTGAAGAATAAAATTGAAGTGCTTTCCTGGAAATGAATGAGGAAGCAAAGTGATAAAGCACAAGAAAATTAAGATGATTACTACGGGGGAAGTGACTGAGTTATAGAAATTTCTACAAACTCTGGAGATTCCTGAGAAAGACTAGAACTGAGACTAACACTTCAAAGACACAATTGAAGAACATTTTTCTGAGCTGGATTTATTGAAAGATTTCATTGAGAGCCACATAAAATAAGTGAAAAGACAATGACACTCAACTGCACCGAGGAAAAATATGTTTCCAGTGTAAGAACAGAAAAATCTTATAAAAGGACAGAAGTTATGTTGATCAAAGAATTCTCCTTTAGAGTACTGCAAAAAGGAGTGGAAGGGAAAAGTGAATCCTATGAATGTTACAGTCAGAGAAATTGTCTACTTTCTGACAAGAAAATGATAATGCTTACTCTCATGTTCTAAGCCTCACAAGACATACCTTCCCTCCCCTATTTGCTCCAGCCGAGTGAAAACTTAGACAAATTAACCCAAATGAGAAGGCCATAACACAATGGCTGCTGAGTAAGCTTTGGAACCATTTACATATGAAAGATTTCTAAACATTTGCTGAAAATTATAAAATGTAATTATGAACAAATAAAAAGAGATACAGTATGTTAAATAATCTAAAAACCAATATTCAAGACACCAGATTACATCCACAAAGACCAAAAGAGATGTAAATTAGGGGTGCAGAGGTAGGAGCATAAAGATGTAAATTTGTGCGCAATTCTGTGTATTATATACAAGCAATAAAAAACTACCATTTCTGGTTTTACTTTAATAGTAAAACCAAAGTGAACAAGAGATTTTTTTTTTTTAAAAAGGGAAGAAAAGAAAACCTTAGGGCACCTGGGTGGCTCAGTTGTTGAGTGTCCAACTCTTGATTTCAGCTCAGGTCATGATCTCAGGGTCCTGGGATTGAGCCCCTTTGTCGGGCTCTAAGCTCAGTGAGGAGTCGGCTTGGGATTCTCTCTCTCCCTCTCCCTCTCCCTCTGTACCTCCCCTCCCCATACCCATTTTCCCTCCCTCCCTCCCTCCCTCCCTCCCTCCCTCCCTCCCTCCCTCTCTCTCTCTCAATCTCCCCCCCCCCATAAATAAATATATAAAATCTTGGAAGGAAGGACAGACGGACAGATGGATGAACAAACCTCAAGAGCATATTTCTTCTAAACCTGAGGTCAGGGAAGAAGAAAATCATGACTCAAAAGCAACAGCACTAAATGGACAAACAAGCATGAAAGGTATTCAGATTAATGTCAAAGACTCCATCTATTTTGTTAATTCTAACAAGGAAACCATCATATAACTTCATGGCACATGTGAACATGCAGAATATAGCTTATTCTTAGATATTTGACAAAGACATGTAGATATCCCCCTACCACTCCCTCATACAATATGCTCAGTCCCCACTGGATTGTACTATGCACCAGCCCTGGTGATTGGTCCTAAGTACAACCAAGCAGGGACTTAGAGGTAGGCATGGCTAGGGTGGAGCCACTCTGACAGTGGAGTCCAATGTTTTCCACTTTGCTATGGTTGCTGTTGTAAACAAAATAGTTTCTGGTGGTGCCATGTGAGCTTGGTGACACAGCATGAGCATTGTGCCAGGGATGAATAGCATGACTTATCTAAGTTTCACCTTGAGAAACGCTGTGGAATCTTTACCCATATGGGGAAACCAGTGTTTTTAGTTTTTTGACGCTTTATTTTTTTTAAGATTTTATTTTTTTGAGAGGGAAAGAGATAAGAAATAGCATGAGCAGGGGGAAAGGGAGAAGCAGGCTCCCCACTGAGCCTGGAGTCTGCCATGGGGCCCAATCCCAGGACCCCAGAATTATGACCTCAGCTGAAGGCAGGTGCTTAAATACTTTTTTTTTTTTCTTAAATGAGGAGCTTCCCAAGAAGTGCTAAAGAACTGTTCCAGCTTCTACTGACCAGAAGTTGGGGCTTGTCTTCAATGTCTTCAGCATGTATAGTCTATGTTGTATGCTTTAGCACATGTTTATCTTTATTATTTCTTATCTTAGGGTTTGAAATATCTCTTCCAGGGAGAATCTCTATACTAAAAACCAAGACTAAGATTTCTCTCTCCCTCTCTCTCTCTCTCTCTCTCTCTCTCTTTTTAAGGGCCTTTGTAACTTCATTCTTTTAAAAGGCAGCTAATACTTTATCTCCCTGAAGGCAGGGGGTAAACCAGATGATTCTGAGATGCCTTCAAGCTTTAAGATCTATGTTTGTGGATGTCTGTGTGTCTGAGAGAGGATTTAGATTTAACAAAAGAGGTAAAAGATTATTACTGTCTTCAGGACAACAGCTATAAATTGATGATTTCTTTATCCACCCCAGGGCTTAGAACCGAGTCATGAACATAGTTGATACTCTATAGAGACCTGGGTTTATGGCGGTGTATTTCCTCACATCACCTAAGGAGATAGGAGTAAGTTGAAAAGGAAATTGGGGGCTTTGGATCTGGAGTCATGAAATCCCACTGGCAGCTCTGCATCTAATGCGGCCTAAGACAGTCAACTTAGCATTTTCTGGGCTGCATTTCTGCTTGCAAATGGAAAGATTTTAATTAGATTAGGAGTTATGGACTGCTAGTTGGCCCAGCTGCTAAGCAGGGTGTGTTACTGGGGCACCAGGGTGTTGACAGTTGTCATTAACATGAAAGCCTTTATAGGAGGTGCATGTGCCCTGCATCCTGCCACAGCCCTCACCCCTCCCAGTTACCGTGCGCTGGTGGACACCAACCATTGATGCTTGCCTTGTTGGCTTTTACAGGCATTTGGTAATAACCTAAACAAAAAAGAGAGAGAGGAGGATTTGATTTTGTTTCTAACATTAGCTTTTCTGCTCTGCAGATTCAGGATGGTCAGTGTGCAAAGGTTTTTTGTTTTGTTTTGTTTTTAGTAGACTTTGGAAGTTGAAACTATTTGAGTAATTAGAATGGATTGATGCGGGGGGAAAAAATGTCAACCTAGGAAGACACACCAGAGAAATTCCAAATGGGCTTGAAAATGGGAAGAGGAGAGCTGAATCCTTCTACTTGTTTTCGGGTGCCTTTTTCTTCATAGCCATTAATTTGGCCTGAATGACACCAAAACGATCCTAATGGCCCCAGTCACAACTGCTATTACAGGTTGTCTAACTTGGTTAAATTCTTTTATGCTTTAAATTGTTAATGATTCAACATTTCACGGCTGGAGTCAGGTGCTCTCAGAGGGCGCCTTCCTTAAAGGTCACTCACTCTCCAGAAATCAACATCCAAGATTAAGATTGCAGATTCTGCTCAGTGACCTTGGGAGAATAATTATTTCTTCGATACAGGACTCAGAAGGCACAGCAGTTTAGTGGGAGACCTTTGGTTGGGGAAACCAGGAAAAGCAGAGAGGCTGGTGAAAACCAGGAGTGCTGGGAGAGGTGAGGACTGTGGGACTAAGGATCTTGCTCTAAAAAAGGATGCATGTTGCTGCCGATGAGAGCTCCTTGTTGGCCAAACACAGTTAGGGGTTGCATGTCCCTTACCTTATTTCAACCTTACAAGAAAAGGCTGAGGATGTAAACACTGTTATCACAATGTAACAGACAAGGAAACTAAGACTTGGGAGGTGAGGGAACCTGCCTGGCTAAGAGAGATTTGAGGGTTTGCACAGGTTTCACAAAGGGCATATAACTATTCTCTGCACACTGGAGCCTGATGAATGATTTATGCATTTTATTCATTTATTATGATGTTAGGATGTCTGAAAATAAGCTTCCCGTAAATGTTGACATGAGAACCCTTTTGTCACCTGCATGAAATCTACAAGGCTGAAACATCACATTCCAAGAGCCAGTGCAGATACTTGCAGAATGTTTTATTTAGGTATTTATTGAAATTTTTAGAAAGAGATTATCTCATGACATTAATAGAAACATAAAAAAGGAAGGGGGTAGGGGAGATATTGTGAGCCAATAGAACAAGAGTGATGAGAAAGTGGAATACTAAAGTAGTCAGCAAAGTGGTATGCAGTTAAAAGTAATTGGACTCTAATTCCTAATATTCTGTGGGAGGCCAATAAAGGATTTATTGTACTTTTTCCGCTTAAAAACCAGCAAGTAGATGATTCATATACTAGGGGGAGAGAAACAATGATTTTTTTTTTTATGACATTTAGTTACCAGCTTAGCTTTCTATTTTTACTCTATCCTGGTCTCTGAGCATGTTTTTCCCTTATTTAGGAAACCTGCAACTACAAATATGCTCGATTCATTTTCTTACCTTTCTGCCAAATATAGAGAACAATGCCTATATTGCCATCCCTAGAGATTATTTTAAACAGAATTGAGAACAGTTCACAAAGCTGGTCCTCTGGTGTTGATATCACGCAAAACCAGATTTTTTTAAAAGATTTTTATTTATTAGAGAGAGAGGGAGCACAAATGGGGGAGGGCAGAGGGAGAGGGAGAAGTAGGCTCCATGCAGAGCAAGCAGGGAGCCCAATGTAGGACTGACCCCAGGATCATGACCTGAATTGAAGGCAGCTGCTTAACCAACTGAGCCACCAAGGTGCACCTAGGTTTTCTTTTTTCTTACTCAACCTGGAAGTGTTTATTTTCAGGGATAATCTTTTGTAATATATATTGGAGGATAAAATAATTTTTAACATTGTGTTATATTGAGGCAAATAGTTTTAGGATTGATGTAGGAAACACTGTTAATTCCTCTCACGATGCTTACAGAGTCACAAGTAGAAGAGCAGAAGTCTAAGACACCAGTTAAGGTTCCTTCTTGGGAGCTGGAGAGAAAAGGGAGTCCCAGTGTCAGGTGTCTGACAGGGGTGGAAAGGTCCCAGTAGTAAAGGGGGAAGGTGAGAGCCTGGATATAGAGTAGAAGCTTCCTCCCTGGGCTCTCACAACTTGCTCAAGAACCCAAGGTGTGCACTGCTGACTCTGAGTTAACATTTTATCTCCCATAGCACTGGAGAAATTTATCTCCTTTTAAAGGATTTTCTTGTTCCTTCTTGCATTCCTCCTCCATTTTCATGGCCACCACTGTAATTTGGGCCCACTTTTTTCCTCTAACTCCTACTGGCTCCTGTGGGGCCCAGCCTTGCCCAACAAATCCTTATTGAATGCTGCTTTTGTGTGTCACCCTCCCCCCACCCCTCACCCCTCAAAATGGTCATCGGTTCCCAACTGCTAGCTATATAAAGAGGAATTTCCTCTGCATAACTTGGAGGGGTCTCTAATCATGCTGTCCTTCCAACTGTCTCCTGGGCTTTTCAGACTTTACAAGGGCTGCTCCTCCTTTTCCCTTTGGCTGGCCTGATCACTGTCCCATGCATGAATGTGCTCTTCTAATCTCCATGCCTTTGAGCTTGATGCTTACAGCCTTTGACTTTTTTTTAACAGGACATTTAAAAGACACAGGACATGCAGCAACTATACTCATCTGCCTCGCGTATGTTGTATTTTGGCTTTTGTTGTTTCAAGTTATCATAGGATGACTGCCACTTCCATTTCCGCATCGTTGCAAAAATGCCCCAGGTTTTCCTCAGTTCTCTAAATAATTAGGAAATAAAGCAATATTCACAAATAAACAGCAGAGGTCTCAAGACAGTTGAGGCAAAGTGGAGCATTTTGACGTGTGTTGACAGCGGTGCAACTGTATTCTCTTTTAGGTCCTCTTTGAACTTGAGCTAGCTGATTGTGTGAAATTCTAATGGAAAAGAGCAAAATTAAAGAATGTGGTGCACTGTAGGCAATGTATCACTGAAGATTGTTCACAAGGTGTGGCATAATGGGCTTTATGTTTTGTGGTGTCTTTATGCTGTGTTAACCTGTTCTTTGAGCAGCATAATTTACTTTGGTGTACCCTTTAACAGATGGGTGATGCAATAAGAGGAGATGGTCTGTAGTCATCAACGCTGGGTAGCTTTTACTATTGTTCTCACCTATAATAGCCCACTCTCCTCAGCCCATTAAGCTATTGGTCAGGGCTCATTTGATTTACCTTCCCCAAGAAGTCGTCTTCAATTGCCTTTTGATTTCCTTTTACCTCCTCCCTTTGGGCTGCTTAGAAATCATAGCAGCATATATCATCAAATTCATATTTACTTGCTGACTCTTTTGTATGTATTTCTTGCCAACAATGTGTATATATCAACCAATTTACCCAGAAAAATGTCTGCTCTGAGGAACATAGGGATATTTTAGCTAGTTACCTCAGAACTCTGGGACTTAACTTGCTTCCTGTGAATTAAATATCTTGAAGCTTTGAAAGAAGCATTCAGCATCCTGTCATGGTACTAGATACCTTCAGTTTACTATGGATTAGGTGTTCAAATTTGTTTTGTTCATTCTCAGTTCATCTCTTTCAAACTAAAAGACTTTGTGCATTTATGCCCCCTTCTGTTCCCTTCAGGTCTTTCTGGATTCCAATTATGTATCACTCCTTAGCCCTTGTGTTACCAGCCTGAGATACCCTAATGAAGATGACATTTTATAAAATGTACAGAAATGTAGCGATTTCCATCTTCTTTTGTACCATCCCAGAGGAAAATAATAGTGATTCTTGATCATTAAAGGTATTTGGTGTTTAAATGAACAGTTAAGAGTTGATTGTAATTTAGCTGTCTAGACATTAGAACAGGTTTCATTTATGTTGGTGTTAGCATTTATGCCTTTTAGATAATTTTCAGGGGAAGAGTATGATTTCCTCTAACATATCTGTAAGAGAGGACACTTGCCAATCCAATCACATCTCAAGTTTCTCATTTCTTATTCTTTAACCTCCAATAATTTTGTTGGACTTTTAAATAAAAACATGATCTCATATTATTTTTATATGTATCCTCAGTAAGTGCTAATTTTGGTTTTAATGCTCCCTCTTTAGTATCTCTTCTATTGATTTGGTAGGAGTTACCTTTAATCACTTAAAAGTAAGTAATGCATTAAGACTGCCCAAGGCTAGCCTATATTTGGAAAAATCACTCCATTTAAGAATTAGTTTAGCAAAAACCTATTACACATTTTCCTTGGAAAATCACCAGGATTCTTTCCATCTCTGTGAAAGCATTTATTATCCTGAAGAAATTAGACCTAATTTTAGAGAACGCCACAGTGAGCAAAACTTCTTTAAATTTCCAGAAATGGCCATGGCTCTTATTATAATAATGTTTAAAGTTCTCAGAATTTTAGCACTGAAAGTGAATGGAAAGCAGTTGTAATGAGGCTGTTACCTCTTTCCAATATCTTAAAACCATTTCAACAGTCAAATGAGGCACAGACATAGGGGTTATTATTAACTTAGACCAAGAGGTGTCATCCTTCCATAGATAGTTTTGTTCGTGTTTGTGTCCTGTTAGTTGCTGTCTAGAACAACATATCCCATAGTGCTCAACATGGAGGGTTAGGTGGAGAGACCAACCAGATTCTGCTGCATTGCTGAGAAAGAAGGTGCCAGGACGTTACGTACTTCCCTTTCAATATAGTTTTCTGAATAGGGGACTAGAAATATTTAATAGAAACTAGAGGAGGAGAAGTGCTGTGAACTGATATGTTTATTTGAGGTAGGCAGTAAGTGTGCCGAATCCAGTATCTGGTGGGGGTAGCAGGGTGAGAGAAAATATGTGTTTGATTCTAAGAAGCTGCCTTACCCAGAAATTGCATCACAGCATCTAAGGAGCAAACCCACTCACGTCTGGCTTGATATCAATAACTGGCATTCGGCATCTTTAGAGCTTTGGGGAAAGTAACACATGAGCAACTACAGCACAACACAAAAGTAATCTGTGGGGTAATTACTGCCAGTCAGCTTGACTTGGCAAAATATCAGTAGTTTCCTTGATCAACAGCTACTGAGTTTCCAATACTTTTCCTCCAGGAGCAATAGAAACCTAGCAAATTGTCTATGACCTTTATTTTCAGCATGTGGCTTATTCATTGATAGAGAGACAGAGAGAAAGAGAGAGAACCTCATTTTCGTTAAAAAACAAACAAAAGTCTGAACTGTTTCTTAGAGCAGAAGTCTCCTGAATGAATAAATAATGCAAAGCAACAATTACTTTTTGCCCACTAACCAGTGACAGCATACCACCCCTCCATCCAAAGATAAGAGCCATTTTAAGTCAAAACTCACAGATTCAGGTGCCATTCAGCTCTGAGAAGGGCAGCTTTAAATAATCATGTATGGCATGTTTGAAATGAGACAACCAAACTGAGCTCTGAACTCACCCACTAAAGGACATTACTCTATACTTTCTCTAGTAGCGCATGCTCATGTGTAAAATAAAACATAGCAAAATAACAAGAGTAGAAATTTCTGAAGTTGCTTAACCACAATTCACCAAGTATTTCTTTTTTACCCCATTTGGTTATCATGCTCCCTTCCCTTCCCCTCTTCCCTACCTTTGTAGTTCTTTCTCTTTCTCTCTCTCTTTTCCACTCCCTCTGTTTCTCTCTGTATATGCTTTTTTCAAAACAACAACTTGAGAGTAACCTGAAGATATCATGCCTCTTTGCTCTTAAAAATTTGATTTCATATTGCCTAATAAAAGGAGCATTCCCTTACATAAATATGGCAAAATAATCAGACATCAGGACACTGAAAATTGCTTTAATTCTATTATCTAATCCACACCATTGTCCCAGGAATAATCGTTCATGTTTTGTCAAGCACTTCTGAAAACATTAGTAATGTTACCTGTCCCCTAGCCTGGCTCCTTATAAAGATATCAGAAACCTTGAGAGCAAGCAAGAGGGTCACTCTTCTATAATAATCTCAAGATTATATGTTATGTCACCGTCTTCCAAGGCATGCTCCATAAAATGTTTGTTCCAGGAAGTGCTTTGGAAAGTAAAGATTTTGAGTTCAAAGTTGGAGAAAACCTTGAACAGTACTTAATGCACCTCCATTCTGTTCACTCCTTGGAGGTTTACAGAATGCATTGGCTTATAAAAGGCTCTGACTATTAGCATATTATGCCATGAGGAGACCTCCTTATTTGTTTAATCCAGAATTTCCCTAAATTGGTGACCACAGACCATCTGATGTCCTCAATTTTATGTATATCTATATAGTCCAGTTGGGGAAATGCTGTTACATATATTTTCACAATATTTATTTCAGTTCAAAAATTCCTTTCTTATTATTTTTTTAAGATTTTATTTATTTATTCATGAGAGACATGGAGAGAGAGGCAGAGACATAGGCCGAGGGAGATGCAGGCTCCCTACGGGGAGCCTGATGTGGGACTCAATTCCAGGACCTCGGGATTACAACCTAAACCGAAGGCAGATGCTCGGCCACCCAGGTGCTCCTCATTTTTTTTTTTTTTTCAATTGCAGGCTAGTCAGCCTTTTTTTGGAACTTGGAAAATAATTGCAATACAACGAAAAAAGTAAAATTTGTGTTTAAAATATTCTTGATTTTTTCCTATAAATGCTGTAAAAGATATAAGATCCATGTGTCACAGTAGTATCTTACTGCATGAGGCAAAATCTAGAATCTGTAAGAGACAAACCCCCTATCAGTGATGAACAAAATAGCTAGTATCCCACTCACCTGGAATATAGTGGCAGAGCAGGGATGAGGGCTCTGAGCCTCACATTTACTCAACAACCAGGCTGAAGGCAGTTTTGTCTTTTTATTTCAGTGGCTCCCCAAATCACCTTGGATGTTGCATCCAGCCAGCAAAAGGGAAGCAATAGAGTATAAAGAATCATGAGGGAAATTTGTATGGGACTGGACTGTATTTACACGCACATTCCACTGACAAGGATCAGCTGCAGGGGTCTGACTGGCAGGAAAGGCTGGGGAGTGTTGTTGCTGGTAGGGTCCTGCTTTCAAGTAGCAACTGCAAAATATGAAAAGTGAATATACATGTTGGTGAACAACTAGCTATCTCTAAAACCTGCATTTGTGGCTATATAATTCATGCAGTTTGATTTAGTCATTTTGTGTTAATATTATGTCATCTCATTTGGTTCTTGCATGGACTCCATTGAGATTAGTAGGGCAAGTATAAATACCCAGATTTTACAAATGGAGTAGCTGAGTCCCAGCATAACTCATTGAAGTGGAATAAAATGGCTTCTGTGTGTCAGATTTGTTTTGGAGGGTTCTTAATCAAGAAGTATTTTTGTATTTAAAAATAAAAATATTGGGCAGCCCCGGTGGCTTAGCGGTTTAGCGCTGCCGTCAGCCCGGGGTGTGATCCTGGAGACCCGGGATCAAGTTCCACATCGGGCTCCCTGCATGGGGCCTGCTTCTCCCTCTGCCTGTGTCTCTGCCTCTCTCTCTGTGTCTCCCATGAATAAATAAATAAAATCTTTAAAAAAAAATTTTTTTTAACCTGGGGATGCCTGGGTGGCTCACTTGCTTAAGCATCTGCCTTCTGCTCAGGTCATGATCCCAGGATTCTAGGATGGAGCCCTCCACATGCTGGGCAGGGAGTCTGCTTCTCCCTCTCCCTTTGCCTGCTGCCTGTGCCCTGCTTGTGTGTGTTCTTTCTCTCTTTCTCTATCAATTAAATAAAATCTTTGAAAAAATCTTTTTAAACTGAATTATACTTTTTGAGGGAAATTAGTACTTTAGGGAGAAGGAATTTATTGAAACATTCCTCTAAGGGATCCCTGGGTGGCTCAGTGGTTTAGCTCCTGCCTTTGGCCCAGGGCGTGATCCTAGAGTCCTGGGATCGAGTCCCACGTCAGGCTCCCTGTGTGGAGCCTGCTTCTCCCTCTGCCTGTGTCTCTGCCTCTCTCAATCTCTCTCTCTCTCTGTGTGTCTCTCATGAATAAATAAATAAAATATTTTTAAAAAATTCTTCTAGTTTATTAAGGAATTACCAGTGTCTCAAGGTACTCTCTATTGAAATAATATTTTAAAAAATAGAAGCTTTTTTAAATTAATTTTTAATTTCCATTTGTTGACAAATGATAATAAAAGTAAGAAATATGCAGCTTTTGAATCTCCAGGTTTTACTTTGGTCACATATTGGACTTGTAACAGATGAGAACCAAAACTGATTATCATTGAAAAATAATGACAGAAAGAGAAAAAGGCAGAGCTCACCTCTCCAGCAATTTCCCAAGACATATACATATCTTTAAACAACTGAAATAGAAAATAAAACATTATAGAGGAAAATAATTATATGTAAAATCCCAAGCCACTACTTTAAAAAATAAATCAGTGTTATGGGGATAATGAACTTAATAGCTACTATTTAATTAAACTTTAAGCTAATTAGTCTAATTAATTCATCTGATGAGCATATGAATATTGCCAACATTATTCTGAATCTTCAGAATATGGTTTTGAAATTTGGAGGGAGTAATCTAATGATGCTCAACATCAGTTGTTTGTTCCGCAAAATAAATTTAATACTTAATGGGTGCTGAACTTCTATTTACATAAAAAAAAAAACTTATTCCTGATTCCTGCAGAAGCCTCCGCTTTCTCAGTCCTGATGGCCAACCAATTCAGTACTCTCACAACATACTGTGTTTCTCACTAAAACATGTATCACAGTCCTAAAGTAATGATTTGTTATGATTTATACAATATCTTCCTGACTTTTCTAAATGATAGCAATCCTCATGAAAGCAAGGATTTCTTCTGTCTTGGTCACTACCAAGCCCAGTGAATAGAAGGCATTCAGGAGATAATGGACTACATGAATGGCTGTTCTTGCTGAACTAAAGCCAGTGATGCAGTTTGGGATGGAAACTGTGTGTACTGGTGTATACTAGTATTCAAGCTCAGAGAAATGTAGGCTTAAGCAGCCACTCCCTAGCAAGAATGTCTTAAAGATAAACTTTTAATTATGATACAATAACACAATTCCCCTTCTAGGTGTATACACAAAAGGACTGAAAACAGGCACCTCAAATAGATATCTGTACACCAGTGTTCATAGTAGCTTTATTTACAGTAGCCTCAGGATAGAAGTAAGTGCCCATCCACAGATAAATGGATAAACAAAAGATTGTATATACATACAATAGAGTATCATTCAGCCTTAGGAAGTAAAACAATTCTGACACTGAGACATGGATGAGCCTTGAAGATATGCTAAGTGAAATAAGTTGGTCACAAAAAGACAAATCTGATTCCATTTAAATAAAGTACATAGATTCCTAAGAGAAAGAAAGTAGAATTGTGATTGCTAGAGGTTATTGGGAAGGAGGAATGAGCAGTTACTATTTAATGGGTATAGAGTTTCACTTTTGCAAGATAAAAAGCATTCTGGGGGTGTCTGGTGGTGGTAATTGCATGACAGTGTCAGTGTACTTGATACCACTGAACTGTACACAGAACATAAAATTTACCATCTTAACCTTTTTATGCGTATTTTACCACAGTTTAAAATAACATTTTTTTCAATTTCTGTCCAGTATCATATAAATTCAGCCTCAAGTCTAGACGCTCTAACCTTATTACCGGCAATAAGCTCCTAGTGTGTAGAAATTCTGATATAAACCTATATTAAAAAAAAAAAGAAAATATTTTTCCTGTCATTTTCCCATCACTTTACATAAACAAAAGAATAAATCCCTTCTGATTTTTCCATCCTTGTCACTTACTAGCTGTGAGCTCATGGATAATCAGTTTATGTTCTCTTGGCCTCTGTTCTTCTTATGTAAAAGGCAATATAATCCTATTTGGTGTACCACCCAGAAAACAAAACAAGATGTGGTATGTGGAAAATTTTTATTAACTAAACTTCTATATAACTGAAAAATAATTGTAGACTTTTATCATACATAAATGTGTGATAGAGATAACCCTAAAGAATAAAATAAAATCACCTATAATATCACATTCCCAGATACTACTGTGTTATGATTTATCCCCTTTTTTAATCTTTTAAGTCACTGAGGTGTCTACTGTGTATCAATATTTATATCTACTTCCATTCCATTCACTTTTTTCCCCATAAACCTATACATTTATTATTTTATTCAGTTATTCTTTTACCAATTAATTATTAAGAGTAAGTATCATGTGTCACACAGTGTTCTAGGTTCCCAAGATACAAAATAGATAAAAGAGAAAAAAAAAAAGCTTTCCCTGAATATAGCTTGCATTCTCATATGGTATTTTACATTAAGCAAGGTAAAAATGTTTTTGATATTGATAATTACTAAGAAAGAAAAATAACTCCTAGAAGAAGATTAGAAAATGTCATTGGAGGAATGGAGTTAAAAGTTTAGCTAGTCCAGGGATACCTGGGTGGCTCAGTGGTTGAGCATCTGCCCTCGGTTCAGGGTGTGATCCTGGAGTCCCAGGGTTGAGTCCCCCATTGGGCTGTGTATGGGGAGCCTGCTTCTCCCTCTGCCTGTGTCTCTGCCTCCCTCTTTGTGTGTCTCATGAATGAAAATGAATGAATGAATGAATAAATAAATAAATAAATAAATAAATAAATAAATAAATAAATAATATTTTTAAAAAGTTTAGCTAGTACAGAAAAGCCTTATTTAGATGATTTTGAGTAAAGATCTGCAAGAAGTAGGGGAGTTAAGCATGTAGATGTCTGGGCAAAGAGCATGCCATCATAGGAACCAGCATGTGCAAAGGCCCTGTAATAGAGTACAGATACCAAGCTCAAGAAGCAAAGAGGAGTGTTTTACTGTCATGATGCAGTGGATGACAGATTGAATAGTAGGGATAAGATCAGAGAGTTAGCAGGGGTCAAATCATGTAGTGTCTGTAAATCAGTACAAGGTCTGAACTTTTATTCTGGAAAGTTACTTCTAAGCCACTTCTTAAGCAGAACAATGGCCAGATGTTTTATTTACCAGCATGGCTACAGTTGCTGGGATAAGAATGCATCACAGAGGAGCAGGGAAGAAACAGGGATGAGGTAGGAGGTTATTACAATAATTGAGGTGTGAAGTAATAGTGATGTGTACCAGGGCAATGGCAAAATAGGGAGGGAGATATATTTTAGTAGAGTTGGCAGGATTTGCTGCTGGATAGGATGTTGGTTGTGAGGAAAAGAAAAAAGAGCAATCCAAGATGACACACACCAGTCTCTTTATTTTGAAGATTTCTTCAGAATAGTTGAGAATATCATCTTAGATAAAAAGAAAAAGCAACACCTGAGTACAAATAACAACTTTCCATTGAAAGACCTTGTTTTAGGCTTAATGCATCTCTAGCTTAAAATAATTTCCCTACGTTTGGACAAAAGTAAAGAGTTCCAAAATTTGGGCTCATCCAGGTCTAGAGCCAATTCCAGGTGCCACATTTGTGGTCTTGTGTGTTCCCTAAAGTTATTGGTGGTTAAATCTTGAACCCTACCCATTAATTTTCTGTTCTCAGTGGAAATTATATGGCAAACATTTGCTTTCTACTCTCTTTGCAGAGTCTGTGGGTTCACCTCTCTTCCCTCTGGGTTTCAAAGAGAATTGCTGCAGTAATAAAGAGGACTCTACCAAAGTCAGATTCAGGTGTCAAAAATCCTCCTCTACATAACCATACCTTTGAGATCCACAGCTTGATCAGTGCATAGTTTGTTGTTTATGTTTCCTTTTCTCATTAAAACAAAAACAGCCTAAATACAACCCTCTTCCAACTTAGAGCAGAAGGGGTTGACCAGGCCAAATTTATAAAAGCTGTAGGAACATGTTTTTCAGGCACTCACTCATCCAAAGAAAATCTTACCAAATAACTTCTCTGAAGTTGTGATTTATAAGGCTAGAAGGTTTATTTTTTGTGTTCACTAGTGCTAACACTTGAGAAGCAGGCATTTAGAATACGGCTTAGCTGTTAAGATGGGTGTGGGTTATTAAGCTCCATTTCAGCTGCTCCCTAGTCCTGTGTTGGTATTAAGTACATCTTTCAACTTCTATGGACTTCAGTTTCCTTATCTGTAAAATGGGAAGGGGCGTACCAATCTCACACGATTTTTGAGTGAAGCAAAGGAATTAATGTAAAGGAAGTGTGCAGCAGAGCCCAAAGTTGTAGATAGACTTGTTGTGGTTTTTATTTCAATCTTAGATTTTGAAGAAGTATGCACGGAAAAGGCAAGGATGAGGGCTGTAGTGGTGCATCTCTTTTTCTGCCAAGTTGAGTAGAAGTGATATGCTTTCTGGAATCATTGCCTGCGCTGCAGCATCCCTGGAGTTTGGGTACCATTTCAGTACCTTAGGAGATTTGGGTGGCTGAGCATGGCACATGGAAGAAAAATTTCCATTACAATTCACCTATAAGCATTAACTTCCAACATGTGTGTAGTGCTTGCTCAGAGAGATCTATGCCTTCGGGTAAACATGCATGTATCTATTTAGGTTCAAAAGGTATCCTTCACATTTTGTACTGCTCTATGCTGCCACTAGCTAGGTTGTCCTGGTCTTTGTTAAGAGGTACACTTTGTTATAGATGTCATTGGGTCATAGCATTTTAGAGCTGAAGGGGACCCATCAAGAGTTTGGTACTTAACAGTAAGGGGGCACAATTAATAGTTGTGAGTGTGACTCTAGAGGCAGTCTGCTCAGGAGTAGATCCCAGCTCTTCCATTTAAGCCTCTTTGATTTTGGCTAAGTTACTCTCATTGCCTCAATTTTCTCATCCATGAAATGGAATAATAAGAGTGTGTTTCTCCTAGGCTTCTTGGAAGGACTGAACAGTATAATCTGTGTACAACACTTAGCACATAATAACCACTCAATGTATCTTTTTTATTATTATCATAGTTGCTATTTTTATTTTACCTTCTTTAGGTCCCACAACAAGTTGAAGTATGCATGGTCTTCATCTTTACAGCTGCTAAACCAAGGTATCAGGAATGTTCCACTACATAAGCAATAATTGTAGTCTCAAGAAGCAAACTCAGGCATGTCTCATTCCAAAACCCATGCTCTTGGACCGCACGGTGTTCACTGTCCAAGTGTTTAATTAGTGCCTTTTAGATGTTTATCTGGAACATTTTCATGTCCTTTTCTGTCAACTTCCCTCTGCCAAAAGAAGTTAGCTAAAAAATGCCACCATTGTTTTGCAGCCTTCAAAGACTTGCAGGAGCTCACTCCTGTGGCTGCATGTCAGAAACAAGTAAGACGTCTATCAAGATAATGCACAAACATAAAAACCAAGAAAGTGCTGAGGACCAGGTTTAATAGAATAATGGGAAGGTCTCTTTTATGTCATGATTCTCAAGCAAATCAGGGTTGAATTTTATGGAGTGATTCTGTCTGATTTAATTCCAATGTCAAGTGGTGGTTATTCAAAACCTAAGAATTGTGCTTTCCAAGAACTATAAAGGGGCTGGGAGTAAGGGGGTTGGTGTTAAAAGAGAAAGGAATTCAAATTAGGAACATTCAGTTTCACTTGTAATCACATCAGTAGGAACATAATGTCTTCTAAATCCAGTTGAGGATATATTGATGCTCCTGATTTGGTTGCTACCTTGCCAAAGTCTGTTCGCTGAAGCATGTAAACAAAAGTTTCTCTCCTCTTATCCTAGGTTGCTAGAACTGGTGATTTACATGAGAAATTGTGTGGACTTTCAAAGATTATAGTACAATTTGGGGAGGAAAACATCATTACATTTACATCTAGTTGATAAGGACATTCCAGGCACTGAGCTCTCATGGTGAAGAGCTGTATTTAGTATACTTGATTACATTCACAGCAACCACAGAGCTCTTTCCTGTGGGTAACAAGCCCACCAGCCATTTTATTAGGGGCTGTTACAGAGAAGATAAGCATTTGTGAATGCCACCTGATTCTAAAGGCTGATGATATTTTAGTAAAAAAGGAATACATGGGGTCTGAAAGGTTAACTATGATCCTATCATGAAGTTTGAGCTGAGGCATTCTGTGCTTGCCACTAGAATTCATCCAGAAGAGGAATAGGATGCTTGGAGGGTAAGATATTTCCTGGAAAGACAAGATTCCTGGGGCTGTACTGCCCCTGGTCTGCTTGGACAAGTCACCGTTCCTCCTAGCAGTCTTCATTCTCTGGTCTTTAAATGAGAACTTTTCAACAGAGTCTCAAGTGAGGCCCATAATACAAAACATAGATGTGCTCCAAATGGTCCTTTGACTGTCCCTTCATATTGGAAACTTACATGTCACCTCTCCAGTGGTCAGTAATAGCAATTAATTCCTCCAGTAATGGAGCATATCATTGTTTCTCATAATATGCATCAGATGCAAGATGTAGCAAATTGGCTTGTGTTTGGGGGATCTTATATATTTTTAAAAAAATATATTTTTAAATGCCAGAATTGTACGAATGTGGCAAGAGGCTCAATATGTGTGAGAAAGATGTGGGGACTGAGATCACCTGGGTATCAAATCTCTTATCTCTCTTTCTAGTTCTGGAGTGCATGGTGTTTATAGCCTATATGGGTGTACATTTATGTGCATGTCTGTGGGTACATATTTAGTGGCTGAGGTTGGGATATTTGGATCAAAACACCAACTAAATATGTGTACTTGCAGTAGACCTCAGAGCCAAGGAAGAGGGGCCAAGGGGGATAGAATCTTCTAGTACCCAAACGTACCATGTTCTTCCTTACTTGTAACCCTTTAAGTATGTGATCTCTCTTCTGATAACAGTGGTTTGCTTGATTTTTTTTTTCTTTGCTTCCTTAGCTCTTATTCTTCCACTAGCTCTTAGCATAGAAGTCCCACCTGCCAGGAAGCCTTGCTTGACCCCTTATATCTAAGATAGATGTCCCTCTTGTAGGCTCCTCTAGCATCATAGGTGTTTCTTTTCAAAGCCTTTCTCACACTTAAGGGTAACTGGTGACTCAGCCCTTCGCCACTAGGAGAGGAATTCCATGAGATTAAGAACCTTATCTATTCCATTTACTGAGCTGCTCTTCTGTGCCAGACACTGTTCTGGGCAGGAAGATAGAATAGTAAACATACATTTAGTAATTAAATAAATGCACAAAGAAAATTTTTTAAATGTTAAATGCCAAGAAACAACACAATCTTCAGTTTTATCTATGGGGAAGAGCACTAAAAAGGATCCCTTAATAAATGCAATTTAAAAAAAAATGCATCTTAACAAACTGTCCAGTTTTTTTCCCCCTCCACTGTTAACCATCAATGGCATCAGATGTGATGGAGTAGATCCTAAGAATACTAGATTCTAGGATAATGTTCTTAAATATAAGACTATTTAAACACAAGTTGTTCCATGTTCATGTGCAAACTTTGATGGTCGCTCTAGGTCTTGGGTGATGGGAGAAGGGGCATAGTCTGGCCTGTACAACAAGTCAGGTTTGAGTGGAAGGGCTTGTAATTGTCAAAAACAAGTGGACCAGAGGTGGAGCTGGAGTTCTTAGGTGAGGTAGGAAGAGTCGGGGTGGGGATGGAGTAAGGGGAGACAGCAGGTAGGGGAGACAGGGAAAGAAAGCACACTAAGTCTGGGCAAACAGAATGCCTTTTGGTGCACAGTGGGAGGACTTAGGAATCCAGCCAGAATGTAGACTATTGAGAATACCAAGAGCTTGCTTAAAAGTCTGGATAATCATGGATCTGTGCTCAGATAGTGACCTGCAGTGGATAAAGCAATAACCTAGGAATTCAGGAGGTCTAATTCCAACTTGCCTAGTAACCAGTCCTGTGACCCTGGCCAAACCACCTCACTTGCGGAGCTCCATTTTCTCTACCTGCAAAATGAGCAGATTGGCTCACGCCCCCTAAATGTAAAGTCTCAGCTTCTCTCTGGGCAGTAGACAATGGGACATCACGGCTGCTTGCTGGCCAGTGGGAGCTTTTGAAGAGGCAACTCCCTAAACAACCCTTTCTGTTTGCAGCCCAAGTGAGTCTCAAGTTTGGGCAGTCTAGAGCACAGGAGTAAGGGAGAATAAAGTGAATGGGGAAGTGAGGCTGTGGAAGGAGCTACTATGAAGTCACATAGTTCTTCACAAGAATTCAAAATTAAAATCAGTTGGAGGGGGGAGTGCTTTAAATTGAACAATCAAGGGGTACCTGGGGTCGTTCAGTTGGTTAAGCATCTGCCTTCAGCTTAGGTCATGGTCCCAGGTTCCTGGGATTTAACATTGGGAATCCTTACTCAGAGGAGAGTCTGCTTCTCCTTCTGCCTCTGCCCTTCCCCCTGCTGAGGCTCTCTCTCTCTTTCTCTCTCAAATAAAATCTTTTAAAAATTGGACAACATTATTGGTGTTGTCACAATATATTTGGGTCAAGGTCTGGAAGAGTGATCCAGAAAAGTGTCTGGGAATATCAGAGCCAAAGGAGGGGTCAGGGCCATCTGAGCATTCTCTTTGGAGGAGGTAAGAGCTGACCTTAGCCTGCAAGAAAAGAAAGGACTTTGACCAATGATTGTTAAGGTGGGAATAGAATCAGATTTCCTCTTTTGGGTTTTGGGAACCCAAAAGAGCATAGAACTAGTGCTTTATATGCTCAGCATTATGGATTTAGATGTATCATTAAATTAAAAAGAAAAAAAAAGCTGCAGACATCCCCACCTGCTGAGCACTTGATAGTCACCAGGCACTGTGCTAAGTGGTTTTCATATATGATCTCATACAGTTGCCCAAACTACCCTCCGGGTCTTTTCATCCCTACCTCCATTGTATGATGAGGAAAAATGAAGAATTTGGGCAAGTGAGTGATTTTCCCAGGAACATAAAGCTAATTAAAGTTAGAATTTGGATCTTCTGGATCCAAATGCTTAGATCCAGAAGATCTTCCAGCAGGGGATGATGACTAACATGTTTTTTATTCCTCCTAGGTATAAAATGGGTCACAAAACCTCCCCATGAGTGTTAGTGATACTAAGTTAATTTAACTTCCCTGGGTTTACACATTCATGAATATTCTTGAAGGTCTTATACTAAGTCCAGTGATCAGGCAACAGTATGATCTGGGGACCATGTAGTGTGTGAGGTAGAGAGAGGTAGAAGCTCTGCAGCCAAGATTGTCAGGGGTTACCTTATGGCTTCTGACTGTGTGACCTGGGACAAGCCCCCTTGCCTCTTGAGTTTAGATTTTCCTAACCAGAAAAGGAGTGGTAAGAATTAATGAGTTAATGCATTTAAACATTTAATACAGTATTACATAGCATGCAGTGAAAATACAACACATAAACAATTATTATAATCATCATCACATTATCACATTTGATGGATTTAAGTATAAATATCTGAGTTTGTGACTTATAAAATGTGCATTGTTGAAAAAACCAGATAAAATTCCAGAAATTTGGTGTCTCAGCTGTAAATAAGAGGTCATAATAGCTCCTCGGAGTGTATATATGCCCAAATGAAATGAAATATGTAGAAATGGTCTCTGAAACACGAAGCCCTGTATAGATAGTGGTGATACCTTGCCAATGATGAGCTGCCTAGGGTTCTTCCACTATTGATAATTTGGGAGTGTTCCAGGTCATGGAGAGGTGGAGTGCACCCGTAATAGAGTGATGGTTGCTCTGTATTTGGTTGTCTTTACTTGGGAATCAGCCAAAACCATCTCAGGGTCATCCTATTATTTCAAAAAAATTTAGGGCGCTAAACGTATGTCAAAATGGTCCACCAAAATAGGGTATTCTATCTATTGTTTTTCATTTTTGTTATGTTTGGGGATGTACACAGCCCTTCAAAGTGTGCTTTTCAAGAAATGTCTTTTGTGAGCAGTCAGGAATAGACATTCCAGATATCTAACAGATTCTGGGATCTAACCATGTGGGGGAACTGTCATATACTTTCAAATCAGGAAGGCTTATGGGAATGAGCTTGACTCTCCTTTCCCCCTTGTTCATACTCAGTAATAAATGATCTTATTGTGAAGTGGCTTAACATGAAAGCACATGAGCCTCATGCTTTTGGGTATGTGACAGCTCCAAATGGTGTTGTTTAAAAAAGAGCATGCTGTGTTTAAGTGTGAGTATAATCAATGTATGGTGACATGTCAAGGTTGTGGAAATTCAGATTACATTTTCATGTGCAGTATTAAACACTGGATACAGAAACAACTGCTGTCTCTATTGTACTACACCCTGCAGGATGATTAATGTGCTTTTAGCTTAAATAATTGGGAGGGGTGGCACCTCAGGGAATGCTAAACATATTTTTAATTGCTATATAAATATGTCATTTCCTTGCTAATTCAAGTTATGCATGGGAGGTTATATAATACCACAGGGCCTCCAGGCATGATGTATTGCACCTATAAGCTGAGTTGAAGGACTAACAGGGCCCAACTGAAGATAAAATATTCTTTCCTAACTCTGTCTTAGCAGATGAAGAATAGATGTTGAAGCATGGCATTACTTTATAAAAGCAGAATTACTGTTTGGCATAGAGTATGGTCTCTAAATAACTTTCTGTAATGTTAGAGAGAAAATGCATTTTCAACAAGAAAAAAAGTGCCCCAAACAATCCCAAGAACAGTTCCCTATTTTAGAAGAATGTACATGCTGTTGGAGAAATGAGCATTGTCTTTGGCATGAAATACAATAAACAAAATGGTGGAGGACATTAGTTACCCATTGCTCACATTCACATTACAGTCTAAAACTGACCTCATCAATTACAATATCTCTGACAGCAAAGACTCCTTTAACTACAAGTCTTGTGTTCTGTTCTTTCCATTCTAACTCTTAGAAAGGCAGAGAGGAAGAAGGGAGAGAGATTCTAAGACTCAGTAGGTATGAAGTTGGGCTAAGTTATCTTTTCAGGATCAGTGGGATATTGATGGATTCTCTAGCAAGAAAAGCTATGTAAGTTGGATTTCACATTCTGAGTCTTCAAAGAAGTCATATATATATCAATTTTGGAGTGAACCCATTTTTTGTTATCAGCACCACCAACATAATTCTGAATTACCATTAGACAATTGCATGATAGAAAAGTGAGGTGGCTATTGAGGAATAGAAGCTGTGAATTCAAGAACTATCTGCTCTTTAAAAAGGCTCCTAATGATAGTTTCTGTGAACACTTCTGTTTGTGCCATGGACCCTGATTATTAACAAAAAGACAGTCGGTGAATTAAATATGGAAGGCAGATTCATTCAATGACCAGGTGCCAGGCAAATGGCAGCCTTTGGCAAACCCAGCAGTCTGATATGTACAGCAATCAAATTGCTATCAGATGTGCCCAATCACTGATCATTATTTTATTTGCAAGGACATGGAGGTGTCCTTTAATTTAAAGCTGAATGGAATCAGAAATCAATTAATGACTGATTGCTGTTTCTTCTATGAATTAATTTTGGATTTGGCAGCCTGAAGACTCTATTTTGCCAGAATCCACACATGGACCACATTAAAATACAGCTAGGAGCTTGGATCAGTAAATTAGAGCAATTCCTCCTCCTCCTCCTCCTCCTCTTCCTCCTCCTCCTCCTCCAGAAAAGCTCTGGATTTTCTTAACAAAATAAGTATAACTTTAAGTTTTCCTCACTCCCAGTCTTGGTATCCTTTCATGATTTTATTAATCTATAACTTCAAGCAGCTGAAAAGGAATGATGGAGACCTATTTGTATTGTAAGTAATTCCCTAAACACTTCTGGATGTAAAAACCTAATACATACATTATTTTATAATATAAAATACTGAAACCACAAGGTCCCAATGCTAGCCTTGTGAAGAATAATGTTACTTGCAAACCTACTAAAATCTCATCACATATGCATACCTGAAATGTTGATTTGACTCTGCAATATGCATGAGAGAGGAAGGAAGTCATGGTTCTTATCTAGATGAGCCTGTCACAATACTTGCACATTCCCTCCCACCACCCTTCCACAAAGGCATGCAGGCAAACACATATTTGAAGAGGCACAAATTTCTGAAGCCTCCTCTCTCTGAGCTCTTCAAAGATAAGCTTTTCTGTGTCTTATTACTATAGGCCTTCTGTTGGCTATCTAATCTGAGAGGATATAGAGGCTTAGCAAATTCTCCCTTCTGTAAAGCATATCTCTATCCAAGATGATGCCCTGAAGGTCTTTCCCAAAGCTGGGTAGCTAGCAGGAATTCCTGATCCTTGTTCTACTGGTTAGGGGAAATATTTACGTGTCCCCAAACTAGGGTTGTTCCTCATCTCATCCAGAGAGTAGATGCCTACTCCAGAGATCTCCTAAGAAGATTACAAAAACTCTTGCTTATGACAACTGGGACTAACTCCAGAAGGATACAGCTCCAAGGACATTTTCGACATTCTGGACATTGTTTTGTCCACTGTAGTATAGCATCATGATTAAGAGCAGAAACTCTGGAGCCAGACTGCCATTACTTTCTAACTATGTGACCTTGGGCAAGTTATTTAAATTCCTAGTGTCTCAGTTTTGTTATGATAATAACAGTGCATACATTAGAGGGTTGTTATATGACTAAATGTATTCATAGATCCTGGCACACAGTAGTTATATATATATATATATATATATATATATATATATATATATATATATATACACACACACACACACACACACACATATATACACACACACACACACAATATGTTACTATTACAATTTTTTTGAAATTGTACAGGGCAGAACATTTGTGAAAATCTAAGTCTTGGGGCACCTGGGTGGTTCAGTCAGTTGAGCCTCTGCCTTTGGCTCAGGTCATGATCTCAGGGTCCTGGGATAGAGCCCCACATTGGGCTCTCTTTTCAGTGGGGAGCCTGCTTCTCCCTCTGTCTCTATGCTCACACACTCTCCCTCTCTCAAAAGGAAAAAAAAAATCTTTAAAAAAATCAAAGTCTTACATGCTCTTCTTTAATGACACTTCTTCCTCAAATCGTGGACAAAATGAGTGTTTTGTGCAGTATTGCTTTAGTTTGCTTGTTATTATTTGCTCTTCTGCCTTTTATTTTTTTTATTTTTATTTTTTATTTATAATAGTCACAGAGAGAGAGAGAGAGAAAGAGAGAGAGAGAGGCAGAGACATAGAGGGAGAAGCAGGCTCCATGCACCGGGAGGCTGACGTGGGATTCAATCCCGGGTCTCCAGGATCGCGCCCTGGGCCAAAGGCAGGCGCCAAACCGCTGCACCACCCAGGGATCCCCTGCCTTTTAATTCATAGTTAATATCTAGTGCTTTGTATAAACTGATCAAGAAAGTATAGCAGATAACTCCTATTTTTAGCCTTGGCACTTTTAGCACGCATATACTGAGTGTTATCTTGGGGATTTCTCAAATGTGAGCAGTATTAGGTCACAGTGAGTAAAGACGTATCCTTTTATGGTTTCTGTTTCAAACCCCATGTCACTTGACATAGGGCTTACAGCATTACCCTTATCATGTCAGTATAAATCATCGAGTGGCAATACGATGGCCACATATTTACTCCATCAACACATTCAACAAACGTTTATTGAGGTCCTGACACCAGAAATACAGCGATGAGGAATAGAGTCTTCCACTCTGCAGAGCCTGTGGTTTGCTGAGACAGGTAGGCACAGAACACATAGGATAACACACAGCATGTTGTAGGAAAGCACAGCAAAGGGACAGGGAAAACTTATTTAAACAAACAAAATGGATCTAAGTGGTGCCTTTTACTCTGTTATTGATCTAAACCCACAAATGTTAGGATTGTTTGTCTTCATAGCACTCCTGTTGGCTACATCCAAACAAACTCCATGCTGTCTGTGGTGCAGAGGAGACAGCATGTCTGTACTGGTTCATGTAAGCCAGTTGTTAAATTCTCAAAAATTTTGCTAGCGGAGTCAATTATTAACCCATTATTAAAATAAAATTATCTGTAAGTGTACAGTTAAATTAATTGAAATAAAGATTACAGGGACTCAAAAAATCATTGCTTCTTACTCATTTTTACTAGATTTTGTGGTTATTTCAGACTGTGGCATCTACAAAGTGGAAATATTACATAATGGTATGGCCCTATGCACAACTCTTCCCAGCTCTGTGTTCAATGAAGTCATGTTGATAGTTGATAATTTAAAATTGGCCATGATGGGAGTATTTACACCATGGAAATTGGCAGATGCTATAAATCAGAGGAGTTGTGGGTTTTTTTTGTTTTTTTTGTTTGTTTGTTTGTTTGTATTTTTGTCTTGTGTTTTTTCTTGGTAGGCCTGTTTTTAAATATTTATTAGTACAGCACTGTTGTACTTAAGTGCCTGACATCCAGAGCATCAATCTGTCCCTTCTTAATCTGGTGGGTTGGTGTCAAGACACTGTATGATGAACTGAAAGGAGGCAAACCCAGGGACCTGGTGACTTAGCTTCTAATACCAACTTTGCTGCTGGTGAGTTTTGCATTTAGGAATGTCAGTTCTTGGCATCAAAAATGGTATGGATAAGATCATATTCCCACCCTCAACAAGGCCATATTCTAAGACAGCCATATATCTAATTACAATTACTTCTGGTCTAATGGTGCTTTGAGGGTAAGAAAAATAAGACCAGTGTCATATGGGACACCTGAGAGGCATCCATTTAGAATGTGATAGGTGCAATAGGATGTGAGAGAATGCACTGGCTCTCAGTAGGTGGAGGAACAGCTGGCAGGTGTGACAGAGTCATGCCTGAGTCAAGGATAGGGAACTTCTAGGGGTCAGTGCTAGTGGGTTAAAACAGGATTATAAATTAGAATCAGATTTTTACCCTAAAAGTGGAGTACCAACAAAATTTTTAATTTTTTTTTTCTGCAAGTTGGGTAATGATCTCTTCTGTATGTTGAACATGTTAACTTTGACAGCTGCAGAAAGGATGAATTCAAAGGATCAGTCACCAAAAAATCAATGGAAGACCAATCTCAGAATTATCAAAATAGAGAAGAGAGATTATGGGGTGCATGGTGATCCTGAAAGAAATAAGTGTTGGCTGACCATTGTTTTATCCATCCACAAAAAGAGGAAATATTTTTTCTCACCAGGGCCACACTATGACTTTTGAAGTCTCTAGGCACTTTTGCTTTGGTGGGTCCCTTCCGGCACAAAAATGCATTAAAATTAGGTTTTACGCCTCTATTGGTATAAAGTCCAGGATACTAATAGTATGTATAAATTATTTTCTTCCACCTAAAAGTTCATTTTATAAGAAATGAAAACATTTTTTGTGTGCCTCAAAAGTATTATGGGCCCTGGGCTTGATGCCTACTGTTCTTAATGGAGAAGTTGCCTCTGTCTCTGCTCCATTCATAAAGTCAATGAACAAATAGGGGAACAGTTGGGTAAGCTCTTAGAAGATTAAACATTATACATACTTAGAGCCTTTTTTAGCATTCCTGTTGGATAGAACAAGCTTGAGTAATCATACTGTGGTGATTACTTCCTTTGTTAATTGGGTATATCAGCAGATTGAAAAGCACAATATGGGCTTTCAAGAAATGTGTCTTTTCTCTGTTCACCATATGATAATGTGTGGTTGTGCAGATATTGTATGGGGTAGGTATGTGTGTACATTGTAGAAGTACAGGAAGACCAATTAAGTGGGAGCAAGCAAAGCGTGTTTATTCAGAGCTGGCAGCAGAAAAGGGATCAAAGACTTGTGTTAGGGAGACTCAAAGGCAGAGAGAGAGAGGAGTAGGAAATCTTCAGGTGGGCACTGATGGCAGGCTGTTGGCATGGGGAAGTTGCTGGACTAACTAGAAGTGGGGTGTCTCTGCAATTGGTTAGAAAAGTGTATATTTGATTTTCCCTGATTCACTCTAAGTTGGAAGCAGGAACAAAATCAGGGAAGCTGTCAGTCATTAATGAAGTTCAGATCATTTGGGGCTAATGGTCAAAGAAATTACTGTTTAGCCTCCTGTATTGTCACTCAAGAGAGCAGATTGGCTTCCTGAGTTTATTGTAGTCAAGGGGTTGGTCTTCTGGGCAAGTTGCTGCAAATGTGGGTCAAAGTCATGTTTGTAAGGTCTGGCCATACATACATATATTCCATCTTTGGTACATATGTACCAAGTTCTGTGCTACACTGTATCTCCAATCCCATTACTAGCCCAGTGAAGAAGGTGCATTCTCTTCACCCATATTAACATTTGCAGAGAAGAACTGGATCATAGAAGGGTTTGGTGACTTGGTAACAAGAAGCAGAGTTGCAAATACATGGGCATCTGTTTCCAAAGCCTGTGGGTTTATAGCTTCCTTGCTCCCAAAATGAGGAGGTGAATGAGGATGATCTGTGGAGTCTCCTCAGGTGGAATATTTTTTTTGTTCAAAACTTGATCTCAGGAGATTTTCCTTTCAGTCATAAATTAGTTGGCCCACCAGAGCAGCCATTTCCAGCCACCCCAAGGATACCATGATGCCATGCGTTTAATTTAGGCAAAGTCGCAGGACCTTGAGTGTTGAGTGCATTCCTATTGCTTCACCTAGAATTTGAGAATCTCACAAGAACAGAAATCAACCTGCCTGGCCCACTGAACACTTGCCACAGAGCCAGAGCCCTGGAGGAGTTATGCTTCCATACCTTCTCTACCACAGCAAGCCATTTTCCCCAGAACGATTTAATTTCATGCACAGAGAGAGATCGGATGTGGGCGAAGAGAATGCACTGTCATGTCATTCAGTCTTGTCTCCAAGTTCTCAGCCTCTCACCAGTGCTGTAGAAATGATTAATTCTTTGGGAGGGAAGCCAAGAAAATCATGAAAATAGCAAAAATATTTCGACTGCAATTTTAGAGCACATAAACTTGTCACTGAGGTGACGAGAAAACTGCTGGGTCGCCTCTCATTAGCAGCAAAATATTTTATTTATATATGTAGTTTTGTGTGCATTGTTATTACTGCAGCGTGGAAGGTACCTGGAGGGCTTTGGGCTTAGGTAAGCCAGGCAATAAAGAGACACTCAGGGAAAATATTTCATGGCCTTGTTGGGCTTCTCAACTGTGGGATGCTGAGCCTTTTGCCAACAGTATTGATTGGTTAATATGCATTGAGTGTTCCCTGGAGTGGAGCGTGGTATAGGGTACTTTACTTTCTGACCTCTGGATGGTACTGCTGAGGCTGTTTCAGGAGGCAGACATGTGTGAGAGATAAGAGTAGATTATCACAATAACAATGATGGTTTCTATTGCTGTATTAGCATGTTGCCAGGCCTTCTGCTAAACGCTGTCTATGCAACATTTCATGGAACCTTCACAGCCTTTATAGAGTAAAGTTACTATTGTGACTCCTGCTTAAGATAATTGAGGTTTGGAAAGACTAAATAACTTACCAGTGCCCACAGGTCATAAGAGATAAATCCAGGGCTCAGCCTGAATATTCTGGATCAGAAGCATAAGCACAACTTCTAACTCTACTGACTCCCCGAAACATAGTATGGCCAAAGCAGGATTTCAAGCATCACCCTTGCCTGAGGCTTTCAAACTGTACAACAGGAGCTTCAGGGGTTTTCCTTAAATGAAGGAGAGTTATTGGTCAAGTTCTCACCCTTGCACCAACCTCAGTGGCTTGTCCTTGGGTTATACACTCACTGTTTGCATTCCCTGTCAATTCTTTAGAGAGATCGTTTTCATTAGATGGTGGGGGGTTAAAAAACAAATTTGAAAAAGAAGAAAAATATTTTTTTCTAGTTTATTGTCTTCATTTTAGTGCAGAAGTTGGCAAACTTTTTCTCTAAAAAGCCAGATAGTAACACTTTGAGACTCTAAGGCCCACGTGGTATCAGTTGCATCTTCTTGGGGTTTTTTTTTTTTTGGTTGTTTTTTGTTTTAATATTTTATTTATTTATTCATAAGAGACACTGAGAGAGAAGCAGAGACATAGGCAGAGGGAGAAGCAGGTTTCATGTAGGGAGCCCAATGTGGCACTCGATCCCGGGATTTCCAGGATCACACCTTGAGCCGAAGGCAGACACTCAACCTCTGAGCCACCCAGGCGTCCCTCTTCTCGTTTTTATAAATCTTTAAAGGTCTAAAAATCATCCTTAGCTCATAAGCTGTACAAAAACAGAGCAGAAACATGATTTGGCCAACTGCTGGTAGTTAGTTTGCTAAACTCTATTTTAGAAGATAAAGCCAGATTTAGAAAGGGAAAGTGATTTGCCTAAACTGATCCAGGATGGAATCTCACAGTGCCTAGAAAAGCATAATGGACCCTGTTGACCAAACTGACCACGTAGAAGGTCTCTGTGTACAATGGCTTACCAGCCATAGAACTAGGCAGCTGGGTGATTCACACAGGTAAATGAGGTCCCTGCCTTCACTAGCAGCTTAGAGTCTACACAGACAAGACCCAAACCCAACAGCAATACAGAACCTTCCCCAAAAGTAGTGCATACATTATTGCCGGGAAAGAGATTGACACTTTAAATGCTAAGTTCCAGTGGAGCAGGGTGAAGTGATTTCTGTGCTCTTCTAACCAAGGGCAGGAGTACCTTTGATGAGTTTCTGGGCGCAGAGATCTGTTGCTCTCTTTTCATCCTGTCTGTTGAGAAATGGTTTGGAATCTATTAGGAGGCTGGCCCAGGAAGGATTTATTATCATAATGCCCTTCTAGTTTTGAGCCAACATTCAAACCTTTTTAGCCGCTTTTTACAAGCATTCCAAGAAACTTAAGAGCTAGTCCTCCTGGTTAGATAAATATCTCCCCATGGCCCAACATGAAGTTCCCCTCTTGGGTCATTCCTTCTGCTTAAGCATTAAAGTCCTTGATTTATTATGCAGCCCTGTTCCAGGATCAAGTTACAGGATCCCTGGTATTCTCATTCACTTGTGAATGTTCATCTGATAGTACTGCCATCCCAACAGGCTCTGAGAGAACATGCAGTTATATTGAACTTGAAGGAAAAGAGAAATAGAGGGCTGGAGTGAGAGGCCTCTCTGCAGGTACTTCAGAAACCTACCTGTTTAGAACTAGAAGAGCTATCACGTGGAATATTCTAGCATGAATATCTGATTGACAACTAAATGAGATAATCAATTAGTTTTTATCTACTTCTAGTATTCTATGCTGAGGATAGCAGAGTCTTAAGAGTCTGCGTCATATACCTCTTTCCGTGTGTTGTCTTTACACTAACCCTGTAAGACTGTATAAATTAATTATAATTAAAACTCCAATTCCTCAATCACCCTAGCCACATTTCAGGTGTTTGATAGCTACATGTGGCTAGTGGCTGTCATATCAGTCAACACATAGAGAACATTTCCACTTCTGCAGAAAGTTCTATTGGTTGTCTCCTCTATATTGTATTTGAGCTTTTATAAATTTTCACACTATTTTAACAATTAGCCTACCCTTACTAACATATAAGTCAGAGCAAGGTTGACACAGAGAATTTGCTGAACCATAAAAGGCAAGTATTTCGTGGGTGCCTACTGCATGCCATTCCCTGTTCTGGAGTCTGGGTATGTGTTATTGAACACCATAGACAAAATTCTTTGCCTCCAGTGAGAGCACTACTGAATGCTTTTGTTGTCTAGGCTTTTGTTGTCTTTGTAGGAACAATATTATTTTTCACCAGTTCCCCAAAGCTCAACTATATTTGAAGCAGCAGGCCCACCAAACCAGAGACCTGATTTTGGAGGTTCAGAAAACAGCAGCCTAAGAGAAGACACATCTGTCTGTGAGCCTGTGTACTGTAGCTTTGCTGACCAGCTATGGTAGTCTATTTGGGCTGCTATAACAAAATACCGGAGACTGGGAGGTTTATAAACATTAGAAGTTTATTTGTCGTAGTTCTGAAGGCTAGGATGTTCAGGATTATGGTGCTGACCGATTTGGTGTCTGGTAAAAGATTTTTGGTTACAGACTGGCAACGTTGGGCTGTTTCCTCACATGGAAGAAGAAGTAACCATCTCTGTGGACTCTTATAGGATACAAATTTATTCATGAACACTCCACCCTCATGATATAGGCACCTTCCAGAAGCTCCATGTACTAAAACCATCACTTTTTCAGGATTAGAATTTCAACATAAGAATTTGGGCAGGGATACACATATCCAGACCATAGCATCAGCCTTATTGATAACCATGATGATTCTAAAGCCCTTGTATGTGGGACTTGCTATAAGTACATCTGAAGTGAAGTAGTCTGATTATATATGCTGTACCAGGTACTTTAGTCACCGTGGTCTAGGCAGTGTGAACAAGAGAATGATGAGAATGGCTTACAAAGCAAATTTAATGACCTTGTCCATTGTCCCTCTTAGTGTGCCCTTACATCTTCCCACCCTGTGTGGACTTCATACATAGTATTTCCATATGTTCACTGTTTGTCTTTACCACTAGACCATATATCCTGGGGATGAAGGGATCATGTGTGTCAGATCACTCACAGTATTCCTGGGGTCTGGTATATAGTGTAATGCAATAAATATTTGCTCTTCACATTCTACATTGCCAATTATACCATGAATATATTTAACTTGTCTATAATCTTACATAGTGATTTGTGATTTCTAATGTGTATCTCATCAACCACAAAATCCTCGGAAATTGACAGCTGTTTCATTAAAAGGAGGTGTGGAAGCAAATATGTTTGAGTAATGCTGCTCTCAATAAGCAGGTTTCATTACGGTAGATGTTCTTGTACCATTAATGTGGTAATACAGTGGTTCTCAGACTTCTGTGAGCATCAGACTCACCTAAAAGACCATTAAAACACAGATCACTGACTCTACCTCCAGAGTTTCTGAATCAGTAGACCCGGGATGGGCCTAAAAATTTGCATTGCTAACAAAGACTTGTTATTGGCACGTGATGCCAATGTTTGTTTGGTCCAGTGACTGCCCTTTGAGAAACACTGTGAAGGGTTATTTTTGACTCTTGGAGAAAAGATATTCTTTTCACTAATTCCCAAAACTATACAACTGAAGGTCTTCTTAAATCTGGAGCTCTGGCTAACTTTAGGATATGCTGACCTGGTTCATACTCAAGTGTCAACGAATTATAAATTCAAGCACCCACATTCTATAAAGGGCATATAGGCAGAGAACTATCTGAAGCACAAATAACATGTTGCTGCTGGTGGAATTTAGGCCTCATTCCAAAATAATGACACACTTTTGGGGTGGAGTATATAAAAAAAAAAAAAAAAAACAGCTACTCCTCCTAGTTATTAGGCAGAGTTGATCACAACTCTATACTGCCTGGAAAAGAACCTGTTTATAACTCAGATCATTGACATTATTATTGTTTAAAGCAATGCTGGTGCTTTGTATCTGCAGCTGTTCTGGTTTAAACACACATTGCTTGGCCCTGACAACGTGCAGCTTTTTGCCTCTTGGACTCTCCGGTGATTTGAAATGTGTTATTCATAAGTCTGCTGAGTTCCAAATATTTGAAAGAACAGATGTGGACCTAGAGGAATAATCAAGTCTTGCTGATATTGCTCCAAAAGGCAGTATCTTTATGTATATTTGTATTTATGTATTTTACTGTGTTATAATGAAGAGCTGTATCTCGGTCTTTAGGTTTAAAGATACTGGAAGGGTAGCAGTGGCTGTAGGATAGCCCAGTGCTCTGTGCTCTGTTATGCTTACCAGGGATCTTATTAAGCACGCAACTTCCACCTTGACCTTCTGGGTGATGCACAAAACATATATGACATATTTCTTGCCCTCATGGAGCTTCTCTTTTAGGAAGCAAGACATCCCCATGAAGTAATTAGAGCAGAGGTTTCCAAATCTGTTTGCATAGCAGTTTAAGCAAACAAACATTCAGATTCCCAGGGCCCATCCTAGACTTATTAAATCAGATATCAGAATGGTGATACCAGAGAGTATTTTAATAAGCTCTCCAGCTGATGAGGATGACCAGATAGAACTGGAATCCACTGGATATCTTTGAAATTCTTGAATATTACAGTGCTCTATTGTACACTATTGCAATAAATTCTTTTTAGTTCAGATGTCCTAGTTTGTAGAGTCTATCAGATCTTTTTCTCTTATTTGCCAGTTAGACTGAAAGGGAAGGAAGCTGGGCCAAGCCCTTATTAATCCAGCTACAGAGAGCTGCCTAGGCTAGACAGGGCAAGCTACAAATTGAGCTAAGGGACAGTGATTAAATTCTCGTAAAGCAAGGTACTGTGACAGAGGAAGCCACAGGTGATGTCAGTCCACAAGCGTGGGCCAGGGTTGGGACACCTGGGGGGTTCAGTGGTTGAGCATCTGCCTTCAGCTCAGGTCGTGATTCTGGGGTCTTGGGAATTGAGTCCCGCATCAGGCTCACTGCAGGGAGCCTGCTTCTCCCTCTGCCTATGTCTTTGCCTCTCTCTATGTCTCTCATGAATAAATAAATAAAATCTTTTTTAAAAACAAATCTTTTTTTTTTTTTTTAATTTTTATTTATTTATGATAGTCACAGAGAGAGAGAGAGGCAGAGACACAGGCAGAGGGAGAAGCAGGCTCCATGCACCGGGAGCCCGATGTGGGACCCGATCCTGGATCCCCAGGATCGCGCCCTGGGCCAAAGGCAGGCGCCAAACTGCTGCGCCACTCAGGGATCCCAAAAACAAATCTTTAAAAAAAAAAAAAAGAGTGGGCCAGGGTTGGTTCATTATTTGCAACTGTATAATTCAGTGGCATTAAGTTGATTTCTAGTGTTGTGTAACCATCATCACTACCCATCTCCAGAGTTTTTCCATCATTCCAAACTGAAACTCTATTCCCATTAAATGATAACTCCCTATTTCTCCCCCTCCCTGACAACCATCATTCTGCTTCTTGTCTCCATAAATTTGACTACTCTAGGAACCTCATATAAAGTAAGATAATGCAATATTTGCCCTTTTGTGATTGGCTTATTTCATTCAGCCTAATGCCTTCAGGTTCATCTATGTTATACCATGGGTCTGGATTTCCTTCCTTTTTAAGGCTGAATAATATTCCACTGTGCGCACATTCCACATTTTGTTCATCCACCAGTGCACACTTGAGTCATCACCATTGTTGGCTATTGTACATGATGTTACCGTGAACATTTGTATACAAATAACTGTTCTGGCTCCTGCAATACATTCTTTTGAGTATATCCCTAGATGTGGAACTACTGGATTATATGGTAATTGTCTGTTTAACTATTTGAGGAAATAAACTCCTCGCCATATTTCCCCCTGTTCCTTCTTCAGGCCATTGTCCTCAGTGAAGAAAAGCCACAGCCCTGCACTTCAGTCTCCAGAATAAGAAATTGAGACAGGATTTCAAGCCTGGGGTCAGGTGGCCTCAAACGTGTCCCTCTGAATCACAGTTCCTCTATCCTGGTACAATTTTCCATAATCCTATTGCCATGCCCCAGAGGAAAAACTGCTGATTTTAGAGAACTCGAACTCTGTTAAGATTCAGCAAAGGCCTGGGGCATAGACACTGGGGAGTTCTAATCTCAACTTTGCTCCATGTTGTGTGGCAGCCCCAGGCAGGTCATTTAACCTCCACAATTTCCCCTATCTTCTGACTCACTGAAATGATGGTAATAACCTCCCTTTGGAGCTAGTGGTAGGGAAATGCATCATGATAGAGTAAGGCGGTGGGGGTTGCAAAGCCTTTTGTCAGATGTTCACTTGGCTGCAAAAGACTTAGATTTGACTTTCTTGATCCTGTGTCTTTGTGTCTGTATCTAGAGCAGTGATCCTCAAGTGTGTTGCTCCCAGCTGAATTCCTTACTGCTTCATGGGGATTGAGCTCTAGTCTTTCATCTGTAGTCCTTGCACTTCAACTTCTGATCTAAGGATGTTTTTTCTTACCAATCTTTGGGGAGAGGATGGAGAAGCACCTAGAGGAGAATGGCTTAAGGTGGTCTGTCATCTTTCTTTTTCCCAAAATATTCAAAACTGAACCCAGATCATATTAAGAATGCTGTTTCCATTCCCTTCAGCTTCCCTGTGCATGTGCCTGTGTGCATGTGCAGTGTCACTGTCTTCATGTGTGCTCTCTGTTTTTCACTTATCATCCATCCTTGATGCAGAACTTAGCGCTTCTTTGCATTTTTCAGGGAAATTCCAGTCACTCAGAGAGCATTAGAGAGGAATTCAAATTCTACTAAAGATTTTATAGGGGAGCTGAGTGAGGAGCATCTCCTGTAGCCCGGACCTTGATGTTTGCATCAGCTCTGGCTTCCCTCCTAAGTCAGATCATCCCCCTTGAAATCACACTGGGGACTACCCCTCTCCCCTGCCCTTCTCCCCTGGCACAACCAAGATCTCTCTTCCAAATTTCCTCCCTCCTGCATTCACCTCTTTCATCTCAAATTCCCCCTCCCTGCCACTCCGTGTATCATGTACAGCCGCTCGATGATCCTGGCTTCCACCTCAAAGGACTTTTCCATCTGTATCCTCTCTCTGAAGGCAGTGGTAGATTTCATATATTTTTCTTTTACATATGTAAAAATGGATTTATGCAAAAATGTGATGATTTTTATGTATTGAAGAATTTTTAAAGCTCGCCTTTCTAATATCTTGATATAAATGCGCCACTTCCTTTATGGAAAGAAATGCATGCTGGTAGAAATCCAAGATGTCCCCAAGATCTTCACCCTGGCTACATGCCTTGTATAATTTTCTCTGTTTCACTGAGGAAAGAACTTATGATATGTGATGAGCTATCACCTCTATGATCATGTTATATTATTTTACATAACCTAAGGGATTTTGCAGATGTAATACAGGTTACTAATCATTTGGCTCTGAGTTCATCAAAAGGGACATTTTCTAGGTGGAACTGACCCAATCTCATGAGCCCTTTAAGTTGAAGTATGGAGGTCAGAGACTGAGGCCGCCAGAGATTGGAAGTGTGGAATGAGGCAACACCTCCACATAGCAAAGAATGGACTTCCTAGCTTTCAGGACCTGAGAGTAGTCCCCCAGCAGTCAGCTCGCAAGAAAACAGGAGCTTTGGTTCTATAGTTACCAAGTGCTGACTTCCTTCACAACCACCTGCGTTGAAAATTATGAGTCACAGAAAGGGATGCATCCCAGCTTGGTTTCAGCCTTGTGGGACCCCAGAAAGTGAACCCAATTCTGTGCCTGGATTTCTAAGCTCCAGAACTGTGAGATAGCAAATACATGTTGATTTAAGCCACTAAATTCTGGTCATCCATTACACAACCATAGGCAGTAACTAGGTGACTTTTATTTGGGGCTGGTTTTCCTTTCACTGTGCTTGTTAGAATAGTCATGGTTTTTCGAAATTATGGTGGTGATAGAGGATAAGTTTCCATATGTTTAACAAAATGTTCTTTCTTTGGCAAAATAAGAAATTTATACATCTGAGTCAGCTGTAACCTGCCTTATATGGTTTGCCTATGAACAGTAAAATCGCTAAGTCTAGAAATCAGAGTGAGAATGTATCCCCTTCAGTCATTGAATTTTTTCTTTCCCCAAAGCTCAAATTACTGTCTTCGCAACGGTTTCTAGGTATGTCCTGCCCCTGAGAAATCTCCTTCCCCCTAACAGTGAGTTCTTGAAACCTGAGAAATGACTCTGATTTTGTTGTCAGGGTGGCTTTGAATCCTGTGTAGTTCATTGCTCCCCACTTTTTATCTTGCCTCCCCGGCGGGAGGCAGGACCATGTCCCCTGTCCCCTGTCCCCTAACTGAGCCTAGCCAAGTCCCTGAGGCACGGGGAGTGCTCCTACATACATACTCTTGGATTGGTTGATTTTACACTCTCTACTAAATAGAGTCAATCAAGTCACCTTTTTATTCTTTACCCACTCCTGTGTTTAGATATCATCTGCTGTATTTGGCCCCATCTTTGCTAAAGAAAAAAAAGAAAGAAAAAGGAAAGACCTCTGGGCATAAATCCCTCTTTCAGAGAGAGAAATAATTTGAGCAGCAGCTGGTCCGTGGCATTAAAGATTGAATGACTGTAATGTGTTCAGACCATGGTTGGCTTGTTAGGAGTACTGTGTAAGGCAAGAAATAACCTGAGAGCCACAGGCCTTGGACACAGCGGGGAAGAGGATTGTCAGTGGTGGCGTCCTTCCTTGAGGCGTCCTGTTATAATTCCTGGGCCGTTAGCACAGACACCCTTCAATGGCTTCTCATTAACCGCAGGAAAACCTCCAACATCACATGCACACTGGGCTCTCAGCCCCTCACAGCCTCCTCCCCAGCGCTGTCCTTGTGCAGGCTTCTGATCCAGTTTCACTCGCCTAGGAGCCTTCTCCCAGGCTCTTCCTCCCCTCCAACCTTGGCCCACATATTTACCTGTTCTGGAGCAAACGTTCCTACAGCCTCTCCCCTCAATCCAATTTAGCCAGTGATTTTGCAATTATTCTGTAAGACTCTGTTCAAGCAGCACCTCCACACACCCTCCCTGGACCTCCCGGCAGGGGACTCCTTCACACACATTGACTGACTGAATACACTCCCTGTGCGGAGAGCACTTTATAGGCATTATCTTAGGTAGCGCTCACAACAGCCTGGTGAGGTGGGCACTATCCTTATTTTTACAGAGGCTGAATCCAGGTCTTTAGGAGGTTGTTACCTGCCCAATGCCTCTGCTTACTGTGTCAAGGCCCTTTGTTTTACCTCTGGGCTATGCTGCCACCTGGATCTGCACAGCTTCTACCTGGGCTCTGCGGGAGCTCTCAGGCATTCCTGTTGCTGTTTATCTAAAACTGTCTCCCTTGTTGGTTTGTGCATGAGGTCAGGGTGACATCCCCATCACCCTAATGCATATCCTTAGCATCTCATAAAATGTGGGACACACCTGAGTTTCATAAATGAGAAATTTAAAAAAAAATAGCAAAAGGAAACAAGTACGAAGGAAAGAAACATCTAAGAGAAATTCTAATCCCATAATTAAATTTCCTATGGTAAGGTCAATAATAGCCTCATTAGAAGGGCCTTATTTCCACTTTCCTTTCCTAGAAGGGAAAAGGAAAACTGCAAGAAAAAAGTGATATACAGAGTGGGAGAAATAAAGGAGACACAGAGTAAGTTCGTTTCTTTCTCAGCTATATGGGCTTTATTGGATCATCGATGTTTAATTCCACTTATTTAATAAATATTGGATGAAGTCTACTCTCTGCCATTGTGGGCATTCAGAGGGATGGTTGTAAGACATTCCACTCCCAAAGCTCATTTTCACAAACTTTCTGCCTTATGGCATCATATATAACACATATACGGAAGAAAGATCTTTGCCTCGAAGCAAAGGCTGATGGCATTTAATGCTTGGTTGGGGGCATATAAATGTCCAGCTCAGGGATGGTGATGTGAGGAGAGAGGAACGGTACAAAGGAATACATACATGCTCCTAGATATTTACCATTGAATAAGTGATGTGAGACTATAAAGTCAGACACAACCTAATAAAAGTTCATCACTGCCCCCTTAACCCTTTTATCCTTTCAGTTTTAAGTATGAATGTTTCTTGGTGATTTTAGCATTTTACAAGGGGTAAGAGGCAGCCAGTAACAGCAAGCTGAAGCGGCCACCTCTGCACTCTCTGGACGTACACATATGGAACTTACAATGGAACAGACCCTGGAAGCTTTGTATTTAGTGAATCTGCTTCCCGAGCAGGAGTCCACACTTGATTTTATTTGCTCAACACCCCTTGTTATTTTTGCTTCCCCTTCTTCTCTGTGCTCACCTTCTCCTTCCATCCTCACAGCATCCCTTACCTTGAGGCATTCATTCCTTCTTTTCCATTCCAGAGGAAACTGTGCCCTGCCTTTCCAGGGCCAAAACATCTGTGTCTAGGGAAGAAGTACAGGTGCAAACTGAGAGCTTCCTGGGCAGGTGCATTGCATGCACACCGTGGTTTTAGGCAGGTCCCTTGCTGTGTCTTAGTTTCCACATCTATAGAAAGGAGATGCTGATTCCTCTCTTGCTGGCACTCCTAGTCTGCTGCTCCGTATTTCTCCCCAATGAATGGAGTTTATACCCTCTTGGCAGTAGGAAGACAAACAGCAAACATTACCATAATAAAAACTACCTAAAACTATACTTGAGGTTCTCTTATCCTTAGAAAGAAACAAACTTTCCTTGACTCTGTCTCTGGGTCTTGAAGCTATGCTTACTTTCTTTCTCTACTTTGTCTATGGAGTGAGAGAGGCCCTTCTTCCCAGTCCCAACTGTCTTACTCACCACTTATTCATTTACCTCCTAAACCACTACAAACCGCATCCTTCCTTCCTCTATCTGCTGAAATTGTTCTCTTAAGGGTCACCAGTGACCTATCCACATCTAACAGCCTTTGTTCATTTTTCCTTCTTGATGTCTCTGTAGTATTTTATACAGCATTGGTAAAACACTTGTGTTTTAAAACAACTATGAACATTTTTGGACATTGTCTCTGTCCAACTAAGGGCTTCCTGCTTTGTTTTGTTTTGTTTTGTTTTGCTTTGTTTTGTTGTTTTGTTTTGAAGGTAGCACACTACTGGTCTCCTGAGCTTCAGAGCATAGCATAAACTTTGAGTTGCTCATTGCGTTTATTTGCTCACTCCCAACCAGTCTCCAGGCCCTATAGATCCTTGCTTGCAGGATTTTCCCTGCCTCCCCCTCTTCCCCCTCTGCAGACAGATTAGTTGATTGTCTCTGGGTGCAGTTTCTTAAGATTTGTGTGGCCTTTGGCAACTAAACTGATCTAAGCTTTGATTTCCTCATCTGTAATAGGGATCATAATCATAATAGTTTCTACCTCCAAGAGTTATTGTGAAGATTAAATAAAAATAGTAGATAGTCTTATCTCTTCATGTACTAAACAGTTCTTTTATCTGGTCCACACCACCCCAACCCCTGGGTTACATTTTCTTGTTCAATTTTTGTTTTGTTTTGTTTTGTTTTGTTTTGTTTTGTTTTGTTTTGTTTTACCAGGACAAGAGTCAGTGGTCTCATTTTTAATCCTATTGTGTGTCTTCCAACTTCCCATCTCTTACTCTAGATCCTTCACACAAACACTAGATCAGGTTTACTCCAGTGCAGTTGTGAAGGTTCAGGAAGTAAGATGTTATGACAAGTGTGTAGACTTTGGAGTTGGCAGACCTGTGCTTAAATCTTCCATTCTGCTCCTGATTAGCTGAGTAACTTGGGTCTGACTTCTGAAACTCTTTGAGTTTCAGTTTTCTCAACTTAAACATAAAATAGTCACAGATACCATGCAGAGTGTGCAGGCATTAAAACTACCAGGCCCCTAGTACAATGTCCAGTGCAGAGGTCACACTCAAGAAATGATAGTAGCAGGATATTATATCAATCCCCTCTCTGTAACCCAGAATGCACTCCAAAAGCTTAGCTGGATAGATGGGGTTCATCCACAGTCTGGCCACAACCTGACCTTTTAGCTACCATTGCTGTCTTACTTCCTAGAATCCTCCTAATGAGCCATTTGACCCATGTAAGGGGCCTCCTTTTGCTCATCCTCTGCCCTGCTATTTTTCCAAGTCTTCCTTTCTGGAATCCCAGTCCCTTCCCCTTCCCTCTTGACCAATCCCTTTTATTCTCCCAGGACCCTATCAAATCTAACTTGATGAAATAAAGAGATAGAGGGGATCTAGACCCTACTTTGCCAGTTTAATTGGAACTCTGTCATGTTCAGTATGTATAAATGCATTACATTTAACAAATGGTTTTACAGTATTTGACATTATTTAAAAATATTATTGTTTATATATTGTTTATATATTGTTTATATATATAACATAAAATATATGTTTTATATATATATATATATATAAACACACATTTTTTATGTTTTTTTCTTTGTTGCCTCTGTTATGCTGAGATGGATGTTGAGCTATTATACACTGAAAGCTCAATAAACTCTCATTGATGATTTTTCTAGGTTGATTTTCATGGAATTTTCAGCTTATGTACCATCTGATCCTTAGGTCGCACCATTTATTTCTTGGCCCCTGCACAGAACCTTTCCCTCCAAGAGGTTCCATCTGCTTTGCAGAAATTAGCTCATGAGTCATTTCCTTTCCCACCCTCCTTGTAAACTGTGAAAGCAGGTGGGCAGCCCCTCTGGGGTGGGTGGGAAGTAGGGTCAGATGGAGTACTGGGAGTAGAAAGGAGGCTCAGGTTTGTCAATTCTCAGTTCAGATTATGATCCCCCAAGGCACATTGAGAAATGAAGCAAGAAGAGCTCTGTATGGTGGAAGGAATAAGGAGGTTTGGAGCCAGACAAGACTGGGCTCAGATCCTGGCTCTGCCTGTTATGTGCTTGGAAACCTGGGACAAGTCAGTCCTTCTCTCTGAATCTTTGTTTTTCAATCTTGAAAGTGGAGAGATAATAATCTTTCCCTACTGACTATTCTAAGGTTCAAGAGATTGTATAAAAAGCTCCTAGCATGGTTCCTGGCCCATTATGGACATTGAATACAAATTTTCTTCAGTCCCAGTGGTGTGGGGATGCCTCCTAAAGAGAATGTTGCCAAAATTATTGATTCATATGCCAAACACTTGACGAACAACTTCTCATCTGTGTTCAGGCCCATTAAAAGTTGATTATTTTGTTCTTCTTGCTTAACAGGAGGAAAATGTAATAAAGTCCACCTGTGAGTTAGAGCTGTTTTTGTTATTTCCTCCCTGATAGCAGGTAGAAAACGTCTGAAAGTTACCTTTGTCCCTTTACTTTGAATTTCCAAGAACTGATCAATTTTTATATTCCCTAAAGAGGAGAATTCAATAAGACAGTCTGGAATTTGACTAACATTTTTGAGCTGAGCCTTCAGAATGGCCATTGACAGGATATTTGTTTTGCCTTTGTGTTTTCTGTTCACTTTTTAATTTTAGTTTTAATTTTCTTTAGATTTCATTTATCTGTTTGAGAGAGAGCATGAGTAGGGGAAGGCAGGAGAAGAAGAAGAAGACTCCCCACTGAGTAGGGAACCCGATGCTGTCCCAGGACCCTGAGATCATGACCTGAGCTGAAGGCAGATGGTTAATTGACTGAGCCACCCAGGCACCCCCTTTTTAATTTTTTCAAACGATTTTATTTATTGATTTGAGAGGGAGAGAGAGAATGTCAAGCAGAGTTCCTGTTGAGCAGGGAACCCAACACAGGGCTTAATCCCAGGACCCTGAGATGATGACCTGAGCTGAAACCAAGAGTCAGATGCTTAACTGACTGAGCCACATAGGTGCCCCTTGGTTCACCTTTTTAAAGTGACTCATGGGAATGGAATGTCAAAACATTAGACTAGATGGGAGTCAAGTAGCACTGAACTTGGCCACATCCTACCTGAGTTAGACACACCAGTGTGGAGGCCTTTAGTTTCCACTCAAAATGCTTAGCATGACCCTCAGCTTACCAGACTTACAAGGATTTCTTACTTATAAAATTAGTGTACAGGGGATCCCTGGGTGGCTCAGTGGTTTAGAGCCTGCCTTAGGCCCAGGGCTTGATCCTGAAGTCCTGGGATCGAGTCCTGCATCAGGCTTCCTACATGGAGCCTGCTTCTCCCTTTGCCTGTCTCTCTCTCTCTCTCTCTCTCTCTCTGTGTGTGTGTGTGTGTGTCTCATGAATAAATAAATAAAAATTTTTAAAAAATAGTATACATATATGAAAGTGCTTCTAAAAACTGTAGTACTCTGAGTATATACAATGTAACAATGACTTTTTTCTACTTGCATTTCTAAACTGGAAAACAACCTAATAATAAAAATAATAACAGACATAGATATTTTGTGCTTTATGACTTAACTAATTTGATCCTCAAAGAATCCTATGAGCTAAGTTCTTTTCTTTTTCCTTTTCTGAATGAGGGCAGGGAGGCACAGAGATCTTAAATTACTTTTGGCTGAAGTCCTGGGTAATAATGAGAGGTGACAGTTTTCATATGTGGTGAGTCTGTCTCCACAGTTCATGAACTTAATGGCTATATGGAGAAATTCCACATTCTACTATTTACTCATTCCTTACTGTAGCACTATGTATTACTTATTGACTGTATGTCAGGAGGGAGAAATCATGGGGGGAGGGAGTTGTCAGAGGGAACTAGCCAGGCTTGGTTCTTACTCTCCTGGAGTTCATTGCCTAGTGGGTAGTTGAATAAACACTTGAATGAGGAAATATAGAATTGGACCCATGATAGATGCTGTAACTAAAACTGGCAGATGCTGTGATAGAGAAAAAAGGGTCAGAGGAGACCTCTATATGTATTGGATGATCAAGGAAGACTTCTTGGAAGGGATGACATTTAACCTAAAACCCAAGAGATAAGAAGGTAGCCTAACACATCTAGCTCTTAAATAGAAACACTGGATGGAGAGAAGACCAAATGTAACATATCATGTTGGTTTCTGAAGACATTTCACCCTTTAAATCCAGAAAGGCAGACAAAGCATCTGCCAGCAGGATGGAGGGTGGAGGATGCTCTCCTGACATGTGAAACCTTGAATTTCTTGCAGTAGCTGCAGAATCACATCCCTAGCATTTACCTTGTTCTTGAGCCTTCTCAGGGTGTACAGCAGATGTTGTCTTTGCTGGCCAGGACACTCAAAATGGATTCCTTACAGGTTAGCCTCCCAGGACTGAAGCAAGAGAATTGGGGAAAGGAAGCCTTTTTAATAGAAGTAAGTATCTTTGCAAAGATCTTGGAAATTAGAAATGGAGAACACACTGTATAAGAATTCAAAGATGGGGGTCAGATGGGCTGCTGCTTTAAAATGGTGTTGGAGGAGAGAAAAGTTCTTCCTTTAGACTTAAGTAATGCGAAATCTGTAACTTCCAGAAAGGCTAAGTTTCAAACTTTGCCTGGCAACACATTTCCTTCATAGGGGGTATAATATATGGTGTCATGGCAGTCCCTTTCTCTGCTCCCAGGATTCCTGAAAGAATATTCTAAATACTTTAAGTAATATTAGTATTATACTATTCCTGAGAACTGAAGGGGAACCCCATTTGCTGCTGGCTCCACAGACATTTTTCATTAGTTGTCTAGTTTTCTTTCTTTTTTTCTTACTGTGAAAACTTTTAATAGAAAGACCTGGAAATCAAATGTATTAACTCTATGCTTTTTCTCTTTTTTTCTGTATATTTTTTATTCGATTTTCCAACATAGAGTATAACACCGAGTGCTTATCCCATCAAGTGTTCCTCTCAGTGCCCATCACCCAGTCACCCCATCGCCCTGCCCACCTCCCCTACCATTACCCCTTGTTTGTTTCCCAGAGTTAGGAGTCTCTCATCTTTTGTCACCCTCTGATTTTTCCCACTCATTTTCTTTCATTTCCCCTTTAATCCCTATCACTATTTTTTATATTCCCCATCTGAGTGAAACCATATGATCATTATCTTTCTCCGATTGACTTACTTCACTCAGCATAATACCTTCCAGTTCCATCCACATTGAAGCAAATGGTGGGTATTCGTCATTTCTAATGGCTGAGTAATATTCCATTGTATACATAAACCACATCTTTATCCATTCATCTTTCAATGGACACCGAGGCTCCTTCCACAGTTTGGCTATTGTGGACATTGCTGCTAGAAACATCGGGGTGCAGGTGTCTAAGCTTTTCACTGCATCTGTATCTTGGGGTAAATCCCCAGTAGTGCAATTGCTGGGTTGTAGGGCAGATCTATTTTAACTCTTTGAGGAACCTCCACACAGTTTTCCAGAGTGGCTGCACCAGTTCACATTCCCACGAACAGTGCAAGAAGGTTCCTTCCCCTTTCTCTACATCCTCTCCAACATTTCTTGTTTCCTGTCTTGTTAATTTTCCTCATTCTCACTGATGTGAGGTGGTATCTCATTGTGGTTTTGATTTGTATTTCCCTGATGGCAAGGGATGCAGAGCATTTTCTCATGTGCTTGTTGGCCAGGTGTATGTCTTCTTTGGTGAAATTTCTGTTCATGTCTTTTGCCCATTTCATGATTGGATTGTTTGTTTTTTTGCTGTTGAGTTTAATAAGTTCTTTATAGATCTGGGATACTAGCCCTTTATCTAATATATCATTTGTAAATATCTTCTCCCATTCTGTAGGTTGTCTTTTAGTTGACTGTTTCTTTTGCTGTGCAGAAGCTTTTGATCTTGATGAAGTCCCTATAATTCATTTTTGCTTTTGTTTCCCTTGCCTTCATGAATGTATCTTGCAAGAAGTTGCTGTGGCCAAGTGCAAAAAGGGTGTTACCTGTGTTCTTCTCTAGGATTTTGATGGATTCTTGTCTCACATTTAGATCTTTCATCCATTTTGAGTTTATTTCTGTGCATGGTGTAAGATAATGGTCTAGTTTCATTCTTCTCCATGTGGCTGTCCAATTTTCCCAGCACCATTTGTTGAAGAGACTGTCCTTTTTCCAGTGGATTGTCTTTCCTGCTTTGTCGAAGATTAGGTGACCATAGAGTTGAGGGTCCATTTCTGGGTTCTCTCTTCGGTTCCATTGATCTATGTGTCTGTTTTTGTGCCAGTACCACACTGTCTTGATGACCACAGCTTTGTAGTACAACTTTAAATCCAGCATTGTGATGCCCCCAGCTCTGGTTTTCTAGTTTTCTAGTTTTCTAAAAGCATGTTGTTTGTGCATTTCTGCCACCCACCACTTTTAGATGCTTCATTGATTCCGTTTCTTTAATTCAAAAACTTGATCTATGAAAATAATTTTAAATGTCGATCAGTTGGGTATTTGTTAGACTATTAAAATTCTATACAGGTTGATAATACATCTTTTTTTTTGAAAAGAACGAGCTAGATGAGATAACATTATCATAAAGGATATTCCTGATATAATGTTGACAGAAAATACAGGTTCTATAGGAGGGGCCAGCATACATTTTTCTGTAAAGGACTGGATAGTAAATGTTTTAGGCTTTGCAAGCCATATGGTCTCTGTCACCACTCCTCTTCTCTGCTGTGCTGGTGTGAAAGCAGCCGTAGATGATATGTAAACAAATGAGTGTGGCAGCATTCCAATATAACTTTTATTTATGAAAACAGGCAGTGGGCCCATAGGCTGTTTTTCACAGGCCCTTATTATAAACTACGGAGGGAGTGACATAATTTGTTAGTAAGCAATAATTAAATATTTGGAAGGATGTATACCAGATTGTTTAATGTTGATTCTATTTTAGAAATGGAATAATGGAGTGATTTTTCCAGCATTTGATATCTTCATATAAGCAATAATTGCCTTTATAATCATCAAAAACCACGAAGTTACTTCCATATTGAAGAAAAAAAAAAGCATTAGGCTTTACATTAATTCTGGGTGGTTCAGTCTAAAAAAATCATCTTTAACTATATTCTTACTATGGCTTTAGAGCAGTTGCTCATATTCTATTCTTTGGAGACAGCAGCCAGAAGTATAGAATTAAACTAGTTAAATTTACACTAGAACAGAGTGTAATTACCTGCAATCAAGAGCAAGTTTTGAGTCCTGAGGAGTATTTGGATAACAGGTGAAAGTTCTGGCTTTAGTTATACTCTGATCTCATAGTCTAGAAAAAGATAAACGTTGATACAAATCCTTAGGGAATGCAAATTTAAAACTATAACAAAACCTGAGGAATGTAACTGGTCTGCTATTTCTTTGCAACTTGAATTTTGTATTAGCAAAGCATTGGGCATCTTTTGCATGATATTGTGCTAGATTAGAAGGTATCTGTACTTTCTTCTATCAAATGGCATTAATACACACAACTGAAAGGAGAAAGCAGGCTTTCTAATCATCTAATCAGGCTTTCTACATGATTCTCTCTTTTGCCTGATGGCAGTATTAAAGATGGGATTTGAGCAGTTGGAATATGACTGGATAAGCAGTTGGAAATGACTGACACCATACGTCTCTTGTGATTCTAAGGCTCCTTCTGATTTCACAATTCAACTGTTGATCAGACTGAGAGTACTTTGTAACATGCAAATCCTTGACTGTTCTCGAGGTGAAATGAATGGACATAATTTATATTCGAAGTTCCTCATCCAGGTCTAGTTGAGAGAACAGGAGAATTAATGCATAGTTCAGGTTCAGAGCTTACTTTAATGAGAATGGAAGCAGGAACTCAACTTTTAGGCATTGAATGTCCTGCCCCCCTGCTTGATGCCAGAGTACCCAGGCAAACACTCCCCCATCTTATAATGTTTCGTAACAATGAAGTCTGCATTCCAGGGATTTTAAAAAGCAGTTAAAAGAAGTAAGGCTATGGTTTCTAATTCATTCCTAGAGAAAATTCTCCTCAAAACTTTCAAATGAAATTGCTTTATATTTTCAAATGCAGAATCATGGGCTGGCAAATATATATTTAGGCAGTATATGGCTAATTGCTTATCAAGTTGCTAAAAAGAAATTAATTATTTTCCTATTTTAGAGAAATTATAATCATCCCATTATCTTTCCACAGTTATAATGAACTTTCCATTAAACATCACTATGCATATAAGCTTTTCTTCCTTTCAACTCTCCTGGAAGAATTTCTAAGAGTGGGATAAAGTGTTTTAATGTCTAAATTTGTTCATTCCCAAATATTTAAGAAGTGGCCCAAAATGTGACAATTCCTATGCTACGTGTTATGAATACAGGAATCACTAACTTGTTGTGTGATCTTGGGCAAACCACTTCATGTCTCTGGTCTCCCTTGTCCTGTTGATCTTCTAAGAAAATCATTTACAAGAAGTTCTCAGCTTCAGGCAGACCCTGGGAATACATATTATCAAGTTGCTTTGCAAAAGCTTTAGGCAAATTTGCAATGCTATCAGCAGTCTTTGAGTACACTAATGACATCATAATGTTTACCAGCAAGGGCTTTGTGTCCTTTTAAAATTTTAGTCATTGAAATGAGTGAAAAGTGGCACCTGGTTTATTTTTTCCTTCTGACATTATTACCAAGTTTGAAGAATGCACAATTTTGGCTTGAAGTCAAATATGGTTTCAATTCTATATCATGTTCTTAGATTTTCTTTGCTTAAAAAAAAGAAAAAACTATTTTGTAGTGATAGGAAGTAGAAGAAAGGGCAGAGGAGAACAATGCTTTTTTTAAAAATTCATTTTAGGAGAGAAAACTATTTGAGAAAACTATTTCCACAACACATTGAACATTGATAATGCAGCAGTGCTTCCAATGTTTCAATTGAATTACTTCGTCTCATTCCCCATATAAAATCCTCAGTTTCTCTGTTTTTACCCTTGTTTCAAATGCCACATGCTCATTTCCATCCTCGTTTCACTGTTGGAGATAATATTAAGCAACAAGGCAGTAGCATACATCTCTACTCATTAATAAATGATTGTGAGTGCTTCTCAAGGCAAAATGCTATATAAATACTTTGAGATAATAATTACAAGAATGTGGGCAGCCCCGGTGGCTCAGCGGTTTAGCACCGCCTTCAGTCCAGGGCATGATCCTGGAGACCCGGGATCGAGTTCCACGTCAGGCTCCCTGCATGGAACCTGCTTCTCCCTCTGCCTGTGTCTCTACCTCTGTGTGTGTGTGTGTGTGTCTCTCATGAATAAATAAATAAAATCTTAAAAAAAATAGTTACAAGAATATCTCATGGGGAAATGGAAAAAGCAGATGAACTATTTGAAGTTTGCTTAGTATTTTCAGAGATTGCCTTGGATGTTGTCTTAGGCAGCTTGGGTTGCTGTAACAAAATATCACTGACTGGATGACTTAATAGAAATTTGTTTTGACACAGTTTGGAGGCTGGAAGTCCAAGGTCCAGGTCCAACAGAGCTTGGTGTCTGGTGAGACCTTCCTGACTTGCAAATGGCAGCCATCCTGCTGTGTCCTCACATGACAGAGGAGGAACAGAGAGCTCTGATATTTCTGTCTCTTTTTGTTATAAGGGCACCAGTTTTCTAGGATCAGAGCTCCATGCTTATGTCTTCATCTAATCATAATCACCTCCTTTATGTCCGGTTTTCTATACAGTTGTGTGTCTGAGGGGAGTGGGGCAGGGTTCAGCTTACGGATTTGGGGAGACTCACAGTTCAGTTCCTAGCAGTGTACACTCCAAAATTGAATTACTACTAGTCTGGAGCTCAGTTGTCAATTTCACAATGTGCTTTCTTGTCCTGACCCTTTATCATCATTGTTCCACAAGTATTCACAAGTGCTCCTAATCTTCTCTACTATGAGAAGCATGAAATAGATGGAAAAATTCAAGACTGGGTTTGGATGACTTCTGTCCACTGACTTGTCAACATAAAAGGCAGTAATGAGGATCAGACAAGATCATAGACTCACAGATCTCAAAAATCACCCCTGCACAACTTACACCCAGATATTTAGGTGAAGAAACTAAGATTCAAAGAGTTGGGGAGCCTTTCCATAGGTCATTCTGGTAATCAATTATGGATATGATCCTAGAGGTCTCTGACAAGTGTCAGTGTGCTCAGTTTGGTAATGGATGGGTTGTATTTCACGTGAAATTTGTATGGAAATGAATTCCATCTTTATGGGATAAGCCAATATCAGGATATTTGTTGTTGCAAAAAATATAAATTGACTCTGATCCTAATCAAAAGGATATCAGGGGCTCACAGAATCAGTGAAGAGGACTTGGTTTGGTGACTAGGGGTGTGATTCCCAACAGCTACAGAGTGGGAAGTACCTCCAGCATCACTTACAGGACACTCATCCCTGCTGCTACAGGGCACAATCTCCACCACCATCGCTTGGAGTAAATTCAGGCTGTCCTTTGTCTTATTAGAGTCCCAGGAAGGAGATTCATGGACCCTGTCTCCACATATAAATGGGGGATACTTCAAAATAGAAAGTGGTTAGGTGTAGGATATCCAAAAAACAAAACAAAAACTAATATCAGCTACAGTTCCTAACCTAAGAGCTTCTACAGTTGAAAATATTTTGTGCTGAGGTAAGTTCATCTCAAGTTCATGCTTTAGCTTTCCCTAGGGGCCTCTGGTGTACTGCGCAACTAGTGCACATTTGGCATTATCATTTATTTTCCCATTATGTTCCCATTCAGAATGAAATCTCATGTTGAATTCTCTGCTTTTATACGTGTTGATTCCAGCCTTCTATTTCCATTGTTAGTTCTGGAAATGCATAGCAACGTGGATGCTTCAGAAGAAAAGTAAACTTTATTAACCTACTTTGTTAGCTTACTATGTTTAAAAGGCACATCTCGCTGCATTCTTTTGGCTCTTTTTCCAGCCACCCACAGAATTCAGACACATATGTCACTCTTGATCTTGCTACCAAAAGATGATAATTTGATCACAAAGGTTCACTTTTTCACTTGTGAATTTGACTTAAATAGAAGTAACAATTATAATTACCTGTCCCTTAAACAGCAAGAGGTGTATTTACCTTAACCAAAAGAATGAGGGCTTGTTGACAGCAATGTTATGGTCCCAGATTATGTGCCAGTGGAGAATTCTTATCATCCTACCTTTGGCTGCACAACCAATAGCCATCAACCATCTCCAAGAGTGTAGCCACAAAAGGCAGCTGAAGTTCAGAAACTTATGTTCTGTTGGTGAGATATCATAGGATTCTTTATATAATCCATGACACATGCACCTCCATCACTTTCTTCTTTAGGATCAGATTTATAGTTTTTATGAAACAGGAATACCGCCACTCAGAATGGCATCTGGCTGCTATTTGTGGATCAGTTTAAGAATGTGATAAAATTGTGATAAAATTGTCCTAGTTGCTGACAAGAAGTAATGACAAGATGGTTATGGGTCAGCAATGGGCTAGCCCTCAAGAAGCAAGGGGAGTTAGGGATTGATGGCTGTCATTTGTAACATTTATTGGTTTCATAAACAGACAAGAAAAAACAGCTATCTTGATCCATGTTCTTGATCTTTTACTGAACAAGTTTTAACACATCTTCCTGGACTAAGACCTAGGTCCATTCCCATGGTTACACAACAGAACGGTTTTCCCATTTCCATAACTGATTGTTGCCAAGGTGAGTATATGTGTGAGTGTGCATTAAACATTGACAATAAACTTGTATACTAAAAGAGTGGTCTAGTTCTCTTTATCCTTGCCAAACATAACACCACACCAGCAGATGGGACTCTTGTGACATGGCTTTCTCCGTATCCCCCACTTTAGTGTCTCTCCTTCCAAACACTTGAATAAGGTCCATTGGTCCTAGCACATCTTGCTTTAGTCTTCTCAACTTCTTCCCACAGTAATGCTGCCAAAATATTTACTCAGCTTGGCCCTTAACCTCACCATTTTTTTCTTTACAATGCTCAAGTCTTCTAAGCATTACTTATATCATACTTCAGTTTGAGTCCAGAGCACTGATGGACATATCATTATAGTTTGAATAGAGTCCAATATAAAATGTCCAAGAAATCCCTGCCATGTGACTTGACATATGAAAATGTTTAGTATATTATAAATGCATGGAGAGCGACTTCAGAGGTGAAGCGCATAATATACATGTGAAGCATGAGGGAAGTACAAAATGAAATTTGTTCTTGGGCCATTTTTACTAAGCCCAGACCATTAGGAGTTTAGAGAATATTAGAAGAATGTTGTATAATGTTCCAGAAACTCACGTTACTAATCTGTGTGAATTTCACAGGGCTGTGAATTTCTTTGCCTGATAATTTCTATATAATTTGGATAAAACTCCATTTCAACTGAGGCCAGATTCTAATTTCAATTTCTACTTTACATTTTTTTTTTTTTATGATAGTCACACAGAGAGAGAGAGAGAGAGACAGGCAGAGACACAGGCAGAGGGAGAAGCAGGCTCCATGCACCGGGAGCCCGACGTGGGATTCGATCCCGGGTCTCCAGGATCGCGCCCTGGGCCAAAGGCAGGCGCCAAACCGCTGCGCCACCCAGGGATCCCAAAGAAACTTATTCTGCCTTTTCTAAACATACTGGCACAATGGTATTTAGGATTTTGCTGAGGCGAGAGACCAATATGGTATTTCCACCATGGTTTTTTTAAAGAGATTCTATGCTGTGTGATTGCCAAGACAATTAGCTGCAATCTACAGTTACTACCTCTTAGAAATGAAAGCTCCTTCCCACTGTAAGAATTATGTTATTCCTCAGTGGTGTCGACAAGACGAAGAGCCATTCTGGATGTTATGATTCTAAAATGGCTATCTATTGGTGATCCTTGCTTCAAAGCAGTTTTGATTTAATTCTAGTCAACTGACATTTATGGCTTTTAGGATCTAGGCTGGGGCTTTCAATTCTGTTCCATCAGGTGTCTGCAAACAAGCATCTGTTAAGTTTAAATTTCCCAATAACTTCCATTGAAACCTATTATTTCCCCTAAATAACAAATACTTAGTTCAGCAAAGCCTTTAAAAAAAAAAAAAACCCAAAACCCTCAAATGGTCCCAAAGGGACACTTGACAGAAAACTTATAAAAAGGCACAAAGAAAAGTACATGGAGAGTTTTAGAATGAAAATATCCTAATTTGTCTCATGTACTTTAAACTGTTATTAATAAATAGGTTAATAATGTAGCCTAGATTACATAGTGTCTTCAAGGGTTTTCTACTAGATTGGGCAAGTTAAAGCATCATAATAATTAGGTTGCAGCACTAGACCTTTTATTTTTTTAATATTTATTTATTCATGAGAGACACAGAGAGAGAGGCAGAGACATAGGCAAGGAGAGAAGTAGGCTCCCTGCAAGGAGCCCGATGTGGCACTCAATCACTCAATCCCTCCGGGATCACACTCTGGCCCGAAGGCAGGCACCCAACTGCTGAGCCCCCCAGGCGTCCCAGAGCTAGACTTTGTGCAACAGAGCAACACTTTGACACCATGAATCTACAAATCTACAAACAGTATAATCTTGGATGAGTTGCTGATCTCATATTAGCATTGGCTACTATATCTGTAAGTTAGGGGTACCTCTGTTAAATTAAGGAACTGTTCATATCTACACAAATATTTGTTGAGTGTGTGCTATGCATGTGGCACTGCATAAATCTTTGGGGATTCAGGTGACAAAACAAAAATCTGGTCCTATCCTTGCCCTTCGGAAGCTTATATTCTAAAAAGGCTTAACTGCAGTAAGTATTGTTTTTGTATCTCCATTGACTGCTGAAGCAAACTGCCCTTTGAGATATAAATTAAATAAAACCTCTCGTTACACACCCACTGAGGAATTCAACATCTCTTTTGATATCGTTATGAGTTCTAGGGTAAAAAGAGTTAGCTTTTATTTTTTCCACTTCTAGCTTTGAATTCCTGCTTTTGCTATTTAGTATAGTTAATGGGTCTTCCCACTTTTATTATTTTTTAAAGATTTTATTTATTTTAGAGAGTGTGTGTGAACAGGAGGAGGGGTGAGGTGGGGGGAGACAGAATCTGAAGCAGACTCTGCACTGAGCATGGAGCCCAACTTGGGGCTTGATCCCAGGACCCAGAGGTCATGACCTGAGCCGATAGCAAGAGGTGGCTGCTCAGCCAACTGAGCCACCCAGGCGCTCTAGCCTTCTTCACTTTGAAACTCCTATTGTCCCTGTTCTGCATGCCTGACACATTTCAAACTCAGTCCCCAGGTGACTCAGCATTTTAGCGCCTGCCTTCGGTCCAGGGAGTGATCCTAGAGACCCAGGATCGAGTCCCACGTCAGGCTTCCTGCATGCAGCCTGCTTCTCCCTCTGCCTGTGTCTCTGCCTCTCTCTGTGTGTCTCTCATGAATAAATAAAATCTTTAAAAAAAACAAACAAACTCAGTTCCCAGAGTATCACCAACATGAGACTAGGAGTCAGGCAAATTGTGGTGTGTGATTTAGGAGGACAGAAATAGCTTCCATCACAAGTTACTTAAACTTTAGTTTTTGTTTTGTCATGGTGAAAAGTCCTGTGGCTGGAGCCCTACCAGAAATTCCCACCTGGCACGGTTTCTCTGTGGGATCTGCCTTCCCGCATATGGCTAAGCCCCACTCTACTTCCATCCAGATGCTTGAGGCCTACCCTGCCCGTGCACAGCAGTCAACCGAGCATCATCTCACAAATAGATACTCATCTTGTTGAGAGCAACTCTGGTACCTGTTGTTAAAATAACAGTTTTTCCCCTTCCTGTTTGTTCTGTTGGTGTTGGTGTTTGGCACTATGGACGACTGAGTTATCTTTGTTTTATTCTAAAACTGCTGACTGCCCTCCTCACAACAGCCAAGGAATTTTACAAATGTGGCTCAGTAGGACTGTCCCTGCAACAAAAGGCACGCAGCCACACGTGTGATTTTATTCCCATACCATCATCTTCCTATTTGTACAATAGCCTCTGAAGTGGAGACTTGGAAATGTCGTATGAAGGACATCACTTGAGAGCAGGAGAGTGGGTAACCACATGAGCACATGGGTCACATCTCAATAGCCATAGAGTTTGAATTGCTAAAATGGCCCTTAAGTAAATGAGAGTCTTTGGTAGCACTTGAAGTCCTCTGCTATGGCCTGAAAAGGCCCACTGTGAAATCACAGATGTTACTTACAGAAACTGGGGAATTCCTTCACATACTCTGTATTACCTTTGGAAAGTTTTCTGATTAGGCCCCAGTTTAAGGATAAACCCTAATACCCAATGAGGGAGGCTTTACCAGGTCTACCACTTGGGATAAATGTGCAATGACAGTGCCTGCCCTCTGCAAATTACAGAGATAAGTACAGCCTCGTAGGATGCTCGGCCAGTGAGTCCACAAAGTGCTTTTGGAAACCTACACTTTCCACTCCCCCACCTCAAAGTGTTTTATCAGCACTTTGCTAATGTGGTTTCCAATGAAGGTCAGAAAGTTAAACTTATCACCCAGAAGCCAGGGTTGATAGTTCATATCTTGATCTTATCACTGGGCCTCTTTTTCCCATTCCAATTGCTTTTCAAGGACTTAGAACTGCTCACTTGGGGAACTGTTTGCAGCAAGTAGGAACCTAAGTAAAAATAAAAATCAAGCCGTGGAAGGCAGGAACACAATGTCCAAAACAATATCACAGTTGGCTCCCCAAATGTGGAATCTGACCCATCTGTTTCTGTCAGTGATGTCACCCAATAACAAAGTCATCATTTTTTTTTTCTTCTGTCTTTGGTTCCTGTTTCACAGATATCAAAGAATGAAGCCTGTTTTCCAACAGGTAGCTAGCAAAGGGACCCTCTTTTGCTTTTCTCACCTTCCATTCAAATGTAATTGATGGTAGCAGCATGGCAGCAGCCTTTTAAAGGAATCCACACTTGAGATAGAAAGGCAATCACTGAAAATGTATAAGCAGCTTAGACCCTTAGTATTCATAAGCAAGATAATTTGATATGTTCCCAAATCTCCAAATTCACGAATACCACAGGATAGAATTTCTTCAGTTTGCTTATGATAAAGCATAATATCTCAGCAGCATTATTAATAGTCAGTGCTGGGGGATTCTTGGTTATAGGGAGTGCCCTGTACAATAGAGCAGGTTAAACAGCATCCCTAACCTCTATTCCACTAGATGCACAATAGCACAGCCTCCTCCCCAGTTGTGATAACCGAAATTGTTGTGTCCAGACATTGCCAAATGTCTCTGTGGGGCAAATTCCTCCCTTGTGCTAGTTGAGAACCATTGATGTAAAGTAAGGCTAACGTGCCCTTCTGTAGTTGCTGGGCTTACAGGAAATTGTGTGCAAGGTGAGACCAAGAAATCTGTATGCTGTGAATACTAAGAGGCCAACGGTGTTTACTCACAAAGTGATTGATTTACACAGACACAAAGCTCATGATGCAGGATTGGTCTTAGTGCAGTACATAAGGCTCCATTTCACAAGGGTCTTCAGACACTTTTGAAACAGGAACTATTAAACTGGCAGAGGGTCTGGGTTTCCTAGTGTCCCAGGCACCTTGCAGGTGAAAATATGTATAATATCCTACATCCTTTCTTTCTTGAATGTCACAATTTGAATTGTGAAGATTTTCTCTCTCATTCTGGAATATTGCCTGGCTCTTGATATCTACTAAAAAATGTTAAAGAAAAAGAGAAGGAGGATGGCATTTCAGGAATACCACCAAAACGAGCAGTCCTGTAGGTATGGGATGAACCTCAGCGTCCCTGAATTAACTTGATGGTTGTATGCCGAGCTGGTTTCATGTTTGACTCTGAAAGTCTCTGAGCTGTGTCACTTTGGCAAGCTCCTTTTCTCTTCTCTCTTCTGTGCCTTGGCTTCCTCATCTGTAAGGTGGGCCTACCGGTGGTATGTGCCTACTAGGTTTTGTGGTGAGGATTACATAAGGAAATACTGAGAAGTGTGGACCTGCTACATGATACCCAATTGGAGTAAACTCATAAGAGTATTGTCAGCATTGTCATTGTCATCAGAGAGTGTGAAATAGGTTTATCTAAGATCCCAGGTGCAGAAAGCTAAGTTAATCATACTCCTTTCTAAATGGCACATTTTCACTGTGGGTCTGTGCAAGGTTCTCCCCTTATTTTAAGCTTGTACTTACTTTCATTACCACACCCTACTTCTATCCTTCTTCCCCCACTGTAGAAAATCATTCTAATGTAGTTTTTGAATGTCTTTTTGTCGATGTGTTCTTACAAAATGGATATTGTTTTGTGCGCACTTACCATTAATGTATGTTCAGTGATACTGTGCTATATTCGTTTTTTTCCCCCTCTTCATTCAGCCTGTTGCTGCTTGTTCTTATATTCCTTTATACTGACAAGATGGCCAGTGATGTCCTTCAACACATTCTGCCTTTGCGATCTCCTGGTAATGAGAACCCAGGCGCCTCTGGCTCTCCACAAATAACATCATCACGAATAGCCTCCTTTATAAACCTTTAAGAAGCATGTGTGAATTTATCTGGATATGTACTCTTCACACATTACTGTCCAACAGCAGCTGAAATAGGAGAATTTCAAATTTTCCATCTTGTTGCATCGATACCACTATTGCTTGCAGTTTCATTCAGAGCAAGAACGTCAAGATAGCAGGAAGATGACAGTGCTAAACACATCAGTTTGTTGTATGTTTTCATATGCTGTGTATTATGCGAGATGTTGGGGGTCCCCAAGATGGCCCTTAGGTTTGGTAATTCCCTAGGAGGATGCAGCATACAGTCAAACACATAACTGTGTTGTATTTCAGCAAAAGCACATTAAGCCCATGAAATCAGCAAGGGAAAAGATGCTTGGAGCAAAGTCCAAAGGACACCAGATGCCAGCATCCAGAGTTCTCCCTCAGGGAAGTCCCCACCAGACTGACTTCTCCCAGCCACCAGCACTGACCACAACTAAATATGTTCCCAGTCAGGAAAGCTCACTAGAGACTCAGTGAACAGGGCTTTTATAGGGATTGGTCACATAGGCAACCTAGAGGTGGGGGATGGGGTGGGATATACCAAAATTCCAGAAGGAAGGCAGATATTCAGCAAAAACCCTTTTGCCTGTACAAACTGTTTAGAAATAGTAACACATTCTTATCAATCCTGGGAATGGTGGGAACCCTCCCCAATGACAAGTTCCCAGACACCAGGCAAGAGCTAACCTTATCAGCATGTCTTCTAAATGGTAGCAGTTGGGACTACTTAACTCTGCTGCATGTTTGTTTTCATGGTCTGTCTGCATACATTGACAGGAAAGCAGATGAGAGTGTCTCTTTTTAAAATGAGGAGGAAATTGAGGCTTAAAGAGGTAGCCTGCCCCAGATCACAGAGCTAAAAAGAGAGCCAAAGCGTACCTCAAATCTTCTAGAAAGCAATTTCTTTTCGATCGCCTTTAAAAATTGGCACATTCTCTGCCATTAATTTAGGTTTGTTCTGGTAATTAGACACAGAGGATTTGTCCATCTCTTTCTTTGCTGAAAATAGCTTGACCTGTTATTTTCTTATGTTGGAAGAAGTTTCTGGGAAAAATTTTTAATTGAATAGACTTAAGTACAGGGTGTGGCCATCACTACAGTCTAAAGCAAGAGGCATTTCTCTTAAACTGCCTAGGTGATGGAGATTTTGAACCACAGAGAGCAAAACCTAAAATTTTTGTTACAAGGAATACGAAGTTGGGCTAATTCCTGTGTTGGAGTCAATTTAAAAAATGCTCCCTCTTACCAGCATTTCCTCTAGGCTTTCTGTTGAGCATGCTATGTGCTTTACTCCCATTGTAGATATGGACACCAGTGCTTATATATGTTAAACTTTCTAAATGTCATCTAGCTAATAAACAGTGGAGCAGGGATTTGAATCAAACAGGTGGCAAAATCATGACTTATCCATGCATCCTACTGTCATCCCCAAACACCATTCTAATGCCCATCCAGAGTGAGCCAGGTGGGAAAACAAGTTGCCATGAACTAAGCAGGAGAATAAAGGACCAAGTTGGTAGACCAAGTTTAACACTGGCTTTGTGTGCGTTACTGAGCCTCTGTCTCTTTGTGCTTTAGACCTCTTATTTCCAAAAATAAGGCTAACAGTGCCTTCCCTCCCAACTGTGTAAATATTATTCTGGATATATAAGATATCAAATATAAGAGTATGTTGAATAGCTAAAAAGGACCCATATCAGGTATTGCCTTTGGGGTTGTGTGTGTGTGTGTGTTGTTGTTGTTGTTTTTTTAAGATTTTTTTTATTTATTCATAAGAGGCAGGCAGAGATACAGGCAGAGGGAGAAGCAGGCTCCCTGTGGGAGCCTGATGTGGGACTCAATCCCAGGACCCCAAGATCACACCCTGAGCCAAAGGCAGATGCTCAACCACTGAGCTGCCCAGGTGCCCCAGTTGTGTGTGTCTTTTGGCAAAATAATCAAGGGAATAAAACCAAAAATTCCAAGAGTAGGTCTATCACCATAGGGAGCTTGGATAAAAAGGCTGAAATTATGTTGACAAGGTGGTTATTTCCTGACCAGCTTTCAGGTTCCATTTTCCTCATAAATGCCTTTCTCAAAAGTGTCTCCATTTGTGCTTACAGGATCACTATAACATTCCAAGACCTTGATGTCTTTGAGTGTTAAATGTCTCAGGAAAGACAGGGGCAACTTAAGCTGAGAGTCCCAGAATTAAGAGTCATTGCCTGTGATTGGCTTCATTGGATAATATGCCTGGCCATAAATCACTTTTACTAGGACATGTGCGATACTTACTGGCTATGACCCAGCTTCATGCCACCCTTGCAGCTGCTGGTGGAGCCAGCACCATCAGAACCACTTGGAAAGGCGATGTGGGAGCTGTGGGTCTCCAAGTGGCCAACACATAGGAAGGCTGATTACATTGGAAATGAAGATTTAGTGGCATCCTCTCAGTGCTCTGTGTGCACAAAATAATCGTATTAAAACATCATAGATCTAAGAAAGCAATGTGCTCTACAACCCGGCTGGTCTGTAACAGGCAAAACTGAGAAATGCATTTCTGCATGCTGTATTTAGAGGGCGGGACAGCTCCCCATAGACTCACACTACTTATTAAACATGCAGACAGGAAGTGCTATTCAGCAATGCAGGGACTCCCTCCCTCTCCAACCTCATTTAGGGCTTATTTTTCAGCTCTTGTCATATTGGCCCACTTAGGGAAGGGTAACTATATAAGGTAATTATGAAGATAGTATTTAATTAGTTTTGGTTTCAAATCAAGGTATTTGCTGCAAACCTGGCTAGCAGTGCTGATGGACATTAATGAATGAAACCCTGTGATTAAAACATCTGTCACTGTCAGGCAGGGTCGATTCAGGGTGGGCATTGGCTCCTCACTGGGAACGTGATGATGGCCACAGAAAGCCAAATTAGCCAAACTTAATGTTCCTCTAATCATTAGGCGATTGAGCTGACAGTGATTGGTCGCAAACATGCACCGATGAGCAGTAATGAAGTTGCTACCAGATCAGTTCAGCATAGGTTTTTCAGGCTAATTAGCTAGACAAAAATGTTAATTTAATCAAAGAAACATGTATTCATTAAAGGTGTGTAAGAGAGCTGGAGGAGAAAATTGGCTCAGTCATTGAGGAGGTAAAATTATAGCTGCCAAGCGAGTCATCTGGGCTTCGCAAAATCATTCCTCAATTTACTGTATCTCTTAGAAAACAGTCTGGTTACACTTGAGCATATCACCTGGCTCTTTTTTCCTTCAGATCTGATTATTGTAAAGGAGAGATCATCTGCAGAGCAATGTAGAATAAAAGTCAATGCTTATCTCATTTTATCCCCAGAGGGTTAATTAATTCCTCTAGAAGTGTTCTTTTACTTTGATTCATGGACTGTCAGAACAGAAACCGTTCTTAGGAGGTATCTGATTCATGCCACTCTATTTTCATGAAGAAAAACGAGGCACAGAGAGGCTGTACCACTTGCTCAAGACCGCACAGTTTAGCGCACTTTAATTTGTGCCTTTGACACAAGTCTCTCTGTATGGTCAGTGGTGTGTAACTGGTAAATTAAATGTTGCAAAATGTATCACCTCCTTGTGTCACGAGGCTAAAGACATCCTGTGACACTTTTTACAGAGAGGCAGTTATCTCAAAAGATTATGATCTAGTCTTGTAATTGTGAGGACAATGAAAGATCTGATGGACAAATACAATTAGACTTTATTTCATGGTGTGGGATGGTACATGTGAAAGTGCTGGAAGAAATGAGGGCTATTTAGATGTCACCTCCTGCTACGGCAAGTACTAACATTATTTTCTGTTTGTACTCTTGAGTGTCTCTGGCAGGCAATGTAGAGATACAGGCATTCCTTCATAAGTTCTGTATCCTGTTACCAGTATATGTCACTGGACTCCAAATATGCTAACATCCATGAGCTGTTAACCACTTAAGTTATTTGTCCATTCCTCTACTCATTTATTAATACTCCAAATACTTCTGAAGAGGAACTCGAAGTGAGAAATACTGTTAATTGAGGCCTTTGGAGACTTCTCCCTGGGTTGAAAAGGAGACACATGGGTCCTGATGTTTACCTAAGCTCTTTCCTGTCCAAAATGTCTTTCATCCTCACCTTGACCTGGTGAAATTCTATTCATCTTTGTTTGTTTGAATATTTTTCCCATGAATTCCATGCCACACAGGGAGCCTGTCTGTGTACCTGTCTCAGTGCCATAACCCTAAATTTTTCAGGGCAACTATCTTTCAGATTTTAAATGGCCTGCTTGATTACCTGCCTTTCTCACCAGCCTACAGTATCTCAAAATGTGGTCCAGGCACACTCACATCAAAAATCACGTGGATTGTCTGTTAAACATTCAAATCTCTTGGCTGTTACCCAGATTTAATCAGAGGGGAAGAAATATAAATTGGATTTTAGCAAGTTTCTTAGGTGATTCTTATACACTGGGAATTCTGAAAACACTTTCTGATCCTCTCAGCTTGCTGAAGAACAGACAGGCACACGAAGTACCCAATTTGTACTTAGGCGATGAATGAATGCATGAATAAATGAATTCTGATCATAAGAGAAAAAAGTAAAATCATGTGGTAAGAGTATTCCTAAAGACTTCAACTTACAGTTTTGCTAAGCTAGGATCCCATTTCTTATACCTGTTGCTGCAGAAGTTTAGAGGTAATACATTTTAGAAGTTAGAAGCCTTCTTGAAGATCTTCCAATTGACTACTGGTGTGACTCAGAGGAGCAGATGGAAAGAGACTTGCCTGAGGTCACCAAGCACATTCATGGCAGAGACCAAATCAGAACCTGTGCTTTCCAACAAGTTCATTGCCTTTCCTGTTACACCATGCTTCCATTACTGTGGTCTACCCGGTAGGGAGCAAAGCGAGTCTTGCTGCCCCTACCTCTCAAAAAAAGATCCAAACTCTCTCTTGTTTTATTAAGAATGAGGAACAAATCCAGTTTTTTATAGTGCCCAGATAACTAACATCCACCTTCCCCTGGAGAGATTTCTCCTTTATAACTAAACAACTGAGCTAATTCAAGGAGAGGTTCTTATCAAAATGTCAGGGGTGCTGATGATTGCAAGTTGTCACAGTTAGAAAGCCTTGCCTCCTAGAGCTTAGTCTACTATCATTTCATCCACTGTGCCCATCTTTTATTTATTTCCATTCATTTGTCACAATATTTGCTATATTCAAATACTAAACATTTTTTTTAATTAATTTTTATTGGTGTTCAATTTACCAACATAAAAACACCCAGTGCTCATCCCGTCAAGTGTCCACCTCAGTGCCCGTCACCCATTCCCCTCCAACACCCGCCCTCCTCCCCCCTTCCACCACCCCTAGTTCGTTTCCCCGAGTTAGGAGTCTTTATGTTCTGTCTCCCTTCCTGATAGAACTTAAAAAAAATATTGGGTTCATCCTGAATGGTAGTATGTATGGAATCTCAGGTTTGATGTGCTAGTTTTTTTTGTTCCTTTAATGCACACTTGAAAATATTATTTAGTGGTTTTTTGACCTTTAATGCACACTTAAAATTATTATTTTAAATGCCATCCTTGTACCATGTAAGTCATCTTATGTATAATCAGTTGTACGTGCATTGCACTTTGGGATACAACCTCCTCGTTATTTTAGTTGGATTCTGTGATCTTCCCATTATACCCCGAAGGGGAGCATTCATAAACTTCCAAAAGAACTCTTTTTATAGTCTAATTTAAATGAAAATAAAGACACTATCGCAGAGTCATCTTAATTCCTCTTCAGTATTATCTCTGGCAAGGCACATTTGACAATCTTCTATGTTAATATCACGCCCAGAGCTATTTGGTTATTTTAAAGAAATGACAGATGGCACAGAGGTTGCTAAGGTAGAAATTAAAGTTTCTTTGTATGTCTGGCAAATTTTATAGCATATAAAGGCTGTTTCATTGCTGTGATTAAACAGTGCAGACAGTGTTACATTCGCATCTAAATTTTACATTATTTTCAAGAAAACAGAGACTTGGTAACAGATGGAAATGATTGATAGTCATCTAGCAACAAAGGGGAATCCTAATTTGCTAGATGTTTGAATCTGGACTAAGAGGAGAAGGCAGTTTAGGAAAAGACGAAGAAGAGATAGCTTATATCACTCTTTTGGAGAAGGAAGAACTGTGTATGTACATGTATGTGTGTGTATATCCTGTTATATGTATGTGTATATATGAATAAATAGAAAATATATATATGGATTTCAAATTATATATATATACATATTTGTATTTTTTGTATTTGTATATATATTTTAACTTTTGGAACGGATGAGCAAGTTCAAGGTTTAGAATCACCTCTTGGACCTATACAAGGGGAAGTTTGAATGAGCACTCCAAATTGTTTCCAGCTGCACATTTTCTAGGTTTGACACAGAGAAGCCTGGAAGAGTCCTGGCAGCTGAAAGGAAATTCCATTTAGAGGGCTTGAGGGCTTATGCCAAAGCGTGCTACCTAGAGGCTGCATCCAGAAGGCTGGATTTTCAACCTGGAAATGGCACCACATTCGCTTGGGAGTTTAAGGATCTCCATGAGGGTTTTGAATTAGGAGAGCTTATTTGTCAGATTTAGGGATAGTGGGAAATTGAGTGTTTTTGGAAAACCATAAATGAGTTAATGTAGTGTTCAGGACAAGCTGTGAATTGGCCATTCAAAGGAGGTTTGTAGTAATAACCTGCTGTAAAAATTACCACTGCCTTTTTGGCCATTTTCACCATATGTTCCTGCTCTGAGAGCTGGCATTTTCTAGCAGTCACTGAAGCTTAAGGACCTATTATTCTGTGAGGTAGACTTTGGCTCTGTTTCCTATGTGGCTTTCAGGTGGGCAATTTGCAGCAAGAGAGGGAAGCCTGTTGGAAGTTAAGTAAAGGTGGAAAGATACTTTTAAAAAATTTTCGTGTGCAGCACCAAGGGGACCAGAACTAAAGAGAAGTGTTTATATTTGTGAGTAATAGAAAGGAGAGTTCACCTCAGCAATCTTCTCTCACAGGAAGCTTTCCTGAGCTACTCCAGCTCAGTGTGTGCTCTTCTGTTGATAGAGTTGTGGATTCCCACTTATCTCTACTGTGATATTATTCAATTAATTTCTCTTTTCTCCTTCTCATTTCTCACAGGGAACCCTAACCAAATGTTAAATGGTCTACATTTTTGAAAGTCTTTTGTATTCCTTACTGCACTGAATTCGGTTATGATGGGCAGATAGGCTAATGATCATAATCACTGCCAGAGTAATCGTGGCAGTAACACTGCTCATAACAGCTTCCATTTATTGAATGCATTTTAGATGGTAGACACCATTTCACCTTTCACCATTTCCAGGAATAGACTCCTTATTTAATCTTCAATAACCCTGAGAGTTATTTTTATTTCCTTCATTGAAGAGGCATTGAAGACAAGGAATGTTAAGTAAGTGGTCCGAAATCAGAGAGAATACTTAAGCCTAGGTAATCAGTCTCTTTGTCCCTCTCTCTCTTTCTCACCTCTGGGCTTGCTTTCTTTTTAATTTTTTATTTAAATTCAGTTTAGTTAATGTATAGTGTATTATTAGTTTTAGGGGTAGAATTTAGTGATTTATCAGTTGCATGTAACCCAGTGCTCATTACATCATGTGCCCTCCTTAATGCCCATCACCCAGTTACCTCATCCCCCCAACCTCCTCGGCAGTAACCCTAGTTTGTTCCCTAGAGTTAAGAATCTCTTATGTTTACCTCCTTCTGTTTTTATCTTATTTTATTTTTCCTTCCCTTCCCCTATGTTTATATGTTTTGTTTCTTAAACTCCACGTATGAGTGAGATCATATGATATTTGTCTTTCTCTGACTGACCTATTTCATTTAGCATAATACCCTCTAGCTCCATCCATGGCAAGATTTCAAGATGGCAAATGGCAAGATTTCATTCTTTTTGTTAGCTGACTAATATTCTATTGTATGTACATACAACATCTTCTTTATCCATTCATCTGTCAGTAGACATCTGGGCTCTTTCCATAGTGGAAGATGAGGAACAGCAACTCAACTTTATAGGGAAGGTAGACTGTTATGGGTGCTGTGCCAAGGCTCTTTGAGGTATCATCCAAATTAATACAATAACCCAATCAAGGCGGGGGAGCTTTTTTCAGCCCCCTTTTCCATTGAGGAAGTTTAGGTTTATTTTTTAATATATTTAAATTCAGTTAATTAACATATATTATTGGCTTCAGAGGTAGAGATCAGTGATTCATCAGTCTTATATAACGTCCAATGCTCATAAAATCATATGCCCTCCTTAATGTCCTTCACCCATTACCCCATTGCCCTACCCCCCTCCCATCCAGGGACCCTCAGTTTGTTTCCTATGATTAAGAGTCTCTTATGCTTTGTCTCCCTTTCTGATTTCATCTCATTTTATTTTTTCTTCTCCTCATCATGATCCTTTGTTTTGTTTCTTAAATTCCACATATGAGTGAGATCATATGATAATTGTCTTTCTCTCACTTACTTATTTTGCTTAGCATAATATCCTCTTAGTTCCATCCATGTCATTGTAAATGGCAAGATACCAATCTTTTGATGCCTGAGTAGTATTCCATTGTGTGTGTGTGTGTGTGTGTGTGTGTGTGTGTGTGTGTGTATGCATGCACATCTTCTTTATCCATTCATCTGTTGATAAATATCTGGGCTCTTCCATAGTTTGATTATTGTAAGCTTAGGTTTAAAAAGGTTGTGAGTGAGTTGCTCAGTGTCATGCAGCTAGTAAATGGACCAGCTGGGGTGCTGTTCTCTTAAACACCATTAAGAAGACATTTGTCTTTAGGACATACTTGATATTTACCTGGATGATAAACAAATATCATTTACTTGAAGATTCTTTCATGAGGAAGCTTACCCATTTCTCAAGAGAGATGAATTTTTCCTGGTTTCCTTTACCTAAGGTGGGGCTTTTCAATTATTTTCTCATTATTGCTCCACTAGGGAGCCTATCCAAGTCTTTTTACATAATCACCCCCCATCTGTGTCAATACCACAGATATACTATATATTTGTTTATGTACTATATGTATACCTCTGCTTTATGCATTCAAAGAGTAATAAATGTAAGCTACCACAAACCAATTTTCATTCTGTTAGCAGTCATATACCATCTATCCTCCAATTAGAACATGTGGTCGAGTCTTTCCAGGCCCCCATTTTTAAGCTATTTGGCATGAGCTCTTGAAAAGCAATCCATGGTAAAATTTTGAATCAACTAAAAGCTCACTGTCCAGGAGGCTCCACTTAATTAGCCAAGAATCCTTTAGGCTTGTGCCCTTACTAAATACCTTGCCTGTGTATCAGATTGTTCTGAGAAAAAAAAAAAAATAGAAGTGAGCTAGATTTGCCTTCAGTGCCTTTCACTCAATCTTTTGAGGTGCAGAACTCATAGGAAACCCATCCTACAGAAGGTCATTTGCTTTTATTTTTATTGAGGTCAAATTCACGTAACCTAAAACCAACCATTTCAAAGTGAACAATTCAATGACATTTAGTATATTCAAAATGTTGCACAACTGCCATTTCTGTCGAATTCTAAAACATTCTTCTCCAAAAAAAAAAAAAAAAACAAAAAACCTGTACCCATTAAGCAATCATTTCTCATTCCCTCTCCCTTCCAGCCCCTGGCAATTACCATTCTGCATCCGTCTCTATGTATTTACCTCTTCCAAATGTGTCGTATGAATGCAGTCATTTAGTATGTGGCCTTTGTGTCTGGTTTCCTCAACCTAGCAGGTTCCTTCCATGTTATAACCTATATCAGTATTTTATTTCTTTTTGTGGTTGGATGGTATTCCTTATCATGGCTAATGCCACATTTTGTTTATCCATTTATTAGTTGATAGCCATATGGGTTGTTTCCACATTTAGCTATTAGGAATCACGCTGCTATGAATAATCTGTTGATGAATTTTTGTGCGGGTGTGTTTTCAGTTCTCTTGGGTATAGAGGAGAATTGATAGATCACATGGAAACTCAAACTCAAAATGAGTTTAACATTTTGAGTAACTGCCAAACTCTGCATTGTAGCCATACTATTTTGCATTTCCACTAGCAATGTAAGAGGTGTCCAATTTTTCCTCATCTTTACCAACACTCAATGTTCACCTTTTTATTAGTGCCCTCCTAACTTGAAGTGATATGTCATTGTCATTTTGGTTTGCATTTCCCTAAAGACTGATGATGTTCAAAAGTATTTCATGTGCTTATTGGCCATTTCATATATCTTCCTTAGGGAAATGTCTTTTCAAATCCTTCCTCATTTTTTAAAATTCAAATTTTTTATCTTTTTATTGCTGTAAGAATTGGCTATACATTCTTGATACTAAATCCTTATCAGATTTTATCTGATTTCCAATGTCTGATTTCCAAATAGTTTCTTTCATTCTGTACATTTGTCTCTTCACTTTCTTCATGGTATACTTTGAAGAAGAATAATTTTTAATTTTGGTGAAGTACAATTTATGGATCCTTTCCTTTTGTTGCTGTGCTTTTGGTATTACATCTAACTAAGATGCTGGCATTTTAATGGGCTTCTTGTAGCTATTCAATCCTTAACCTGAAAAATTGAGACTTCAAGGCTCTGTAGTAAGATGGGTCATTACTAGTTTTGGTGAGAGTGGCCTTGTAACAATGTATTTCAAGTTGTCACATGATTAGCCACCTACTCTGAACGTAATAAAGCTGCTCTGAGCATGTAGAAATGAATCCCTGAGAAGTATAGCATACTGGTCATGGGTACAGCTTTGGAAGCAAACAGATCTTAGTTTGAATCCAGCACTTACTCACCAGCTCTGTGTCCTTGGGCAAGTTAATGAACCTTCTGGTTGTCTTGTTCTATAAAGGAAGGATGATAATACTCTCCTTCATAAGGACATTTTATAAATAGCTTAATAGCATGTGGTACACAGTGCCTGCTTGATAAATGTTATTGTTAGCTATTATATTAATAGGTATTACTTTATTCTTTACTAATCATTACATATTATACAAAACCAGAATGACTGCAATGATCATTCCCACATTCAGTGGTTCTGCATTATCCGTGCAACTGTTCTTCTTTCTCTTTTACTGTGACTAATTGAAAGATGATTGCACAGATAAACCTCCTACATTTGCAATCAAAATTTGCCGTTGACATGTAGCTCAGTGTCTTTCCCTGTGGATTTTAAAATAGGAAACCTATTGGTCACCTGTATAGGTACAGGGAAAGTTCACCTAGAAACGTGTGTAGAATCCAGCCAAGGCTATTCTCTGACCTCAGCTCCCTGCAGTGTATTAGTAGGCTGTCATCAGCCCTGAGGTTAATTTTATGCACTCCCTGAGTGCTGCAAATGGGCGAGTTGCTCACAGTCACCCACATTAGAAATGGCTGATTTGGATGGACGGTATGACTTGTGACTGTGCACTGTCATAAGGGCACCTTCCTAACTGTGAAATGAACTCTTCTCCAAGGAGGAAAGGAACAGGTTGCTATTTAAGAGTAGAAAGCTTCTATGCAGCAGTCCACTTTGGCCCCAACTCATGGTGCACTCTCTTGGATATCAGAAATAATTGAACTGTGTTCGGTAGGAAGAAAAGAACAGATTTAGCTCATGATATGGCACCAGGGTTTTTTTGCAGGGGGAGGGGAGCAGATACTGATTGAGTCTAATGGTGCTAAGAAATTGTGTATTGTGTTTCTTTATTTTCTGAGCTAATGAAATACATACCAAACAGTTACCTATGATCTGCAAGTGTGACTGAGTTAAGAAAGACTGTTCCAGTATTCCTCACCCAAGGAGTCTGGCCAATAGAGTAGAAAGTGTTCCAGTAGAATTGGGCTACCCTGTTTTAAACCTCATCTCTACCATTCCTTACTTCTAGACATTTTCACATGTCTCCACATCTCTGGAAGTTATTTTCTTAACTGTGTAATGAGAAAATTGGAGTGAAAAAATTGCCTTTGTAGTTCAATTATTTCATTTTCCAATGGCAACTCAGAGGCACCATAGGATAAAATTCAAAGGTACAAGATTGTATTTCAGCCTACAGTATGTGAGCAGCTTTATGGCCTATACCTGTCTCTTTCCATTCTACATAATGAGCATTTTCCTAAGTTTTCAAGTCATCTTTATAATGATCATTTATATTCATGCCTTATAAGCCCTCCTTCCCTAACCATCTATGTAAAAGTCCTTTGTCTTTTATTAAAAATGTTCTAAATTTTATTCATTATTTAAGTTAACAGATATGATCTGAGCATTTACCTTGACTCAGGTACCCTACAAGGTGCTGGGAAGATGATAGAGAAGAAAACAGAAAATGCCCCTACCCTCATGGGGTTTACGTTCTAGAAGAGAAGTCAGATAGCAAACAGGACAACAATGAAAGCGATTTCAGAATGGGTGGCATTTCTGAAGGAAACGGACATCTGTGATGAAGTAAAAGAGAGAGTGGACACACTCTATAGAGATGTACATAGTGATGTATGTAGCCTTCTTTCCACCTTCTTGTAGACTATTTGCTTATAATATATGCTCAAATTTAAGACTAATATTGCAAATGATAGTAACAATTTCCCAGACCCTTGGTAGAACGCATGACTAAATTCCTATTGTAAATAGTCTTGCCAGCATGAGTCAGCCATGGCAATACCTGGTTGTGCAGTGGCCCCACCTGGGGAATCATTGGACCAAGCCTATGTTGCCATTGCCCGGGATGGTGAGGGTCAAAGAGTGGGTCAGGCTGACTAGAGACTGAACTTGTGGTCATCTCTTTCAGTTCTATTTGCAGGCTCAAGTTTTCCTACACTATGTGTCATTGCTGATTGTACGTCAATAATACTCTTGTGACATGTAAAGACTCAAGAACCAGGAAGGAGGGATTCAGCTCCTCAGATATATAAGAGGGTATTGTTTGACATGCAGTGGCTTCTAGTTTTTGTCCCTTGAGCCATCGGTAGTATGGAACCCTGAATTGGGGCCCAATGAGGGAAACTGCCACAGTTGATTATATCACCACAGGTAGGGGAGAGGTGAAGTTTATACTCCCGACTTGCATTTGCTGACCCTAGATTAGATAATCTTTCTAGTCCTCATCTAGCTACAGAAATCTTTTACCTCTAGGATAATAAGTGTCCCAGTTCATTGAGATTTTCTGCATTTTTAACAATTGACCTCAACTAAACAGATACTTGCTGATTTCTGAATGCCCCACCAGGTTTTCAAAAGTTTTTCTTTCTGTTGTATGCGTCAGTTGGCTTTTCTTTCCAGCTGTCAACTAATCATTATTAAAGGGGTTACTATAACTTTCAGGCTTTGGAAAGCCTCTCAAGAGCCTGGGAACCCTGCTCAGAAAATATCGTTTCTCTCCTTTGGGATAGACTGGCTACCTCTGCTGAAATGCTTAGCTTAGAAGCTGGCTAGTCTTCCAGATGTGTTCTGTCACAGGAGACAGTTTGCACTTGCAGAGCTGGGCCTCCACCAGTGCCAGCCAAAAGAACACAGCCAGCTCCACAGGCTTGTTCTCCTCTGAGAGATGATTTTAGTTGGAATGGAAATCTCTCTATGCCTCCTCCACCTCCACCCGCTCCTTCAGACATCCCTGCCACCCAAACAAATGCTTCTATTAGAGGAGGGAAATGGTCTTCCTCTCTAGCTACCATAAATCGCTTTTCCTTTCTGTGGAGATTGTGGTTAATTTCATTATCGTATATAATGGATGAAGAACATTCAGCACGAAAATGTATCTATCTGCTGTAATTACATCAACATTTTTAAGCTTAAAAAAAGTGTTGCAGAAAGAACTCATTTCGCATGTATAACCGAGAATGCTCCATGTGTTTTTACAAGAGGATAATAAAGACATAAATGGGATAGATGGGGCTAAGTAGTTTTACAGATGGTAGTTGCATATTAAAGATTAAATTGCTGTCTATAAATAAAACCACTTTTACAGTAACTAGGTTACTGCTTTATCTTAATTTAGGTGTAATTGAGAGCATTAGCGTTCTTCATAATAGCCCAATGAATGTTCCTGCAGACTGTAAACAGGACTCCATGGAATGCTAACTGATGAATTTTCTTTGCCACAGAGAGGCCCTAACTTAAAAGGTTACTTTAGAAACTCTCCTGGTTTCTAGGCCTTATCTTTGACTTCTGTGAGCCAGAGGATTTTAGATCTTGTGGGGCTTCCTAAGGAGGTGGCAAACATTTCACTTTGTGTTATGCGTTTAAGTGTCAGTGTATATTATGTACTGACGGTGTGTTTTGATCTCTCCTGTAGGTCATTTCTTTTATACTTTTATTAAAATTACTACATCTGGCCCAAATGAGAGATCTTTAGATCTTGACCTCCCATCTTCCTGGTAAAATGTGGACCTTCGAGTCAAAATGGCTACAAAATAGAAATTTACTTTGAAGTGTATTTATTTGAGGATGAGAAGAAAATGTAAAATACCAAACATCACCTTTCAGATGGGAAAGGAGGGGAAGACCTTTATTGTATTGTCACTACCCTCAGTCTGGTGTCCATGATGAGGAATGAGGCAACACAGCAGCATGATTGTGAATCTGGTCTAAGGAGCTAGACTACTGATTCAAATCCCCCTTCTACTGTCTGCTGTCTTTGTCCTTGGACAGGACAAATCTTATTCAAAATCCCCTTTTATTTTCTGGTTTTGCAACATATTTTGTGATTTTCCCCAGCAGGCTTGCTTTCCTAATTAAATTTGGTATAGGCACCCACTCAGAAACAGTCTACAGTGGAGAGGGACAGATGGCCAGAGTTCTATCTCCTTTCCTTGGTAGAGAGAGCTGGATCCAGAAAAAGGCTAGCTGGGTGGGAATAATTGTTGTGCAAATTAGCCCTTGGTAAAATTCATGAGATGGAATGATTTTATGAGGATGAGATAGTGTGAGAAAGAATATGAATCCCAGAGGCACCTGACTGGCTCAGTCAGTAAAACATGTTAACTCTTGACCTCAGGGTCATGAGTTCAAGCCCTGCATTGGGTGTAGAGCTTACTTTGAAAATAACAATAAAAAATAAAGGGATGGCATAATTAAAAAATATATATGAATCCCAGGCTCCTCACATGAAAGCCAAGCTATAGAATTAAGGAATGGTAGAGTTGACCAAAATCTGGAAGGCCTCCACTCCAACTCCTTCATTTTGTAGGTTAAGAAACTGAAGCCTGGGTAAATATGTATCAAGGTTATATATCAAATAATGGCAGACCTAGGGCTTTAGCCCCCAGGTCTCCACAAGCAGTGGCAGAGACCTAATAAACTGTTCCCAGGACAGTATCCAGAACACATGACAGGTATTGAACAAATATAGGTAAGATTCCAGAGATGAGATAAAGTAACTTTTTTAAATGCCTACAAAGAATTCTACAGTGTTTTATTGGGAGTCCTATGGAATTACACAGATAAATATTTCAATGAAGTTAATTTACTTCTACCCACTGTCAAATCTCTCTTTAGAACATAAGATTGGAGAGGTATGATTTTGGGCATATTGTCCCCATAGAGATAGAAAATTGTCAGTATCTGACCACTTTGGACCTACAGAAATGGAAAATCTTGTAACATTGAATCTAATGCCACATAACACACAAATGAGTGCTTATTTGGTATTCTAAGAACACAGCAGTGTGACCAGGAATAATTCATACTTCCTGAATCCCCTAACCAAATTTTCTAGTGCTGCTATGGTCATATTGCCTTAATGGAAATTTGTCTTTCTCTTGTAATATTGACATGCCTTGTCGAATATAAATACCCTAATGGACAGCCTAGATGTTATTTTTTAAGGTAATAACATTAAAAAATTTTTTGAAAATCATAATCACTACCCTTTATTGAGTATCTACCATAAGTCATGTATCATGGTAAATGCTTTATCTACACAATTGTATTTAATTTTCACTACTGGACCCATGAGGTACAGATATATTTTTATGACTTTATTTTTTAGGACCATCTAAGATTCACAATAAAACTGAGCAGAAGGTGTAGAAATTTCCTGTATACCTATGCCCCCATACTTGTATAGCTTCCCCCCACCCACTATCAACATCCTCCACCAGAGGTTATATTTGTTGCAATTAATGAACCTACATTCACACATCATTATCCCCTAAAGTCCATAGTTTTTGATACAGATTCATTCTTGGTGTTGTACATTCCATGAGTTTGAACAAATGTGTAATGATGTATATATGGTATCACTGCCCTAAAAAAACCCCTATAGTCTTCCTTTTCATCCCTCACCTCTTCCCACTCTAGACCCCTGGCAACCACTGATCTTTTTACTTTTTCCACATTAATGCCCTTTAATACAATGGCATAGAGTTGGAATCACAGTATGTAGCCTTTTCAGATCGACTTCTTTCATTTAGTAATATGGATGGAAGTTTCCTCCATGTCTTTCATGGTTTGATAGCTTATCCCTTTTTAGGGCTGAATAATATTCTATTGTCTGAATGTACCACAGTTTCTTTATCCATTCATCTACTGAAGGACATCTTAGTTGCGTCCAAGATTTGACAGTTGTGAATAAAGATGCTATAGACATCCTTGTGCTAATTTGTGTGTGTGTGTGTGTGTGTGTGTGTGTGTGTAGTTTTGTAACTCCTTTGGGTAAACACTATGAAGCATCATTGCTGGACCACATACAATAAGAGTATGTTTAGTTGTTTTTTAAGAACCTACCCATCTTCCAAAGTGGCTCTGACATTTTATATTCCTTCCAGCAATGAATGAAATTTTTTGTTGCTCTGAATTCTTGCTATTAATTGAGCCTGTCAGTCTTCGGAATTTGGCTGTTCTAATAGGTATGTAGTGGTATCTTGTTAATTTTTTTTTTCATTTTCATTTCTCTGATGACGTATGATGTGGAGTATTTTTTCATATGCTTATTTGCCATCTATCTATCTTATTTCATGCCTGTTAAGGTCTTCGGCCCATTTTTTAATCAGGTTGTTTTCTCAGGTATTGTTTTTAATCTTCATTTTACAGGAGAGGAAAATATGAGGGTCCATGCGATTAAGCACCTTTGCTCAAGGTCACACTACTTTTCAAACCTAGGAGATAAAATTCAAACCCATGTCTGTCTGAATATAAGTCTACACATTTGATGTCCACTCTGTTCTGACTTTGAAAAATCTCATTCTATAGCCCCTCAACACAATGCATCCTTTCTCTGTTTGCAGTCCCCCAGTGACTGGAACTTGAAACTTCCTGAAGCACAACTATCATTGAATGGTTCCAACTGTTCCAAAGTATGTCCTAATTTCACACCCCCAAATGCCACCCATTCACTTTCCAGCTCTGTGCACTGACTAAGCCCTGTGTTGTACCTGTTGCATAGACCTCAGTTTCAGTTTGACCAGCTACACAAAATCTGCACAAAGTATGATGAGATTACATTAGTTAGAACACTCTCTTAGGGATGAATTATATTGATTTCTCAATCAGAGCATGATGATGGGAAGCAGTTATTTAATTTCTTTATTAGTATGGTCTGTGGTACAACACTAAACAGCAAGCTGTCCATGGGACACCCCAGCAATGCTATCTTTTTACAGAGTATAGCAACATGAACTGGAAAGATATGCTTAAAATAGCCTCCCATTGCCTGGGCATTTTCAGGACATTTAAGTGTATACAAAAACTTAAAGTTGCCCATTCTAAGGATAGACAACTGCCATGGGGATGTAAATGGGCAGAAGCAACCTCATTCACAGGACTGCTTCAAATATGCGAGAAGGCTTCAAGTCCTTTACTTTCCTTTTCTGTAAGGGCCTTATCAAAGCATTCAAAATGTCTGTACATGGGGGCACCTGGGTGGCTCAGTGGTTGAGTGTCTGCCTTTGTCTCAGGTCATGATCCAGGGTCCTGGGATCGAGTCCCACATCAGGCTCCCTATAGGGAGCCTGCTTTTCTCTCTACTTATGTCTCTGCCTCTCCCTGTCTTTCATGAATAAATAAATAAAATCTTTTTTTAAAAGTCTGTATATGATTGAGTTCTCAGTTGCTAATAGTACATCCAAAAGATCAGGTCAGTAGGATTGAATAGGTTTTGCTCTAAAAAGAGTTGTATAATGGGATAAGTTGATTAAATAGAACTGATTTCTTCTTCCCAATTTCTAATTTATCTTCCTTTGTCAGATTATTTGGGTCATGTTCATTTCAAACTAGACCATGAGTTTTATAAGGGCAGAACTAAGTCTGAATTTCCTCACCAGTGAGTCTCTAGTACCTTGTATGACACCAGTTACATTCAATATGTATTTGCAAATTAAATGACTGAATGACTTATTAAAGGAACGAAGAAAAGGGAGTTAGACAAGGAAGGATAAGGAGGAGGCCTACTAATCTACCAGGAAGAAAGAAACATGAAGAAAATAAAAAGGAAACTTGACCAACTTTGTAACTTTTCCAAAGCTAGGCCTACTCCAAATTGTGTGTGTTCAAGGATGGAATTATTTAGATTCGTTAAGATGGATGGTTATATTTATTTTTAGGTTATGAAAGCCTGAAATGGTGTGTTCTCCAGATGGGAGGGAGGATGAGAGCATCTGGGAGCCAACTTACTGCAAGCTTGCTCTTTTCACTACCCTTCACACCCTGGCAGCTGGTCAGATGAGCCCTGTAAACACTTGCTACTATATTTCAATATTGTTCTGTTTTATTCCTTTCAGAAAATTTAGGTGACTTGCAACTTGGATTGCCCTTTCTTTTTTTTTCTTTTTTCTTTTTTTTTTTTTTCCTGGAGATTGGATTTGCTTCCTTTGCTGGCAGCCTGGCTATTTTGATTGCCCAAAACAGTCCATTTTTCATGTCCACACCATCAATGAGAACCCAGGTGCAGAGCAAGAAAATGCAGACAGGTGTTTAAGACTGACGGGGGTTTCATATGGTGCAATTTGCATGCTGGATAGGAAGGTTTAATGAGAATAAAGCTGCTAAAGACAGGATATTTGATTCATAGAGTTCTTAATCCTGTGTTAAAAAGTCATCCAAAACTTACTCTCCATTTTCCCTGCAAATGCAGATAAGTCAGATAACAAAGAGTATACAGCAAGCTGAGACATTCACCAAAAGATCCCTTGAATTAACTGTGACTCCACTTTGGAAAGAATTATTGTGTTCCAGATTAAGAGATTAAAAAAAACAGTATTCTCATTTTTTTCTGTTATTATTGAGAGCCTAGGGGAATCTCCTCACTCACAAAGCACTGACATTGGTTTTCAAAAAATATAATTTAAGGAATTTTGTGGAATTTCAGTTTTTAAACAAAAACTAAGAGGAGTGTAGCTGGAACTTAATGATAGAAGCAAATTCTATCTATGTATTTAGAATTTAGAGGAAACTTTGTTTTTATATTAAGATAATTCAGACATACTGTAGAAAATTTTGAAGAACAAAGGAGCAAAACATAAATATAAATTTACTTAAGATTTCATCATTCCTGAAATTAGCCTCTTTTCTTCCCCAGTCTTCCAGAAGGAGGCAGATGTATTGGTATAATCTACTTTTTCCTCTTTTTCCTTCCTTTCTTTTTTCTTAAGTGGGGTCATACTATTTTCCAACAGCATTTTTCAGCTAAGAATTGATGAGCTTGATTAGTAGATCAGTTTAATGCCATAGATATTTTGGGTCTAAGCCTAGTGAAGCATTTGACAAAGCCTGTTATTACCTACTTGTGGATAAGATGGAGAAATATGGTCTAGATGGCAGAACAATTAGGTGAGTTCACAGTTGGCTGAACAGTTGTACCCCAAGGGCCTTGATTAATGCATGGATGTCAACCAACAAGGAGGTCCCAATAGTGTTTGTACAAGGATGTTTAGCAGATATTATGCTTAGTCACTGCCCAAGAATATACCTTCTGAAGGGATTTTTTGAGAAGTGTTGCATCTGTCCACTCTGAATTCCAAAACCTTCACAGCAGTTTTTAGTAAAAGTCCAGTAGCCAGTGATAGAGTAGTCTTCTAAGAATGGAGTCCTAAAAGTGTAGGACTGGTGGGCTGGAATTGCCATGCACACAGTTACAGGCACAGGTGCTGTGGAATTTGCTGACTTGGTACAAAATCTGGAGGAGCTTTTAGAATAAAGGATTCTACCAATAAGACAAAGGACTGAAAAGTTATAGTTGCATTGGGGCTGAATGTAGTACTGAGTTTAATAAATAATTAACCTGACTGTGAACTAGAACATCAAACTACAACATAGTACATGGTGATTATTTACACTCAGTTTTATCTGCACAGAAAAATCATTGACACACTCAGCTAGGTATGGCTAACAAGAATGTCTGTACCTTGTTCCTTAGTGGATAATAAAACACTTGACCTTTATTGAGCTTTTAATCTGTACCAGTCACTGCTGAAGACTTTAATGACTCATCTCATTTGTTCTCCCAAAACCCCTGCAGGGCAGGTATTCTGGATTTATAGATGAGAGAACTAGGGCAGAGAGAGGCTGCTTATGTTGCTAGAGGTCACCTCGCTGGTACAAATTTGAACCCAGGCATAGGTCACTAGGTATAGGAACACTACCCTCCCTTTACTGCCTCATGATGCCTTACTGTTCTTCTTCTGTGTTCCCACTGCTGGAGGGGCTAGTCAGGTGCTCATCTGGGTCCCAAAGTCTGCTTCTTGTCATCATAGTATTTCATTCTCAATGCAGAAAGTTCATGGTCCCTGCAGTCCTTCAGAAGCCAGGCCCTAAGTACAAGCTCTCATGAAGTTTTTCTGGCATTTCCTTCTCACACAATGTTTACTGTTTGCGTAACACAAGCTACAAGTCTGCGTTCCTCTCTGACCATGCTAGCAACTTGCCTTCTACCTATTTTTTTCAGATTGTGCTATACAGTTAGCAGGCTTTTTAAGCTACTAGTTTTTTGATAGGAAGAAAAAAAGTTCCCTCTCTGGCTTATACATGGAAAACAGCTCCTAATTCTGCAGTGTTCTGTGATAGTTTCTAAGTGATCCTGACAATAGCCTTTCCTTTCTATAGCCACCATGGTTTTCAGAAAACACACCAGATCAACAGAAGCCAACAGGGGCCTTGGCCCTTCATCTTCAACATTTATCTTGAATTATAGAAGATTTAGAAATTATTTTAAATGATGTCTGAGTGCCACAAAGCCAGGATACTTGCACTGAATGACACAAGATTCACGTGAACAATGACTTGTTGAAATGAGGGTGCATATGAACAAGGTGAAAGGTTATTTAGAGAAATTTGAAATCTTGCATTTATGCTGTCTCCAAAATAGTACAAGAATAAGATAAAAGAGACCCTGATTAATAGTACTTTATGTGGAAAAAATTAGGTAGACTGATTTAACCATAAATTATTATGAACCATCTCAATCCTGAACTACATTAAGTAGGATACTTTTATTTAATGACTCTGAACATTCATCCTTTTATTTATACTGTTAAATAGTAGTTGGAGTTTTTTACTTCGTTTTTAATATTGCATACTAATAGTATCCTTGCCAAGTTGAAGCTGTGTCCTGGAGAAGGCAAACAGAATAGCACTATGGTATATGAGGGAAGGCTGAAGAAACAAAAACTTTTTATCCTGAAGAGAAAAAAAAAAGTCAGAGGAGAAATAACATAGTCTACCATAGGACGCACTGTCACATAGAAAAGGAAAGAGGATCATCCATAGAAGCCTCTAGTGTAGAGCAAATGAATAGATTTCCCCGTCATAGGAACTACATTCAGTGTCCAGTTATAGAACTTGCTGTTTTGCAAAGTAGTGAGTATCCCACCATCAAAAGTGTTCAATTAGAGACTGGAAAATTGTGTATCATGAGTGCTATGAAAGGAAGTGTTATACTTGAACATGAACGTTCACTGTAGCTGAAAACTGGAGACCATCTTAATGTCCATCATTTAGTTGGATGGATAAGTCAATATTCCCAACCAGGGGTGGTTTTGCTCTCCAGGGAGTTGTTGGCAATTGGAGACATTTTTTGTTTATCCTAGAAGGGAAAGGGAATGCTATTAGCATCCATTGGTTTGAGACTGGGGTGACTGCTAACCATCCTGTGATACGGAGGCTAAGAATTATCCAGCCCACAGGGCAGTAGGACCAAGGGTGAAAGACTCCAGGATGAACAAAAGATGGTGCATCTGTACAGCAGAGTTGCTCAGCAATAAAAAGTAACAAACTGCTGATATGTGCAACAACATGGAGGAATCCCCAAATTACACACTGTACAAAAGCCGCCAGACACAAAAGAGTAAGACATATTACACGATTTTATTTGCACAAAATGCTAGAAAATGAAAACTAATGTATAGTGACAGCACATCAGTGGTTGCCTGGGGTTGAGGATGGTGGGAGGGAATGGATGGCAAAGGGTCATGAAGAATCTATTGGGATCGAAATGTTCTGCATCTTGATAGTGGTGATGTTTTCACAGGTACATAGAATTGTCTAAATTCACTGCATTGTGTACTTTAAAAAATATGAACTTAGGACACCTGGATGGCTCAGCAGTTGAGCGTCTGCCTTTGGCTCAGGGTGTGATCCTGGAGTCCCAGGATCGAGTCCTACATCAGGCTCCCTGCATGGAGCCTGCTTCTCTCTCTGCCTCTCTCTCTGTATGTGTCTCTTATGAATAAATAAATAAATAAAATCTTTTAAAAAAATAAAAAAAAGATGACCTTGAGTAAATTCAAATCATACATACTTGAATAAAATTATTTTTTAAAAAGGGAAATGTTACATGAGAGGGACTAAACTCAAGATCTTTTGCTTCCCAACTTTAAGATGCTATTATTTTATTGTTCATATCCATTGTGTTGCACATCTAGTGGACTTGTAAGAAATGTGTATAAAAGCTTGTTATATCAGTATGGGTCCAATCAGGAGATGAAGACCATGCAAGAAGTTAAAGAGAAGTATAATGTAAAGAATTATTAAATGCTGATGAAAGACAAACTCAAAGACATAAGGAAACTCCACATGGTACCCCCTAGGACTGAAGGAGAGCACCTAAGGAAGGCCAAACTTGGAAGGGAACCATCTCCCCAAGGCTAGGGTCAGACTTTGTAGGGCAAAGTATAGTTCAGATCACTGAATAGCAGAGGTTTGCCTGTTGGTCCAAATCACAACTGGTCTATAATCACTGGTCAAGCAACAGGCAACCTTCTGGAGTATAGATAGGGTGCAGTCATTCAATAGCTGGTGATGTGAATATACACGGAGAGGAGGTTCTAGGGTACTAGGGAGCTAATCATGGATGTATAGAAGGAATGATGGTACAGTAGTAAGAGTGGAGACCTCAAGAAAGCTGAATGTGGGCCACAGAGACAACCAGGGCTTTTTGAGGCTCGGAGACCTGGAGCCTAGAGTGTTCCTGTCAAGGGAGCCACTGATGGGTTATTGTCAGGCCAGGGGGAGGATACAGTATTGCCAAGGGACTAGGTACTCTAGGTATATGGATGAGTCAGAACTCCACTGGAAGTCCTCACACCCACAATGCTGATGCACTGTGAAACAGGCCAAAAGAGCAAAATATCTTCCTCCCTCATGGTCCCTTCAAGAAGAAAAACTCAACAATATCTTCATCATAAAGAAGGGATGCCTAAAGAAATTGTGGACATTATTAAAAAGCACATACCAAAGAGCGAATATATGTGGAGCTGAGAGACTTAATTGATACTTGGCAGACTCATTGTTATGGGTTGAATTGTACCCTTCCAAAAAGTTATGTTGAAGTCCTAACTCCCAGTACCAGTAATTGGGACCTTATTTGGAAATGTGATCTTTGAGTATGTAATCAAGTTTAGCTGAGGTCTTCAGGGTAGGCCCTAATCCAATATGCCTGGTATCCTTATAAAGAGATAAAAATGCTCTGTGAAGACAGTCATACAGGAAGAACACCATATGTCAATGGAGGCAGGAATTGGACTCATGCTGTGGATAGAGGCTCACCATCAGAACTATGGGAGGAATCTACACAGAGTCTCAGAGGAGACATGTTTTTTTCTGACACTTTGAATTTGGACCTCTAGTTTCTAAAACCATGGAAATAAATTTCTGTTGTTTTAAGCCACCTAGTTCGTGTTACTTTGTTACAACAGCCCTGGAAAAGCAATACAGATTTGGTAGCAGTAAGTGAGATGCTGCTGTAACAAGTATCTCAAACTTCAAGGGTAGCTTTGGAATTGGGTAATAGGTAGGGGCTAGAAGAAGTTTGAAGCACTTGATACAAAAAGTCTAGACTGTGTCAAAGAGAATGGTGGTAGAAATTAGGGATGTTAAAGATGACCCCTGTGAGAGCTCAGATGGAAGAAAGGAGAGCTAGAAAAAGCTTTTACTGTCTTAGAAAATGCCTATATTGTCGTGAACAGAGTGTTGCTGGAAATATGAATGTTAAAGGTGCTTCTGGTGAGATCTCAGAAATGAGGGACATACCATTGAACACTACAGGGAAGATGATTCTTGCCATAAAATGATAAGGAACTCAGCTGAATTATGTTCTGCCACTGGAAGGAAAGTAGAACTTAAAAGCATTAAGCTTGGATATGTAGGTGAAGAGATTTCCAAGCAAAATATGGGAAAGTGCAGCATGGTTTGCTTGTACTAAAATGCAAAAGGAAATAAACCAAGGAATGAACCATGAGGCAAAGAGAGCTTCTAGGGTAAGTGGAAGTCAGAAGAGGCAAGGAAACTTCTCCCCTAGAGGTTTCAGAAGGAGCATGGTCCTGCTAACACCTTCATTTTCGACTTAGACTCTCCAAACTGTGAGATGACTCATTTGTGTTGTTTTAAGGCACCCAGCTTAGTAGTTTACTTTGTTCTGGCAGCTCCAGGAAACAAATACACATGGCAAGTTTCATTCATCAATCCAAATTTGGAATTAAAGCACATTTAGTAATTACATTTGCTTTGTTAGAATATAGGCAAAATTGCATTTTATATATTGTAATAAAAACTACATCAATCCAAAAATAATTTGGTCCTAGTGAACATGTCTTGATTGGAGCCTCTGCCTGAGGAAATATTTTCAGTTATTTTTAGTTCCTAGGCTTTTGCATTGCTCATTTATCTACAATTTACTGGAACATAGACCAAAGGCACATTTGTTAACTTTCTTATTTGCTTTCTCATGTGTGACAGTCTGTGTTTAACGATTATACCCCATTTAGAAGCTGTATTTTTTTCTAAATAGTAAAGACTTCAGAATGGACACCTTGTTTTTGTTTAATAATACAAATAGTTCTGTAAAGATCTTTTTTTTTTTTTCTTTAAACCCGCTTACTTTCTTCAAGTTTAGTCACTATTGCTATACTTTTAGTCCTCTAATTTCTGGCATATGTAAAAAGCTGACTTGACATTTACTGATTAAATATAGAGTAGTTATTCTGGGGAATTTTAATTAGTTTTACAATCTTAAAAAGTTAATTCCAATAGAAATCATTCCAATGAAAAGCATAAAACAGTACATTTTGACACATTCATCCAAAAATGTATCAAATATCACAACCCTGGAGGGGGATGTGATATACTGTCCTTGAAACCATTTTTTTGGCATCTACTGAAGAAAACACAGATGCAAGATAAAATTCTTTCCATTTTACTGTCATATCTACCTTTGCTTCAAAGTCCCTTGCCCTGTGGTATCTGAGCCTGGGACACACAAAGAGAACCTCAGAAAATTCAAATAAGAGAATCCTTGCCCTATGATTCTCTTAGAGAGTGATAAAAAAAAAAAGGGTACTTCATGGCTGGTTGTGAGATGTACATATCTCATTTGGGAGCTTAAGATCTGGGAGACCACTGACCCCTTATCATCTTGTTTTCTCATTTGGGGTGTGTGTGTGTACAAGAAATGCAGTTAGACCCGCAGTCTGCACCAGGCTTTTGTATGACCTAGTTAGGTGGCTTTCGGTACCTTGATAAACATGTCTAATGTTCAGATTTTTATTTGTAAAATATTCTGTATGTATATATGTATATATAAAAATATACATGTAGATGTACAAATTAGATGAGATGATTTATATAAAGGATAAACACGGCTACCTTATAAGAACACATTCTTCATCATCATCACCATCCTATGTAAAACACAGACAATCATGATTTACCCTCAAAGGCATTGATAACTATCACATGGGAGAATCTTCACAAAGTATTGAACCCAGTGACTGGCACATGGTGTCCAGTGTCCTATTGTCCAGAAAGGTTATAGTCTAAGTGGAGAGTGTATATTCCATTTTACCCTCTCAGTCATTCAGAGTCTTTAAAATAATGCATCTCAAATATTGGTGTGGATGAGAATCACTTGGAAAACTTGTTTAAAAATAATGTGCCTTACTGAGGTGGGCACTTGATGGGATGAGCACTGGGTGTTATTCTGTATGTTGGCAAATTGAACACCAATAAAAAATAAATTTATTATTTAAAAAAAATAATGTGCCTTAATTTAAGAGACATTGGTCAAAGTGAGAGTCAAGAGATGTAGCAGGCATTTCCCATTGTATCTATGAGTCCTTGGAGAACTTGTCTGCTCTGGGCCTCAGAACCTAACTCAGTGGCCACATATTACATAGGAAGAAACTAGGAGCCTTTTGTATGTCTTTAAAGATTCTCTATTTCTCTTGTCTTTTCCCAGCTGTATCTGTGTTCTCAAGAACTGTTGGCAAATAAGTATTAGCTCTTTGATAACCACTTGGTGATTTAAAGGAGAAGATAAAATGCATTTAATGCACCATGACTGTATTGTAAGTTAGCACAGGCCAGTTAACATCTTGACAATTTTTCTTAAAGTGAGGTCGTTTTTAAGATTAACTACACTGATTTGGAAAGGCCTAGGTTCAATTGGATAGCATGTGTTTACGTACTTCTCTTTCCTACTACAGGTTAACTAGGATTTCCTTTCTATGTTCCCTGGAGATTTGAATTCAAGTAAGAAATAAGCTTTGGCCTGAAGGTTCCCTGCTCCTATAGAGGGAAACCTATTTTAGAGATACCACCCTTCCCCCAACCCACACTACTGAAATGTGTTTCTTTATTGCATATAGCATCATTATAATGAAACCAAAGGTACCACTAATGGATTGATACCATCAATAAAACTTCTTATTTGGCTGAGGTCTTTTCTTTCAAACCTGAGCTGAAGGTCAATTAGAACAATGATGGAAGGCAGTTAATTTCCTGTTTATAAATACAGACTAGGAAATGCACTATTGATTGCTGCATTTCAAGGAGGGGGACAGCTGTCCTCAACTGTGGGCAGTCCAGGATGATGTCATTCATAAAGTTAGAGAGTTCAGTGTTCTGTATATGTCAAGTGAACGATAATTTATTAAAACAGTACCATTTTAGGTCTATAAGTCTGAAGTATATGAAATATAGTCCCTGCCTTTGAAGAACTTAACAAATGTAGGTATCAAATCAAGACCTAAAAATATTAAGATTTAGAATTCATTATCATAATTACAGATATGCTAAATGCTTTTGGAGTTCAAAGAGGAGAAGGATCCATTCTATAATTAGGTAGTGCCCTAGAATTCACTGAAGAAATGGGATCTGACCAGGACATTAAAGAATGAGAAGGGGCAAGGGTCAGTTTTGTTGAGTGAGTGAGTGAATGAATGAATGATAGCTATCCTAGGAATCATTCATTCCGTAGTCTAAAGTGGTTGAGCTAAGAGATTGTTCAATCTAGGACTATAACCTGAGATTTCTAAATTATGAGGTATCTCATAATAGTATTTTCTGTGGTATGCTCTGTAGGATAAAGAGATGGTTCATGAAAAGAAGTTCTGTAGCCAAATACATTTTCAAAGCACTGGGGAAAAGTTAAACAGATGACTTTTAGCCCTCTGAGAACTTTGAACAGACTATTATGCCTTGTCATTTTCTAAGAAGTTGATAGAATATAGAACATTTCCCGAGATGATTTGCCAAGAAAGAAAGTAATTATATATTTGTGTATTTATAGATACCTATATGGATAGGTAGATAAATACACAATACGGATTTCATTTTTTCAAGTCATTTCATAGGGAAATGTTTTCAGGGAATACTTTGAGAAGTGCTCACAAAAAAGTTTCCTTTCACTTAGGCTGTTACTAAATCTCCAAGTACCTTTCAGTGTAAGGTTTCTCCTAGTCCAGATTTTTCATTTCTTATGACAATTCTTCCCCTTCATTATGTCAATTATAAGAATCTTCTGAAAATGTCAGAATCTGTGGCATACAATGTGCATTCCATTCTCAAAAACATATATTTTTTTTATTTTTTTATTTTTTTTTAATTTTTTATTTATTTATGATAGTCACAGAGAGAGAGAGAGAGAGGCAGAGACACAGGCGGAGGGAGAAGCAGGCTCCATGCACCGGGAGCCTGATGTGGGATTCGATCCCGGGTCCCCAGGATCGCGCCCTGGGCCAAAGGCAGGCGCCAAACCGCTGCGCCACCCAGGGATCCCTCAAAAACATATATTTTTTTTAATGGTAAAACCATAATATGTAATTCAGCAATCTGATGTGTCTGGGCTTTCTTGTCTAGTTAACCCAACACCTGTCAAAATAAACACCCTATTCTCTTTGGAGTTTCTATAACAGCGTAGCATTATCAGAAATTCTGGAAGACAGAAAATGAAACCTTTCTATTACTATCAAATGAGAGTAAACTTTAGTATAGCAAAAAAATCAGCTAAGATAAAATAATTTTAATTTTTGAATAAAGACAGCTATAATGAAATTAAATTACCTTAGGACAAAAAGCTTCCATCTTACAAATTACTTTTTGTGTAAAAGATACTGTTAGGAAATCCATTTTTGTCCTTGGTTTTTCACTCTATTTTTCTTAGTCACTTGCCTTCTAACTTCTAGGGCAGACAGAGCCTCTACTCTGGAGTTGTTTTCACAATCATATTTCAAATAATTAAATCTCAAGTCACCTTTATTGTAATATCCTTTGGGCCCTTCAGTTCCACTTAAGAGGGAGGGAGTCATAGAGTGGGAATCTCATACTTACTTGACTTTCTTCTCCTGAAAATATCCTTTGTGATTGACCAAGTGTGCTTTCTGTTTCCTTCCTTCTTAGATAAATCCATTTTGCATTGCCCTTAGAGCTCTATATTAAATCAAGAAAGTTTGGGCCCTAATTGTACTTGAGACCTTGAGCTATCCATCCATATAGTTGTTACAAATATTATAGATTTGGACCAAGGATAGAACTGCAGGTGAAGGAGGAAATATGTGAAAAACTGTATATAGTAGAATACTATCATACACAAATTTTATGTAGCCAAGTCAACTATGTAATGCTGAGAGAGGAAGAGAGGGACAAGGTTAGCGGAGGAGGTGAGAAGAAGAAAACAAATAGTCTGTGTTCCTCCCCCTGTTCAAATGAGACTTCAGCCTTTGTGGTTCTATAGAACAGGAATCCACTGCCAAAATACAAATGGAAATGAAAAAAGCTAATTCTGAACTTGTATGTTACTAAAAGTCCAGCTCCTGGCTTTACGGGGAAATTTAAGGAAATTGCAGAGTTACCTCAGACGTACATGTATATTTTTTATTTTCATCTTATCTGCTCACTTCTGATACATTTACCTCCTTGAGATAGTAACTCTACTGAAATTCATAGGATTGCATAATTATAGAATCAAAGGAAACCCAGGAGATTATTTAGTTTAACCATCCTTGTTCACTGTTGGGAAAATGAAGACTCACATGGAGGAAATGACTTAAGTTTTTCTCCCTCTGAGGCAGGTAGATAGAATTTTTGACTCCTTAATTCCAATGTAGTGTTCTTTCCACTGAGTTTAGAAATCAGATACCAAGCTTGTTAGAATTTGGTATAAAGGAATGTCAAGTGGACTTTGAGTGTCTGGGAAAGTGGTGGCAGCCGAGATATAGTAATAAGGAATGCATTCTCATATGAATAAAGCATAAGTGTTTAGAATAAAAAAAAGAATATATATACTTTATTTTCAAAGAAATGTTCCCAAAGAAAAGAAGGCTATAATGTAATTTTTAGGCCATGGGCTTATACAGAGTTGTGAATAATAGACAGTTATGTGATATACATTCTTCTATTCTGATTCATTGAGATTTATCATTTTTGAGAAAAGTTAGCTCCGAGAAGCCCTTAGTATTAAGTCCATATCTCTCTCCTTTCAAATGCTTCCCTTCACTTAGAAAGATTGCACAGACATGTTAGAAGAGAGTGACCGGCCCTGGGAAACATCAGAGTAAAATGTGTATTAACAGTGGCAAAGAAAATGTGTTGACTTTTCCCAGAGAAGTCCTTTTCAGGGAGCAGACATACAATTCTTGGTCCCCAAGCAAACAACAAGTTTGTAATAGGGTTCTATATAGGCTTGGAGGCACAATTTTTTTTACCCTAACTGCATATCTCTTTGGATGAATTTACATAAAGATGATAGAGTTTTCGCTGAGGTCAAATGGTGTTTACCAGAGGGAACAACAGGGAAGAAGTGAGATCTTTGTTTCCCCCCCTCCTTCCTAAAAGCATAGGACCTGACAGGAGTCACTGAGCTTCTCTCTGTTTCACCCTCCTTACCTAAAGTGAGGGTAAAAAAGTTGCTTAGCTGATGACAGTGATGATAATAAATCTAAGCTACATTTATTATGTGTCCGGTATCATGCTTATCACTTTATGTGCACTATCTCACTTAAAACTCACAACAAGGGATGCTAAAGTGGTTCAGCTGGTTAAGCGTTTGACTCTTTGTTTCAGCTCAGGTCATAATCTCAGAGTTGTGAGATGGAGGCCCGCCTCAGGCTCCACACTCAGCACAGAGTCTGCTTGGGGACTCTCTCTCCCTCTCTGTTCTTCCCCCTGCTTGTGCATGCATATGCACGTTCTCTAAATAAATAAGCAAATAAATAAAATCTTTAAAACTCACAACAAATCTCTGAAGTAGCTACTACTATGATATTCATTTTACAGGTGAAGGAGCTGAGACAAAGAAAAATGATATTGTTTGCATCCAAATCATGCTGCTAGGAAGTGGAAGACCCAGATTTGAATCATGCTTATAACCACCATGTTGTATATGAAAGCATTTGGGAATAGACATCTACAGAAATGTAGGGAAGTCTTTCTTTGCAACACTCTCAAATACTCTTGTTGAAACCAAAGCAGTGGCAAAAAACGTTATTTGATTGACCTGATCTCTTTTTTAGAGCAACTTGGAAATAATAGAAAAATGGTGCCTGGAAGCCTAATTGCCATAGAACCTGATTACAGATTTGTCATTCGCTTTTATTTCTTCCTCCAGCTATCTTTCCCCTGAGCAAATATGACTTGTATAACCCACTACAGTTCATGAATGTTCCATGTTATGTTTGTCAAATAATGTAATGACATTTAGGAGTGGGCAGAGTGTAGCAGAGGTGTTTGGGCCCCCAAATACTTGAAAGGCTTTTGTATTGCTATTGATTTTTTTAAAGTCAAAACTCTAACAGTTCCTGGCTTTAACATTAATTACAGTATTTTTCTGCAGTTGAACTGAAATGCTACATAGGATAAGGTCATTCTGCACATTTTAGATTTGTTGAGCTCTGTTTGAAGCAGTCTCCATTTTCTCAGTTGCAATATGAGTGTGACTTGGATGTTACTGGATGCTTACCCATTCTGTAGGAAATTTATGGAGGCACATGTTTAAGAGAGGGGGGTCAGGGTTACTCCCTCTAGGGGAATGACTCACCCACTGCTCTGCAGTGCTTCAAGTGTGTCCTTCCGAAACAGAAATGAATGCATCAGTTACCAGGAGCCAGTGAAATGCAGATTTGAATTCAGTGGGTCTGGGCTGGAGCCAAGTTATGCTGATACTGCTGGTCTACTTGCTGTATTTTGAGAACCAAGATAGTTGAAGGACATTTCTCTATCCTAGTAGAATGAATTGATGTAGCATGTCAACTTGGGAAAAAGAATTATTGGGCAACTTACTATAGCTAGTTGTAGTAAGGTCCACAGGAATATTAGGATATTGGCAAAATTTATGGTAAACATCTCCTGAAATACAAACATACATACCCCACATGGGCACCTCTCTCTCTCTCTCTCTCTCTCTCTCAATAACTCTTATTCCCCAAGTTATTAAGTGTTCGGGCGCTTCTCTTCCAGAGGCTCTGAGAACATCTCTCATCCTTTCCCGTTCTAAGATTTCTCCCTTTTTCTTTCTTAATCCACATCAAAAGTTATCTGTGGCCTGCCTCAAACTCTCACACCTTATGTTCATGCTGGTGCCATTCTAACCAGTTCAAAGCCTTGACTGAAAAACAAATGATTTGAAGAAATCGGATGGAGAGAGATTTGGGAGCAGAGGAAATTTCTGGAATCCCTGAGATGCCACTTGGATGTTGGTTGAGGTATATACTGACGGGGCTCACTGAAGAATGGCTCTCTCTACTCAGCAGACAGTCCCTCATACTTGCTATTCTAAACTATCAGGCTTTCATGCTAACCCAGATTTTCTTCTTGTTTCAGAAATTCTTAGTTGGTACATGTTTGTAAAGAAAAAGAAAGTAATAGACTTATTCCTTCCCCTTTGGGACAATATCTTTCAAATCTCTCATTTCTATGTAGTCTCTTGAGCTTTCTCTGCAGCCAGCAATGTCCTATACAAGTTGTAGATAACACCGGAAGGCAGCTTAAATTATTTTTCAATATATTCTGAGGGTGAAAACGCCAAGTCATATATTTTAGTGAACAAATATAACTATAAAAATTCAGTGTTTCCTTAACTGGAGAAGTATAGGGGAGGGACTAGATGACAAGGGAAGTCATCTTATCTCTGTTCCTGGTAAAGACTCCAGGGAGCAAAAACATCCCATGAAATAAACATATTTAACCTTTGTCCACAACTATTTATTTTCACAGCATTTTACAAACACTAATTAAACTGCCTACTAGCTTTAAGGATAATGAGGACCACAAAGCACTCAATTAGCCCAAGTACTTTAATGGAAAAGCTTTTCTCTCTTTCTGGTGGTTCTGGAGTCATTTACCTAACTCTCTCTATGGTCAGTAGGGCAAGGCAAGGCAACAAAAATGTGTGACAAAGGGTTTAAGAGTTTGCCCACATGGGTTGAATGAGACCTGGGCCTGAGTTCTTGCTAGCTGAGTGGGCTTGCATAGCACTGATGCTCTCTCATTTGGTTTCCTCATCTCTCTGACAGGGGCTGCTGAGACATAAATGATGTAGGTAGAGCTGACTTCTCTAGGCATGGGGGCACAGTGCCCATGATATTTTTGGAGCACCACAAAAATATTTTAATTTCTTTTAAAATCAGAAGAAAATGAGCTTTAAATATCAACGTTACATTTTCATATGTGATACATTTACGTTTGTATCAATGAAGTCACAAAATATAATTTTGATTATTTCTTATGGAAGGAGGAGCCATGAAGGCAAAAATGCCTAGAACCTCCCCCCCCCAAAAAAAGTCACAATGAGCCCTTAACGTATGTAAATCATTTAGCCCAGTGACCATCACATGGGAAACATGATGGGGGTTGGCAGACGTTTTCTGCATAAGGCCAGATAGTAAATATATTAGGCTTTGCAGGCCAGATGGTCTTTGTTGTAAGTACTCAGTCCTGCCGTGCTGGTACAGAAGCACCCATAGATAATATATAAACTAATGGACATGATGTGTTCCAATAAAACTTTGTTTATAAACGCAAAGTCTGGATTTGGTTTTTAGGGCTTACATTACTGACTGCTGACTTAATTACTGATACTATTTAAATGAATTTTTATTTTATTTATTCAGTTGTCTGTGGACAATGTGAGCAAAAGGGGGAAGAAATAAGTGATATTCCTCGGGGTATTCAAGACGGCCAAGTAGAAGAATCTCATTAAAGTCTCATTTATTCAGGATCCCTCTGACTAAAACAGGCCATCACAGTTTTCTTCACTATCTAAAAGAAAGAAGTCAAGCGTAAGGTAACAAAATCTATGGTCACACCTCAGTGTTCCCAGAGACCACTTTGTATGGAAAAACACTCATCAAGCGAACAGTCTCTATGGAGAAGTAATGCATGTGTGTATACAAATCCATAAACAGAAATGGTATGTGACAACATATCTAGTTATGCTCTGCAGCTCTCCGTTGTAATTTGAAGCCACTCTCCCTGTGATTCTTTTGATAGATCAGGTAGTTGCTTAAAGACAGAGACTGTTTAATAATTATGTAGGAGGGGCAGGAAGATCTTCCCAGAGACTAGCCTTAGCTCAGTGAGCCCCTGAAGAGGTGGACAAGACCCGTGCATTAAACATATGTACTTGACTATAGTAAAAAAAAAAAAAAAAAAAAAAAAAAAAAGCCACTATCCAGTTTCTCGAAGCCAGAATCTTAGTTCACGTCAGTTTGGGCCTAAGAAACAAATGGCTACATTTGTTGGTAGTATATATGAAATAGGGATGGCTTCTAAAAGGAAGCAGAAGGGGAAAGGACATAGCATTCAGGAGGAAATTTGAACTCGAATCCAGAGTCTGCCACTTACTCTGGTGTTAGGCAGAGTCAGTCTCAGTCTTTGTAATTATCGCCTGGGAGTAAGAATACATATTTATACATAATGCATGGCAAGTGAGAGGGTTAACTGAGATTTTACTGTGAAGGCCCCCTATTGACTGACTTGAAATAGGTGTCCAATGAATGGTTGCACTTTAACTCCTACCAGAAGTAGGAATAATCACTGCTGGGAGAAAGGACAGCAGGACAGGAATGGCCTAGAAAACACAGGTGCTAAAACATTCGCCTCTAGAATTCGAATTTCACCCTCTATCCAATTATTCGTTGTATTATACTACACATTCTTCTTCTTCTTCTTCCTCTTCCTCCTCTTCCTCTTCTTCCTTTCCTTTTCTTCCTCTTCTTCTTCTTTCTTTCTTTCTTTCTTTCTTTCTTTCTTTGAGAGAGAGAGAGAGAGAGAGAGCATGCAAACAGAGGGAGAGAATCTTCAAGCAGACACCCCATGAGTGTGGAGCCCAATATAGGGCTCAGTCCCAGGACCCTGAGATCATGACTTGAGCTGAAATCAAGAGTCGGATGCTTAAAAGACTGAACCACCCAGGCGCCCCTATACTGCACATTATTCTGAACCTGAGTTTCCTCATCTGATAAATTAGTATAAGTGGGTATAAATAGAAATTCCTCATGAGGCTGTTAGGAATATTACATGTGATAACACACGTAAAGCCTGATATAGTGCAAAATGCTGGTATAAAGTTTTATCTCCTTCCTCCTCCTTTTTTCCTCCTCATTGTTTAGTGGGTATCATGATTTTTGGGGGGGTCCATTTGAGACATGTGCCTTTTAGGAACACATGAATCCTCTTAAAACATGTATATACCAGAACTTATTTTTTTGTTTTTTAATTTTTTTGTCCATGTGTGCATTTTTCTGAAGTAAACATTCATAGTTTCCATCCACTTCTCAAAGGGATCCACATCCAAAAGACTTTACAGTTCATATTCATGTGCTTTCAGGGCTTCTGCTATTGCCTGTATCTTAAGTGCTTATAATGATGATCCTAGTTATCTATAACTTGTTCTTTTAAATGGTATTCCATATTTAAGAAGATGCCCAAGAATATATAGTGATATATTTTAATGAGATTTCCAGATACTATGGAACCAATTTTCATGTAAAAGAATGAAGTTAATCTAGGGATGTGAATTTCAGTACTTTGGAAAATCAATATAGGTGAAATAACTCATTCCTTGCTCATTCCGGGTGATTATCACCATGGTGAAAACATAAAATCCAATAGCTAATATATGTTTACCATTTTCCAGGGTAGTCTCTGAAGAGTAACTTATATGTACTATGCCATTTGGTCCTTGTCTCAACCCTGGGATAATTCACAATTGTGCCTGGTTTCTTGATTGAAATCAGTCCTTTTGTGAGTTGCTATCAAGTGGCACTAGAAATCCATTTAAAGCGGATTGGAAAGCAGCTGCAAAGAACAGAAGTGACTCCATCAGCTATTATTAGTAATGATGATTTGACTCAGCTTACTGTAAGGAGAGAGAAGGCTCTAAGGACCCAAGATGTGGAAAAACCTATTCAGAGAAGTACAGACATGGCAGGTCAACTGGAGGTCTCTAATGCTGCTAGGTGTGGAGTCTCCTAAGTTTGTCTGGTTTAATAAATCCAGAAAGTATGATGGTCATAAAGGGAGGCACATTTTCTGAAGTAATCAGCCACTAGGGAATTACCTATGAGTTATATGCACTACTTTGAAGCCAGGCTGGGGAGCTTAGGGCTTTGAGAAAAGAAGTTGGCTTATATAGGGAAATACCCTCTTTCTGGATGTGATCAAGCTCTTTTTAAATTAAAATTAATTTATTTCTTGAGCACCTTAGAAGAAATGAAAATAATTTTATGTTCACTATTATCTTCTTAAGCTTACTTCCAGGATATTATTTGAGAAGAATACTCAAATAGAATTATTCCACAGGCTATGCTTCCAATTAACTCTGAATGATTACTATAAAATTCATGAAGTGGCTGATGTTTTAAGATTTTTTTCTGTCACTTCTGTTGCTCTGAATTTTTTCAAAAAGTCTTTTTGCCCGGGTATAGATTTGTATCTTATCCAAACATTTGATCATGAACCAACATAGATTATCTCAAAAGAAACCATAATAAGGATTAATTTGATTCAAATTATGTTCATCTATAATAATGTCAAATGTTATATTAGAGTTTTTGGTCACAAGCAACAATTTACCTTCCTGAGGAAAATATTTGAAAGGATATTGAATAACTCACTAAATTCAAGAAAAAGCTTAATAGCTAACATCTATAGAATACAGGAGCTTGATCATCTATAGAGCTCAGTCAAAACACCCTGAACCTTATTTTTTGGATATTGAATCTGAAGAATTCACCTCCTCAAATTCCTAAAAGAAGGAATTAATTGGATGATGTTAGTTGGGAGACTTCCCACCCTTTGCTAAACTATGAATGTCATTATGATAGATAAACACAGCAGGACCTGCCTGGGAGAGGAGAGAGACTACTCTTTAGAAGAGAAATTAAATAGATGTACCTTATCTGTGGACTGGAAAACTGACTAGTATGTATTTTAATGCTATTTCTCCATTTCCCCTCAAATTGATTTATATTTTTAATGCAATCACAATCCAGAGACTTAGTGCCAGAGACATTTTTTTTTTTTATGATACTGACACATTATTTCTAAATTTTTTTTGGAAATGCAGAAGAGTAAGAATAGCCAAAACAGTCTTGAAAAAAGTTGAAGATCTCACAATACCAAGTTTAATAGAAAGCTGCAGAATTAACATGATATGATATTGGCAAAAGAACTGACAAACTGCATGAAGGACAGAAAAGAAAGTCCAGAAATTGACTCAAGCATATGTAGTCAACATCTATACAGTTAATTGATTTTTGACAAGGATGCCAAGACCACTGGGGAGGGGAAAGTCTTTTCTATAAATGGTGCTGGCAAAAACAAACTTAGTTTTTAAACAGAGGAAATTCAGGCCCTGCCTCACCCTGCACAGCAAAATTAATTTGAAATGGATCATGGACTAAAACTATTAAATTTCTAGAAGAACACATACAAGATTATCTTTATGAGTTTGTCATAGCAAGAATTGCTAGGACATAAAAAACCACATAAACATAAAAGAATATACAATTAATTGGACTTCACCAAAATAAAAACTTCTCATCAAAACGTAACATTAAGAAAGATGAAAAACAAGCAAGAAACAAAATATTTGCAATATATATATATACATATATATGACAACTATGAATACATGAAGAATTGCTACTACCAGTAATAAAAGACAACTCAAAAATGGACAGAAAAACCTAAACATTAAACAAAAGAAGATTTGTAAATGGCCATTAAGCACATGAAAATGTCTTCAATATCATTAGTCATTAGTGGTGTCCAAATTAAAACACCAGTGAGATAATCTTCTACACATATTCTACAAGAATTATCAAACATTAAAAGTCTGGAGTAACTGGAACTCTCCTATGGTGTTGATGTGAGTGTAAACACTCATAGAAATCACTCAGAGAAAAACAATTTTGTATTTTCCTGTGAACTTAAACATATATCCTTCCATGACCCAGCAATTCTCTTTCTAAATAGTTAAGAGAAATGAAAATATATATTCATAAGGAGACACTTTTAAAGGATATTCATAGCAGCTTTTAAAAATAACTGAAAAATGGAAATATTCATCAACAAAAGAATGGGTAAATTTATTTATATACACTCAGCTACTCAGCAATAAGCAATAAAAGAATGCAGAACTACTGATGCAACAACACAGGTGAATAAAAAAAAATGTTGAGTAAAAGACACACAAAAGGACATACCATATGAATCCATTTATATAAATTTCAACACCAGGCAAAGCAAATCTGTGATAGAAACCAAACAATGTTTGTAGGGTGTAGGCATTGACCGAAAAGAAAACGAGGGGACTTTTAAGAGTGAGGGTATTAGTTGTTGAGATGGTTGTTTGATCAGTGTGTGTGTTCATCAAAATGACTTAAATTATAAATTTATAATCTGTGCATTTTACTAAATATAAACCTTCCTAAGTTAAAAAGGAAAAACAGGTAAGATGGCTGGGAGAATTCACATAGCCATCTATCATCATCACCATCTCCATTTGCCCAGTGCCTAAATTTGATAATGCCACCTAAAGTTTTATTGCAGGTTTAGGTGGTATTTCAGCCATTTCCTCTCCTTCCAGAAACTTTCCAATGTTTACCACCTTTAAAGATGTATGGCTTTTTAGGTTTTTAAAATTGGTTTCTGTCTCTTCAAAGAGATAGCAGATTCCTTGGGAATGTCATCTATATCGGTGGTTGTCAAACTTTAATATGCACAAAAATTACCCCGGGGAGTTTATTAAAATACAGATTGCCAGGCTCACCCTGCAGCTAGAATGGTTTGTTAGATTTGGCACTGACCAAGGAATCTATGTTTTTATATAGCTTTCCAGATGATTGTCCAATGACCAGCTTGTGACAAACACCGATCTGTATCTCATTGGAATCATTTATGTGGTATCCACAAGGCCTAAGTTGTGTTTGCCAAGAAATAAACTGTTAAATAAACTAGATGAGTTTGAATGACTCCCTCTAAGACCTGCTTTGAACTGTAGCTAGTTGTTTTATTTTGTTTTGTATGACACTTCAGATAGCAATGAGAGAAGGTATCCTAAATTAAAAGATAATTTTCTTTCCCTGACCCTTTAATTTTACAGAGAACAACAGAGGGTTTCTCAAGGCCATTTAGTGAGAGGTGAACTCATATCTCCTAATTCCTAACCTCATCCAGTTCTCCCTATCCAACCACTGCTTTGACAAGATGGGAAAGTGAAATCTTCTCAGCGGCGGCGGGGTGGTGGTGGTGGTGGTGGTGATGATGATGATGATTTTTTTCCCTTGAGGGACATTGGGCAATGTCTGAGGATATTTTGGGGTATCACAAGTTGAGGCAGAGGGAGTGGTGACTACCATTTAGTGCATAGAGGACAGGGATGCTTCTAGATGCCCTCCAGTGCACAGGAAAGCCCCCACAGCAAAGAACTGTTAGCCCCCTAAATGGCATCAGTGCCAGGTGGAGAAACTATAAGGTAGTCATTGTGGGTATGTAGTCCCAGATAGTCTTCAAAATGATTCAGCCTTGTGTAAGCACCATGTGTCAGGATTTCCCACAAACCACTGTGGTGGCTACACTGTATGCTTTTGCATGCTTGTCTAAACCTGAGGACTGACTGCAGACATTCCTCTCCTATAGGCAGCTCAGACTGACTCCTTAACACTCCCATGGCAATTTGTATCATCTCTTTTGACACAGCATCTGCCAGCAACAGGCCAGGGAGTCCTGAATATGGGCCACCCCAGCCCTGCTGACAGCCCTCTCTGGTGAGGCAGGGTATGTATGCTCCAGCTGGTCACAGTAAGAACTGCCAGCTGGATTTGAAAGGAAACAGATTTAATTTTGGTCTTGAGTGAAGCTGAAACCAGTTTAGAGATGTGCCCTCTCTAATTTGTGATTTGTGATTCTTAAAAGGATAATTGGAGTAACGGGTAGAAAGTAAACCTCATAACTCAGGATATAAGGAAGGATAGATGCTCACTGTGTGCCCAGAGCCCATTTGGCCTATCTTGCTGTGCTCTTAGGGTAATATCAACTTGCCATATGTGCCTTGGGTCTCAGGGGTTCAGTTCTTACTAGTTATATAACCTCGGTAATTTACTGAACTGCTCTAAGCTTGAGTCCCCCCAACTACAAGATGGTGAGAATAATAGTGCCAATGCCATAGGGTTGTTACAAAGATTAAATAAGCTAATGCATAAATAAAGATTACAGTATAGTGACCGGCATGCAGTAAGCACTAACTAAATGATAGCTATTAGCTATTATTACCCTGAACCATTACCTTGCAAAATATTCCAGGCTCCACCAGCCTCTGGAGATGCAGGACATCTCTCCCACTTCTTTTGTATACTAACAGTAGGTTGGCACAGGGTCTTCCTGCCTTAATTACTGCAAGTTATAGGCTCTCTTCAAGGTACCCTCATCCATTATTTTAATCATCTACAAAGGAGTCACTCCATTGGTCCCAGTCTTTCAGCTGCAGCCACCATTACCCCTAACTATGTCCTGTCCCACTTAAGCTGACCTCCTCTACCCACAGACCCATTTGGAGATGTACCCCTTGTCATGGCATGTCTTCAGATGTCAAAGCTCATATTGGTGGTTCAGACTTTGGCTTTTCCTGAGGCCGCATGGTGATGGAAGAAGTTGGAGTGCATCTGAGATCCATGCAAAAGGAGGAAAATCTCCTTGCAGCTCTTTATCTTCTTTGTTCCTTATGGACCACAAAGCAGCCTATCTCTTACTTAGAAACCTGTGCTGACTTGTTCTACCGGCTTATTCCTCTAGCTTATCTCCCCAAAGGGACTTCAATCCATCCAAAAGATAGGAGAGGACAAGATACTCTACAACTCCCCTGTCTTCTAGTTCCTTCTGCAGCTAGCACTGGTAGCTTATCCCATGGCTACAAAACAAACACTTGCAGACATTCAGACAGCTGAAAACAATTCCTGGAGCAGTGGCCATTTCCCTGGCAGCTGCAGGCCCCCAATTCAGCATGGTAAAATTATGAGAACCTGCTAGAATCTGAGAGGATTGAGGCAGGGGCACAGGAAAGGGAACCAGGTAGCCCTTGGGGAAGGAGATGGCCAAACCTGGGAAAGGCAGAAAGGAGAAAACAAAGTCATGCAGGAGAAGCAGCTTGTGTCTTGGAGTAGGATGTGCTGGGTCCTGAAGGGTAAGATCCCCAGGGCCACAGAGTGAAAAATCAGAGGGAGAGAGGCAGTCCATCTGCGTAGCTGTGATTTGTCTTGCCTTCAGGCAACGGTCAGCTGTGGCCTCTTCCTCATCGCTAATGTCCGAGCAGATTGGGCTAGCCCCAGTCTCCCTATAATTTATCATCAAACCAAGGCAAGAACTGGATAGCTTCCAAGAAGTCCCCTGCATGACTGATTCTTGAACTTGAGGTGTGGGAGGATAGCCTGGGATCTGCAAGCTTGTCTATCTTTTCTTGATTTGCATCTTAACCCAATAAAAACAGTGGGTTTTGAGCTAATCTTTGAAAAATTGGCAAAAATCCATAAATATGTGGGGGGAGGCATTCCAGATATGGACTGAATGTGCATAGGCAGGAGCAACCAAAGTAGAAATAGAATTAATTTGATAGAGTAGCTGAAGCAGGGAGTGGATTAGAAGCATTAAAACACTCCACAATCATCAGTTTTCAACCCAGCATCCGGAGAGACCAAATTCTGGTGTAATTGTTACATTCAAACATAGCCATAAGGAGACCTGAAGTTTAAAATTTTTGGACAGAGGCCTTTGAAATTAATTTTGAGAGGAAGGCATAGAAGAACCATATATGGAACTGGAGAAAAGAAAAATAATTTCAAGAAAATAGGGCATAGTAGAATGCTTCTGTAGCTAAATGTCGCACACAGGGGAATTGGAATGCAGTGAATGGTAAATCCCGAACTTCTTCAGCAGGATCGTTGTAGAGGAAAATTGGCACCCGAGGGAGGAACCCATCCTGGCTGCTTCAGTTATAACGATGACTCTGGGAATCCTAATCGAGTACCATCTGATAGGTAAACTAAATCCTTTTGTTTTAAAAATATACACCCAGACCAGCTGAAATTGCCAATTTAAGTAACAAATTAGTCCCAAAATAGATCTTAGCACTGTGATCTCAGCAGGGATTTTATTTTTATTTTTTTAAATTTTTTTGGTGAAAGATATTTTATGGGCCTACAGGAAGCTTTGTTGGAACTCACAATATCCTGGAACTGCAAGCAACAGCCATTTTAGACATTGAGTGTTAATTCAGTGAACTTAGAAGGAAAAAAGAAAAAGAAAAAAAAAAAGGAAAACCCATACAATTGTCAATGTTAAATGAACTGAAAAGTAGTTTGAAAGAACATTTCAGACTCAGTGCTTTCTATATTCTGTTTTTACTTTTAAGGAATCCTTTGGTATTGTTGAGCTCCATTGAATAGAATGGAACCAACAAAATATGGTATTTGTTTAGTTATATGTATGTTTTTGTACAATACTATAGTGGAACTAGTCCATTGAACAAGTAAGATCATAAGATGCAATCAGACAGCAAGATTATTCTCTCAAACATAATATAACCTGCTAGATCCCCCTCAATCCACCCAGTATTTCCCCTGTCCTTGACTAAATATAGGGCAGGTCCTATGACCTTTCTAGTCACAGTCAGGTAATGAAGAGTCATCTGGACATTTTAAGTCATGAAAACAATTTCATTTCAGTAACTCCAAAGGAGAAGAGGAAAAAGCATGGACAAAGCCACTCTTGACTAGGACTGTTATAGCTGGTGTAGTTGATTCTCTGCACTTAGCCTCTGCTAATAAGGCTTTCTTTTAGGAAGAACTCCTGAGGATCTCTTGCTAGCTGTTTCCTTCATACTAAAAACTGAATTTTCCTTATTGCTATGACTTTCTAACAGTGTGTTTGTTTAGATTCTGTGTTGGTCTCCTTGGCATCCATTTAAAAAACAAGGCCAGTTCTATTAACTATATTTTATTTCCACTATTCTTAATGTTCTGGCATTTGGGGACTTTACAGATCCAGGGAGAGACCACCCCTTCCATAGCTAGCTAATTCCTAAAGATGGTAACAACTTGCCTAGGAGCATGCCTGTCATAGACAAATCAACCGATCCCAAGTCAAGTCCTAGCCACCTCCTTAGCTAACTCTCATCACACTAGTCCAGTGTCCCTGCCCTAAGTCATTCAACAGCCAGATACCAGGTAACCAGAGACCACCCCTCTAGCCCAAAGATCATCAGAATCATTCAAACTGACCAGTCCTAATCTATTGACCCTGCTTTGGCCTTTCCTTTCCTGGGGAAAACCTACTGAGGGCTTTAGCCCTGTCCCCTCCACCCAGTCAAACCTGGTGCTTCTCCTCATGGCCCTTTGTAGCTTCGTGTGTGCCCCTTTCTCTTAGAGGATGGCTCTGGCCTCTTCAGGTCATCAGTCCATAACCTCTGTAAAATAACACCCATGGGTACAAATTTCAAAGCAGATGGTATTCCACAATTTGAGAGAGCTTCTGCTGGAAACTGGCTTTGATGACGTAGCAACTAGACTTGGAATCTCACAGCAGAGTTTAAAAATATTCAAAAGCAACCAAAGAGTGTGGTATCATAGCCATAGACCTATGGCTAAATTTTGTTTTAATGACATATCAGATAAAGGGCTAGTATCCAAGATCTATAAAGAACTTATTAAACTCAACAGCAAAGAAACAAACAATCCAGTCATGAAATGGGCAAAAGACATGAACAGAAATTTCACAGAGGAAGACATAGACATGGCCAACATGCACATGAGAAAATGCTCCGCATCACTTGCCATCAGGGAAATACAAATCAAAACCACAATGAGATACCACCTCACACCGGTGAGAATGGGGAAAATTAACAAGGCAGGAAACCACAAATGTTGGAGAGGAGCAGAGAAAAGGGAACCCTCTTACACCGTTGGTGGGAATGTGAAGTGGCTGCACCAGTGGAAAACTATGTGGAGGTTCCTCAAAGAGTTAAAAATAGATCTGCCCTACAACCCAGCAATTGTACTGCTGGGGATTTACCCCAAAGATACAGATGCAATGAAACACCAGGACACCTGCACCCCGATGTTTCTAGCAGCAATGTCCACAATAGCCAAACTGTGGAAGGAGCCTCCGTGTCCATCGAAAGATGAATGGATAAAGAAGATGTGGTCTATGTATACAATGGAGTATTACTCAGCCATTAGAAACAACAAATACCCACCATTTGCTTCGATGTGGATGGAACTGGAGGGTATTATGCTGAGTGAAGTAAGTCAATCGGAGAAGGACAAACATATGGTCTCATTCATTTGAGGAATATAAAAAATAGTGAAAGGGAATATAAGGGAAAGGAGAAAAAATGAGTGGGAAATATCAGAAAGGGAGACAGAACATGAGAGACTCCTAACTCTGGGAAACGAACTAGGGGTGGTGGAAGGGGAGGTGGGCGGGGGTTAGGGGTGACTGGGTGACAGGCACTGAGGGGGGCACTTGATGGGATGAGCACTGGGTGTTATTCTGTATGTTGGCAAATTGAACACCAATAAAAATAAATTTATATAAAAAATGTTTTAATGAACTGAACTAATAGTGATGAAGGTAAAATGGTCAGTGGACATTTACCTTGAAATCATTTATTTTCTATGTCATTAGGTCTATAATGCAGCATTTCTCTAAGTGTGTTGTCTGGAATACTCATTCCATAGTTGACAGTAGAGAAAAAAATGTTTAGCCATATATGCTTGGAAACTCTGGATCAAACTGCCACTGCATCTAGGTAGTATACAAAATATAAAGGACAGTTTAAAAAAAAAGTGAAGGTTTCAGTACTGGAGAAGCAGCCTGGATAATTGGGGGAGATTTGGGACTGGAGTCTAGGATTTGAGTGCAAGTGATGTCCTTTACCAGCTGTGTGAACCTTGAGTATTGTAGAATACTTCTGTTCCTTATTTCTCACATAGAAATGACAGTCCCAAACATAGCAGTTATGACTACTCCATGCAATATCAGCTTTCTCTATTTTTGTTACCTTCAATTTCTGAGAGTACTTCCCTGAGATTGATGAGAAGTACATATCAGGAATTTGAGTGGGCTCCCTTCCCAAGCTGGGAGCCAGCCTCGGCTATAGGCTCTGACAGTGGCCACTGGTGCTATCAACCACCCTCCCCCCCCCGTGAGGTCCTTTTTGAGACCAGGTAACTGTGCTGGCCACTCTGTTCCCTTACTGCTACTGTCAGCCACTGGAATCTTTGTGGAAGTTCTCAAAACTACTGAGGTTAGCTTCAGTCCTGACAGGAATCAATGTAGCCATCCCTTTGGAAACCCCGTCCCCTGAGGATCTGTGTTTGACCCACATGGCACAGTTCTCCATCTACTTTCCCCTCCTTGTTCAGTCACTCTCCACTTGGAGTCTTTGGAACCAAAAAGTTTACCACCTATCATTCCTTTGTGGTAATCCAGCCAGCCCCCTCAATTGTCTTTAGCCTAAGAGCCAAATCCACCCACCTAGGTTGTTTTATTTGATCTTCTAGGTGTTGAGAGACAAAAAGGAATGAAAATTTAAAGTTGAGGATATTTTGTATTAAAAAAAAATCCAAAATTATTTTCAACAATGTTCAACTGGGGCTGAGCAGACATGTCCCTCACAGGATCTCCAGTCTCCGGACTTCTACTTGGTTGTCCATTCATTAAAGTCACCTGCCAGCCTCTGTCAGCATTTGAGTTTGGGACCCCTGCCTTATACTTTAAAGCACTAAGACCTGAGGAGGATTCGTTCCTTTTGCTCATATCCATTGTGGTACCTTACCTGTGCTCACAGCTCCAAGAGCCCCTACAGCTCCCTTTTCACCCCAGTACAATGGCATAAGAATAGATAATATAGAAAAAGCACTCAGGAAACAGTCCGGGCTTTTCTGAAAGTCTTGGCATGATTCACTACTTTTCTTTCATTGTATAATTATGTTATTCTAGAAGGCACATTTGACACAAACCACCACTCATAGGTCACTGACTGCTATTATAGCAAGTGCCAAATTCTCGTCTCCTGGTTCTCCCAACACTTTGCATGAAGAAAGTCCCACTTTGACCCAAATCTATGAGGTCACTCTAATTTCAAACCAAAGCCAACACCACCAGCTGCTGTCTTGATGAGTGTGGTAGTCTAGGAGGAGCCCCTGTGAATGGAAGGGCCAGCCCTCCAGCTGCCCTGCCTCATGTTCCCCCATCATCCCCACTGGGATGGCTGAAACACAGGCTAGACAAGTTGCCATTACAAATACACTGACTAGTCAATAGTAGTACTCTGGTGACCATGCTCCCTTGATTCTAAGAGTTGCCTACTAGTCATCATTTTGGACTTAAATAAATTAAAAGCATCCTAAGAGTGCTTTCAACTATATGTAACAGCTGTGCATGGATGAGACACAATGCTCTTAGCTGGTAGATAATATAAAAGTCCAAAGAAACTGAGGCTTTAATGGGAGGTTTGATTCTATTTTTTTCTGGGACTCCTTTGGTTTTGTAGAAACTTGAAGTTGTCTTATCCTCAAATGGTTTCACTCATGGAAGTAAAATGGCAGCAGCTGTTTCAGTTGTGTACTACACATCCAGAGCATAAAAATAGCTTCTCTCCCCCCACCCCATGTCAAAAAAAAAAAAAAACAGAACTTCACTCTGGTTGGACCAACTTATTCCTCATACCTAACCTAAGCCAAGCACTGTGCAAGGGGAATCAGATGATTTTGATGGGCTTGAGTCCATCAGGTTCTTCCCTTGGAACTGGAAAAGGAGTCAAATCTATTCACCTTGCATGACTGCGAACACAAGTGTTCAGTGCTTTAATAGCTTATTTAGTTAACTAGATTTGGGGAGATGGAAATCAACATTTTCTGAAACTCAACTCTTCCCCAGGAATAATGCTGAGTATTTCACTTACCAGGCAATTTCCACTGCTGAAAATGTGTGGTGCATTTAGAAAATTCCGATTCTCAAGAGATTAAAGAACTTGCTTAAGGTTTTAAGAGGCCCATCAGATTAACATTCAGATTGTATTACTTTCAACGGCTATTCCTATGGAACACTATGTAGGCAAAAGATCACACTATTTCCCAAGAATTGAGTGAGAGGAACACTATAAAGTAATAGAAAGATGGCTCAGATAGCTAAATCCAACCCACTTACTAACAGTTTATGTGATCATGGTTTTGAACCTAGTTCTCAATCTCTCTGGGCATTGGTTTTGTCATCTGATACATTGAGAACATACTAGGATGGATTCCCTAATGTTGAGAAGAAAATGGAAATAATGCCCACGGTATCAAAGTCTAGAGAAGGAATATTTTTTCTTTCCCCTAGAGTATTGGTGTTTGAGATATTTTTCTTTCCCCTAGAGCATTGGTGTTTGAAATTCCACTATGGACCTTTATTTCTGTAGCTTAAGTTTCTTCCATTTAAAAAATGCACATACCTTTAAAGTGTAATGCACCAAGCTAAGGCCTCAAAATCAAAAATCTAGCAGGACTGGCAAATCTAGCAGAATGAATAAATAGACAGGGGGTAACACTGTTGGGGGCTCAGGGGTTTGTGATGCTCTGGACCTGGACTTCTTGTGTGAAGAGGAAAGGGACTACTTAGGCTCAGCCAATTGTAATCATGTAGAAATATGGGGCCTTGATGCTAAATCTTGTGATTTACAAAGGAACTCACAATTCAAATGCCTTAATTTTTGTTTTATTTATTTGTTTTTTTTTTTTTAATTTAAAACTCTAGGTGCATCCAAAAAAACTACATCTGCTGGCCCAAAATAGCCCACAGGCGCACCTACTTTGAAATTTTGCTATTTTATATCTCTTGATATACACAAGCCTGGGGGTTTCTTGTCTGTATCTGTCAGAAGAGGGAGATAATAATAGTAGCTGCCCCCACAGGAATTTAGGGCAGAAGAAGGTAGAAATGTTTCTACAGTTAGTCTCAGATCTGTTCCAAAGGCAAATCAGAGCAGACACTGCTAAAGAGGCACCTGTTACAGAGAACCTGAGGTAAGAGGCACAGAACCCAGGGTGGGGCCCCAAGGTCAGCTTTCTCTGCTCCCCTTGGCCTCTACCAGGAAGTCTGTGAAGAAGCCTAGGCGTTCTTCTGCCTTATTAACCCTGACTTATCACATACCACCTCCTTGGGCTCCCTGCTGGAGGCACTGCATCTGGGACTCAAACCAGCACAACCCACAGAGCAAGCCATCTGGTCCCAGGCCTCTTGAAGGAGACACTTCCGTCTTCTTCTAAGCTTGGCCACCGCAGTTTCACCCCCTAGGCTTTAATGAGGTGTTGAATTGGGGAGATCAGAACAGCTGCTGGCACTGAATATCAGTCTTTGAGACAAGATCAACTCCAGGGGATTGAGTCTTAGCCTCCAAGTGCCATGAGGTGAAGGAGGAAGCTGTGCAGATCACCTTAGCCCACAGTGATTTGGGTTCTTGCTGGAAGTTTTTATTAATTAAAATCTCAGGAGAAAAATGCCAAAGGTAGAAAAGGCTTAAATCTGTGTTGATATGGTAAATATGGTATCCAGTGGCCACATGTGAAGCTCTGGAGTGCTTGAAGTATGACTTCTCCACATCTAGATGTGCTATAAGTATAAAATATACACCAGATTTTGAAGTCTTAATACAAAAAAAAAAAACCCTCGAATATTTCATATTTTTTAGTCTGGTTACATCACAAAATGATAAGTTTGGCTATATTAGATTAAATTAAATGTTTTATTTTACCTGTTTCTTTTTACTTTTTAAAGTAGCTATTCCAAAAATTTTTATTACATATATGGCTTGTATGTTTCTGTTGGACAACACTGATTTAGACCTATCTATACAGAGAAGTTATTTCACATGTACTTTTACTCACATTAATTATTCAGACTCTCATGTAATTAAGAACAATCTAAATATTTTATGTAATATTTATATTATACACTGTAGTAGGCATCCTATTTTTTTTAAAGATTTTATTTATTCATGAGAGACACAGAGAGAGAGGCAGGCAGAGACATAGGCAGAGAGAGAAGCAGGCACCATGCAGGGAGCCCGATGTGGGACTTGATCCCAGGACCCTGGGATCACTCCCTGAGCCGAAGGCAGATGCTCAACCACTGAGCCACCCCGGCATCCTATATTTATATGCACATATTGTATAAGGTCATAAACAAATATTATGCATACCATATTTTACTTTATGGACTACTGAGGAAATTTTCTTTTTTAAAATATTTATTTATTTTAGAGAGGGAGCTCAGGGAGAGGGGCAGAAGGAGAGGGAAAGAGAACTTAAGCAGACTCCTTATTGAGTTCAGAGCTTGATGTAGGGCTTCATCCCAGGACCCCAAGATCATGACCTGAGCTGAAACCAAGAGTCAGATGCTTAATGTACTGCGCCACCCAGGCACCCAGCAACTAAGGAAGTTTCTAAGAGTAATAATTATTTATTTATTGTAAGATTTTAATTTTACTTATTTATTTGAGAGAGACTGAAAGAGAACATAAGCAGAGAGGAGAGGAAGAAGCAGGGGCTCCGTGACTTAGGCCAAAGGCAGCGACTTAACTGACTGATCCACCCAGGTGACCAAGCAATTTTTATTTCTTGACTTAATCTCACTTTATGCATCGACCTTAGAAATTAACATCACTCTTGTCCATCAGAAAGAGCATTGTATCAGGTGTTAAGTGTCTAAAAATATTCCTTGATCTATAGGCCTACCTTCCAAAAGCAAGTTCTATAGCTATTTTTTCCACTATTAGGAATGAGTTTGAAGTGAGCCATATACACACTCTCAAAGATGGCCTCCTCATGGCCAAAAACACATGTCATAATGCAACTGCCCTGAGTCTATCTCTTTTGTTCAAGTCACCTCAAATGCTACTTTCTAAAACACATGCCCTATATTAACAGTTACTCAGTGAGCCTTAAATAAGGAGCCATGCAGCAGCATTGTGTGATGCAGTGTCCTCTAAGAATAAAAAAAATGTAATTATGACCCTTTTTAAGAAAATGGCAGTGATATTCTCTAGCAGTATTTCCCTTTTTGCCATGACTGCCAGGGAACTGAGAGGTAAATCCAGTTTTTAGTTTTAGTAACCTCTTAGGTTTAACAGGAAATCATCCTCTGATAGAAAGATATGGATCTTTTTTCTTGAATTTTAGTCAGTTTATTGTACTATGCATTAGAAAAACTAGCATGCATCAGATACGATTTTGTAAATACTTTGCAGGCTACCTTTTTTAATTTTTTTTAAATTTTAATTCCAGTGTAGTTAACAAATAATGTTATATAGTGATTCAGCAATTCCATGTATTACTCAGCGCTCATCACATATTTAACCCATCTCTCCTTCCTCCTTCCCCAGTAACCCATTTGTTCTCTGTAGTTAAGAGTCTGGATTTTTGTTGATCTCTCATTTTCCCCCCCTATTCATCTGTTTTGTTTCTTAAATTCCATGTATGAATGAAATCATATTAATTTGTCTTTCTCTGACTGACTTATTTCACTTAGCTTTATACTCTCTATTTCCATCCATGTTGCTGAAAATGGCAAGATTTCATTCTTTTTTATGACTAATATTCCAGTGTGTGTGAGTGTGTGTATGTGTGTGTGGATGTGTATCTCACATCTTCTTTAGCATTTGGATCTTTTTTCACCTAATTTTAACTGTCATGTTTCAGGGACTCCATGCCACTCCATGTGGTACAGACCTCTTGCTTTATCTGATGTAATTTATACCCTACCTACAAATATGTTTTGTAAGTGAGTATAGCATACAGATAGAAGAGCCCTAGAGAGGTGACATAGGTTTATTTCATGTGCCATTCGTCTACATTAAGGACTGGGGCAGAGGGTTAAGAAGGACTCTGAGGCTTTTCCAAACAACACAGGAAAAGGTGCTGTGGCCTATTTATGACATTTGATCAGCATTTCAGCAGAGGGGTGGCATCACACATGGCCAGCCGCATTTGACATACTTGATAGAGTGTATGATCTCTAATTGTAGCAGAAGAAATTTAACCACTGGGAAGGTGACCAGAGACTCTGAGCTTATCATTATATTGTTCTGATCAGTATAGGATAGACTTTCAAAGTTTAGAACCATTCTATAAGTACTAAAAATACCAAAGCATTGATGTCCACTTGAGGAACCCAGCTTGCCTGGGTACCTCCTTTCCATCACTTTATTTTCTTCCTAAAAAGTACCGATTTGAGTATTTTGAATCCATATATCTCAAGTTCTAAATTTTAGAATCTCTTTTTGGAAGGTCATTGGTACATCTTTGACACTTATTACTCTCTCCCTTGTGTTTGCCTTTGATCTCCTCTAGGAAACTGCTAGCATCCGTATCTGATTGATATTTTTATTCTTTTTCTCTGAACCCCTAGGATGCACATTTGGTGCCAAGCACAATGTGGCATAGGGTTTACCAGCACAGCTATTCAAGTCAGATAGGGCTTGATTTCAATCCAAACCTCACCATTTACTGGTTATTTGCCCTTGGGCAAATAGTTTGCTTCCAAGACTTAATTTTATCTTTCACATATGTGGATAATAATACGACCTACCTCAGGGGTTGTCGTGATAACCAGTCAGTGTGTATAAAGCATTTATCTCATTGTCTTGGATATTGTAAGGGATTGATAATAATATTTTTCATTATATTATTGTTACTATTTTACACATATTAATATCAAATAATTATTGAATCAATGAACAAAGTAACTCTGACTCCTATTGTTGCTGTTTGTTTCTTTTTTCCTGTGGAAAGGGTCAGTCAGGTATTCCTTCTGCCAATTCTTTTATCACAAAAACAGGGATGGTAATGCTTGCTCAGTAGGCTTTGATAAATAAAGAGCTCTACTCTTTGTTCTCTTTAAAATAAAGGACCTCTCTAAAGTCAAAGTACAAAGATTCTATTGTAAATGAGTAAGATTATAAGCACCTTACAAGCCTCCTTGAATAATCTGAGAAAGTATCAAGAGGTATAAAAACAAAAAAGTAACATTTATAAAGTACTTTTCAAAACACATTACGCACATTACCAATCTGTGCTCCATGCAAGAGGGCGAGTTAGGAAGAACAAGTATTATCTTTTTTGGTCAGGTAGAAACCTGAGACTTAGCAATATTTGAATCATCTAGGACAGGGTTTCTCAACCTCAGAACTTTGGACATTTTGAACCAAATAATTCTTTATCGTTGGGGGCTGTTTTATACATCTCAGCTATTCAATGGCAACTCTGGCCTCTAATGGTATCCACTAGATACCATTAATTCTACATTAAGGACCCCTTCCCCAATTGTGACAATCCAAAATGTTTCCAGACACTGCCAAATTTCTATTTGGGGAGAAAATTACCCCTGGTTGAGAACCATTCATATAGGGCCATACCATAGTCAGTGTATGAGCTTGTCATAGAAGCCATTCTCTTTCCTTTGATTTTCATAGGAGTAAAATAGGGTGGGAATGAAAAGGCAAGAAGAGTACTGTGATTTGGGTATGGTGGGCTAGTTGAAGGGATATATGCAGGGAAAGAGGAGGAGAATTTTCCAGAAAGGAGAATGACTGGGGAAAAGGTAATGCCACTAAGCAAATGGATAAGTGCATTTCTGTTAAAAACTTGGACTAGAAGTGTTTGTATCTTGAATAATGTTTTACAAGCCATCAGTGACAACTGAATTTGTATAATATGTACAAGTTTTTGCCTGGAGTCTTACTAACATTTGTAACCACATTTGTTGTGGGTGGCCTCTAGAATTTGATGCAAACCAGCTCTTCCAGGATCATCTCAGCCAATTAGGCATCCATGCTTGTCATCATTGTTTAGCTGGCCTACCCAGGCCTTCTGAACAGTCCACACTAATTTACCCCACTAACTGGATTTTGTTTCAAAATCTTAGTCTTATGGCTACCAGGTACAATTTATATATTCAAATATTAGAACACTTTTGGACAAGGTTGCTTCCTTGTCCAAAATTCTACAGCCCAAGGCAACTTAAAGTGATTTCAGAAAATCTGGTCCAAAGTGACTTTCAGAGCCTATTCGCTTACTAAATGTAAGGGTTAGATTTACTCTAGCAAGGTTTTTCCTTTGTTCCCCCTCTCTTCCATGTACCATATCAGTTGTTATATTACAGACCTTAGTTCTTCATTTGAATTAAGGGTTTATAAAGCTTGAATCCCTGGTTGGGGGCACTATGCAAGGTGTCTGATTTGGGGTCTTTGTTACCTTAACCTAGTGTGTTTTTCCCTTAGTGTTTTGTTTTAATTACAAGCTTCATGAATCAAAGCTATACACTTGGGCCCATTTACTTTTCTTTTCTATCTCTACCATAGGCCTTTTACTTACTCTGTTCACCCACTTATCCATCCATCCAAGAAGAATTTATTGTCTACTCTATGTCAGGCCCTGGGCCAGTCTCCCCAATGCCTTGTGCCCCATATTAAATACTGGTTTGGGGAAATACATTTGACCTAGGTGTGTTTCATATGTCAGATAAAATATAAAATTGTTTTTCAGTTGTTATAAAGCAAATGACATCACCTTGAGAGTGTTTTTCTAGATGCTAAGTGCCCTTGCTTCCACTGTATCATTTTCTGCAAGCATGTCCATTTGATTTGATGAGAATGACAGAGCTTTTTTTCAAAGCATCCCTGGGACCCATTCCAGGGTTGAGACAGTCGAGACCAACTATGTAGAATAGAGTAAGAATCATTTTAGGAAAGCATTGGGTCATTTTAACAGGATGTATGCTACTGAGAAACTAACGTCTCTAAGGCTCAACTCATCATCTATAAAATTAGGGAATTGTAGTTAATGATTGCTAAGGGGCCTCCTGGCTTTAAAGTAAGTTTAAAATTATTGGAGGAATGTTGAGATCTTTATGTCTGGGATGTTCTTGATGACTTAGATGTCTGGGTTTCTGAAAACACAAGTCTAGAGTGAGGGAAAGGCCCTAGTTTAATTCATTGCTTGACATTCTGGATCATTCTTTTCCATGGTCACTTTCAAAGGGTCTGGCTGACTGAGTCATTGTTCAGTACTAACGGACTGGAAAAGTGGAAAGAGCACTGGATGAGGAGTCAGGAGACTTAAATCTTGATTCCAGTCCTGGCACTAACTCCTTGGGTGACTGTGAACAAGTTATGGTAGACCCAGTGCTCCAATTTCCTTTTCTGTTAAATGGCAAGGTTGGGTTCTATGACCTCCAATGTTTCTTCTGGTTCTGAATTGCTTTAGTTTTGTGTCTATATATATATATATATATGTTGACTTAATTTCTGATCTCATCTATCTTTATGAAACAGAATCACTGACTATGTGTTATTTGCCTCAGTGGGTCTGTCCGATTTCCTATGGATTTCACAAAACATGAGAAGTAAAATGGTCAGAGAGATGTGCATTTTCCTGCATCAGTTCTGTGATGCCTAGACCCACCCATGGCTGAAACCACTGCCATTTCTGACTGCATATTGGTAATCCCAGTTATAGCAGCTTATTTATTTCCATCCTATAGCATCCTTATTTATTTCCATGCCCCTACTGATGGCTTTAGGCCTTGGGCTGACTGTACTTAGGTTCAGGAATTCCTGTCTCTCCCTAAGGCCTTATATCTGTATTCATCTAACAGAGTAGATTCACAGCTCAGGTTTGACCTCCTATTTATGAAGATTTGATTAATCATGACAGTTTTATTGATTTGGGGCCAGTGATTCAGCTTGTACCTCTGGACCAGGGTCCAGTCCTAATACTCTTCAGGGTGCTAGTCTAATACCCTAGCCACTGTGTTGTCTTCATCCTTAGTTTTATGAGTCAAAACTGGACATTTGGCCCCATCTCCTTTCCTTTGCTAAGGCACTTTATTTACTCTATCCCTCCATTTATCCAACAAGAATTTATTGTGTCTACTGTAAGTCAGGCCTAAAGAAAAAACAATGACATATTATCACTACTTTCAAGGAGCTCACCCACACTTGGACAAGTTTATAAATCAGGCCACAGCTTCAAAATCCATCACTACCTGGTGCTTTGATGGAAGAGCTAGTTCATGGTAATGAGGATAATAGAAATTACTAACATTTCAGTGCATTTTATGGTTTCTTGGGTAGTTTTACAAAGTATATTAATTAATTTGCAAAATTTTATGATGTTAGATATTATTTCAGTTTATAAAGGAGAAAAAATGACTTGGCTTTACTGTTTTGTCAAGGATAACACATTTACTTTGAAAAATTATGTATTGACCTCCTACTCTGTGTTAGGTATTATTCCAGTAGTAAGTGAAGCAATGTCTTTCTCTCCATGGAGCTGTGATCTAGATGGGGTACCAACCATATACACATGAGCAAAACAAACATTAGATATTGAGGAGTGGACTGGCATAGATAGAGCAAGGGTGCTATTTTAGATAGCCTGGTCAGGGAAGGCCTCATGAGGAAGATGTTTGAGCAGAGACCCAAATTAAACAAAGCAGCCAGCTGTGCAGAGAACTTGGGGAAGAGCATTCCAGGCAGAGGGAACAGCAAGCACAAAGACCCTGTGCTTGGATCTATTTGATGTATTCAGAGGATAAGCAGTGTGGCAGCAGTAGACTTTGGTCCTTCTGACTTTGCCTTGGAGTCCCCAAGATCATGGGCTTGCCTTAGACAGAAGAGTTTCTTTTCTTTTATGCCTGCTTGATATTTAACAGGAATCAGACTGTGACATTTTTAGAAGACAACAAATCTTAAATGTCTGACTGTGAAAGGAGTCACCCTGAGGTTGAGGAGAAGGAACTGATACAAATTGCAGTTGACACAGTATGCCCATCTTAAATGCTTACTGACTCCTACTGCTCACAAAGGTTGTTCATATGTTATGTCTCTTTTGTCCTTGTGCATGCATAAGCAAAGGGAGAGAGAAGTTCAGGAATTCCACAGTTTCATCTATATATGGAGTCAACCTCAGGGGAAATTCAGGTTCTTTCTTTTCTTCAGTAATTTTTTTAACCTCTTTCTTGAGAGAAGCAGCCTTTGTACCTAGCCTGGCACCTAGTATGTGCTGTTTAGTGAATAAAGTATGTTGTGACTCTCAAAATAAAATCCACATGCCACCTCATCGATTTGAACTGGAAGGCACTCTTCTCTACCTGCCAGGCCAACCACTTTGTTTCCCATGCCTAGTTTTGATGGTACTTTTGTTTTTTGAAACAACTAATAGAGCAAGCACATTTCTAGGTATGGGATTTCAGTAAAGCCCTGCTGTTCATAATAGTGTTTCTCTATTTCAAAATTGTGAAATTGGCATCACCCAGGAGATTACAGTGAGCTTTGGGGCATCTCTGCTAACATTCTTATCAACCTAGGGACAGAGCTTAGATAAGTGTCATTGCACTGTAACTTAGACTTTGGAGCTAAATCCAGGTGGAAGAGAGGATAACTTGATGCTAGTTAGAATGGCCATCTGGACCTAGATGTTATGTGTTTCAGGATCTGAAGCTTAAATCTAAGGCAACAGAAAGAAAATTTGTGAATGCATCCACCAGTCTGAAATTGACATCCCAAAAGCTAGGTCTTTGTAATATACAGAAACTAACTCTGGTGAGTCCCACATGTCAGACCTGGCCCTAAGGGAAATAACTCCATAGGCTTTAGTCTGGATCCACTAAAGAACTCATTCTCTAGTGCATGACGTTATTATGATAGAAAGGGAAAACCTGAAATAATCCTAGCCTTAAAAATCTCTAACCTTAACAGAAAGCTTTTTTTTTTTTTTCTTCCTAAAAAGACAGAGCATGTTAAGGCCAAATCTCTTTCTACTTTTAACTGAAAAAGAAATAACATTTACAAAGCACCCACAGCTTTCCACTTTCTTTACCAAGCAACTTAAATATGTTGTTGAGTGCTTATACCCATCCACCTAGGCAACATGTTCATATTTTATGGAAGAGGAACTGAGGTGCAAAAGAACAAGTGACCTGCCCAAAGTCACACAGGTAATAAAAGAGTAGAACTGGCATACAAGTAAGGGTCTGGGGATACTCCAGCTGCTACTATGCTTCTCTGTTAAAAAAAGAAAAAGACGTTTTTAAATCTGAAGTTAAGAAGGCATTGAGTTATTCCATAAACTAATACCTTCATTGTATAATTACTTGTTAGACTGTGCATTTTTTTTGAACCATTCATACTCCCCTCTTACTCAGCCACTCCGAAATGGCTTTTTTTGTGTTTCCTGGACCCGGTCTTATTCTTACACTTACATCAGTAATGGTGACATATCCATTTTTTTAAAGCTTGCCCATTACAGGGTATTGTTTGATGAGAAAGGTGGCTTAGATGATAAAAAAAAAAAAAATGATTGGCGAGTTTTCCCAGCACCCTCTGGATGGAATGAATAACGCATGGCCGTTTATGTTAAAAGGTTTCCTTTTACCTGAGCTTGGTAATTTCCAGGGTCATCTTGGTTAAATTAGATTTTAATTCTGAAATATTGTTGCTGGAAATGTTCCCACTGGCCAATTCATATCTCCTGAATAATAGGATTTGAGCCAAAATTGAAAGTGCTAGTAAAGTAAATGAGGAATATCTGCCACATAACCTTTGGGAACAAGTTCTTTTGTTTTGTTTAATATAAAGAGTTTTACAAGTGTAAGAAGTCCTCACCATATTGCTTTGTATCTGAGGTTCCTGAAAACCAGAAGTGCACCTCAGATGAACGTTTTCCAGTTGACGTTAGATCTTTCCATTGTATCTTTTAGGTGTGACCTGAGGGATGCTGTATTCTTTCTACTCATCTTAGGCATCTCTTTCTTCCTGTGTTTTGAGTACAAGGGAGGATGCTTTCTTGCTGACCTCTCAGACACAAATTGTGTTACAGAGAATGCAGGAAAAGTGAATCTTACTATGTCTTTCTTATAATCAAAGCCTATAGAGAGCCATTAATAACAAAAGGCAAATCTCTCAAGACTCTTGTATAAGCACGTTGAATCCACACAGATCAAGAAGCACTTTGCTTCCAACTTCTAGATGACTGCCATAAGTATAAACTCTGATAAACAATGCCCAACAAGTTTACATTATATTAAGTAGTTAATTTCTTAGTACCTGTGGAAGTCCCATTCCCATCAAGGTCAAGATTATCCTGAGCTCTTTGCTGTTGCGACATTGCTCATTCTTACCTGACTACATTGTCATCTTGATCCTGGCATTCAGTTCTGGGAAAGATCCATGGTAAAGTTCTGACTTGGTGCTTGAGAACTCCTGATAGTGTCACATAATGGGGTTTCCCTCTTATGGAAAGGAGAAGGGACAGTGGTGGCTATTGTTCCCATGCAAGGGCTAAGAAGGTCTTATGTCCTCTCCAAGAGAGTGGCTCCATCTTTAAGAGGTGAGTGTGCAGGTAGAGATTATATAACATGGATGAATTCTTTTTGAAGGTTACTTTTAATTCCAAGTCATGCTTACTTGCTTTGTTGTGACACTTGAATAATCTGAATTTAGGGATAAGCTTCTCTATTTCTATATTAGTCCGTGTTCTCCAGAGAAACAAACAATAGGCTGTGTGCACATTTGCGTGTATGTATGTGTATATAGAAGGAGATTTTATTATAAGGAATTGGCTCACACAACAATGGAGACTGACTAGTCCCAAGATCTGCAGTTAGCAAGCTGGAGACCCAGGAGAGTCAATGATGTAGTTTCCATCTGAGTCCTAAGGCTTGAGATCCAGGAGAGCTGATATTTCAAGTTCCACTCTAAAGGCCAGAAGGCTGGAGATTCAGGAAGAGCCAGTGTTACCATCTGAATTTGAAAAAACTCCCCCTTCCTTGAGAGAGCGGTGAGCCTTTTTGCTCTGTTCAGGCCCTCACCTGATTAGAAGAGGCCTATCCACCTTAGGGAGAACATTCTGCTTTACTTGGTGTTGCACTTCAAACGCTAATTGCATACAGAAGCCCTCTCACAGATACACCCAGAATAATGTTTGACTAAATATCTATCTGGTCACCCCACAGCCCAATCAAGTTATATAAAATTAACTGTCACAACTACTCTCCTAAATAAGGTTTAAAGAATGGTTGTGATTCAGTTTGCTATGGGTTTTTAATCTCCTCTGCTCTCTGCTATTCTTGCCCAGAGAATTATCATAGTTCTTGGTCTCTGAAGTTGTTTAGACTTTAAGGATTCCCTTCTTCACATATGGATGGAGGGATATGGATAATATCTACATGATGATTCAAAGGGAATAAGAAGTAAATGGATCTTTTAGCCAATTTCAGTGTCTTATTATTTGATGATTTGATTATTTGCAGTTAAAATTATTCAAGTACTGTCTTGTCCAGAGAGGGAAGCACTCTCAATTCTGGCAAGCCGTAGAACACCCCTTCTCCTTTCCTTCCCTCCCTCATTGCTAGCTGGGCAACACTGAGTGAATGCTAATCCCTTCCCTTTCTTCAAATTCAGTGGCAAACTTTTTTTGCTGCTTCATCCTGTCCCTCACCTCCTTCATTTTCCATCCACTCGACATTGGCAGTTCTACCATTGACCCTCTTTCTCCTTCTTCTTGCACAAGCCTCTCAAAGCATATCAAATCAACTAAGTGCTAAATTGTGTGTGGCAGAGTGTGACTGCCATAAATCAGAGAAGGTAGTCAGAAAAGGCAGGAGGAAGTGGATGTGGGAGCTAGGGGATGGGCTGGGGGTGGTTCAGTAGAGGGCATTATTGATTATTTACAGTGTGCCAGGCACTGTGCTGAGCAGATCAAATGCATGCACATGCACGCACACACACACACGCACACAGTCCTCAAAAAGGGATACCCTGATCTCCATTTCACAGAATTAAAAGGCTCAGGGAAGGTTCAATGACTAGTAAGTGATCTGAACCCCCAAATAGGTCTTTTTGATTACAAAACCCATGGTCATGTCCATTGTGCTCTCTGAAATTTAGACAGGCAAAGGAAGAAGGGAGTGCATTCCAAAACATTTTTTAAGTTGAACAAAATCACAGAATCTATTATCAACAAGTTCTTTATTAGAAAATTATTTTTGGAATTAATTCTGAGGTAGTGAGCTTATCAAAGTTGGGTTTAATACTTTCATGAAAGTCTTATTGGAATATATCTAAATTATTGGGCCACACTGGTCCCCCTTGCCTTGGATCGTCCTGTGACTCGCTCCCTGACTTCATCTGGGTTTCTGCTCAGAGACAACTTCTTGAACATCCTGTCAAAAGTACATCCCCCCACACAGCTTCTTGCACTGCCTCCTTCTTCCCAGTACTTCCTGGCTCTAGCTGGGTAATGCTCCAGTAAAAAGAAACAAGTACCTGCCTTTGTTCTCTGAGCAGACAGGATTTTCCAAGGGTTCCGTGATTCCCTGTGCTGTGTTCAGTTGTTCTACTCTTTTGAGAATACATGCATAAAATGTGGGAAGAATATAAGGCCTTAGGGGTACACATGAGGGAGGCAGCAACAGATATCACCTCTAGACCACTGCTTTTTCTTGTTAGTTTAAGGCTAAAGGTAATTGTGGAAGTTGGTAAGACATCTGAAAAGAGCAGAGTATATGTGGTACCATCCTTCAGAAAGCCAATTTGGACATCAAAACTTGAACAGAGGGCCAAATTAATAGGTAAGACAGCTCCAGTGCCTGGAGTGCACATACCTGCCTTTGTTTTTCTGAACTTATCCTCAGAACCTTTCTCACAAGTATCAAAAAGGCCCTGGGTCCTTTGAAGCTGTAACTTGAAGTCTCATAAAAGACACTGTCGTGTACAACTGACAACTTTTCCTAATGAAGTAGAGAGAAGGCAGGACAGGTAGCTCCCTCATGGTGGATACCCTGATGGAAGAATCTATTTTGGGAGGGATTTTCGCAGCATGCATTTTAAATATCACTCAGGCCAGCATCTTAATCGGGCTTTGATGGTGGGAAGTGCTCACGGAGCAGCAGGGATTGCCGTGGCAGGAATTTCATCTGAACATTTGGCATAGGCCTAATCATATTTCACTTATTTCCTTTTATGCGTCTGCTTAAGATAAATGAGCCCCCTCCTTTATCAACAATAGCTCAGGATTCATAAGCTCACATATTTCACCGGGGACAGGGATGTAGCAACCTGTGCTTTATTATCCATCTCTCATTTTTTACCTTTCAAACAATCGATAAATTCTCCATCGAGATCACTTTTTTAAAGGTTGCTTACAAGTTTCTGTTTCAGAACGATGTGCTGGCAGTAGTTTTCATGCCTAAATCCTCCCCAAAACAGGGTGGGAGTAATTTGTAAGAGTTTTTGCAAGAATTTCCTTGCCAAAAAGGAAATCATACAAGATGCCCTAATTGCAGCTTCTCAGAGTCTTGGGCACCAGTTCGCAGTGACAGCTGTGATTTGTTGTTGGCCAGACAGCATCCCGTTTCCTGCGCATCATAACACAGGACTTTTTTTTAAGTGGAGGAGATTTTAATGCTTATGTTGTCCAACTACCCATCATGAACTTGGAGGAAACCAGCTTATCCATGTTTGCTTGGAGAGCTAGCAGAGGGCTCAAGACCAGAACCCAAGTACTACAATATTAGGATTCCATAAGATGTGCTAACATTTCCTTGCAAACATTCTTGAAGGATGCTCTTTAATTAATATCTAGAGGCACACAACAATCCCCATGGTGATCTAGCTGTTTTCCTGGATGGCTAGCAAGCACCATACTGGTCTGGGTAGCTGGTATCTAGCTAGGGCTGTTTGACTTTTCTTCCAGACCTGACTTCATTTGGGAACAATGCTCACAGTTCTTTGTGGCTGACAGAAGACTCTTCATCCAGTCAGTCAAAATTTACTGTCTATCTACTCTGTGTAAGGATTATGACAGGTGACTAGGATAAAAAGACAGTTAAAATACTGCCCTTGCCTGCTAGAAGCTTTCAATCTAGAGAGAGAGAAAAAAAAAATAGAACATGGTCAAGCATGCCTTGGCTGTTCCAGCATCTGCTCAGAATTGAATTATGCTCACATTTCACGAGCTACAACAAATCTCACGGCCCAAACCATCATAAGTGGGTGGGGAAATATAATCCTACATGTACCCAAAGACAGAGAACAGCACAGTTTTAAAATCATGGCTGCTCGATCATCTGGTATCCCTGGCTGACTTCACTGTTATGCCTCTGTGGACTTATAGCTTGGGTGAGACATGAATCTTTGTTGTTTGAAGCCACTGAGAATTTTGTTGTTGTCACCATGATGTAACCTAACCTCTCCTGAACAATACACGTGATTTGTCTGATTTAATCCTCAATTTAGAGGAGCTAATTATCTTGGCTCTATAAGAGTGAGATGCAGAAAGGCCATCAATAAGCTAAGTGGAAGAACTAGCATTTAACCCGTGCATTCTGATAGCAGAACTCATACTTTTAGTCCTGTACTGAAAAGCTCTGTGTGTGTCAGTGTCTGTATGTTCTAGTTACTGAGGAAGGCTTATTTCTAAAGAATTGAAGAGAATCAAGGAGGGTTTCCCAAAGAAACTGGTAGGTATGTCCCAAAAGACAAGTAGGAATAAAGAAATTTGAAAATAAAGAGAATTAGTCTTATTCACTGTATGTGTGTGGGATGAGCCCCCTCCCCCACCCCCTGCTGATTAACTCACCTCCAGAAAAAGTATACAGCAAAGAATGTCCATCCATGTATTACTACTGGCAACCGGGAAATATTGAATGCTTCAGATACCATAGCCTTGGATCTATATATCATTAAAAGAAACTTTATGAGATGTTATAAAATGTGAGAAATCACAATTCTTACCCACAATTCTTACCCTTGAGGCACCAAGGCAATTTGACAGCTTTGTATGTCTTATATCCTGCCTTCTCTCTCCCTGTCTCCTCTGCTTCTTTCTCCCTCCTTCTCTCTTTCTCCCTCCCTCTCTGTCTCCTTCCCTGTTTCTCCCCCTCTCCTTCTTTCTCCCCCTGGCCTTTCCCCCTCCCCCTCTCTCCCTTTCCTTCCTCACATCCTCTCCTCTTCTCTCTCTCTCTCTCACACACACACACACACACACACACACACACACACACACAGACACACATAATATTCTAACCAATCTATGAACTTCCAGCTTTTATGGTAACTTGGCAGTAATAAGGAGAAGAAAGAAAAACTATATGATAAATTAATATCATTCCTTTACAAGAAAGGGAATATGGATGAAGTTGAGATTATATAGCATCTGACCCAAAGAATCAGAAGCTGTGACCTAGACATTGAGGGGTCATCTGGTCTTCTCTTTTGCTGCTGTTTTAATCATCCAGCACTGTTGACTGGTCCCATTATTAATGCTCTCTGGAAAAGATCACTAGCTACCACTATGACCTAGCCCACAGTGTAATTGCCTTGACTACAGAAACAGGTCCTGTGTTTAATTCAGCTCTATCTTCCTTTATGCCACTCCTCCTACCCTGTGCTTGGTCCTTGATGTATCCTTACTACATCAGGACCATCTTTATTTATTAATTATTATTTTTAAAGATTTTATTTATTTATTCATGAGAGACAGAGAGAGAGAGACAGAGACGGAGACACAGGAAGAGGGAGAAACAGGCTCCATGCAGGAAGCCTGACATAGGACTCGATCCTGGGTCTCCAGGATCACACCCTGGGCCGAAGGTGGTGCTAAACCGCTGAGCCACCGGGCTGCCCCCATCTTTAGTACATACAAGTCCAACCTGTATCTTTAGCAACTCCATACTGGGTAGAGGCAAATAATAGGGTTGGCTCATACTGGTATTGTTGCTAACCTGCTCTTTTCCCTAGCACACATCTCTAAACCGCTTCTCTTTGAAGATTTTGGGAATTCCACAGCATGTAACACCAGGTCTCCAGAACCAGATTCATCTTTTCTATGAACACTTTTACATGTCTGTTACTCCTTTTTTTAAAACAACTTTGTTAAATTTACATACTGTAAGATTCACCCTTTTAAATATACATTTCAATGATTTTTAGTGAATTTACTGACTTACACAACTATGACCACAATCCAATTTGGGAGCATTTCTGTCACCTCAATAAATTTGTCAGGCCTACTTCTGGTCACTCTTCACTGCCAGTCTCAGACAACCACTCATCTACATTCCACATCAGTTTGCTTCACTGGGTGTTATATAGAAACAAAGTCATACTGTATGTGGTCTTTTGTGTCTGACTTCTTTCTCTTGGCATAATGTTTTTGAGGCTTATCCATGTTGTCACATGTGCCAGCATTTAATCCTTTTCATTGCTGAGCGTTGTTCTATTGCACAGATACAGAATATTTTATACATCTGTTCATCAGTTAATAGATACTTGTTTCCACTCTTAGGTTAAGGTGAATTTTACTCCAGTGAACATTTACATTCAAGTCTTTGGGTGAACATGTGTTTTTATTCATCTTTGGCAAGTAGCTAAGAGTGGAATTTCTGGGTCATATGGTAACTCTAGGTTTAACTTTTTCACAGTCAAACCATTCCTCAAAGTTCTGCCCTATGCTGTGTTCCCACTAGTGGTAAATGAAAGTTCCTATATACCCATATCCTTGCCATTATGTGTGTTACTCATGTTTTTTTTTTTCCCCCAGTAGCCTAGGAGTGACTAGAAGAAAGACTCTTTATGCCTCCTTACTTGACATTCAGCACAGGGCTGGCTACACACTTAGAGCTTAGCAGTGCCATATGAAGCATAGTGGTGAAGGACTTCTGTTTTGGAGTTGGTGTGTCAGGATGTCTGAGCAACAGAGTCCTCAACTGTGAAATGAGCTAACGGTGCCTACCGCCAGTGAGGATTAATGGACATAATGTCAATGAAGTGCTTTCTCAAATGCATATGGAAACAGTAGCTTTGATATTACTGTTTTATTTGTATGAATGCATGCTTTCTGAACCATCTCTAGTTTAGCCTATTTCTTTTTCACTCTTACAGTCACATATTTAGATGTGTGGGACATCTGCATGGCTCAGTTGGTTAAGCATCCAACTCTTGGTTTTGGCTCAGGTCATGATCTCAAGGTTGTGAGATCAAGCCCCACATTAGGCTCCTCACTCGGCATGCCTGCTTTAAGATTCTCTCTGTCAAAAGAAAGAAAGAAAGAGAGAGAGAGAGAGAAGAGAAGAGAGAAGAGAAGAGAAGAGAAGAGAAGAGAAGAGAAGAGAAGAGAAGAGAAAGAAAAGAGAGACGGAAGGAAGGAAGGAAGGAAGGAAGGAAGGAAGGAAGGAAGGAAGGAGAAAAGAGAAGAAAGAAAGAAGGAAAGAAAAAGAAGAAAGAAAGAAAGAAAGAAAAAAAGAAAGAAAGAAAGAAAAAGAGAAAGAGAAAGAAAGAGGGAGGGAGGGAGGGAGGAAGGAAGGAGGGAAGGAAGGAAGGAAGGAGATACAATGTACTGGGCCATGAGGATTGAATAATGAGTGACACACTATTCCTGATCTCAAAGAATTTGAAGTCTAGCAAGAAAGGACATAAATGTAAATTGATCACTGCAGTGCACATGATAAATGTTCTCATAGAAAGGGACATGGGGTATAAGAGATCTCACATAGGGACCCCAGACCCAGAAAGGATGTCTAACCAGAACCAAAGGACTGGAGAGAAGGACAGAAGGGCTAGAAAGAACATTACTAGCCAAGGGAAGGACATTTGCAAGGGCTTGGTAAGTGAAAGAGTTTGGAGAAGTTGCTACTGTGTTTTGTGTGGACTAAAGGGAGACTGGCAGGAGATGAGGCTGGAGAAGTGTGCAGGTGCCAGATGAGGATGGTGTGAAATATTACATTAAGGAGTTTACTCTTTACCTGTGCTGCTCTGTTCTGTCACATTTTACAGGTAGGGGAGCTCCAAACAAGATGGTTCAATACCTGAATGACGGAAGTGACCATTTATAGATTAAAGTGAAGAAAGTTAGAGTGGTCTCAAAAATCTCTCTGACACTCTGAAGCATTGTTTCTCAGCCTCTCTTTTTATTGCCTCCTCTCCCCTGAGACCATTTTTAGACACATTAATTAGAGCAATTTCTAACTGTTCCCCTCCAGATGAAATTTTAGTACTACAGATCTACTGTGCACGCAGTCTATACCTAAGCATTTTTTTATTTATTTATTTATTTTTTTTTAAATTTTTTTTTAATTTTTTTATTTATTTATGATAGTCACAGAGAGAGAGAGAGAGGCAGAGACACAGGCGGAGGGAGAAGCAGGCTCCATGCACCGGGAGCCTGATGTGGGATTCGATCCCGGGTCTCCAGGATCGCGCCCTGGGCCAAAGGCAGGCGCCAAACCGCTGCGCCACCCAGGGATCCCCATTTTTTTATTTATAAACAAAAAGTGAGATGTGTCTCACCTCTCCCTCAATCACTAATTTTTGCCCGATGGGGACTGTATCACCCTGGTTGAGAATGTATGTTCTGATACATTGTCATCTGCTCGAGGGATAAGCCTCAGTTCTAACATTTTATATTCCCCTCAGTACCCTTCAAAACACAGCATTTAGAATGAAGAAATTCTATCATTTAAGAAATATTTGCTGAGTGCATACTATGGGCCAAACAGTGTTTTAAAAATTGAGACAACAGTGAGCAAAACTCCCACCCCTCACAAAGCTAATGTTCTAAGGCAATCTCTGTAGATAACATCAGTTCACTCTTTAATCCAAATTAAGCAATGCCTGCCATTAAAACTGCCCAGCAAGAGAGAGACTCGCAACACGTGTACTGAAATAGGACTTGGCATTACTTCCAGCCTGGAAAGAGGCTGAAGAGATCAAAAACCTGTTTGATGCTAATGCGGAAGCAAAATCAGAGGAGCAAGAAATAATACTGTCTTTAAATCAGCATAATACTAATTCCCAGCTCCTCTCCCACAAAGGCCAGCAGAGCATTTTACATTGCAGGATTTTTTGGACAGCACAGTATTTTGCCAACACCAGTGAGAAGGGCTCTGGGGGCACTGGTCTCTGCCTTTCATGGGCAGTGGCCAAGAGAACTGTGCTCCCAAGCCCGTGGTTCATTTTAAGTCTGCGAAAGGGACCTATCTGCCATTCCTGTAGAAGGGAGACTTTGGGGAAGCTGGGGCCCCACAGCCCCCCAGGGGTTGTCCCCTCCTGGGGACAGGGTCAGGACGGTGGTCTCTGGAATTCATGGGATTCACAAATCTTTTGTCCACTCCCCAGTTGGAAAACCTATCCTCTCCTTCTTGCCTCCCTCCCTAACTCACGTAGTTTTATCCATTCAGTGGGAGTTACCTTTTACAAAAGAAATCTCTGCTTCTTTGCTCCCCAAATCTCTAAGCCTCATAATGACAAAGCCTAGGAACCTATTTGAAATGGTGATGAAAAGGGGCCAGAGGCCAACATGAGAGATAGAAAGAAACAAATTAATATTTCAGTCCATTGTCCTGCCACTTTGAAACCCCTGTTTATTCTGTACTCATTTTGTAGAAAACTGCATTTGAAACAACCAACCAAACAGTGTGGACCAGATAAAAAATAGAGAGCTGATGCCATCATCCTTGGACTAGCCCAAAGGGAGATTCTCAGATTCCCCCCACCTCTGCTCCCATACCCCACCCCCTCCCTCCTTCGGTCCTCTCTCCCCCAAAGACCTTACAGGGAGGCCATTCTAAATTGGACTGGGAAAATAATGAGATTTCCTCATGTATTTATGAAAACTCCTGTGTGCCAGTCTTGCAGGTAGGCCCTGGTGTATTGCAGTATACAGGACAGCTGGGGCCCTTCCCTCGCCAGGAGGACTGTGAGATCCTGACCTCCACTTTCGTTTCAAATGTAATTTATAGACTTTAGGACACTTACTGGGTAAGATTGGCTCCGTTAAGCCCAGCTTTTTGGCTGCTAGAACTTTTATGGTTGTCTTTAAGAACATTGAAGTTTTACCATTTGAACAGGGAAGGAAAGAAAAAAAAGGTCTCTTTCCTCCTAATTACTTTAGGAGTGACTGTGAATCTTCTAAATGTCTCTTTTGCATCTTACTGGGAGGGAAATTTTCCTTTAAAACTGACCTAAAGCTCCTATATTAATAATACTGATAGCTTCTTATGTCGGCAGTTAAAGGTGAAATGGTTTTAAATAAGGCAATTCTCAAATTGTTTTGATGTGTATCCGATCCAGTCTGACTGTTTCAGAGCCAGAAAGGAGATTCTAATATGGGAACATAAGTCGTTGGCCACTCTAATCTGCTTTGTATTATATTTAGGAAATAGAGACCAGTAGCATAAATTCATACTATCTGATTGAGCTTTCTCACCAATACCATTGGGCAGACCCAGAGACTGAGAAAGAGGCCGGAAAAATGAAGTGATGGTTCTCAAGAATAGAAAGAACCTATAACTGAATTAAATGGTAGAGATTTGGCAAATTTGTGGTGAGTTTCCTACCAAAAGAGGTACTTAAGTAAAGGTTAAATTACTATTGCAAAGGAATCCATTGCCTCTTGGATTACAGGAGTATTTCTCAAACGTTGATCCTTCTGGTTTCTCCTTCACTATTCTCTGGCTGTGTGCCACCTGTTTTGCAAACTGTCTCAGAGGACAGGATGAGGAGGAACCTTTTTTTCTGACTCCCCATGGCTTGTAGCACACAATTGTGTACACAGTTGTCTTTCCAGAAATAGCAGATGATTCATTTTGCTTATGTTCTGTGGCATGGGAAGCAGGTGGGGTTGTAATAAAGAACCTCTGGACCCCAAAAAAGTGAAGTAGAAGTTTTAGACCGTAAGAACAGATGGCATTATTCTTGTGGTTGGAGAGGGCCGTCTCTCCCATTGCTGAGTGCCCTCCCAAGAAAATGAAAATCAAAGTGACCCTACAAAGTGCAGCAAATACCTTATAGCATATTGCTTTCACTTACATTAGGTCAGGTTAAAATAATGAGTAAGAGCATATAGCTTGAATTGGAAAGACTTGTGTTCATATTCCTGATCCCGTCATTGACTAGTTGTGCAGTTGTGAGGCAAGCTACTTACCAGTAAATTTTCTCACTTGTGAAATAGGGAAAATAAAAACTATCTCATAGGATCATTGAGAAGATGGCATGAGATAATATGTGTATAGCACTTAGTATATGACATAGATTCTTGACAAATGTTGCTTTTTAAAATAAATCTTAATTTATTGTAGAATATAAAATTAAGTTAAAAGAACTTAATAATTTATAACAAGTTTTTAAATTGCAAATGCTATTTACAAAAAAATGATAAGTACAGACAAGTAAAAAGAAGAAAATAAAAAGCACTCGTATGTTAGGCAACTACTAAGATACTACTAAATACATCAAAGATTTTCAGTATCAAGTAAATTTCTTTCTGGAATTTTTCTCTATGAAATTTCTTCCAGATTTTTTTATGTGCACATATGATTATATGTATGCATGTGTATGAATATTTATATATTTACATTAAAAATGGCATAAAAGAGGGGTGCTGGGTTGCTCAGTCTGTATCCAACTCTTGATTTTGGCTTGGGTGGTGATCTTGGGGTTGTGGGATTGGGCCTTGCATCAGATTCCACACTCCATGAGGAGTGGTCTGCTTGAGATTCTCACTTTCAGGTCCCTCTGCCCTTCCCCTGACTCATAATCAATCAATCAATCTTTTAAAAAAATGGAATAAAATGTATGTATAGGTTTCTTTATTATTTCATTAATAGTGGATTATCTACATTTGCCTATGTTATTAAATATCTCTGCAGAAGATATATCATGTTCTATTTTATCATATTCAGTTATCTTTTTCACTTGAGATTTTTAGGTAGTTTTTAAGTTTTAATTTTTTCCCTCATAACTGGCTTGGTGATAAACAACTCTATAGCCAAATAATTTCACATTCATAGGATTATTTTGTTATGATTACATTCAAGAAGTAACATGGTAGTTTTCAGTGACAATCAAGAAAATGAAATACAACATGAAAAGCACAGAGTATAGTAATGTAGTAATGAGCATCTAGTAAGTCATCCTTAAATGTTAAGGATAGCAGATCTATATACTGTAAGAGGGGAGGGAGATATATTTTATTTGGAATATGCTAGCTAATTACCCCAAATATAATCTTCTATGTAAGAGTTTATAGATTCAGGTTTAGTATATGTTTCTATGTAAAGGTCTGCTTCTCCACACTAACAGAAGTCTTGTTTTAGAATAATCTAAAGCAAGGTAATTGACATATCCTTTGCAGTTGGGCATGGAGATGGATTAGGTGGATATTTGCTTTTTCTTTTTTCCTTTTGTTGTGGATTCTACATGCTACTAATGTGTTACGAACATACCCTCCAGCCCAATGCCTCTCTCACTGGGTTTGAATGCCTAGTCTGGGGTCCTTTTGGCAGAGTTGTCCCCACAAGTACCAAAAATAGAAATATACAGATGGCACACTATCTATGAAAGGACAACATTGACCTGAAAAATCTGTTCTCATGCATAGGCTGAAGTGCTGTTATGAAGGAGGGATGGGGAAAAGTGCCCATTTCCCACTTGGTCATTCAGTACCCCCCAATGTGGTGTCTGTCCTGAACGTATTGATGTACAGAGTACATGGCAGTGCCAGGGAGAATAAATGGTAGTCTCTGGTGAGAAACCTCAGGAGTCTGAAAAAATGTAGCTTAGTGAAATAGGCTGGATGGGAACTGGTGAACTATAGAGCATATGATTCATAGAGTAGCACAGGGTAGCAGCTATTCAATTCCAGATAGTGGTGGCCACGTGAGAAACCAGGCTCAGATTTCCTAGAGCTTCCCGTTTCACAAGAAGTTGATAACCTGGATTATTTTTTTTCAGATCTTTCCATTTTCAAATGTATTCGGGAAAATGTAGGAATCAATTGGTAAACACTGTGTGTGCATGTGTGTGTGTATTTATATGTATGTGTGTGTGCATATGTATATATGATGTGTTTTATTAAGATGGGTCTCTAGCTTTCTAGCTGCAGATCTTGAAACTTATCAGCCTCCACAATTGCTGAAACCAGCTCCTTAAAATGAATGTGTATGTACACACACACACACACACACACACACACACACACACACACATCCTTTTCTATTCCCCTGGAGAACCCTGACTGATATGGGCACACAACCACACTTATTTGGAGAAGAGGAAACATGGTGGAGGGACAAGTATAGAAGCTAGACTTCTTTTAATATATCTTATTTTGTAGATTTGACTTTGGTGCCATCTAAATAGTTCACAAAACTAAGCCTTAAGAAAGCAGTCATGAAAATTTGAGAGGTGGGAGGAATGAAACAAGTAAACCTGACTGGACAGAAAGTTGGTAATGCTACCAACTATACAGGATGGAATCAACTCAAGTAGCTTTGAAATCCAGTCATTTGTGCCTGCCTAGAAGGATGCACTCTAGAGCTTTTTTAAGACAAATTTTAAATTGTTTTTCTTAATTATAATGTTAGAATAGTACCGGCTCTGTATATTGTGGGTTAAATCAGATGAGTAATCATTTTGGTGTTGAGAACATAGTTTTTTGGTATGTAAGAAAATTACTAACACTTTAAGATCCATGAGATTAAATGGAAACATTCATATCTTCAATTTGAATTGAAGTTTAATGGGAATTCATGGTATATTCTATTTAAAAAAACACAGAACTTATTTTCTAGCTCCATCCTCAGAAATGGGTCAATCCAGTAGCCATGAGCACCCAAAGCTATCAGTTTGTGGTCTCTAAATATTAGTTGCCACAAAAATAAACCAAGCATTCTTATTAGAAATGGCTGGTTCCAGCCTGGAACAGGACATGAATGCAATAACCCTGGATCATGTTGTCATACCAGAAGCAAAAGGGCCATCAAAGACTACTGAATAATATTAAAAGGACTTAGGGGCCAACTTGAAGAGGTTCCCACTGAGCAAGGGTAAGAAAATTAAAACTTGAATAGCAATAGAAACCACATTGGAATGAAACAAATAAAAAAAAATGTCTGTAATGATATTTTTTAAAAAATAAGTTTTAAACCAATAGGTTTAGAAACCTATTGGAGGATACTAGGTAACCAATGTTTTGAGAATCAATAAATAAAGGAGGAAAAATCAATCACCTTTCAAGTTTTGTAAACTATAATTTAGGGTAAACAGTGGATGAAATGTAATTTCTCTTGATGGAATATCCCAGTTAATTAAGAAATGATAGAATTTTTTTCTTTTTTTTACCAATTTGAAATCTCTGGTTGAAATCATAGATCCTCTAGGCAAAGATCACCAATGTCTGATGACATCACAGCAGAAGACATTGTATGGCTCCTGAAAGAATATGCAGTAGACAGAAAAATGTGATCCACTTCAAAGATGTCAATGTCCTAATCTCAGAACCCCTGAATGTGTAACATCATGTAACAATGGAGAATTAACACTATGGACAGAATTGTATTTGCTAATCAGGTGACTTTAAAATGGAGAGATTATCCTGGATTATCCAGGTATGTCTAATGAACTTACCAGGGTCTTTAAAAGTGGAAGACTCATCATCAGAGTGATAAACATGAGCCAAATTCAACCAGTCATTGTGGACCTTGGAGATGAAAGAGGCCACAAGTCCAGGAATGTGGATGGGCTCAAGAGGCTAGAAAAAGTCAAAAAATGCATTCCCCCCGCTGCCTTTGAACTTCTAGATAAAAGTACAGCAGCGCTGCTGGCACCTTGATTTTTGCCCTTTGAGTCTTGTGTCAGACTTATACAGAATTATGACATAATAAGTTTGTGTTGTTGTAAGCCATTGAGTTTGTGGTTATTTGTGATGGTAGCAATAGAATAATAATATATTCCATTTCCTGGAATGTGTTCTTCCTAGAAAACTGAGCCTAAATCTCATCAATCTTCTTGTTCTAACTACCAATTTACAAGCAGCATAGGAGACAGAATACATTGTATTAAATTATAGGAATGTTCAGCAAAATATAAATGCTGGGCATTGCTATTAGAAAAAGTGGTTTGTTCTCTTCATTAAATAAAGTACGTATATGTGTGTAGATCTATGAGAGAGAACCTGACTGACTGAAGATTTTTAGGAAATGACCTACAATTTCATGTATCAACCAACTATAGGGAACCTGATTCAAATAAGCAAATCGGAGAAGAGAAAATAAAAATGAATGAAATCTGAACACTGACTCTGGCTATTAGATGATACTAATGATTTTATTATTTTTTGTGGTGGTGGTAGTGATGGTGTTATGGTTATATTTAATCAAATGAGGTGGGTGTGGTGAGCATTGCAGATAACAATAAACATACATGGATCATTGTTGAAGACGAATGATAGTGCACAGGTATTTGCTATTTATCCTTTCTATTTTTGTATATATTTTAATATTTAATAGAATGTCAGTAAAGATGTCAACAACTAATTTGACCTCTTGAACATTTTGTGAGCAAAACACATTGTGTCCAAGAACTGGAGTCAACCAACAGACTACCACTTTACAGTTTTTGCATAAAGTTTTGGAAACCAGAAAATTATCCTTTTATCTTTTCCTGCTTACCTCCTGCCTCCATTCTGTCTGCAATGCCTAGCAAAAGGACTTTCTTCATTTGTGCTAGTGAATGAGTAGGGGGCATTAGTTTGCTTGGATTAGAATTTCCTTAGAATAAGTGAGCAAAAAGGATGATATGCTTAAGTGCATTGAACAATATCTCTCAGTATTTTATGGACCCTCTCTCATTCCACCTCTCAAAAAAAAAAAAAAAGCAGTAACTTTGTTTCAATTCTTGAAAACCTGATATTTTTTTGAAATATTAGCTAATTGCATTTTCTATGTTATCTCCGTGCATCTATTTCAGGATGGAATGGGGAATTTGAGAATCACAGACAAAGGTCTAAAACTAGAAGGAGACTCCGAATTCTTGCAACCTCTCTACGCCAAAGAAATCCAGTCCCAACCAGTAAGTACTGCTGTGGTGGGAAAAAAAGGAATGGTGGTTTATCTGGAATCTAAATCTGGAGAAATTTATCATCAGCCATCAACTGAGTATAGAGCATCATGGGAGGGAATGGTAATGTAGGTAGTGAGATATGATCAAATCTGAAGTCTTGATTATAATCACCGGTGTGGTACTGTATGAAACTGTGATGACCTGTCTGAGCCTTTCACTGTTCCTGCCAAATGGAGGGTAATAACCTCTGTTAATGAACTATTCTAGATTATGTTGCAAATATAAGGCAAGAAAATAAATGTGAAAGTGCTTAAGTACTATGCAAGTCCAAGAAATTATTGCTATCTTTTTTAATTGTCAGGTGCTTTAAATGCTATCTGTGGAAACAGAATTAAAGAACTAGAATTTTGTTTTTCATTAAGAATTTGAACATTGTAGCCAAGGTTTGTTAAAATCATTTCAATATGTCAACAACTATGTTCTGAAATGGTATTTAAATAATCACTCCAGCATATGTGCTTTGTTCCATGTATTTTGCTGCTTTGTGTGCATTATCATTTCTTAATTTAATCCATAGGTTGGTCCACAGGGTTGGCAATTATGGTTGCCTCAATCTTACAGATTAAAGAATTGAGACTTAGAGAACTACTATGTTCAAAGTATGTAGAAGGGCAAGAACTTCAATGCAGGAAATCTAGTTCTAAAGCTTTTCTGTTAACTAGAGTCCCCTACCTAGCCTTTTTCTCTCATTCTTTCTTTTTGTCATGATAGAGGTGATTTCTAGATATTTTGCTTTTATTAACTGATATTGTCAAAATTAATTTTTGTTTCTGAGTGGGGTTTTTTTTGTTTGTTTTGGTTTCTTTGGTTTTTTGTTTGTTGGTGGAGTGGTGGAATTTGCTGGTTGAAGATTAGTAATGCATTTGCTCTTCCTAGATTTGGTTCATGTCCACATGCAAACAAAAAGTATGTGAAAGGTCCCCAAAGCATTATTTGCACAGTGTGCATTGATGAGCATAATTAATAAAATTCAGCAACTTGAGGCAGTGGGTAATTTTATCTGAATGCTATCTAAACTACTGAATTCTATTAAACTGAATTCTCTTAAGCTACCAAATTGCCAATACCTTTACTTCCTTGTGTGCCTAATAAAAGGGTGGGAGCCATGATGTTAAAATTATCAAAAAGAGCAATCAGTTCAGGTACCCTATCAGTGATTATAAAATTTAACTGTAAGCCATCACATACTGGGTTAGGCACTAATGTTCTAAGAGTACTGTAAATGCATCCGTTGCCTTGAAGAAATATCCTAGAAGGAATCATGGGATAAAACTATAATAAAAGAAGAGTCAAGTGATGATTCTATGTTAAATGGAGATTGCCAATTTCAAGCATTTAAGAATTCACTCTTACGAGCATTGCTTCAATCTATATTTCTCCCAACCTGGTAAGTGGGTTAGTTAAATTATCTTTTGAGTTATTAGTTGTACTTTAAATTAATCTTGTCTTTATTAAACTATTTTTGAGTATTGTTGACACAGTGTTGTATTAGCTTCAGGTGTACAACATAATTCAACAAATTGGAACATTATGCTATGCTCACAAGTATAGATACTATTCATCGCCATACAACATTCTTTTTTCTTTTTAATAAATTTATTTTTTATTGATGTTCAATTTACCAACATACAGAATAACACCCAGTGCTCATCCTGTCAAGTGCCCCCCTCAGTGCCCGTCACCCATTCACCCCCACCCCCCGCCCTCCTCCCCTTCCATCACCCCTAGTTCGTTTCCCAGAGTTAGGAGTCTTTATGTTCTGTCTCCCTTTCTGATATTTCCCACACATTTCTTCTCCCTTCCTTTATATTCCCTTTCACTATTATTTATATTCCCCAAATGAATGAGAACATACAATGTTTGTCCTTCTCCGATTGACTTACGTCACTCAGCATAATACCCTCCAGTTCCATCCACATCGAAGCAGATGGTGGGTATTTGTCGTTTCTAATGGCTGAGTCATATTCCATTGTATACATAAACCACATCTTCTTTATCCATTCATCTTTCGATGGACACCGAGGCTCCTTCCACAGTTTGGCTATTGTGGACATTGCTGCTATAAACATCGGGGTGCAGGTGTCCCGGCGTTTCATTGCATCTGTATCTTTGGGGTAAATCCCCAACAGTGCAATTGCTGGGTCATAGGGCAGATCTATTTTTAACTCTTGGAGGAACCTCCACACAGTTTTCCAGAGTGGCTGCACCAGTTCACATTCCTACCAACAGTGTAAGAGGGTTCCCTTTTCTCTGCTCCTCTCCAACATTTGTGGTTTCCTGCCTTGTTAATTTTCCCCATTCTCACTGGTGTGAGGTGGGATCTCATTGTGGTTTTGATTTGTATTTCCCTGATGGCAAGTGATGCAGAGCATTTTCTCATGTGCTTGTTGGCCATGTCTATGTCTTCCTCTGTGAGATTTCTGTTCATTTCTTTTGCCCATTTCATGACTAGATTGTTTCTTTGCTGTTGAGTTTAAGAAGTTCTTTATAGATCTTGGAAACTAGCCTTTTATCTGATATGTCATTTGCAAATATCTTCTCCCATTCTGTAGGTTGTCTTTTAGTTTTGTTGACTGTATCCTTTGCTGTGCAAAAGCTTCTTATCTTGATGAAGTCCCAATAGTTCATTTTTGCTTTTGTTTCTTTTGCATTCGTGGATGAATCTTGCAAGAAGTTACTGTGGCCGAGTTCAAAAAGGGTGTTGCCTGTGTTCTCCTCTAGGATTTTGATGGACTCTTGTCTCACATTTAGATCTTTCATCCATTTGGAGTTTATCGTTGTGTATGGTGAAAAGAGAGTGGTCTCATTTTATTCTTCTGCATGTGGATGTCCAATTTTACCAGCACCATCTACTGAAGAGAGTGTCTTTCTTCCAGTGGATAGTCTTTCCTCCTTTATCGAATATTAGTTGGCCATAAAGTTGAGGGTCCACTTCTGGGTTCTCTATTCTGTTCCATTGATCTATGTGTCTGTTTTTGTGCCAGTACCACACTGTCTTGATGACCACAGCTTTGTAGTACAACCTGAAATCTGGCATTGTGATGCCAGCAGATATGGTTTTCTTTTCTAAAACTCCCCTGGCTATTCAGGATCTTTTCTGATTCCACACAAATCTTAAAATAATTTTTCTAACTCTCTGAAGAAAGTCCATAGTATTTTGATAGGGATTGCATTAAACGTTTACATTGCCCTGGGTAACATTGACATTTTCACAATATTAATTCTGCCAATCCATGAGCATGGAATATTTTTCCATCTCTTTGTGTCTTCCTCAATTTCTTTCAGAAGTGTTCTATAGTTTTTAGGGTATAGATCTTTTACCTCTTTGGTTAGGTTTATTCCTAGGTATCTTATGCTTTTGGGTGCAATTGTAAATGGGATTGACCCCTTAATTTCTCTTTCTTCAGTCTCATTGTTAGTGTATAGAAATGCCAATGATTTCTGGGCATTGATTTTGTATCCTGCCACGCTACCAAATTGCTGTATGAGTTCTAGCAATCATGGGGTGGAAGCTTTTGGGTTTTCTATGTAGAGTATCATGTGATCAGTGAAGAGGGAGAGTTTGACTTATTCTTTGCCAATTTGAATGCCTTTAATGTCTTTTTGTTGTCTGATTGCTGAGGCTAGGACTTCCAGTACTATGTTGAATAGCAGTGGTGAGAGTGGACATCCCTGTCTTGTTCCTGATCTTAGGGGAAAGGCTCCCAGTGCTTCCCCATTGAGAATGATATTTGCTGTGGGCTTTTTGTAGATGGCTTTTAAGATGTCAAGGAATGTTCCCTCTATCCCTACACTCTGAAGAGTTTTGATCAGGAATGGATGCTGTATTTTGTCAAATGCTTTCTCTGCATCTAATGAGAGGATCATGTGGTTCTTGGGTTTTCTCTTGCTGATATGATGAATCACACTGATTGTTTTACGAGTGTTAAACCAGCCTTGTGTCCTGGGGATAAATCCTACTTGGTCTTGGTGAATAATTTTCTTAATGTGTTGTTGGATCCTATTGGCTAGTATCTTGTTGAGAATTTTTGCATCCATGTTCATCAGGGATATTGGTCTGTAATTCTCCTTTTTGGTGGGGTCTTTGTCTGGTTTTGGAACTAAGGTGATGCCGGCCTCATAGAATGAATTTGGAAGTACTCCATCTCTTTCTATCTTTCCAAACAGCTTTAGTAGAATAGGTATGGTTTCTTCTTTAAACGTTTGATAGAATTCCCCTGGGAAGCCATCTGGCCCTGGACTTTTGTGTCTTGGGAGGTTTTTGATGACTGCTTCAATTTCCTCCCTGGTTATTGGCCTGTTGAGGTTTTCTATTTCTTCCTGTTCCAGTTTTGGTAGTTTGTGGCTTTCCAGGAATGCGTCCATTTCTTCTAGATTGCCTAATTTATTGGCATATAGCTGCTCATAATATGTTTTTAAAATCGTTTGTATTTCCTTGGTGTTGGTAGTGATCTCTCCTTTCTCATTCATGATTTTATTAATTTGAGTCTTCTCTCTCTTCTTTTTAATAAGGTTGGCTAATGGTTTATCTATCTTATTAATTCTTTCAAAGAACCAACTCCTGGTTCTGTTGATCTGTTCCACAGTTCTTCTGGTCTCGATTTCGTTGAGTTCTGCTTGAATCTTTATTAACTCTCTTCTTCTGCTGGATGTAGGGTCTATTTGCTGTTTTTCCTCTAGCTCCTTTCTGTGTAAGGTGAGCTTTTGTATTTGAGTTCTTTCCAGTTTTTGAATGGATGCTCGTATTCCAATGTATTTCCCCCTTAGGACTGCTTTTGCTCCATCCCAAAGATTTTGAACGGTTGTATCTTCATTCTCATTAGTTTCCAAGAATCTTTTTAATTCTTCCTTAATTTTTTGGTTGACCCTTTCATCTTTTAGCAGGATGGTCCTTAACCTCCACGTGTTTGAGATCCTTCCAAACTTCTTGTTGTGATTTAGTTCTAATTTCAAGGCATTATGGTCTGAGAATATGCAGGGCACAATCCCAATCTTTTGGTATCAGTTCAGACCCGATTTGTGACCCAGTATGTGGCCTATTCTGGAGAAAGTTCCATGTGCACTTGAGAAGAATGTGTATTCAGTTGAGTTTGGATGTAAAGTTCTGTAGGTATCTGTGAAATCCATCTGGTCCAGTGTATCATTTAAAGCTCTCGTTTCTTTGGAGATGTTGTGCTTAGAAGACCTATCGAGTATAGAAAGATCTAGATTGAAGTCACCAAGTATAAGTGTATTATTATCTAAGTATTTCTTCACTTTGGTTATTAAGTGATTGATATATTTGGCAGCTCCCACATTCGGGGCATATATATTGAGTATTGTTAAGTCCTCTTGTTAGATCCTTTAAGTATGATAATAGTGTCCCTCTTAATCTCTCACTACAGTCTTCGGGGTAAATTTTAGTTTATCTGATATAAGGATGGCTACCTTTTGAGGACCATTCGAATGGTAAATGGTTCTCCAACCTTTTATTTTCAGGCTGTAGGTTTCCTTCTGTCTAAAATGAGTCTCTTGTAGACAGCAAATAGATGGGTCCTGCTTTTTTATCCAATCTGAAACCCTGCGCCTTTTGATGGGGTCATTAAGCCCATTCACGTTCAGAGTTACTATTGACAGATATGAGTTTAGTGTCACCATGATATCTATTCAGTCCTTGTTTTTGTTCCACTGAACTTCACCATGATATCTATTCAGTCCTTGTTTTTGTTCCACTGAACTTCTTCTTAAAGGGGAATTTTAAGAGTCCCCCTTAAAATTTCTTGCAGAGCTGGTTTGGAGGTCACATATTCTTTCAGTTCCTGCCTGTCTTGGAAGCTCTTTATCTCTCCTTCCATTTTGAATGAGAGCCTTGCTGGATAAAGTATTCTCGGTTGCATGTTCTTCTCATTTAGGACCCTGAATATATCCTGCCAGCCCTTTCTGGCTGCCAGGTCTCTGTGGCGAGGTCTGCTGTTACCATAATACTGCTCCCCGTAAAAGTCAGGGATTTCTTGTCTCTTGCTGCTTTAAGGATCTTCTCTTTATCTTTGGAATTTGCAAGCTTAACTATTAAATGTTGAGGTGTTGAACAGTTTTTATTGATTTTAGGGGGGATCTCTCTATTTCCTGGATCTGAATGCCTGTTTCCCTTCCCAGATTAGGAAAGTTTTCAGCTATGATTTCTTCTAATACATATTCTGGCCCTCTGGCCCTTTCAGTGCCCTTGGGAACCCCAATTAAACGTAGGTTTTTCTTCCTCAGTCTGTCGTTTATTTCCCTTAATCTATCTTCATGGTCTTTTAATTGTTTGTCTCTTTTTTCCTCAGTTTCCCTCTTTGCCATCAACTTGTCTTCTATGTCACTCGCTTGTTCTTCCACCTCGTTAACCCTCGTTGTTAGGACTTCTAGTTTGGATTGCATCTCATTCAATTGATTTTTAATTTCTGCCTGATTGGATCTAAATTCTGCAGTCATGAAGCCTCTTGAGTCCTTTATGCTTTTTTCTAGAGCCACCAGTAGCTGTATAATAGTGCTTCTGAATTGGCTTTCTGACATTGAATTGTAATCCAGATTTTGTAACTGTGGGAGAGAGTACTGTTTCTGATTCTTTCTTTTGAGGTGAGGTTTTCCTTCTAGTCATTTTTCTCAGTGCAGAGTGGCCGAAAACAAGTTGTATTGGGAAAAGGAGAAAAAGAGAGGAGAAATAGAAGGAAAGAAAAGAGAAAAAGAAAAAAGAAAAAAGGAAGAAAAAAAGAAAAAAAAGAGAAAGAGAAAGAAAGAAAGGGAAAAAAGGGGTGGGGGAAGCAAACAAATCAAAAACAAACAAACAAAAAAAACAACCCACACATGGGGGAGTATCTTCTGTTTCTGAATACTTTAAGTCCCTTGACTTCCCCTGGAACTTGTCCGTCTAGCTGGTCTTCTGGGGGAGGGGCCTGTTGTGCTGATTTTCAGGTGTTAGCACTTGGGGGGGCTGCTCTGCCCCCTGCCTGGTGCAGGGCTCAGTGGGGGTTGTTTACCCCGTGAGGCCCCAGGAAGAACAACCGCAGTGGCGGCGGCCAGCTCTAGAGCCCTGGAGTCAGCTCCTGCAGTAACTACAGAGCTCTCCCTCTGCAGGGCCTGGAGGCTCCGGGATGGGGCCGCTTATCTGCTCAGCTCGGGGCAGGAGTGTCCTTGCTGTCCTGGGCCCTCGGGGCCTCTCCCTGTCCCGGGTGGAGGCCAGATCCTGGGCTGTGTCCCGGTGCCCTGTGCTCCCGCGCCTGTGCTGTTGGATTCTGCTCCTGGCCACGCAGCCCCCTTTCCACGGAGCATGGCCCGAGCCCCTCCGAGCTGCTCCCGGGTCCCGCCGAGCGCTGCAGCCCTTAGGGAGCTCGGTGCACTCTCCCCGGGGGTGCAGGTGTCTGTTAGTGTCCCAGGGAGCCCGAGGGCATCCCCGCCCTCCTGGGTCCTGCTCTAACTCCCTGCGAGCCCCTTTCCACCTGGGAAGATTGGTGCAGCTCCTGCTCCTCCGGGACGGGGCTCTCCTGTCCTGGCGACACTGGCCCCAGCCTTAGCCCGGCTCCTCGCAGGGCCCCTCCCCCTTGGAGGCCTTTTGTTTATTTATTTCTTTTTCCCCGTCTTCCTACCTTGATAGAAGCGCGAACTCTTCTCACTGTAGCATTCCAGCTGTTCTCTCTTTAAATCTCAGGCGAATTCATAGATTTTCAGGAAAATTTGAAGGTTATCTAGGTAATTTGGTGGGGACAGGTGATTTGGGGACCCTACTCCCGCCATCTTGCCCCTCCTCCCACCATACAACATTCTTATAATATCATTGACTATATTACGTATGCTGTGTCTTTTATTCCTCTGACTTATTCATTCCATAATTAGAAGCCTGTATCTCACACTCCCCTCTACCCATTTTTGCCAACTCACCTCCCCTCTGTTCTCTGTATTTCTAGGTCTGATTTTTTTTTTTGTTAGTTTATTTTTTTTTCAGATTCCACAGGTGAATGAAATCATATGGTATTTGTCTTTCTTATCTGACATCATAATACTCTCTTAAGTCCATCTGTGTTGTTGAAAATGGCACTATCTCATTCTTTTTATGGCTATGTAATAGTCCTGTGTGTGAGTGTGTGTGTGTGTGTCTGTGTGTGTGTATATACCGCATCCTCCTATTCTGTATTAAACTTATTTAATTCATTATTTCAGAGTGATAATATCCTTTAACTGGTGTTGGCCCCTTTTTTGTAAAGGGCCAAATAGCAAATATTTTATACTTTTATTTTTTATAACTCTCTAAAAATATAAAAAATGTTCTTATCTTGAGGGCCACCAAAAAAATAGGCTGTAGCCTATAGTTTGCCAAACCTTCTAGCCTATATTAGTGATACTTCTATAAATATGTAGATGATCAGCTAAATTGCATGTGGTATAAGGGAGCATATTTGGGTAGAATAGTTGATGTGTTACATAAAATGCCCTGAGATAAGTTTCCTTGGCATAAAATTAGAGTCCTATAAAATAATTGAAAAAAAAAATAAAAATGTTAAAGTTTTTAAAAATGGAAAAATAATTTTAAAAAGGAATTGAGAAATGTGTTTAGAAGACTTGAAAGTGGATACAGGATTACATCTCTTAGGCCAATATGCAGGAATTGAACTTTTTGCAAATATTCAGCCAGTGTATCTGAAAATCAGTGGTCATCTGACCCCAACTCAAAAATACACTTGATTGAAAGCTTAAAAAGTAATGATAATATCAGAAAACTTATTTGGGGCTACCTTGGTGCCTCAGTGGGTTAAGCATCTGTCTTCAGCTCAGGTCATGATGTCAGAGTCCTGGGATGGAACCCTGCATTGGCTCAACAGGAAGTCTGCTTATCCCTCATCTTCCACCCTTCCCCACACTCATGTGTGCACTTCCTCACTCTCTCTAGCTTTTTCTCAAATTTTTTAAAAAGCATAATCTAATCTTGAAAAATCAGTGAATTAAATTCAATGCTTTCACATCATGATTTAAGGAAAATAAAGTTTCAGAATTCACTGTTTTTCATTGTTCTTAAGGAAGCATTTTCCTTCCAAAAATAGTGAATAAAGCTCTTTAATTTAAATGTTTCTGACAACAAAATAAATATCTCCTCACTGAAGAAAAAAAAAAGAGATACAGATATGCATATACAGCAAAATCCACCTGTATGTCCCATGAGTTCTGAAACAGTGCCCATATCCATATCCTCTTCTCCATCACACGCCACCTGTAGGCTCCAGCCAGCACCTTCTCTCATCTGCACCATCGTGACAGCCTCCTTCCTCTCTGCTAACTTCCTCTCTTAGCCTCACAATCCACAAGTCAAAGCCAAAGTAGACTTTTTGAAATATCAGGTCTCTCTACCCTTTACCAAGGATTCTCTGTTAACTTCCCATTGGACTGGAAATAAAATCCTAACTCCTCACAAAGACCTGTAAAACTCTCTCCTAAATGTTTTTCATCAAGAGCTCCTTGTGGTCATCCTGTTCTCAGTTTAAATGTTGCCATTCTAGAAAGACCTTCCTCATTTAGCACAACAACCATATATAAAATATCACCCTGGTTCCCCCCATCCCTTGTAACTGTCATCATTTGACATTCTTGTTTGCTCAAGAATATAGATTGGCAGAGCAGAAGATTGTGCAGATTTTCGCATCCTGTATTCCTGAGCCCTACTGCGGTATCTAGCACATAATATGTGCTCAGTAGATGCTTGTGAAATTAAAAAATAAATCATTAAAAATAAAGTGTCACCTACATCTGCTTTGCAGGGGTAAGCATGGTTAACAGTTCAGTTAGCCATTTCCCATAAACATATTTTTATAAATAAAACCATACTTAGCATACTCTTCAGTACTTGTTTTCCTCCAAAGAAGATGTAAACAGTAAATTTTCTGTATCTAAATAATATTTAAAAGTTTAAGACCTTTTGTGAGGCATAATTGACATAGAATAGATCATACCTATTTAAAATGTGTACTATGATACATTTCTGCATATGTATTTTATACATGAAATCCTCACCACAATCAAGATAATGAGCATATGTGTCACCCCTGAGAGTTTCTCCCATGCTGCTTATTAGTCACTCCCACCCTGTTCCCAACCAACTTTCTGTCCTGTACTTTCTGCCCTGCACATTACTTTGCATTTCTTAGAACTTTACATAAATGGAATCGTATAATTTGCATATGTGAATAGTTTTAAAAATACATTGTCTAAATTGCTTCATCAAGATCTCGTAACCATTTATTTAATATCCAACCGAAGAATTTTGCCTGTAATTGGGCCATCTTGGCTTGGCTGGGGAGAGATAGCAGAAGTGGCTCAGATCTTGACTATTTCCCTTTTAGATGCCATCAGAGCACTGAGAAGGAACTAGAAAATAGCACTCTAGGCATGGCAGCCAGGGTAGAATTTGTTTCTTTGGATTTTCACAAAAAGTAAAAACAGATACGCTGGATCAAAAAGGCAGAAGCTGGTAACTTAGTCCCTAGGGCTCCCCTACCCTCAAGCGCAGAGTAATTGCCTGCTGAACAGAACCGGGTTCTGATAGCACAGAAGGTGGAGAAGGATGGTTGAGCAGGTGACCAGTAGAATTTGCCATACTGACTGACTCATAACCTCAACACGGTGCTCACATGACCCTCACGTGTAGCATTTTCCCCCTCCCATCTGGCAATGTCAGCTTATTGGTTTTTTTTCTGATGCACCTGACCATAGACCACCCCTGGGCGACTCCTCTCAGAAGAAACATCTGCAGTATCATTTCCCCATAGGTCACAGCTGCCTTTATTTCTTCATCCCATTGAAGAGATATCAGTGCCCATTTGAATAAGATTACTCAGCCCCTCTCAGTGAGGATAACTAATGAAGCAGTAGTTCATTCTTCTTCTGTGTTTCATTGATCTGAGCGGAATTGGGGTTGGTTAAGCAACCCACACAGTGTTCAATACTGTATCGGATTTCATTACTGAAGGTTGCAATCCTGTAGAGTCACTACAAATGATTAGTATGATAGCACTCACTCTGGAAGATATATTAATGAGAAAATGTTCATTGCTACAAAAACTTCCATGTGGGAATTGAGTGCAAGTCCCAGGATGTGCTAGCTTTAGCCACATGGATGCATAGATTCTATAAGTATCGTGCAGCTCAGAAAATAGATTGAAAAGGACACGCACTAAATTAACTACTCTTCCATGACATCTAAAGACCAGCCTGTCTCTAGAAATACTACTTGAATGCATTAGCACAGAATATTGTAAAGTTAGGAGATATAATGCCAAAAAAACTCTGTGTCTAAATCCACATTTCTGAGTGTGAGGTATCTTTTTTAGTTCCCAAATACAACTACAAAATTTTGGCAAGAGCTTTTAGTAGATAGGTTGAATGAATGAATATGAAAGGAGACTTTTAGCCACAAAGTCTCATTTTGAATAAAAGTGGTCCATCCCTACTTTGGAGAGACTGTTTACCTTACTTTCCATGATGCTGCAAGTAGATGGTGCTTTTATATGATTTAATGTGAAGTGATATTGGAAGGGAAACTAACATTTCTTGGGCAGCTACTATGGGTATGTTGTGCCAGGCCTATAGCAGTAGGAACATTGTGTGGTGAGTTTATTTCTATACTCACTTCAAACTATACTTCTGGTGAGTATGGTGGTTCTAGCCCATTGCTATATGGAATTTAGAAGTTTACAAAAGGAGGGATAGAAAAATAAGTTGGAGGGGGATAAAGATATGAACTTACTTTAAAAGAGTAAGGTAGAAAATTATCATATAAGACTTGAGATTTATAAGTCTTTTAAATGTCCCTATCCTATAAAAAAAAAACTCTCAAATTTTAAGATGGTCTCACTTACTAAGACCTGTGTTATAATTACAGTATTTGAAATGGGGCTTTAAAAGTTGCCTGCACCAAGAGACAGTATCCCACCATGGTTAAACCCATGTGCTGTATTGTTGAGTTCAGATGGCAACAAGTGCTACCAGTTGACAGATGAGTGATACTTGAGAAGTTTCTTAATTTGGCAAGTCTTGCTTCCTTGCCTGTAAAATTGATATTAATACCTACATTGTGGTGGTTATAAGTAAGATAATATTTATAAAGTTCTTAATACAGAACTTGACATGAAGTGAGTATTCCTAAAATGGTAACTCCTGCTCTCATTCCCTTCTGACAAGGACAATGACAGTAATGATAACCATGACAGTGACAGAAATTTTCACCATCAGCAGCATCATGATGTGGCCCACATCTCACCTGATGTTTGAACTTGCTCTGAACCAAATGGTCTTTCTCTTCTTCTTGAACGTCATCTTAATGTCAAACTCAGTGCCCTCCAAGGAAACCCATTTCATAATAAATAGCTTTTAGCTTTAAATATTTTTTTCACTGAATTACAGTCTTCCAGTGTTCAATTCACTTTTTCCTCATCCTTCTGCTTAAAATGTTTTATTACTGGCACAGTCTTTCTTTTTATTTTTTTCCAATCTTTCTGAAAAAAAAAAAGTTTTATAGTACATGTCAAGTACATTAAAAATGTTTATACACTTTGATCCGGGAATGATATTTCCACTCATTTTCAATCTACAAAGAACCAAACATAATAAAATATTTCAATAATAAAATATACACAGCCGCCAGTGCTATACAAAAACAAGGCTAAGGGTTGGTTCATATGAAAGTCTGAATGCCACATATAAAATGGGGTTTGGAAGTTTCCAAGTAATGAAAGTTGAGAAACTCCTGCATTCTCCTTGAAAGTCAGAGCAGGACATCCTCACTGTACATTTTTACATTTGGATATGTAATCTCTTGTTTTAGGGAAGGATAAGTTTCTTAAATTCCATTTTGATTTTAGTGTGATGTGAATCAAGTTTTATTCCACCAGTCTGAATTATCAAGGCACATGTAGGCCAAAAGTTGAAAGCCCCTAAGAAGTCAGTTAGACCAATCACCTCACTTAACAGATAGAGTCCCAAAGCTCAGAAAGGAGGTAAGATGTACCTAAGTTCTACCAAGGAAATGTCAGAATGAAAATCCAGAATTGCAGTCTTCTTCCATCCCAACGCATTGTATGGTAAATGATTTTTCTCATGACATTGTTTGGAACAATAAGCTGAGTTGTGCATAGCCATTTGCCTCTCTTGCGGAATTATTTCCTGGAAGGTATGTTAAGTTCCAGAGAAAATTCAAAAGCACTGAAAAAAAAAAAAAAGGAAATTAGAAACAACAGTGGATAATACAACAAGAACAAGCTTCACTATGTCTGATCTAGTCATTGAGCTGATAGTGTCTACTTCAGAAATTTATTGTGAGGGCTAAATGTAGTAACTTCAGTGACCCACTTTATAACCCGAGCTCTTGGAATGAAAACTTACAACAGAAGTTGCAAACTGAATGCATCCCATAGATACAATCTACTTGCATAATACAGTATTTTTTTCTTTTAATATGAATTTTTTAAATATTGAAATAGCTGGACATTTCACATTTAAAAAAAATCTACATTTTATGAATCTCATAAAAAATTAAAACGCAAACAAAAAAAGAAAGTCTGGAGAGTGGTTTGATATTTCTAAAGGCTGGATCTGAATAGAAGATACCTCCTTTAGATGGGCATTTGTTCTCTGGTTGGCCACAGTCTCCACCAGGCATTATCGTCTCATACACAAACTGCTTAAGTCACTTATGTGATGGGTCCCTGAAACCCTTCAGAGCACAGCCCCTTGTTTATCAAATTGAGAATGTGTGTATCTTGTCATGCAAGAGTTCAGAAATTAGGTTGGCTTCTTAAGATTCATAGTCACTGAAATTAAAAAAGGGATTCATAACTCATAACTCACTGTTCCTTACTTTGTGTTTTGTTTCTTTCTTATTTGCCCCAATTTCTCCTAATGGTATGATTCCTGTGGGTTTGAAATTGTATGCAAGCTCGGCAGTGTGGGTTAGCAGGGTCAGAGTTTCTGGAAGCTGAAGCTCTGGCCCACTCCAGCCATGCCCCTCCCTTCCTGAGTCTCCTAGAACATGCCTTCTTTTCGTCTTGCTTCCTAACCACTACAGAGCATGACTGAGGAGGAGGCAGATTGAGAAAAGAACGTTGAAAATTTGGATTCAGCATTCTCGGCATGAGACAAAAAAAAAAAAAGTAATATGGGATGGCAGACAAGTACGAGCTTTGTCTGAAGAGGCTCCATTGACAATTTAGTGGCAATGAGAGGAGCCGTGTCTCTGGTTAGTTTAGAAACCAAATGAAGGCTGCGGTGGCTTCTCCTCAGTAAGCAAAACAGCTTCAACTCCCAGCTGAACATATTGCACATAAAACAGTATGTTCCATGCTGCTTGCATGGAACATGAGCATCTTGCTGTCTTTAATTAAGAAGTTAACTGGACCATGAAGTATTGCCCAAGTAAATAAAAGTGATTTGTACTAAGTCAGAGGGGTGCATACGGCATCTTTGCATTTCTTTGTTCACACATAAATTATGGAGATTATTAAAAAATGGAAGGGTCATCTATAAGCCCATCTGCACTGTGGAGCTCATTGCCATTCCCGAAATGTATCTATCTTTTTGCATATTGTAATTTATTGTGGACAAGAGTATGAAGCAGCTGCTTACTCATTTTTTTAAGCAAACAATCTTGAATAGATCAAGGCTTCATACTATGGTTGGTTTGTTTGTTTATCCTGGGAAACAGAGATAGTTGTTCAGAGGCTTTTGGTTGCTGTAGAATTAAAATGGGCTGATAGGGTTTTTGTTCTTCCTTTAATTTGGGAGAAACTGACTGTGTGTACTTTTCTTAAATAAGGGTCATGCTGGAAATTATAAGAGTTTACTGAGGGCTGTGGTCAGATCTCACTTAGAACTGTAACAGCCAAAAAAAAAAAATTATATATAAAAAAAAAGAACTGTAACAGCCAGTTTTGGTAGTAGTAGTTCCAAATGCCACATGAGGCTGGGGACGGATGTCTGGCTGTATGATTTGAGGGCCTTTGGTCAGGGAGGCTGCCCCAAATTCTTCTATATTGCCTTTGATGATGCCCACAGATCCACGATTCAGATCTTATTTACCCGAAGACTCAGAACTGTGTATTAATACCAAGCCCCTACTGCAAATACTCCTCCTCTTGTGCACATACATACTTCCACAAGGATTTGAGGTAGCTTATGAGAACTATTTATAATAATACAGTAACAACTGATATAATGGATTACGATCAGGAAAAATATAAATTACAGTAAAAAGCAGAGCTAGGGACAGTGTAATAAAACACAGGAGACGGGCTCTTGCTAAGGCTGGAGTTGATTATGAAGTTTCCAAAGAGAGAAACCTTTACATAAGATCTATGTTTACCCTCCAGAGATTATACAATGTCCTGGATTGGCAGAAGAGTTAAAGCTGGCAGTTCAGTGTTCCAGAAAGTACACTGGATTCAAAGTTAAGGAATCTGAATTTTCTTCTTATTGTCCTACATCAGCCATGAACACTTATCAAGTCATTCCTCTTCTCCCTCAATTTCTTCATCTCTGAACTAAAAAATGGAATATGATCAATGGTTTTCTACAACTTTTCTTTAAATCATGGAATCCTTTTGAAGCCAAATTTAACGGAGACACCAAAATTCAGAGAAGATGGAAGCTCAGCTGCTGTGCCTGAGCCAGGCCTGAGCTCTGCAGCCTGTTGCCTTGCCTGCCCAGTCTTCCTGTCAACAGCCACAGGTTGCCTAGGCCCTGGTGGGGTTTAATACACCACAGTCTGAGAACTACCAGATTAGATGAAAACCTAACCTTGCTGTGTCTAGGTCTTTGCTCAGATGGCACTTTCACATGAACACCTTCCTTGACCACTCCATCAAAAATATATCCCTTACCTAGCAGTTTCATTTTCCTTCATTATATTATCATACAAATTACATAGGTATATTTATTTTCATCTATCTAGTATATGTACTCTACTATATAATTTTATATTTATGTATTTACCAATTTGCTTCCCCTATTACTATATAATCTCCATGATGGCAGGGACATAGAAAGGTAGTTACTAAGTGATGTTTAAGAGCAGGTTCTAAAGCACCAACTTCCTAGAATAATATCCTGACTCTTGAGCAAATCCCTTGACTTTTTCTGTGCCTCACTTCCTCATTTGTAAAATGGGCATAATAATAGCACTATCTCAAGCTTATTACAGAATCAGAAGAGTTCATTTATTTTACATAATTACATAAAATTTACTGCTTATAGAATAGTGCCTTGAGTGTAGAGCACTATATGAAATTTCAATACAGTAATTCATTATTTGCCTTGTTTACCACTGCAGGCCTGTTCTAGAGTAGTGCATGTCACATGGAAGTAAAGCAAATTGTGTGTGTGTATGTGTGTGTGTGTTTAAATAAATGAATGAATGTTCTCTTAGGGTACTTCTGGCTCAAAGATTCCATAAAAGCTTCTCATCTCGGGTAGCGAGACAAAGACAAGTTCTCTTTTATACAGCTTCCAGATTGATTATCTGTACCAGCCACCCACCACAAATTCTATTATGTTGAAGAGGACATGAATAGCTATGTGGCATGACGCCATGGGGAAGTGGAACAGACTAAGTGGAAGAAATAAAAGTGGTATGAAAGGTACTAAAAGCCCATCTTTCCCTACTTTGCAGTTTGGTCCCGCTATAAGTCTTGATTCCTGCCATCTACAGGCTGATGAAAGCTCCCAAGAGTGGAGCTCTGTATTACAGAAAGGAAAGTTTAAGAGAATAAAATTAGCACTGCCAGCCCTTTACATCCTTGAGCTCCTCTTCATCATCACTATGGCATATCAGCATTGTCTAACTCCCGGTTTCAGGAACATTCCAGCTGCTTATAATGACTGTTTGGTGCAAGACTGCTTCTTGCTTATCTCCTAAATAACATTTAAGAGGGAAAAGTGCCCACCAGAGTCTACTGTGCTTTGGTTTATGTTCCTTTAATGGTAGGAAGAGCCCTACTTCAGTTAGGTGGCATCTCACAGCCAATGATACCTGCTGAGGATTTGGGGAGTATAATGGAGAGAGAAGGCAACTTTAAGGAAGAAGGATGTTTTAATACATTCTTAAAAGTTGTATTGTTCTTCACTCCAAAAGGGCTGGCAAAAATATCACCTTAAAAAAATTGCTTCAGTCAAAACATACTCATCTCCTGGCAACTTCTGTCATACCAGGAGTTTATATTGCCGTGGGTGTGTTGCACTGTTAGTCTTAATTTTTAAGAACTTTTTCATTTGTAAAATCAGCGATAATTTTTCAGGACATGTGATTTCAGAGGCTGAAAAATATATATGTCTTTGCCATATGAAATTATAAGCAAATAGTTACTCTTACTTTGATTTTGTGATCCCCATCAGCAGCTGAGTGTAGCCTGTGATGCAGTGCTCTGTAAATTATCACCAGTGATGTTTTAAATGGCAGTTGCCTAAATTATGAGTGTGGGACTTTCCACTTCCATGAATGATTCTGTTTTTATCAGCAGAGATTCTGCCTCTAGGCAAATACCAAAAGGCCCTCGAAGTAAATGAGGCTTTTAAGACTAATAAATATTTTGCAGATGAACTTGTTGCATTTTGGAGAGAGATGAAGAAGAGGTAGACTGATAAAACCCACTGTGTTGAAAGAATGAGGCAAGCAGGCTACTCTGTTTCTCCCCTGGCTATGTGCAGTGAAGGTAGATTTCTCTCCCTAGTAAGCCACAGCTTTCATTTTGTAACATCAAGAGTCATGGAAACAAAAAGTGACATCTCTCTACAGTAATAGATAAGTACAGATGGTCTGATAATTGCAGTTTTCCAATTTCAAACTGTGTAGATTGGTTTTAGCACTTGGTTAAGGCTCCGGCAGTTATGTTAAGAAATATGAGAGGAGTGATATGGGAAGATGAATTTTCCTTAAGTAGCACCCCATTAACAGATGAGAAATGCATGAGTATTCATTCCATTGGATGGATATAGAGTTTCCATGTTTGTTTCTCACATTAGTTGTTAACTAAGTTTTTCATTTCTTAGCATTCTCAATAATTTTTGACTAGTCTTACCATGTGAGTTTCCTGAAAGGTGGAAATCACCCTGTGCTTTTGAGTGCTGCCACAAAGAGTTCACTGAATCACCAAATGTTTCTTGCATCCTATCTTAGCAGCACTCTGGTTGGGGAGGTACAGGAAGAAGTTTAATGAAAAGAAAACCAAATCTGATGCCATTACAACAGAGTTAATATAAAAAGATGGCCAGAGCCAGCAGAGTTGTGGTCTATGCAAGACAATTACCCACTCTCCTTGGGTGAAGGTAGGGGGAACTGTTTCTATCAGGGTTCCTACCACCACCACTGCCCATAGGGCTCATGATCATGGGGGATCCAGCAATGTTGATTATCTGGTAAGGTTACATGGTTTTGATTTTTAAAGTTGGCTCATATGGCAACTGTTGAGCCATAGGAGTTGGCTCATATGCCTGTGTAAATCACTCCTGAAAGGTCCTTATATCACCACAGAGTATAGTCTCCATGGCTTTGTGTGCACAATCTTATACAGTAAACTAAAGTACGAGAAAACCACTGGGGCTAGGCTGGTTGGAGGAATGAAAGAATCCACGATTGCCTGCACTGTTCTGTCGAAGTAGGAACAAATTGCTACCAGGAGACGGGGTGTGATTAGAAAATTTTAAAGTATTGCTGAGTGTCCACAGGGTTTTGCTGTGTTCTTTTAATATTGAATATATGTAACTCTAATACATGTTGAAAGATTTGCTGTTCTGGAGATTAAATGAACTAATAGGTGCAAAATCACCTAGCAGAGATCCTTGCCCATGGTAATTGCTCATAAATGAGTGTTGAATTTGAATATAAATAATGTGAGATTAGGCCCTCATGTTGTAAAAGCTAATGGCTGCAGTTCTCACGTAACATTTTCTCATTATTCCTTATAGTAACCTTAGAAGAAACCTATCATTTTGATCTTCTCTTTAGAGAGGAGCAAATACAAGGGTCAAGGGAGAACACATCCCTCACGTTCCAACCCATGTTATCATGAACACCTGTATTCTCAACTCGGATGCATATTACCTTAGGATAGTAAATAGTACTTAGTTGTTGGCCTATGCTTTTTAACTGACCTGCTTTCCCTGCAACCCTTAAAAACATGCAGAACCCTTGCCAGTTCCATGAAAAGGAGAGCATCTTATTTCCTTTTGCTGTCAATTGCTTTCTCTGGCTATTCCTTAAACCCCTTCAGATGGCCTCTGTTCTATAGGTCTGCATCATACAATGGCCTTCCTTTGGATGTCATTGTTTTTTCTCCCATTCAAATCACCAGTCTCCCTCTATACCATTACTTTTCTCTGGCCATGCCTTCTGTTAGAATGGTATTACTTTATCTATTTAAAAATAAGCAAGGATCCATGTGTAGATTAGGTCTGACTCTGGGAAAATGCCCATTAAGGTCCAAATATATTACGTTCTATAGCTATGATTTTGTCTAAAACCTTAGACTATGAGTTACTGGTTTCTCATTCTGAGCCCATCAAAATGAAACAAATAGAAAGTTCTAAAGATCTATAGAAATTCCAACCAAAGATCTGGACTCTCTTAACTCTGGTTTCTTATCTGAAACTCCAGAGCACAGAAAATATGAGTGACTATTGTATCAATTCTTCCAGTTCTTCAAACAGCCGGTAGCATCCTAGATTCATAGGAGAGAAGTTAATTTATTATATATAATGGGTGTCTTAGGGCATTGGAACTTAATTGCCTCTGGGAACCCCTTTGGAGAAAGGATTATGTCATCTTCATCCTAAATTCAACTTCTCTTACAAATTCTTCAAATATAATAAGTACAAGATCACACTACCATTCTTATTCCTTGAGCTGTGTCTTCTTATCAACCCAAACTTTTTTCTGTGTTCTTAGCCTCACACTGGCTTACCCTGGCCCATCCTCTACTCATTTCTGAATCTGCTCTTGGCCTCTCTCACTTCTAAATCATCCTTCTTTTATGGCCTTGCCCTAAGCTGCTTCGTTAGCTCGCTTCTGCTTCTCCAACTTTGATGTACACATCCGCCCTTGACTGCGGTGGGGTGAGTTCTCTTTATTTGATTCTGTAGCCTTCAGCCATCCTGGATTATCATCCTCCCTGGTCTCCTCTAGTCCCAATGTGGAAATGCTCTCTCTGGATGTCTCCGTCCCATCAGAAAATGGAAACAGGGTGATGGTGAAGGTAATATAGCATAGTAGCAAACTACCTATAATTTAAAGTCAGACTAAAACTGGATTTGAAGCTTAGCTCTGCTACTCACTACTTTGTAATTTAGGCCTTATTACCTAATGTCTCAAACCTCAGTTTCTCTCTCCATGATATGGAGTAACTGTATGGAGTATTATACAGTTGTCTTAAAAATTAAATGAGAATACAGACAGGGTTCTTAGAGTGGTACTTGACACTTAGCCCCTCTCAATAGGCACTATTATAATTAAAAGCTTCAGGGTAGAAGAAAACCTGGGGACAGGTGTTGAAGGATTGGTAGTGTAGGCACCATTGAAAATATACATAAGGTTCCTTAGATTCCTCTCCATTTATTAATTCTGCTTACATTGGTCAGATGACTGGTTTTGAATCCTACCAAAAATTGCACCCTCTGAGCTGAAGCAAATAGAAAGGGAAATCTCTCTTTCCCAGAAGCCAAAAGCCATTTCCCAAGAGGTGTCTGTCCAACCAATACATGCAAATGCTTCTGTGATGGTTTCATCAGAGGTTGTTCAGAATATTACACACCAATATTAGCCTTAAAGAATGATACTGGGGCTGTTGCCTCCTGGTTCACGGGGTGTACCCACAAGGAAAAATAGAAACAAAAGCAAAGGTAGGTAGCCCCACTTGGCACAGTTGATTGACTTTAATAGGTCCTGATTATGCTGCTCATATTCCATGAAATTAAAAAGCTTACAAATGTTATGAGCCATTACCCTTCCATTTAAGGGAGCTTATGACATGTTAGCAACATTTAATGAAATTCTTTTCAAAATGCCATCGGCAGACTCACTAAGACACTAAGATTCCATGTTGAAATTCAACTTGAAGAATTGTTTGAGAAAGTTTGTTCTCTGCCTACCTGTCTTTGTAATGTATGGAATCCACCTTAGTTTCTCATAAGTCAGAGGATGATTTGTGAGTATCAAGAAGTGTTTGTGCTTAGGATGTTCAGAAGAGCCTGCGTTTTCACATGCTTACAGATTTCAAAACTTAGGTCCTTTCTATTCAATTCTATTTGTTGAATATCTGAAATATTTTAGCAAATATTCAAAATGTTGTTGCTGGCCCCGTCTTCAGTGAGCTCTTAAAATATAATTTGGGAAATAAGACATTGTTCAAGAAGACAATTAAAGCATAGGAAATGAGATGATTAAATCCTGGATTATAAATCCTGATGATTTATACAAAAAATGTTCAAAAAATAAAAAATATTACAGTCAGTCGAGTGGGAATTTTTATAGATTATAAGAAAGATGAGTAGTGAGACACAGTTATTTAGGAAAAATTAATTCTGGTAAATCTTACATTTTAACTTCTAGGATGGGGCTGTTTCATAGTAATATCCATCATTTTGTCCATTTGATTCTAAGGGATTACTAGCCATATGTGTTTACTCTATATTTTCATTAAATCCTCTTGGCAGTCTTTAAAGGTACATCATTTGATCTTCATTTCATAGGTGAGAGCTAGAGCGCAAAATAATTAGGTAATTCCTTCCAGCTACTATGTCGAGCAGTCAGAAGTCAAATCCAGACATGAACTATCCCAAAGCCTGTTTTCTATCTCAATTTTAATCTGCTTTAGAGTACAGATTATATCAAGGCAGTGCCCATCCTATCCCACTGCCTTTTGAACTCCTTGCAGGCAGGAGTGCTGTTGTAGGATTTATTCACCATTGTATTCATTTGTCTACCACAGACTTGGTACCCAACAAATATTTGTTTAACACATATGTAACTGATATGTTAAATAAGCACAACTCAGCATTAAAATGCAACTTAATAGTCTGCACTATTCTTTGGATCGTAAGTTAAGGATGCTCTTTTCCTCTATCCCTCTCATGAAAACTTGGGCAATTCCTAGTGGATTTTCTACCCACTTAAAAATTATAAGCATCATGGTAGTATTTAAAGAGACAAATACAGACTCAGTTTGGAAATTTTAAATATCTAAGATACTGATAAACGTTTTAAACCTCTTTCAGAATTTAGTGTTTGGGTTTTTTTCCCCCCTTGATAGTCTTTATTGGTGGCTTCCTACTTGAAGGAGGAGGAGGGCAGCTCTTTTTAGCTGTCTCCGCTCTCACCTTTTGATTTGCTAGCTGTTGGCTATAGTTTTAGAACTTACTTAGGGTAGTTAGTGATGGTAGAGGCTGGGACAGTTGTTACTTGTCTGGGTGACTTTATGCCATCTAGGACCAGTAGGTGATTTAGCTGACTTCTTTCCTCATGGGGCATCTTCTGGATTGTTTTAAGCTTTTCAGTTCTGGAAGCACAGTACATCTCTCACAACTCCTATGAACAGAAAGAGGCAAAGCATTCCATCCCTGGAGAGGGTGCTTCACTGACTCCCTTCCATTCTGAACAGAAACCTCTTGTCTTCCAAGAAGTCCCTTTGGAGAGGGCTTCTGATATCACCAAGCACAGCAATCTCTATCCCACTTGAGCCATGTCTTATTTCTGAAAAATAATCTACACCCTTTCCCTGACAGATTCTAAGAGCAACTCTCTTCTACTTCCACTACTCTCCATATTCCCCTGGTCATAGGAAACACATAGCAAGATCTCAGATCCAATTCATTCAAACCTCGTTTCAATGGACTTGAGGTTAGAAAGTAGCAGCCCCCTCCAAAAATTTCCATTTGCAAATGCCCTCTCTTCCACTTCCTTGATGTTTGCATCTTCTTGAAATCAGCGAGTGTGTTCGTGGATATTTCCTCCATAAATTTGGCTTATTTTGATCTGATCTCTTATTTTGGAATTTCACATCAATTACATCTTGATGCCTGGTTGAATATTTATATTTTTACTGAAGTATAATTGACATGTAGCATTAGTTTCAAGCATACACCATATTGATTTGACATTTGTGTACATTGCAAAGTAATCACCACAGTAAATCTGGGTATCATTGGTGACCATGCAAAGTCACAACTTATTTTCTTGTGATGAGAATTTTTATGATTTATACTCTTAGCAACTTTCAAATATACAATACAATACTAGTGACTGTGGTCACCATGCACTATATTACATCTCTATGACTTATTTATAACTGTAAGTTTATACTTCTTGATCCCCTTCACTTATCCCCCAACGATCTTCATCTCTGGTAACCACCAATTTATCACTGTATCTATGATTTCTCTTCTCTTTATTTGTTTTATTTTCTAAATTCCACATATAAGTGAATCGTGGTATTTGTCTTTCTCTGTCTGACTTATTTTACTTAGCATGATGTCTTAAAGGTTCATCCATGTTGTGATAAATGTAAGACTTTGTTCTTCTTTATGGTTGAGTAGTTTTCCACTATAAATACATATCTCATCTTCTTTATCTGTGCATCCATCAGTGGGCACTTAGGTTACTTCCCTATCTTGGCTAGCGTAAATAATGCTGCAGTGAACACAGGGGTGCATATATCTTTTTGTATTAGTGTCTCTGTCTTTTTTTTGATAAATACTCGAAAGTAAAATTAGTAGATAATATGATATTTATTTTCTTTTTACTTAACTTTTTTTATTTAAATTTAGTTAATTAACATATAGTATATCATTAGTCTCCGAAGTAGAGGTTAGTGAGTCATCAGTTGTATATAACACCCAGTGCTCATCATACCACGTGCCCTCTCCCTAATGCCCATCACCGAGTTACGCCATTCCCTCACCCGCTTCCACTTCAGCAACCCTCACTTTGTTTCCTATGATTAAGAATCTCTTATGGTTTGTCTCCCTCTCTGATTTTGTATTTTGTTTTTCCCTCCTTTCCCCTAGGCTCATCTGTTTTGCTTCTTAAAGTCCACATATAAGTGAAATCAGATAATGTATTTCTTCTTATTATTTTTTGAGGCACCATCTCCATAGTGGCTCTGCTGATTTACATTTCTACCAACAGTGCATGAGGGCTCCCTCTTCTTTACATTGTCACCAACACTTGTTATTTCTTAATGATAATAGCCATTCTGGCAGGTATAAGGTGATATTTCATTGTGGTTTTGACTTGCATTTCCTTGATGACTAGTGATGTTCAGCACCTTTTCATGGACCTATTGGCCCTCTGTGTGTCTTCTTTGGAAAAATTTTCATTCACATCATCTGTCCATTTTTAATCAGATTTTTTTTTATTGCTGAGTTGCATGAGTTCTTCATATATTTTGAACATTAATCCTTTATCAGAAACATGATTTGAAAATATCTTCTGTTCAGTAGATTGCCTTTTCATTGTATTGATGGTTTCCTTCTCTGTGAAGAAGCTTTTTAGTTTGATGTAGCCTCACTTGTTTATTTTGCCTCTGTTGCCCTTCCACAAAAATCATTACCAAGACCAATATCAGGGAGCTTACTGCTTATATTTCCTTCTAGGTTTCATGTCTTTCATTGAAGTCTTTAATCCATTTTAAGTTCATTTTGTGTATGGTATGAGATACCAGTCCAATTTCATTCTTTTACGTATAGCTGTCTAGTTTTCCCAACACCATTTACTGAAGACACTGTCCTTTCCATTTTATATTCTTGATTCCTTTGTTCCTAATAAATTAATTGACTATATATTCGTGGGTTTATTTTTGGGCTCTCTCTTCTGTTCCATTGATATATGTTTTTATGCCAATCCCATAGTGATTTTATGACTATAGCTTTGTATTATAGTTTGAAATCAGGGGGCACGATGCCTCCAGATTTGTTCATCATTTTCCACTTTGCTTTGGCTATTCAGGACCTTTTGTGGCTCCATGCAGATTTTAAGATTGTTTGTTTAATTTTGTGAAAAAAGCCACTGGAATTTTGATAGGGATTGGAATCTGCTGATTCCTTTGGGTTAATATGATCTTTTTAATAATATTCTTTTGATTAATGATCATGGAATATTTTTCCATTTATCTGTGCCTTTACTTACTATCATTAATGTCATATAGTTTTTGATATATGGGACTTCCATCCCCTTGGTTAAATTTATCCCTAGGCATTTTATTTCTTTTCTTATAATAGTAAATGAAATTGGTTTCTTAATTTCTCTAAGGGTTCATTGCTTGTGTATAAAGGCACCAAAAGTTTTGTATATTGATTTTTACCCTACAGCTTTACCATATTTGTTTAGTAGTTCTAATAGTTTTTCAGTGGAGTCTTTAGGGTTTCATATATCAAAGCATGTCATCCTCAAATAGTGGCATTTTTACTTCCTTTTAAATTTGGATACCTTTTTTTGGTCTTTTTCCTGGCTAATTAATAGATATGGCTAGGACTTCCAATACTATATTGAATAAAAGTGGCATGGGTATGCATCCCTTGTCTCATTCCTGAGCTAAAAGTTTTTAGCTATTTGCCACTGAGTATGATATTAGCTGTGGGCCTGTCATATATGGCCTTTATTATGTTAAGGTATATACTTTTTACATCTGCTTTTTTGGGAGTTTTTAGAATGGATGTTGAATTCTGTCAAATTTTTTCTGCTTTTATTAAGAAAATTATGTAGCTTTTATCCTTCATTATATTATCATAGTGTATCACGTTGTTTGGTTGTGGATGTTGAACTACCTTTGCATCACTGGAATAAATCACATTTGTGAAAGATCCCTTTAATTGTTGAATTGTCTTTTTGAATTTGGTTTGATGATATTTTGTTGAAAATTTTTGCAACTATGTCCATCATGAATACTGGCCTATAATTTTTTTCTGGGAAACTTGTCTGGTTTTGGTATCAGGGTAATACTGGCCACAGATGATGACTCTGGAAGAATTTTCTCCTCTTCAGTTTTTTAGAAGAGTTTGAGAAAGATAGGTATTAAATATCCTTTGGGTATTTAGTAGAATTCACCAGTGATGTGAAGCCATCTGGTTCTGGACTTTTGTTTGTTGAGAAATTCAATCTCTATACTACTAATTGGTCTACTCAGATTTTTCATTTTTTATAAAACCTTATTTTTAGTATCTTCCTAAAAATTTTCTTTGACTGACTTTCAGGGTAAAATGAGTAGGAGTGCTGCCTTAACTTGTTCTATTTTATGCTGCAAATAGGTTATTGACAACATGATGGAAGGAAGAAAATGTTTATGCCCATTTGGGATGCCCAAATGAGTAGAAAGTGAAACAGTAAAGTCAGTGGCCAGAAGAGAGGCATTTCTGCTTTCATGCCTTTCCTTGCCATTACCCTGCTCTAGGCCTGGAGAAGTATGCTGACCTTTCTTCTTGTAAGATCTAACTTAAAGGAGATATTATGTGTTTTTCCTTGCTATTGAGTTTCTGTGGGCCTGCTTTGGTATGCTTCCAGAGGAATCTTGGTTAATAAATTTTCCTTGGCTTTTCAGATCTCCAGGGTCTTTAGAATAATACATTTGACATAATTGTCCTTGAATAAGGTAAGTTAAGTGATTGGCTTAAGGTGATTCCACTGGATGTTAGAGTGATGTCATTTAGAGCAATTCACTTTATTATTATTTTTTTTTTTTTAAGGAAGAAAGCAAGCTTGTGTGCCTGCTCTCTCTCTCTCTCTCAATAAATAAGTCTTTTTTAAAAAGAAGGGTTTGGCACCTGGGTGGCTAATTTGGTTAAGCATCTAGCTCTTGATTTTGGTTCACATGAGTTTGGGATTGTGGGATACAGGCCCATGTCAGGCTTCCTGCACAGTGGGGAATTGGTTTGGGATTCTCTTTCTCCCTCTCTCTCTGCCCCTCGCCCTGCTCACACTTGCACACAAACGTGTGCTCTCTTTCTTTCTCTCCCCCCCCCCCCCCCCGCCAATAAATAAATAAATAATCAATCTTTTTCAACAAGTAAGGGAAGAAAATAAGTATTTGAAGAGCAGATGAGAAAAATTGCAATGGAAAGTTGGTATTTCAAATAGAACTGACCAGCATTTGGTATTGAATATGCCCTTCTTTTGTGTTTGTTGCCTTCTTTTTAATACCTTACTTCACTAACTCCAATATCTTGGAATATTCAAGGATGAGGGTCCAGAATGACTTTTACTTCATGTACCTAGAGACTTCCCTTTCATGAGTGACAGGCAATATCCCCTGTGAGTTTCCTATCATTTCAATCTCTCATCTCTATTCTCAGAGCTCTGTGATTGCCCTGTTCTCAGTTTCTTATATAAAACAGGCACTTAGCAAGTGTTTGCGGACTTAATTTGAATTAAGTTTGCAAACTTCATGTGAATTAAGCCACCTTCATTTCTTCTTGCCCTGCCATCACCTCTTATGTAACACTTTTTAAAAATGTTTCTGAGCTGCTTCTGTTTGTTTAGCATTGTGTTAAACATTTGGATAAGTTTTATAGCCCAGAGCAGGTGCTCCATAAATTATTATTGAATACATGAATAGAGAAAAAGAGAAAGGGAGGGCAGTAATGGAGGAAGGAGAGGAAGGAAGGAAGGAATTGGAAGACAGACATGCCCTCTATTGTAATGTCTTGCCTAGCCCAATTTTTCAAGGTCTGTACTATCCTTTTATCTTTTTCAATTTCTCTGCTCCATTCTTAATTCTTTTCTAAGTAATTCCTAATTGGAATTTAATTCTAATCAAGCTGTAAGTAACAGCTAATAATTTCACATATTAAACTCAGTTGGTGTGTGTATTATGACAAAGGACTGTAGGCGACTCAAAAATCAAAATAATAATTTTTGGCCCTTAAATAGAGCCTTTGGGGAGACCCCGATGAAGACTTCCACACCGTCCTTCAAAAATTGTAGTAAAAAGACACCACTTACTCTACCCATATTTGTGTCTGACCTTTTTGTGTTGAATGGTGCTTCTGAGAGCTGTAGGAAAAAAGAGAAATGTGTCTGCCAGACTTGGCACACTTGGGCCTGTCTCTTTTTATGAGTTCCTGATCTGACACATTTCAAAAGATTGATTCCATTTGAAGGGCAACAAGGTATATTGGAAAAACCAGAGTCTTTGGGACCACATAGGTCTCAGATAAATTGCTGAACCTGTCAAAGCTTCATTTTCCTCAATTATAAAATGTGAATATGAGCTCATGGAGTCAAGAATCATATAAGCACCATGCAGAACATTAAGTGAATAATATATTTTCTATTTTACATATACAGCATCCTTTTAAAATATGACTAACAAGTTCTGAGAGGTTTCTAATTTGGCCAAAGCTTTATAAACATCTAGAATTTTGACCCTAGACTCCCGGCTCCCAAGTTCATATCCCTGACCATGATGTCATATTGTTTCATTATTCCACACTTGGTATGGCTACAAATGAGGAAGAACTTATGTGTGTTTGTAAAGCAGTTAGCACAGTCTCTAGCAGATGCTCAGCACTCAGATGATAGGAAACTAGTATAATTCTTATTTATTTTATTTATGATTTATCCCTCTATTTAATAGCAAATTATTTAAGGGTAAGAATTCTAAAATTTTCTTTGAGGGAAGTAATTGTTACACTAAATGTTTTTTGTTTTGCTTTGTTTCTTCCTCTATACCTATGTTTGTGGCAGTACTGTGGATATCTTCCAAGAGAGGTCTTCCCTTTTGTATGTATACCCTTAGCCAAGCCCTGTTATGTAATTTTACTCTTTTCACATTTTCTTAATCTCTTTGCCTAACGTGGGGCTCCTACTCACAACCACGTGTTACGAGATTAAGAGTTGCATATTCTACCAACTAAACCAGCCAGAAGTCCCCAAGCCACATCACTTAAGTTGACGTTTAACTCCTACTTCTTCTCCCTGAATATTTACTTAATAATCCTAGACCTTAAATGCTTCTGTGCCTTGGTGGACTTTAAACTCATGATCAGTTTAAAAAGCGTTGATGCTTACTTTGCGTAATAGTTTGCTGCTTGGTCTTATCAGATACGAAAGTGCTGGTCAAATCCTGATGGACCACATTCTCCATCATAGAAACAGTCATGCAGAAGTGTGTATTTACCCACTTGCCTTGTCACCAGCATGCTGACCATACACAGTTTTGATGGCAGTCAGTTCACATTTTCCACAAGGATGTCTTGAGCACCCCCTAGGTGCTGGGTGGGAGACTATAAGCTCAGGAATACATTTTTCCAAAGATCAATATTTTCTTGTTTCCAGAGTTACCAGTCTAGTCAGGGAGGTAAACAACAAAAAACAAGTATCGATTATTTTTTAAGAGCTGTGAAGAAGACAGAGTATAAGGAGATGGTGACAGATGACAGAGGAGGGTCTAATTGATAGGATGTGGTCATAGAGAATATTTTGAGACCCAAAGAAGTTAACCATGGTAAGAATAAGGAGGAGGATCTTTCAAACTGAAGAAATATGAATACAAGGTTCTAAGGCAATAAGCTTGATATTCTCAAGGAGCCCATATAAGGCTAATGTGGTTGGAAAGGAAAGAGTTGTACAAACTAAGTACAATTTGTTAATTATGACAACTATGAGCTAAACTGTGTAGGTAATGTTGATAGGCTGGGGCTTTATCCTAAATGAGCTAGGGAGTCAGAGGAGAATTTTTTAAGATTTTTGTTTTCAGAGAGAGAGAGAATCTTAAGCGGGCTCCATGCCCAGTGTAGAACTGGATGTAGGACTTGATCTCATGACCCTGAGATCATGACCCAAGCCAAAATCAAGAACCTCACACTTAACTGACTATGCCACCCAGGTGCCCCTCGGGGGAGGATTTTAAGATGAGAAAGGACCTATGTTGTTTTTTTGTGACTGATATGTAAAAAAATGGACCACAGGGAGATTGGGGAGACCTGCTCTGTGGTTCAAGAGAGAAAGATGATGGCAACTGTGAACTGGGTTGGTAGCAGAGAAGATAGGGAGTAGAGAGATATGGGAAGTATTTTGGAGGTACAGTTGACTAGAGTTGCTGAGACAACCACTGAGAGTATAGGGAAAAGAGATAAGAGAGGAATCAGTTGTGATTCTTGGATTTCTGTTGGAACTTTTTTTTTTTAAGTGTGTTGGTCTTGCAGAGATCATAAATTCAATCCTTAGCATGGATAGAGGGCAGTGGAGGAAGGCACTATAAGAAGGAAGGGGAAATGAAATCTCCCACTTATGGCATCCCTAAAGTGTGTCAGGAACTCTGCTAACGTTGCATATGCTATTTAATCTTCTTTATAGCAACCGTACAAAGTAAAAATCATGACACTTTACATACAAGAAAATGAAGCCTTAGAAAAGTTAAATAACTCACCAAAGGTCACAGACTTGGCAAATGAGGAAACCAGAAATTGAAACCAGATCTTTCTGTTCCTAAAGTCACATTTCTTTCTATAATAGCATGCTGTTTCTGAGGACTGAGATAGTGCTATATAGCTCCATATTTTATTCCTTGAAAAGTGACTAGCATTATGCCAGGCATCTGCTGAATATTCATTATATACTGGTTAAGTGATAGATTTTAATCATCAGTGCAAACATTTGCCTTTATTGAAATGCCAAAGGTTTCAAAGGCTGGTGAACATAAAAAGTACAGTATATTTCAAGATAAGTTGATCACAAGAGTAGAGAAAATATTAATGGCAAAGTTAGGGAGGAAATCAGGTTTATTTGCATGCCTACTGTGTGCAGGCACTCCCTCTCCTCCTCAGCATACCTACAGCCAAATTGGTGATGTAAAACATATATTTTTCCCGATCCCCACAGAGTATTTAAAACTTTAAACACAAGCCATACTAATAGAAGTTCCAGGATTGAGTGCCAAATAGTTGATGTTGGAAAAGATGAGGGAAAGGGAGAGAATTCACTGTATACTAGGCTGGTCAGAGGATTCCATTCTGTGTTTGGAAAGATCTGTTCTGTTTGGCTTTGTATCTGTTTATTTATAACACATTCTGGGTCACACTACTCTGGGTCTCGGCCATCTACAGTTTTAGCAGCTTTACCTTGGGCAAGTGACTATATGTAACTTATATGGAAAAGAGGATACCTTTATAGACTAAAAGTTATTAAAACTTTGGGGAGGTGTTAACAAATTATAAGACAACAAGTTCACTTTGGAGGGATTTGTGTGTGTGGGTGTGCATGCGCGCGCGTGCGTGCACATACATACAGGCATATGTAAATGTCTGTGTGTGTGTGTTTTGGGAAGCAGAGGATGTTCATTTTTAATGCCTTTTGGCAAGATACACCATCCCCAGATGGACATACCCCCACCACCTTGTTTTGTCCTAACCCAACCATTTCTCCTATTTACAATAACTGGCTTGCCTTTCAAGATATTTTAGTTTCCAGTGGATATATTAAACATAAGAACCTCTGAATTTTACATCCGAATGCCAGAATTTATCAGAATGATTTATCTGCATTATATGAGTGCAACCTGACTTTCTGGAACCAGCTTGTATAAATGTGACCAGCTTTCTGGAAAAGATTAAGTTAAACACTCTTTCATATACTGTCAGGTAATGTGCATTACACGTATTAATTCATGTACTGTTTCTAGAAACCCAGCGGAAGTAGGCACTGTTATTATCCCTCTATTACAGGTAGAAAACTGTAAGGTGAGCCTCAGAGAGATGGAGTAACTTGTCTTGAAGCTAATAAGCTACACAACTAGCTCTCCCACTTGGTCTGAATTTAGAGCAAACCTTAACCTCTACTCTATGCTATCTCCTTAATAATAACTGACCTCATGACCTCTACTTGGCTACCTGAAAGCACTGACTCAAAAGAAAGAATTGTCCAGGGCATCACAGCAAATCAGGGCAACAACAGAGCAAGAATTCCAAAATAGGAGATCTAGGTACTAGTCCTCCGTCTTTGGAAAATAGAATCTGTGGACCATGTGACTAGGTATGTGAATTCAGGAAAATAGAAGCAGGTATCCAAGATATAGACCAAAGCCTGAAGTCCAGATGAAGGCAAGCCCAGGTCACAGATACAGAAATCAAATGAGATTCTAATTCTAAGATACATCTCTAGATAGAAATAGCTGCTTTTATATCAGCAAGAACCCTCACTGGTTACATGTAGACTAGGACTTCTCAACCTCAGCACAATTTATGTTTTGAATCAGAAAATCCTTCCCTGTAAGGAGCTGTCCAGCACAGTGTAAGATCACTGACCTTTACCCAATACATGTACGTAGCAACACACATATACATCAGTCATGACAATCGGGTGCCCTCGCCGACAAGCATGATGTAGATGAAAGAATGTAAAAGAATCCATTCATTCATTCAACAGATGCTTGCTATGTGCTACTCAGTTTTAAATATCATGTGATTGCAGGTCCTTTTCATTGAAAAGTTCAGTAAAACAGCACTCCTGGATTATAGTACTTGTCTGGAAACTTGGGACAGCATTGCAATATTGTGGAGGACATGTGCTGGGAGTCTAATCCATTTACAGTTTGGGCATCTTTATTCTGGGCAAGTCACTAACTCTCTCTGAGCCACAGGATCCCTTTCTGCAAACTGGAGATAATAATAATACCTAACAGATGGGTTTGTTGTGAGGATTAAATAGGATAATAAAAGTAAGAGGCTAGGCCAAGTGCCAGTCTCATGACTTCACACACAGTAAGTACTCGAGTGATCCTTATCGTAGGTGATGTCTGTCATATCCACTGGGACCCAAAGATAGTCTTTGATGCTCTGAGCTGGCAGTTGCTGAACCCACTTCTATGGCTCTACTGTCAGGACAAGCATCCAAAAAGTGGCCAATGAAGTGGATTTTCTGTGAATGTAGGGAAACTTGTACAAATTCTGGAAGACCCTGTGGAGTCTGTCCAAAAGGTGGACTGGCTCCATTTCCACTACAATTTTGTCATTAAAGGATTTAAGAGATTAACAACATCTCTTCAAGAAGCTGCTTGGAAAGCTCAGCTGCGTATATTCCAGTGAAGTGGGATTTTCTAAATTAATTCTTTTTGGGGAACAAGATGTGTGTGTATTACAGAAGTAAAAAGGGTGACCTCAACTTCAAGTAAACAAGGAGTGGTTACTTACTCAAAGTGATATCCCCTGGTCTAGTTGGTATTAGCAAGAATATCAAAGAGAAACAACAGGCAAGTTGTATCATTATCTTTCCTTTCCCTAGTCAGAGGAGAGATCTGAATGTTGTGCAGTGAAAAGCTAGCCTCGCTAGTAAAGACTGGGCTTCTGATCCTCAGCCCCATAACTAATCTCCTGTGGGAACTTTGAACTTAACTTTCAAGGAAGAGAATTACTTAAGCTACCAGACTATGAGATTCAATTTTGTCATTTTCCCCCTGCAAGTCTGGAATATCCAGACCTGGATGGTAGTCTCCCTACAACCCACATTTCTCAGTCTAAGCCTTCCAAATAAACCAATGTAAGATCTTCTGAAGGTTTCAGAGCAAAGGGTGGGCTGTGTGTGACCAGAGAGGACACTTTCTTCATTTCCTGAAAGTAGTATTTTCTGAATTGTAACAACTCCGCTTTTCCCAGAAGGGGACAGGACATTTTCATTATAGCAGTGCCTAGGGACTAGAAGAATCCAGCAAAGGATTGGGAGAGAACAAAAGGACATTTATTAAGGGTTAACGTTAAAAATTACTTATTCTGCATTATTGGGCATGTGGGCCTCTCATGAAGTGTGTTTGCCATCCCACAGTCTTGAGAATGTTGAATTGAAAGGTTTTTGGGTACGTGTGTATGCTGCCATCACCCTAGGCATCACCGCTCACCGTTTGGCCCATGGAGACATTTGAGTTTTGTTCCCACCCAGTGAGAAATAAGTACAGTGTTGGCGGTAACAAAACAAAAATAAAGGTCAGCCTGGTTTTACACTTGGCCAAGAGGGTAAAAGGTGGGTTTGTGAAAAGGCCAAGGAAAAAAGTAACTATGCTAGACAAGGACAACATATTCCCCATAAATATGAGCTCAGGGATGTTTTATCAGGAGGTGATGGCAATGATGATAACCACTGATAATATTCTGAGTTATGAATTTCAACATGTACATGCATAAAGCTAATAATCGTACCAGTAATACTGATCACTGCTATTATCACTGTGTTAAATTACCTTTCCTTTGTCTCCTTTAATCTTAACACTCAGAACTGGATATGAATAGCCTCACATTTTAGGAAAGGGAAGATCTGAGCAAGGTGAAATGACTTGCCTAGGGTCACACAGCTGGCACATGGAATCTTCTGACTGGGTGACTTGTCAGAAGGTCTGTCAGGGTGACCTGACCTGGTCAGGTGCTGGATCTGCCACTAACTCTGTATCTTCTGTTTCTCCTTTTAGCACATCAGTTCCTTTATGTAATAAGGAGGTTGAACCATATAGTTCTTCAAGTCCCTCCTTGCTTTAGTATCCCATCGTTCTAGATAATATATATATTTTTTTATTTAGGTATGTATCCCTTGAAATGAAATACTTAATAATATAATGAGAGTCCTGTGTGTTTTAACACCAAGGGACAGTAGATTATGCCTCCCTATACCCAGGCTTTATCAAAAAGTCACTTCTGTTGCTACAGAGAAAAGAAAGAGAAATGTACTAAGAGCAGTGGATTAACATGGAGTCAAGAGCCTCGGGTTCCTAGTCTCAGCTTTGCCCCTGAGCCATGGTTGGGACCAAGACACTAAGCCTCTTGAGACCTCAGTTTTTCCATCCAGCAAATGGGGATCACACACGCTCAGCTTATCATCCAAGATTTGAAAAGGGAAGCTTGTGTGGACAGTAGAATCCTACATGGGGGGTGTAGAGAGTTTGAATGTTGAGGTCACAAAATAAAGGCTGTGAGGAAGGAGTCCACAGCAGGAAACCCAGCTTCAGCTCCTGGTTCTGTAGCTAATTAGCCAGTGTGTCCCATCAGTGCCAGTTTCTTGATTTGAAAAATGGGAGCATTAGTCTAGGTCAGCATTTCAAAAACTGTCAAGGATTCTTCAAAATGTCTGAGTGGTATCCATTTTAAAAACACAGCATACTCTATCCCCCGCTTAGATGTTAGTGTTAGCATATTCTGAGAAGTTCTGCAGTAGAGAAACATTATTTTATCTTATTTAACTTATTTGCCCAATTAGGTTGACCATGGTGCTCATCTCTCTGGAATCCTTGTTAACATCTCATAAAATATAATTGGGAAATTCGGGGTCAGATAGTGTGGTTCTCTGAGACATTACTTATAGAAGGAGATTCTGATGGATCTGTTGTCAGAATCTGTGTTACATATACAAGTGCTGGGGGTGTGTGTCATTTTTCTTCTCCTCTTCTTCCCTCTGAGAACATTAATGTCCTTAGTTAGAGGGCCAGCAGCCATATATACATCTGTATGTGCATGTGTGTATTTTATTAGCAAGTATTTTGAATGCCAGTGTACATACTACTTTGGTAGATTCTATGGGTAGTGGAAGAACAATACAGAATATGGCTCTTTAACCTCCATTGTAGATTCCATTATCCTTGAGGGAAGTCCTAATGCTGAATGATTTTTCAGATGATTCCATTGAGTTCTCTGGCACTAAATGCAATAGAAGGCAAAATCATTCATCGCCATCATCATCATGGACTGAAGTGATTAGAAAAAACTTTATGGAAGAAATGAAATTTTGTCTAGACCTTGAAAATTTGTGAAATATGATGTTGTCAGGTAGGAATAATATGGGACAGACATAAATGGAGCCATGATTTGAAGGGCAGGAAAAGTATCTGGCCTAGTGGACACTAGCAGCCATCATAAGCTTTAAGCAAAGAAATAGCACAGGGAAAATGCATTTTAATGGAGAGAAATCTGGGAGGTAAAATCAACAGGAGATCTTTGGTATAATCCTAGGACAAGTGACTGGTTGAAGTATGGCATTATCTTGCAGGAAGAAATACATCGCATTTCCAACAAGAAAAATTGCATTTGTGTCTTACTTTTTTTAATTAAAAAATTACCCACCTTTATTAACACTATATAATTAATGTAATGATTTATTTAAAGGTAATTGTTTAGTTTTAGGTACTGACTGCTGCAGCTACCCATTTCACCTCCACAGAGGCAATTACGATGACCAGTCTTGTGCATCTTTCAAGAGCAAGTTTCTCAACCTCAACACTATTGACCTTTGAGGATGGATGTCATTGTTGTAGGGACAGTCTGTGCATTAGAGGATATTTAGCAGCCTCCTTAGCCATGAGATGCCAGTAGCACCCTCCCCTCCTCAGTTGTGACAACTGAAAATAATTCTTGACAATGGCAGATATCCCAGATTGCCCCAGGGGGAGCAAAATCACCCTGATTGAGAACCACTCTTACAGAGATATTTTCTAAAGAGGAATTGCTGTACTAAAAGACTGAGTCAATGTTGATAGGATTTTTAAATAAATAAAGAATGGGAAAACTGAAAATTAGCTTCAAGGACTCAGGCCTTTGTAAATGAAAAACGACTAAAATCTTTGATGATTATGATGCTTTTGGTGGGAAGTATCAAATATTCAGATTTAAACTGATTTGGCCAAGAAGGAAACCTATTTTCTCATCTGACAGATGGTCCTGAGGCAAGTCGCAAATCATATTTGGCTAATTCAGTAGCTCTTTGTGTCATCATGGACTTACTTCTTTTTGGACTTTGGGTCTCTCACCCATAGCATTGTGCTGGTTCCCTTCCAGGCTATAGGATGGTGACCAGGAGCAACTGCGTCTAACTGCTTCCTTATTTGTGTCCAGTGACAAACAAATAGCCTGACTCCCCAAATAATTTTCCCCCGGAAACCATAAGAAGCCCTATATTAATATATTACTGACCCCAGTTACTTTTGCACCCTACCCTATACCCCAGTCCCTGAGCCTCTCACTGACACTATGGATAAGATCAGCTTCATGGAGTGGATATTGGGTTTTTAGCCATGGCATACCCTGCAAAGTCTTTGAAGGGAAAAGACACCATCAGATAGGTGTAGCACATGGTAAATTTGAGGTAGTACTTCATGCATTTTGAGCTAACCACGATTCAGATAGATTTAGTGTTTTGGTTAGTGAAAATTCCAAATTGAATCGAAGCTGGTTCATGAAAAAAAACAAAAGGAAGAGCTTGCTGAGCAAGCAAAGGAGAAAAAAAAAAAAGCATAAAAGCCAAAGACTATAATTGTGGAGGAAATTGAATATTGGAATTAAGTTATGGTTTGAGAGGTTTGGTCTGGCTTGTAAACGGAGCTGGCTTGGCCACCCACTGGGCATGTTATCTTAGCCAAGTCACTGTCCCTCTCTGTTGGTCTCCCATACATATAAGATTGGGAGAATAAGCCCTGCCTCTTAACTCTGGTGGGAGGATCAGGTGAGGAGGTGAGCCCTCACAAATGATAGTCATCAAAGAGCTTTAATGAATGGTCGCTGGTGGTGGTGGGTGACATGACTGTCACTGACTGGGGAGTAGAAAGAGGCTACTGACCAGTAGAGCAGATCCTGCAGGAGGTGGTGACTGCTCCAGAACATCTAGAAGAACTTTCAATAATGTTCTAAAATCCCCTCTCTGGGTAAGCATCACAGCATGCCAAAATTTACTTCTGCCCTGAGCTATTTAGAGGTGCTTTCAACCTAGAAAATTGCCAGCTCAGACCAGAAGTTATTTAGACCATGTGTCCTTTTTCACCACCCCATTCCCTTCCCAGTGTCAAAAGACAAAAATCAGGTGTTTAAAGTCCTAGGTAAATACATAAACCCAAATACAGGAACTATGTGTAATGCTTTGGGGAATATTTAATATCCCAGGAGCCTTTAAATACGGTATTACCTTGCACAAGGTACAGTATCATCTTTGATCACAGACTGTTGCTAAAGGAAAACATCTGTTCCATGGGATTTTTTTTTTTCAGTAAAATAGGATGTAAAGTATGTTTGTCCATCAGCAAAGCAGGATGTGCTCAGATTGTCAGCCTAGATGCAAATGTGGTGGTATTTTATAGCCCTGGATTTTATAAACCTATTTACTATTTAACATACTTGGCTACAATTTTTCATTCATTCCATCAAACACACATTTGTCAAGCACCTATTACATGCAGGGCATGGTCTTGGCTTGATGCCTATAAAAACATTCCTGAGTGGGGTAGAGGATAGAGACTTAGAAGGGTTAGCATCTGATAGGCTTGTATTCTACTCAAGTAAAATGAGCTCGAAATAGGATATGCTAGATAGAAATATGTGTGTTATTTTGCCTAATTTCTGTAGCTACCTCATTGCAGTATGCCACATTCACTGTGTCTAATATTATTGGAGGCATCAGTTTTTCTTTGGTTGCATGATCTCTAGGTACTTTGTTCAAGAGCTAAATTTTCATTAATTGCTGCTCAAGTTCTTTGCTTTCTACACCATTGCCTAAACTCAAAGGTGATTGGACTGAAAATCTTATGTCTAATTCTGACTTTCTGCCAAATAACCCTACTTCACAGGCAGGCAAGAAGTAATCACTGCCATCAAGAACTTTACAGTCTCATAGTCAAGTGGAAACCAAACACAAATATCCATTATCATCGTTATGAAAACAATAAGCATATTGAAGCCAGGAAGCATTCTAAGTGTTCTACATACATTAACTCATTCCGTCTTCACAACAAGCCCAATAAGGTTTCTATCATTATTAGATCAGTTTTACAGATGGGGAAAACTGAGGTACAGAAAATATAAGTAAAAGATGATACACCAAATCAGAGATGAATCCAGGATTTAAACCACTAAGTCTCTCTTATAGCTCGTAACCACTGTGCTTCATCTCATAACTGTTCTACAAGGTTACAGCTGCACAGATCCTAAGAAAGAAGTACAGATAAGTTGTATTTCTTATCTGCGTAAATAGGGAAGGCCTGGGGCAGGGGTGGGGGGAGCGGGATTTGATCTAGTCTTTTTACTTTTATATATTTTTAAAGATCTTATTTATTTATTCCTGAGAGATACAGAGAAAGAGGTAGAGACATAGGCAGAGGGAGAAGCAGGCTTCCCATGGGGAGCCTAATGTGGTACTCGATCCCGGGACCCCAAGATCACCACCTGAGCCAAAGGCAGAAGCTCAACCACTGAGCTAGCCAGGCATCCCTGATCTAGTCTTTAAAGGAACAGGGAGGATTTAGTTGTACAAAGCTGGGAAGTGGGCGTTCCAGGTGAGGATGTTTAACTGTGAACAGACAGAGAAGAGATGCTAGTAATTGTTTCACACTCTAGTTGCTTTGGTGATAAGCTATAGGATGGCTTCCCTCCCCCCACCCACCCCCAACCCTACTGCCATCACTAATGCCTGAGGAGGGCGAGCCTGGGACACACTGGCAGCCCTGTGAGAGCTGACTTTATGTCCATTGATTTATCCTCAGATTCCTCAGACCACAGATACATCACCAAGCACTCCTGCTCCCAGAGTCAGTGAAGGGAGGTTTATGACTCAATTTTATTTGTTTGCTTGTGCAGACAAGTGGCTTCGGTTGTGGAGGAGTCATTTGAAATAACACATCACTATTAGATTCCGTCTTTTTGGCCCATGGTTGCCTTTGACTTAAGCCCAAACCAGGGCCTGCCTGAGAACTTCTCCATGGAGCAAAAAAGGTCCTTTTTTTAGCAAGCAGGGACTTAATAATTGGTGTACAATACTTTGGAAGTGCAGTATGGAAGACTCAGGAATTAGCATGCCACATAAAGGTTGCACTCGACTTTTCATGTTGTTTTTCTGCCTTTGTGAGTCATCTTCTTTGCTTCAACGAAGAAAACAGTAATGAGATAGTATCCGTGTTCTTTCGTGAGTTGGCCATCTTGCCCTTGCACTCTTTCTCCTTGTACTCAACCATTACACTTGTTCTTCATCTCTGAACATGACCGCTCGCCCAGATCTTTTCTGACCTTGTCCCTATACCCACTTCCTAAGTCCTTAGCCCTAACCCCTCCAGTAGCACAAGCAACGCACCACCATCCCCAGGGTCTTTGCACTTTCTTGCTGCCTGGAAGATTGTAATTGTGACATCTGTCAGTCTTATCCCTTCCTTTATCCAGATCTCTGCTCAAATTCTCATAACATCAGTGCCCTTCCAGTGCGAAAAATGCCATTCCTAATATTTGAACCTTGTTGACCTTGTCTTCTTTGTACTTAATCACTATTGGGCATACTAATATTTACATATTTTCTGTAAGTCTCATCTCCTTCCTACACACACACACACACGCACACACACACACACACACTTACATACACACACACACACAGCTCCTGGATCTTCTCTGGTCTTCTATTGCTCTTATGATGCCTCAGTCAAGTCTGTCTTTCCTGGCTCCTCCCCTTGATATATCCCTTCATGGGGAAGAGGGCAGGGACTTTACTGTTTTGTGTTCTTTATCTCCACTGCCTAGAACAGTGCCTGGCACATAGTGAAATCTGGTAGTCATTTTATGAATACAAGTGTAAAATGGAAAGAAATGAAAGACACAAGGAAAGGAAGAAGTAAAGAAAAAGGAAGAAAGAAACTATACATGTTGATTAAGCTGTCCATGTCACAGTGACTTCTAGTCTCTTCTAGAGACACCTCTCCTGGTCTAGCAACCTCTCCATCGATGCATGCTGATAGGCACTACACTACAAACCAAAATTCCAAATAGAACTTTTCCTATCCACCATATATAGATGCTTCAAGTACAAATGGATTTAGAGGCTCTGTGAATGGGGAAAGGCTCCTAACCTATGTTAAGAATAAGAATCAGCTCATCAGAAAAAAAAGAATATCCTCCCACTGTCCACCTAGGATATCCCCATCTCTTACTTCTCTCTGAGGCAGCAATAATATTACTGATGATAATGAGAATAGCACAGGACATTTCACACTAGAGCACCACTGTCCCCTGTGTTTGCCCCGAGGCTCCAATATTTTAGTTTTTTGGAGTTTTTGTTTGTTTGTTTGTTTGCTTATTTTTTCAGAATCCCTTTTCAATCTGTTTATCTATGCCCCTATCAAGCTTCATATTTAGGTTATTCCACTTTAAAAGATATCAAGCTATACAAATGTATTTATTTTTTTAGATACCCTAAAGTCACTTGTTAGCACACTTCGACTTTATATGTTCGAGCCCATGATCATCCCATTCATATCATCATAGTCCTATTTATAAAGATACTGCCACATAACATAAAAGTTTACATTTTAAAGCATACACTTCAATGGTTTTTAGTATATTTATTATATTGTGTAACCATTGCCATTATCCTATTCCAGTACATTTCCATCATCCCAAAAAAGCAACCCCATATTCATCAGCAGTTACTATCTGTTCTCTCCTGACTCCTCTCCCAACTCCCTGGCAACTACTAATCTGCTTTGGGTCTCAATAGATTTGCCTATTCTCTATATTTTGTATGAATGGAAACATACCATCTATGGCTTTTAGTGTCTGGCTTCTCTCCCTTAGTATAATGCTCTCAAGGTTCATTCATATTATAGCATGTACCAGTACTTCATTCCTTTTTATGGCTAAATTAAATATTCTGTTCTTTGCATGTACCACATTTTATTTATTGATCATCACTTCATGGATATTTTTGAGTTATTTCCACTTCTTGGTTGTGCTAAACAACATTGCTAAAAAAAAAAAAAACTAAAAACAACAATATCAACAACATTGCTACACATATTCATGTACAAGTTTTTTGTGAACATATGTTTTTAGTCTTCTTGGGTAGATACCTAGGAGTGGAATTGCTGGGCAATACAATAATTTTATGTGTAACTCATTAAGGAACCACACGCAAGCTATTTTTTTTAAGGATTTTATTTATTTATTCATGAGAGACAGAGAGAAAGAGAGAGAGAGAGAGGCAGAGATGCAGGCAGAGGGAGAAGCAGGCTTCATGCAGGGAGCCTGATGTGGGACTCAATCCTGGTCTGCAGAATCAGGCCCTGGACTGAAGGCGGCGCTAAACCGCTGAGCCACCCGGGCTGCCCACCAAGCTATTTTTAAAAGTGGCTGTACTGCTTGGCATTCCTGACAGTAACTTATGAGCTTCCAGTTGTTCCGTGTCCTCAACACCACCTCATGTTTTCTGATGGTTGTTATTATAATAGCCATCTGAGTATAAAGAGGTATCTCATTGCAGTTTCTATATGTATTTCCCTAGTGACTAATGATATTGAGCATCTTTTTTGTGTGCTTATTACACATGTGTATATCTTCTTTGGAGAAATGTGTATTCAAACCCTTTGTCTGCTTTTTTAATTGGCTTGTCATTTTATTGTTCAGTTATAAAAGTTTGCATATATTCTGGATATAGGAAGGGCCCTTTTAAGAAACATGTCTTTGAATTATTTATTCTTATTCTGTGAGTTATCTTGATAGTGTACTTTGACACAAAAACATTTTTGCTTTTTGATGAGGTCCAATGTATCTGATTTTTCTTTGATTGCTTGGGTTTCTAGTGTCCTGTCTAAGAAGCCTAATAACTTGTAATTTACATTTATACCTTATGGTTTGTTATAATTATTTATAATTTCAGCCCTTCCAATTAGGTTTTCAGTCCTTTTTTGTATATGTTATAACATGGGGAGCCAATTTCATTCTTTTGCATGCAGATATTCAATTGTCTTGGCACCTTTTGTGGAAAAGATACTTCTTCCCCCACTGAATGGTTTGAACATCCTTGTTGAAAAACAGCCACAGTGTATGGGCTTATTTCTTGTCTCTCAATTCTGTTCCCTCAGTCTACATGTCTGTTCTCATACCAACACCACACTAGGTTATAGTAGTTTTGCAGTAAGTTTAGAGAGAGAGAAGTATGAGGCCTCCACATTTGTTGTTGTTTTTCAGGGTTATTTGGACAATTAGGTATCTTTTGCCTTTTGTAATGAATTTTATGTATCTATTTCTGATTAAAAAAAAAAAAAAACAGCTGGCTTCCAGTAGGGATTGTGTGGAAACTATAGATCAATTTGGAGAGTGTTGCCATCTCAACAATATCCAATCTTCCAATTAATGAAAATCAGATTTTTTCATTTATTTAGATCTTTAATTTCTTTCAGCAGTGTTTTATAGTTTTCAGTGTACATGTCTTAAACTTCTTTGGTTATATTTAGTACTAAGTGGTTGATTATTATTATTATTATTATTATTCTATTATCAGAGGAATTGTTTTCTATATTCCTTTATGCTTTAGGTATTTGTCCTTTTGAAGGTTCATCTTTTCTGCTTGAAACTTCCCATCTCTTAAGTCAATAGCATGTTTTTTTAATTGCCTGAATAGTGACTTACACTTATGCATGTGTTACCTAAAACACCTCATTATAGGGGCGCCTGAGTGGCTCAGTCAGTTAGGCATCTGCCTTTGGTTCAGATCATGATCCCAGTATCCTGGGATCAAGCCCTACCTTAGGTTCCCTGCTTGGTGGGAAGTCTGCTTCTTCTTCTGCCCCTCCCTCAGCTCATGCTCTCTGTCTCTCTCCCTTTCTCACTCATTCTTTCTCAAATAAACAAATAAAATCTTTTAAAAATATTTTAAAACACTTTAATATAGATAATGAGGAAAAACAGAACAAAGCACATGCCAGAGATGGCCCTGAGCTCCATAAATTCATGTTACCTCCCTCCAAATAAGCTAAGCCGAATCAGTCTTACTGTTATTCCTTAGAGAACGCTGTGAGACTAAATTGTTCATGGTTATTTGTCACCAAAAAACTTCTCTTTTTTGTCACCGCTTCTCCTTTACCAGAATTTGTCCTTTCCTATGATTTTTCAGACTCCCATTCTCCTGATATCTAAGGTCTGCCCTTCCTTGATACCCTCCTACTGCCATGTTCCAGAGTTTTCCCTCCTTCAGTGTATGCCTCTTTGTACCAAAGAAATCTAATGCTAATCTCCAGAGCAGGGGTTAACACATGGTTAACAATGGCTTAAAATGACATCCAGCTAGTGGGGATGTTCTCATGGTTATGACTTTATTGAGTTAATGTTTGCACCCCTGTAGCTCCTCTCTTTTGTTAGAGTGTGTCCTAAATAAAATATTTGTGAAATGAACAAAGTCAGAGTCATCTCTATGGACCCAAGCTAGTTTAAGGTAAGAATTAATGTGAAGTCAAACTATGTACACTTTGTTCTTGGCTTGGCTGAGAAATTTATTAGACCTTTTGTAAACATTTTTTGATGGACAACAACAAAAACAAGGGCTTGATATGAGAGATTTTGAAAACTTAGAGGAAATTTGCACCTTTCTGAAATTGCAATTACAGGTTCTACACCAGTATGTTTATAAATACAGAATTGTATTTTACTCTATAATAATTTTTATAGTTTAGATAACCAATTTCACAGGGTCTTAATTTAAGAGGACTCTGGGAATGATAATACTGTCATGGTGTGTCTACTTTTAATTGCTTATGCGTCCCCCACTTTTAGTGGTTTTTCTAGCTGTATCATATGAGTGCCTTTGATTTTTTTTTTACTAGTGGGTACTCTTTATTTGAGAAAATCAACTATGGTTCTGAATTTCCCATCTGCAGAATATTTCTATCTTTAAATATTTTCCCAAGAAGCCATCACTTGGTTGATCATTTTCAGCCTGCAACCCATATAAGTTACATCTGCAGCTGAGGAGGATGTTGAAGACTCCATAGCAGCACCATCTGTTGTTCACAGAATGTTTTCTCTCAGATAAAAATGGGAGGCGTTAGTCATAATTAGGCACATTGCATGCTGGGATCAGAAGCTGATCGGATTTACCAGAATTTCTTACCCAAATAAGTACTACTGGCCATGTGGGTATTCCTAAATTTAAGAGAAGGTAAAACTAATACAACTATCATGAGTTCTGGTTTTTCATGCTGCCACAGGCATCAACAAACTACAGACCACAGGCAAATTCAGCCTGTGGCCTGGTTTTATAAGTAAAGTTTTATTGGAACACAGCCATGCTCATTTGTTTTTATTTTGTCTATGACTGCTTTCAGCACATAGCAGAACTGAATAGTTATGACAGAGACTATATGGCGTTAGAGCCTAAAATATTTCCTATCTGACCCTTTACAAAGTTTTTCTATCCTTGTACTAGCAAATGACTTAGAAGAAAATTTTATACTGTCACTAGATCTGTATGACCTTTATATGAAGTCCGTGTCCATTTTAGATTTGCAGCACACTAACAACACAGTATCACCACCTCCAGGAAGTCTCCCTTGACATTTCCCTTGTGTGCTCCATCAAATTGAGCAGAAAGCTCTTTTCCTATTGTCCTCTAATACTGTGGCCAGGTCCCAATTACTACATATATCTTATTACCCTTAATAACTTAATATCTAAAGCAAATGATTTCTGTGACTGCTATTTTCTCTAAACCTGTGAAAATTCTCACATTATATTCTGATTTAGATAGTAGTCTAGCAAAAAAGGAAACATTATCATTCTTGGGGGAGGGCTCTACCTAATTTATATCCCTATTCGTACCTAAAGCAAAGAATGCACTCAAAAAATTATTGAATGAATGAAGAAGTGGATTGAATGAGTTATTAATAAAAATAACAAGCTATTATGTGACTCTCTTTTAAAGGCAGTGGCTAAATGTGTGGTCTCTTGATTCCAATTACTTGACCTAAAACTTCGTTTCCACCGTTGAGAGCTCTGAGTCTTTTGTTAAGTTGCTTATCTTCTCACACTAAAATTTCCTTACCTGTAAGATGGTGATGGCAATATTATGTCCCTCCTATGTCATTGAGGAGTACAAATTATATTATCCATATAAAGTTTCGCACAGCGCCTGACATATACATAATGTTCACATGGTCACCATGACTGATGAGTCTCACCATTTCCTTTCATCAGAAGTCCGTTCTCTATCATGTCAGATACCTCCAAGTTATGACTTCCCTGGAAATACTTGTTTATTTTTGTATGGAGATCCCCTTACACAAATAAGCGAAGGTTTTGTCTCCTATTCTGTGTTAGACTGACCTCTGCAATAACTGAGGATAGAGAGATGGATCTGATGTCATTGTGATGCTTAAATTTTTCAGCAAATGATGCATACTGCTCAGTCACAAAGAGGGTAGGGGCATCAGAAATTGATAATCACTGAGGATGATTTCCTTTCCTGGTACATTTTTCTGATAAGATGAGAGAAGAAAACCCTAAGCAAATGAAATGGTGCCCTACCTGAAGAATTTCAGATAGCAGCCAAGGAGCCCAGTGTTGTTAACAGAGAAAGCTCCAAATCCTCACTGTGCTTGGAGACGCTGTTTCTGTACACACTTACAGATGGTCCTAGTAAAACATAACAACAACCACCACAAAATGGCTCAGATATCTGGACTTAATTAAAAGTTTGGTACTCATCTTTGATTGTGTGATGTGACTAACAGTAGGCATTTAGCAGAGGATGCCGATGCCATACAAAAATAAGAACTCCTTTTCTGGAATCTGACAGACAGCAGTTAAATTCCAGCTCTACTTTTCAAAACTAGATGACCTTGGGCAGCACCTTTCCCTCTCTCTGTTTCACTTTTCCTATCTGTAAAATGTGAACAATCATTTTATCAATTTTACAGGTAGTTGTGAGATTCAATAGGATAACATGAAGTGTTTAATAATAGTGCCTGGTGTATAGTAAGAATTAAGTAACATGAGCTTTGAAATGAGGAGAACAAAAGCCATTTCTAGATTTTGTTTAGTTGTGCAAAGTAGGAGTGTATTGAGGTGGGCCTTTTTCTAGCGGAAGAAAGATAAGCAGTGGTCTTGGTTTGAGCTTCTAGCCTTAGGAACACTTATTCATTTTCAAAAGCTGCCCTGAATCCCTCACCAGGAGGTTTTACATCATGAAGCCAGTGAGCTGGGACTCCCCCATCTGCCACACTCTCCATCCCTGGGCTTAGTCTGTGTGTGGCTTTTCCAGGTTTTGCAATGTGAGAAGGCTCTCCACGGGCCAGACAGCAGTGCTCATTGGTACTGTGAAGCTTGCAAAGTTCAACTTGGCTTTAATACATGTTGGAACATTACAAAAAAAATTAGGGGCACGTGAGTGGCTCTTTCCATTAACTGTCTGACTCTTGGTTTTGGCTCAGGTCGTGATCTCATAGTTGTGGGATCAAACCCAGCATCAGGCTCTGGGGTCAGCATGGAATCTACTTCAGATTCTCTCTCCCTCTCCTGCTCGCTCTCTCTCTCACTCTCTCGCACTCTCTCTCTCTCTCAAATAAATAAAAATTTTAAAAAGTGGTGTCTCACTTTTATGCAGAAGTAAAGGCTACTTCTGCATAAAAATCTATGATGGCCCAAATATTTCCACTAGAGGCAGAAGAGAACAATAACTTACTACCTTGAAAGTAAAAGTTTCAAATTTGCCATTTTCTAGCAATAATAACAGAGCAAGAGTCCTAACTTCTCAGTTGTCTTCTCTGTAAAGTGGGAATGCAGATGCCTCTCTCTCTCTGGGGTGCTGTGAAAATGAAAGGGTTCTGCTTGGTTCTCAGTAACAGTGGTTGTTAAGCAGAATACTGGCTTCCTGAACCTCCATGCGAAATATGTGCCCTTTCTAGTTTTGAGTCTCTCAGAGATCTGTGCCTCTTTAAGGGAATTTGCCTTCCCCAGTATATGCTGAGAGGATTTCTAGCTCTAAAATCTGAAGGTTCTAAGAACATCACATTATTATAAAGCAGTGTATGTTTCTGTCTCATGATATTTATCAAGCCCAGGGAATAAAAACTATGGGTCTCTTTATATTTTTCCCACCAACAGGTGAGTAACAAAGCCAGTATCTGAAGTTTCCATAAAAAGCCTACAGTGGTAATAGAGGTCAGAAGTTAGAAATATACATATGCAAAAAAAAAAAAAAAAAAAAAAAGGGAGAGAGACTTACATATGCATTGCCATGGTGATGAACTTAGGATTCTGTTATCAGCTTGTTTTATTTATGGTTAGTTATTTCTGTCAGTTTTCTTTCATCACCTTTGTTTTTTCTCAAATTACAAAACAATTAAAGAATTTGGCAAGGAAATGGAGCCAGATGTAACAGTTTCCTCTTACATCTCATAATAGAAGCAAACAAGCTGTAATATAATTTTTCTTCCCTTCCCCAGAACCCCACCCTCCCCCAAATTCCCAGCTGCAGAGCAGTAACAAAACCCCTAGGAAGTGGAAAAGCCCTGATCCTTCATGGAATGTAATTAAATTTAAATAACGTTGCATCAGCCAGTTGAAGAGGGGAACCTGGAAAGAAAGCTTCCCTTTTCTCAAAGTTACTGTGGGTTAACCCAGAAATCCTGCTAGTTGCTGACATACCTTTCTACCTAGTGGTGGCAGTAATGCAACTGTGGGCTGTGTCTGTGCCATGATGAAGGTGACTCATGGAATCTATGAAACCAAGAGACTTATAATAGAAATTCAGAGATGGATATACAAGCCATTAATAAGTTAATACTGGAAAATTGTTAGAGTTTAGGATAATACTTATTTTTTTCCCATCCTCTGTGTTTCAGGCAAGTGAAGTTAACGTAATTTCAATAAGAAACAGTATAGGATATGATGTAGGAAAGACATTAGGGTTTGAAGCAAATAGCCAAGAAAAAATTCTTGAGATATCTTTGGTGCAAAAAAAGTGGCTTTATTAAAGCACAGGGATAGGACCCATGGACAGAAAGAGCTGCTCTGAGATCATGAAGAGTGGCCCATTATATACTTTCAAATTGGGAGAGGGTTAGGGATAGTGTAAGTCTCTAAGAAATTTTGTAAGCAAGGTTTCCAAGACCTTAAGGGCGCTAGGTATTGTTGGGAAAAGGTCATTTATTAAAACTATCTAATAAAACCTGAGTCATGAGACCCTTCAGATGTGTATCAGTGGATCATATGTTTGGGGGGATGATTGCCAACATGTATCTTGGGGAAGGGGTGGGTAGAGATAAAGGAAGTTTCCAGAGGAATTTTTATATGTTAAAGTAGACTTACAGGAACCTGCGGGTCAGGCTAAGATTGCCTTTTGCTCTTAGCAAAGTATTAACATTACAGCTAAGTTCCTAGAGGAAAGTCACTTTGCCTGTTTGAAAGACTTGTCAACAGGCTATATAGGTAATAAGGAAATTTAATAAATTCTCTTCTGCCTCTGTTTCCCATATCAGGGTAGTAGACTAATTATTAATATTGGCTTTGGAGTTAGATTTCTGACCAGTCGTGTTTCTCCAGATGAACTTAGATGAGTCACTTTACCCCCTTGATCTTTTGTCTTCTCATCTGGAAAGCAGATGCAGGATAATATCTCTAATTAATGAGAATTATTAGCTCTTACTCTGGCACATAGCATATATTCAATAACTTCTATTACAATTATTTATTAGCTGTGGAGGTTCAGTAAAACCTCATTAATTAGTATACACTCCAGGAGTTGGGGGGGGGGGTGGCAAGGAAGACAGAAACATACAGGTAAATCCAAGCTTAAGGAAGAAGAAGAATGAATTAAGAAAGATGTGGAGAGACGTTTCATTGTGTAACTCCCACCTGTGTACAGCACATGAAGTCCTTCTGTTGGCAAGATCTGATTCTTTTGTATTTGGTTCTTTGTGGAAATAATTTGGCAACTTTCGCCCTCAGGTTTTCCCTCTGCAGATGGCAAGGTCAGAATGGATAACCTCTGAGGACTCCTTCAGATCTGGCTTCTAGTAGTTTATCCCAGGATTGGTCCAGGCCATTTTTGAAGACATTAAGAGAAACACTCATCTTTGCCTTGATATGCCAAAAGAAAGAACGGATTTTCATTTGAGAAGAATTAACTAACAGAATCTCAAGAGCCAGGCTGGAATTTATCCGACCTTATGTTAGTCCAATAAGCAAAGTAGTGAAACTCTTGTGAAGAATTTTCTGACTATTCAGGCTTGGATAACTTAGTTATGATGAGTTAGAAACATAGATCAGAATTGCCCCTGTTAGGATAGGGGTCACTGACACATGCTTCTCTAAAGGTAGAAATAATCAATCTAATGGTATTGAATGAACTTAAGTGGTTTTCCAGTGTCTGAGGAGGTTCCTCGGGTCAGTCTTTCCAGCAGGGGTGCAATCTGCAAATGGACTGATTTTTGCTACACGTCACCTACATTTCCCATTGACATATTAAGATGTGGCCTTATGGAAAGAATGCTAAATTTAGAATCAAGAACTTAGGTCTAAATCCTAGCTCCCATATACATGATCTTGAATAAGTTATTTTACCTCTCTCACTGAATTCAAACTTAAAAATAGGGATAATATTACTCATGTTAAAGGACCAACATAAGGATTAATTAAGACAGCTCGTGCAGAGCCCCACATATACATGTTGTACTTAGCAGGCACTAGATATATGGATAGATGAATTAGATACACATTTATTATTTTTATTCCAGAAGCTTGTACTGGATACTTATCATGTGCCAGGCACTGTTTTAGCTACTTGAAATACATTAGAGACCAAAACAGACCAAGACCCTATACCTATAAAACTTACCTTCTAGTGGACAGAAACAGAAATAAACATAGTAAAATAAGTAAATTGTGGGGGATCCCTGGGTGGCTCAGCGGTTTGTCACCTGCCTTTGGCCCAGGGCGTGATCCTGGAGTCCCGGGACCGAGTCCCACATCAGGCTCCTGGCATGGAGCCTGCTTCTCCCTCTGTCTGTGTCTCTGCCCCACCCCCTCTCTCTGTCTATCATGAATAAATAAATAAATAAATAAATAAATAAATAAATAAATAAATAAATAAATGAATAAATCTTTTTAAAAAAATAAGTAAATTGTGTACTATGTGAGAAAGTAATAATTACTGTGGGGGAGAAAAGAAAAATGTAGCACAGTATACAGGGTATGAAGGGCCAGGTTGAATAAGAGAGGTTGTAGAATTAAGTAGGATGGTCATGGTGGTCCTCTTGAGAAGTTGACATTTGAGCAATGACAGGAAGGAGGTGATGGCTATGAAGATATTTCCTGGAAGAGAGTTGCAGACTGAGAGGTGCAAAGGCCCTGAGGCCAGAGCATGCTTGTCATATTGAGGAATAATAAGGAGGCCATTGTGGCTGAAGCAGAGTGACCAAGGGGACAGCAATAGGAGACAAGGCCAAACAAGTGATGGGACCAGATCCATGTAGGGCTTTGCAGGCCATTCTTAAGGGTTTAGCTTTTATCCTGAGGGTAAAGAGGGAGGAGTCATTGAAAGACTATGAGTAAAAAAAACAAGTTATCTGACACAGTTTCAAAAGAGTCACTCAGGTTACTGTTTTAGGACTAGAATGATACAAGGACTGGGAAGAGGGAGGCAAGGATAAAAGCAGGGAGATCAGATAGTGGCTGACCAGAATTCCAGGTAACAGATGATGGTGGCCTGAGCCATGGGTGGTAAGGAGGGATCAGATTCAAAATAAAACATACAGGTCTGTCTTTCCACTTTATTTCTTAGATTGTAGTAATATTTACCTAATTAACTTTTAGAGAGTTATTAACAAGACGACGTTAGTGATGATAGACAATTATTAACACTTACTCTAAAATAGTCACTGTATGAAGCACCCATAAACCCTCTTAACTCTTTTTTGACAGATAAGGAACCTGAGGCATAGAGAGACCAAGTGATATAGCCAAGGGCTCACATCTCCTAAGTGGTGGACCTGGGAATCAAACTCAGTTTGAATCTGAAGCTCTGCTATGAGTATGGTCTAATGCAGTGTGAAAAGTTCTCTAAAGACTCTTCTCACTGCCTCAAGTTTTTCAGACTAAATCAAAGAGAGGCTTGCCACTCTCACTATCTTTGTCTGGAATCATTATCAAAGAATGAGGAAGTTAAATTGATGCTTAATGGTAAGAAGGAATTTGTCCTTTGAGATGTTGGTGTGTTGGTTGGTTGGCAAATTGATTTGTTGGAAAATAAGACAAAATAAGGAACAAAGAATCCTATCAAACACTTTTTTTTAACTCTTTCAAAGTCGCATTGCTTTTTTTTTTTTAAAGATTTTATTTATTTGAGAGATAAATAAGAGAGAGGGAGGGGCACAGAGAGAGGGAGAAGCTGACTCCCCACTGAACAGAGAGGCCTGACTTGGGCTCCATCCCAGGACCCCAAGATCATGTGGATCACATTGCTTCTTAAAAAATTTTTAATCAGGGCAGCCCAGGTGGCTCAGCGGTTTAGCGCTGCCTTCAGCCCACTGCATGATCCTGGAGACCTGGGATCGAGTCCCACGTCAGGCTCCCTGTTGGAGCCTGCTTCTCCCTCTGCCTGCGCCTCTGCCTCTCACTCTCTCTCTCTGTCTCTCTCATGAATAAATAAATAAAATCTTTAAAAGAAAATTTTTAAATCATGGTAAAATACACATAAGCCATTTTGAAATGTACACATAAGTGGCATTAAGTGTACCCACATTGTCATGCAGCCACCTCCACCAGCCATCTCCAGACTTCATTTTGCAAAACTGGAACTCTCTACCCATGAAACATTAACTACCCATCCTCCTCCTTCAGCTGCTGGCAGCCACCATTCTACTTCCTATCTTTCTGAATTTGACGGCTCTAGGTACTTCATAAAAGTGAAATCATATAGAATTTGCCTTTTTTGTAACTATTTTATTTCATTTACCTAATATCCTCAAGGTTCATCCATTTTGCAGTATGTGTCAGAATTAACTTTCTTATAAAGGTTGAATAATATTTCATTGTTGGTATATACTACAGTTTAGTTGCCCAAGTATCTGTTGATGAGTCAAAACATATTTTAAGAATTTTATAGCACAATGACTTAACTGCTTGAATTATAGAGGTTGCATCATTCTGTAATCAAGTAGGGACTCAAACTAGAAAGTCTCTGTCATGCTCCAAGACCTTATAGAGGAGAGATCTGAAACCTCAGAGACTCAGCAACTGATTTGTCTAAGTTAATGGGAAAGTCCCACAGTTCACAGAACAGAAACTTCTGTTGACTTTCCTTCCACAGACTCATAAATGTAGAGGGTTTCCCACCATACATTTTCATCTCATTTGTTATGTTTCATTTGTTGTAAATTAAACTAATCATCTTGTTTGCAAAACAATTTGCTTTTTTAGGTTGTATTTAGGTTTTGTGAAAATATCACTTTCCACAGCAAGTAATAGATTTGTTCAAATATTAACCTTGGGGAATGTGACTTGACAGTTCTTCAAAGAATATATAAAACTAATTATAAGTGAAAGTCATTTCAATTTCAATAATTAAAGAAAAACCTGCCAGCCCTGGATTATTCTCTTTCAACTCATATCATAGACCTGTCCATCATTATAGTCCCATACATGCCTGTTGACCAAATTACATGAATCAAAGGACGGAACATCTCTTTTTAATTTGGTGTTTTATTCAAACTTTATTTTAAAATAAAATTTACCCAAACTCAGTTTCAAAAAACTAATAGATATCTCCCAAAATAGTTTTCTACTGTTTACTTCTGAAAGTTACTTATGTCTTATTTTACACGTTTTAAATAACAATGTATTATTTTATTATTAGGTTAAGATTGCAGCAACTTTACAGAACCTACCATGTTATGGAATCAAATCTCAGATGGAAGAAATGTGTCTTAAAAATTATATGCTCCCCACACTCAACCTGGGCTGGATCCATGTGGTGGTCCTTTTTTTAGTCTTTGCTAGAACACCCTCTGTCCTGTGTTACTCAAATTTTACTCATCTATGTACCCCTAGCATGATATGAGTCTTCCTTACTAGTTTTGCTTAATATTTTCCTTTTATAAGACTCTATCTTCCTTTGATATTTTCAAAGAGAAATTTAACACTATGTGAAAAACCAGCATGATGTCTCATGAATTAGAAGGAAGGCGTGGAGAACAACTATAAATAGTGAGCAAGTAAGCTTGAGACCAACTCTTTGATAAAAATGGAAATGTGGAAGTATTTCAGGGGTAATAACGCCACTATGGACCCAAAATGAGACATTGTTTTTAACATCATGAAAGATAGAGTTGAAAGGCAGTGACTTTCATATATGTATCGCTGTGCTTTGTGACTCCCCAACTCATCTTGCATACAATTGAGTCCCAAACTTTGAATATAAATTTCATCCAAAATAACATCCATGTTAACATAAAACTAACCATCACACTGCCGTTTGTATAGCTTCATGCATTAAGCATCATGATTAACAAAATAAGCTGAGAATAGGTAAACAATGTATTCAAAGTATGTGATACAACTTTGTGGAACATGTAGACCTCTGAATGTGACAAATTCAGTATTCTGAAAATTTGAACTAAGCAGCTCAGAAATGGTGGTCAGTCACTGATGGATGTTGGATGATAATAATGATATTACATTTATTATTAAGCATGCCAAAAAAATAGCTAACATGAATTTGAAGTGTGCTATCAGGCATAATTTTCATTGCTTTTCTGACATGACCTAATCCTCATAATTAACTAGAAAATAGCATCACATTTCTATTGAATGGATGCAAAAGCTGCACAATAGAGAGTTAAAAGTAATGTGTTCAAGTTTATGTGAAGCTTCTAAAAGATAAGGATAGAATACAAACTTAAGTAATCTGATTCAAGAGTCCATATCATGTTTAGTTGACCCTGATTCCTACTTTCCCCCCACTGAACCAATGAAAAGCATTGTAGAACATACAGGGTGACCACAAATTCTGGAAACACAGATGACTAATAATTTGAATATTTAAGTGACTAATTAATACCCATATTTACCTGGTGAGAAGGCCACTTAGATTAGTTCCAACAGGATCCTGTTGGAGGTGGCAAGGGACTGCCTTGTCAATCATGTCTCAAGCTGGATTAGATGTGTAAACATGTGCAGTGGACTACCTGTATGTCAGATATGGACTCTGGGATCCCTGGGTGGCGCAGTGGTTTGGCACTTGCCTTTGGCCCAGGGCGTGATCCTGGAGACCCGGGATCGAATCCCACATCGGGCTCCCGGTGCATGGAGCCTGCTTCTCCCTCTGCCTGTGTCTCTGCCCCTCTCTCTCTCTCTCTCTGTGACTATCATAAATAAATAAAAATTTTAAAAAATAAAATAAAATAAATAAATAAATAATAAATAAATAAATAAATAAATAAATAAAAAGATATGGACTCTTCTGATATGTTCTAAATTCAGGTTTATTCAAGAATAAACAGACAAATCACCTGAAACAATGCATCACAGATACAAGTGCAGGGTTAAGGAAATGTGTTACTACACCACATTGATTGCAATTTTTCAGTTCATTGAATTCTGCTTTGCTAGTGAGGAACAACACATTGAACATTCATAATGTTATTGAGCACATGATGTATAGTAAAATAATACTATGCCATTTTTATGTACATACATCAATGTTTACATACTTTAGGAACATACCGTATTTACCATCATGGTTATTGGCCTTTGTCTGTCTCCCACTTAGAAGTATGGGACCTGGGTCTGAATACAGTATTCCAGATGTGCTCTAACTATGGTAAAATAAGATCATTTTCCTGTTCTTCACATTTGAGATACTACAATCTAAGTGTATTGACCTTTCTGGCAATTACTTATCTCAGTGAATTCAGGTTGACTTTAATATCCATTCATCTGCAAACATTTTTCATGCCTACCTTGTACAAGACACTGTTTTAGGCACTGACAGTATAGTGGTGAACAAAACAAAGACCCTGCCCTCCTGGATCTTTTATTGAAGTAGGAGGAGATATATTATAAAAACACGATCAAATAGATATACAATACACATTAGATTGTGCTAAATTAAACAGAGAAAGAGAATGCATCTCTGTTCTTTCTCCAAAGGACAGAGAATGAAGAGGCTGCCCTGTTAGCCAGGTGGGCATTTGGGAGGAAGGGAGTGGAGGTAATTGCAGCCTCTAGGGATAGGAAGTACAAATACCTCTCCCCAGGCTGCCCCTGATTTGTTTGAAGAATAGAAGGGGGCCAGAGTCACTGTAGTAAAAATGACAATGGGATTGAGGAGAACCTGGTAGGGAATAAAGATTAGAGAGACAGTAGCAGACCAAATCACGTAGAGTCTTGTAGTAAGGAGTCTTAATTCAAGCCTTAGTTGTGATAGAAAGCCACTGAAGGATTTTTTTTGTTGTTATTCCACGAGAGTGACATAATCTGTTTGAATTTGAAAAGGATTACTCTGGCAGCTTTGGGGCTAATAGACATTAAGAGAGCAAGAGTGAGAGCAGGGAAATCAATATGGACTACATCAGTTATCTTTATATGTCCAAGATAGGTTGGCTTTTAATTATCTGTTGTCTTTGATTTATAATTTAATTGCACTGCAGTCAGAAAATGTGTTCCAAATGACACTGTTTTTTTTTTTTTAAATTCCTTTGTGAATTAACTCAACTTCTGCAAATGCTTTTGTGTATTTGAAAATAATGTAGATCCTCTGTTTGTTGGGTATGGAGCCCTCATATCCATTAGTTAAAACTAGTTAAATATTGTGATTCAGATAATTCATATCCTTGATATTATTTGGTTGACAGAGTCTGTAATTTTCTAATAGATTTTTATTAAAATCTCAAGCTAGAGTTTGCCAAGTTTACCTCATGCTTCTGACAACTTTTAATTAATGTTTTTAGGCTACCTGTTAAATAGTTACAAGTTTGCTACATAATTACATGTACTGTGTATCATTACATGTCTGGTCATGATTTGTATAGCTTCTTTTTAGATTTTTAATTTTATATGTAGTTCCTACTTATGTGTTAATGTTGTTTACTTAATATACCATTTTGTCTGAATTAATATTGATACACGAGCTTTCTCTTGGTTAAATATTCGTGTTGAGTATCTTGGCCATATCTTTATTTTCAACCTTTCTATGTGGTTTTTGCCTTAACTGTTTCTTTTATAAACAGCATTTTCTTTGATTTTTTTTAATATACATACTATGGATTTATTTTAATTACTACCATCTTGGTTTGTGTCTCTTGTCTCTTCTCTTTGCCTTTTATTTTTTTTTTAACTTTTATCTTTCTGGTGGATTAATATTTTTTTCTATTTCTTCTCTCTCTCCTGGTTTCAGGACCACATATTATATTGCAATTAATTCAATAGCCACTTTCATTTTATTAGACCACTTTCTTTTTTAGCATATATACTTATTAGGTAATTACATCTTCCCTCTTAAGTATGATCCAGACATCAGTTCATTTTACTACCCCCTGATCTTCCTAGCACATGTTCCTTCTTTTCTGTGGTCCTTCTTCCCCTCCCCCCCACCAAATACAAAAACTTCCCAGCAGGAGTTTGGCTGCGCTCTCTTATGTCATAGAAAACTCTTTAGAGTCCTTCTACTTTCTTGAGCTAAGCACACGATCACCAGGGCCTGCTCCCAGCCCTCTGTGCCTGAAGGCCTGTGGCTATAACCCATTATACATTTAGTGTCTCCGTTTCTGGTCCATGAAAATGATTATCCACATTATTGTGGTAAAATACACATAATACAACATAAAACTTACTATTTTAATCAGTTTAAAGTGTACAACTCAGGTACACCTGGCTGGCTCAGTCAGAAGAGCATGCAACTCTTGATTTCGGGGTTGTAAGCTCAAGCCCACGTTGGGTGTCAAGATTGCTTAAATTTAAAATATTTTTTTAAAAAGTGTATAATTTAGTGGCATTAATTACATTCATGATGTCATACAATCATCAGCACCATCTGTCCACAACTTCTTTATCACCCCAAACAGAATCCCTGTATTCCTTAGAAGTCACTCCTCAGTCATCTCTCCCACCAGCCCCTGAAAACCACTAATCTACTTTCTTGTCTCTATAAAGTTATCTCTTCCGGACATTTTATACCAATGGACTCATATAATATGTGGCCTTTGTGTCTGGTTTTTCATTTAGCATCATGTTTCCAAGGTTCATTCAGGTTGTAACATCTATCACCACTTCATTCTTTGCTGTGTCAGAATAGTATTTCATTTTATGGATAGACCACTTTTTGTTGATTCATTCTCCTGTTGATGGGCATTTGGGTTGTTTTCAACCTTCAGTTATTATGAATAGTGCTACTATGAATATGGGTCTACAGATTTTTGTCTGAACACCTATTTTCATTTGTTGGGAGCACACCTAGGAATGGACATGCTGAGTAATTCAGTAATTCTATGTTTACCTTAAATGGAGGAACTGACAAACTGTTCGATAGAGGCTGCACCATTTTACATTCCCACCAGCAATGTCTGAAGGTTCCAATTCTCCACATCCTTGTCAATACTTGTTATTTTAATATGATCATGATGGTGATGGTATTGGTGATGGTGGGTGTCATCGTAGTGACTATGAAGTGTTATCTGATTTTAGTGTGACCATGTTGGTGATGGTGTTAATGATGATGATGTTTGCCATCCTCATGACTATGAAGTGTTATCTGATTTTAGTGTGATCATGTTGGTGATGGTGTTAATGATGATGATGTTTGCCATCCTAGTGACTCTGAAGAATTATCTTTTTTTTAATCCAACTATGACCTACCTGTTTTCCATTTCTTTTTCTTTTTCTTTTTCTTTTTCTTTTTCTTTTTCTTTTTCTTTTTCTTTTTTTACTATTGTTGTTGTTATACCAGCACAGTTCTATCCTAATGTAGCACAATCAAAGCATGACCCAATGTCCCCATTCTGATTAGAACCTCATATCAATTCTAGTCACGTGTTTTCAGTGGACAACTGAGTTAAGCGGCTAATGTACCTGATTACATGATACCGTTACTTTTCTACAAAATGAAGAAAGAGATGTATTAGTAAGCTAGTATAGACTTACACCAATGTAATCAAAGCTTATTTCAGTGTTTCCAATTTTAACATCTCCCTTTTGCAATCAAGTTAGTACAATGCAGACATTATTTAGTTAAATGAAGGAAGTGGAAATGCATTTGATTTTTCTACAAGAATTGAGCTTTCTTTTCAGAGGATTAGTGACAACGGCAAAAATCACTTCTCTTCATTTGACCTGCCCAAGAAATTAGAAATGTCTGACCTGCCAAGAAGGAAATTAAAAGCACACAAAAATAACTTAGAAACTCACATATTTCCTATAGTTTTCAATATTTTTATATAATAATGTCATGTTCTTTTATTAATTTATTTTTATGTTTTATATTCATGATATTCGTTATTGTGAGCATATTGTATATTCATGATTTCTTTATGGTTATGAAAATGATACATGATCACATTTTTTGAGCAAGAAAATTGAAATCACATTTTATCTGCCACTTCTAAAGTGCTGCAAGGACTTGGGGGTCATGGCATAAAGGTCCCAGAACTTCATTTGAATTATGAGCCTGGGTCCTAGGTCAGGTTTGTGTATCATGGGGATTATTATTGCTTCACCTCTATGTGAATCTGATAATTACATGAATACACAGTACAGACATTATGCTTCGTGTATGAAATATTTTGTTTGAATTCTCCCTCTTATGATCTGCCTACCCTTCGTGAATTCCCCACCCAGGCAAATTTGGTCTAGGATTCCACATGGAATTAGTGTTTTCTGTCCTCACTTTAAGTCAACAGGTACCTATCCTATTTCCATTCTCCCTAAGTTGGCTCTCCATGGCACCTCATGAGAAAGGCTTTCATGTGAGAAGCAGCTTTAAACATAGACTCTTTAAACATCTTTTGTAGTCTTGGTGCCTTTCAACACCTCCTTAGTCACACTGGATAACCATCTACCCTGCCTAGGCACAAAATGCTATGCAAGACACTCTTCTTGTTCTTTACTATTGGTTACCATTGCCACATGCTACCATACTATATGCTTATGTCTTGACTTCTGTTATCTTACTACTGACAGCCACTTGAGGTAGGCACTCTTCTCCCTGCACTTTACATGAGGGACAAAGACACAGGTTAAGTTACCTATCTGCTTTATACTATCAGCATGGAGAAGCACCAAGTTCTATGCCCAGCTGACCTGCCCCAAATCAGGCTTGTCACCACCATAGACAAAGCAGAAACATTTCATATCCTGATAGCTCTTCCATTTTCTTGGGGCTGAAAAAGCTTATCAATCAACAACATCAATGATCTAACACCCTTTCAAAAAATACATGTTTGAAGATACAAATATAATGCTAAATTCCTTATTTGGGCTATTGTAGTTATCTTTTTTGCTCTATGAGGGATGTATTGTTATAATCCCTATGTTGCATATTATTATTCTCATTTTCCAGTTGGGAGGTTGAGGCTATGTGGTCTAGGGTTACTATCTTAAAAATGGCAAAAATGGGGTCTCCACTGGGGGGTCATGTCCCTCCAAACCCCAATATAACCATGACAGCACATGGTTCTATCACCAAAGTCTCAAGTCACCCCAAAATTATAAATTTGGCTATGTCACTCACATTGATTTTTTTTTTTAAGAAGTGAAGCTCCACCAAGTTAGTCTACATTAGGCTGAGTATGTATCTCAAAAAAAATCACATCGCAATGCTCCCATAACAGAAGCCAGTCCTGTGCAACGACTGTCTTTCTCTCCATGTTAACAACTCCAGCCTCTGCTTGCACTGGTTTTTCTCTGAAAGGCTCATGTCATCTTCACTCAGACTCTCCCTGAGAGATGCTTTTCGACTCCCTAGAATGCTACATGCCATTCTGTGAAAGGTCAAGATCCAACACAAAAGGCCCTCACTGCTGGAAGGGAAACGTGGGTAGATGGCTGAGGAATGTGTGGGGGCCAGCCACAAAGCCCCGACTTGTGCTCCCAAATCTGGGGGTCCTCTTGGGCCACTGCAAGTTCACCATAGGTGGAGGAACCCTGTTTCAGTTGTGGCCCAAGCTGGACAAGTTTGGCCTACAGAGTTTCTGCAGCAAAGAACAGTGCAGAAGAGTTCTTATCTATGTTACTTTGTACAATATAGTATAGGAAAGCCTGTCTTGCTCTAGTTGCTGTTGAGTTTCAATGCTGTAATATTACAATCAAATTGCCCTCATAGGGAAAAGCCTGAGCTGCCTCCTTGCGCTACAGTTGCTCCCTGTGTCCTGCATCTCCTTCTGTGAAGATTTCCCTAACTGTGCCAACCAGCACCAAAGTCTTCCTTCCATCACAACTTACGTCACTTATAGCTCAGACTATATTTTCCAGGGCAGTAGAACACAAGTGAAGTACTGGAATCCTAAGTCCTGAGTCCTCTCTATAACTTTCCAACATATGCAGGCTCAGGCAACTCATGGCCCCCACACTTATGCTCAGTCTTTTCATCTATAAAATGGCAATAACATCTGTTCACTAACATTGTAGCCATTAGCCAATCCAATCCGACAGGTATTGAGAGCCCATCATGTGCCAGATTCTCTGCTAGGCACCATTCATGGTTTTAAAGAGAAAAAGCCAGAGACATCTAAGCCATAGCATATGTATTTAAAGCATTCAAGGAGTGTCTGGGTGGCTCATTTGGTTAAGCAACCAAATCTTGATTTCAGCTCAAGTTGTGATCTCAGGGTCCTGAGATGGAGCCCTGAGTCAGGCTCTGAGCTCAGTGGAGGTCCTCTCCCTCTGCTCATTTTCCTCTCTGTCTCTATCTCTCCCTCCCTCGTTCTCTCTCATATAAATAAATAAAATATTTTTAAAAATAAAGCAGTCAATAAAGTAGTATTTTCCAAAATAGGTCCTGTAGTGCTGTCTATTAATATGTGGTTTAAGAAAAAAATTCTAGGACTAAGTAAATCTCAGAACTGTTGGTACACAAAGCTAACCAAATGTTGATATAGGACTTCTCAGAGTTATTAATATCCTATTATGCAACATACAGCTAGAAGGAGGAAAAAGAAAAGTAGGTTCAATTTCCTAGGCTTTTTTGCCCAAAAAACCTTTTTGGGGCAGATTTTTATTTTTAAGAATGGCTACTCACATTCTACAGAACAGTTTTCTACAGAACATGGGAAATATCAGAAGGAAAGTTCAGGAAGCTACTTAAGCTAGTATTATTTTATACACCATGAGGGTGAAATTGTCACCCAAGGTAATATATAAAAGAGTGCACTGGACATTGACAAGTGCCACCTGCATAGTCTGTCTCTGATCTCATAATACTTTTAGACTGTTGCTTGAGTGTTACTGTGTCTTTCCAAATACAGCAAGTGTCATTTAAATGGTGTAGAAGAGCAAAGAGGGTGGATGGATCTATCAGCCATTTAGGCATATCACAAACTACAGAATTAAAAAAAAACAGTACATGTTGGTGCAAGAACAGGAAGACAGTGGAACAGACCTGAAGGCTCTCTGACAGATTCATGTATATTTAAGAATTGATATAAGATGAAGCTGTCACCAAATATCAGTGGAGAAAACAACATTCTCTTGGTAGACAGTATTGAGGAAAAGGGCTTTTGTATAGATTCCCACTTAAATGATGTACAAAAGTGGATTTCATGGACAATAAAGACGTAGTATGAAAAGTAAAACTCAAGTGTTTTTTAGAAGGGAGTATAAAGAATGAAGTGGGGAAGGGAAGGATTTCTTTACAAAACCCCGAGAAACTATCCTTAAGGAGAAACAAAAAAAAAATTTCTAATGTCAAAATTAAATTCTCCCATTCACCAGAGGATAGCGTGGGCAGAGCTAACACCACTGATAGCAGAATGGGACTCATTTCCCTCCATCCCCTGACCTTCTGTCTCCAATCAAATTGACCTTTCTATCTTTCCCTTTTATATACCAACCCCCTTCCTGCCTTGGGGCTGGTATACTTGCCTGTTGCTCTGCCTAAAAAGTTCTTTCTCTCCTCGATTCACCTAATTGCTCTTCATCCCTGTGATCTCAGCCAAGATGTCTTTCCCTTAAAAAAGCCCTCTCTGATTGCATTCTCCTTTCACCTTCTACTTTGTGTTCATTGCCCTCCTTGCTGTTACAAGTATAAGTCATTTATGGAACTCTGAATTTTGTATCCATCTTCCTTTACTAGGTGGTATGTAAGCTCCGGGAGAGCAGAGACCCCCTGCCCAGTACTTGACACAGTGCTCTATGCCCAGAAGATACCTTTAAAATGTTAATAGAGGGATGCCTGGGTGGCTCAGTGGCTCAGCGAACGATTTAGCTCCTGCCTCTGGCCCAGGGCGTGATCCTGGAGTCCCAGGATCAAGTCCTACATCAGGCTCCCTGCATGGAGCCTGCCTCTCTCTCTCTCTCTGTGTGTCTCTCATGAATAAATAAATATAATATTAAAAAAATAAAAATAATAAAACGTTAATAGGGTGCTTTGATGAGGGGCAATTGAAAGAGGACATATTCCATACCATGTGCTAAATGGGTGCTGCAAGCATAGGGAAGATTCTGACATGCTTTAACCTTTATGTCAGCAAGAATTTAGGGTAACTGTTTGCTCCCTGGCTTTTTCCTGTCATCTGGAGACTCAACAACTCAACTCTGATTTGTATCACCTGCGGTTCCTTGTACTCCATTAAGTGGTACACTGATATTTGTTGATTATATATCTATACTGCTTCCTCCCACCACACTCAATTTTCTACATTTGGACTATCACAATAACCATGCTTAATGACTTGCCTTTTGAAAACTCTCTTTGACAGTTGGCATCAACCTTCATTTAATTACTCCTTCTGTTGACAACTCTCACTCTCTGTTGACTCTTAATTTGATCCGAGCATTTAGTTATTCAGCAAATATTTATTGAAAACCTAGTGGGTGCCAGGAATGTGCCAGACACTAGAAAATCTGGCAGTCCCCTTCCAATATTGACATGCTAACATGACACCTCAAAGGAATCATTGAACAGAGCAACTCAACTTAGTTAAATATTGAGAGAGACCTAAATGCACCCAGATTTGGGCACAGCGCAGAGTGGCTGAACAGGAACACTACAATGGAAAAACTGGACCAGTTCCCAGCTTATTTTGAGTAAGTGCTTCAGAGTGGAGCTTCATTATTCATGACTGGAAAACTTCAAAACAATACAAATCTACCCTAGCATCATTATGAAAAGATATCCTTAAGTAAAATAAAAAATAACCATACTCTATTATTGTTTTTAAACACTTGCCATGCTTTTGAAAGGGTCAATTTAGAGACAATTAAAGCATCCTGTTCAGATTAATAGTGATAATAGAGACATTCAAAACTTGCTAAAGATAAACTTACTAACCTTTGAAGATGATTTTAATGACAAACCTAAGCTGGTGTCATTTTTTTTCTAGTCATATGAAGAGTATTACTTAGTGAATATCAATCACTGGAGCCAGTATATTGTGATACCTACCACAAAGAACTGGTAACTTCTAATTACAATGTTTTCTGTAGGCTGACCAAGGAAGAATGATAGTGTATAGAGAGCCCTGGAAGGAGGATTATCTGTTTATTTTAGTATTCCAAAAGACAAAATCCCATGAAAGAAGATTTAAGGGAGAATTTCTCATTAATATCAACACCAATGTGAAATCACATGTCTGTAATGGTTGTAAGCTTCCTGCCTACTCAGAGATGGCTGGCTTCCTGAAGACTCTCCCCAAAGTTCTGGATCTTAGAATTTAGCAGCCTAATATAGCCTTCAAAAAACTATAACTTTTTAAAAATAGTTATATAGGGACGCCTGGGTGGCTCAGCAGCTAAGCACCTGCCTTCAGCCCAGGGCGTGATCCTGGAGACCTGGGATCAAGTCCCACTCGGGCTCTCTGCATGGAGCCTGCTTCTCCCTCTGCCTGTCTCTCTCTCTCTCTCTCTCTCTCTCTCTGTCTCTGTGTGTGTCTCTCATGAATAAATAAATAAAATCTTTAAAAAAATAAAAAATAGGGATCCCTGGGTGGCGCAGCGGTTTAGCGCCTGCCTTTGGCCCAGGGCGCGATCCTGGAGACCCGGGATCGAATCCCGCGTCAGGCTCCCTGCATGGAGCCTGCTTCTCCCTCTGCCTGTGTCTCTGCCTCTCTCTCTCTCTCTCTCTCTCTCTCTCTGTGACTATCATGAATAAATAAATTAATTAAATAAATAAATACATAAATAAATAATAAAAAATTAAAAATTAAAAATTAAAATTAAAATAGTTGTATATATGCAGAAAAGTTGTAAAGATTGTGCAGAGTATTCTTATATTCCTCATAGTCTCCCTCATTACTAGTATCTATCATTAATATGGTAATTTTGTCAAAATTAATGAACCAGGATTGATACATTATTACTAACTACAGTCCATTCTTTATTCAGATTTCCTTAGTTTTAGCTAATTTCCTTTTTATGCCCAAGGATCTCATCCAGAATGCCACATCACATTTAGTTTTCATGTTTCTTGAAAAGGCTCTTTTTGGCTGTGGTGGTTTCTCAGACTTTACTTGGTATTGATGACCTTACCAATTTTGAGGAGTACTAGTCAAGTATTTTACAAAATTACTTTCAACTGAGATTTGTCTGAAGTTTTCCTCATTATTAGGTAGGTGTTATGGGTTTTGAAGATAAAGACCACAGAGGTAAAGTTCATTTTTTTTCATGTATATCAGAGGGTCAAGCTATCAACATAGCAAGTCACTTCTGATGTTGACCTGGACTATTACTTGGCTGATAGTGTTTGTCAGATTTCCCCACTGGGAAGTTACCACTCCCCGTTCCATGCTGTATTCTTTGAAAATAAGGCTTTAGGTGCAATCCATCTTTTGAGGAGTAGGGAGTTAGCTATGAAAATTGTTTGGAATTCTTGTACATGAGAGATGTGTTTATTCTCTCCCATTTATTTATTCAATCACTTATTTATATCAGTCTTGACTAATGGATATTTATGTTATGCTTTGGGTTATAATTCAATACTACCTTCTTTGTTTTGTTGAAAGTAATCCAGCTTTGGCCATTATAGACTTTTTCATTTCTCTCCTGTGTCCCTTTGCTATGCTCCCATAATTATGAGGGTTTTTTTTTTTCTGTTTGGTTTTTTATTTGTTTTTTGAGTACTTCCTTTCTTTCTGGCAGTGCAAGATGTTCCCAGCTCATCTTTTATATTCCCTGCCTCAGTTTTAGAATCAGCATTTTCCAAGGGGCCCTCCTTATGTAGGTTTGTTTTTGTTATAGTTGATGAAGTATTTTGGTAGCCACTATGCCAGGCACTTGATACATACTGTCTTTCTTAATCCTCATATCAATGCTATTGTGCAGTCTTCAGCTTAATTTTGTAAGCATAGAAACTAGGGCTCAAAGAAAATAAATGACTTACACAGGGCCACACAGTTAGTAAGAAAGTAGAGTTGTGATTCACACCCAAATCTATCTGACTCTAAAGCTCACACCCTGAAGCCTGACTGCACAAGGGCCAGCCTCCCTTGTTAGCTAACACCAGATGGAATCTATGTTGTTGCACACCACTCTGAAAAGATAGAAGCCAGTGAAGCATACTTTGGAAGACCTCTCAGGACTCGAGCCACACTGATCCCTTCCTTCTCTGAACTTCCCACTGAGAGTTGAAAGCGTTCCCTGAATGTGGAAGGTGCTTATGTGCTGTGTTATGGTTTTTCTCATTTATCTAAATTCCCAGATCAGATTATTAGCTCCTCAGAGAGCAAGGAAAATCTACTACCGTGTAAGATTATCAAAAGAAGTAACTTGCAGAGGCCATATCCCTTCAAACAGACTGGGGTGATAGAGCTGCCATCAAAGGCAAATATTCACATCATTGCCTGTCATACCAGGAAAGGATAGGATAGGAAAGGATTCAAGGAGCTTCTCAAAGATAGAGGTTGTATCTTGACCATTCTCCGGTGCCCAAGACAGTGTACAGGTTCCAGGCACTCACACAGTGTGTGTTAAATACTTAAGAAAGCTCTTGAGTCCCGGGTTGAGACTACAACCTGGGTTGTGTGTTCTTGATTTACACACAATTTTAACCTGTTTTCCTCTTGAGAAGGCAGTAGTAAGAGGTGGCCCTAGAGGGGACAGACTGGCAACCATGAAAAATGGTAGGTCTCTGCTTCATTCAAAAACCCCACTGATGAGGCACCCAGGTGGCACTGTCAGTCATGCATCTGACTCTTAATTTTGGCTCAGGTCATGATCTTCAGCGTCATGAGATCCAGCCATGAGTTGGGCTCATGGGCATGGAGCCTGCTCAAGATTCTCTTTTTCTCCTTCTCCCTTGCCTCTTCCCTTCTCCCCTAGCTTGTGTGAGATCATCTCTCATTCTCTCTCTCTCTCATAAAAAAAGGTTCAAAAACCCGTGAAAAAGACAACAAATAGAGAACAGAAGTGAAAGGGGTAGACACACATAGTCCCTTGGTCCCTTCTCTGGGAGAGAAAACAGTGGAGAGAGAATGATGGAAAAAGCAGATAAATGAGGGCTATACATGCCTGTAGGATTGAAAGCCACTCTACAGAGTGAGTGGAACAGGACCACTTATCCACGAGTTATTTTAAGTACAGTGCTTGGGGTCCACAGAAGTCAACAGGGACTGGGCGGGTCAAAAAATCTGCACGAAGACCTCTCACTTCTACTCTCCATCTATTCCCGGCTCCCATCCATAGCTGACTCAGGTAATAAGTACCTCTTCCCAACCTCATAGAAGACAGGAAGATTGTTTTCTAGAAAGTTTGACCGGAGAACCACTAGGTTCTGCATATTAGGCACAGATAAGATCAGGAATGAGGCATGAAAATAGATTTAACTACAAGTCTGACCCTGAACATCAAAATGCCCAGCCCCTTCCCCTCTAACACTCAGAACTCCTATATCAAAAGTTACACCCACCACTTTCTTGGCAGGAGTTAGAGAATTCTTTTTTGATGAGAGTAGCCCACGGGTACTGACTGCCCACTGGTACTGACATCTGGACTCTCCATTGAATTAACCAAAGCCCCACTACAGTACCCTATGGCAAGGTATACTCATCTAGAAACACAGAGCTTCCAACCAGCTTTTTATTCTCATGAAAGAGAGAAGAGCATATCAATCAAACAAGGAAGTGATGGCATAAAAAGGAAGAGTCCAAGAATAAGAAAATGCTCTTGAAAATTAAGAGTATGGTAGTATAATTTAAAAAAAAATAACAGAAAAATTGGGATTTAAAGTATGACCCCAAAAATAGAAGCTAAAGAAAAAAAATTAAACAGTAGGAGGAAAAAAAGAAAATTTAGAAAATTATTTTTTAAAGAAGCATTTACTGGCTCTATGAGAAAGAAATGTGTAAGAAAGTGAAGGACATGTAGTTGAAGAACACTACTTGGCTCAGCTGTGAACGGTATACACATTATCATAGTAATGTAGATTCTGAATGTTGATTTTACCAAAGTTGCATGGAAGAGTCCATACCATTGCAGACATTCAGTAGATAACGTCTAAAGTTGATAAATCAAGAGAAAGTGTGGAAGAATATTTTGGGCCACAGAGAGAGAAGTACTCCAGGAGGAACATGCTGGCAAGTTGAAAGCTCTTACGGTGGTAAGAGGTATGAGCTAGTGCTCTTTGATTATAAGCTTTATAATATTTGATATTTAAAATTTGTTTTGGTATGAGAATAAATAATACATTTTAAAAAATAAGACACACTAGTTTTAAAATGTCACCCTGATGGAGCCATTTAGTGTTCAAGTAGCCACATGCATCCAGCAGCCCCTGGAGGGCATCGTAGAACAAATAATGTTCACTTTGGTGGTCTTGAGTGATCAAGGAAAGGTTTGATTTTGTTCTGCATGTCTGCTTTAGGGAAACAGATGTGACAGGGATTCTCCTCCATCAAAATGCCATGTGCTTTAGTTACTTAGGGGAGAGAACTGATGGAGACTGTCCTCCTCTCCCAGTGTGGGAAAAATGGTGCTTGCCCCCCTTCCCCATCTCCCAGTCAGGCTAACTCTGTGTCCAGAAGAATCGAGGTCTTCTGGACTGGCCTCAGCCTGACTTGAACTGGTTCAGAGCACTGATCTTTATCAGAAGTCGTGGGTCCACCAGACTCCTTTCTGGCAGGCAGAGCTGATCTGCCAGCAGTTCCCTGCAAGCCCCTTTGGATGGTTGCACTGAGGTCGGTTAGTGAAAGTCACCAGCCTCAGAGCAAAATCTTCTGTGGCAGAAATTAACCTCTCCAGGGGCAGAGGCTACAGTGGTGAAGGAGGAACACAGACTGGAGAGCATTTCCCTCCCTTGTTCTAATACTGCAGAGACCCCAGGGATGCTTCACTTGACTGGTATTTTCCTGGTTTAGTGTCAGTAAGCAGAGATGGCCAAATAAAAGTCACACTGTCCAGCTGCCATGAGAGGCATTTCAGAGTTTGTTAGTGGTTCATGCATTTTACCTGGTGATTTTTTTGTTATCAAGGTGTATGGGAGGATCACAGCAACACTTTCTAGGCTAGAATGAGGCTTTTTGTTTAAACCCTGACATAGCAAAGACTGTTTCCCAGGATTTGAGCATATCAACACAGTTAATGGTAAATTATAATATTTTGACATGACAATAAAAAGGGGTGGGTGGCTTTCTTATATTTCTTGCTATAAATCTTGAACAAAGCTGTTGGGAGATTTTTTCTGCAGTGGTATTTTTTGAATAATACTAAGGATAAGCAAGTAGCATTTGAAGAAACTGGGATTTGAAAAATAATGGTGAGCCAGTCACATATAGGGAGTTCCTTTGAAATATGGAGATGGAAGCTACTGGAAACAGAAGAAGTCGCTGACTCACTGCCCAGATGGGTTGTGAAGATTGATAATACAAAGAGAGGTCTTCCTCATTTCCCTCTGTCTTTCCCTCACTCCTCCTTCCTCCTTCCCCCTCCTCCTCCTGTCTGTCATTACTCCCCCATCCCACCCCCACCCCTGTTTACCATAACTACTGGAAGACTTACTGTGTGCCTGGCACTGGACCAGATGTGCTTTAATAATTACATATAAAATTTAATAATTTCAATAATATGTGAATTTTAATAATTCAATAATATTTGCACCATTATACATATCAAGAAACTGAGGCTTAGAACTATTAATTTGCGTAATGTCACCCAACTAGCAGGTGGTAGAGCGGGGATGGTAAACTAGGCAGGCTGACTCCAGGGCTTCTGTTGCACACACGGCTCATAGTGAGTGCACAGTTCTGTCAGCTGTGAGCTTGCTGCTCGTACCCGTGTTGATGGTGAAGAGCACACAGATAAACCACAGAGCAGTTAAGTGATTCACTCAAGATCACACACTGGTCAGTGGCAGGAGAATATATCCCATTCTCTCACTCCATGTAGCTCTTCTCTCTGCAGCGCCAGCTCACTGAATATAAGAAGAATTAGTACATTAACTTCTAGAAACATATAACCTCCTGTCCGGGTTCCAGGTTCTGAATCCTCACATTACTTGAATTGATTTTAGGCTTCAAGTGGAACTGTTGAGCACTGCCAAAAGCTATGCCAAAGAAACTGTTTTAGTTTAGGCTAATATTTGTTATGCAATGGACAAAAGACAGAAGCCTATGACAATATTGAATTTCTTCTTCTTTTACCTAATTGAAAAACAAAAGAAAGCAAAAAGTTTACCATGAGGAAGAATTTTAACTGAGCCATTGTGGGGGATTCCAGGGAATCAGCAGTTACCCCGATGAGACAGAAGTCACTGTCTCTCTAGCTGACAGTAGGACAGCAGCTCTTGCCCAAGGTGAACTGACTCTCCATGGCGTGGGCACGTCACAGGTATAGGGTATGAGTTCTCCATTTCATAAGTTCACCTTGGGCCAGAGCTGCTGTTGTAGTGTCAGGGATAGAGACAGTGACTGTTTCATCAGGGCAACCCCTGATTCACTGGAGTCCCCCACAGTGGCTTGGGAGAGGGAGACCATAATTCTAGACCTTCAGTCTACAGGAAAAATGCCTTCGTGGTGGCTGCCTGTCACTGCTGGCCAGCTGCCCTCCCACGTGCAGATGCTAGGTTGAGCTCACGAATCCCCTCCTACGCCCTGCCAGCTTTAGAAGGAAAGAGACATTAGATACTCATCCCACAACCTTCCTACCTCCATGACCTCCCTTTTTCCTTTCATCTTGGTGAAACCTATCTATGTTCTTTTTAAGGCTCAGCTTAAGCATTAACAAACATCTCCTTTGCTTCCCACTCCTCAGCCTCAAGCAATAAATAATCTTATGCTTCTGGAAGGTCCCCCACACACTTTGTTTGGGGCTCCTTAATCCACCCCCCACCATCGTTCTCTGCTGGTGTTGTGTGTCCATTTTATCCCTCCTATTAGATCTAAGACTTTAAAAGTAAAGAGGAGTCTTGCTTATCTTCACTTTCTGCACCGCTCTTAGGACGATGGCTTTTCTGGGTTTGCGCCTTGATGCATTGTGGTATTAAAGAATTTTGGGGGCAGATAAATGCCATGTGGTATTTAGGTTTAGAAAGATGATAATGACTACCCCCACATTCCTTTTTTCTAATAACAACTATCTGGATACTGACATATTCTGGCAGCAATTCACCCTTTACTTTGTGGCTTTAGTTTACTCCAGGAAAGGGAGAACATCGAAAGCCAGGAATTGATAAACTATGGCCTATGGGCTAAATCCAGCATCTGTACCTATTCTCTTTTGGCCAATGGCATAAGAATGGTTTTTACTTTCTTAAATGATTAGGGGACAAAAGGAAGAACGTTTTATGATCCAGTAAAATTATGTTAAATTTAAAATTATTGAAATTCAATTATCACTGTCCATGAAAACAGTTTTACTGGAATACAGCCATCCCCATTTGTCTATATGCTGTCTATGTCTGTTTTGCACCAAAACAGCAGTGAGCAATTGAGTAGTTACCCACAGAGACTGTACATCCCACAAAAGCTAAAATATTTACTATTAGATCCTTGGCAGAAAAAGTGTGCCTGCCCCTATTCTGAGTCATTCTCAGAAATATCTAGCCCAGGGTGAAAATGGACTGGGGTGCTCTTTTTGACAAAGGAAAAATTGAATGAAAGCACAGAGAATTGGATGAAAGCACAGAGAGTTGCCCTGGATTCTCACAGCAAGTGGATAGGCCAGAGGAGCTGACCTCAGGTATTTTATACATGCTTTCTGCTCTTCATTAAGGACTCTCTTTGGTTCTTTGAGAGAAATTATGAACTAGAAAGGGTGAAATTAGGAGATTATCAGTCATTCCTGATTGTTCTGTATACCAAAGGTAACAAACATCTGAGTAAGATCTAAAAGTCTTTGTCACTGGGTTGTCTCTGATTCAACTATGTGTGTATGTTAAGGAAATCTATTTTGAATGTATGTTGGTCTCTGTGGATCTCTTTGGCGGAGATCCATTTTGGATGAATGCCAATTAATTATCACGTATATGGGGATGATTGAACATTTGGAGTTTTCAAATAAAGACATATCAGTTAGAACTTGGCGAAGACCAGTTCAGTGCCTTGGAGAGTTGTGGTTATAGGGTTTGTTGTTCCTGTTGTTGTTGTTGTTGCTTAGAAATCTGCCATCTTCATGTCTTTCTCTTATTTTGTCATTACAGGGTAATGCCCTGTACTTCAAATCAGCCAGAAATGTTACAGTGAACATTCTCAACGACCAGACTAAAGTGCTAACTCAGCTCATAACCGGTAAGAAAACAAAGGACTTGTCAGTACCTGGTCTACACTAAGCACTCAGATAACATAGAACTAAAGAGTGAATGAAATACCATGTGAACTAAACAAAGAAACGTGCACTAACATGCTTTATAGTATGGGGAAGGAGAAGGTAGCATGTGTTCTATGATTCTACTAAAGGGTAGAGTCTCATCATATACACACATTTAACTTAGGCAAATCCAACAATACTCATTTAGAGGGGCAATAAACTATTTTTCATGTAACATGGCCCCTAAACATAAGCCAGCTGCTTCATCTGGTGCTCAACAACAGAAAAGCTCTCTGCTCCAATGCTGGAGGAAAAGCTGGCTGTGTTGGATTAATTGAGAGAGAGCACAATATACACAAAACCCTGCACACAGACTTTATGGGGTGTAAAGGGGATTTTTAAAGGCAATTTAAATCCATGCCATGTTTGTGATATGTGCTGACTTTGAACCTGACTCAACTGCAAAATGCAGATATATCTCCACTGATGATGTTTGTATGGTTTCTTTTAGTAGAGCAGATCCGTTCCTAAGTCATGGAAAGCACTCACTGGATTTTAAGCTGCATCTTCCTAAAATTTAAACAAGGGTTGGTTATTCACATAATGATTATAATGATCAGCATGGGCCTTATGGTCATGGTAATGTGTTGTGTGGTATGACCAATGCCCCAGTGTAGGTTATGAGCTGCAGTGAACAGAGCCATTATGTACCCCAACAATGGAAGGGAAAAAGAGGTATGTGTCTGAATGGCATTGTTACACTTCCAAAGAGAGAATGCCATTTGTTTGGCTTCGGGGCTAAGAGAGAAGTATACAGATGGACATCGTGAGAAGCCAGTTGCCCAAATACCCTGAAACATTACTGTGCCTAAAACATCTGGAGCCCCTGCTAATAAACATGCTACAAGGAAACAGGTGCCCTGTGCCCAGAGCCTTGCTGGGGAAAGCGTCTCTGTCCCCTGCCGGAACACTGCATCTGATGGCTGGAGACTCATGGCCAGTGGGTAACTTGGACCATCGACCTGGGTTGGATGGAACTGCCGCACGGCGAAGCCCATAATCCATAAACATGTTGTTCCGGTGTGTGACTGGATTGTCGGCCTTGCTTACAGAACATCTGGCCTGCAGTCACAATGCTAAATAATTAAATAAACAGCTTCAGTAAGCAGTGATTTAAGCAGCATGTGTGAAAATTGCCTCCAGGAGGGAAATAAATCCAACCTCTCGTTCCCTGATTCTTCTGTTCAGAAAGGAACTTATTTAGCCTGTTGATCATTTGCCATTTATTTGCCATGGGAGATTTGGTTTACTTGAGAAATTTAGTTTTGATAAAGCTGGAAGTCCCCAAGTGACTAGTCTTCAGTTGGCGTCTCTCCCCTTCCCACCCCCCAAATTCCTTACCCCTTCCTCTCATCTCCCCTACCCTACTTCCATCCTTCCTTCCTCTCCCCACACCCTCTCCCTTCTCTCTGCTCTGGTCTTTCTTCCTCCTCCTCCCTCCCCCATCTCTCCTTTCTCTCTCTCTCTCTCTCTCTTTCTCTCCTTTTTCTCTTCCATTCTCTCCTCTTTTCTTCCTTCCTTGTCTTCTGTCTTCCTGTCTCCTCTGTCCAAGTTAGGCCCTCCTGGCAGCTGATACACTTAGCCTGAGCTCTCACAGTGAGGCCCAAGATAGCTCATATTAAAATGAGATGGACCAAAAGCTACTCTAACACCAGCTGGGAGGAGCCTTTCAAGATTCTCTAGAAAGGATAATAGATGGTTCAAAATATAATTCTAAGTACATATATGCATGCATGCTCACCCAGTAAAGTTTTCCTTTAGGCTCTCCTTTTGCATTTATGCACATGATGGAAAGCACAGATCAGTTCCAGGAGACAAGATCTGCTAAAGCTTGTTTTGGTTGGTGGGGTACCTACCTGAGAGCAAATGACTGCTCTCCATCCAAGTAGCCAGGTATAGGAAGGCAATCCTGAGGATCAGGATTTCTGACCTCAAGAATGTCTCAAAATCCCAGAAGAAATTCCAGTGTTAGTAATTCAGGGAAATTTTCCTCATGGAACAGTGCTTTCAATGATAGGCAAATTGTCAGGTTAGGCCACAAAGGCTCATCTGGCCCAACTTGCTGCTGATTTAGTGTCCTCTCCATAGTGAACCATATGGGAAACCCTCTGGCCTGCAAAGAGGGGGGTTGTAAGCAAACCTTCCATAGCATCTCACCAGAGTGGGGAAGGGTCTCAGGCTCAAGGGAGCTGGGAAGAAGAATTAGGCAGGATGACCCCTGCTTCATGGCATGGGCATGGGTGGGGGGGCTGTTAGTGTTTCCTGATGGATTCCAGTTCTCCCTGTGTAGGAGATGCATTAAGGAAGTACTCAATATATACCACCATGCACTGAGGGAGATTAACTGGAGAGTAGTTACAGATTACAAATAATGATTTTTTTCCATCCCAGAGAGGAACGGTGGGTTCACCGAGGGAACTCCTAAGTAGTCTCCAGCCCCATTTGCATTTCCCTCCAGAATCTTTTTTTTTTTTTTTAAGATTTCAGCCATGTCTAGGCCATTTGGCAGCCCCAGGTAAAATCAACAAAAGGACAAGCCATCTGCACCGTTGAGCCAGTAGTTGTTCTGTGAGATTTTGGCTAAAATCCCCAACTACAGAGCTTTATATGTGCAAATGGCTCTGGCTGTTCGTAGATATATTCCTTTTTGTGTTCTAAGAAGCCCTGAAAAGCAAGATAACTTAATTGTGTCTTGAACTCTATGATTGCTTCAGTGTCTTTAGGACATTCTCTTGCATGTCTCACAAACCAGTAGTAAATTTAGAGCAGACTTGCTTTATTACATAGGCAGATGTCCTTGATTCCTCAAGGGCCTTATCTCATGATACTACCCATCTCCCTGGGGCAAAGCCCAAGCAAGAATTTTCGTACCTCAGTCACACCCCCATTATGCCATTAACTAGATCCAGAGTGGCAAACTATACTTAACCCCATACCTGTCCTGAGGTTATTCATTCATTTATTAACACTCCTTTACCTCCTGATCTCCACTCTCCCCCTAGAAAAGAGGTAACAATCCCGAAGCATTAACAGATTTAATTTAAAATTTTGGTATGACCAAGAAGACAGCCACATCTCACCCCTCCCAGAATCATCTAATCCAAAGCCCTCACTTCCCATCTCCTTTCTTTGAGAATTGCTCTCTGGTCCTTATCTCCAGCTTTCCATTATGCCACCTCCAATCCCCCAAAAGCTCCCCTCCTAGCTGCTCCTTATGTGTTGTCTCTAACCCTCTTCTCTCTCTAGACAAACACACATCCCTGTTCTTCTATGGAACAATTCTTTAGTTCCAGACCCAGATCTGCCATTAACTGACCTTGTGACCTTGAGAGAGCCCTTAGCTCTGCTCCCTCTTGTTCTCACCTACAGCATGAAGGCAGTCATGGCTAAGTCCCATGCCATTTGGAAAGTCTCTGCTATGTCTGTTACAATTTCCCACTCATTCAGGAGCCTTTCCAATGCCCTTCGTTTTGTCAGAGGACTAGTGTGGGTGTATTAGCAGGAGATCAGGTGTATTAGCTGCCAAATTGGCATGATTAAGTGAATGAGGCGAGTGCATTGAGAGGTGATTGTCATTAATTATTTTCAATGTGTTAGGACCATTGCATTAGAAAAATGGTGATGGGTTATGATGACAGTGATGATAATCATGAGAGCAGTCCCCAACATTTCACACCACTTTTCCACCTACAAAGTTCTTTTTATAAACATCATATAATTTGATCCTTTTAACCTTTCTATAAGGTAATAGATGGTGATAGTACAATTTTACAGATGCAGAAAATGAGGTTCAGAAAGATCAAAGGATTTTCCCAAAGTCACATTACCAAAATATGAGGAAGTTAGCACATAGTTCTTATCTTCTGATTCTTAGTCTGGTAGACTTGCTAATGAGGAAAGTAGCCCTAGATGTCCAGGCCTGATACCAAAAGCCTAGCCTCTGTGTTGTCCTGTTTGAACATAAATAATTTTGCAGAACATCACCACCAGACAAGGCTACTTGGTCATCATGAAGGATCAAGACAAATCAAAAAACAAAGACAAGTCTAATCATGTCTGAAAATAAACAAAAATTTATCCAAATTATCCATTTATCCAAACCATCAAAATGACTGAACATTCCTCAGTCCTGGTTAATATCAGTGACTGCTGTTTCTTTATCCCTTACAGTTTTAGCATTGCACTGGTCTTCTCTGCCTCCAGATAAAATTTATTAACTCACCAATTGTAAAGTTACGCCTACTTTCTAACAGCACCTAATGCAGAGCAAAGCCTTGCTTCCTTAAACCTAGCCCCAAAATAACATAATACTAATACTGTAATAAGTTCTTTCTTACTGATATGACCTGTGTGGTTGCCAATCACAGCAATGAATAATAAGCCCAATTTGTTCACCTGTATGTGTGTTCCCGTTGGTCTTTGCCTGGAAGGCATTGAGGGCCCTTTCATTACTGCTTTTTATAGTTTAGTGACACTGTTTTGAAAAATAACTAGAAACAAAAATGCTCTATCAGAATCCCCTGAGCAGTTTTGGAAAAATATAAAAATATAAGATTTCTAGACTCTAACCTCAATTTTTTTTCTTTATGAACTTCCAGACCAAAAGATAAATTCCTTTTGATCTGAATGAGGTTTAGGGAGGATGATTACACCCCCAGGTTATTCTGATGCATTTCTGCCAAGCAGCTTTTGAGAGCCATCTGAACTTGAGGTATTCAGGTAGCTCTAGCTCAGATCAACTGAAATGTCTCCTGTTGTTTGTTTGTTTGTTTTAAATTCTAACATATTAACTTATTTTATTTTTTTCCATTGTACCTAAAACTCTGCAGTTTTCTGATTCATTAATAAATGTTTAAACTTGTATCTGTTCCCATCAGAAGATGCCACCACTATAGCCCCCCTTCAAGAACAGCATCTGTTGTCTTATGATAAACATTCTAAAATTTATTGCATGAAATTCTAGCATAAAAGATTCAACAACTTTCTAACAATTAGTTGCAATATATTATAGCCTTTTCTGCCAGGAAATGATCTATATACTGAGGAAGTAGACTTGTCGGGTGTCACATGCAGCTACTGGGTTAAGGGTACAGAGTGAGACAGACTTCAGCTGAATTTAAAAACACCCTTTCCAACAGTTAGAGCTGGCCAGTTAGCCTGATTACTTCAAGAGGTGGTGAGCTTTCTGTGCCTTGATACATTCAAGCCAAAATCTACAAAAATTTGACAGTAATTTAGTGGTTAGCGAAGGGAAACCTCATTCAAGCATTAGTCTGAAGAAAGGACATGATGGTCTTTAAAATCATAGCCTGAAAGCATATGATTAAAAGTAATTGACAGGACATGGCCAGAGTCACAAGACTGATTTTTCACGGTTGGCTTCTGAAAACCAATCCACGTACATTAAAGTCCAATACAATCTTGTCAGATGTATATGTTCTATGAAAAGCTCTTTGTAATTGAATGCAATGAGACTAATGTGTGTGTGTGTCTCTATCTCTTCCTTCTAGGTCCAAAAGCCGTAGAAGCATATGGCAAAAAGTTTGAAGTAAAGACAGTTTCTGGAAAATTGCTTTTCTCTGCAGATAACAATGAGGTGGTGGTGGGAGCTGAGAGATTAAGAGTTTTAGGTAAGGAAACTTTAATCATTTAATTGATTTGATGCCAATGTATACATTTTAGAGGAAAAGTGAAATGGTGCTTAGAAGAGATTTAAGCCAATTACCGAGATTCTCTTAAATTAAGGTAGATGAACTCCTCCTACCCCCTACCTCAGAACCTGGTCCAACCATGAAAATATCTCACATCATGAGTTTTTGTAGCATAACTGCCAACACTTAGCTTTGGATGGGGATGCATGTTCGTGCCAACAAGTATAATGGAGCATATCCTATCCTCACAGACTGGCAGTCTTGGTAGAAGCAGTCAAGACATATACATGATTCAGAGATTTCTAAACCTGGTTGTAAATTAAGAATCACCTAGGGAACTTCTGAAAAGTCTAGATTCACAGATCCAACCATGTCTCACTGAATTAGAAGCTCTGGTGAAAGGACCCAAGAATATATTTGTGAAAACATTTGCAGGAATATCTATGGTGCCACCAATGGACTCCTGAGATTTGAGCATACAACAAAGTAGTGTTCTGTGGCTGTCTACTGATATGGTCTAGTATGGTGATTTAGGAATCCTGGTGCTGGAGCTAATCTGTCATTTATCCCTGCTCTCTGTCACCAATTAGTTGTGTGGCTTTGGGCAAGGTACTGATATCACTGAGCTGGTTTTCTTTTCTCAGTTGAGCTAAGAACATCTACCATCTCAAGTGGTCCCTCGGGTTAAATGAACTCATGTTACATCAACCAGGTATTTTGAATTTGGCAGGTTTCACTTTAGAGCACTATACTTTGCTACCTCCTCAAATTTGTCCCATTTTCAGATAAGTAAACTAGGGCTTGAAAAGGTAAAGAAACTTGTCTAAGATCAAGCACCAGTGGTAGGATGGTTCAAATCCTTACCCTTGGGCCCCAGCCTCAATACACCTAAATGCACATAAATATGTTCTAAGACCTTGGCCAACCTTTACAATTAATATTTTTCTCTATTATTTTTAGAAATGGCACTTTCCATATTTGTTCTAGGTTTTGGGGGGCCGTGGGGGAAACAAACACAAAAACTTCAGGCTCTCCTTTTGTTCAAGAGTATTTTTCTATACCAGCTGTAGAATAATTACCCAGGGGGGAAAATGATATCTTATGCTAAGATCATTTTGTACAAATGTGGTTTGGCACTTCCCATTAGTTCTTTGGCACTTTGTGAGTCACCTTGCTTCTTTAAAATCTGAATCTTTGGAAAGATTCAGGATAATTTTAGATGTCCAAATACTTCAGCTTAATCTTTGTGTAAAAACACTAGGATGGTATCACTTAAGAACAACCCCCCCTCCAACCTTCCCCACCCTACTGTTCAATAGACTAAGGACTGGAAGACTATTGTAGTTTTGGGTCACTTGAAAAGAGGTAGATATTTTTGTTATTGTTGTTGTTGTCATTGTATATGCTCGTGCTATTTTACTTAGAGAACGATTTAGGATAAAATTTGTCTCTTTCCATCATTAGGAACATTTGCTTTTTTATGTTAAAATGTAGAAAGGAAGCATCATAATAAATACCACTGCTGCTATCAATACTAAAAAGATTAGGAAATGACCACCCCACATATCTCGCATCAACCTACTCAGTGAAATGAGCCTGGTGTGTTGCAGAAATGAGCTTCCTGTCAGCTGGGATTCAGCCATATGGTGTGGAACGAGAAGTTTAGGCAATTTCATTTTCATCTTAATGAGAAGTTTGTCTTTTTGAGTCATCAGACTGAGCAAGCTCTTGGGATGTTTGAATCTGGATGCATATTTCATGGTGGATTCTAACATAGCTAGATTTGAATCCTTGCTCAAATAGTTAGGATCTGAGTGACCCTACTCAAGTCTATTTTTCTCTCTAAGCTTTAGTTTCCAAGTATATGAAACAAAGAGAATGGAACAAAATGAAGAATGGGAGAATGAATAAATATAATAAGAAACATAATGTAAATAAATTAGTTATTTCTGTCGATAGTTGAGTAAGAATAGCAGTAGAAAATATTAAGGAGTAAGCCTAAGAGAATAATACCTCTGGAATATAGTAACTTAATTCAATTGTTTACATTCTTCTCTGCACAACTACATCCACCTATTCAGTTTTCAGGTCATTGACTTCCTTGTGCACATTCAAAGGACCCTGAATAGTATGACCAAGGGTCTAGAAGCCCTACCTACTTCATTAAGAATAGTTCAACTATCTGGAAGTTTTTATCCAGGAAGATATATGGGGGGGATCAAAATAGGTAGACCATAGTTGCTGATCTATCATCTATGCACATCTTTCCTGAGGGAAAGAGAGCAGACAAGAGCCATGTACATGAGTAGCTGAGAGCACAGGTTTTAGAGTTGACACTGGCCAAGAATCTTGGTTTCTGTCATTCATCAGCCAGGGCCTTAGGATGTCACTTCACCTTCTAGGCATCCTTCTGCTCTGTGACATGGTATGATAATGCTTGGTGGTCACAGTAGTTGGAAGGACTGGATGGCACAGTGTATGTAGAGTGAATAGCACAGTGGGTGGCATACAATAAGCACTTGGTACATGCTAACCATCATGTTGGTGATAGTTTCTCTTGGTTCACTTGGCCTTCAGGGGACCCATGACATTCTAAAATTGTATGCAACCCTGTATGTTCATGTAAGAATGTACTTAGAAATTGGCAGAGACCTTGTAGAAGTATGCATATATCAGTTAAGTTTAGACTAGTGAATTTCTGGGACATAGGAAGGGCCAGCAGAGAAAGAGCCTTTTATTGCTAAGAAGTACTGCACTGTCCATGTCACCCAAGGGCACACAAGGGTAGTCTTGCTTACCTGTGTGTTCTCAAGTTGACTTACATGATGGAGGGGTTGAAGGCCTTGGGTTGAATTCCCCATTATAGGATCCCTTCTTCAAGTCACTAAGATACTGGTTCTGAAAATGCGAGTCCCTGAATGGTGAGTTTCAGCTATAGTCTACTTGTTAGTCTTGCAAACCCTCAAGCCTCACCCAAACCTACTGAACCAGAAACTCATGAGTGGGGTCCAGCAAGCTGTCTTTGAATAAGCCTTCTGGGTGAATATAATGCACGTGAAAGTTTGAGAACCACTGACCTAAGACACTCCCAACTTTGCCCCAGTTTTGCTGATAACTTTCAGTGAGTTCAGGCTCAGCTTTTACCATGTTGCTCCAGAAATGACACAGAATAATATAGCCAACATATGTGGAGGGTTTACTCTGGGTAAAATGCTCAACTAATCACTATTAATAACCACATTGGTTGAGAGGGCCCTGGCTTATCATCTTGATGTACAGAGGAACAAACTGAGGCACAGAGGGATGTGAAATTGCCCAAAGCTGCACAGAGAGAAACTGATGCAGTTGGGCTCTGAATCTCGGCAGTCTTCACGCTATATGCGTGACTTTTATTACATTAGATTTCATTGAGCTTCCTAACACACGACCACCACAAGGAGAAGGAAGGAGAACTGGACAACTGCTTTCCAGCCACCCTTCCCTTTCTGGCTTCTAGATACTCTGCTGCCCCATAGTCCTCCCAGGTCTCTGACTTTTCCTCTGCTGCCCTCACTAACCCATCTTTCATCTCACAAGTAACATGGACTCACACTTGGCATCAGGTGTAGACTCCCTCTAGGCTCAGCCCTCATTTTCCTCTTTTCACATTTCTGTGGGAAATTCCACACTTATATATGACTTCAACATTTGCTTCCTTTCAAATGACCCCAAATCACAGTTTGCTTTGAACTGCCTTCTCAATTCTAATTCCAAATTCCCAGCAAATAGCCTGCACTTTTCTGCATAGGCATCACTCCCTCCCTTCTCTGCAGCTGAACTTAGGAGTCCTCTAGCAAACTCCCTGTGTCTCCAGAGCCCACTTCCCTAACTCTGCTGATAAGGGCTGTCATTCTCTTAGTCTCCTAGTGCCCTGGTTCTCTAGTCTCTTTGCTTTCATGCAGGTACCAGGCCCTGTCTCTCTTTATGTGGTCCTGATATCTTTGCCATCCTTGGGATTTCCATTCTGCAAAGTTATCTCTTTAGGTCAGACATAAGAGAATTCAGATTTGTAGTCAGGCCCATCTGTTTAATTACCAAAAAGGTGTAAGTTACTGTGCAAGATAAGGCATGATATTGTTCAGCTTTAATTATAGAACAAAGTTATTAAATATTGGGCAGAAATAGTCTTTAAAAATCACCAAGAAAATAGGCAACATAACAGTCAGTGCATCGAAGAGGCATCTTCATGGAGACATCAGGGAAAAATCACTTTGATTTTCATTAATGACCAATTTCATTGAACAATGAATTGGACATTCTAGCACTTATAAACAAAGCATAATTATAAAATGTTATTCTAATTGTTAATTAGGTCTATTTATACTCTAGATTAGTTTTTTAAATATGTCCTTTAGATGCTACTTGATGCTAATTATTTGAGTTACAGTATTATTGATTGCAAAACATTTTTAATTAATTCTAAAGCAATTGAAATTAGCAGAAGATTTATAGAAATTTAAATGTGGTCTGATGCTAATTTTTTTAGGAAGACATCAGATGATACATTTAGCCTTCTGAATTAGTTTTTGATGAAACTTTCTATTGCAACCTGGCAATTGATAATTATAATGAAAGGAGTGGGGTGTTTTTAGTGGTGGTCATTCATTAAATAGATACGTGTGTGTGTGTGTATATATGACATATACATATACACATATATACATTTATAGACCTGAATCTCTAAGTCCCCACAGCTGGAGTCCTGGAGATACACAGATGTGAGTCCCTATCCCTGCTCTCTTAGGTAGTTCTTTGTCCCTTCAGGGAGTTGAAACACACATGCAAAAAAACAAGCTGCTTAGAAGGATAGAAACAAAGAGATTGGAATTACAGAAGCCAACTGTGATGGGGTGGTATGCTAGAGAGAGTTTAGATAGCTGCTTAATTGTGAAGCTTTGAACAAGACCTTGAGTACATGTTGGTGCATCAGAGCCCATAGGGGGAGTATTTGCTTGGTGAATGGAACAACACATGTTTATTAGTCAAGAGTCACTTGGTTGGGGGGTGGGGAGACCGTTGCCTCATGTGATAGAAAAGTCCATCAGTAGTTGGCTTTAGGCTAGATTCAGTGGCTCATATAATGTAACCAAAATTCAGGGTCTCCCCTTTCCTGAACACCTATGGGCTCTGTTATACAATCATGCATTTTGTTTTCAAAAGCAGAAAGTGCTTATCTTCTTTATATCTTGAGTATATATCCAACAAAGGCCTGGATTTTTTCTCTGACTAGACTGGTGCAGGCCACATGCCCATCCCTGAACTAGTTGTGACCACAGTGATGGAGTTTGCTGGTGAGCAAGGCCTGGGTCATATCTCCACTGCTAGAGCTAAGGTTGGAGATGACCAAGAATGAGCTAAAGGGGACAGTTGTCCAAAGGGAAATTGGGATGTTGTTGTGTCCAGGAGAAAGAATGGTTGCTAGACAAGAAACAGGAAATATTCATTATTGTTATCAAAGGTATGACGATGGAAAATCCTGACAGCCATGCCTGAGACCATGGTACCCAGGAATTGTGACAATCAGCATAAGATGCCTTACAACCTCTCATCCCCTTGCTCACTCAGCTCCACAGATGTGGCCCTCCTTGCTTCATCACCAAGCACGTTCTCACCTCTCAGCATTTATGTTACTCTTCCCTCTACATAAAATGCTCTTTTCCAATCTATGCATAAAAGACCTCTCCCTTTATGGCTTAAATGTCACTTCATCACAGAGGTCTTCCTTGGCTGTCTTCTAAAAATAGCACACTCCTGATTTCATTGTCTATACCAAGTGCTGACAACATAGGCCTGTGGACCAGTGAGTCTAAATGCACCACCCAGTTTTGTAATGTTTACTGGAACACAGCAGTGCTCATTTCTTTAAGTATTATCTATGATCGCTTTCACACTACAACTGCAGAGTTGAGTAGTTGAGACAGATCATATGGCCCACAAAGCCTACAATGTTTATTATTTGGCACTTTACAGAAAAAGTTTGCATACTCCTGGTTCGTGTCTTTACTCTGCCTTATTCCTCTTCAGACAGATAGCACAATATGCATGGTTGTGATAAAGTGTTTATTTTATGTAAAATATGTTTATTTTCATTATATCCTCCTCATTAGAATGTAAGCTTTATGACAGCAGGAACTTTTGTTTTTCAGAATCCAGAATAGTGCTTGCAGAGCAAGTACTCAGTAGTATTTGTTACAAGAATAGATTGAAAGATTTTGAACATTGGAATGTTTGTGTATAGAGAATGGGAGGGAGGGAGAATGTGCACCTAAGTTAAGAAAATATTATTATGCTTTCATTGAGGATTCATAAAGGCCTAAACCAGAATGGAAAGAGAAAAGAGAACAAACGGGAAAGAGCATTTTGAAGAAGAATTGATGGAACTTGACAACTAAGTGCATGTGGATAGTCAAGAGCGTTCCAGAAGTCAGGGATGGCTCTGGTATTGTGTACTTTGTCAGACAGACACTTGTAGCATCATTAATAGAACTATAGAGGAGCAACAGTAGGTTTGGGATTGAAGATAAATGGTTCATCTTTAGATGCCCTGGGTCTTGCTGCTTGAGCACCTGAGCGAGAGGCCAGGTGTCCAGTGGAAAATGCCAACAAAAAAGCCCACAAGAGATTGTCCACTAACAGAGAGTCAAAGAGTCATCCATACAGATTGAACACAAGGACTCCAAAGAGATGACCTAAGAGGGCATCCCAGAGCAAGAACTCACAGATTCTCTTCAAATAGAGTGTATCCAACAACCCCTTCCCCATTTCTTCCACTGAACAAACCTCCAGGGCAACTTTATCAAGGCTGTGACTGCCCTCCTGGGGGCATCCTCAGATGTTAAGGTCCCCATCCTATGTTCTTATGCTTTTCCTTATCTCCTCTGTCTTTCTCCATGAGAAGGAACTCAGCACTTTAGAATGTGACAAACTGGTTCTACCATACTTACCAGCCATGTGATGTTGGCTATTTGACTCTAATCACTTAGGCAGTGTGTGTGGTTCTGAATAAACAACCTCTCCCCCTTTTTCTTTGCCCTCCATTTTTTCTGTTTCTCTTCCTTTCTGAAGTATCTCATCAGTGAGTAGGAAGAAACATGAGAGAGGCCTAAGGGTTACAGTAAAAATGGAACATGGTGCCTTCTATGTGGTGGTGAAAACTGAGTAATTCAGACATTGATCCTTAAGAGATGAGAGCCTACCAGTCTAATAGGAACATTTGCGTAACAAATCAGAGGAGCCTGGAACCTGCCAGGGCCCTCCTTCTGCTCTTTATTATCATTATCAGAGATAATCTACAGGACATTCAACTATTTAAAAAGAATTGCCTGTTGTAGAGTTCTTCTCCGGCATCTCATTCCAAACCTGGTTTATTATTTACAGGAATGCAGAAATAATGTACTCGATCATAAAGATACATTTCCCATAAATAATGTAGCGAGAAAGCCGAGTATAAAAGAGTCTCAGATGAACAACCCCAACCTTAATAAACCAGAGCTACTTAATGAGAAAAAGCACAATTCTACAATAGAGAAATAATAATGAGGTTTCATCTGAAATGCTACTGGAGTACAAACTGTCATGATTTTCCAAAAAATAAAAAAGCCCATCCAAAAGCCTCCATGATTCCACCACCTTGTTTCATGCACCCATCCACCCATGTGCCCGGGCATCATAAGCTGCCATGGTTCTGGATGCACCTTCATCCCCCAAGCTTGAGGGGTTGATTCCTGATGCAAAAGTATTCGTTGGGCCCTGCACACTTTTCCCTTTGGCAAGAGGGAGATGTGATTTAATATCAGCGCGATAGATTCATCGTACTGTGTAAACGTTGCCAGCTGTCCCAGCAGCATTGCCTTAGCAGACCTCCCCAGTCGCTGAGCCATTGTCTCCCGCACTTGCACATGAGGCGAGGGGGGTGGGGGGTGTAGAAGGGAGGGAGGAGGAGAAAAGACAGTTGGGGACATTTGTGAGCTTTCTAGTTTGATTAAAGAGTTGATGAGGTACACTATTTGGCTGCTTTCAAGAGAACCAATTCCAGCACTTATTGAGGGAGGGGTATGTTTCAGCTTTTTGTCTGCGGAACCAACATGACTTGAAATTCTCCATTGAGCTACTGGCTAATGTGCTTTCAGGCATCTGTTGGTTTGTTTTTATCATCAGAGTTTTCTTCTTGGCAGTTAATACCGAGAACAGTATTTTCAAATGAGGGGATAAAGTTCTCCCAGGACATCTTCAATGTCAAGAGGCTGTCCATATAGGCTAGGTGTATTGTCGCCTTTCTCATTAATTATATTCACTGTTGCAGAATATTCTTATTCAACCACAAGTCACCTGAGTTGATTTTTTTTTCTTTCTTCCCAGCAGAGACCAAGGAGAATGTTGGTGTTTCACAGTGACACTAGGAATTTAATGAGATGACAATGTGAATAAGAAACTCTCAGTGTGCAGACTGGGGAAGGAAATTAACTTCATTCTCCTTTATTGGAGGGACTTGAATTTAATTCTGCTTATTTGAGTGGGAGAAAAGAGTGCTAAAAATACTTCCCTCTGCGACTTATACTCTCCCTCCCACCTTGTTCTATGCTTTTGCTATGTACTACTTTTCTAGTCTTAACCCCTTTTGTACCTTTCCTTCCCTAGGAATGATGGGTCAGGTGGCAAGGGTGACTCTAAACAAAAGGAATTAGAGAGAAATTACTTAGAACCCTTCAGGGCACAGGATAGAAGCAAATGTCTGAGTTCCCTTTATGACAGTAATATAGGACAGCAGAATGGTTAGATGGGTATGAGATTGGGAGACAGATGGCCTGGATACCTCTCATGGTTCTAGAGGCACAACCTTGGGTAAGTCTCTAAATTCTGAAAATCTCAGGTTGCCCATATGTAAAACGAGGGTAGTAAGAGTACCCACATAGTGTATGAAAACTTCCTGGCACACTGCTAAGCACATAAATGCCCACTCTTATCAATGACTATTACTATTGTTCCTTCTACAGATTCCAATTGAGCATGATTTGTGCAACTATCACCAAAGCCCAATGTGAGGATATAAGGACACAGCATAAAATTCCCTTGATCTCAAATAGGTTAGAGGCTAGTAGGAATGTCAAAGCACATTCTCTGTGAAATACTAAATAGCACTGGAAACATTTCTTATGAAGTTAAATAGAATATAGAAGCTGGTACTGGGCTGTAGTATGTACTAAGAGGATTACTCAAAATGCTGGAGAGAAGGGTAGGACACCAAGCCAACAGAAGTGGCCTGGAGAAACTTTTCAGAGGAGAAATTGAGGGAAAGTGTAAGGGGGGATATTGACTTAGCAGATTCAGGGGAATGACCTACAGCCTCCTGAACTGCAGGATCAGCAGAGCCAGGAGCATGGCTCTGGGTAACAGAGGAAGTGGGGTGAGCTGCCCTTGTTTTTTTCCAGCAAATAAACACATCAGGATTTATTTTGGGGGAAGAGATTGTTGTTATCAGCATCAAATAAACAAAAATCGCTTACTTCCCTCAAAGCCTGAGTTAAGGAGTCATCTGAGGGTTCAGCCAGAGACTCCTCAGGATTTTCCCCTTAAGGCAATGTGCTGTGCAGGTTGTGGCTGAATTGTTAATGGAAGTATTTGATATGATTTTGATTCTGCAAGCCAAAGAGAAAAGTGTACTTAGACAATTGGGAGTTATTTATGATGCAAGAAATCTCATGAGTCCAAAAAAAGAAAGGGAGTGACATCAACAGGAAGGTTCTTGGCATTATTTAAGCCATAGTGTAGGCAGTTCTCACTTAAAAAGATATTCAGCTGCATTCAACAAATTGAGCACTTACTGTGGCCAGCTGCTTTGCTGACCAAAGAGCTAGGGTTGGGGGCTAGGTGGGGGGGCGACTGCCTTTCTGGAATCCACAGCCAAATAAGAAAGACAATTGTTAACATTTACATGAGAAGAATGTGATTTATCATGGAGAAAGGACAGTATGTCATGGAAACATGAAATTAGGAGATATTAACTTTTTTTTCTTTTATCTTTCTTTTATTTATTTATTTATTTAGCCAGCAAGGAAATGTTCTCAAAGGAAATTATTTTTCATTTGAGACTGGAAAGATAAATGGAGGTTAGTCCAGGAAATGGGATTGGAAGGCTGAGTGTGGAGCAACATGTACAAAGTCTCAGGGAAGCATGCTCTTTCAGAAAAAGTTTTACAACTCCAGCAAAGCCAGGGAGTGGAGGTCAAGGAGCAGAGTACTCAGCCATGAAAAGAGAGAGGCCGTAATTATGATAGTCAACATTTATTAAATACTTACTCCCTACCCAATACCATTCAAATCTCTTTACGTGTTAACTCAGTTCTCAAGATAGCCCTCTAAGATAAGTTTTATTATTATGCTCATGTTACATATGAACAAACTGGGGAGTGGAGGTCAAGGAGCAGAGTACTCAGCCATGAAAAGAGAGAGGCCGTAATTATGATAGTCAACATTTATTAAATACTTACTCCCTACCCAATACCATTCAAATCTCTTTACGTGTTAACTCAGTTCTCAAGATAGCCCTCTAAGATAAGTTTTATTATTATGCTCATGTTACATATGAACAAACTGACCAAAGCAGAAGCAAGTTATGTAGAAGTTCAACAGCTGAAGTGAGATATAAGTCTAGATAATCAGACTTTATTAGTGTCTTTATTTGGTTTGGTTTTTGTACCTTTGTTAAGATGTAATTCACAGATCATACAATCCACCCATTTAAAGTGTGGAATTCCATATTTTAGTATAAAGAGCCTAGTCTTTTAGCATATATCACAGACATGTAGCAACAAATACACATATACATGGATCATTGTGGAGATGTGTGTGTGTGTATGCATCTATTATAGAACCATATTGTTAACTTGGACACAGTGTATCCTATTAAGGTACTTAGACTTAAGGATAATGGGAAGACATTGAAGGGCTTCAAACGGGAATGAAAGGATCTGATATGTGATTTATAGGATGGTATGGGGAGGATGATCTGGGGGGTGGTCAGACAGATCCACTGTTTATGGGAACAGACACCTCTGTGAGGTCTCTGCTTGGCAGTTTAATTCAAAAAGACATCCCCAAAAGAAAGTTATGCAGCCTGCTCTCCCAGACCTCCAGTGCACAAGACAGCTCACCTTGCCCATTTTTACTCTCAGCCCAAAGGAAACAGGCTGAGCGTATGAGGAAGGGTGGAATTATCCCAGTTGGACAGAGTGCAAGCATGGCCGATGAATGCTGAACGGGGTCCATTGTTCTTCCCACTAACTTGCTTGATGGGAGCTGATCGGAGGTCAAAGCACATTTAAAGTACTTGTATTGTATCCTAGGCTTGTGGCAGAGATTGCATTTAACCAAACAAAAGAGAGAGCTGATATGAAATCAATATGCAGAGTGCCTATGAGCTATGGAGGAAGGTAATGTGCTTTTCTTCTTTGGCTGTTAAATGCATCTCAGCTGCCAAGGAAAATGACTTTCCCTCTCAACATCCTATCCATCTAGCTGACTGGTTATTGGGAAGTGTTCAGGCTCTAGTGCTTCAGCTGTGTTTAATGAGAGCATCCTTGCATGATAGCCTAAGCAAGTTCCTCCGGCCTAATTCTTCCCCCCAGGACTCTGAAAATATGTCTCTTTAGCAGATTCTGATCACAGATGTCTGGTGGAGCAAGGAAGGATGCCGGGGCCTTGGATTTATAAGGCATGGTCTCTACTTGCCTTTGGGAATGGGAACTTATATTAGAATATCAGATGTGAGAAATGTACCAGAGACTGTCATGTGCAAGGCTGTGCACTCTAAAAGTGGCCTAGGACATCGGGGCCACACATGTTCCAAGGAGGGGCCTTCCCTGAGAATTAGAGACTTCACTTAGCCCTTGAAGGATTTCAGTGGGTGAAGTTACAGGAAGCAGGGGGAGCTGGTCTTGTTGGGAGGAAAAGATAATGTCAAAAGCCATTCTTGTTCTTGCAGTACAGCCTGGCAACTGAACTTCAGTTGAAAAACCTAGTCCTATCACTTGAATGATTGGGGGATAAAAAATGACTTACAGGATGGGAGTTGAATTGATTGGTTGTTAAAATGAGCCCTTTCCTCTTTCTCTCTCTCTCTTTCTCCTGCCCTCTTTTCTTCTGTGATCCTCAGACAGACTAATTACAAGTGTGAGAAGCCAGTATGGGGGAATGTCTTTGCTACCACAAATCACAAGTGAGCTGACACACAAGAACTAATGCAGTCCTTGAGAACTGAATGTATAATCCCCTTCTGCATAGTAGCATTTAGTTAGACTGTAATCCTTGCAAAGGGTTTTGGGGTTGGTTTTTTGTTTTATTTTGTTTCGGTAGTTGTTTTTAGTTTGGTTGGTTTGGTTTGGTTTGGTTTGGTTTGGTTTTGCCATCTTTGATGCCCAAAGCTACCCTTAAAGACACTTAGGATGAGGGAGAAAAAAGGAATAAAAGAAATCACCATCTTAGAAATTAAGGGATAGAAGACTGTGGAAATAAAACAACGTATCTGAGGTTACACAGTAAGAGTGGATTTCTCCCCCCCTCCCCGATGTCATGCCCTACAGTGAGATAAGTCAGCCACATGTCCTACCTCTCATTGGCAGTAGTTATATTTCTTCTGTGAGTATGGCCCTCCCTGCTCAAGGACCACTAGGGATGGTACAGAAAGTTCTAAGAGATTGATTATGATCTCTGAACATTTGCCTGATAATTATAATAGTTATCATTCTAAAGCACGAGTTTTTTTTTTTCTGTCATAGACCCCTTTGAAGACATTTGACCTCTTTTCAGAATTATATTTTTAACCCTTTATATGAGATGACCAAAAAAAAGCCAATGTCACACGGTTATCAAATATACAATTCTGTGATGTAATAATTTAGGTCTTTCTTTGTTACAAACATATAAAAACATCTAGCTATAGGCTGAATAATTACCATCATTTCAAAGTAGTGATGAGTATAAATAATGTTTTCAGATGTGTGTAACAACTTCACTATGATAAGAAATAATCTGTGATTTCTATTGGTAATAGAGTCCCAGAATGATAATTACTACAGATCATTTTCTACTTTCTAATAAAAGGAAATGCTATATTTCAGTTAAAGATTAGTGAAAAGAATGATGTTAGATCTGCCTTTTCAGGGTTCACAGACCTACTGACTTCTGTCTATCTGTGAGTCCTTAGCATCTCTAGGTAAGGTCCCCTGTCTTAATGTTAATGCTTAGCACTTATGTACAGACTCTATGTTAAGTTGGGGATTTAGCTAGAATATAACAAGAATCAGACATGATTCCAAACTCTGAGATAAGCCTATATCATTTATTGTTTGGAATCACGGACCGTTTGTCTCAAGCAGAGCTCTCTCATTAAATTCTGGGGATGGAGTTAGCCTGGAGCTGGTTGGGAGAAGATGTTACAACACACTAGGACCAGACAATGGCTCTAGCAGTTTTGCATTGCCGCAACCCAGAGAAACATGACATAATCTAGAGACATCTTTGATGGTCACAAACTTGGGTGGGTGGATTGATACTGGCATCTAATGGGCAGAAGATGAGGAAGCTACTGAACATCCCATGATGCACAAGACAGCCCACCACAGCAAAGAATTACCTGGCCCCAAATATAGAGTTTGAGAATCCCTGTACCAGAGGGGCGGTGTAGAGAACACTGACGTACCACTATAAATAACTTGTGTGTGTCCAGGTTGTAGATTACATTCTTCTCCCCTCCACAGTTCCTGAAGTCAGGCCGTACGTACATACAGCAGGGTGTACCATGTTAGCCGATGGTGAAGGGTGATCCTGCTGCCCTTCTAACAGGGCTTGGCTCCAAAGTAGTGGCAGAAGCAAGGAACTCAAGATGGGAGCTTTGCAGGAGATGGCTTTTTGGCATGGGGAAAAGGGAAATGACACCAGTAGAGTCTGAATCTCTGCCTCCTAATCAGAGCAGCAGGATGGCCTACTTTTATTTGTGAAGTCAGAGATGTAGCAGCCTAGAGAAGGCATCCCTAATAGGAAGTTCCATTTCTTCTTGATAATAGCATGAATTATGCCTGTCACATAGGATAGATATCCATTCCTTTATTATATAATCTTGTAGTCGAAGTAGACCTTAAAAGGCATTTATGGAATCACTGACATCGTTAAGCACCTAAGTACTTAGCACTGATATGGGCCTAGCACTAATAAGTATTAGCTCTAATATGTACTTAGCTATCTGCCCTTCACATTTATTACATTGCTTGTTTTTGATGTTTCCCCTACATTCCTTTCCATTGAGAACCAGGGTTGTTTCCTCCATTACAAAAACCTATTATTGGGATAAAGGACAGGCTGCATCTGTCATCTGAGGCACTCAAACGGCAAATGTTAAGGTGTGTATTATGTGTTAGAAGCATGCCCTGTAAACTACCCTATTAATACATGTGTTATCTCATAGTTGGATATGTTTCTTTAAAATTCTGAGATGTGTTGAAATTGGTGGTTTTTCCTTCTCCTCCTCTAAGGCTGCTTTGGCCCAATCCTGAAATAATTCCTCAATTCCTCAAGTTATGATCAATTGCCTTGTGGGAGGATGATTTCTGTGGGGTCCCTGGGTCTCTGAAAGTCCTTTGCTCTAATGGATTAGAAGTATGTCAGCTTCATCCATTTAGTGAGCTTTCTCCTTGAGCTGTTTCCATTTGTCATGAAAATCTGGAAAGAGTTTTTGCATTGCCTGAGTAAAAACATTCAGCAAAAATGACACTGGGCTTATTGATTTGTTAGCATCCAGTGTCCCTAAATGGGACCTTGAGGTGGGACCTTTGGAGAGCTTTGGAATATGTATAGAGAGTTTAATGACTTAGTTGAAAATCTTGCTTTTAATCTTAAATTAATCATATTTAGTTTACTAATCTGACTTTAGGAGGACACACTTACAAAAGGAGCAGTTTTTAAAGAGTGAAAAAGAGTCTTTATCTGATCCAGGGGGATTCTCTGATCTGGGACCATTTGTCACTAGTATTTGTACTTTGCTCTGCGGGTTGAAAAACCCCTTCATCTCTCATCTGGTCTTCATGATAAACTTGATCCATCGGTTGGGCAACAGGTTACTCTTACTTTATAGATACAGAAAATAAGCCAAGAAGAGTTAAAGGGTTCAGAATCACACAGCAGCTTTGGTGGGAAATCCAAGATGAGGATGGTAGAGGATATATTTCTTAATATACAGGAGTTCCAATATTATTCTTCCATTAGTGATGAGAACTTAGACTAGGGTTTATTTTTAAAGGAATATAATAATAATAATAATAATAATAATAATAATAAAGTAACTGAAATCAGGCATCCCAGGGAGCTTAAATCTGCTTCTCACTAAGCAGAAGGTGTCACCATGATAGGTTTTATCTTTTCCTTCTGCCATTTTCTCAGCTCTTCTATCACTCCAGCCACCAAACCACAAAAAGGAACTAACCAGATGTTTTAAAGTCTGTTTACTCAAATGAGGGAGCTACATCTAGGCCCCACATTTGATTCAGTGGGAAGGAAAAGGGAGGAGATAGGTATGTTTGAATCTATCACAGGATAGGCTTTCCATGGGAGTTCTCAGAACACACCTTCCAGATCTCAGTCAGATCTCATTATCAAGTCCTCGTGCCCCTGCTTAGTTGAGGCAGGATCATAAGCAAGTCAGCAACCTCACTGAGCCTTTTGTGCACAATGGGAATGGGTGGGCAGTCCTGCTTTTCCAGATAGTGTCTGTAAGAATTAAGTAATATCCATGTACAGCTTACCATATTCCTGAGATATACTAATCTCAATAAATTAACTGTTTTTTATCATTTAGAAAATAAATTACCTCTGTCAAAACCTCTGTTTCCCCATCTGCAAATGAAGATTGATAATAGTATCTAACTTGCATTGTTGTTGTAGTGATTAAATAGCATAATGTAGTCAAAGTGCCTGAAATAATGTTATTGTTGCTCTTAGAATCTTTAACATTTCCTGTAAGCCAACAGTTAATATTTAAAATACCCATGCAAAATAATATTTACAAAAAAGAAATTCTAACTCCTCAATATATCAGCCCACACAAACTTGAGTAATAAAAGCCGAAGTAATACTGGTGAAAAAAAAAAAAAAAGAATTCTAGCAAAGAAACATAAGAATGGTGTTCCCTTGCCCAGTGATCACATAATGGGAAAAAGTTGGGCCAAGCATGAGATCATAAGGAAGCTAAGGATTGCTTGAAACGTTTGGGGCATCATAAGGAAACAATAAGTAGGAAGAGAGCAGTAGGACCACAGAAGAATGAGTTCATGCTTTGGAAGAATATATTCAGAAGGTTATCCAGCTGCCCATAGAGGGCAATAGAAAGACTTCCCCTGGGAAAATCAGTAGTGTCAAAATCATAAAGGACTTTTTTTTTTGCATTTAGGGCTTTATCAGATGTAAGCAAGCTCATGGGCCCATACAAGGCAAGCCCTCACCTTTTATTCCTAAAATTCCAAGGGATGTTAAGGTAGGTGGATGGACAGATTGACAGTGGTTTATGTCTGTTGCTAAACGGGGACAGAATCATGACACTCATTGCACACTTTCTGTGTTCTAGGCCCTTGCAGAATGTTTTACCTGTGTTCTGTCATGAGCAGCAAGGCCTTATAGAGCAAACTAGGAGGTAGATATTTTCCTCACTCATCCAGTATTACTACTATCATGTAGTCCTGGACTTGTTAGATGCTCACCCTTAAGTGAGTCTCCATTCCCTTCATATAGGTGTTTATTGGAATTTAAAAGTAGGTATGAAACTCCCCATCAACTGTAAAGTGACATTATAAGATTGAGTCGTTGCTTAACCAAGCTCTGGTGTGCATAAACAGACTGAAGTGCTCCAGCATAGGAGTATTTGACCCTAGGTGTGTACTGCTCCAGCTGGCCATGGAAGAATTAGACAATATTAGGGCAAATTAGGGATGGAGGTCTGTAGATTATTGTTGAGCATCTTATCTCTCGTCCCTAGGGCATCACCTGACCCACAGTGGGCACTAAATAAATATTGATGTAAAGGAGGAAAGGAGGAGTGAAGGCTTAAACAAACTAACAAGCAGAGGAAAAAAATAAGTAAAAAAAAAAAAAAATCCACCTGCCCAACCCAGGAAGGACAATATGTCCATAAAATATTCTGAGTGTTAACTTAATAGGTAGCCCCAGAGACAGGGATATAGATCACAATATAAAATAATGGGAAATGCCTGATCTACTTACTACTGCCTTGAAAGCCGAAACATTTTCATAATGGATCAGAAAGGCATTTTTTCAGGACAACTTGGTAATTCATCTTTATTTTCTTGTATACACGGTGCATTCCATTTAAAAAGAGATGCTAATGCATTTACACTAAAGCATATGGATTTACAGCCTGGGATAAAATATATTCATAGGTAGTATACCTTAATCCTGTTTATGGAAAGGGAAGAATCAACTGGCATCAGATTAGTATTGATTAACTGTCACTTGGATTGACAAAGCAGCACAAGATACACTTAGCAAACACCCAAACCAAGCTATAAAGCTCTGCAGATTTTGGTTTTGACACTTGCTTTTTTTCTTTTCTCTAAAAGATAATCAGTTCAACATTTAAGAACATACTCTTTGGTACTGAATAATTCAGACCTCATGGACACCATTGTTGTTGTTTTTCCTGTGTGACAATGGCACTGTTTACAGAAATAGAGGGAAAAAACTACAAAAGGCTCACAAAATGTGCTTGCTCCTGTATTGTTAAACAGAGAGAAAGAGAGAGAGAGATGCTAAATGCCCTCAAAGCTGTCTTACACCAATTCAGCCCAGAAGGCCACTTGAGCACATTTACTTTCACAACTCTTGTCTGGTAGTGAAAATTGACTGGCTTCTGTTGCCCCGTGGATTTCCATTTCATATTGAGCAGGTGTTTGAAGTGAAGTCATATAGGAATAATGATCTCTCGCAAAAGACAGACTTGTTTGTAGGCTCCAGAGAGCAGTTCTTCTTGCTTTAGTGATGTGGCATGGTATAGAAAGTCATGACATCGACTTCTTCACCCAAGAGGAAAAGAATGCATTACTTAGGGTGCTTCCAATTATATGTGACAGAAAGCAAAATTAATCAGGGTTAAGGAAAGTATTTTTTTAAAAGAAAAAAAAAAAAGAAGGGAAAAAGGGAACTTGCTCACTCACATCAGTGAAAATTCCAGATAGGGCCAGCTCTGGTGCTTTTAATATCTCATTCCAGACAGAGTTTCTTCGGGCAGCTCCTTAGCAGACAGTATTGCAAGGGAGAGATGGGAACACCTTGTCCAGACAGCCAGGGATGTCACTGGGGGAAGAGAAGTGATCAGCCCTGCTTGGATAGCATATTCTCGGAGCAAGCACTCTTTCTAGAGAATCAGATAGTCTGATTGGCAACCCTAGGTCACATTCCCTTCTGTGTGTTTGTGGGATGTGTAGGGAGAAACATGTGATCACATCCCTGGTAGATTGACCCAAAACAAATAATTATTCTACTATTGAAAGGAGAATGAGAGAATGTTAAATAGGCAAAGACATTGTCCCCGTTCAACCTTTTTCCCTAGACTCATGTGCAGGTGGAACATCTCTTGAAATTCTTCCTTTAGACTTTATTTCTTGCTAAAGTCTTAATGATCTGCAATGACAAAGGGCACAGATGAAAATGAAACTTCCATTTTTTTTATTCCTCTTGTCTTTTCTCCATAGCTCCATTGCCTAACCCTGCTTGAGTACCTGGTCAGGGTTTGATGCCTGTTACAAACCATTGAAGCCAAAGGGCAGTAAGATTGTTACAGATGCCGTGGCTTGGATTTAATGTAGCAAAGTAGGTGAACTGGAATGTCTGAGCCACCATTCACAAATGAAGAACTGCCTCCTGAGTGGTATTTTCTCTTCAAAGAGGCAGACCTCACTTCATGCTGCAGATCTGCATTCAGTCAAGTGTTCTGGGATCTGTGTCAGGGAAGCTCCCAGAATGCAGGTGTTGCCCCTGCACCTCACAGGCCATGTGACTTCTTTTATCTCTGCTCTGCTCACTCACATTTTCACATGGAGATGGTCTTTCTTGCATACCTGTCAACATGGCTGCCAGCCCTACATTTCTATTTGAAGGTTAAAAATGGAAGCCAGGGAACTAATTTGTCTAGTTTCTCCACAGTCCTATTAGTAATTAGTTTTGTAACAGTGGGTAATTTATTACTTAGCATCCTAAGCCTCATATTTCTCAACCATAGAGTTGTCACAAAGATGGAAGGGAAGGATTGTCTCTGTTAAAGCATATAGCATCATTGTCAGTTAAGTGTGAGTTGTTAGTGGCCAGTTAGTACCTGTCACTCACTGCAACTGTCCTGTGGGCTGCTTGGTTTCAATTTTCAAGCTAGAATCTGCTTGGTCTTGTGTGGACAGGTGGCAGTTCAAACAGGACCACCTAGTCAACCCCTCAGCAGAGAATTAGCTATATCCAACCATCACTACTCCTTGGTGGTCTTTTTCCTGGAGGAGGAGATTTGGAGAATATGACTCAGTTCGCAAACTCATGATAGAAGAGATGACACATTCAGTAAGAAGTTAAGGATATACTCTGCAGCTAGATTTGCCAAAGTTCCAATCCTGATTTCCATCACTCTCTGAGACCTTTCTGTGTTTCAGTCTTGTCGTCTGAAAACAGGGAAATAATAATAGCGTATGCCTCACATGGGTTCGATGAGAATTAAATGAGTTAATCCATGTGAGGTACTTAGAAAAATGCCTGGCAAATAGTAAGCACTTAATAGATATCAGCTAATGAAATGACTTTTATTCCCGCAATGTGACATGGAACTCCCACAATAGTCTGGTAGGAAATTCTGTCTCCATCATGACTGGGTTACCCAAGATCCAGAAAGCACATATAGTTAGTGTCCAGAAAATATGAGCCAGCCTATCCGATCTTGGTCCATTAAGATCATTTCTGCTCTCCTTATCTTTTCCAGCCTATGTGGTCATTGAAAATGTCAGCTCTCAACTTGCATGCCATAGAGAGGGCCCAGGAATCTCTGCTGAGGCTGTAGACTCCTGTGCCAAGGGTCCTGCCTTCCAGGGGCATGACATAGCTGTGCCCTCTGAGAGTTTGTCACCTCCCTAAGGAAAACTCTGGTCCTCAAAAGACCTTACATCATGCAATTATTCTAAATCAGAGGCAAAATCTGCCCCTCCCTTTGGCTTCCCTCCAAAGGACTCTTCTCTTTCCCCTCCCTGGGAGGGTAGCCAGCACACTCTCCACTAGGAGTAGGTCTTTGCCAAGGGCAGGAATAGCTGTTGATTTAATGCGGCTCTGCTTTTGGTCCACTGAAAACCTTCCATCATGCAACTTAAATGCATTTTTCTAAGTGAAAGAAGCCAAACCCCAAACTTTGTACTGAGTGATTCCATTTATATGACATTCTGGAAAAAGCACCATTGTAGGGCCTGAAAACAGTGGGAGCCAAGAGTAAGGACTTGAGGAAGAGATTGACTACAGAAGAGCAGCACAAGGGAAGCAAACTTCCAGAGTGATAAAATTGTGCTGTGTTTGCTTATGGTGGTAGATACATGACTGCGTATATTTATCAAAACTTACAGAACTATGTGCTACAAATAGTACATTTTATTTTATGGAAACAAACAAACATCAGAGATAGGCAGAGGGCCTGGCTATCTGCTTCAAGTGGAGGAGAGATAAAAATATGGGAAGAATAAACACAAATCAATATTTAAAAAATTTATCAAGGCACAGACAAAGATAAAGAGGCGGGCTAAGCCTGATCATGCCATGGTAAAATGTTGGGCTTTTGTGGTAGGAAAAAGGAACTTATCAGTGATTGTAAACCAGGCAGGAGTCCTGGGACACTTGGGTTTAGGGAAGTTGCACTGGCTGGATAAATAGGTTACAAGAGAGCTGCTAGAAAGAAGGAAGACTCTACCACTGAGACCACAGAGCCAGAGCCTTAAGCATTTACTTTCCTGGACAAATATGGCCTATCACAGCCTATCACAGTGGTGTTAGCTGATACTGACCAGCTCAGACCTCTCCCCTCTGGAAGTTTTGGCTTCATTACACAGCTTTTCCTGCCTAAGTGAAATTGAATTCAAAACATCTAAGTCTGTGCTCCTTGTCTAGAGAAGAACAAAGGCTCCAATGACATGGTCCTTACATTATGGTGAAGGTAACAGACACTCAGTGAACCATCTCACAAGATAGAATGACGGCTCGTCCAGCATATCAGTTGTGCATTACAGAAACACAAAAGAAGGAACAATTAGCGATAACTGAGAGAGAACCAGGGAAATTTTCATTATGGAGGAGGCTTTGGAGCTGGGCCTTAAAGAATTTGATGCACCAAAAAGCAAAAAAAAGGACTTTCTGGCTGAGAAGATGGAACGGGAAACCCAACCCCACTCCGCAGTCGATTAAAAGGTTCTTCAGGGGGCACCTGGGTGACTCAGCCAGTTAAGCATTGCGTTTGGTTCAGGTCATGATCTCAGGGTCCTGGGATTGAGTCCCACATCCAGCTCCCTGCTCAGTGGGGAGTCTGCTTCTCTCTCTCTCTCTCTTTGCTCTCTCTCTCTCTCTTTCTCTCAAATAAATATATAAAATCTTTTTAAAAAAAGTACTTCAGGATCATAGGAAGGTACAAGTACAGGAAGAGTGGTTTCCAACTTTCAAAAATTTGGCTTAGGGCAAAAAAGTTCTAGGTGAAGATTATGGCCATCGTAAAGGGTCAATTCACTTATCTCTTCCAGACCTTGGGTAGAATGATATCATACCTTAGGCAAGGCTGAGCAACAGAATTCTCATAAGGTGGCTCAAATGAATAACCCAATGAGGGGCACCTGGGTGGCTCAATCAGTTAAACATCTGTCATCAGCTCAGGTCATGATCCTGGAGTCCTGGATTCAAGCCTTGCTTATGGCTCTCTGCTCAGTGGGGAGCCTGTTTCTCCTCCTCCCTCTGCCCCTCCCCGCTGTTCATTCCCTCTCTCTCTCTCTCTCAAATAAATAAAATCTTTAAAAAATAAAAAGAAGAAGTCCAGTAATAAACCATTGCTGGTGGTTTAGTGGTGTCTGGGTCAACATATCTGAAGTCCTCTTGGCCTTTGTCTCATGGTTGGAAGATGGCTCTCATAGCTCCAGATTATGTTGATAATCAGAAAAAGGATGGAACCAACGACATCTGTATCTTCCTATTAAAACAAAGATAGCTCACTGGATGCCCCTCCCCAGTAGCCTTCTATGTACATGTCATTAGACAAAACCATGTCATAAAGGCCACCCCTAGCTTCAAGGGAGTCTGGGAAAGTAAATATATAACTGGGTACTTTGGTTCCCTGAAAGTAACAATATTTTGTTGGCAGGGGAAAACGGATGTTGATAAATGACATGCTGACCATACTAGGGATAAGATAAAAATCATTCAATCAAAATTACCCTTTAAGTCACCTGTAAAGTATGCCTATTTTGAAGCTTGCTTTCACAATAAGATTGTATTCTGAAATTAAAGCATTCAAGTGTTTTAGAGCATTGAGACATCCACTTCTTTTATTACGATTTCAACATGCTGACCCTCACTTTTCAAGTCCTCATCATCTTCATCCCCTGTAAATTACTTTATAAGTTTGTCCAATTATTTTTTAGGCCATGTTTCTCCATGGTCTTCAATTAATGTTTCAATTTCCTTCTCCATAGGAAAGCATCGCCCCCCATCTACTTGGCTACAGGAACAGAGTGTTCCACTTGTTTTTCAATGACCAGGAAGCCCTTAAAATCATGTATGTGTTGTTTTCTTAGATCTCACCAGCATCCATGGAGTCTCAAGAGTCCTGATTGCTCTCACACTGGGAAAGACACTTGGAAGTCGAGATCTTGCCTAAGGAAGGGAAGATCTTGCCTATATTCAGGGCTCCAATTTTATACTCACTCCCAGGTGGAGGGCCAGGCAAAATCAGTGCTGTCCTTAATATCATTGCACAGCTCATATCCACTCCATCCCCCATCTCCCTGCACTGTTGGCCTGATTCTGGCCACCTGTTCTACAAAGACCTGGAGGGAATGTGGGTGGGGTGCCACATTCATCTCATTTGTGGGACACACACAATGTGTCATCTTTGGGAACACGGCATCTCTCTCATGCCCAGCTCCTCATTCTTGCTGAGCAGCCTTCTCAGCTTGTTACTTGTGCTCCAGTGTTCATATACCCTCCTAACTTAAAGGCTGCCTGTTCTAACATCCCATCTCTGTGACACAAACCCAATGAGTTGAAGTTATTTGTTTTACTGTGTGGTTTTATTTACTATCAAAAATAGTGTAGTCATAAGAAACTGAAATGAGGTTGCTTGCTGCTTGGATGATTCCTTTTATTTTTTTTCCCAGTTTGGGCTTAATGATACACCGAGCATGAGTTCTGGTCTATTGGTTTCAAGAGTAGAGTTTGTTTAATTAAACTACTTGTCTCTTCATATCTTGCCAGAATATTTTCCTATGTGAATCTTTAAATTGCTCTGCAGTTTCACATTCTACCAAAATATGTAAAATGTACACCTTGGTGGTATGGCCAGTTAAATTGTTAAGAGTATTTGAAAGGGAGCACGCCTTACTTTGTTCTTCTCCATGGTTACCAAATTATTTAATAATATTCTTCTGCCTTTCTGGCCTTATCCTCTCTTGTTGTCCTCAATGTCATCTATTGTAATAAATATTTATTATTTAGTGAGCATTTTGATGTATGAGGCACATGTAACACTATATATATTATGTTATATAATATATACATTAACATATATATTATATATGTAGTACTATTATCCCCATTCCATACTACATAGGTATATATGCATAATAATGTACTGTTACTATCCCCATTCCACAAAGCTGGGAATTGAGGCTAGAAAAAAGCTAAATAATTTGTCCAACATCGTATTCCTCTTCACAGTCTTCCTGTACACCCTGAACTTGGTACACTTTATTCAGTGTACTTGTCTACTAAAGTCCCCACTCTACATGAACCCAGATATTCACATTATACGTACCTACATCCAGGTAACTGAGCACATGTGCCTCTGCATAGCCTGTGCCATAGAGCAGAATGGTGTTCCTGTAAAAGTTTGGTTACTAACCAGAGCTAGATCTTTAAACTCTGATCCAGGATCTAATATTCAGCTGTCTTACTATGTAGTTCTTCTGTGAAAAAGTAGTAGCTCTTGCATGTAACTATTTCTTCCCTTCCATCTTACCCCTGCCCACAAGAATCTGTCTCCAGTTCTTCATAGAATGGCTCCAAGAATGGTATCAGTGACCTCTGTGTTGTTAAATTTCATGGGCATTTTAACCCCTCTCCTACTCCGAGGCACCAGTGAACATAGGTTACTCCTTCTACTTTTCTGAAGGACTTTTTTCCCTTGGCTTCTGGTGTTACCCCATTCCTGGTCTCCTTCCTACCTCTCTAGGTATTTAGAGACAGTTTACAGTTTCCTGTATTTACAGTTTCCCTTTCCTTGATAGTTGATGTTCCCATGCCCAACTTGAAATGTTGGAATCCTTTAAAATTCGGACTGTGGTTCTCTTTCTGACTGTGGCTCTCTTTCTATATCCCTTTCACCATATCTTGGATCATATCATTCATTCTGCTGGTTTCCATAATCATCTGTATTCCAAAAAGTCTATATACTCTGCCTTGAGTACTGTTTACTTGTGTATTCAGTTGCCTACATGAACATTGGAACCTTCAATCCATTGATACCTTAAATCCACCATGACCAAATTGAATATATGCTCTGCCCCCAAACCTGAACATGTCTTACCCCCTCACTCCTCATACCATACTTACCACTAACTTCTTTCAACTCTACCTCCTAACTAGTTCTCATGTTCAGTCTTGCCATTTCTCACATTACAAATTAATTAGTTTAGGGCACCATAATTTCTTACCTGGCTACTGATATAGTCAGTCCTCTGATCTGCATGCATTTGCTCTCAATCCCCTGTTCTGCACTTTACAGAGTGTAGTCCAATCCTCTAACTATGGGAATCAGATTTGGTTGGAAATAACAGACAAACCCACAAACAGTGTCTTAAACAAGTCAGGGGTTTATTTTTATTATGTGATAATAATTCCAGAGGCATGGTCTCCAGGGCTCACAATAGAGCAGAGTGTCCTGAAGGAATCAGATTCCTTCAACCTTCTTCCTTGCACACGTTCAGCAACATGGCTTTTGCTCTCGTGGTCACACAGGGCTGCTGTGCCTCAAAGCATTGCTTCTGTATTTCAGAAAAGGAATAGTAAAGAACAAAAAAAAAAAGCCTTCTTGTTAGGCTTTGCTTTTCTTATTTGTGAAGAAAATATCTCCCCAGACACTTGTACCTACATTTCACTGGCCAAGGCTGTATCACACAGTATCTTAATGCTGCAAAGGGAGTCTGAGAAGTTCAGCTGTTTGGATTTCCAGCCTCTGTGGTAGGCAAATGCAAGGGAGGATGCACTGTGCTTAAAATTAGGGCAGTCAAGCCACGGTATCTGCCACCATAGTATTTTTTAAAAACACATATCTGAGCACATTCTCCTGTCTATATCCTTTCAATGATTTCTTTTTCCCATTAGTATAAAATTCTCAAATTTTGCCATGGCTTGAATATTCCTACATGACCTTGCCCCTAGCTACCTCCCCAACCTTATCTTATGCAGTCTTGATCTTTCTACTCCAGCTACACACACCTCTTTAAAAGCAGCAAGCCCGCTCTTGTGTCAGGGCTTTCACATGCCTCCTCCTCCTTGGCGCCCTCTCTCCACCTGGCTCCATCCAAACCATCACTGCTGGACTAACCCCTGCTCCATTGTCAAATCTCAACTGCCTGTCATTTCCCTAGAGAAGTTCTCAGGGTCCTCCATGCTTAGGCAAGATGCCTGCTCAGAGCTCTAGCAGCTCTCTCTCCTACTCAGAGCATTTACAATAGTGTTTCTCAACCATTTTTTTCAGTATCACTCTTTTAAGGAATCATTTCAGACTTCCTTTTTTTCTAATCCCTTTTCTGCCATGCAACTTTAGTATCACAGATACACTGTATATCATCGTATGTATTGCATGTATGTCTGTGCTTTGTACTCAGAGAAAGATTTCTAGTGCCTTTAAGTACCAATTTTTGTACACTTGGGGGCTACATCGCCCCCATTGAGAATACATGATTTACAGTAATTGTCATTACAAAAATCAGTTTAAATATGTTCTCTAGCATCTGTCTGTCTAGCCACTAAAAGTACGTAAGAGCAGAGATCAAATCTTCATACTCAGTATTGCCTTAGTACCGTGCCAGGTACATAGTAGATAATTGTTCATTGTTTATAGACAGTGAATGTTACAACACTTAAAATGGCTAGATATTGTATATATTTTTTGAAATTTTTATTTCTGAGTCCATAAAGAGAAAAAGTCTGAATCTGTTTTTCCCACAAAACCATGTATGCAGTAGGCCCTCCATAAATAGTGGTTAAATGAATTAATTATCTGTACTTTTTTTGATCAGATCTGCCCTAATTCCTAAAAAGAAAATATTTGTTATGTATCCTGGAAATGACTTATAATGACTACAGATTTTTTGCATTAGGAATTTATTAAATGCCACCAGCAGCCAGGGAAACACAAGGGGATTAAATTACTTCAAGTGATTTCTTCCACTCAAAATTACTGTCTCACATGTCTGTTGCTTATGTTGGGAAGGTTTTCAGAAGCTGATAGCTACCTTCAAAATATGTAACCTTGAAATTTATGGAAACTCTGCAACCTCACTGATTACTCAGCTCATTTTAAATCCCAGATTAGATATAACCCAACTCACTTCCATAAAAAGAATTTTTCAGGATGCTGAGTGGCTCAATGGTTGAGTGCCTGCCTTGAGCACAGGGGGTGGTCTGGAGTCCCAGGATCGAGTTCCCTGCATGGAGCCTGCTTCTCTCTCTGCCTGTGTCTCTGTCTCTCTCTCTTTTTCTCTGTGTCTCTCATGAATAAATAAATAAAAATCTTAAGAATTTTTCACTGTACATTATAATTAGGAGAAAGCCAATAATTCGTGTTATGAAATAAACAGAAACCACCGTTTCTGAGGGATTTCTTGTGATGAATGCTCCCACAATACACTCTTACAATACCGTGGATAACATGCTATAGAGATTGCATTTCAGGAAAATAGACCTCAGAAATTAAAGGATATTTAAATATTAACATGTAACTATGTTCTCTAGCCTGGACTTAGGCAAAAACCATATCTCGTGTACTTAGAAAACTTATAACAAAAGGATATATGTATATGTGTTTAGCTAAAACTTTAGAGTCACTAGAAAATTATCTTGCACAGGGGACAGTCTTCATTATTCAAGAAATTACTACATTATTCAAAATTTTTAAAATATTTCTTGCTAATAAATACTTTGGGAGATTTGAAGTTTCTTTGTCACTATACCCTCATAAGAAAAATGTTGGATTCAGAGAAGCAGTTTTTATTAAATAAAGGCAATTTCAATTGCAATTAAAATATCAAATATGAAAAAAGCTGGATTTCATTGGAGATGTATAAGGTTGCCATGGGTACCACTGACTTTGAGTATTAATCACTTGGCTTTGACCATCCATTTCAGCTCTTCCCATGAGCCCTCTGGTACCCATCATTCTTCTTATCCAGCACCTCATCAGATCCCATTGGCTTTCCACTTAAGTATCTCTAAACCCATCCACATTTCTTCATCTGTACTGCCAGTTCTTTAGTCCAGCCTACCACTATCCCTCTCACTGTCCCATCTCATCTATCCTTGCCCTCCTCAAGTGTCTTTTCCATGATAACAACGTCGCAGCCAGCTTCTGCTTTTACAACAGGCTACCATAGACTGGATGGCTTAATCAATAGGAATTTTTCACTATTCTGGGGGCTGGGAGCCTGAGATCAAGGTGCCAGCATGGTGGCATTCCAATGATGATTAGACTTTCAACATATGATTTTAGGAGGATACAAACATGCAGACCATAACATGCTGCCACAGTGATCTTTAAAAAAGACCACTCTGATCAAGCCAGATTCCTGCTTAAAACCTTCACCATGACCTACAAGTTTCTGAATTACCTGGGTTAACTCACCTCTCCAACCTCCTCCTATGCTGCTCACCCTATGCTCCAACCTCCTATGCTTGCAAATATGGTCTAGCCACACTGATCTTTACTAACTTTAACTTCCCAACACTGATGTCTTTACATTATCTCATCTACTGCCACTTCCCTCTCTTAACTAGTTCATTCCTAATCGCTTAATAAATATCAACAAAACTTTACTCTCTCAGGGAAACTTACTTGCCATGCCTGGATATGACCCTAAGTTGTATTGCAAAGACCTTTTTTATTTTCCAAGTCTTTATCACTATTTGTAACTATTGTGTATTTTTATTTGCAAAATTATTTAACAACTAGTTATTTAAACTAATAATATACACTACTAGAGTACACTGCACTCTTCTAGCCTATGGACTCCATGTCTCTCTGGCTCACTTCTAGAGCCTCCTGCACAAAACATATTTATTAAATAAATTGAATGTTGGGTTTATCAAACTTATCATGCTTTTCTCCTAGTCCCTGGGGTTTATCCAACCAGGTTATCTGGTGGATTGTAAAACAGCAGGGCTGGCAGCAGCCTTATAGATTGTTTAATCTCCACCCCCATTTTGTATAACAAATGGAGGAATAAGACCAGAGGGCAAATTGCCAAAGGTCACATAATAAGCTCATAGAAAATCAGCACTAAAAATCAGGTCTTTGGTTTTTCAGTTCTCTGATATTTTAAGAAATCAAATCATTCTTAAGTGTCTTATCACCATTTTAGATTAAAATCCTTTGTCTATTTTTTTAATCTAATATTGGTATTAAAATATATCCTTACCAAGTAAAATGTGGTTGTTGTTAAGGGTTGTCATTCAGGTTATATCTACCCAAGCAATATGGAGTTAGAACACTTAAAATGTTTTGACTTCAGACAATGGTGATTAGATATATTAACTCTGCATTTTGAACTTGTTGAATATTTTGGCCCCAAGATTTAAGCCCAAAGATGAGTTTTAGTCTGTGTTCACTAATACAAAGCATTAATCATAATTATGCCAACGTTAATGAATGTACATCAAGAGAGAACTTTCCAGAGCAAACTCCATTAAGCTAGCTTAATTCCTTAATCAATGTTCTAAATAGCACACTTAAGCCATTTCTGACCTTTTTGAAAGTTTTTCTAGAAATTATCATCTGAAAAATCAGTTCTCCATGTACAACAAAGATTTTATTCATCATCAATTTTTCTGGCTCCAGTCACTATTCATAACTTCTAGCATAGTATTTCTTCCTTTATGTCTAATGCTTCTTTCAGTCCAGTTTTCTTGTAGCACATTTTACAGATGTGAATCTGCCTTTCAGGATTTGGTTCATAGCTGTATTTAACATATACAGCTATAGGCACTTTAACATTTGTTATTTTTTATAAAACTGAATTTTCCCCAATTTTTGAAGTCTTTAAGAGTTATGAACCAGGTTTTTGTTTTTTCAATTAGTTTCATTTATAATAAATTTTGCCGTCGACCATTTTGTCTGTGTGGTTTATTTTCTGGTGAATAGTTCTTCCAATTAAATGCAGCTTGAATTGGACAAAAGTCTGTTTGCTTTTAGTTGTTTCTTCCTTAAACACTGAGAAAATTTTTAGGATTTTTTTTCTTTATTTTAATATATATTTCAGGGTTACTCTTTTTTTCTGGTAGGAAATGGAGGTGGCTCAAGACAATCAACTGTTTAGATTGTTACCCGATGAAATTTTTGATTTGAGAGGAAAACAGGTTAGCCCTGATTCTTCTCATCCTATCCCTTATTTTACAGTTGAGAAAGTTAAGGGTCAGAGAAGAATTCTGATTTGCATGAGATGATAGAGGTAGGACTAGAACTCAGGTGTCTTAACACCCAGGACACTTTGAAGGCAAAGTCACCAAAGTTGAGGACACTTTCCATAGAGGAGAAGCTGGCTTTTTGTTACCATGGCAATGGAGTGCATTTGAAATTTTTGACAAGTTTACCCCCTACCTGTATTACAAGGAAAAAAGAGCCATTGAGCTGATCTTTATGGTGATTCAAAACACTTTAGATAGATCCTGTCACATGCTTTATAAGTTCCTAATTGATTGTGTGGAATTAAGTTATTGGGCAGAGAACCAGCTAATGGAAACACATTGACAAAATCATTTTTGAGGGACATTAATGGAACTTAAAATAAAGCTGAAATGGCTTTATGGATTTTTCACTCAAACTGTTTATGAACATTTATTGCCAGTAAATTATATTGTGTCAAAAGAAGGAATCACTAGGTATGGCTTTAATAGAAACCTTTTTGAAATAATAAAATTGAGAGTAATTTATTATCGAAGAGTGGATAGGGGATAGGATGGGAGAATTCATCCTGATGAATGTTTGTCCACTCTGCAGCTTCTGAGAAAGTGAAAAATGGTGTGAAAATCAGAAGCCTGATAGGACTTGGAAAGAAATGGTGTTTTTGAAAGTATTAATATCTCCTCTCATTGTGCATGAGAATTGGTTTTAAAAGAGAGGTGATGGGAGATTTGGCAAGTTACTTGAGGGTATAAACATTGATATTTGTTCATATTTCATAAAGAGATGAGCAAGTAGGGAGTGATTTGATCTGCTGAAAGAGGTCTAGAGTAGTGGTCACAGGCATTGGTTTCAGAGCAGAGAGTTCAAATTCTGACTCCCTGTCTCCACCACTCAACCATAGGAAAATTTCCTGACTTCCCTGAGTCTCAGATTCCACATCCATAACAACAGATATGCACATCCCTACCTCATAGGGTATTCTGATGATCAACTTTAAAATAGTTTCAATAGTTTGTACTTCATAGTAAGTGCTTTAAAAATGTTATTTTTTAAGAGTCATAAAGGTAAGAGGAGGAAAGAATAGGATTCACAAATATTTTAGTACTACTAGAAGTATTTTATTGACTATGATTTGCTGATTGCTATGTGCCAGAGATCTCATTCAATCTCCCAAGACCCCTAGGAGATGAAGTTACTATTAATATCCCTTCTTTTCTAAGAAGGAAACTGAGCATCTTAGAGATTGGGTTTCATGCCCAAGGACACTCAGATCATGAGAAATTGTGGTACATTCCCCTGAGAAGTCATATCTATGGGTTTATTTTCAAGCATGGCCGGCACATATGGGCCCCTGTAGCAAAGTCCATCAAAAACAAAATCAGAGGGCATCTGGTTGGACAGTGGGAGCTAAGGGAGCCTGAGTGTCTTGCCCTTCACTTTCATCACACATCCAGAACCTGTCCCATTCCTACATCCTCTACCTATGAGAGCCCAGCCCTCTTGGTTTTGCTAGCTTGCCATTTTGCAGGTGCCACATTGTCTGGGCATTCAGAAAATAAGGCACTAGGGTATGATGGCTGCAAATGGGTCCTGGAGTTTGATGCCTGCATCTGAATCTCAACTCTAGCAGTCATGTGACCATGAGCCACATGTTTTTTTAGCCCCACTTGTCTTGTCGATTAGTTTTCTTGGTCTGGGGAAGACACTACAAGGCTTGATCTCATTTTACTTTAAAGAGATATTTGTTTAGCCCAAATAATATCCTTTTATTAACATAGATCTTTTATTTTAAGAGGTACAGTTAAATATGTTGGATTTTGGACATTTATTAAATTAGTCATGTAATACATAAGGAATTTTATAACAGTAAATTAGCACTCCCATAGAAGTGGTAGTACCAACTAGAAATGAGTCTAGTAGAAGTCTTCAGAACCTAAAATTCAATGTTTGTATTCTGTGACCTTGCCTCTGCTCACATAGAGCTTAGGGTCTTATTGAAGAGATGGGGAAAATGTCAGTAAGGTAAATAAAAATCCCAGGTAGTGTGTGCTCAGTGCTACATTAGTGTTATAGTTGTATTACAGATATTTATTGAGAACCTACACTGTGCTAGGCAATGGAAATAGGTTAGAGAACAAGACACACTCCTCCAAGGCACCCAGAAAATAGGACTGTAGAACTGAGAAAGCTGAGGACCCAAGCTCAGTTATTCAGAGAACATGGTCCTTCCACAAACATACAGTGCAATGTATTGGATGACTTTATGTAACCTTCCTTTATCCATCTTGGAATTGCTTTAAAAGGATGGCCAGGCTAGGGACCACCAGCTGCAGTAGGGTGATTCCTTCTTGAGCTCAGTGCAGCCAGATGTTAGCAAGTGAAGTTTTGTTAGTGTATCTGACAAATGGGGAAAACAGGCTCAGCAAAAGTATGGATGGAATAAATAAAATGGTGTGCAGGCTTCTGAGGTTCATTTTGCATAAAAAAAAAATGCCACTCCTCATTCTTGGACAATTCGACTGAATAAATGCAACATATATCCTTATTTTGCATAATCGAAATTTGTGAAATAGGTATTCTTTGGCTTCAGAGACCTTATAAAATGATAGACGGGTGCAGGAGGTATCAGTAAAACATAAAGCTTCACAACATTTTAATACCGGTTCAGATAATGAAGGTTGTCTATGAGTAGTACTAATTGTCATATGGGGAAGTCACACAATTAAGGCTAATTTTATAAGAGGTAATAATGCTCTTTCTCTTGCAGTTTTCATAGAATTCTTAGTAGAGGAAGGGGAGATATGAGCTGGGACTCAAGAATGTATACAATGTAAATAAACAGAAATAACCATTCTAGCTTTAATCAGGTATATGTGTTCCTTTTCATCATTAAAAAAAAAAAAAGACAGGTTCCAAAGGGTAAGAACTAAGCATTTCTAAGAAATAGAAAGGAAAAGAATCTCAAAGGAAGCCTGTGTTAACTGCAGTAGTGACAAATGGGAACTGTTTAGTAACAGGTTTGGGATAGTACTGAGATGTGGTAGCTTAGTCCATGCTCTTGAGTCACAGACACTTTAGAACCACATCCCAATGTGTTGCTCAGCATCCTGTGACTTCTACCAGCCTGTTTTACCCACTAGGCATCCTCCACAGTAACTTTGATCTAGGTCTTCCTCAAAGGATCACAGAAATGTTGGAGATGTGGAATGCATGCTCTGCCAAACCAAATTTAATATATGGGTAACAAATGCTACATTATAGTCTAGAATCCAACCCAATCTTATTCAGTTATTGTATCAGAGTTCTTCAGAAACAGAACCAATATGGATATACATGGAGGAAGAGATTCATTATAAGAAATTGGCTCATGTCATTATAGAAGCTAAGAAGTCCCATGACCTGCTGTCTGTAAGGTGGAGACCCAGGAAGGCTGGTGGCATAAATCAGAGTGAGTCCTAAGGCTCACTAAGAACCAGTGGAGTCAATGGTGTAGATTCCAGTCTGGGTCTGCAGGCTTGAGAAAAAGGTATGCTGAGGGCGGGAAAAGATTGATATCCCAGCTCAAGCAGTTAGGCATAAAGGGCCTAATTATTCCTTCCTCCACCTTTTTGTTCTGTTCAGGCCCTCAAGAGAATTAGCTAATGCCCACCAGCACTGGGGAGGATGGATTGCTCTGCTGTATCCACTGATTCACGTGCCTCTCTCATCTGGAAACACCCTACAGACACACCCAGAAATCATGTTTAGCCCAATATCTGGGTACCTTATGATCCAAGTGAAGCTGACACATAAATTAACCACCACATTTATAAAAAGACAATAAAGCTTAAATCACAAGGGCAAAATAATTTATGTATAATGAAACAACATTCTTAGGAAATTTACATCAAAAAGTTGTGTTTAATGGAAACTATGGATACATTTTGATCCATTTGAAATGATGTGGTTTGGGGTCTTGAAAGGTAGAAGTACCTACATGCAGAAAAAGATCTTAAATGTCCCTACACCAAATGTCTCTGCATACTGCAACTGTCTGTAGGGTTGTTGCGAGGGATAATTGAGCTAGTGCATATGAAGTAGACATAATGATATCAATGATAATGTTAACTTAGATTAATAGTTATCATTCACCAGGATATTCTTTTAAATGACCACATATAATGTCAAGTTGAGGCATTATTTTCTGATTTTATTTGCAATAGTCTATTACTCATATCAGAAAGATTAAATACTTCCCCCCAAAAGATTAAATACTTTTGTAGTTACTACACAGGTTCATTTCACTAGACTCATCAGTATGCTAGGATAAATCTGGATTTGGAATAACAGTGGTTAATGGAGGATTTCTAGACATTTTAACAATGCAAGAGGATTCCAGAAATTCAAACCTGATTACAAGATACTACTCTGCCCCTTTTTGTTGCATCAAAGAAATACACCAAATAAGGTATAAAAATAAACACCTTTACTTCAAAGTACAGGATACTGCCTAGCTAAGTTTAATTGAAAAACTAATATCCAGTGCAATTGTCTTTGATAAACTGAGGCTTAAATGATTTGAAAACACTCTGGGAGCAGACAAATCAGATAATCACCATCTTTATGGCTGGGAAGGTTCAGCTGGTGATGACAAGTTGTAAAGATAAAAGCTTATTGCAAAGTCAAGAGCTAAATGTCTAGATTGGGCCGGGGATCAATGTTAATACTCAAAGTGTAAAAGCAGTGAACTTCAAATCATCTTTCATACCGTTCTGTTTAACTTTTCAAGATAATAGTGTAGAATTTTATTTACTGAAAAATTGTTTGCTTAATTTCATTAGATGGACACCTCACAGTGTGACGGTGTTCTCCACCATCCACCCACTACCTAGATGTTGGATGTGTTCTGTGATTTGTGCTCTGTGCTGCAATAAGAGGCTTCAGCTGCTGTTTTTCAAAACATTTCCAGTTGGATGACTATTAATAGTTGATGAGAGACACAAGTTAAACTGTGCCATTTCTTAGGCATCTTCTTCTCTTTTTTTTTCCTTTTTTTTTTTTTTTAAGAAGTCGACATAGTATTTGCCTCATGGCCTCACTCTGATCTCATCAAGAACACTTTCAAAAGAATTTCCTTGTTTTTTCAAAGGCTGTTTGCCTGAGTTGATTTAGTGTTCCCCTATCATGGAGCTAAAGCCGCTGGCAAAATCCGTGCTTTGGGTTGTATGAAGGATTCACTACATTTAGCTCCCCTCATTGTGTTGATTGTGCCTCCAGGTGACGTGTCCAAAGTCTCCAACCTCTGTTTACTTTTTTCTTTTGTTTACAGGAGCGGAGGGCACAGTGTTCCCTAAATCTATAGAGACACCTAATGTCAGGGCAGACCCCTTCAAGGAACTAAGGTAAACTTCTGACTATGGTTTGCATTGATTAGTGGCTATTTCCTTTGAGCAACTGACTGATGATTCATTTTGAGTGTATGGAATGTAACAGGCATCACAACATGAATATACAAACTTGGAGAGATTAGAAAGAATGCGAAGATAAGCTACATCCAAGAGAAAATTTTCTCAGAGAACTTAAGAAGATTGGGGGTCTGGAGGAGGAGTTTGCCAGCCTTGTAATTATGAGATTTGGGATTCACTCATTCACAGCGTTTGTTTCCTGCTGTATTTTGCGGTACCAAAAACCTAAGCAGTTACAGAACTAGTCAGTAATTGGTACTGATCAGTCCAAAGAAAAGTGGAACGAACAAGAAACTAAAGTCTAAATACTATACAGATTTTTGTTTGTATATAACAAGCTCTCTATCAGTTGAAGCATTAAGGTACTAGAGCTACTTTCTGTGGATATTCCATGTACTGGTGTTAATCTTCAAATATCCATAATTGTACTGCCTTTAGCAGAAAAGGACTCTGAGATGCTGTATATTTAGTACCAACAACTAAGGAAAACAAAAAAGAACAATAGGTACATACAGACAAACAGGCCTAAAAACCACTCCAGCCACCAAAGGACCATCCTTGGTTCCAAAAAGGAGATACATTTAAAAAAATGGTATGTTGACACTAATATAACTATTTTTTTTTTTTTGCTATATACTTATGATGCAGGCAGACTGGGACCCAGTGGGGGCTCCTGCAAGACCAGCTAAGAGGGTCCTTGGCTTTATGCAGGATAGAAATCAAATGCAAGCCAGGAGAGGGAAAGCATAATTTACTGAATAGCATGAGCAACATAAAATAGCAAACAGAGTGTCTGGGAGAGACTCAGAAAGGAAAGAGAATGAGTTTCGACATGACTTGGGGTTGGGGGCTAATATTGGGAAGGGGTCTAGGGTATGTGTTCCTCCAGGAATCCAGAGCAGGTTCTGATCAAAGGCAAGTGTCAGGTAAACAACAGGTGTTACTCCACAATATAGGGAGCATTGATGCCAGTGTCAGTTGAGGTTTGTTGGAAGCTAATGTCCTGGGAAATGTTTGGGATCTGGTTCTTCTTAAGAGTTCTTAGGTGTTTGGAACCTAGGACAAAACTCAAAGAATGATTCACTTTCTAGCTTCCCCCTTGAAGTGAGAAGTTAGCTGCTTTGACTTATTCAGAAATGGGGCCTAGCAGAGATGGAGCCACTCTATAATGGAGTCCCTTTAGCTTCCCTACCTCGCTCAGAGCCATGAAGAACTCAGTGAATAATGGCTTTCTTCATTTCTTGTAGTTCTTTTAACTAAAACCAATCATAAATCATCATAAATAACATTGAATGTTTAATAGCAGACATCAAACATTAGCAAATGTGTTTGTATTACACAAGCTGTATCTACTCTTCTGAGACGCCGCCCCGAGATCTGTGTCTTGCTAAAACAGCAACAGCTATGTTGGGGTTTGTGTTTCCCTAAACAGAAGCACACGCTCAGTAAGTGGGGACTATTATCACCTCATTACGAAGCCCCTGACATTCTCGCTAAGCCTGTAAGTCTTTATAAATATAGGGAAATAAATAGGGCTAAAAGAAGATGATAATTGGTGGAAAAAGAGAGCATTTTCTTATCAAAATCCCATATACAGTGGGCTATAGTTTTCACATTATATGCCACTGCAAAGCTTTACTTTTCCCTAGAACAGCTGCTTCCATCTCAGGGCTACTACCTGCCAGAAGTTACCTGCCACTCTGTCAGTTAGATCCTTTATTTCATATTAGGCACTAAAGCTGGAATCTTTTCAGCAATTCCACCAAAGGAAACCTGTATTTTAGGACTCCAAGAGCAAGCTTATTCTCTGAGATTGTGGTGAATCCTCATATGTATGATGTGAGAGCCCTTTTGAGACAAGCTAATATGTGGCCTGGTTCTCTTCCTTTTCACAGACCTCCTTGGGAGCAGGGTTCTTTATAATACAACTAATCAGTAGTTAGTCCTGATTAGTCCAAAGAAAAATGCTCTCTAAAAGAAGCTGACCTAGGGGCTCCTGGGTGGCCCAGTAGTTTAAACATCCAATGCTTGATTTGAACTCAGGTCATGATCCCGGAGTCGTGAAATCCAGCCCCACATTGAGGGCACTCAGCAAGGAGTCTGTTTGTCCCTCTCCATCTGTTCCTCCACCTCCCCACTCTCTAAAATAAATGATTTTTTAAAAATAAATTTTAAAAAATACTAATAAATTAAAAATGAAATAAACTGACCTCTAAAAATAATACAGTTACCTCCCACCCCATGGAGCAAGCTCTCCATTACCTAGAAGACCAGGAAAGTTTCAGAGTCAAGAATTTAGGCTAACTTTGCTTTAAACAGAAAACTAGAGGCCCCTAGGTGGCTCAGTTACTTAAGCATCTGCCTTCAGCTCAGGTCATGATCCCAGGGTCCTGGGATAAAGTCCCAAATCGGCCCCCTGCTCAGTAGGGAGTCTACTTCTCCCTCTCCCACTCCCCCTGCTTGTACTTTTTTTCTCTCTGTCAAATAAATAAAATCTTTTTAAAAAATAAACAGAAAACTAAATCTGTGGATAAAACCAAACCCAGGCCACATCAAACAAACAAAAAGACAACTCTCCAAGCATCCGCTCAGCCCACTTTGGATATCCATATTATGAAAAAATAAGAACAGATGATTTGCTCATATTACTCTATAGCCATAATGATGTTCCTCTGTAGACCCTATGGAAATCCCCAGGACCTTGCCCTAAAAAAGCTGAATCTCCAAAATTTACAAGTGAATCTCCTAAGTCTGAGTGCAACAAAATAAGGACCACTGGTCGTTGCTGCATTTCCATTGTTTATTCTAAAGATGTAGGTATTTTCTATAGAAACTAGAAATAAAATTTTCTTATAGGAACCATAAAAACACTGTAATACATAATTCTACAACTGACTTTGTCTTTGCCCCTAGCAAGTTGATGGTTGATAGCCTGAACTGAGTCAGACTGTGATAATTAGCCCCTTTATCCTTATGATTTTTTTATTTTAATGGCACTTTGTGGAGGATCTCCCACCAATTGAAGGGTAATCAAACATAGTTGATACATTATCCCAGATCAGTGCATCTGTGGATGGTTCACATTTGTCAACTCATGGTGTCACATTTTATTCTGTGCAATTAAATGGTATTGACCTTGGATATTGAATAAATAGGTAATGAACCTGGTGACTACGTCTTCTAGCCTCTGGCTTTACAGTTAGATCAGTTTTACTGTTCTAGCACACTTGTGCCCATGTATCTTCTAGTCTTAGGAAAGTAGAATAAATTTAGGGAGATCCCTGGATTTGTGCCAGCAAGTAGCACTGAGTGAGCTGCTTAGGTGAAGCAGAAGTAGTTCACTCGTCAGTAGCAGTAGACAGGGTTGGGAGAATATCGAGCTGAGAGACAGAAGACTACAGCCAATACACCTTAAGCTAATCCTGGAGCCCTGATGTCAGTAAAAGGCTAGGTCACTTGAGGCTCCAAACAGCTAATCCCCTGACATTATTTTACCTTTTATTTTAAAATAATATTAGATTAAAAGAAGAATTGCAATCATACCAATTATTCCCCCATACACTTGACCTGGTATTTCTGATGGTAACATTTTACATAGCCATGGTATATTTGTCAAAACTAAAGAATTAACATCATAGCCCTAAAATATTTTATGTAAGATCTGCTTAAAAGGGTGTAATCACATGAATGCCTTACAGATCTAGAAAATATGTATTTAAAAAAAAAAAAGATGTTTAACAGAAAAGTTGTTGGTTGAGACATGAATTAATGGATCTTTAAAACTCCCAATGCAGTTAGGTTGGAATGTTTGTAATAAGAGGTGTTTTTTTTTTTTTTAAATAATGTTCTATACCCAGATTTTCTTGGTCTTACTTCTCAATGGGAAGCAAATTGAGTTAAAAGACTACAGATTATTTATACATAAACCATCTTCTGCAATGAACGAGCAAAATTTAAATCCATCCATGTCCTTCACTTACCCAAAAAAACAAACTATGCAAAATGGAAAATAACATCTATTTCAGAGACCTTCTCTATTGGGATAACTTGTTTCTTCCAATGTCTGTTTTGGCTAGTAAAGGGCTTTTGTTTGTTCTCTAGTTTTTTGTTTGCTTGTTAATGAGAATCTAATTTTAGGTCTTCAGCACATCTTCCTAGAAAATCTCAACCCTCAGCTCAAAGAGTGGTAGCTTCCTCTCTGCTAGTTTGAGTTTTGGTTCACTGCTTTCCTTTTCAGAGTTACTATAGTTACTGTATTCACAGTGTTTGCTTAAGATGTTTGTAAATAATCCAGGGTTAAGTTGAAAATCACAAAAGAGACTTGCTTCTCTCTAGACAAATAATGAGTGTTTAGCAAGGTCTGAGCCCAACATCCAACTTGGGCAGTTTGTTTGCCCTGCAGGACAATTCTGAAATAATGCCATGTTGCTCTAGATTCAAGACTCTACTGAAAACATCTACCAGGCACTATGAATATCTCTTGAAATAAGAAAAACTACTTTAGAATAGAAACTGGGTTTTAATAAATTCACAATCTGAAATTCACAATCTGAATATATTAAATGTTCACTTGTTCATTATTTCTTTTTCCTGGTGTCTGTATATAAAGACAAATGGAAAAATCCGTGATCTGAGGCGGTGCATGATCTGAGACAGGAAATAGGCCATTTAGTTTTGCATATGTATTTTCTGTAAGAACAAAAGCTATCTCTGAATGCCTACCTTGCTGTAAGGATTCTTTTCAACTGTGAAGCTTCCCTGTAAGATTCTGATCCTACAAGAATAGGAAATAGACTGTGAAATCTTATTTCCCAGACATATGCCATGGGAAATGTAAAAAATGGGAGAAAGTTACATAGACCACTGAACACAGATAACCAACCCTGTTCCTCTAGATATCACTAAAATCTTGGAAGGAACCACAGAAGAGCAAGAACCCAAACGGCCTTTATAAAAGAATTCTTCATCAGCTAATGTGCAGACATGTTCTTCCTCTACATACAGTTATGACAAGGGTTGTGACCTGATTTCCATTTAATCACAGCTCAGAAACTGTTTGCCAGGTTTTTTTTGTTTTTTTTTTGTTTTTTTTTTTGACACTTGGTAGGAGTTGAGGCATGTGCTAAATACTTGGAATATAGAAATAAATGAATGAGTACTCAACTAATTTATAGTTAAGGAGAATAAGATAGGCACCCCAAAATACAGGGTGGTATATAATAAATTATAAGGGTTAGGTAAGACTGGCCAAAGGAAGGGACATTTCAGTTGCAAGATGAAAGAAAAAAAAAAGTAAGGTTTTTTTTTCTTAGAATTAAAAGAAGGGGGCCTTAAAATTAAAAAAGCATGATTCTCTAGGTCCACTTAATGTAAAGACAAATAGGCCAATGTATTTCTACAGCTCCCAAAAATACTACTTTGTCATTTACAAAAATAAGGTTCTGTAATTTCCTTGTGACAATTGTGTCCTTTAATAAATTATGTGAAGGCAATCTCAAATATGATCACACAAGACTTAAATGATTGTTACAAGCTTCAAAGTTCAGTACCTAATTCAGAACCTAAAGAGTCACTAATATCAAACCCATTCTATAGCCTCAAATAAATAGGCATTTCTTTGATACTTTGGGATCTTTATGCCCACAACATTACCAGAGTTTTAATAATAAAGCAGAAAGATTTGAAGATGTAGCTGGTATTCCCAATATGCACTTGAATATTCTATAGGATTTTTTTCTTAATGGATAGATACTAATCTGAACTCCTTTGAGAACGTGTGAGATTTAAAGTCAGTGTATATCATAAGGAAACAAGGATTAGACAGCACTTCCAAGTTGACAAAAATGAATTTATTTCTTTAGTTTTATTTTTAAATGGTTGCAGCCAACTAACTACATGATTCTCAGTGATTCATAAATTGAAGCTACCAGAATAGTCTGTCAGAGCATCACAGTTCAGTTAGAGGCTTGGTAATGCTTCTCTTTTCCCTTGCCCCCCTTAATAGTCACAATAGCAAAAATATTGGAGAGGCAGTTAATTTTTTAATCATATAAGTATATTTATATCATTTTATGCAAATATATTTTACATATATGTACACATGAATAATGTACATATATTAAAACATATATACACACATATTTTACGTATATATACATACAGAGAGATTGAAAGAGACAGAGGGAGTGGGGAGAGAGGTGTTCCTTAGCTATGGGTGGGTGCTTGGTATATGAGGCAATACCACTGTGAAAGAAATCTTTAAATTTTCTCTTTTTCAGTATTTTGCAGACATGTTCTGTAACTATCTCCCCTCTCTTCTACCTCCAATCCCACATAGTTAGACTCAGGTTTTTAGTTTATTTTGCATGTATGAGACTTATAATTATTTGATCATAGAGCATGAATATTGAAGTGATTCAAAGGAAAAATGAAAATGTATAGTGGCCTATTAATATCACAGATATTCAAGGGCCTTCCAAAATAAGAGTCATGAAGCAATGCCCATGGTGATCAAGAGCCATGCTTTGAAGGTGTCCTGTACTGGGTTTGAATTTGGTCCCAAAGCCTATTTGCCTTGTGAACTTGGGCAAGTCGCCCAAGCTCTCCTTGCCCAGTGCCTAGAACATGAGGAAAGCTCAGTGGATATTAACTTAACAAATGTTAGCTCATGGGAGGAACAAGCAGCTCATTTTCATGGGGCTCCAGTCCTCAGACAGGAGTTCCCAGAGTTTTCAACGTCATTAGCCCATAAAAAGTTTGGTGACCAACAATTTTTTTTGGTGAAGGGCGAAACCAAAAAGCTGTTGTGTATCTCTATCTATCGTTAACAACATTTTATATAAAAGGATGAGGATATTTTATCTAACAGGATATTCTATCCTTAGACTGGAAGACAGTGCCTAAGCTTCATGCCTTGAGTGGTCATTGTGTTTCCTCCATTTTCCCATTTTTGCCAGTGACACTAGTGACTGTGCTATAACCCTTCACTCACGCTGCAGTGCCAGCCCAGAAAAAAATACAGATATCTGAAAGCCACGGGCTAGTGCTTAAAGAAGTGGTTCTCTTAGCATACAGGAGGGAAAAAAGGGGTAAAGGAAAAGGAATACTGCAGTATTAAAGGTATTTCCAGCTTTGCCTTGGCCTTGGTCATATTTTACAAATGTGATAGAGATTATATTGTAAAGCTACCAAACCTCTGTGTCCCACAGGCCTCTCCTCTGTATGGTGTAATTCTACCATTAGAAGCCAGGGAGGGATAAATGGAGAATAACGTCCTGGGAGACAAGGAGTCCAGGACATAGAGGAAGTCCTACTTGGATAGGGAGAGGAAGTTAAAAACCCATGTCTTCTAGTCTCTGGTAAATTGTAGGAAGAAGATAGAAAATTCAGGGAAAGCAAGTGGTAAAATTTACAGCCTGATGACCTTTATTATCTGAGTCACGGAGTGGAGAAACCAATCAGATTTCAAGGAAAGTCAGAAGCAAAGAGTCATCATGCATTTTCATTTGCGATTCTAGGAGGAAACCAACTTGCAGGGTGAACTGTCATGTGGCTAGAGAGGAAGAGGGAACTTGGGTCAGCACTGTCAAATCTTCCTCAGCCTCTGGCAGGGCAGGGCAGGTTGTGGGGGATTTTCCTGCAGATGCAGGAAAGAATCATGTGGTGTCCTGTTGAGCAATGCAGATGGTTAACTGATGGTGGTGCAGGCTGGCAGGCTCCTGGGCAGCTTCCCTGCAGTGGGGCTGAGGGCTACAGAGCAGATGATCCAGTTTGGGGGTGCAGGGGGAAACCTACCCAGACCTCAGATGCCACAAACAGCATTCAGATCTGACTCAGTGGCTGCTAAGTGAGCACAGTGAGAAATAACCAGAATTCACCCATGGAGGACTTAGGAGTGTGGGCTGCTAGCTTGATGACAATCAAGACAACATCTCCTGGAATCTGAACTTTCTTTGTTCCTGTCACCAGGATGTTACAAAACCCCCATCCCTCCCATGTCTGTTATGATATCATAAAGAGGGAGAAGGTAATTGTTTATCCTCATGAGAAAGTTAAAAGTTTTTGATCACAGAGAGGATGCCACAATAAATTTAGTTTTTCCTAACAATCCATAAGGATAAGTTTGAGAGAAAAATTAAGTCAGGTAAGAACAATAAGGAAATGCCATTTGCTTTCACTGATGAATGCAATTTATAAATTGTGCAGCCTGCAACATAAGGTGTTATGCCAGTCACAACATCTTAGCTGACTGCCAGGCTTCAAAGGCTGTGTGAGTCATGCCCTCTGCATCTTGTAGGAACCATTGAGTATGATCAAAAGGGGAAAAAAAAGTGCTTTCAGAATCTATCATCAGGCAACTGCTATTAGTGATTTAGTTTCTCTGTACGTCTTGAGCTAGCATTGATTGAAAGTATAATCCAGACCTGATGCTTTAAACATACATCCCAAAAGTATTCCTAGATTTGTAATCTTTTAAACCAACAAAATATAGGAGGAAATTCCTTAATAACCAAAACATTTTAAATGTCTCTCCAAATAATTGCTAGACTATCTCTGAAAGCTAAAGCTGTCAGCCATGTGCAGTGATGTACCTTAGTGCCTAAGTCATCGTCCCTTATGGCTGGCCCATTTTCATCTGAACTGGAGAAAGGCAATGTGACACATCATTAACATTATGTAGGACAAGTAGCTTTTACTTAAAAATTAAATTTATATCCTTTAAATTAATTCCTAACAGAGGGTCTCAAATGTGAAAAAAATTATTCAAAATATAAACTCATAATGGAGAGGGAGAGGATAAAATTGCGTTTTTATCCATGTTGTCAGGGCAGGCATGATATCATAAATTATGCGCTAACCTCTCAGTCTTGTAAAACAAAATGGGCATGTGGGTATGTTTGCCAAAATTCCTGAGTTGGGACTACCTTCTGCCTCCAAAGGAGCACTGTGACTTTATTATTGTTTTTATCTTGATTAAAATGTCAGCAGCTGCCATTTATTATGTAAAGTGTGTGGGGTAGATTGTTCTGTTATTCTTGAAAAACACACAATTGCTTTTGAATCTCTCATTTTTCCCCCTCAGTAGGATGGCCCTGCTGGATGCATAGACAGAAAATCTTGCTTAATTACACCCTTCATGATTTTGGCTTGAAGCCAGCCTTGTTTTATTCCAATTATAACCTTTTCAAAACAAAGAGTAATGGGAGTAGAAAGGAACAAGATGACAACAGTTTTTACCTGAAATAAGTTGAGAGCTAGAAGTGAATCATAATTTAAAAACAAAAATCAGCCAGTGTATATCATTTTTTTCTTACTCCAGTATGTTAGAATAGAATAGAAATGAGATAGAGACCATCAGATCTCAGAAACAATGCTAGACCCTCACTGAATTTCCTGGCCATTGACTATGGGTGACCTTGGGCCAAATGTCACATTGGTGGCTCCCATTGGCTTGAGAATAAAATTCCCAAACCAAAGCACTCACAAGTAACCTACAATCATTGGTGTGGTCCTGGGTGATGTCCCGACTTCTCATTTCCCATCACCCTTGCTCCCCTTCCAATCTTTTCTCATTTTTGTTTCTCCCTCTGCTCTTCTCCTCTCTGTTGGCCATTTCTCCCATTGAATTTGTAATCCCTGCTCTCACATTTCAATTTCTAAACATACTTTATTCTATAGTGGTTCCCTTCTATAACACACTGTATTAATTTCACAGATGTGTTATCTTCTCTCTACTTTTTGATTATATTAGTGATTGAAATTTCTTCTGTTCTCTGTGTTTTTGAATTATAATTCAGGTCTCTAGATTTTTGATTGCTACTTTTTCAAATGGCTGGTGATTCTGAGATGTCTATTTTTAAGAGTAAAGCACTAAGAATCTTTTGGCACATTTGTGTGCATGAATGAGCCTTATTGAATGGTGGGCTTCAAGGTAGGATGGTCAGGCTGAAATTTTAAGGTGGGTGACTCCAAATATGAGAATCTGTATACCTTTTCTGTTGAAATAGTCAGTTTCCTCAGGATACCGATTAGTGTCCTAATCCCTTATTAGGGACGAATCTGGAGGCCAGTATGTTCAGGCTGAGCCTATAAGGACTTCTTTAATATGTAGGTTTTCACTTAATTCCCTATTTTCAAGGTAGCACTGCCACCCTTAGCTGTCCTTGTCTCACAGAGCCCAGTATTCAGTTCTTCCCTAGTGAGCATCCTAGTCTGTTTGTGCTGCTATAATAGAATATCATAGACTGGATGACTGATAAACAACAGAAATTTATTTTTCACATTTCTAGAGGCTGGGAAATCCGAGATCAAGGTGCTGGCAGGTTCCTGTTGAGGGTCTGCTTCCTGTTTGTAGACAGCCATCTTCTTGCTGTGTGTTCACATGACAGAAGCAGCTAGGGAACTGTGGCGTCTCTTTTATAAGAGTATTTATGTCATTCATGAGGGCTTCACCTGCTCACCTCCCAAAGGCCACACTTCCTATTACCATCACATTGAGGATTAGGATTTCAACATGTGAATGGGGGTGGGAGGGAGGGAAAAGAGGACACAAACATGTAGTCCATGACAGTAAGGGTGTCTGGCCACTGGGTATATACACTGGAGAAGCAGCCTAGGAGTATCCACACTTTCCCATGGAGACCTCAACCAGTCTTCTGATTGCAGTTACACCAGACTTTCTGAGCCCCAGAAGTGCTAGCTTGTTTCTGTCCCTGCACCTGGTGAGTATTATGCAGCTGGGGTTTGCTTTTGGTTTGGTCTTCACCAAAGCCACGGGCTCTTAGCTGTCACTTTTCTATCATCTGCTAATGAAGTCACTGTTGGTTGCTTGCTTTTCAACTTCTAAAACTTTGTCAACATCTTGCTTCTACCTGCGTGGCTTCTCTTTTTCTTTGTCCTCATGCAGGTCTGTGCCTTTCTGGGGTCCTTTCATCATCATCGCATTAGCATTTCAGGGAGAAACATAGGTAGTCTGTGTGTTGAGTCCAGTCAGAAGTCCTGGCTTCTTCCATTCTCCCTTTTCTTCGTGTCCTCCCGAGTCCCTTGAAATCTTCACTTAGAGCCTTATTGCTCCCCTGTCTGGAAACATTTTTTGTACTCTCTTTCCACATAAGCACATTGCCAGTCTCAGCTTAAACTGCACTTCCTAAAGAAACTCTTTTGGGTGCACCCTCTGGTTCATATGGCCTACTGTTACAAACACACATAGACCCTATGCTCCTTCCTTTTAGGATTTACTGGCTGAGAGGTCTTCCATGTTTGCCCATGGCCCACAACCACAGAGAGGTTTAGGTTAGATGGATCCTTATAAATTTATTCTCTCCAAAAGTATGTGCTCAGCCAGCAAACACATGAGTGATTGCTTCCTTCACATTGGTTTGTCAAGGAGAGCCATCAAAGTCTCAGAAGACCCTTATTATCCCATGCCTTTCTTTCTTCTAGCCAGGCTAAGTCATTTCCAAAAGAAAATAATTCATTTCTCTTTCTCTTACATGCAGTTTCAAAACTTTAGATTCCCTTTTCACCCATGGGCTATACTGTAGTCACATGCCAGCAGAACTGTGCTTAACTTGAAGCCCCTGGCCTGCAGTTCCTATTCGTTTTCTCAACCATGGTTATTATAATTCATAGAAGAATGTGAAGTCTTCTTTCACCCAGTTATGCATGTCATCGTCACTTCCTATTCACAAAGGGAAATGAGTTTCCAGCTCTTTGAGTTTTTTTCAAAAATACAGCCTGAGTCATGAATGATTATTTTCCTTGCCTGGCATCTGAGCTCAGGCACACTCAGTCCAGAATAACAGCACAGAGCAATTTGCATCTTTTGACAGTCCAAGCACCATACCCCTAACCTTGAATAGAACATAGATGCTAATAAATTCAGGGTCTTAAAAATGTGAATTATAGTCATTTCACACTTCGTGGCAGCTTCATGCTGAAGAAATAGCTTAAAACTTAATTATAATGCTTGTCCCTTCATTAAGTGCAGATGACATTCCTCAGATAGATTTTCACAGTGACATCTGAGGAAAGGAGTTCAGAAACTTATTAGTTATTCATGATGGAGAATATTGACTGTGTACTGATTAAAGGAAAGTGTTGACACCCTTCTTAACAAGATGCATCTGTCTATTAGTTTTTGGTTCTCCCTGTGGTCCTCATGGAAGGCTCTTTGGGAAATGAGGAAAATACCCTTCATCCTTTGAGAGCAAATGTCTGTAGAAAATGTGCCTGACAAGTGGGATTAAAATGGAGAGCAGGGGGCATCGGGCCACTGATTACCCACCCCTGCAAATGACTGGGCTGTGCACTGAAGACCATTTGTGAGACACAACAATAATGGATTGGACACATCCCCCTCTTGGCACTTGAGGGGCTATTATGGTGCATTCAGTACTTCAGTGGCTCATTCTCAAGCCAGAAGTCATTTCTTCGAGAAGGATCCATGGAAGGTAGATTTTGCCTCTTGTCACATAATAATATTATAGCTTGAGTCATACACTGACTAAATTAAGTGAACAAGTAAAGGCACAGTCTTCCTCTCTTTGTGCAAGATGTGGTATGCTTACAAAAAGAGATTGCAATTTATTCTGATGAACTAGAATGCCTAAGGAGTGAGGGCAGCAGAGCCCAAAGTGAGATAGTGCAATATAAGAAAGTTTCTTTCTAATTGTCTGAAGTGGTGAATTATCTTCCTTAATAGTCATGAGCTCCTCACCACTGAGAGACTCAAAGTGAGGGGGACTGTCATACCCTATTAAAGAGGTGTGTCATCCATCAGAAGGAAGATTTTAACTATATGCCCTTTCAGATCTGCTCTTATGTCAAGATTCTAAGACTCAGGCTTCAAAGTATGGCTCATGGATGTGATTTTACCAGGGACCTCTCATTACATTAAATTCTGTTTAAAAGCTGTACTCAGTGAGCTGACCTTGAATATAACCTTGAAGGACAGAGTCTGTGACCAACATTGATTGGATCCCTTTTGTTTTCCCTTGTAATATGGGTGTTTGGAGAACAATTCAGATTCTTCAGAGTCTTTGTGGTACTTTGTAAATTTCAAAGCATTTTCATAAATACTCCCTTAAAAACTCCCTGAAGTGGGGCAGGTGGAGTTGTATAGATGAGGAGACTGGGGGTTAATATACACCACCCCTCTGTTTGGCATAATGAATAGACCTTACCTTTTCTTAGAGCTCAGTGAGATTTTGAGGTTTTAGTCTCTGGGCATAATCTCTCACACTGGCAGCAGTATGGAGTGAAGTTTAGGGACAGAACTCTAGAGCCTGACTGTTGGACTTTAGATCCCACTTTTGTCACCTGCTAAGGTATGCCTCTGGGCAAGGTTTAAAACCTCTATTTCAGTTCCCTCATTAGCAAACAGGGGGATAGGGACAGCACTACCCTCAGAAGGACTTGTGAGAACCAAATAGCATGACATATATAAACAACTTCAACAACTAGAAGGTAAGACTCAGATGATAGTTTGGGGGACTTTGTTGTTAAAGCAACAGATTATTACCCATTCTTGATTATGGCCAAGAGATCTGTCCCAGTGAAGGGATAATTTTTCTGTATCTTTTGCCTCCGAGAGATAATGGTCAGCCGTGGGTTAATACCCTATTCTGTACCAGTCAATATAATCAAAACAATAAAAGGGTGAGGCATTCAAATTGACCAGTATTTTTTTTAAGATTTTATTTATTTATTCATGAGAGGTACAGAGAGAAAGGCAGAGACATAGGCAGAGGGAGAAGCAGGGACCCTGAATGTAGGATTCGATCCCAGGACCACAGGATCACGACCTGAGCCAAAGGCAGATGTTCAAACACTGAGCCACCCAGGCATCCCTTCACTAGTATTAATAGTGAACCTTAACCCATCTTTTGAAGTTTTCTTAAAGCAAAGCCACTTTCCATTTAATGAAGGCATGAGAGAGGCAAACCTTATCCAAAGAAAGGAAAACTGTGGACAGCCCGGGTGGCTCAGTGGTTTAGCACCTGCCTTCAGCCCAGGGCGTGATCCTGGAGACCTGGGATCAAGTCCCACATCAGGCTCCTTGCATGGAGCCTGCTCCTCCCTCTGCCTGTGTCTCTGCCTCTCGCGCGCTCTCTCTCTCTCTGTGTGTGTCTTTAAAAAAAAAAAGAAGAAAAGAAAAAAAGAAAGGAAAACTGAGACTTTGCACTACATAGACATTGATAAAGTGGTAAGTGTTGTGGTTTTGGGTGAAAAGATTAATGTTTTAAGTACTCAAACCACAAATAGCTTTTGAAATTTTTCTGAATTTAGTTGCAATATGGTGAGGGAAAGGGGTAGAAGCATTCTTGAAAACAAAAAACAATAGTGCTTACATATCAACATGTTTTAAAATCCACTAACTCTTGGGGCGCCTGGGTGGCTCAGTCAGTTAAGCTTCCGACTCTTGGTTTTGGCTCAGGTCATTATTTCTGGGTACTGAGATGGAGGCCCCCCTCTCCCCTGCCCTATGTAGGGGGCTCTGTGCTCAGTGGGGAGTCTGAGATTCTGTCCACCACCCTTTGTCTCTCCCCCTTCACACATTCACACTCTCTCAAAAAAAAAAAAATCCACTAACTCTCACACTATACTGATCAAAATACTCCCCCTCCTAACTTCTTCAGCCGTTTCTAGAAAAAAGACAAAGGTTTAGACCAGCTTCCCTGGAGGACACACCAGACAGAAAACCCCAGAAACAAGAAACCTCATCTGCTTACCTTTCATCCTGGTTGTTGAATGCCGCTAGGAATCAATGGCTCTCTCCTAACCCCAGCAGGAGAATGAAATGACAAATGAAATCCTAATGAGGTTTCCTTTTTAATTTTTCACATTAACTCTTTTGTATCATACTAGACCTTGCCCCTTATTTTTTTATATTCATAAAGTTTCGCTCTTCCATTAAATTGCGCTCTTTTAAGGTCTAGTGTTTCCTTTTTGCTGAAGGCCAGAATGGGTCCCTATTTTTCACATGACTTAGTGGATTTTTATCTCATCACCATAGGTTGCTGTCATTGAACACTTGCCTCTTACTGGCAACCCATTTCCAGCCCTGATGAACCTGTAAGACAGAGTGGTTGCTGTGATTTTCTAGTAGAATTAATTCTCTTTGGTAATAATAGTTAGACACCCCTGTGGCGGTGAAAAGCAAACCTCAGCAGTATTTTTCAAAGGGCTGGCATCACCTGACCAGAGACTGCTAATGAGGTCTAATAGGTGAATAGCACATGGGTTGAAATGCTATTTCTGTGTGTTCTCTGGAGTAGCCCTAAGAGGGAGTTGAAGGGCATTAGCCTTGAGCAATGTTGATCCTTCGGTTGGCCAACACTTCCAAGTCCCAGCAGAAAAACTTGCTAAGATCTGGGGATACCACCTTTAAACAGGACAATGGGAAGCAGGCCTAGGGTGGTGTTTCCCAAGTTGAACTCATTCAGGAGTTTTTGAGATGACATTTGCTACTAGAATCTGGATACTTCACTGTCTAGGTTTCTACCTGGACCTACTAGGCTACATAACTATAACTCACATGAATTTATTCCTTCTACAAATATTCAAATGCCTGCTGTGCATTGGACATAGGTGCTAGGGATATCATGAGGACCAAGACAGATATGATCTTTGCCCTCATGGAACTTATTGTCTATAAGGCGAAACCTTGAATACCCAAGCTAAGGGATCAACTTTGATGGAGCACATTCCTATGCCTAGAACCAGCCTAGTTCCTTTGTGTGTCTTATCTCATTTAGTCTTCACATCAGAAGCACCTCTGAGAGGGAACTCCGTAATCATCCCCAGTTTATGGATAAGGGACTGGAAACTCACAGCAGTGCAAGGGTCTTATACAAAGGTGTTCAGGGAGCCAGAAAAAACAATCTCACTTTTGCCTGACTTTGTACTCTTCCTGCTAAACCATACTACCATGCAAAAGGAATCTGCTCTCTTGGGATGCCTGGGTGGCTTAGTTGGTTAAGCATTTGACTCTTGATTTTGGCTCAGGTAATGATCTTATGGGTTGTGAGATCGAGCCCCACATCAGACTCTCCACTCAGCAGGGAGTCTGCTTGAAGATTCTTACCCTCTGCCTCTTCTCTCTCTCTCTCTCTCAGATTATTTTATTTTAATTTTTCGTAAAGATTTTATTTATTCATGACACACACACACTCACACACACACACACACACAGAGAGAGAGAGAGAGGGAGAAGCAGGCTCCACACAGGGAGCCCGATGTGGGACTCCATCCCCTGTCTCTAGGATCAGGCCCTGGGCTGAAGGCAGCGCTAAACCGCTGAGCCACCCGGGCTGCCCTTAATTAATTTTTTAAAAGGAATCTGCTCTCAGGGGACAAAAGAAATTTCAATGTCCATATTCTATTTCTCATGCCTTCAACTGGATTCATTTAAGAAGGCTTTCAGATTTTCTGATCAGGAAAAGTAACTTGACACAGTAAAAAAAGCTGAAGGTTTAGCTTTCTGTCCATTGCCTCACTGAAAATCTACGACAAGGGAAATGTCTATTACAAACACAACCCCACCATGGAAAAAATGTAAGAAGACACAGATCAACAAAATTTACTTTTCAGTCACAGTCTACCAACCCTTGACCTTTATCTCAGAATGGAGATTTGTTAGAACTAATCAGAAAGCATAAAGCACCACTCTTCACGGCCTTTTGTTTCATGTAATTGTTATTATTTGGTTCACTTATTTATTCTTTGTCTGCCTGAGTTGTAAACTCTAAACCAGTGATCTTCAGCCTTTGCTTCATATTAAAACCACCTGAGAAGTTCAAAAAATAATCCTGACTCCTATTTGCCATCCCAGAAAAATTAAATCAGATTCTCTAGAGGTGCTGCTTAAATGTTGGTCTTGTTTAGAACATGCCTGATGTTTCCAGAGTGTAGCCAAGGTTGAGCCCTGAGTTCCAAGAGGACAGGTCCTATATCATGTGCCCTCATTGCTGTGCATGTTCTGAGTATCACAAACTGAAACATTGCCTTGCCCATTAGCGGATAATCAATAAATGTTTGCTGAATAAGTGAGTAGGTGGAGAGATGGAAGGATGGGTGAATGAGTGAATGAATAAAGAAACTAATGATTATAACAATTACTGGAATTGAGGAAGTTCTTACAGTTAACTATTAGATAATAGTTTACAGCTGACCTTCTAATAGTTTGGTTTTATATACCACGGTGCCAAAAAACAAAGAATAGCCCAAGGTTTTAGATAAGTATATGAAAAGTAAACAGTAGACTGCAGGATGCTCACATCATCCAGAAGAGGAATTTACATTGTCTTCCTTAATACTGAATTAATCTCCAGTCTTGGCACACTCCCATCTTGACAGTGCAGGCAGCCGTTACATCAAAGGTAATGGTTCATTATTATTTCTTCAGTGAATCATGTTTGTCTGAAGGAAGCAAAGATAACAAAGAGGAAATTATAGTTTGTGTGGGGTGATATGATTGCTTGTAAACCAAGCAGTAAAAGGAAAATGTATGCAAGCAATTGAGAATTCTTTCTCTGTCCTCCAAATGCAGAAAAAGCACAGAGGGAGCCGTTATGCCCTATTCACATTTTAATTGGGGATGGGAGAAAGACACTTAAGTATCATCCACACCTGGGCAACCCACAATTTCCATGTTACAGCCTTGATCACACCCCTGGATAATTCTGTGGAATGCCAGTGCCATGTTGGACACACCAATTTTTCTTCTAGCTCTTATTCATGTAAAAGTTGAAGCAAATATGTATGTATAATAGAGAACGGTGTAGAAAGTTTCTGTTGATGTACCTAGTACCGATTTGTCAATATGCTACTTGGAAGTGTGCTAAAATTAATGTAATATCTGTAATATCTACTTAAGAACGATTATTGCAAAAACTCCATTTGACAGTCTAAGCAAAATGTAATGTCCATCCTAAGGTCCTGCCAAGTGTCCCGATGACCTCTGATTTGGAACTCCTATTCTATGAATATATTTGGTTTAAGACTGAGTACCACCAATGGACCATACAGTGTTGTGCAGATTAGAAAAAGGTGCCCCTTCTTAATGTCACATTCATCTGTCATAAAATTGTCATAATATGGTGAGTTTTTAAGTGTTTATTTATTTATTTATTTATTCATTCATTCATTCATTCATTCATTCATGAGAGACACACAGAGAGAGAGAAAGAGAGACAGAGACACAGGCAGAGGGAGAAGCAGGCTCCATGCAGGGAACCCGATGTGGGACTCGATCCTGGGCCTCCAGGATCACACCCTGGGCCGAAGGCGGCGCTAAACCGCTGAGCCACCTGGGCTGCCCCTAATATGGTGATTTTTTTTTTTTTTGGACAAAACACTTACTGCCATGTATTGGAAAATTTTAAGTGCACAACTTATGATACCTAGGATTTGAATTGCCCCTCCACATATGCATGCACATTTGTCACCCTTGAGCAATGCATGACCTGCATACCACATACTCTGAAAGGGCATCTCCCCATCCTGCTTAAGTTTTCTGTGTCATAACACACACAATCTGTGTGATTTAAATTTGGATCTCAGCATTTTTCATTTAATTTTCACCAAAAATACTACTCATACATGGCTCTGGTATGTACAGATTTTACCAAAATTTTAAGAAAGCAAAACACACTAAAATTCAATAATACGTGAATAATCTTTTTCCCAAAAGTCCCCAGACCACATCTCATGGTGTCTCTATCTTCCTTCTATCTGCTTTCTCCCTCGCTTTCCTTCTTTCTGCTCTCTCTACCCTCTACTCCCCACACCCAACTCTCTAAATACTGATGCCTATTGATCAGTTTAATTATACTCTTGGTAACTCAAGTTCCTATGGACCTGCACCCTTGAGGTCTTGTCTTTCCCTCAATTTCATATCAAAGTATTTTCCCAAAGAAAATTCCTTCCATAAGATAAATTACAGAGCAAGTGCTAAGATTTTTTGTTTTTAGTATTGCCACACATATTTAATCTGGAATTAGGAGTTGTTCAGTGTGAAGCTGGTTTCTTCTTGACAAGCATTCTGTAGGCTATAAATAGGGAGGAACCATTCAGGAAGGAGAATTCATATGAGTTGAAGATGCAGGTAGCCCATGGAAACTACCAGGTCCAGTCCTGTCATGTTTTGAACAGGCAAGTCCAGGCCCAGATAGAGAGAGTGGCCTACCTCAAGTCCCACAGCAAAGAGGAGTGCTTAGTACTGGAAATGAAATATCCCGATTTCCAGGCCTGGATACTTCTTGGTACTAGACCACCTCTTAAAACTTTTAATCCATACCTTATATTCTTCTCACATGCCAGCCTGCTATAACTATTAGAATCTTCACATTAGACTAAGACAGTCATGAGCCTGCCACTTTGACCAGGGATTTGCTCTCTCTGGCTTTCTGTTTTCTCATTTGCAAAATGGGTGTGCTAACACCATTAAGTAAGAAAATCCAGGTTGAAATGCACTCTTTGGGTTTCAGAAGGCTTTTGGTGTTTTAGAGTCCTGTACTTCATTCCCTCAACCAAGTCAACATATGCCTGGATATTCAGAATGCAAAGATGAATAAATAATAGTCCTCAACTCAATGAATACATCACCTACTAAATGTGAAAGCCAGTTTTATAATAGACCTATCTAAAAGGTACCAAAACAACACAGATGGACTGTCCTGGGTCTCAAAGATGAGTAAGAAGTCACTAGAAAGAGGTGAGAGCCATCCAACAGGGTGAGGTAGCAGTACTTGGTAGAGCATGGAGACATGAAAGTACTTGGATGGTATGAGAGAAGTGTGATGATAATGTCAACAGAGTATTTGGGACAAGGAACAATCAGAGACTGTGCTGGAGGGATACGCTAGGAATGGATGATGCAAAGAATTGAATGCCATGGTAATAAATTTGGATTTTAACCTATAGATGATGGGGGAGAGCAAACATAATCATAAAATAAAGGAAGCACTACAATATTAATCATTGCAGTGATGTTTTTAATGTTTGACTGTTATCCATGTTCTTGATTTATTTCTCAATTTGGGATTACTGATGAAAAATATTCTAGTTCTAAGCTGTCCACCTGAAAATGGATTGCCTCAAATAAAGTAGCCAAAGCAAATGCTGTCACGAGGGTGAAAATATAATCTCAGCAGGCTTTTATTTAATTGAGGGCTTGCATAATGAAGGAGTTCACTGTAGCTAAAATAACATGTTTCCTGCAACTGGATTTAATGAAAACCTGCTTAAAGTATATATAAAAAGAATGAAAAGCTAGGTGCATTTTCTCTCTGGTACATTTCCCAGGACTTTACTTACTGAGGATCAAATATGACACACGTTGCCAATTTATTCAAGGATATGTAATTTTAAAAAAAGAAAAGATAATTGTGAAATGTCAGTCAAAAACAGGTGTCAGAAACAGATGCAGCACCACAGTTAAAATGACATGAAACACTTAAGTTGTAAGTTTGTAGATCCCTTCCCATTGAGAAATAAAATGCTATGTTTTCTCATAAGAAATTCTATGAGAATTTCTATCTTCCTTCTATCTGCTTCCATGGGCCCATTGTATGGGCCCATGGAAATTCCTAAAATAAAATTTTCGAAGGCATCTGTACAAGTGTACATGTTGAATAGCTTCAAGTGTGGGCCAGTAGCAACAAAGAACTCTGTGGCAAACACTTATGCTGGAATAGTAAAAGAGAAAAAAAATGTTGACTTTTGTTTCACCCCTGTTCTCCAAAATCAAACTGCATAAATGCAGAAATCTTTTCAGCTTCTGCCAAAAAGGCAGTATCTTCAGGCTATACCATAGCTACTTTTTAGAGTTTTGGTGCAGTGACTAAGACATGGGCATGGAATGTTAAAGTACGAGGCAAAAAACTAATGGGAGATGAAGGAAGAAACCAGCATGTCCAACTGTGAAAAGAGAGGACATCATTTGACCAGCACGGGCTGGGTTCTCTGTGGCTTTGAGGTATCAGGGGTCATGGACTGGGGGAAGCTTAGTTTTACTCTCTACAACCCTTAATGACTTGGGGTGCATTATCAATGCCAAGTGTCTCTAAAGCATTGACACAGAATGTACACATGCACGTGGTGGATTAATGGGTGTTTAAAGTCCTTCCCTTCCCTGGGCATCCTCCTCACAGCACACATTTACATAGGTTTAATTTAGAATCCCAAAAAGTCAAAAGGTATTAAAACAACTGACACATTTCAGTGCAGGAGGTAAGTGCCAAAGCCTGTGATAAAATGTAGAAAGAAAAGGCACGATTCTATTTGTGTTTCCCTGATAGCAGGGAGTGGGGGCATCTGAGTGAATGACAGTTAAGCACAAGTCTCAAAAGTATTTCTGCCCAGTATATAGAGAAGTTTACATCTAGTAAAGGAACCACAGGGGACTGTAGGAAATACCTGAATATCTTCATTCTGTAAGGTTTGATTGACTCAATAAGCTATGTAAGCTCATGAAACAGACACAGATCTTCCTACTGAACACTTCAAGATTCCCTTCCTTTTGCCTAACTAAATTCCGTACTGAGCTTAAGCATCCCCTCCTTATACTCCACCCTGTGTCCTAAAATTTACAGCCCCTACATTTCTCCTCCATAGCATTTACTTCTATTTCCTCTTACACATTCACTTTTAGGCATGTTTTACTCATCTTTGTATCCCCCTTTTGGTGAGCCAAAAGCACCATAAAGGCAGGGCTACTTTCTTTCTTTTTTTTTTTTTTTAAGATTTATTTATTTATTCATTCATTCAGAGAGCGCGAAAGAGAGGCAGAGACACAGGCAGAGAGAGAAGCAGGCTCCACGCAGGGAGCCCAACGCAGGACTCGATCCCGGGTCTCCAGGATCACACCCCGGGCTGCAGGCGGCACTAAACCGTTGCACCACCGGGGCTGCCCTACTTTCTTTTTTACCAAGAGTGTCTAACACAGTGCCTAACACATAATAGTTTTTCACTAAATACTTGTTGAATGCAAGATAAACAAAGGAGGATTAATCAGAACCAGCTGGTGCAGTTAACCCTAAGAAAGGAGATAGGCAATCATATGGACGGAATTATATTTTGCTAAATTATAGTACCTCTTCAGAACATATTTCATCATGCCTGACGTGGGTCCAAATGTCTTTACTCAACCAAAAAAGCCAACTCCCTGAAAATTAACAAGAACAAAGCCAGCCACTTATGAAGCACCAAAACACCTGCACAAATATCAGCTTTGGGCTCATACACACCTAAGTTAAGACTCACAACCTGAGCCAAAGGTAGATGCTCAACAACTGAGCCACCCAGGTGCCCCTGAGTCTGAGTTTAGACATCATTTCCTCCTGTACAGCTACTCTGAAGCCTCAAACTAGTTCCAGTCTTTAATACAATCATTGCAATTATGTTTCTGTGTGTGCATCCATACTGAAAGGTTCCTTTCCCTCCTAGTGGGCCAGAGAGAGACAGAGACAGTCCATGCCTCATTCACACTAACCAGTGTCTGGGACCTAGTAATCATATCATATGAATAATATCATTCTAAGGTGTAAAGCCTAAAAGAATTATCAGAATGTTCTAAGAGAAATAAGAAGATTGGGGATGGTTGGGGCTTAAAGTGGAATAACTTCAGTTTTTAGTTTTCTTTGAAGGAACAGAGGGTCAGATGAATAAAAATACTCAGTAAGCAATAGAACAGAAGGGCAGAAGAGAGAAGGCGGGGCTGCAGTGGATGACATCTCCAGAGAAGAACAAAGGGTGAAAAAAGACATACATACACTTAAAAGGAGCTGACAGAGGAGTTAAGTTACAGAAGCCAGAAAAGAAAAAAATGTTTCTCAAAAGAGTAGACATGGTCAAACCCTGCAAGTGGAATTTTAAAAAGCCATTAAAGCAAAGGCCATGTGCTGCAGGAAGTGGGTGCTGCAGTGGAGACAACCACCCTAACACCCCAGAGTGAGGTGAGGGGCTGCATCAGAACTGGAATGGGCTACTCGGCCAAGGGCAACTGTAGTAGAGACAAGTTAGAGCTCCACCTGTGAACAGCAATGAAAACGGAGAGATGGAAGACAGTAGAGACAAGACCAAAGGAGTGAGGTATGAGCTAGCAAGTCACTGGTGTTTTTCTGTCCATGAATCCTCTTTGTTTCTTCTGCTTCTTCCTCACAGGGAAGCAGAGTTGGGTATGTTGTCACAAAGAACATATTTGTGGTTTCCCAAACATTTGACCAAGCATGCTGTGGCATGGTTGGAGAGGAAAAAGCCATTAGCACTTCCTGTGAATATCTTTGTGCTTGGTTGTATAGCTCCTAGGAATTTGGGTATTTCCATGTCTACTGAACTGCCAGCCTGCTTGCGTGCTGCCTCGGAACCCTCTTGTTTCCATGGTGCATATGTCCCTCGTCAAGAAGTTTCTAGTACAGCTGGGGAGACAACAGGGATATTGTCATTGACTTCAGTGTCTGGCAGTAACCAGTTTCCACATAATGGATGCTCACGAAAGTGAAGTCAAGCTGGGCTGATGTTCTTTTATGCCATGAAGCTTAACTTGCACATCTTTTCTTCCACATGGATGAAAAACACTATGTTTTTAAGATTTTATATATTTATTCATGAGAGACACAGAGAGACACAGAGGCAGAGACATAGGCAGGGGGAGAAGCAGGCTCCATGCAGGGAGCCCGATGCAAGATGATCCAGGACTCCAGGATCACGCCCTGGGCCAAGAGTGGGTGCTAAACTGCTGAGCCACCCAGGGATCCCCTGAAAAACACTTTAGAAAGATTACTCTTCCACGAATTGCTAAGAATAGTGGCCACTATACACTAAGCACGGTACAAAACACTGCATCTTTAAAACAATTCTCAGAGGCACCATTTGTATCCCAATTTCACTGATAAGAAAACTGCGAGCTGAAGGAGCTTTTTAAGGTCATGCTGTAAGTAAATGGCTCAGCTGCCATTTGGACCCAGGCTTGTCTGAGTCCAAGGACCGCTAGGCTTGACTACTCCTCCTATGATGAACTCCTCTCTCAGCATCTCCATAAGGCATATACCCAGAGAAAATCAGGATTATGATAATCTGCAAGGGAACTTTACTCCTACCTTTGTCCTCATTTGCCTGCCGGCCCTCACAGAAGCCAGAGTTGCTGGTGTATTTAGCACGGACACTGCCTCATTTGTCAGGAGAATGCTGATAGTCTGTCTACGCAGGCTAGTATCTTAAATACCAGCGGTCCTCAGCTGTCTTCATCCTGAAACAGCATCCCTGCTGAACACACAGCAGCCACCGTTCTTGACACAAAGCTTACCCAGTTGCTAACGGGTTTATGAGTGTCCAGGGGACAAAGCACTAGTCGATCACTCAATTTGCTTTAGATTCACTGAGCGATATAAGCATGGTGCTTCGAGATTAACAAATTTAATTAACTCCTCTGAGTAAGTGGGGATGGCTTTTCTTAAATCTCTGCTTAGCTATGCATTAGGGAATTTGATCTGAAGGACTTCCCAGGACCAGTCCTTAAAACTGACCATTTCTTCTTCTCATTGTGAACCTCTGTCAGGATTTAACAACTGTGATTTATTAACGTGTCTGGTTCCTTCTGGGGGCAGTCCCATTTTTAAAGATATCCCACACTCCAGGCAGCTCTTTGCAGGGACCGTCCATCAGAGATACCTGCTCCAGCAATCAGCAGCAACAGATGTGCTCACACCTCCCCGGACAATGCAACAGTTTCCTAGGAGCTGGCTCACAGAGGAATAATGGATTTAGAGAAACGTGTTCCTGTGACAAAGAGAGAAGGCAGATTAATAGGAAAGGCAGGGATGCCCAGAGGCCAAGGAACACAGAGATGAGATTTCAGGAAACCCACACAATGTAGAACCTTACGTGGCTGTGGCACCTTGCCATGTTCCCCCTCTTTATCCCCCTACCTAGCAAGAAGAATTAATATTTGAGTACCCCAGGGTGTGGGGCAGGTGGGATTGGGTCTCAGGGACTACAGAATGGCCTCAGATCTGGATTGAGGAAATCTGGAAGTCAGAATTAAAAAGACATAGGAACAAACTTTCCTTGCTTTCCATCTTTTCATTCCATGTTGTTTTCTTTTCCTCTTTATACACCATTTAGCAATGATCATGAAACAGAACAAAGAGTCGGTGGTGGGCTGTTTATTGGAGGTAGAAAATCCAACTTGTGCTGGCATTATTTCACTGAACTGAATAGCTCTCTCTTCCCTCAACTTAGAATGGACCCAAAATGTCACTGTTATCAAAGCTGCACATTGAAGAAGACAGAGATAATGTGTCTGGTAAAACAGGCAGCCCCAGCCAGGAGAATATATAACACTTCCATTCAGTGACCCTCCGTTCCCTCTGCATCAGTGTGTGTCATAAATCGCTCCTCTCTGCTGACAGGTTGTGCTGATACAAACTCAAGGCTGGTCCAGCACAGGAGAAATATGTCATTCACTTAGTGCTGGGGACTTTGGGTCCTACCCATCCCAACCTGATCACCGTTTTGCTGCCTAACAGAGGGAAGAAAGGTGATAACCATCATCATTACAAGACTAATTCCCGGATGTGAATTTCAGCACATTAGTGACCAGAAGAGAGTGATTCAGCCACTATAGGAAGCTTGAAAAATTCTGCTGACATCCCCTCCCAGCCCTTCCCAGTGCCCCCAGCATGCACACACGCACACTCATAAACTCAACTTCTCACTACAGAATGTTTCAGCCTTGAATTGTGTTGATAATTATTTTTGAGAGGTTTGCTATTGTTAGCACAGTTCTGGCACAAATAGATATTTGGTATTCAAATCTTTATTGAGTGATAGCTCTCCTCAGGCTTGTTTGGGATGAAGTGACACACGTTTATAGATTTATCACCTTCTCTATGCAAGGCAGTGTGGAATTCACAAAACTGGAAATCCCAGCCACCGTACCAAAGAAAGAAATTGTTCAGAAAAAGCAGTCACCATACCAGAAAGGAATAGGGGGGACCAATAATATATTTAGGAAGCTCAGACAAGGCAAGAAAATTTGGGGACAGAGTTGTGGCAAAGGTGGCATTGGAGTCGGTCATGGAAAAGAGTGGAATTTGGATCTCCAAGAAGATGGAAGTAGGAAGCCTAGTCTCTGGATCATAAGAAAAGAATGATACTGAAACAGTGAATGAGATAGGACATGGAAGACCTGACCATGCAGACTGAAAATGTGGAGTTCCCTCCTCTCTGTTGGCAGTCAGATGATGTCATCAGAGCTGTTTCTGGAAAGCGTATTCCAACTTGATGTGTAGGAGAGATTCTGAATAGAGAAGCAGCAAGCAGGAAAGAGGGTGGGAAAATGATTCAAAACACAAGAGACAATTCAAATCAGTTCTGTGTCTTAAGCACAGAAATAGTTATCAGTGAAAGTCTGTTTATCCAAATAACCAGAACTATCTGGAGGAGGCACTAAACATTTGCTGTTATTTATGGCAGCTTAGAGAAGCAAACTGGATGTGGAATTTGGCTCATTGCTTGTAGTCATCTATGATAACTTGGTAAAAGATTGCTAAAAGATAATCCCCCCTTTATTGTATCAAATAGCAGTTATCATTCTCAAAACATAATTCTTACATTTAAAAAAATAGGGAATTTTGAAGAGCGCCTGCCTGGCTCAGTCAGTTAAGCATCTGACTCTTGGTCTCAGCTCAGGTCTTGATCTTGGGTTGTAAGTTCAAGCCCTTGTACTGGGCGATGTGCTGGGCATAAAGCCTACAAGATAGGTAGATTATTTTGCAAATATGTAGCCATTCGATCCTCATACTGTGTGCTCTTATGAAGGAACTACCATATTAGCCCTATTCTTCAGGTAAGGGAACCAAGGGACAGAGAGTTTAAGTAACTTACCTAAGGTCACAGAGCTAGTAAAGAAAAGAGTAGAGCTAAAATTCAAACCCAGCTGTCCTGGCTTGAGTCCTTGCTCTTAACACACTGTTTCATTTGATAATTTAAAAGTTGTGATGAGAAGAAATAGATCATGCTCAAACAACAGTGGGCAGAGTGGAGGAGTGGATGGGAGGAGAATATATAGAGTATGGCAACTCCTTGAAGGAAGATGGGACTGCAGGAGGGAGTACAACAGCGTGACCCCAAGCATGTGAGCCTTGCAACTGGAAGTCTTTCTGGAAAGTTAAGAAAATATGGTGTGCTCAGGGAGATGGATAAGGGGTAGCCAAAAATGAGCTTGAGCTTGTGCGCTGGTGAGTTGTTTAAATAGAGACATACAGCAGGCAGACTTGTGGGAACACCACTCAGATATGAAAGCCATCTGCTTAGTCATTACAGCTGGTGCCTCAAGAGTAGAAGTTATTGTCAGTAAAACAATTATAAATAGAAGACATGGCCAAGCCGTTAGTGAATGCCTACTTTTTAAGAAGAAGAAGAGCCCACAATAAGTAGAGATAGGAAGAAATTTCAGAAGCACAGGAAGTAGAAGATAATTGGTTTCAAGTGGAAGAAATGCCAAGGAAAAGGAGTATCAAGAATGGTGCACTGCATTTGGTAACTGAAGGTCAGTTGTATGGGGGGAAAATAGGGTGAGTGATAAAGTCAGAAGGTTAAGGAGATGGCAGGATACTATAATCTTTGTAGGTCAAAATGAGACCCAAATTGCCATTATGGATAGATAAGAACTGTAGTGTCCGCTAGGTCCATGTGGCTCCTTAACTTTAAAATAAGTACAATTAAATAAAATTAAAAATTCAGCTCCTTGGGCACACGAAGCACATTTCAAGTGCTCAGTGGCTACATGTGACTACTGGACCACACAGATACAATTTTCATCATTGCACAAAGTCCTAATATAAATACTTGAACTGAAATATGGGTCAGGAAACTTTTTTCCTGTAAAGGGTCAGATAAGTAAATATTCTAGGCTCAGCGGGCCACGCTGTCTGTGTCATAGTTACTCAACTTTCCCACTGTAGCTTGAAAATGGTCATAGTAAATACACAAACAAATGAGAGTAACTGTGTTGCAGTAAAGCTTTATTTTTGGACAGCAATACCTGAATTTCATTTTTATGTCATGACATATTATTCTCCTTTCAATTTCATTTTAACCATTTAAAAATGTAAACTCCATTCTTCACTTGTGTGCCATACAAACATAGATGTCCGGTCAAATTTAGTCAATGGGCTGCAGTCTACCAGCTTCTAGTCTGTGGGTCTCAGAAACAGAAGCAGCACACGCCTGAGCATCTGTGTGTGTGAGATTGGCTGGACAAGAATAAAGTATTAAAATAAGTACATATCAGCCTTGAGTTCCTCTACTTCTCGTCATCCAAGTAGATAATGCAAGTCAGATAAAAACACACATCAAAATTGCATGAGCTGCGTTAGAATATAAAAGGGGAGATTGTTAATATATAATGATGAAAAGGAAATTTTGATGTGTGGCATTCACATTAATATGCTGGAATTTCAGCTTGTGACTAGCTAACTAGATCTGTTGCTGTATAGAAATCAAATTAGGTGTTTGATGCGGAAAAAAGAAAATTCTCCTATTTAGCCCAATTTCCTGAAATACCAGTATTATCTGCCCTCTTAACCACTAATTGTGCCAAGACTCAACAAGATCCTCAAAAAAGAAAAACAAATTCAGTTAAGTACACTAATGACTTTCCTTGTTTTAAGTCATTGGTAGTAAAGAGTTTTCTTTTATTCTACCAACTTCCACTAATTGATAGTAGCTGCTGAGAGTCAGGAGATGAGAAGTGTCATGATGGACTGTTAATGTTTGCCATCGGTGACCAAGTGGGGATATGTAGCACAAGTATTTGCCATTCTTATATGAACACCGTGACATAGAGGGTGAAAAAATAGTAAATTTTGAAATATTTGAAGATTTGACTCTATTATATTTGAGCTTATATTTTTGCCTTTTATTACAGAAAAATGTAAATATATACAGAAGAGACAATGGTATGAGCCTCTGTGTACCTATCACTCAACTTCAACAATTATCAACTCATAGCCAATCCTTACTTCACTTTCCCATCCCCATGTTATTTAGAAGCAAATCACAGATATCATAGCATTTGAGAGTTTGTTTGGACCCATTTCTAATCCTGCCTAGTTTGCTTCTGCTGTTATACAAGAAATGCTTTTAAATTGCTCAGTGTTGTTTAGTGTGTGATGTTAAGGCAAAATCAGAGGGAGATATTTTTGAAAGGGTTAAAATGGTTGATTTAAAAAGAAACTTGAGCCTATCATGCTTGCATGTACATGTCCAAAGACATGATTTATAATATGTGCAGTTCTGAGTATGCTGTATCCTCAGGCTCAGCCAGCAGTTACCAAGTGCCAACCATGTGCCAGATACCATGCTCAGCATAGTCACCTCCTTTCATCCAGATCTTGGTGAGGTATTGTTGTCACAAGGCAGGCTGAGGCACCAGTGTGTGGAGTGATAGCCAGTTAGCCAGGTGGGCGGGTGGTGTGGGGGCAGCAATTAAAGGAATAATTTACTGTTTTAATGAAACATGGCTTCCAGTAGACCTAAGCTTCATCTACCTTAATCACCATATCTCTGATACTCCCTTTCAGAGATTTTGCTTGTTCTACCCAAGTTGTTTTTGAAACCTGAGTCCAGTTACTACATAAAATTTGGATTCTTCTGACAAAATCCATGAAAAGAGATACGGAGGGAACAAGCAAGTTCAGAGCTAGTATTTCTGACCATGGCAATAAGGAAGGCAGGAAATCTTGTTACATGTTCTGACAACCTGGAGAAAAAGAGCCTGGTGCATCCTACATCCCCAGACTTGAGCAAAGAAATGTATGCATCTCTCTTCCTTTTCGCTGCCATTGTGGTGTATGAGGTTGACTGTTCCTCACCATGTCTTTTCATAAGACTTTCAGGATCAAGCGATTCCTGGCCAAGAAACAAAAGTAGAATCATCCCTTTCCCCAGTGGATTTGGATGAAAACTGGTAATAAAATCAGATACACCTCCAAGAGGAGGCATTGGAGAAGAACCAAACTGGTCTAAAAGGGATCACACGTGAGATGGCCTGCATATTTATAATGCATGGAGATCACGTACTCCTATCCTATCACTCTGTAAACACTACTACTACCTGAACAATAGATTTATTTTATTGGGGGAAGTAGTTTTTCTGTTACCTTGCTTCTGCATCATTAGGTTGGTTCCGTAATAAATATGAGACCTTTTCTTTGAAGGCAAAAAAAGGAAAACAATGAAGTGCATGAATCTAAACTCAAAATCACCTTTAGGATCTTCCACGATAGTTTCATTCCTATCTTGAGAAATGGGTAGGGAGATGAAAATGAGAGTGAAAAAATATTCTCAACCTCAGGAAGGTTTGGAGGCAGTTATACATCTACATTGAATCATCACAATGTTGGGAACATCAGTGCATCTGCCAGCACAGTGTAGTGATGACAAGGAAATGGTTTAGAGGTAGGAACACCTGGCCACTGACTGACTGGTTGCCCCTGCCTGGTCACTTGTCTCTGCTCTTATTTCATGTCACGAAAATCAGAAGGACAGACTATCAGAAATTGCAATTTTTAAATGAGGTATAATTTATATATAGCATTATATTAGTTTGAACCATACAACATAATGATTCGTATGTGTATATATCACAAAATCACCACAGTAAGTCTAGTTAACATCTGTCACCCTACATAGCTAGAACTTATTTTTCTTGTGATAAGAACTTTTAAGATCTACTCTTCTGAGGCATCTCAGTGGCTCAGTCTGTTAAGTGTCTGTCTTTGGCTCAGGTCATGGTCACATGGTCCTGGGATGGCCCCAGGGCATCAGGCTCTCCTCAGTGGGTGAGTCTGCTTCTCTGTCTCCCTCTGCCCCTCCCCCTGCTCATGCTGTCTCACACATGCTCTCTCTCAAATAAATAAAATCTTAAAAAAGAAGATCTACTCTCTTAGCAACTTCTAAATATACAGTGCAGTATTATTAAGTATAGTCACTATGCTGTATATTACTTCCCCGTGACTTATTTATTTTAAAAAATTGCAATTGGCAGCTTGTCAATGTTTGGTTTAACATGGATTATGTGGGGGGAGGTTTGTGGTTTTTAAAATTCAAAGTAACTGCCAGTATTTGAAAATTGGGGAGGTTCCAAATCTTTTCTGGACCCTTATTTCAACATGGCAAGAGTTGAGAATCTCCAAATAGAGCTGCTGACTTCAGAAAGGATGGGGGGGTGGGGAGGACGAGTGGCTTCTTACTCTCCCCATTCCCCACCATTCCTTACTGTCTTCCCAACAGTGAGGCTGAATCCCTGCACTTACGTGACTTCTGACATATTTTGCTCACATTCCTTGCCTCATCCCCAGAGACATTTGCAATTATAACCTGGACTTTATGAACTCTAAGGTCTCTGAGGTTCTGTGGTTTTCTGGTAAAATATAACATCCCCAATCAGCTAAGGTTGCAATATGTTGTCTAATTAAAGTTTTCCAGCAGTGGGAGCTTTGGTGTCCAAACTGCAGGACTCACCTTTTCACCCAGGTCACTGTAATTTTTAGAGGAAATGCTGACTCCTGGATCCGAGAGGTTAGGTGAGCGTGGTAGGGTTCTGCATTCTGTTTAATTACATCTTCCTGCTTTTGCTTTGCCTTGGTATTCAGCCATTCACGGAAGATTTTTTTTTAACTTCTTGGGTACTAATATTCAAATCTAAACTATAGCAAGCTGGAGTGTTCTGACTGCTTGCTTTATCATCCTCTGTATAGGCTTTTACCATTTTCAAAAACTTCCCTGAGATATCATTTGCCTTTCATACTAATCCTGTGAGAGAGATAGGGCATGTATGGCTGGACCTATTTTTACAAACCTAAGAGGAAAATAGCATGTTCTTTAAAAAGATTTTTACATTTTGGCCTTGTCCCTTAAAATCAGACCCCGATACATTGTTTATAAAGCTGTTTCCTAAATACAAAAATAAAAACGTATTTATTTAATTAAAACATCATTCTCCAAGGCCTAAAGACTTCCAGGCTGCACTCTTCTCCTTCCCCACTGAGATGTAATTGAAGATTGATATGATACATTTTATTAATTAGGCCCGTCTGGTTTTCCCACAGAGAAAAAAGGAATGCATCATCTTTTATGCCAGCTGATTTAAATAAAAATCCGTTTGGATTTAGAACTTTCATGCTGGTGCTACACAGAAAGACCAGGGAGTGAAATGTGAAACATTTACCTTTATTTCATTCTCTTAAAGAAAATTTGAATTTTTGTGGCAAAAATATATTCTTTGTCAGAGCACTGAGAAATGAGTACTAGGCAGGATCGTGTACTTTTTTCCTGATTGACTACAAACCAACCAAAAGAAGTTAAGTGGGATCGTCAGAAGGACTACAGATGGTAGAGTGCCCTCTTTCTGGTTTACATAGGGCTCTTCTGGAGGTGGGGGTGTTCATGTGCACACATGCATGCATTAACCCACGTTGGTTAATTTTAAGTGTCAACTCGGCTGGGCCATGATACCCGGATATTTGGTCAAACCTTATTCTAGGTGTTCCTATGAAGATATATTTTTAGATGAGATTGATATTTAAATCAGTAGACTGAATAAAGCAGTTCATCTTCCATAATGTGGGTGGGCCTCATCTAATCAGTCAAAGGCCTTAACAGAAAAGGAATGACCTGGCCCCCCTCAAAAAAAAAGAATCCTGTCAACAGACTGCCTCTCCTGCCAACCCTGCAGAGTTTGACCTTGCCAGCCTCCATAATCTTATGAGCCAGTTCCTTACCACACACACACACACACACACACACACACACACACACACACACCCTATTGGTTCTTTTCTCTGAAGAAACCTAATGACTAATACAGTATATGCAACTGTGTGTGTGTATATATCTGTGTGTTCTATCCTAAAACAATTAAGACCCTATTTTTTAAAAATCCTTTTTCCTTTATTTTTTAAATTTTTTTACATTTGTTTTTATTTAAGTTCGATTTGCCAACATATAGTATAGCACCCAGTGCTCATCCCGTCAAGTGCTCTCCTCAGTGCCCGTCACCCAGTCACCCCAACCCCCCACCTACCTCCCCTTCCACAACCCTTTGTTTCCCAGAGTTAGAAATCTATCATGGTTTGTCTCCTTCTCTAATTTTTCCCACTCAGTTCCCCCTTCACTTATGATCCCTTTCACTATTTCTTATATTCCATGTATGAACAATTTTTTTAAGACTTTTATTTATTTATTCATTCATGAGAGACGAGTGAGAAAGAGAGAGGCAGAGACACAGACAGAGGGATAAGCAGGCTCCGTGCAGGGAGCCTGACATGGGATTCGATCTCAGGTCTCCAGGATCAGGTCCTGGGCTGAAGGCAGCGCTAAACCACTGAGCCACCCTGGCTGCCCATGTATGAGCAACTAAGACTCTAAACCAGGAGTTGGCAAACATTTTCTGTAAGGGGTGAAAGGTTTTGAGGGGCATAGGATCTCTGTTACAACTACTCAGCTCTGTTGTAGCTCAAAAGCAGTTGTAGAAAATGTGAAAGAAAGTGGGCATGACTGTGTTTCAATAAAATGTTGTTTGTAAAAATGGAGAGTGAGACAGATTTGATGTGCCATAGCTTGCAGACCTCCTGTCTACACTCCAGAGGTGTTGTGTAACCATTGTAACAGTGATTGATTGATGAATAAAATATTGAGAACTCATCACATACCCAAGCATTTTATGGCATGTAATGTGTATACATTTTAACCACAACTCAAATATATAAGATATAGAATCCTTATTTTTGTGTAACAATTTAATAGCTAATTTTAGCTCTCATTCCACCAGAGTGGAACAGAGTGACAGAACTTAAACTACCAGCTGGGACAGCCAGAATAATTTCCTCAGGGTTTACCCTATACAAAGGGAATATGTCCGTGTGGCACTTGATACCTTCGTCCCACTGATATCCACTGTGGTTCCCATTATCTCATGATTCCTGGTCATCACAGATCACTAGTGAGATATCCTGAGTTCTGCTCTGCAAGGCTCTTTCATGTCCAAAGATACTTTCTGCTGTCTACATACCACTCTTGATAATGGTTCTATTCTTGCATTACGTGAGGGCAGAGAAAACTTAAAACAGCTTGTGGTCTTCATACCAGAATATACTAGTTAGTTGATGTTACTCAGAGTTTTGCCCCTCCTGGGATCTTTCCAACATTGGGATACAATGGATATCACAAACTTTTCCCTATCTTTGTTTCCCTCTTCTCTAGCCTCAGCTCATGAAGCAGGGTGTAGGAACTGGCCAATGCCTACTTTGTCACCCCCTATCTGTCTTTCATCCCTTTTCAAGTGTGATCAACTTTTTTTCTGGTTCAGAAATGAGAAAATCTCACTTTTTCTCATCTTTTCTTGAGTCATTCCCAATACCCTCTCTACTAAGCTTTTCAAACTCAAAAGTTACCAGAAGACTCTAGTTTTCTCAGCTTTCTCTCATGGTATCTCTTTTCTGAAGCAGTGAGCAAAACAGGCCTGGTTCCTAGATTTGAGGAATGGCTGGAGTGAGAAAGAAAATATCCAACACTGGGAAATGTTTGACAATACTATCCTGTCACATTCAATCCTCACAACACCCAAAGTAAAGTGAATAACCATACCTATTCTGTAGAACTAGAAAACTAGAATTGAGTAAAACTGAACTGTTTGCTGATACAGTAGATCTAAGAATCGAAAAGAAAGTCATCCTGACTTCAAAGCCAGGATTCTAAACCTCCAGTGAGTTATGTTAATCCAGTATTTACACAGGACGTTCTGTTGCAGTGGACTACAATCTGAGGAGTCACAATTGGTTTGTGAGTAAATACAGAGGAAAATGAGCAATACAGAGTAGTCTCTTGGTGGCAAAGAAGTGGGATAGTCAAGGGCTACAAGTTTGTAGAAAGCAGATATTACCATGAATTAGGGTAAAGCTTTCATAAAGAAATTGTAGTTAAGTTCAGTCTTCAAAGACTGAACTAATAGGATTCAGTTGGCAGGGACATATAATTTATGAGGAGGAATTCTGTATCTTCCTATCTTAGAGGAAGATGTCTGATCCATGGTCATCAGTATGTGTCCAGTCACTTGAGATGAGCCATTAGTTTTAGTTACCAGTACCTATCCCAAGAACCGGAAACATTTCTATTTTCTTCAACCAGAGACCTCTCAAGTAATATCAGTCAATTATTCACTATATATCCCCTCTTTGGGGTACTTGGGAAATTTTAAAATGCTTCTCTCATTGAGACTCTATGGAACTGTCCTAGCGTGGCCAGGAAGGCGGGAAATTATTTCCACAGTTAGACCTTTTGGTCACTGCCACTCAGACACCAGGAAGACCTAGAATTTCTCACTGATATCTTTAGCTTACTCTAGTACCATCTGTAAAACTAAACTATAGTTAATTTTGTTTGGCGAACCCTCTCCAAGACCTATGTGGAATTCTAGTTAGCTTGACCCTACACACCTTGGCCCAGCATCCTGGAGTCCTGAGCCATAGGCAAGTTCTAAACTTTGAATATGCTTCCCTTCTACTTCTTGTTTTGACAGCCATTTGTTCTGTTGTTTTGGATAGGAAAACTGTCCTTATTCAGGCTTTCCAAACTCCCTCTTAACTACTCCATGATTTTGGCTTAATATATAGACCAACAAACAAAAGACAAAACCCCTTTCTCAAAGGATCAGCTCTAGAAAATAAATGCCTCTTTTTTCATGAGCCTATTTTGTGCTAAAAATGGAGCATCTGACTCATTATTCTCAGGTCTCTTAGAACTCTCTTCTCTCCCCTGCCCCTTACTCACCACACACATATACACACACAGACTTCACCATCACAGAAGACTTAGAAAGCCCTTCTTGATTCCACAAGTTGGGTTTCTGGCTGCTTATTTTCTGGACAACAGATGGCAATTGACAGTTATGCTTTTTTTTTACTTCTGAAGGTCACTTGCATGTTTAAAAACTGATTGCCTTAGGGAATGACAGCTAAAGAGGACAGGATTTCTTTTTGGAATGATCAAAATGTTCTAAAAGTGATTATGGTGATGGTTGTACAATTCTGTAAATATAATAAAAGCCATTGAATTGTATACTTTAAATCAGTGAATTATATGGTATGTGAATTATATCTCAATATAGCTGTTTAAAAAATAGTTTGAGAAGGAAATGACCTAGTTCTCTGGGACCCTTGACTGTGTGTCTGAAGAGATGCATAGAAACTACCAGGAGGTGTTCTGTTCCCCGAACCCTGTACTTTGTTGTCTTCCTCATGTTTCCTATACTACAAAATTTGCTAGGCACCCCCTAGCCTTGCCCTGAAATCTCATACATATGTAGTTGGCCTAAAGAATTCCAGCTCATCTTTGGGAAACAATTTAGACATTAGCTATTTCCATAAAGTTTTATTTGATCAGCTAAATATGAGTTAAGAGCCCCTGCCATGTATTTATATCATGACATATCCCTACCACAGCCTATTTCATTATTGACTATAATTGCCTCCTCTTTAGAAGTGATCTTTGTAAGAATAGAAGTCATTTTCATCATGTCCCACTATTATATCCTCAGGGCCCAGATCAGTGCCTACAAGATTGTACTGAGTGGGTAGATGGGTGGATGGATAGATGGATGGATGAACTAACTACTAATAGACAGTTTAGAATTTTACTTTCATGGAAGAAAAACTGACAGAAGTTACAAAGAAGATAGTTTTCCCACTTAAGTGAGGAGAAAGAGAGAGGTGAGGATGTTAGTATTTAAATCGGTCATTTTGTTTTTTAAGAATCTTAATTTTTTTGAGTGGTGTGTAATGAAGGTTTTCTCTGGGGATAGTGGCTCATCCACATTTGCTATTATAATTGACCTAGCTCTGCTGTCCTGCTGTTCTCCCTACTTGTTTATAAATTAGAGAACATCTTTCAACTTGGTGGGGGAGCTGCATTCTCACACAGAACAGTAAGGTGGCAAGATGTATAGGACCATTTAGAGACATCATTGCAGCTCAAAGGGGGGCACCCACATTTTCTTTCAAGACATAAAATCACTCACGAGGACAGGACCAAACAGAATGAGAGCTTATTTGCAGGACTGACAATTTTTAACCAGGCTAGAAGCATGGATAACATGGTGAAAAATTGAGGAATTCCCTGAGTGACTGCTTCTTTCCTTCCCATCTGTTCCTTCCCTAATGACACCTGCAATGGTCTAATAGGGTGACCAACTCATGATCCCAAAACTAACTTCAAAAAGATGCCAACCTTTTACCATAGTATATCAGTTGGAAAGTATTTCAGATACTGCGGTACAACATGCTTCTTAATGTAAGAGAGTGCCTTCCACAGTGTTCTGTGGGATTCATTTTATTCTTTGTGCATCTCTAGCAATGATTACTCATTATTGTGGGAGACAACTGACTTCCCTGTTGGATGATGGCATAGTTCATTTCAGTGGAACAGAGCCTTAAAGTGCGTGAGTCTGGAAACACACAAGCCTTGGAGTCGTGGCACTGCTCCTGACTAGCTGGGTGTCCTTGGGCAAGTTACTTAATATCTGTAACCCTTATTTTTCTAACTATACAAAAAGGAGGGGGGGTCAATCATATTTAGCTTGTTATATTATGATGATTAAATGAGAAAGTATATACAAAACATTCAGTGTGTTGCCTGGCACATAGGGAAATATCCAGCAAGTAGTAGCTTAAAAATCAAACAAAAATATTCTCAGAAGGTTCTAAGACTAATAGTTGCATATAAAGGTGAAGAGCAGAATAAGCTACAGCTACCATGATTGTCATGATAGTATCTCACTCTAACATGTATACCATCTCATGACTACACCTGGATTTGAAATAAAGGACCCTAAACTCATCCAAATTAAGGAAATTTAGGAATGAGGAATTACTAAGCAGAGACAGTGATACATGGGAATTTATTTGATAGTTGCATAGGTAGTGTGCGTGTGTGTATACGCATGCGTGTGAATCATGACATAGAATGGGCTACCCTTTTCTTAAGAAAAAGTGGAACAGAAAAAGGTGATAACTTCTGAAAGGTTCTATGTTTGCCTCTTGGTCACCTTGCTTGCCAAGCCCCTGTTCCTACTGTACCAGATAGTAAGTACCACTACACGACATAAAATCACACAGATCAATTTGTTTGAAAGAAAAGACCTTTCTTTATTAGCAGTACCTTCATGCAGAGTTTGATGACTTTAATTGTGGTTTGGGGTTTTGTTTTGTTTTTTCTACTTCTAGCTCGTCAGGGTGATAACTGGAATTTCTGCCTAATTTCTAAAAGCAATTGGCTGCTTCTTCTCAAACAAAAGACCATTGTTCATGATTTTTCTGAATTATCTTGCATTACAATCAAGAGTTATCCTTATAAGTAAAAGGGCCAAGGGTTAGGGCCTAGCTCTCAACTCAGCAAACCAAGAAAGGAATAAGGTTTTGATGAAAGATGACTTAGGACCTAAACCTGTTTCCTCAAAGTGACTATGTGCTATAGGGGAAAGAGCTCTTGAGAAATATGTGAGAGTACTTCTTAAGTGGCCAAGGACTTCTCAGCCTTTCTCTCAGTGGCACTGATCCAGATCTCAGTCAGAGTTACTTATCTAATTTAAAGTATGTCTTGTGCATGTGGGCTGAACATAAGGTTGACATGAAATGGGTTTCCCAATAATCCAAGAGTGAGGGGGATGATGTTTTTTGTAGGACCATGAGGTCATTACTTTCTAGTCACCAACTTTTCATTTTGTTACATCACTGGATTCAACTGAAAAAAAATCATTTGGGTCTCATTGTTTTGGATGGAGGCATTTTCAAGCTCAGGAAAAAGATGAAAGCTTTTCTGTTCTTTTCTTTCTTTCTTTCTATTCTTTTTTTCTTTTTAAATGGAAGAACCTTAGGGAAACCCAAGTTTATTTTCTTCAATGAATGAAGCTGATTGCTAGAACAATTGTGATGGCTGGTTTTATCTATCCTTAACCCTGTCCTTTGGATCCCATTATTCCCTTACCTAGCATACCCATTCCCTGATTCTCTTTATCAAGATAACTCCTACTTACCCTGAAGCACCATCCATTCCTGCACTTCCTCCAACATCTTAGTTCTGTACCTTTGTAGGTAGCCTGCACTGTTATCTTGTAACTTACATGCTTGCCCACCTGTTTCCAGGAGACTATGAGCTCCACCTTTGTACCCTTAAGTTCATGGCCTTTAATGATTTCCCAATAATGGATTTGTTGAGTACTTCTGATAGAAAGCAAACTACCTAATTCAAGTATTTTTTTTCACTCAACACATAGGAGTTATTATACCTAAGGAATAAAAAATTATAGAGGAATGAGGTTTCAAAGTCAGCAGAACTGAGAGAGCAAATTATAGTAAAAAAAAAATTACCCTTGGAAATCTCTCAAATTGTACCTGTAGTACATGGTTTTATATGTTCAAACCTGTGCAATAATTCTAATGCACTCAAATGTTTGATATCCACTGAGTTAAAAGAAGAAACAAAGGCTATCTAAATGCACAGATCTAGGCAACCAAACTATTCAGCATTTAAGTAACTATTAAATTCCTAAAGGTGAGTCAGTTACTGAATATAATGTTCCTGCTCACCTGAGGGGTTCTTTTTAATGTTAAGTCTCTATAGTCCTAATACATAAGAATAGTTAGGAATTAAATGATATAATAATCATAAAAACACATAGCATAGTGTATGTGAACACAACACATCCTAGTATGTGAATGCTCAATAAATGTTTGCTCAACTTAAATTTAAATCTTACTTGATTAAAACTATTTCAGAAAATTATAGAAAAGAAGGTAGCTACTGACTTCTTGGTCATTGGTACAGTGGCTTCCCTAGCTGCCACTATTAATTCTGGGCCTTGGCACCTTGGAACCCAAGAACTAGGAGTTTGGTTCCAATGACAGTGTTTATGTTGGATTCACAAATCATGTGACTGGACCACATGCTCTTTGCCAGCCATGGAGACAAGCTCTTTGCCAGCCATGGAGACAAGATGGGTGGGTGAGGCAGGCATATCTCTGGCCTTGGGAAATTCTTGGTCATGTATGAAAAACATAGATTGAATAAGGAGTGTCTTTTATGGAAGAAGTCAGAGTGGCAGAGAACCCTCTACAGTGGTCTATGAAAGTAAAGACTTACTTAAGGAAGTAGTGTTAAGATAAGTAATAATTAGCCAAGACACAGTGGGAGACAGAGTTTAGTAGGGGAGTAGAGGAAGATCTAGAGAAAATATCATGATGAAATGAAAGAAGTCTAATCTGTTTGGAATGTTGAATGTGGGCTTGACCTTTGCCTCTCCCACCCTATCATTAGTGCCTTACTAAACCTCATCTTTGGTTCATCTAACAATCTACCTACCTTCTGTCTTCACTGAGGCAGCAAACAATAGCTAGCGAAAAATACACAGTCATAGTAACCAGTTTTTCTTCAAGGTCATGAGCTCTAACTTCAAGTGGATTGTAAGTACAGTCCAGAAATCCTCCAACCTGTCTGCAGTCCATTCCCTGTCATAGTCCCCTAGAGATTTACCTCATATGTCTTTCTCTCTAAACCTTTAACAGATCCCTCTCTATGCCTCCTTCTATTCTGGCTTTGTTTCCTTTTACCTGGAAAAAGAATAAATAAAAATAGACAATAAAAAGAGAACTTCCACACATTCTGACCACATCTAGCTGTGTGTTTATCATTTACCTTCCTCCAGTTACTACGACAACATGATTCTCTCTAGTGCATCCTCTCCACTCTTGCAATGGATCCCATTTCCCTTGCACCAATTCAGGGATATTAGTCCAACAACTGACTACCACTTCCTCACCTGAATCTTCAACTTTTATGCTCTCATCTCCTAGCAAAGAAAAACAAAAGAAAAAGAAACCTTCCTTTAACCTCCATATTACTCCTGGCTACTACCACCTTTTCGTTTCCCCCCTGTAAGAAAACTCCTTGAAAACATTGTTTCTACTCTGTCTTCATTTTTTCCCCTCCCATTTCTCTTGCTTCACACTAGTAGGTTCTCTTGACCACTACAGAGCATACTTACTACATGCATCAGTGACCATTACCACAGGCAGCTTTACTATGAAACTAATAAAACTTATGCTTCAGTGATCCTCATTTTCACAAGCCCTTTCTAGCTCTATACTTAGGTCCCAAGACTCTATATGTAAGTATGAGAGTCCCCAAATTGCATATGCTTTGGATCCCACAAAACCTGGATTCCCCCCCTCACTGCTATGTTGCCATATCTAATAGTCAGTGTCTTTAGTCCTTTTCTTACTGATCTGTCAGCAGCATTTGACACATATGGCTCCTTCATTCTTAAAGTTTTTCTTGCTGCAGCTGCTCCTTCTCTGGGTTTCCCTCCTATTTTGCTGGTCTCTCCTCAGTGTCTTTGGCTATTTCTCCTTATTTCCTTGTCCTCTTATGTTCCCCAGGACTCAACCCAGGTCATTATCTCCATTCATTCCCTTGATGGTTTCATCCAATTTCTTGGTTGTAAATGCCATCTCTATGCTGATGACTCTCAATTATTTACCTCTAGCCCAGACTTTTCCTCTAAATTCCAGATTTTATGCCTAAGTAGTTACTTGTTTCCCTGTTGAGTTATCTAATAGCTATCTCAGATACTAACTTTGAACTCCTGATTTTTTATACCAGCCTGAACTCCTTTGATCTTTCTTGTCTTAGTAAGTAGAAATTCCATTCTTCCAGTTGCTCAAGCCAAAATCAAAACAAAACAACAAAACTAAACAAATAAAAACTTTTCTTTTTTTCATGCTTTACATTGCTTTTATCAGAAAAATCCTGTCACTTCTCTTAAAAATAATGTCCAGCTCCCATAATTGCCACCACTGCTCTCCTGCCCCATCATCTGCCATCATCTCTTGCCTGGGTTATTGTAATAGCCTGGGAACTCATCCTCCTGCTTTACAAGTGTGTATCTTATATATTCTCTATTTTAAAGTCTAATAATATCCCTTATTTACCCCAAATCATCTAATTAAGGTGAGGCAGGGCACCCAGGGAAGATCAGCTGGTGGAAGGGCCCATAAATGCTTTTAAGGAGGAAGGTTTTTATCTTCAGTGTAATGGAAAGCCTCTGAAGAGATTTAAAGGTGACTTACCCCAGATTTTCATTTTAAAATGATGTTTTGATAATACAGTGACCTGGAAGAACAGGATTTCTAGTACCCTCTAGAATTTGAGAACGTGGAGATATGCAGTAACTACTGTGGTCATTTATGTTTATAAAGAAAGCTAAAAACGATAGTATTTGTATGTGTTGCCTATGTTTGTTTTGTAAATAATGTGATGTTAAATAGATTCACTCTCTCCTAATTGTTTGTACTTTTACAAAAAGGTAACATACAAAAAAAAAATCACATAAATAAATTGAAATACATAGAAGCAATTTAGCCTTTTCCTTAATTATATTAGGGTTGTGTCTGTGATTTGAGTCTCAAAACCCCAGTGATCTTGTGCCCTCTGTTTGCCTTACTTATGAACAAGGCATTTTGGGGTAAGGCTCCTTTCAGTTAAAATCTCCTGATCCTTCTCTGGCTCTAGAAGCATTCGTGTTGGGTGTTACAGAGTACTATTAGTAGTAAAATGTTGCCTTACAATTCAACTCTGTTTAAAACTGTGTTTTAAGGGCTAACTAAAATTTACTTCATTCATGCCAATGGGTCTGCTTTAATTTTCCCCTCCTAAAGGTAAAGACCTGCATTTCTAGTCCTCTTAACTCATTTCTCAGCAAAACCTCCTTTTCCCCATGAATTCTTTTACTCTTTTATCATAAATTCCACCTGGGCATCAAGTTAATGTCCCAGCAAAAACGTGGATATTTTCTCTCCCTAAAATCCTCCCCAAACAAACTCAGGAAGAAATGTATTGAAACTCAATCTAGTGAAAACAAACCCAAAAGAATCTAACTTTCTTTGGAAAATGATTCTCAATTAAAAAAAAAAAAGCAATATGTTGTTTGCTTTTTATTCTTCCGGACACTTCAGAGTCAAATTGGCTTTGTATAGCTTCCCCTTCTGAGGTGGTAGGAGCTCAATTTGAGGGGAAGTTAAATATCCAAAGTTTAATAGAGTCAGACTTTACTATTTTAATTTAGATTTTCCGTTATTTCTCTTATTATTGGCAAGAGGCAATTCTCATGGGTCTCCTGTGTTACTGCATGTCTTGTGTTTAGCTTTTGATTTCAAACTCTCTTCTCAAGGAAGTTTATATGGTGAACAGCTTTAGGAAATAAATAGCATCTCCTCCAGAGCAGAGAGCAGCCATACTTACACTCCAGTATAATAACCATATCTCTCTCCAAAGCAAAGCACAGGCAAATTAATGCTCATTAAAAAAAAGTTTGGGCTCCCTAAGCTGAGAATCCCCCTCTTGTAATGTAAGCCACTACATTTGTAGATATGCATCTGGGCCCATCTTTGTTGCTCCACACACATGGGATTTGGGGCAAGGAAAGCTGACAGTGGCACGATGATGCTTATTCAGCTTGTGCCATTAGTAAGAGAGTCCCTTGTCTCTGACCTAAGAATCTCATGTCTTCTGCCAGCGTCCATGAAACTGAAGCAGGCTATCTTATTAGTTTGAAATTGGGATGAAATCTCAGACATGTAGTTATTGACATATATGGGAAAGACAATTTTAAATAATGTTTGAAAAGGGAAAAAATACTCTTTAAAATTTTATATTCTGGAACATGTCTAGGCTTCTTTATTTTACTCAGGCTGTCCCTTCTACCTAGAATTTCCTGCCTTCTACATATTTTCTAAATCACTCAACAGGTGCGTTTGGGAAGTTTTGTGAATAGGATTACAACTCAAAACACATTTAATAAGTCAATGGCTCATGCTATAAAAGTTATTGAAATAAGAGAATTCAACTTCAATAGCATTATTTGGTATGCTAGGCATCAATTTTAATAAGGACTATTCATGCATTCCTTTGCTCAAGTATTTATCACATACCTAATTTGTGCTAGGTACAGTGTTAGATCTTGAGGCTACAGAAATAGGAAATTTTTGTTACTATAAAGCACAGGAATAAATTAATACAATATAATGCGGTAAAGATGAGACAATATCCATGCCAGTATAGATTTTGTTATATTCTTCCACCATTAATATTTCACAGGGAGCAAGGCCTCCAGAAACCATGGCTTTATACTGCTTTTGTGATTTACATAAAATGATAAGGTACCCTGGGATTCTGACCCACCATCCCCTCTTGGATCATTTTCCTATACAGAGTGGGGAATGAACCATGTCTACCAGCAGGACAAGTGTATTACTAAGGACCGTAGTTGCAAGTGGAAGAACACCTAACTCAAACAGACTTTTAAAAGGATGGTAAGGAGGGGAGAGTAGTAATGACTGGCTCACAGAACTGAAAAGTACAGAGAGTAATATGCTGCAGACATATTTTTGGATCCAGGAACCCAAATGAATAACCAAAACTCCACTTTACTCTTTCCATTTTTTAGCTATTTTCTCTTGTATGCGTTCCATTCTTAGGAAGGCTCTCCTATAGTTCTGTCAAGATGCTTCCCAGCCTTCCATCTCACTCTTTAATTCACTCCAGAAGAAAAAAAATAATCTTTTCTCAACCATTCTAATAAACCCCACTAGCCTGACTTGGATCACATACTTATTCCTGAACCAATAATGAGTAGCCAAGAGAGTAACATACTGAGTGGCCAGAGATGGCTCACATGACTCTTCCTGGGTTGGAAGGAAAGGTATAGCCATCCAAATCATGTTTCCTGGATATACATGAGGGATAGAAACCCAAAGAAATTCTGGTCACTGTAACTAGATGAATGGAGGCAAACAGAAACAACAAATGTCTATGTCTACCTCAAGGTCTTTTTTTTGTTGTTGTTAAAAATGTTTAAATGTAGAAACTTTAAACATGTTTTGAAATCACCAAGTAGTTGTAATAGGAAAATAGGTTACTTGAGTCTGTTAGTAAAGCAGGTATCAGTTAAACAATGATTGACATGATAAAGAACAGTGTCTTCAAGTTTATTTTGCTTTAAATGTTGGTCTAAATTGCATAACATCATTCAAATATAGTGAAAGCTGGCTGTACATTTCCCACATTTTTTTAATGCAGCTAACAATGCCTGTAGGATGTCTATGTAGTTGCCCTTCAGGTACCACCATTTGGTGATAGCTTACCTAGGTTTTAAAAAATATATATATGAGGTGCTGCCCTCAAAAACACAACACAGGTGTTTTCTGTTAACATCAACCCAAAGAACCAAATCTGATGTGAAAGTTTGAGATAGAGTGGAAGAAAAGAAATGACATTTTAGTCCTTCCTTAAAGATCCTTAATTTGTAATATATTACCCATGCATAGTAATGATTCAGCAAACTTTTACTAAAAACTTATAACATCAAATGTTGTTATAGGCATCCTTAGTAATATTAATTAATTACGTAGATATTTCTTTTCCCACAAGTTAAAGTGCTAATTTATAAATCAAGCCATCTTCTTCTTATAATAAAATTTAATAGGTTGTTTAAAAATTCACTTGTAATAATAGAAATAAGAATATTATGATAGATTATATTATTGTAAAAAGTATCTGTTACTTTCGCTGGAGAAGATTTACAGTGCCCTGCCCATATCAGGAATCACATGATTTGCTTTGACCACTGAAGCATGAATAAACTTCAGGAGCCATTGATTGGTTCTGCCATTATCTCTCTCTCTGTCTCTCTCTCTCTCTCTCCTTTTAGGAGGCTCCACACCCAGTGCAGAACCCAACATGGGGCTCGCACTGACAACCCTGAGAGATCAAGGCTTGAGCTGAGACCAAGAGTCTGATGCTCAACCTACTAAGCCACCCAGGCACCCCTCTCTCTTCCTCTCTGCCATGATCTTAGCACGTTGTTTTTGTAAGCCAATGAAATTTTGGGTCTTTGTTACTGTGGCATACCTTAACTTAAACCAATTGATAACAAATGCAAAGATTTAAAATGATATTGTATCAGCTTAAATGTGATTACCATTTTGATCTAGAAATCAAAAGGGCCTTTTTAGTCCCTCCCACCAGAAAGTCAGAGAGCTATAGCCTGTACTAATTAGGAAGAACTCAATATTTTGAGTGCTGGCATTGAGCTGTGTGTGACTAGTTTGCATTGATTCTGCCTAGGCATTGCATACCTCTCAAAGAAGATGAGTTTCTTTGTCATGACTCCGTGATCACAGGTATTGAATAGTACCTTATTAATTTCCTTTAAAGAACTCTAGTATTTGATTTTGTGTCTTGGCCAGTCCTTTAATAGTGATGTGACTTAGATCTTGCCCTTCACCACTATTTTGTTGTACCTTGTTTTTATTCGGGGTGAGTTCAGATATGTTTACTAAAATACTCCAATCAAGCTGGCACAATAATATTCAATTTTGTCAGAAATTCTAAAGTAAAAGTCACTTGAAGGATATATTTTCTCCCATTTCTATGAAGGATCCAGTAGTATAATGTAATATGTATTTTATGGGTGTAAAATCTCAAATTATATCTATCCATAGCTGATGCAATTCCAACCTGGAATAAAAAAACAAATGGGCCTTTTTTTCCCATTTAGTAGAAATGGAAATGTTCTACTTTCTAAAAGTAGAACATCTATTTTTCTAGATAGCATAGATCTGTTATTTAATTCAATATACCACTATCCTCCATCCTTCTCACTCTGGTTGTAGGTTTCAGTTTTGGCATGAGTACTAATGTCATAACGAGGTCTCTGGGTAGGGGCACTTGAATCCTTGTCCTTCTCCAGTTGCACTGACATTTGCCAAGAAGGCTTTATTTCTCCTGATATTTATGTTTTGGCTGTATCTTACTGCATCCCCCTAATCCTGACAATAAGACCCTACACTCTGTCCATTCTCTAAGTCACTTTCCTACTGCACTTACATGGTGGAAAAAATTTCATTCCTTTCTGTGCTCTGCTCAGAGGCACACTGAAATGCCCTTACTCTGTCTGTTGGACCCATCAGGCAACCATTTCTTCTTGGGTTCTTGACACTTTACTAGCATTTCATGGGGAAAGGATGAGGGTACATGCTCTCAACGTCTCCACACTTAACTGGAGGTTTCAGTGGGCTTCCCCTTCCTGCACTTAGACTTTCCTGGGGTATGAAATAGGTACTAGGGCCCATTCTCAGAAATTCTTCATTGTCTACACTTTCTTCTTCTCTTGTGACTTACCCCTTTCTTTTCTTCATCTGAGAGAGTATTGATCAAGTTTGATGATATGTTACTTTGACTCTTTAACTGGTCTTTAAGAACCCATTGTTTATACCCTGATCTAGCCCTTTTGAGATCCAAAAGCCAAGAACTTGACTGTCTCATTACCTGCATGCTGCTGTATCATTTCTTACTTGAAGTAGTTTGCATAGAATACAATATCTGTGACCTGAATAGGGAGAAGAGCTACAGAATAACAGTAATATGTGTTCCAAAAAAGCACTACCATTATTATATTAAGAAATTATTATATCACAGATATATATAGATAGATATAGATATAGTCATAAACAAAACACAAATTTTAGGGTCTTGGTAGAGCATCTTTTGATCAAAGGCCAGACATTTTTATATGAAAATTAGTATTTGTTTTCACTTGTCTTTCCATCTATTCCTATCTGCAGACTGTTTCAGAATATAAGCTTATACCAATCAGCACATCATGGAACAGTTGTCTGGTTTCATGCCTATTCAATAAAATTATTTCTTTAGACCCACATCCTCTTCACTCATTATGATTATGACTCTCAGTAAAGAATATTTGAATTTACTCAAATTTTACATTTTAGTGCATTATCAGATCTTACAGCATGCCCTACCTTTTCTCTTTTAAAAATAAAAGTTTCATGGTTATTCTAGATAACAGGCCCTTGAGCTACCACAAAACAACAAAACCAAAATGAACACAATCAAGTTAATGTGAATTAGTACCTTGTTTATGAATATTTATCTTTGAAAATACACAAGTGTTCCTCACCTGTTAGAGATGATCATAACATGAGAAGAATTCTGAGCTAGATTATTGGACAAGCTATTTATTAATGATGTAGATTGAATCAATATGATAAATGATCATGACAGGGAGACCAAGAAATAATGTTTAATTGTCTTTTTTTTTTTCCTAAATGAAAATTGTTGTGTACTTGAAAAAGCACTTAATTAAGGGCCTAAAAGGGATTCTAAGTTTGGTTCTGTCACTAATAAGCAAATCATTTAACTTCTCTGAGCTGTTATTTTCTTCCAAAATAGAGGAAGGAATAGCACTGTCAGTGTTTCTCAAAGTGTAGAAAGCATACCACTGGTGTCATTGGAGATAATGGTAGGTGGTATATGAAATAGACTTTTTTAAATATTTTATTTACTTATTCATGATAGACACACAGAGAGAGAGGCAGAGACACAGGCAGAGCGAGAAGCAGGCTCCATGCAGCAAACCCGATGTGGGACTCGATCCCGGGCTTCCAGGATCACACCCTGGACTGAAGGCAGTGCTAAACCGCTGAGCCACCCAGGCTGCCCAACTTCTACTTTTTAAAATTGAATTATAGTTAATATATGATTAGTTTCAGATAAACAACATAGTGATTCTACAAGTCTATATGTTCTGCTGTGCTCACCACAAGGTAGCTCACATCTGTTACCACACAATGCCAATATAGTACCATTGGCTCTATTCCCTATGCTGTGCCTTTTATCTCCATGCCTTATTCATTCTATAACTGGAAGCCTATACCTCCCACTCCCCTTCACCCATTTTATCCATCCTCCCTCACCTCTGGCAACCAACATTTTGTTCTCTATTTGTGGGTCTATTTCTACTTTGTTTTGTAGCTTCCACATAAAAATGTAACTATATGGTATCTGTCTTTCTCTGACTTATTTCACTTAGCATAACACTCTCTAGGTCCACCCATCTTTGTAAATGGCAAGAGCTCATTCTTTTTATGGCTGAGTAATATTCCTTGTATATGTCTACTTTTTAAACAAAGAGATCTTTAAATTCAGAACTTTTTAGTATGTATTAGTTTCTGGATAAAACATTATTGTGTTTTTTATTGTATTCTTTGGTTATCTTCTTTGAGGCAAGGAATATTGACTTCCATTAGTAGTAGTAGAATGGAATAGCCTTTTAAAATTTAAGAAAAGTATTCATTAAAAAATAATAAGTAAATATGAGGGCGGGTATAATGTGCATAATAAACTTTGGCACCATTGGCTGAGTGATCTAAAAGGACTTTTGAAAGAGTCCAGTTTGTTTTGTTTTATCCTGTTATGGGTAAAGGTGAAAGCCTGGTAACTAGGGAGCTAGTTCTCCCCCTTCAGCTTACGAACCAGAGTGCAAAGTGATAAAATAAGCTTCAGAATGTAAACAAGACACATCTTCTGCAGTTGGTTAAGCGTCTTGGTTTCGGCTCAGGTCATGATATCAGGGTCCTGGAATCGAGCCCCATGTCAGGCTCTGTGCTCAGTGTGGAGTCTGCATGAGATTCTCTCTCTGCTTCCCTCTTCCCCTGCTGTGTGTGTTCTCTCTTTCTAAAATAAATAAACGAATCTGAAAAAATAAAAATATACCTTTACTTTCCAAAATCTGAGCAATACTTTAAGAGGCTTTACAGAATTTGTCCCATAAAGGTAGAATTATAGAATGTCCTACTTTAGTAAACACAGCTAAGGCAGTATGGATGGCTTCCTGCCAAGTTAACATTAAGTTCCTGCAAATGTATCTTCCAGTATCTCCCTCACAGAGAAGTCAGAGATAAGAGGGAAAATGAAGCTGGGGGAAAAAAATGAATTTTGATGCAAGCAGCTCTGGCAGCCATCAGCATCAACATAAGTGCTTTTTAATCCACTGCATTTTGCCAGAGGATGACCCTCTCTGTTAGGAGTGGTAATTGCTGAACTTTACTTCTTGCTGTGACTCCAGGGAAAGGTTGTCCCCAGGCCCTGACCTGATTTTGCTTAGTGAGAGATCCCTGGGAGCTACTATTTTAGCTTTAATCCAGTACATGCACTTTTTTTTATCAGGTTTTATATTTTAATGACTTCCTGAAACTCCCCAAAGTCAAATACATCAAAAATATGTATCTCTGCAGAGGTGTGATAGCCTAATAGTCTGGCCGGTTGTTGCAAAAGAGAGTAACACCACAGGCTTAGCAGATCTTTAAGAAATATTAAAGATGAGCTGCTGGTATTAGGTGTGCTATGGAAATCAGATAAGATAGTCATTATTTTATCAATTCATATTTGATAAGTTAAAGTTTATTTTTCCAGCCAAGGTAATGTTTTTACTTACCTATTCCAACTTCCCTATTAAGTAAGAAGCATCAGATGCAATTCTTAGAAACTGGACAGATTTGGGCTGCCTGGGTATATTATTCGGTTAAGCATTTGACTGGCTCAGGTCATAGCCTCAGAGTCCTGGGATCAAGCCCTGAATGGGGCTCCCTATTCAGTGGAGAGTCTGCTTCTCTCTCTCTCCCTCCCCGCCACCCCGCCCCCCGCCGTTCCCACTCCTCCTGCTCATGCTCTGTTTCTCAAATAAGTAAAATCTTAAAAAGAAAAGTAAAGAAAAGAAAAAAACAAACTAGACAGACTCAGGTTATGGGGGGGAAATATTATAAACTTCCTGGGTTTCCTCATAGAATCCACCAACCAGCATCCAGTGTCTTAGGAAACAACTAGGGCCAGGGTGATCTGCGCTCTGCTCCATCTGCGCTACCCTCCCCCGCCCCCCCCCCCCACTGTCTTCAGTCTGCATGGCATAATGAACCCATGTCTTGGTGATGGGCACTGAGCATTATCTCTTCTTTCTGCATTGTACATTTTCTTCCTTTGGGTTCACCCTTTCATGGGCTCCGTCAGAAAGGCATATCCCCACTTTCTTTTTTTCTGGAATAGCTTAGTTTTCCAGTTGGTCTCTGTCCTCTCATTGTTTCTTTCATAGCACCTAAAATGATCTACCCCAGAAATTTGACTATAAGTTTCATGAGTAGCTTGTTTACTACTATATCCTCATCAGCTGAATTAATATATAAATATAGGCTTAGCCCCAGTTAGGGTGACCAGGTAGTTAAAGGAGACCATTGGGGGCTAGAAGAGACTCCCCACAATGTCAGCTACCACTTGGCTACCTTAACCAATTTCTAATATTTTCTCAATTAAGCAGGAGGTCGGGCATCACACACCAATTGATCCTAATCCATGTACCAACCAACTTCAGTTCAAGAAGCTAAATAATTATGCCATTCACAGGGGAAGAGGGTGTGGGTCCAAGCTCATGTCAAAAAAAAAAAAAAAGTTCCAATTACCTATTCACTCCAACATATATGGGAATCTCAAACGAACAGCACAAGATTAACATATACAGTCAATTTTCATTATTCACAGATCCTGTATTTGTTAACTTGCCTACTCACTGAAATGACTTTCTGAAGCCTCCCAAAGAGAAGTACCTCAAAAATATGTCTCTCCAGATACATACCAAAAAAATGAATACAAAATAAATACAAAGAGTACAAAGAAATTTGTAACCCACAAATAAATACTTGTTGTTTTTCATTCATGGCCATTCATGGACATGGGCAGAAAGATGGAAAATTTGAGGCATTCGGTGTGTGCATGTTCCCATCTGAGGTTTAACAGGGAAACTCTGCCTTAGTGTTTCAACTCATGCAATTAACATGTGTCCTTCTTGTGGCTTGTTTACTGACACTTATTTTTAGGTTTTTGCCCTTTAAAATGGCATGCAAGCATAGTGTTGAACTGCTTATCTGGTATTCCTCAGCAAAAGAAGGCTGTGCTGTGTTTTATGGAGAAAATATGTGTGTTAATAAGCTTCATCAGACCTGAGTTATGGTGCTCTCTGTGAGTTCACTGTTAGTGAATCAACAATATGCATATTAAATGTCTTTAAATGATCAGTTGACAAAAATGGTGGGACCAGAGGCTCATAAGAACCTAACCTATATTTCCCCTAAAAGCGATAGTTCACTATTTGCTATTTCAGTGTTCACAGTGACATTATAGAACATAACTCTTGTGAATAATGAGAATAGACTGCATGTTTTAGTGAGACTTTGAGATTTTCAAACCTGTTTGATTGAATATATCATATCACATTTATGATATAGTCAATAAGTATATATAGGCATTTAGAAAGAGGTTCACTTGAAGCATATTTTTTTTTCAAAATAAGCCATTCAGAACACAAATCTTTGATGAAGAATGTGCATCCTTTCAACACATTTTTTTTTTTTACTGCTTGTCATAAATTAATCTCAGATCATTGATGTCAGGCTTGTGAGAACTATATATACATCCATGAATACTTGGGGCTGAACATCTAAGCTGTTCTGCTTACTAGAGAAAGAGAGCTTGTATTTCTTAGAGTTCACTGTTGACAGGCCCAGGAAAGGACTCACTGAGCTGTGACAGTTGACATTTGATACACAGCCACTCAGCCTTCATGGTAGTGAAGTGCCACGAAAGCATGTTACATTCATTCTAACACGTCTGGTCACTCATCGTATTGCCTGTCATTTGTCTTGGACTGACTGAAAATTAATTAAGAAGCAATCATGGAAAGGGAAAGGTAGGAATAGATAAGATGAATAATGAAGATTAAATTCAATGGAATTATTATAAATTGACTAACTCTAGACTAAATGGAAAGGACAAGAGATTAGAGCCTTTAAGGCTCATAGAAGCTCATCAGCAAAGGGCAATTTGGTTGCTCCAGTCAAACTTCAAAATCAATGAGGACCATATGAGGGGACAACTGATGAGAAAGGAGACACATCACATAGGCATATTTAGGATTCACAAACTGTTTCCTTTGTGGGCCAGATGGGGCTTGTTCATCATGCTGGCTTCTCTCAATCCTCAGTGACTAAGCCATGTTCATGCATCACCGTCAAGCCGGTCTCATTCAACAAACATTTCCTTGGAGTGGATAGGAGAACCAGGCCAGTTCAAACTTGGGGGATATGGTAAAGTGGAGATTTGGAGTGTTTGGACCATGGTGCAAGAGTGGCTGGGTCTGAATTACAGCTTTGCCATCCATCAATTATGTGGTCTTAGGCCAGTTAGTTAACCTGTCAGGGCCTCACTTTCCACCACTGTAAAGCAGAGATAACACTAGTACCCACCTCATCAGGCTATTTTGAGGATTAAATGAGCTAATCCGCATATCGGAGCTTCGCACAATGCCTGGCATAGATGGAGTCCTTGTCTGAGAAGCAGAAGGGTGGTCACTATGCCAAGATCTCCTTAGCAAAGAAGGAGTGTTACAAGATGAGGTAGATGAGCCAACTCCTACAGGGCCTTACAGGTAGCCAAGGTAAGGATTTTAAATTTAATTCTTAAGTGCATTTAGGAAACCTTTGCGTGGTTTTAAGTAGGGCACTGACAACATTGTTTAGAAGAAAACAATGTTCTAAATATAATTTCTGCAATACATGGTCTTTTTTTAACCAGAAAAATTTGCACCACAGCCTCAATGTTGTGATTCCCCTTCAGTGCTGATTGGCCGCTGAGCTACTCCTCCGTAGTGCTCCTAAATACTCCATTGTAAAATTCCACTGGCACCCACTAACCTTGTCCCATGGTGATGCTGGTAGTACTGTCATAGGTACCAGTAGATGGAGCTGCTGTTTGTAGCGTGCCTCACTGTGTCAGGCTCACATGCATGCATTCTTCTATTCAAACCTCACTACTATGTTCCAAGGTCAGACTATCCCCCTTTACATGGATGAGCACCTGAGGCTTGAAATCCCACAGCTGGGGTGCCACGTGGGTTTTGGCTCCAGGCCTCACTGGCTTCTCATTGACTTCTAGAGGCCACTTGAAGAGAGGGCCCCAAAGTCAGACAAGCTGTCTTAGCTCTGCCTTGCACCTTCGTGGCTCAGTTTCCATGTTTGAAAAATGGGAATAATGCCGCCTTTTCACAGACTTGTCATGAGGGACTGCTGCAGTATTATTACAAAGCGGCCAGCACAGTGCTCGATGTAGATGAAGCATTCGGCTCATCTTCCGCCGTTCTCCGTGTTTTGCTGTGTTGCCAATCCACCAATGTGTTTTTGGCTTCTAGTGTGCTGAAGTAGTAGGATTTTGTCTCCTTAAAAGGCTGCTCTTTACCATTAACTGGCTTCCTTGTTGTCTCTGAGACAGCGTACATGCACAAGGAGAACATGGCCCATCCCTCTGCAAAGGGCTGTTCCTGTCGTTCCTGTGGTTGCTGCTTCCAAAATCAGTGGGGGGAGAACAGGGCAGCCCTGCTGCCTACACATTCATGGTGCCAAGCCCCAATTCCTCCTAAACTAGTTTCCTCCAAATTACGCTTTTTAATTAAACCTTTCAAGGTTTAATTAGGAAGTGACATGAGTCATCTTTGTTTCTGAAAATGTATTTGTGGTTTAGCTAATTATGTAGTGAGATTGAATATGGTTTCTCCTCATGTGTGAAATTAATACATGGAATATTTTAAAAAGGAAAACATCTAAAGCATTTTACCTGGGCTTTAGCTTGCCAACAAATGTATAGGTCAAGGCAGACCCACTTGAAGCAATGCTGGGAATAGCCAGTCTGGTTTTCAATGGTCACTGTATGTGTGATGCCTCGAAGACATGCCCTTTGTCTCTTAACCAGTACCTCGGATCATGCCACCTTTGATGGTGCTTCACTGCTTAGAGGTAAAATCAGAATTCCTCCTCAAGGTATTTTAACTCCAATTTCATCTTCCCCCGCCCCCCCAACCTCATGCAGACTGTCCTCTAGCTCTGTCATTCCCCAAACCATCAGGCTCCCTTATGCCTTCGTGGCTCTGTCCATGGTATGGCCTTTCCCACATAGTCCCATCCCATCTCTTCCTGATATATGCCTCTCCCTCAAACACATGGCTATGTGTATATTAACCCTGTCTTTTTCAGTATCCTGATATTTTGACCTCAAGAGGCCTTGCTAGGAGGGACTGAAGAGAGGTCATCACCCCACAAGACATAGCTAATTCTTAAGGACAGCACATAACTCATCTGCCTGCAGGCATACCCGTCATGTGCAAACCAACTAATGCAAAGTCCATACTCCCTGCCACCTCCTTTGTTAGGCTTTCACACTCTGGACCATTATTTCCCTGCCATATCACTCCAGGGCCAGGACCAGACAGCAAAGGACAGTATGTATGCCCCATAGCCTGCTCTAGTTATTCAAGCTACCTAAGCCTACCCCACCTAGACTATTCCTTCCCATGGAAAGCACACTAAAGGCTCTTGCCCCCAGGGTGATCCTGATGCTTCCCCATATGGCCCCTCTGCATAGCATGTCTCATGTTTCTAGGGATCTGTGAGTAAAACAAACCCTTCCTTTATGACTGTCATTTCTATGTCTCCATATCTGATTAAGACAGCATCTTTCAAAGCACAGCTCAAAAGGCACTTTTTTTTTTGGATGTCTTCCCCTTGAAAATGAGGTTACTTCTATGCAGGCAAACATGTCTATTCCTTAATGTGACTGAGCTTTCCTAGATTCTATGTCATATTTGTCTCAACTCCCAACATTTAGCAAAAGGCCCAGGATATTTTTATGTATAGTACACACAAGGAATAAGTGGCTGAATTGCCAATAACTCAGCCTTTGCATCTGAGTCCATCAGTAGCAGGTGAGTATGGAACAGTTCAGTATGCATGCTGCCCTGATGGGTTCTCTTGTATGATTGGGGCACTGCAGATTGATGGCTACCAGCACAAGCCTGGTGTCCAATCCCAATCCTGTCATCCTAGCTACATGGCTTTGTACAGCATATTTCACCTCCACATGCTCTGGTTTTCTCATCTATAAAATAAGGACAATAATAGTATCTATCTTCAAGTGCTAGAATGATTAAGAAGAAAAGGTCCCCAAGTCTTTTTACAAACTCTTACTTCTGCCTAGAATGTTGTTTTCTGTTATTGTGAGCTCTCCTTACCCTTGGCATCACAACTCAAAAGCCACTCCTTTAGGGAAAACCTCAGACTTTCTTAACTAGGGAAAATCTCCCCGTGTACTTCTCCTTAGTGGTATTTGCTGTCATAATTCTTCATTGACATTTGTAACTTTTGAATAATACATATCTTTCCTATCCGACTGTGTATGAGTCAACGTTCTCCAGAGAAACAGAACCAACAGGATGTATGTGCATGCAAATAGAGAGAGAGGGGTATTTTTAGCTATTGGTTCACTCAGTTGTGGAGGCTTGATAATTTCAAAATTTGCAGGGTAGGCTAAAAGGTAGGAGACCCAGGGGAATTATAGTTAAAGTCCAAAGGCAGTCTGCTGGCAAAATTCCCTCATCTTCTGGGGAGATCAGTATTTTTCTATTAAGGTCATTGATGATTAGATAAGGCCCACTCATAAAGGGTAATCTACTTAGAGTCTACTAGTATATTAACCTAAAGATATGAGAGCAGGGTTCAGTCTAATAGTATCACCTGTTGAAGTAGGAGTGAAGATAGGGTCTGCAAGTTACCCTACCTAAATGCACAAGCAGTGGTAGATGGTAGTCTTCATTACAACCACAACTTTTAGAAGTGTTAAGATACAAATAGATAGGAGATAGCCAGGGCCCAGGATTTGAAAGAAGTGTCATACAATTATAGGAGAGTTCTCACAACATACACTATTACAGCTCTCCCCCATAAGGTCTCTAAGGAAGGTAGGGAGTGGGGAATGGATGGGATAGATACAGTAAGGAGACCTGTTAGCATAGGCCCTAAGCACACAGGACAAGGAACATTCTATTGCTAGCTGTAAGTTTTTGTTTCCAAACCCAAAATTAGACTTTAAGAAGCATAATTGGATCACAGTTGGGTCACAAGATCCCTTATTTACCTCTGAATTACAGGGTTCCCTTTGAATTCTTTTTTTCCAGAGTCCTACCTAAGACAGAAACACTTTCCAAGAGAGGGGGTTCAGATGTTATAGCTCTAGCCACACTGAGTCCACATATCTTGGCCCCTACTCTGGTAATCCCAGAAGCTCCACCGCCTAACTTTTCTGTGAGAAGGGGTGAAGAGAGGCAGAACTTTGAGATATCACATTTGTATCCATTAATTTTATCAAAGCCTTTCAATGAACAGCCACTGAGCATTACTTCGACAAATATTTATTGAACATTATGTGCCAAGTAGAAGCGACAGACCATGAAACTAATAAACAGATGTCAGGTAAGTAGTAGGAAAAAATAGTAGGATAAGCAGGATGGTGAGCACCTAGGGAGAATTCTGTTGTGAGTGGTGGTCAGGGGAGCCCTCTAGTCCACCTGGCATTTTGAGCAGGGACTGGAAGGAATGAAATAAAAGACATAAGCCAGTATATATTGAGGTGGGGGCAGATGTGGTCCAATCACAGAAAACAGGGTCCAAAAGCCCACTGAGCTTGCATTACAGGGTCCAAAGCCCATTAAGCTTGCATGCTTTGTTTAAAGAACAGCAGGTAACTGATGTAGCTAACAGAGAGGCAGCAAGGGGCCAGGTGCTCAGAGGCATTCTGGATGGTTATAAAGACTGCAGCTTTTACTTTGGCCCACATGCTTACCACTTGGGGGTTTCAAGCCACTCAGTGAAATGAGGGCTACTAAGAACTGAAGGCAATCCAACAGAGGGCTGTATTCTCCTAAAGAAAGATTTGTTTATTTTCTAAATTCACTCAAAGGTACCTTTGGCTCATAAGGCTGGCATTCCAAGGATTGCTTTGGCCCAGATGTGCCACCACCTTTAAAAATGTTTGGCTTCTGTGAAAAGACTGTGAAGGGCACAGGGAGGAAAGCAAGGAGACTAGGTGAAGAGGATCTTGCAAAATCCAGGGAAGACAAGATGGTGACATGGCAAGAGTGGTAGCGCCAAGTATTTTGAGGAGAGCTTGGATTCTGAATATATGTTGAAAGCAGAGATAAGCCACATTTCCCGACAGAGTAGTGTATGAGAGTAAGACCTAGAAAGGAATTAATGGATAACCCCAATGATTAAGGCTGGAATAACTGGAAAAATGAGATTGCAGTCAGTTAACAGAGATGGAGAAGCAAGAGGGGAACAGTACAGGAACGGGGAGGGGTGGGGTGGGGTGGGGATAGGAACAAAGAGTTTCAGTTGTGTTAATGTTTGAGATGTCTGTGGCTATTCAGGTGGAGAAATTCTGTAGGCAGGTAGAGAAGTCTGAAGTTCAGAGTAGGGGCCTGGGCAGGAGATGTTGATGTGAGAGTCATCCACTCAGGTGGTAACCAGGCCAAGACACTGGTTAAAATCATCTAGACAATGAGTCTTGAGGTCAGAGAGAGGAGGAGAAACTTCCAGTGAGATAAAAATTAAGAGACTGAGAAAGAGAGAGATGTCCTGGAAGCCAAGTGTTTGGAACACTGGAGAAGGAGGGAGGGATGACCAGCATCAGACCCTGCTGAGAGGTAGTGGACCACTTACTTTGTCTTCAGGATGGAAATGGAGCAAGCATAAACAAATAGTTTAGGAGCTTTGATATCAAAGGAAGAGAGATTAAGCAGCAAGTTCATATGCTAATGAAAATGATGCATGAGGGAAAGAAAAATTAATGCTATAGAAGAGAAAGAATAGCAAGATGATTTACTTAAGTAGGGGAGAGATCTAGAGATTAAGTTCAAGGTTAACCCTGGGAGCATAGAGAGTCCAGGCACAGTGAGAGCAGGAAAGACAGTGTGAGTACAGATGTAGGTTAGTTGAATGGGTGAAAATATATAGAAGTTGCCTTCTGATTGCTTCCTATTTCACTGAAAATAAGACAACAAAGTTCTTAGCAAAGAAAAAGAAGATTCTCTCTTTTGATTCCAGTATTTCCCATGCTGGATTTCTGAAGAACAGGAGCCACTAGTCACAAAAGTAATAGGCATCTGAAAATTAGGAGTGATTGATCACAGAAGCAATTATTATTTTGAGAATGCCTGTATGATCCTTATAAGCCTTACATACACTATAGCTTATTCCTGGAATGGAATCACGTTGGACAGGCAAGAGTAATTGAGAAGGAATTCCACATGGGGAACCCCACTCATGGTCTACACCATCATAGGTTGTCACCCCATGAGGCAACTAATCCACACCTATTTCCAACCCATTCTGCCAATACTACAGTCTATACAGTGGTTGATCCTTCTCCACCCCTCTCTGTCTGGTCTTTATTAGCTATGATGAATTCTGTTAGGGAAGGGAACAGGATGGAGGAGAAAAATCTAAGCAGGTAAGGCCAAGTTTATTTTTGGGAAGACATGGGGAGGAAGGAAAGCTGTGAACACTCACACATTAATAAGTTTTGTCTTGTCACAACTATAATCAAAGCCTTGATGACAGTATTGTCATAAAATCTATATAGCCACTACTCTGGGCTTTGGGTTTTACTCTTTTTCCTGGGCTACAAGCTCAGAATTCACCACAATAAATTCTGTGGCTATTCAGCTCCCGTTATCATACTCTGTTTTACTACCTCTTCCCAAGCTTAAAATGCAACATGTACTTTATACCAAATATAGAATCTCAGAGAGGAAGTGTGGAGGTCATGTTATCCAATGTTATATCCAGTTCTGGAATTATTCTCGTCACTTTCCTGACAACTAGCCATTCGGACTTTATAAACAACCTCAGCTGTAGGCCTCACCACATCATAAGGCAGCCCATTCCATTTATGGAATGTTTTATGTTACAACAAACTAAATCTCTTCCTTCTACTTCTAACCCTTATTCTCTGACTAACCTCCAAGGCTATACAGAGCAAACACATTCTATACCCTTTTGGCAGAGAACCAGAAATCCATCCTGTTCCTTCCACCCTGCCCACTAAATGTCCAGTCAGCTTCTGAATCACAAATAACATCCACAGAGTAAAAGCTTTTTGCATAGTTCTTACCTGCTAGTAAATTAAACATTAAAGAAAGAATATACCTACTATATAGTAGAGTTCAAAGTAGCCTTTATTTAGGATTTAAAGCTCCTTGAATGCCAGCACTATCAAATCAAATCAAATAGAAAGAGTAGAGCATGATGAAATCATGTTTTTAAATGTTCCATCTCCCCAGATTTCTACAAGATATGAAAGGGAAGGCACATCATGATTATCTGAAATTGAGAGGCAAAAATTAGGGAGGGAGTCATCCACATTCATCCCACTAGACAGTAATCTCAGTCTTTCTTCCTTCACATATCTATCCAGTCCTTTCAGATTCCAATCTATGAGCTGGGTGTTAGGGTTTCAACAATGAGCATCTCTCTTCACTTCTATTCAACAAATATTGATTTGAGGCATACAAGATCTTCCCAAAGAATTATAGCAGTGAATAAATAATCAGGCAAAAATCCATCCCCTTTTACACCTAATATTCTAGTAAATGAGTGAAAACATAATTCCACAAATACATATAAAACTGTAGTAAGTTACAAAGAGCATGAAGAAAAGATTCGAGAAGCTACATCAGTATGTAATAGGGAACTAGGCTAGTCCCATGATTAGAGAAGCCTACCATGAGGAAAGAATGCTGAGTTGGGCTCTCAAAATGTTTTGGAAAGTTCCCTGGCACAGGAGCACATTGGTAAGCAGTCTGTGGAAAAGGAGCATGGCAAGTGTGAGAGCTGGAAGGAAGATCAAGGTCAAAAGTGAAACTTGAGAGATAAGAAGTATCCAGATAATGCAGAGATAAGTGGGCATATTAAGAATTTCCATCTTTAACCTACAAGCAGTGAGGATCCACTGACAGTGTTTCAAGCCAAGAATGTATGTATATACATGATCTAGTTTCTATTTAGAAGATATCACTCTCCATGCAATGTAGAAAATGGACTGGAGGGGACCAACATGAAGACAGTTAGGAAACTATACAGTGGTCTACAGGAAAGATTTTAGTGACTTTGATCAGGATAATAGCAATAGGTATGGAAACAAGAGATCAGATTTAAAGAGATTTAGAAAATAAAACCAATGGGTATCATGTGATTTTAATTTAGAAGTCAAGAGAGAATAAGATGGCTATAGTAATCCCTCACTAGGCCTAGCCCACGTACCCCCCTACCCCGACAGTCATCTATCATGGAAGATAATCAACTGCTTACCCCAGGCACTGGTCGTTGGTACAGAACTGAATGTGACACTCATCTAGGAGGCTTTACCACTGTTGTGTAACTTCCAGATGAGGAGCAGGATGGAACTGTAGCATAGGAAAATAGGATAACTGGATGTTAATCTAGTTGATAAGATTTTCTATAGCCCTCTTCAAATAGGCAAGTTAATTGTGCTGGAGTTTTAGAGTGATAATATTTAGAGGATATAAGTATTTAAGTTCCCATCTGGGGCTTTCTTCCTCCTTATAGGTAGGACCTCACCCTGAACAGAGAGAACCACAGTTACCAGCCCAAGCCTATCCTCTATGGGTGATCTGGAGAAACTTAGGAAGTCTCTCTTCTTAAACATCCTCCAGCTTGAGATCTCACATGAGGTTTCCTGGGGATGTGTCCTTTGTGCACATCACAGTAGACTGTACCCTCTTTGAGATTCATATGCTAGGGTGCTCATTTTTACTAAGCCTTTCACATGGTACTCTGCAGGACTTCTGCAATGTCAGGAATGGATCCTAGCTGGTGACTAAGAATGGTGGTGCCACTCACTGGGATAAGGAGCACTGTAAGAGAACCAGACTTGGGGAGGAAATACCATGCCTAAACTGGGGATTTGTTGAGTCTGGATGTTTGAGATTAAACACAATAATGGAAGTGCTGATAAACAATTTAAATCTGGAGTTCTAAGGAATTGTCTGGCATGGTATTGCCAAGAATGATAGGCTATCTCAGGAAGGGTCAAGCTTGGTTGAGAAGTACTGCATATTAGAAGCATGGTCTTATAAAACCATTTATCCAAGAAAGACTGGACTAAGACTAATAGATGGTTTTAGAACCACTGGGGCATCTAATTAAAGCTGTCTTAGCATAGAATCAATTGGCTATAAAGAAACAAGTCTATTCTAGGCAGGTTATGGAAATGTATTAAAAAGAAACAGGAGTATCAGAATCAAGACATTTTAGCTTGATTGATAGGGTCCATGAATAGGAATTGGGGCTCAATCTGGAAATAAGGCAATCATCCCTTTCTCTGTAGATGATACAAAGTGGCCCACCCCCACTCCAAATACCTCCTTGCAGGGAGTCTTCACATGGCCCACAGCAGAGATTGTAGGAGCAGATATGGGCAGCCCTGACCAAGGGACTAACATGTCTGCAACACAGTATAATTAATGATCTTCCAATCTTTGAAGAAAAAAACTCTCCTTTATAATCAACTCTTAATTATTTTGATGGTTATTAATTCGCATTTCCATATCTCTCCTTGGTTAATTATTAATCTTAGGCTTTCTGTCTACTCTGTTTTCTAACAGTCACTGACTTGGCATCTAATAAAATCCAGTACCAGATCTGAAGATTTTCTTTTCAAATTTTTGTCCTCTCCCCAGAGTTTCTGCTTCTCAATTAAATTTATATCCATTTGATTTTGTTTTCTAAGTGTTATCTTCATGCAGTGCATCTTGAAGATGGCTATGCTTAAAAGTTCTGAAAAATCCCTGAAATATTTCAGACCTATTTGCATCCTTATTTCTTTTTCAGAGACCTTGCCTGTCACAGTTAAGTATGAGGGTGCTAAACCTAGCTCCTAAGACAACTGCCCACTAAGATGAGCATTTACTTTTCATCTTTCCTGAGAGTACTACAGGCCAGCACCTTAGCTCCGCCCATCTCTTATCTCTGCTTCTCATGCTTAGTCTTTGGCAACATGAAGACAGACATAAGCCTGGCTGTCCTCTCCCTCCACACTAACCCTTAACCTGTCTGATCACTTCCCATCTTATCTGTCACCACTTGCAGTGTTTTCTGTGGCCTGAAATCAGAGTCTCTCTAAACAGTCTTACCATGTCTCTTTCCATTTAACCCCTTTTAGAGGACACATTTCACATTCCTTTTCTTGGTCCACAAGGTCTTGAGGGTCTTTCACTTCTACACCATCCCTACCCTACCCTATTCTCCATGGGTAATAAAGTCCCTGTTTTTACTCCACCTGGAGAAGTCCCCTTCCCTCCCATATCCTGTGACTGTCTCCTTGGGGGATTTTTCTAAGGTGCCTCTACCCACAGCTCATATCACCCATTTCATTCCATTTCTCTTACAGTGTATGCTTTCTGCTTTTCAATTGTTAGTATACAGGTTTGTCTTCTTCAAGAGAAGAGTATAGTGAGCACCAACTTTAGAACCACATTGCCAAGGTTCGAATCCAAGTTTGGTACTTACCTAGCTGTGTGGATGTTGGCAAGTTACTTAACCATTCTGTGCTTCAGCTTCCTTCATGCAAAAGAGGAGTAATAAAATCTCTTAAAAAGTATCTTACTATATTCTCAATATAATACATCATGCATAGCAAGGCCTGAATAAATACCTGGAGGAGAGACAACTGACAGTCAACGTTCAACATTTGAGTCATACAGGTAAAGGTCAATGTGATAGAATGTACATAGACCCATACATACTACCTTCTGGTCAATTCTTTAATACCAAAGAACTCAAGAACCCCAAGTTCTTAGAGTGATTCAAACTATTGGTAAACATTCAGCAGAGATTGACAAAAGAATGTCAGCATATTTTTATTTTTTAAGATTTTATTCAGAGAGAGAAGGAGAGCATGCAAGCATGACATGAGGAGGGACAGAGGGAGAGCAAGAATCTCAAGCAGACTCTGTGCAGAGCCCAACACTGGGCTCAATCTTACAACTCTGAGACCTGAGCTGAAATCAAGAATTGGATGCTTAACCAACTGAGCCACCCCCTTCAAAACTAAATTCTTTTTTTAAAAGATGTTATTAATTTATTCATGAGAGACACAAAGAGAGAGGCAGAGACATAGGCAGAGGGAAGAGAACCACAGGTCCATGCAGGCACCTGATGCGGAACTCGATCTTGGAACACCAGGATCACGTCCTGAGCCAAAGACAGATGCTCAACCGCTAAGCCACCCATTGAAACTAAATTCTTAAGCACACTGGAAGGAATACAAACTATGAAATTAGATTTAGGTTTGAAATTCATCTCTGCTACTTCTCTGTGTTCCATAATATAACCTTTTTTTTCTCCACCTCAATTTCTTCACATACGAAATGGGAATAAACTAAGATTATAACCCATGGACTAAGTAAAGTGTGTGTATAAATTACTCATCACAATGATAAACAGACAAGGTGATTTATGCATTTCCATTGATAAAGCACCTTCTATCTTCTACATGAGTTCCCTTTCAGTGTAAAATATAGAAGGTTGTTTGAGGAAATAAGTATAGGTATAAGTTTTCTCTGTCTCATGAATATTAAATTGTTTGACTCCAGGCCTAGCCCATTTCAATAGTTCTAAGATGTTAGCTATATTCAATTCCCCCAAATCCTATGAGATCAGTACTAGTATTATCCACACATAGCAGATGGGTAAACCAAAGTTGGGGAAGTTTTTAAAAACTAAAATGTGAAGAGAAATGAGGAAGAATGACTTCATGGGAAATCCCTGTTTTGAAACCAACAGTGACGTGGTGTTATAGACTGGGAAGGAAGTGGTCTCAACAACTTCATGGCAAATCCTGGTTTTGAAGCCAATTGTGACATGGTGTTACAGAATGGGAAAAAAGTGGCCTCAACAGCAAGCCTAATTCAGCATCAGCCCCAGATAAATCTCTTTGAAATACTGGTTGACGTTTTCCTGTAGTAGTTATTCATTTGTTAACCAGCAGATAGCCCAGCAGTTGCTTAAGAGCATTATTTTGCCGATGTCACTGTGTACAATGGGAGTAGGACTTCTTTCCCTGGTTACCTCAGAATTCAACTGCATTAATAAATATGCTCCAAAATCAGCTGGCTTGCAGAAACACCCCTTTTATAGCAGACTTGCACCATAACTGTTGGAAATTACCTGATGATTAATGTCATCTAACCCAGAGAACTATATTGCAATGAGGTTCAGGATTTATCGATAAATATGATAATAATCCTCTATCTTTGTTTACATCAGTAATTAATGTAGTTCAGGAGGGAGCCCTTGAAACCTTGTATAAGCAAGATTTATCCCCACTGGAATAGATTACAGCCATATGTCACCATTCAAAAGGTAATTGGAACATTTCATTAGAAAGTAATTGAAAAAAAGATTTATTTTAATGCCTTGTAATAAATAATCTTGATAAATACCATTGTTAGCAGAGATATCTGCACCATGTAAAGAATTTTCTTTACATCAAAATATGGTATATACTATATATCATTCTTGGATTTTTCTGAGAAGCTTTTACTTACTTTGTTGTGACTCTGAGTAAAGGAAAGCACATTATTATACTATGATCTTTCCTTTGAGAATAAGACCTTCTCTTTATGGCCACATGCCTTTACTATTCTCATAATTTGCCTTGCAACAAGACTCTGGCTTATTCTACATTTCTCAAATGAAAATCTCTTACGTGTATAAACAGAAATGTTTGGAGCAAAGCCCTAAGAGACAACAATTCTGGGCTGTGAAGTCCATCACTTTGGCTAAATGGAGATGATGATAGGACAAATCTCTTAGGGCTGTAGCAAGCATTAAATGGGATGAAACACATAAAGGATTTAAGCCAATACTTGGAATAAAGAAGCACTCAGTGAATATTATAAATAGTACAATTATCATCTCTACAGTATCTCCCTACTCTAACTCCTTTAAGGAATGATTCTGAGTTCTAGGGTGAGCTTTTATTTAAATCTCATGGTAAAAGCAGGAGTAAGCATAAAAGCATTTTTGTCTGCATTTTCATTTATTTTGTGATAAAAATGACAAACACATGAGGAAAAAAAGTGCAATATTCTCATTACCAGCTATGGTCACTACTGAAATAGACTTCCAATCCCCAGCCCCTGCACTACAGGCTCTGAGTAAAAACAAATCAAGACTTATTGTCAGAGTTTTGCAACTTTGCAATAATTTGTATGCAATAATTTTTATCAAATAACTTTTATAATACTGAACTTGAATGAAATATAATCATTCATATATGAGACATTAGTTTTCACTTTTCAGCTCTCTTAGAGTGAGAAATTTCACCTATTTAGGCTCCATACTGGTCCAGTAATCCTTCTGGAGCTGAACTGACTTCAAAACTAGAAATTCCATTTCATGGAGAAATCTAAATAACATTTGTTAATTACTTAATTTTTATATTAAGAGAATTGACAGCCTAACTCTGTTACACATGGAGTGAGGTTAGTTACATGGGTCATTAAATGTTCTGAAAGCATTTGGTCTCATTGGGAAGAGTTGAAAGTCATTAATGAGAAGTGGGAGTGAGGAAATGTACATCATTTCTTTGATATTCAAATCAATTACTTAGTTTCTATCTTACTTGAGAAAGTTTGAAGAATGGGCACAGGAGGAACTGGGGAGATAAGTCTCATGAAACCTGCAGTTATGATGTCTGTAGTTTCATATGTAGTCACGCTGGAAACCCCAGGTTCTGAGAAATAGGATTTCCTGCAAGAGCTAAGCTTCTAATCACTGTTTGGAAGCCCCTGCTAGGCTACCAAGGCACAGTGTTTGTGATGAGTTTTCCCACTAGCAAAAGTAATTGATGGATTCTATAGGATCTGTCAAGATTTTCCCCTCTCCAAGTTATTGGCATTTTAGTAAATCTTGTAACAGAAACATACTGTGCAGAAAGAATGGACTTCTTCAGCCACCTGCCCCTGAACATCTTGTATTTAAATTACCCTTGGTATGTAAGCTTTTTGTGAAGTCTGTTATATTGTCACTGTGTTAACCAGGATGCCTCTTGTGAATGGTAAAACGTTAAGAACGCCAGAGGTGATTAGAGATGGAGAAGAAAAGTGATCACCCATCCTAACCAGTGTAAGAGGGAATGAACAGGTGCGACAGAATTTTTATATGGATGACTAAAGTAATAAAACTATCACTTGTCACCACTTTCTGTGTATCATATATTTTACTAAGGCATCACCTATATTCCACATTGCAGTTTTCTAACAATCCTTTCAGAGATGAATTGTTATCTCTACTGAACTCCTCTGCCCCCATTCCATGACCAAACATCCAGCAGATGGCGGTGCTTGGACTTAACTCCTGATGCTGATCTTAAGCTATAAATCACTATACTATATTCTTTCCCAAAAGATCTAGATGAATATATTTGGGGGGTGGGGGAGAGGCTGTGCCCCTCATATAAAATCTAGAAAGTAACATATTACAATGGGCAAAATATGTCCTGAAAATCACAAATACAGAATGAGGTGATTACCAGCAAAACGAGTCACACTTTTTTTTTTCTGTTCCAAACTCAGTATGCAGTAACACTAACATGACCACAAATTGTAATGCCATTATACTGCACTAACTTGTCCAGTATCACACCAAGAAGGTAAGGGGAGAGATTGATTCTTTTGGTCCTGGACCTTGCTCAGAATGTAACAGGAGCACTGTGTTTAGTGATAGGTAACAGAATCTAAGAGGGACATCCATTCAACAAAAAGTTATTGAACACAGGCAGTATCCTTGATTCTAGAGATAAATCTAGTGGAATTACTGCCCTAACAGAGCTTATTCTAGAGGAAGAGATTAAATCAAGTAAACAGACAAATTATTGCAAACTGTGTTCAGTGGCATGAAGGAAAGTCACTGAGTGATAGAAGGGGTCAGAGCAGGCCTCTCTAAAGAAGTGGTATTTAAATGAAACCAGACATACCAAGAGAAAGATCAGAGGATGGAGCAGGTGGACCTACCATCTGCTCCAGGCAGGATGACCAGGAGGGTTATACCAGTACACTCTCTGGAGCATCTGCTAAAGATTTTCTTTAGCCCAGATAAAGAAAACCTCAAAATAACTAGGGTGCTTATCTTTATAAATTTGGAATAATAACCTATCAAAGTTCCAGATCCCATAACAGGTTAGAGAATGAGACTTCCACCCAATATGGGGAACTACTTTTCAACAATCAGAACATACTGTCTAGGAATCAGGGTGCTTGGACTTGATATACAAGTCTTTAGGCATGTGATCTAGACCATGACTTTTAACCTCTCTGAATCTCCATGGCTTTCTTTCACCAGTGGGGCTGGTACTGAATACTAGATGGAACAAAATGAAAAGCACCCAATGTGCAGAGCATATGATAACACATTTACTAATGGTAGGTGATTCTAACTCTGTCCCTGGAACAGGACATGGGGCTTTCACTTGAGACCTCTGAGGTTCCTTTGAATCACACCAATAAAAGCTTAACTCAGAAATACAGGATGAATCACAAGGGTGTAGGAGAATGAGGTCTGAGGGAGCACTATGCATTTTTTCCTCTTAGAGAGCAGAACCAAGGGGAAGAGGCAAGAAGAAAGGGAAAAGCAGACTTCCTGCTGACTGAGGAGCTTGATCACATGGGGCTCCATCCCAGGACCCCAAGATCACAACTTGAGCTAAAGTCAGACTCTTAACCAACTGAGCCCTCCCCCGGTGCCCCACATTTTTAAGCTGAAAATGAAGGAGCCACGGTGTTAAACATAATGGTAACCAGTACCATGCTCTAAAAGTTGTCTGGCATCAAAATCTCACTCAACATTACTTTAAATGGCCCACTATACTGATACAAGTCAAATTCACCAGAGTGGCTGTTGGTTTATTAGTGTTTATCAAATACACAAATAAAATATGAGAGCAATTTTTAAAGAACTTTCCTTGAAATAGGAATTCAGCTTTGAGCTCTTGAAGATTTCAGAGAGCGGTGAACTTAAGATCAGTGAAGAAATTGATCAAGAAATATACATACTTGAGTAAAGAATCCCACTGATTTGCTAAAGTTTTATTTTTTTTTAATTTTTTTATTATTATTTATTTATGATAGTCACAGAGAGAGAGAGAGGCAGAGACACAGGCAGAGGGAAAAGCAGGCTCCATGCACCGGGAGCCCGACGTGGGATTCGATCCCGGGTCTCCAGGATCGCGCCCTGGGCCAAAGGCAGGCGCCGAACCGCTGCACCACCCAGGGATCCCTGCTAAAGTTTTATATGCACAGTATCATCACATCACAACACAGAAATATAGTTGGACAGGGAAGTACATTAGACTGAGAGTATGTGCTGCAGGTCTTCATTTTACCAAATATATTAACTGAGCTGCTGTCTCACAGCTTGGGTTAACTTTTCAACCAGAAGCAATACCATAATCATTCTGTTCCCAACAGTGGGATGATAGTATTCCATATTAAAGTTTCTATACCTATAACACACACAGAGATCTGCTAAGTCAATCTAAGCCAGTAGTTTTCAACCATCACCACATAGAGAATTTTTTTTTAAATATATAGGTGCCCTGGTACTTTATTTAGTTTGTGTGGGATGTGACTCAAGCATTGAACACTCCCCATGTGATTCTGACTGAATTGAAATTTCCCAGCCGTGGCCTCAAGAACTCCCCAAAAGCAGCCACTATAATGAACAGAAACACCAGCAACTTCAAAACCCCACCCACCAGTTTTTTTCTAAATTGTGTCCCTTTCAATCATAACTGTTTCTATTTCTTTTTTTCCCCCTCAAACTGAGAACACACACAGTAATCCTAGGTATTGATGTTAGCGGGAATATGTTCTTTCCTAGGAGAGGCTGGCATTAACCCTCATCTGTTTGAGTTACCACATATATTACTTGGTTTTTATGATGTTTTGAAGGTCGCTCCCCAAAGTAACAAAAGCCATTGTCTCCATTCTCTGAGGATGGGAGCAAAATATGATCTAAAAGCTTGTCTAGGTTTGGAAGTGATTAATGTAGATTCTTATGATGAAGGAAATGAAAACGAGAAATCTGGATAAGTAATCACTGTTTCCACAAAAACAATTTCAACAAAAAATGAGCTTGAAACGGAGAGAACAAACTGATAATGCCAACAGCAAATAAATTATTCTCTGAGTTTTAAAAACAGACCTTGTGATAGCATTTAAAGTTTTGTGGGTTTTTTTGATTCATGACACTTCTGAGTGTAACCAAGGAAGAAAGGGACATGGTTACTGCCCCATGTTTTACAGGTACCTGCAATGGAATTTGAGTAGAGAAGGAAAGGTTACAAATGAATGCAGAAATGTGCCAGGAAATGATGGTTTAATAAAGAAAACATTTCTCTGGAGCTTTATAAAGCTAGGAGACACAACCACATTTCTCCCTGTCATATTCCCTGGGCCACACAAGAGCTATGAAACCACCTCAAAGGGCAACAGAGTCTGGGCACTTTGGAACTCTGGTCCAGACTTTGCTTTGTCTCTGGCTATAGAAAACATCCCTCTGAAATGTTCACTGTGAGAGGATGCCACCCTCATTATTTGGCTGAGATGGCCACTTCTCGGAGTGCACCTGCCTAGTCTCACCTGTTAAGTCCATAGAATCTGACTCGGTTTTCAAATATATCTTTTGAGTTGTATATACACAGTACCATTATTTCAGCACTACAGAGATATACTGTCAACGATGATGATCAAACATACCTCCAACTTTTTTGTCTCTAGCCCTGCATGTCCACATTTCCATCTCAAACTCATTCAATTTGACATGTCTTTGAGTCACTCCATCATCAAATCCAAGTCACCATCTTCTCCCACCTGGATAACCCCTGTCTACTCTCTTTGCAGGCCTCTTGCCCCTCTTACATCCACTCTGTAGCCATATATACAAATATATATATATGTATATATTAGGGTATCTAGATAAACAGAATCAAGAGGAAACATATATCCAATATTATATTTGATGTATTATAAGGAATTGGTTCACAGGATTACGGAGCCTGAGTAGTCCCAAGATCTGCAATCAGCAAGCTGGAAACTCAAGAGAGTCAGTGATGTAAGTTCCAGTCTGAGGACAAGAAAAGTTCCCTCTTAGCCTTCTTGTTCCATTCAGGTCCTCAGCTGATTGGATGAGACCTGCCCACAGTAGGGAGGCCAGTCTATTCAGTCTACTGATTTAAACATTGAAATCATCCAGAAACACCTTTACATGCTCATTCAGAATAATATTTGTCCAACTGTCTGGGCATGCCACAGCCCAGTCAGGTTGACATGTAAAATTAATCATCACCATCATCTGTGTAGCATGGACATTTGGTCATATTGTCTGTTATCTTTTTACTCCCCTACACCACCTCTCCATTTTAAATCCTTTATTATCTCACAATATTCTGCAAGTCTCTGCCTGATTTACCTCTTCGTATTAATACCCTATTCTCTATCAGCCTTTTTACCATTTCTTTTCACCTAAAAAAAAACTATTTTGTCCTAGAAGTCTTTAGGCATGCTGTTCCCTCTGCTTGACACACTCATCTTTCACTAGGATAACCCCTTCTCATCCTTCAAAATGTCATCATAAGCCTTCCTAGGCTCCATCTCTTCCATGACCCAGTTCCCAGTTATAAGGTTCTTATAACTTTTCCATCAAGGACTCTTCACCACCAGAAACAAGTTACTTAATGTCTCTCATCTTTAATAGTACATAGACCCACTAGGCAAGGATTAGGGCTATCTTGTTTGCAACTGTAACCCCAGAACTTTGCATATACTGGGAATTCAATAAATGTTAACCAAATAAATGAGCCAATTCCTAATAGACCTTCAAGTCCAACCCAGACTCTACCAGTCTTGGATACAGGTCACTTCACTGTGTCCCCTTAGGCCTAGAGTAATAAAGGTTTATTAAATATATCAACAAGCTCTTCACTGGAAAAGAAGGGTTGATTCAAAAAAATGTTTTGTGATGGTCTGGCTTGCCTTTTATACAAGCAAACTTCAAAATAGCTTTGCTCTAGAGGACAGAATATCACTGCTTTTCTGAGAGAAATGGCCTTCAAATGAGAATATCCAATCCATTTCTTAAATCTTCAGAGCAGAACCCTAGAATATTCTGCTTAGATCTTTCAATTTAGGATTTAAAGACAGAGCAATCTCTAAAAATTCAGCAGCTTCATGGGTAAAATTTATATATTTTTTTTTATTTTATTGAAGTTTAATTTGCCAACATATAGCATAACACTTGGGTAAAATTTAAATACCAACTGCAGATATGAGGAACTTGAATTCAAAGTAACTCACTCAACTTAAAAGTAGATCCTATATAATTAGGAAAGCCCATGTTTCTCACTTATTACAGGTGCTTATTTTATTTCAACCAGTTTCTGTACTGGAAGTTGATTTCACTGAGTACAGTATGTTCAAGCCAAACCAGCCATTAAAACATGATGATGTGGGGTGGATTTGTATCGTACCAATTCAGATAAATTAGAACTACGTTTTCTGGAATTCCCTTCACTGAATTAGCATGGCTGCATGAGGCTTAGAAAGTGGGAGTTAAATAGCACGCATACTCCTTTTATTCTAGATGGTCAGTAGAGGGCACTAGACACAGTTGGAGATCACCAGCCAGCACACCTTCTTCGTGTGGGGCAGCTGCCAAGTCTTTAACCCCTCCAACTCATATGCCAGATCCATGCTTTGCTTCATAAAGAAGAGCAGCAGCTTTTCCTCCACTGAATCAGAGACTTTGAACTGCTACCTGTGACAGTCTCTTATCACTTCTTCATTGTGGGTTCCAGCTCTTCCTCTCCCCCCACCTCACATGCATCCTCCCTTCCTGACTGCCTGTCCTGCTCACTTCAGACTCAGGATCAGACAGAAAGTCACATTAAAGTCCTATAGAGTGTGTGTGTGTGTGTGTGTGTGTGTGTGTGTGTGTGTGTGTATTTCACAGAGGTTTTCTTTCTCTGATTGAACATTGATCAATAAACCTCTAGACAGTTTTCTAGCAAATTGGCAACCCTTAGACTAGATCTGGATCTTAAAGAGTTGGCACATTGATAGTATCAAATAGTAATAAGCTACCAAGTTTTAAAGTTGAGGTGATTTCACTATAAAATTTCAATTCCCATCTTCTTTTGAAAAATTAGAAACTTGGACCTCTAATGCAATAGAATGGTAGTCTCAGTACCCTGACTAGCTCACCCACTGAAAACAACTAAAACTACAATGTAAAAATATCTTTAAAATATTTTAAATGTTTTGAGCTAAAATTTGGGATTTTTCAGAGTCTAAGAGCTAAAATAGCATGGGAGCTTAGAGAAGTAATCTGAGCATCAAGTTCAACCATAACTTTACAGATTTAGATAAACTAGATGAAATTCAGCTACAGTTTTAATGGGAGCAAAACCAATGTCAGGGCCCACCTGAAGCAAGCAGTCTAATTAGAGATCCCACAATGAAACTTGGATCCCAATGTACCAAACCCTCAGTGTAAGGACAAAATAGAATTCAGCCTAAGTAATCTTCTCCACCCTGACCCTTCCACTTACAAGATTGCAAGGGAAGTTACATATTTTGAATCTCAGCACTGAAAGGAAGAGAAAGAAAACATTTTTCCAAAGTTTGGTAACTCCAAACTGGCCCTCACTCTGATTTATAACCTGAATGTATATTACCTAGGGGGTTATAAAAGTTCAAGCAAAGAAATTAGTTTGCATTGGGCCAAAGGTAGTGGTAGCACCAATGATTGATGGCAACAAATGCAAATCTTCTCTGGATAAAAAGGTACCCTAAATATAGGTCTCAAGTAATGTTTTCAGATAAAGAAAAACATAAACCCACAATTGAGAAATATGAAATACTCAAATCAGGCACCATGTACAGGAGGGCAAGCAGGCAAATAAGGCAGCCAATGTAGACCCATGGAAGCTTTCAATACAAGAATTATCAGAGAAATAAAATAAATATGTTTGAGTAAAGAAACAAAAGAATGAATTGAAAAAGTAAAAGATGACACAAAGAGAAAGACATACTATGTTTATGGGTTGGAAGAATTAATATTGTTAAAATGCCCATACTGCCCCAAGCAATCTACAGATTTGATGCAATCTGTATGAAAATACCAACAGCATTTTTCACAGAACTAAAATAATTCTAAAATTTGTATGGAACCACAAAAGACCCCAAATATCCAATCTTAATAACAAAGCTGTAAGAATTACATCACCAAATTTTAGATATACTACAAAGCTGTAGTATTCAAAACAATATAGTACTGGCACAAAAATAGACATTTAGATCAATGGAAAAGAATAGAAAGCCCAAAAGTAAACTCATGTTTACATGGTCAGTTGATCAATGACAAAGGAGGCAAGAATATACAATGGGATAAAAGACAATTTCTTCAATAAATGGTGCTGGGAATACTGGACAGTTTCATGCACAATAATGAACTAAACCACTTTCTTACACCATACACAAAAATAAACTCAAAATAGATTAAAGATTTAAATGTGAGACATGAAACCATAAAAATCCTAGAAGAAAACATAAGCAGTAATTTTCTTGAAATCACCTTTACTAACATTTTCCTAACTATGTCTCCTCAATGCAAAAGAAGGAAAAGCAAAATAAACTGTTGGAACTACATCAAACTAAAAAGCTTTTGTGCAGGAAAGGAAACCATCAACAAAATGAAAAGGCAACTTAGTGGGAGAAATATTTGCAAATGATATATCTGATAAGAGGTTACTATCTATAATATATAAATAACTTTACACAACTCGATACCAAAAAAAGCCAAAAAAATCCAATTTTAAAAGTGAGTAAAGGACCTGAATAAACATTATTCAAAAAAAGACATACAGATGATCAACAGTCATGTAAGAAATACTCAACATTGCTAATCATCAGGGAAATACAAATCAAAACCACAATGAGACATGACCTTGCACCTATAAAAATGACAATAAATAACAACTGTTGGCACGGATGTGGAGAAAAGGGAACCCTCATGTACTATTGGTAAGAATGTAAATTGATACAGCCCCTGTGGAAAACAGTATGAAGGTTCCTCAAAAAATTAAAAATACTGTATGATCCAGTAATTCCACTACTGGTTATTTATGCAAAGAAAATGAAAACACCAATTTGAAAATGTACCCCTTTGTTTATTGCAGCATTATTTACAATAACCAAGATATAAAAGCAGCCCAAGTATCTATCCATAGATAAATGGATAAAGAAGATGTAATACACAGGTACACGCACACATAACATACACACACATACACAGTGGAATATGACTTGGCCACCAAAAAAGGATGAGACATTGCCATTTCTGATATGGACTTAGAATGTATTATGCCAAGTGAGTTAAGTCAGAGAAAGACATATATATGCGATTTCATGTATATGAGGAATCTAAAAAACAAAATGAATGAACAAACAGAAAGCAAAATCAGACCCATAAATACAGCTAACTGATGGCTGCCAGAGGGCAGACAAGTGGGAGGATGGATAGAATGGGTCAAGGGGAGGAGGAGATAAAGGCATCCAGTAGTTATGAAATGAATAGTTCACAGAGATGAAAGATACAGAATAGGAAATAGAGTCAGTGGTGTTCTAACACTGTTGTATGGTGACAGATGGTAACTACATTTGTAAGTATAACATGACATAGGCTTGGCATCACTATGTTGTACACCTGAAACCACTGTAACATAGTGTGTTAACTATACCTTAATTAATAAAAAAGCACATGAGCCCTCTAAGTCACACTGTACACCTTAAATATGTAATGTTTGTCAATAAAATAAAAATACCCGTGCATTTCACTATATGTAAATTTTACCTCAAAAAAATCAGAAATAATAATCCAGTTATATGGGAAAACCTAAAACATAACCATAAAGAATAGTTGGTATTTAAAAGTATGAAAAAAATATGCACAGGATTGAAACTAATAGAAACAGAGTAAGAATAACTATACTAATAGGCAAAATGAGGGCAACTACATGGTATAAGAAAAATAAAATAGGATAGTTCTAATCTGCTATGTATTTAATAATATGCCTCTTATAGTAATTAATAGATCAAACAGGTATATGTGTGTTTAATTGTTCTACTCAAATATAAATGTATATACCTTGAATTAATAACCATGACATGAACATAAAACATAACACCAACAACTGTAATAACACACACTCTTTTCAGACAGGCATGAATGTTTTTATGAATTGACACATACTAGGCCAGAAACCTAGTCTTGATTTTTTTTTCTAGTCCTGATTTTTTAAAGAATTGATTTTATGAAGGAAATATTTTCTGTTGTAAGATTATCAGCTCAAAACCAATGAAAAAAATATATACCAGAAATTTATCTTAGAAAATCTTACATATTTAGAAATTAAGGAAAACCCCTCTATAAAACATATAAACCACAGGGTCCACACAAGGTGTGAAGCCTACTTAAAAACAAACACACAAAAAAGAAAAATGATAGGACAAACTCACTAAAATTAAAAAATATTTCCACCCATATCATAAATACTCTTCTAGGATACTGCACAAAAAAACCCTGCATAACCATAGATACATATATTAAAAATCAAGAAAGGCAAAACATTTAGAAAACTGTAGAATTATCCTTGTTTTGTTCAAGAACTAGAAATTTAAAAAAGAAAAAAGAAAAACCCAAAAGTTAGTTCTTTGAAAAGAGTAATAATTGGCAGTACTGTTTAAGGGGAAAAAAAGACATGAAAAAAATATTTGGAACGAGAGATACATAACTACAAACGTAAAGGCACTTGAAGATATTATGAAAAGTTTTGCCAACCGATTTAAGTCTTTATATGAAACGGAAAAATACCAAGAAATAAGATAACTTGCCAAAGCCAATATGCAAAGAAACACAAAACCTAGATAATCTTGTAATTTTTTTAATAAAATAAGATGTCTTTCTAAAATAAATAAATAAATAAATAAATAAATAAATAAATAAATAAAGATGTCTTTCTATGCTCAGGTTTATAAATGAGTTTAAATATACAAGGGACAAGTCATTCTAGTCTGTAAGAAATTCTAGAATATAGAAAAGCATTGGAACCTGACAAAGATATTTTAAGAAAGAAAAATGGGTTCCTGGGTGGCTCAGTCAGTTAAACATCTTACTCTTGATCTCAGTTCGGGTGTTGATCTCAGGCTCATGAGTTCCAACCCTGCACCGGGGTCCACACAAGGTGTGAAGCCTACTTAAAAACAAAAAATGAACAAATAAAAAAAGAAAAAAAGAAAAATGATAGGATAAACTCACTTATGAACACAGGTACAAAAGCCTAAAAAATACTAAATAGTTTCAGAAATAGAAAAGATGCTCTGTAATAATGATGTTCAGTTAATGCAAAAAAAACTGGATTATTATTAGAAAATATAATTCACATTAATATATTGAGAAATATCACTTGATAAAATTCATACTAATGAACGACAGAAACGATTAGCAAAATAAGAATAAAAGGGAACTCTCTTATCTTGATAAAAAGTATTTTTTTTAAAAAAGCTCAGAACAAAATATCATACATAAATTGTTCAGTTTTCCCTTTAAAGTCAGGACACTGACTTGACTTTTTTGACTTCTAGTCAACAGTATATGGGGTAGTCTTAAACAGTACAATATGAAAAGAAAAAGGAAAGGTATAAGAAATCAAAAGATGTAAAACTTTCATAAATTAAAATAATTAGTGCCTATGAAAAAAAACTTGGAACTGCAGCACAAAATATGAAAAGCAATATAATCCACATCTACATGTTGACTATAAGATCGACAAAAAATATTGGATAGCCACAAAAGTATTCTAAACCCACATAGAGAATATTGTTAAACTTTATTGAAATACATCAAAGAAAACATAAGTAACTAGGGACAGATGCAATGTTAATGGAGTGAACATAAATCCCATCAAATTCTATACAGGGCTTCCTTGTAAAATTTAAGTTCATTCTTAAATGTATGTGGAAGACCAAGAACAGCCAAGACATTCATGAAGACCAAGATAAGAGGACATGCCTTATGAAATAAAACACTTTAAATGTCTTTTTAAAGTGTAACAAGTAAGCTAAAATGATTTATTGTCACAGGGATAGATAAATAGAATAGTGAAACAGACTGGAAGGCCCCCAAAGAGACCCATAGGTATATGGCAATGCCATGACAGAGCCAAGTAAGGACTTTCCAATGTATGATGATCTCATGGATTTAACATCTGTTTTGACCCCAACCTCAAGCCATTCACAAAAAGTAATACCTGATGAATTAGAAACTTAATGAAAAAGCAAAACTTGAAATCTTGAAAACAGTATATTAGATCTTTATGACATCAATGTAGGAAAGGATTGCTCAGGTAAGACACAGAAAGCTCACACCCTCGAGAAAAGATCATAAATTTTTTGCCATTAAAATGTAAAAATCTTAAAAAGAAATGTTAAGATCTTAAAAAGATACTGAGCACAGACTGAAAAGATACAACCACAGACTCGAAGAAGAAATTTTAAGTACATAGACCTGCTAAATAATTATTTTTCAGAATAGAAAGTACTGCTACAATTCACACACATAAAATAACAATAATAGAAAATGATTAAAATGGACAAAAGACATTTCACTGAAGGAGAATCCCAAATGGTTTACAAACAAATGAAAAGATGCTTAACTCCATTACTAATCTGGGAAATGCAAATTTAAAAGACAATAGCATCCTATTTCACACTTGTTCCATACTAAAACATTATCAAATGCTAGCAAAAAAGTAGTATAACCAGAACTCTATATCCTACTAGTGGGAACTGTATACAGTACACTACTATGCCCTACTGGTATCTAATCAAGCTGCAGTTACACATACCCCAGGAGCCAGCAACTCCACTCTTCATATATGTGTCCTAAAGAAAATTACATGTGTGCACCAGGAACCACATGTAGTATGTGCATAGATGCACTGTTTATAGAAACAAAAACCTGGAAGCAACCCACATGTCTCACAAAGGGATGAACCAATCACTATAGAGGACACCAGGGAGACTGAATTAATGACAGCTATGTGCTACAGCATGGAGGCATCTCAGGAATAGAATATTGAGGGGAGGAAGTCAATGGAGAATACTTAAGTGGAATTGTTCTATACATCAAATTCAAAAACCGGCAATGGTAACTAATATATCGTATAAGGAGGCAAGCCTACAGTAATACTATAAAGAAAAGCAAGAAAACAGTCAACACAAATTTCATAATAGTGGTTACTCTTGAGAAAAGGAAATGGTGGAAAGAGAAAAAGGAGCTCAGGACATGACAAAGATCATCAGTAATCAGCCAGATTAGAATAGAAGCTGCCCCCTGCAGAAAGCATTTCCATCACTTGCCATGTGCTGTTGTCCAGAGACTGTTGTTTTCCTCGCAGCTTCCTTCTGGGTCACTGACCTCCAGCACCTATCTAGTCTTCGTGGGCACTTGAGATTATGACTTTTCTTTAGAGTAGTGGTTCTCAAGTGTGGTCCCAGAACCAGCAGCTTCAACTTGCCATAAGTGCCAAGTGTTTAGGTCCCACCCTAGGCCTGCTGTATCCAAACTCTAGGGGTGGAGGCCAGCAGTCTGTTTTAGCAAGCCCTCCCAGGGATTCTGAAGCTCACCTTGAGAACTTTTGTTCTTAAGGACCTGGCCCAGGCCCTGGACCTCCTGCCTGGTCATCCTTCCACTCTGAGTCTTTTCTGTACTGCTATAGCAGGGCTGCACTTTCTTCTAGCGGAAGCAGTAGTCCTTTCCAAGAGCCAGCAAGACCCTCAGCTGCCCCACATCTGAAGGGAGCCTCCTCCCACTTTGTCTCAATCAATGCCATTTTAGCCACTGTGCTGTGACTGGTTCTCTAGGGTCAGAAATTGACATCGTAGGAGTGCTCTGCCTGCCTTATCCCAACAGGACTGTTGTAGGAGCTTTTTTCCACAATAGAAAGATTAATATTAACAGTAAAGAGTATCTGTCTTAACGAACTACTAAGTCTGCCTAATAGCAAAAGACGTTAAGATAGGCTGGAAAACAGAATGCAGTTACCTTTTTGTCTCTGCTTCCAAGAAATTGTCATTTTTCACAATAGGAGACAGTTTCAGCATAGCTCCCTTTCTCGGCTCCCTACTATTTCCCAGGCGGGGGGGGGGGGGGGGGGGGGGGGTGGAGGCAGCAGTCATTCTGTGTCCACTTCTCCAGCCTTGGAGCCCTCCTGCTGATCTCAGAGCCCTTAGGAAATGAATACAAGTAAAGTGAATTCTAATGTCCATCTGAAATGCAAGTGCTTCACCTGATAACATTCTCCTAGGTCCAGACATTTTTTTTCTGTGTCAAGCTTTTTTTTTTTTTAACCTCAGCTATCTTTTTGTATGAATCCTTCAGTTTAAATGCTACATAACAAATACGAACACATTCACCATATCCTGAATTTGATGTCACTGACATCAATTGTTTAAGTTTTGAGAAATATTGCCTACTGTCATCACTGAGCCGTATGCAGTACTATCATCCTACCCTCATTTACAGATACTGGTTTCAGAAATACAGGTGCTAATTTCATGAAAAGGTGGCCTTTAACAACAAAGAATGGCATGCAGATATGTTAGACAGGAAAGAAGTCCAGTTTTTCTGGAAGTGATAAGATACTGGACAATATACTGGCTAAACCTGGGTTCAAATCTTGCCTCTGCCCTTTTACTAGATGTACAACCCTGGGCAAGCCTCTCACCTTTGTGACCTTGTGTGCACAATCAAGACTAAAGAGTACCAGAGTCATAGGATTTTTATGAGGTTTAAATGAAGTAATACATGTAAAGCACTTGGCGTGGTATCCATCACCTACTGAGAAAAAAAGTGATATATTCAAAATGTACTTCAGGAGCTAGACTCATGTGTGAAGTACACTGGGAAGAAGGAAGAATGAGAAACAAAACTTGTGAGGCACTCATATAGTCCAGGTTAGAGATGAATTAGTACACTGAGAAGGGAGAAGTTGTGAGTTAACTGATCAAATAAAAGAGGGAAGGAACAAGGGGAAGGAGAAGATGCCATGAAGACTGTCACCTGAGGAGGGTGGATGACAGCAGTGCCATTGAGAAGGGGTGAACAAAGTTGGAGTTGAGCAGAAATATTACCAGAAGGCATACTTATGCCGTAAGAGGGAAAGTATCAACACTAGTAAACACCGAAGCCATTAGAAAATGCTGGATAACTGTGTAAGCCAACCAGACTTTATAGGAGAGAAACCAAATGGCGCAAAAGCATCCTCATATTTCAAAAGTGAGAGAATCAAGAGCACAGGAGGAGCTGAACTGATTGGATGAAGGTTCTAGGCAAGACTGCACTACATAGACATCACTCTCTATTGCTCTGTTTAGTGAGAGAAACCACATGCAAATTAAGTAAGTCATAATTAGAGGTGGAACCACCCTAGCCCAGCACCAAAGCGGTGAAGGTCTTGTGAGGAGCCAGTAGGAGAGGGGGATTCTTGCCATCACAAGAGATGGGGCCAGAAAGAAGAGAATAAGTTCAACAGAAGCTCAAGCCTGTCTCTCACCAGGACTATAGACCTGTCATTCCTCTGTAGGACTCTGGTTGGGTCACTGTAGGGGGAATGCAGACATCAATAAAGAAGTGTGAAAGACCTGACTCTTGGCATCTGTGATGGGGCTTAGGATCTCTGGGTGGTGGTGTCCCTACTGGTCAGCTCATTGTTCCTGCCACTTACTGAAACCCAAAAGGGTTTGCAAAAAGTGGTGGAAGCAGAACAGGGAGCCAAAAGTTAGCAGAGAGGCTGTTGTCCCTAATGTTTTAAGTATCTAGAAGCTGAGGACACAGAAATAAAACTCAGGAAACTCATCTGAGTCAGAGCAGTTTGAAAACCATGCTGTGAGGTCTGTGCTTCCTAAGTTAGGATATTCTTGTTGTAAAGAGAGAAGATTTTGATCCACTGCTATTTGATGATAATGTTAATATCTAGACTATTCAGGGGATGGTTAATATTTTTCACATTAAATGAGTTAAGCAAAGGTCTTTCTAAGGAATATTATCCTGTTTTGCCATCATAATTAACATGGAGTGTAGCTGATTCACCTTCTCCCCTTTCTTAATTACATACAATAAAATCTACTCTTTGGTGGTACAGTTATGTGAGTTTTCACAAACACAGAGGGTTGTGTAACCACCACTGCAATCAAGATCCAGAATAGTTCTATCACCTATACCTCCCCTTCCCATGCTGCTCCTTTACGGTCTAATCCCTTACCCTCTCTAACCCTCCACAACCAATGATCTGTTTCTCTCTTCTTTTGACAACTAGTTGAAGAGGGCCCAAGATTTCTTTATGATTTGCTGGTATAATAACACTAGTAACAGCAGTAATAGTTAATATATATAATGATTTTCAGTGTGTCAAGCACCACTTGTGACACTTTATAGTTGAGAAAACTGAGGCTTCGGGAAATTTTGGAAAGCAAAGAAGACAGGAGGGAAGAAGAGTCTCGCCAGGGTCACAGAGTGGCAGCCCCAGGGCTTGAGTCAGGTCTATCTAACTCCTAGGTCTCTTTTTATAACCTCTATCTGATTCTGCTCCTTTTGACAAAGTAGAAGGGATATCTATCAATTTTAGAAAGCTCAGCTGAGACCTGGGATCGCCTTACTCTAAAAAAAAACAAAACTTATGTAAGAATTTGGTTAATTATACCAATAAAGCAATAATTGAGTAGGTGTAAGATAAAATGAAGCCAGGATCCTAGAACACCTTTCCTACAATCTTTTTGATGTGCAATGAAGATAGAGCCCAGATATGTTACTTCCTCCCTCATAAACTTGACAGGTTTGTAAAGCAATACTAAAAAAAATTCCTGATCGAATATTGAAATGCCATTTTGTGTCAATGCTTTGAGCAGCAACTTCCTCTCAAATTTGCAAAAAAAAAAAGGGCAAAATGGGATTTTTAATCCTCATCTTACATGTTTTTCAGGTTGGAGTCCCCAACCCGGTCTTTGGTGATGGAGGCCCCAAAAGGAGTAGAAATAAATGCAGAAGCTGGCAACATGGAAGCTACCTGCAGAACAGAGCTGAGGCTGGAGTCCAAAGATGGAGAGGTAAGGGTACAAAGGACACAGGTCCGGAGAGCTACAGCTCCAATAAGACAACCTTTCCCACAACTTTCCCAGACTCCCTTGGCATCGAATCTGATCCTACATTTCTAACAAGAGAAGCCAATCAGAAGGTTTTATGTCCAGAACAAATATGTTGAACAGCACAGTTATAAGCCTAACCCACAATATATGAGTTATGACTTATTATTTGTAAAGTGCTGAGGTAATAGCATGTACTCCAAGTCCAGAATTATACAAACAGCTATTAAAATGAATGCTATTTCTGAATTCTCTCTCTCTCTCTCTCTCTCTCTCTCTCTCTCTCATCACCCAAAAGCAAGATTTAGGTAGCCAGCTTAATTGAGCTGTATGTCACATGCATCTGGTGCAAACTGAACATAATTTACTCGTAGTCATTTTTAAAGCTTATGTTGTATGTTTCTCCTTTGAGAATGGAGAGTGGGACCCAACAGTTATCCCAAATCAGAACAAGACAAAACCTAAATAGGGTTAAGAGCAGGCAACAAGAGGATGGAGGACTGCACATATATTCCTTCTTCCACCTGACATAATCCCACTTTAGTGAATAGAATAGTCGCTTGCATTTGTGTAAACAAGGTAAGCCAAACCCCCAAGGAAGTTAGATTAAACTGCAAACTTTTAAAAATGTCTTCATCACATTCATAAGTGAACTTTTCTATTTAAGAGTTTTTAAATAGAGGGGAAAATGTCATTTTTTAAAAGCAAAACTCTTTTCCACTTTTCATATCTGCTTAGAGATTACCCATCTCCACCTGCTTCTGTGCACCAAATACACACCTTTTGATTGGTTTGGCATTTGCAATATTTGTTTTAAAAGAGCTAGTCAGATAAAGCATTCATTTATCAAAACACTCTCTTCAAACAGCCACAAATCACACACATTTTGAAATAGTGACTACATAACCTATGCAGATTATAGCTTGCAGAATCCAGACTCTGGAGAAATTGATTATAATCTTCAGAGTCATGTAAGAGTGGAAAATACTGCATATTCTTAAAGTCATCCCACGCACTCAGACCTAGATGGGGGTCTGAAGGCCCATAGTAAAGAAATGGTTAACCCAGCATTTCCAAATTCATTTCAGTCTAGGACTCAATTCATATCTTACATGATATGCTTTTGCACAATGCTCATATAGACCAGTGCAATGTTGTCTTGGTAGATTATAAGCCTCCGGGTAGAGACTCTCTGTCCTGTTCTTCTCTGAATTCCCAGTGCCCAGAATACTCAACATATCATAATGGTAGGTGCTCACTTAGGCTGAACACACATCTATTGTCTGAATGTCAAGAAAATAAATGGCAGGTTCTAACTGTCTTTCCTTCCTATTCGCTTTCTTTAGATTAAGTTAGATGCTGCGAAAATCCAACTACCTAGACTGCCTCACGGATCCTACACACCTACAGGAACGAGGCAGAAGGTCTTCGAGATCTGCGTCTGCGCCAATGGGAGATTATTCCTGTCCCAGGCAGGAACTGGTTCCACTTGTCAGATAAACACAAGTGTCTGCCTTTGAGAGACCATCCATAGTGGACGTTGCTGGTAGCATAAAGGCCATTTTTGGCTTTAGACACTGGCTGCCAGCTATTTTTACTAGAACACAGAAAGCCTATCAAAGACCTTGTGTGTGTGTGTGTGTGTGTGTGTGTGCACGTGCGTGCACGTGTGTGTGTATGTGTGTGGGTGGATATAAATATATATAAATATATATAAATAAATATATATATCCTCTGTATAAAATGAGGTTTCAGTACAAAAGGAACCATGGGTGACCCTGTGATATCCACTGTCATTTCCATGTCAACCCCACCACATACATGATAAAATCAAAACACCAATTCAGGCCCAGTATTCCCTTCAAAGTCACACAGTGTGTCAGACACTTACTGAATATTCACCGACATATTTGAGTAGCTGCATATCTTGCACTTTAGTGTCATTTACAGGGCAGTGATGGCGGGAATCTCCAAGTCACACTCAAGCACTGAGACTCTCGTATTGAAATAGACATTTCATTTCCATTTTTAGCTTTAGGAAGGCTGGTCAACTTTCCCCTCTTCAAGTGAGGGATGGGGGCAGTGCCATACAAGTCAGCTGTAGGAACTCAAAGTGGTTGTTCTCCCTTCATAGCCAAATGTATGGGGGCTTTTGTTAGTTGAATGAATGTGGAGGATGAATATTAGTGAAGTTTGAAGTGCTCACCCAATGCCTGCTATCTTCCTTCAAAATCACATATTATCCCACAGTCAAAATAGGAGTTGTAAATCAGCACAAAAATAGGCTAACAGCTGCTTCTCAGTTGGCTGGAAGCTACTCAGTGGCCTGACAGGCAAAGAATAAATGGGTGATAGGTCTCTGTTTAAAGGAAAAAATGGATCAAGATCTGTTCCATCCTCTCTTTTGACTTCATTCAGTAGCCCCAAATGATCAGGTCAATCAAAATCCTTAAGACTGGAACCCCCATCCCAAGAGAAGCCATTTAGGGATGGAAACCTAATTAAGAGTAGCATGGAAAGCCTAATTAATTTTTATGTTTCTTGGGATTTGCAGGTAATTTAGAGATGCCTTTTATTTCTAAAGGCATGCACAAACTTTGGCTTCAATCTTCTTCTATATATTTTTCGTTGGGATATTCATTTTCCTAAATCATTATGTTTTCTCTAAGAATAGTGACCCAAGAATCACAAATCTAAAATACATGCCCCCAGAAATGGTCACTAGAAAGTAACATAAACTGAGTTATGTATCTCTCTCAGACTCGCTGTGTTCCCGTGGCCCAGCAGCACCACTACCTGATATGTGGAAGCAGCTCCCTAGTTCCCGCCATCAGCTACCTCTCATCCCTTCACCTTCATCATCGTGCTCCAGGGTCACCCTGGCCAGCTCTTGTGCTGGGACAGGGGATACACCATCTCTGTTCAAAGAGGGGGAAATGTGCCTATGCCTTAAGTCAATGCACTCAGCAAGGAGAAGCACATCCTATTTATCTTGTTGTTACCTGTAGTTTATTTTGGGTGATTGGAGGGGAATGGTTTAGTCATTGAGTGGGCATCTTAAAATCTCATAGACAAACCAAGTGGCCAATAGACATGGACTCTCAGGAGCCCAATGGAATGATAACTGGTTTAGACAGTCCTGGATGCCATTTGGCAAGCATTGGCCCCACAATCCTAAATGAAGTCATATTTGTAGGCCTGAATGGCATTTGTTTTTTCTTCAAGGTTTTAATTTTTCTTACTTCACAAGCAGGGGAAGATTTGACATAGGAAATGAATAAAAGATTTGGTAGTTTTGAGAGGACACTCAAGCATCAGGCTGAGGTTTGCATACAAAGGATATAAAGGCAAGCTGGGTGTTGCTTAGTCACTTAGGAGTGAGTGGGTGAGCGCTGGAGAGAGAAGAGGTTTCCTAGCCTGATCAGCAGCCCTGCTAGCTTCCAGACCCCATACTCTCTCCAGTCACTCCTCCTCAGTATCCTATGTAGAAGAATCGAGTTGTTCAATGGCAAAACTACTTAGTTTGTAACATTAGAGTCTAAAAAGGAAAACCCTAAGAAGATAGCAAGTTGCTCTGGATTGGTATTATTTATATCCTGTAGGATCATACTGCCAGAATTTGCATGTTCTACATACAGGGTTTTGTCAAATAGGAGAGCCCCCCCCCCCCCTTGGCTATAAGGAACACCTACCCCATATCATTCAGACAGTAGTAGCTATGAGGCTCTCCATGGCTAAATACCTTAACACAGTATTTTTAAGCAGACAGACCATCTTTGCATTTTGCCGTCTCAAGTACATAATCAATGGATAATAAGAAAACAAGGTTCCCTGAACCTCTTTCCTCTGATTTTGTTCTAATCATCATATGAAATTCTGAGATCAGCACCTTGGTGATTTTATGCCCATAAAAAAGCGAGGTGATCCCACTTGCAGAATTTAATACTAAAGGTAATCAGATCACAAATAAGATAATAATAGCAAACCAAGAATAGAAATCAAGCATCTATGAAGGACAGACATGATCAAAACTTCTGATTTTCATTTGTGCTAAGTGACCACGTAATATACCACATAATAGGCAGGAAACTTGGCATCGTCTAAATTATATATTTCAGTTCAGACTATAGAATTCAGTATAATGCAATCAAGTTTTGTTCTCCCAACTTCCTCCAACTAGAATATTTGTCTGTGGTCAGTGGTTATGAGACAAGGTTTTAATTCTCGGGAAAGAAATCTACATTAAAATTCTATAAACTTTAATTTTAAAAACTGGGATTCTTTCTAATCTTTATATATAATATATTCTGGACAATCACACTCCAGTATATTAAGCAGCAGGTGGCGTAAAAAAGAGTTCAAATGAATCTTTAATATTATAGAAGTTCTAGTATGCTAATATTCTTCAGATTTTTAAAAATTAAAAAGTGATCTCCAAATATGTTTAGCACTCAGTACTATTTGTTATCTGTTCAATAAGTCATAAAAGTTCAGTCTTAAGAAACTACTAGCATATGACTAAGGTTTTCAAAAGCCCTTATGGTGGCATCTCCGTAGGTGGAAACTTGGTATGAGGCTTTCTAATTGCTCTGTTACCCAAGGGATAGATCTTATCAACTTGAATTGGCTTTAACTTCCTTTAGGTCAGTTTCTTTGGATGATTTTCCATTGTATATCCAGCAACCATAGACCAAAGATTGCTTAAAGTTTAATTCTAGAGCAGGGGTCAGCAAACTGTGGTCCCTAGACCAAACCTGGCTCATCACCAGTCTTTGTAAATAAAGTTTTATTGTAACACAGACATATCCATTCATTTCCATGTTGTCTGTGGCTGATTTCATTCTTTAACAGTAGGGTCGGGTAACTGTGCCAGAGACCTCATGGCCTGCAAAGCATAAAATACTATTTAGACCTTTCCAGAAAAGTTTGCTGGCCCCAACAAAGAGGTCATTTGTGCTATGTGTTGGACACAGCTGGAAAGAAAGTAAACTCCACAGTAGCATGGAGTAGCCCTACATGTATATGTGTGCTTAGGAATATAGATACTTGCCTATAGAAGAAAAGGTTAGTCTTATGTTACATGTAAAAGTGATCCACTTGTCTGAGAAATGCAGGTTCACAGGATTCTTGCAAAAAGGGAGGATGGAATCAGGGGGAGACTTAGTGCAAAAGGAAAGCTGTGATCCTCCAAGAGTTTTTTTTCCTTAGGACCCTTAACAGAGAAGTGGTTCCCTGGTCACCATCTTATAGAACCAGAAGAGAAATGGAAGTCCTATGATTTATATTTACAATCTTTCTCCTGAAGAGACTGTTTCTGCAATGTCACAGGTTTTCCACTTCACCATCACATTTTCCAGAAAGATGCCCATTCCATGGTCCTCCAGAGACTATTTTTAACCGAGCAGGTCTTGTTGACATCAATCAACTCAGTTATTTATACCTCCAGTGCACTTGCCATTCCTATGTCCCTCCCCGGCCTGAAGGGTTGGTGAGACCAATAAATAATATTGGAAGAATAATAAATATTGGGAAAAAAGAAATATTGGAAGCAGCATTTTAAAATATGTAGGAAGAAAAAAATATAATAAACGTCTTTCATGAAGGTGTTTAATGGGGAAATGAGATCAATGCCAGGTTGATTTTGTTTTCAAGAATTTGGTCTTTGTTTTTTGGTGTAGCAAGAGTGAAAAAAAAAAAAAAGATCTATTTTGAATTCCAGTATCTCTGCCTCTGTGTAGTATGGCAAGTTCCTACCAGAGATTTGTCTTTACATCAACATCCCTACTGCTAAATCCATACTTCTATTCAATATTATTACAGCATCAGTAATGACAGTCTTTGTAAGCATGAGTGTTCATATGTCAGAAAAGAAAGTTGTGTTTTTTTTAATAAAAACAGCCACCACTTACCAGAACCTAATCAACATCACTTAAAGAGCACTTTTACATTTTATCTGGATTCAACCAAGAGGATTAAATTGGCAACACTGCCCTCCACAGAAGCAACTACATGAGAATATCTTGCTTTTGTTTATTTTAGGCAAAAGGTAGCATGATGTTTGAACCCAACAGGTGAAAAGATCCATGTAAGCACCTGATCCTTGTTTTTTAAGGCTCTGTGAGAGGAGAATCTCATTTAAGTAAGTTGTAAACAAAACCGTTTGCTCTCTTTCCCCTGCACCAGGAAATCTTAGGCACAAAAAGGATAATGAAGCAGTTCCTGGAATGATACATTTGCATGGTGCCCCAGTAGTAGGTGGGGGGAAAAGTTAAAAGAAACAATCTGAGAAAACAGGCCTTTTATCTCAAAGATAAAAATGTCTCTCTTTTGGTCTTTCATCACTTTCTCCTCAGGGGAAGGTTCCCCCACTTCTAACGTATTTCCATTAAAATAGTCAAAACTACTGCATTGGGATGTCAGATGCATCTCTTTCTTTGTGGCAATCTGAATTTAAAATTATACAGTTGCCTCTGAATTTCTCATTCACAAAGCTAAAACCACTGATAAGAGATAAAGCAGTCTGAAGCCTGCTGCTTCAGCTAGCACACCACACCACACACATTAGCCCTTTCAAAAGCAATGGGATTTCTATGGTTCTTAAAAGCTTTCTTCATAACGGAGTCCTTGAAATTTCTTCAGGCAAGTCTGAATGGCAAAGGAAAAATCATTATTTGCAGGAAGTCCTTGTTTTGATTGTTAGAGCATAAATGTGAAAAAATTCTCCAGTTAGGGTGACCCATGCTCATATATGCTATTTGCTTTGGTTTTAACCATATTCCTTCCACACACACCCCACACACACACACACAGATACACATACACTTCCTGTTATAGATACTGACAGAGTAAGAAATTAGCATCTTCTTTTGAGAAAAGAAAGCAATTGCAGAATCTGGGGCCCTTTGATGCAATAGAAGGTGTGATGTCCTAACAGTGTTGATGGTATCAAATCCATCACTAAATAGTCTCAGCTGTCCCACAGCAATGCTAACTGCTCTTCCATTGCAGCCCAGCAGGTGGTAATGGCACTTCCACATCCATGAATTTTACAATTGGGATAGAACAAAGAACTTGCTGTAGGCAAGAAGTATTTTTAGAGTCCAAATCTACCTGTCTACATAAATGGGAAGCCAGAGTAGCCCCAAATGCCTCATTAGGCATCTTGACTCCTCAGTAGTGAATGAGGGGGTTTGGCTTCATCACTGAGTGCTAGCTGAAGTCCGATAAATACAGCAAACGTGGCAAAGGAAACATTTGTTTTACCTAAAGTTTACTCTTCACGTATGAGGCTAGTAGTCCCTCTGCTTCCAATGTTTTCACAGCCTACTTCTACGCTTGGGTTATGTTGGTGGAATCAGAGTTAGCTCAGACTCCATAATGTGAAAAATTCCCAACTGATCAGTTAGGTTACATAGGAGCAGTAGAGCAAAGGAGTGTCCTAAGGCAGGGAGATGCTATTTGTTGAGAAGGAAGACACTGGTGCGTTAGTTCCCATATTCATCCAATTCAGGAGATTCTAAATTTGAAAGTCATAGGTTCTTCTTTTGAGAATCTGAATACTCAACCTTCTCCCAAAAAAGAATCACCCACAAAACTTTACATAAAATCAAAGCAATTTTCTTGGACTTGAAGCCCATTTTAAGATATGGCAAAAGCTGTATTCCATTTTCTAATAATGTTTATTAACTGGTATTCATTAAGCACTATATGCTAAGCATTATGCTCAGTATTTTATATGCATTTACTTATTTCACCCTCAACACAATCCTTTGAATTAACTTCTACTTTGGTTTCCAATTTACAGATTTGGAAACTGAGGCTTAAAGAGATTAGGAAACTTGTCCAAAGCCACTAACTAGACAATGGCAGAGCTAGAATGTGGGTCTAATTCCAGCCCACTATCTATGAAGTCACCAACACCTCAAACTATGTTTCAAGCTGTTGAGAAGTGACTCCTATCGGCTTTTAGACTAGACTTTCTTGGGTGGATAAGACTATAAAATTTACATCTCCCTTCCCTCTGTAATCTCTCATCCATGACAGTATCTAGTACTAAAGTAGAAATACCTAGGTAAAAATATAAGTGATTTGTCTGAAAAATAGAATCTGGACCCCCACCCTCCCCAAAAAATAATTCACTTGTTCTGTGTGTGATTCTTATCAAGTCAGACTTCCTGTCCTTACAAATAGAAAGATTCCCAGGTTGTCAGCCTTACATTTAAGAGAAAATTATAATAGTGATCTATAGGCATGGGCTAAACAAGTCAGCATTTCTGCATACATACACATCCTTCTCCTATTCTTCACTTAAAGGACAAATAACTGATTTTAGGTGAGGTCTTGGTTATCATATTTCCTGAACTTTATTTGTGGCAAAATGTAAGGGAAGAATCAAATGGAAGGGAGCTCAATCTCTGTTGTTGTCCCCATTATCCCTTTAAGTAGATAGGAATAGCAAGAACTCAGCATTATGTATTCAGTACCCAACCTGGCCACTTTGGCTCTAATAATGGCTTGAGACCCATACCCCATACCTTGTCCATCATCACTAATAGGCCATACCCGTCTCCATGACCAGAATTATTCTTGCCAAAGTATTCAGGCCATTACTACCAATTGATTGGAGTAGGAAATGGGACCCATTTGCCAATTCTTGTCCAAACAGTGGCTCCCTTTAACCTTGAACTTATACATTTTAACTGGTGTCCTAGATTCAGCAATGAGGTTGGTGTCTTTCCAACTACTAAAGGAGAAGATGAGTACATCTGAAGTTCCTTACAACTTGGTGGCTTTGGAGCACTTTCATCTTCTGAGCAAAGGGACTAGGGTTTGATATGTAAGAGTTAAAAGACCTAAAAGCATTTTGAAGAATTAACTCATCCAGGGACCAACTGAACAGGTTATAAACCAGTGTGCCCCTGTTAAGGTCCTACTGTCCATCTACCCCCACCCAATGCTGAGAGACCACGGCCACAAAGAGACTGGGGTTCATCCTGCTTTCTTGCTTTTGCAACAGCACATATCTGATCCACTGGGTAGTTAATAGAGCTTCCCACTGGTCTCAACAGATACAGCCCCAGTGCCAGCCAGGGTCCTATAATGCTCTCTGGCTCAGTCACCCCATAAAACCTCAGTAAAGGGATTAGCTCAAAAATGTCAAAACCTTGTTTTAGGATAATTCAGGAATTTTCGTTTACTGGTGTCTGTGTTCCAGTGGCAAATCAGAAATGGGTACCCTTTATGAGCCTTATGGAACTAATATCACCAGAGCCAGAAATCAAGTTCTCTGGTAAGAAGGGGATAAGTAAGCAAAATAAAGGGAAGAACTGGCACACCCAAATTTGGGGTGGACACAAAATTAACCTAATTCATATCTAGTGTTTTAGTAAGGGAATGGAGTTTTTATGCATTAACCACATCCTCAAAGTATATAAAAAAATTAAAAATTTAAAAAATTTTAAAAAACCACATCCTCAGTCAAGTTTCTCTCTTTTGGAGGACGCTAAGAAGGAGAAACACATCTCTTAAGGAGGGCATGTTTTAAAAGGAAAAGGTAGAGGACATCCATCATTGTGCTGGCTAGATATGCTTCTGGAGAAGCCAGATTCTGGTGCTTTTAACAGAAAAGATGAGGTCATAGAAGTCCCATTTGCTTGGACATTTTGTAAAAGGAACCCCATTCCCATAAAGCAATTGAGTTCAGCCTTTGGGTTATTTTTGGGTTTGTTTTGTTTTTCTCTGGGTTTGGGTGTGATGTAAGAGAAAGAGATTTTTAGTTTTGTTTTGTTTTAAATAACATCAATCCTTGCACACTCTATGCAAAAATTTTGTAAGCATTGCAATAATGCTATGAACTACAAGGAACTATTTTAACTTTATTACACTTTCTGTATAAAAAATTTGTATTTAATATTATTTCAATTGCAGTCTTGTAAAATATATTAATAAAAATAATGATTGGTAAGAAGGAAAGCACCCTTGTCCACTTCTTCAGGGAATTCCTCTTTCACAGTTAATAAGTCAGTCACTCCTACTGATTCTACCTCAGAAATAAATTTTCAGATTAACTTCTCTTCCGAATTTCTTTGATCAGTGGCACATTGATTAAGCCACTTTTGCCTCTCTGGAAGAGATTTACACAGGCTGCCTCATAAAAGAGAGCTTATTTTAAGGTACTACATGGCCTAGAATTGGGAAGAGTCCCCAGTATTTGGAGGTCAGGAAAACAGCCAGCCTCTACTGCTCTCCTAACAACCTGCATAGGTTCCTTTTGCTACATTTTACCACAGCCCTCTCTGAATCAGTGAAGATGCCTATCCGACTGGTCAATTTTAGGTAAAATATTTTTAATCATGCTACCTTAGCATTCCTGGTCAGCCTACAGATGAGCCACCTTTGGGCCAGGGGGCCATTCTTGGTCCAATCAGCTTTCATTGTCATCCAAAGAATAACCTAGCATTGCTGCCCTACATGGTGTCATGAGTGAAACAATCTATGAAAGAAAGCATCATGGAAGAACCACTCTAATCTATCCATCACAATCAATCCTCCTTGTTGAGCATCTCACATCTCCTGGCCTTCCACACTGCTGTTTTTGCACATACTATTCCATCCACCTAGAATGCCCTTCCATCTAGCACCACCCTATGCCAGCATATCATCCTCTTCAGGATCCTATTCTCTTATCACCTTGTCTCAGTGGTCTTGATCATTCTTCCTCAATTTCCCTATTAATTTGTTCTGATTTCTTCCATAATTCTACATTGTACTATGCTTTATCAATTTACCTATCAACCTGGGACCCTAGAATGCTTCTGTTCATTTTTAAAATTTGTAAAAGAGTAATGACATCTAAACTGATCCTCATGTTATAAGGTAGGTAAGGCATTTCATCATCTAGAAAATCTAAGATAAATTTTACATATCCAGGACATGATAAAACCAGTGGCCATTCCCAAACATATTTTCATGGTAGGCTACATCTCATCAAATTTAACTTCTGATTACAAATGACACTAAAGAAGTATTACAGAATCCTCAAGGTAAAAAGTTATAATAAAAATTTCATTCCCAGGCAAGGTGCAATTTATCTGGGGGTGGGGGAGGGGGCAGTGTGACTATACCAGAAAAAAAAACCTAAATCAAAGAGAATGAAACAGAGAAATCACTATTCAAGAGACCTGATGCATTGATGGACAAAATGTTGAAGTGTCCCTAAAATAATAAAGAAACACTATGAGAGGGATAGGCTGTTACTGATAAGTCAAATTAACTGACATCAATGTTTACACATAATTAGCAGAAGAAATACCAGAAATCTAAAAAGAGCCTTATTCCTTCGCTTTGAAAGAAACAATTTTTAAGTGGACAATAGATATCAATCGGTAACTTTTATATTTCCTCCAATCTTGACTCCTTTAAAAAAGATGTGAGATTCCATAACCTACTTAATAACCCAGCCTTGCTTTGTCAGAGGAAATGAACCCAAAGCTAGTGAACAGGGATCACAGTGCAGACATAAACACATTGTGAACAACGTTTAAATCAGCTTCTCTAAGTCTGATGACAGGTTAATTTTAGTTGAGGAATGACACATTTTAATTACCCTCAATAACATCAAACACTTATAGTTGATGATTAATTTACAGCCCCCAAGGAAGACTCATGACCTATCAGTGGACAGACAGTAGATCAGCCTTCAGAACTTCCTAGCACAAGTAATCAGACATGATTATAGAATGCTTGTGAGGTATTTCAAGATAACTCATTAGAACTTAAAGTGGATATCTAAAACATGAGAATAGAATCTTCCAAATTATATTTTAATAGGAAGTAACAATTTTGAAGTGGCAAAATTTAGGAAATAAATAATCAAAAGTAGAAGCTATAACACTAGATTGTCTGTTTTAATCTATTATTATACCATGTCAAGAGTTGCATTTAAAAATAGGTTGGGTAAAAACTAACCCATACAACTCAAAAGGAAAATCTTTTTTTTTTTTTTTTAGAGTTTATGGTATAAAACATTAAGTGAGGTTCAGATGAACAATATGTAATGATGAAATTAGTCTTACTGATATATAGGATTAAACCTATATAATGAGCAGACAAGTAATAAAAACCAGAAGTCCACAACTTCAAAATATAAGAAGAAAATTGACAAATTTAATTGTAGTGGGAATTTTGTACCACTTGTTATCTTCTAACTTGCAATTTGGCAAAGCATAAATAAATGAACATATACACATTCCCTTACACGTGGCACCAAAGAAAGCAACTGCTCTTTGACCGTCCATGAGCATATAAAAGAAATAAATACAATCTCAAAGTGAAAATAATTAAAGCAATCTTTCTTCTCAGGCTATGTTTTCTGAACAGAGAAATAGATGATTTATATTACCAAAAATTCTCAGGAATTTCTGAATTGAAAATCTTTTTTTCTTTTTAAAGACATTTTATTTATTCATGACAGACAGAGAGAGAGAGGCAGAGACACAGGCAGAGGGAGAAGCAGTCTCCTCACAGGGAGTCCAACGTGAGACTCGATCCCTGGTCCAAGATCATGCCCTGAGCCAAAGGCAGACACTCGACTCCTGAGCCACCAAGGCATCCATGAATTGAAAATCTAATCAGTGATTTGAGAAAGGACACCAGCCCATTTAAGAATTAATAATTAAAAACACTAGAAATTATGAAATTTTGCCAAAGCAGACTTCTGACATGATAAAAGCATTTAAATGAAAAAATGAATAAACAAAGCATTCAGCCTAAGATGCCAGAAAAATCAACAAAAACAAAAATCAATACTAAATATAAGGTGACAAGTAATTCTAAATCTTACCTCTCAAAAAAATTGAAAATAAATATCTAAGACAAAATTGATCGGAAAAATTGAAAACATAAAAATAAGTTTGAGATACACATGTAAAATTTGAAATATGTTCTAGCATACTTTATAACATGTTTTTTCCCTATGATAAAAAATAGAATAATTCCATGAAATATACAATTTTAAAAAATAGCCAGAATTAACAAAGTAAAAGAAATTAGTGCTGGTTTCTTAAGCACAAGTGAAATATTTTGTGTAGCAAATTCTTTAAGATATAACTTTTCTAATATTAATTAACAAATTATTGCATATATTGTAATATATATGCAAACATATTTGAAAATTTATCCACACAGGAAAAATACCATGAGATCTACCATAACCTATGCAAAAAATTTAAAATACTTTGAGAGAGAGAAATCTAAAATGAAGACACTAACTCTTAGCTGAGCAGAATAACATTGGTAAAGATTGGTAAAGATTACACATTACAAGTTAATTTACACATTTAACAAAATTTCATCAAAATCCCAACAGAAATTTTCTGGGAAGTGAACAAAATAAATCTAAAGTTTATTGGGCAAAATAAAATAGGAGAAAAAGTTAAGGAATATTCTCTACAAAAAGGCACTAAAATGAAGGACTATTTCAAGGTACAAAACAGCAATAATGAAGCTACTGATGTTTCAAAACCAGAAACACAGATCAATTGCATTTAGTATTATTTCCTTGTTAGGAAAACACCCTTCTTGTTTCTTTATCTGCTCATTTAGCTCACAAATGGGCAATCTTGACAATGAAACAAACAGCTGCAGGTATTAAATAAACAATGATGGAGTGTACATGGTGCCAGGGAAGCAGGTAGCTGGAATGCTATTAGAAACCAGTGAAAAATGTACCGATTATTTGTTATTAGGAAAACTGATTAGTAAATTTTTGTGTGAGGGTACGGAGAGGGATCTTCAGAGTTCCTTTAATTGCCTCCAGTGGACCAGCATTAAACATATTTGTTCATCTAACATCTATTAAATATTATTCTCTTCTAAATAAGTAACACACTCTCCTTGCCCTTGAATATCTCAGAGTCTAGTGCGGGGGCGGTGGGGGAACAGAGATCTAAAAAGGCCAATTACAGCTAGTATGAAGAGCTGTGAAAAATGTAAGAAAAAAAAAAATAACAGGAAATTGAGTAACAACCTACCCATGATCTGAAACAGAATGACAAAAGAAATTACAAAGAGGAGATAGGATTAATGAATTGAACCATATGCAGTTCTGTAGTTCTTGCTTCTGCTGCCCACCTCCAAACCCACGAGAACTTTCTTAGAAAAAGAATAATGTAATAGAAGGAAATAGAAGAAATAGTTTTAAAATGTTGTGCTTTTAGAAGTTCAAATTAATAAGAAAATCATCAAGACATCACTAAATAAATGAACAAAAGAGATAATAAGCACTCTATTCACACAAGCAAAAAATACACTCTTCTCATTCTAAAACACTGGAAGAGGTAACAAAGAATTAATACCCACTTTTCAAGGGGAACAAAAGAATGCCTGCTACATTAAATATTTACCTTGACTGCAAAATACAATCTTTCAGAAATGTTGAAAAGTCCAACTTAGATCCTACTAAATAAAGTATTGTTAAATCTATCAAATAAAGGTAGTTAAACATGCTCATAGCTTTGCAAAGAAAATAGAATTAAATCAATGAGATTTTTTTCTTTAACCTACAGGATGGGTTAAATATATAGTGACCATTTTGAGGACCCTGTAAAAAGGCTGTGTTTTATAGTCTATATTTAACCCTATAAAGTAGATATCTCCATTTTACAGAAATAATGTTCAAAGAAATTAAGTAACTTACCTATGGCAATTCTACTAACAAATGTTGACACTGAGTTTCAACTTCAATTAAAATACTTTCTATTTTATGAAGCTGCCTACGTTTATTATGAAAAGGGGTTGAGACAAACGCATATCTGCACACTGGTGCAGTAGACATTGGTGTATACTTTCAGGAAGTAGAAGGTTATAAAAATGTTCATAACCTTTGGCCCAGTAATCCACTTTCAAAATCTATCCAAGCAATAATATTTAAATAGAAAAAAGTTGTTGGCAACAGTGATAAGCATTGTAGATTTGAATTTAAAGATGGAAAAAAATTGCAACACTACCTAACCAGGTGAAATGGAAGGCTAATTAGCTCATGGTTATTTCAACTTTATGAAATATCATGCTGCCTTTAAAAAAAGTTATAAGGATTTTGTTTTGGTATGGCAAAAGATAATGTTAAATATATAAAAATGTTGTAAAACATAAATCAAGACTTCCAGAAAAACTGAAAAATGAAGATGATTTATTTGGATGATGGTATTATAGGTATATTTTTCGTATTATCATTCTTGTGTTTATAATATTTGTATAATAAAATTTTTCAAAAAAGACTAGTATCTGCTCTTTTTCTATAAAATAGAATTAATATCACATACTTTGATCCCACAAATAGTCTACAAGAAGAATTTATAGATTCAAAATTATTTACTGTAGTGCACTATATTTAAAGAAAAAAATCTGGAATTTGCCTTTTCCCCAACAATAGAGGCAATAATAGGTAAATAAATCATGGCACATCAGGCAAGGGAATATTATACATGTTAAAATAACATTGGAAACCATAGAACAATGTAACATGTTTCAAATGAGTTAAAAAGACCTAGTGTTACATGAAAGCTAATTGCTGCTATATCAAAAGCAACAAGAGACCACTGATAATTTAAAGTTATGGTGTTCAGGTAATATTAATTTGGCTATTCATATCTGTTTTCCTAAACTTTCTTAAGTCACTTTATAACCATTAATTTTACAAAATGGATAAATAAAAATCATTTTTAAGCTTAGCCAAAAAAAATTAAATTTCAATTTTCAGTCCATTTATTCAAGTCTACCAGTGGTCAAATTTGAAAAGACCTCTGAACACAGAGGATAGCTAGGGATTTAAGGTGGCCTCTTCTTCCATTCCACAGAAGAACAAGATCTTTGAAAATGTTCTTCAGGTCTCTGTGATGGTTTACAAAGCTCTACCACAGATTTGACATCAAAGAACAGGCCACACATCTAAGCTCTATTTGGACACCAAGGTTATAAAGATGTGGCTCCCCTACTGGATTTCAAGCGAGGACCAGGTGAGGAAGGGCCCAACCCTTCCCCCTTTTAAGGCACATAAAAGGAAACCAAAGAAAACTTTTGCTACAACTTGAGTTGGATAGTTAATTTATGACAGTAGTAATTGATGCTGTCCATTCTTGAAGATTATTTCTGATCATCACTATCATCATTCACTCTCACCCCTCATACTCCCATAATTCCTTCCTGCCTCAACTCAACATTCCATATTTGTTTGTAAAGTTAGACCTTATATTCTCTAATTTCAAATAGTTTCATACAGATTTGGTATATCAACAAACCATCCCTCCCATGATTTCTAGGCATCATAACCCACTTCCCTTAGCTCACATGATACTGCAATTCATGATTTCTCCTCCACCATCTGACTAATCCTTCTCCTTTCTATAAAAGACTCTATAAAAGGTAATCCACCAAGGTCTCCAGAACCCAATAATTAACCCCTTCTCCAGTACTTTGGCTAATTTCCACAAAGTTCTTTCTCTATTTTTTAAAAGCTAAATCTGTGAGATACACTATAATATGGTCCAACTAATTTATCTTCCTCGTGTTTCCCTCTCTGGCCAAATGAGTATTCTCCAGCCAAATTGTATTTCTTAATAGGAAAGGCACTTAACATAGAGTGACAGATGCAGACATTGAGGAAGGACATTGGTTTTGGTGTCACCTAGATCTGTGTGTAAGTTAGACCACTGTCTAGAACCAGGTTCCCATAAAGAATGCCAACAAATTCTGATCTGAACAAACTGAGTTCCTGATACCTTCAACCATCCCACTCAGCTTTTCCCTGTCTTCCTTTGGATTCTCTTCCTTGAAGAAAAAAAAATTTTTTTGAGCCTCTCTTTTCTACTAGATCTTGCTAGATTTTGCCAAATCTTCCCTGTAAGACGCAAAAGTGTTCTCTCAACTCTGCCCACCTCAAGAAAATTCACCACTCATATTTGTGAAAGCAGTCTATACTCTTTTCTTTAGTTTGCACACTTACAAATATCCTTCAATCTAAATTTTGCCCCTTTCTTTAATATGATGCTGCTCTCTAAAAAAGCTGCCATTGACTTCTCAGTGGTCAAATCAACATTTTCCAGCAGTTATTTCTCCATTTTGGCACCACTCAGTCATACTATAGAAGACTGTGGTGGTTGACCTAGTCAGGATCCACTGACCCATCCCATTTCCTTCCAGACCGTCATCTGACTTACATACCTGGATAGCCGCATGACATCCATATGACTCAGGGAAACATGAACTGTTACCAATGAATATTAGATAAATTAAACTCAGAACTCCTTAGTTCCCCACCCCCATTTTGATGAAAATTCGGTGATTTCATAGCATCTCAGATCTCTGACATAGGCCTTATATTTTACATTACTAATGTCATTCCTCTGACAGCTCTATCATGATTCTGATAGTTACAAAATTATTTTTGCAGAGAAAAAGGGGCCCACTCTCTCTTTCTGATATGATGATAAGTTTATAACAGCAGTCTCTTTTCATACTTTCTCCTTGCCTCCTAACTCTTTCTTTAGCTCAGTATATCTTGTTCCAGCACTTGGACATCAATCTTTCTTTGTCTTTATAGTAACTGCAGTTAGAACAAGGGTGGTGACCTCCTTTTACGCTTTTCTTTCTGTGAATGCCAAGCAGGATCTTCACAAGTATTGCCAAACAATCCTTTAAAAGTATCCCACTTAACTGTTACAGTAACCCTATAAAATAAGACACACATATCATCTTGCTAATAGGGAAACTGAGTCCCAGAAAACTGGTGACTATCCAAATTTCCAGGTGTAAAAGCAACATAGGCAGATCTAGAATCTGTTCAGGGCATCTATATTTCTTGAGCACCAGACATGCAGCAGGGGTTCCAACCTTACTTTCAAAATCTGTCATACAGCATAGATAAAAGAAAGTCAACTTCATTTCCTGTCTGGCTACTAATTAGGTAACTATGTTACACCTTAAGCCTCAGCTCCTTCCTCTATAAAATAAAGGTGTCAGATGAATAATCTCCAGTAACCCTCACATCTGGTGATTTCACACAGTGTTCTATAAACTATCATCCAAATGACCAGTTCTGAATCATGGATAAGACTAGTTCATTGGCCAAACATTTAATGAACATATGAGTGCTGGATATGTTTTTAGGTGTTTGGAATTATAAGAAATAACAGGGCAGCCATGTTTTCACTGTTATGGAGCTTCCAATCTAGCGGGAAGGGACAATGCAAAAATATTTTAAGGATCAAGATAATTTCCAGACACTAAAAAGTATAGTCATTCAATTAACTGCTTCCTTGAGGACATGACATCTGAGCAGACATTCAATGAGAAGGCAGCACATAAAGAGAAAAGTGTGCCAGCAGAGGAAACAGAGTTCTTAGAAAAGTGTGGCATGTCATTAGTTTCATTACTTAGGGAGGCTCAACACTCAACTGCTTTGTTCTTCTTCATTTTCTTCTGTGAATTAGACATATGGGATGTAATTATTGCCTTTAACCTGCTGGGAGGTTGTGAATATTAATCTGTCCTCCAGGAGTACACTTTTTTAGGTGCTCAGATGGCTTTTTTAATCAACCATCAAGAACTATAATGAAAGAACCAAAGGATACAGGGAGTATCTTTGAGGCTAACAAGAAAGGACAGGATAGAGATCCTGTAAGGTTAATAGGAAAGGGACGGAAGTAGGAGGTCACTAGCAGTAGCAGACATTTCATACTACTCCATGCCCGAAAGGGGCCAAAGTTTCAGAAGCCAAGATATAGCATAGCATGAATTTCCAAATGAGTCCACACCACAGGGAGAAGAATCCCGACCTAGAAGAGATTCATATGCTTTGACATCCAGTCAAGGTGATCTAATATAATCTTAAGGCCCACAGTTAGATTTAAACATATATCAAAATTAAACATAAATTAAAAATATAAAAAGTTTTAAGATGGCCTCTAAAACAAGGCAAACAGTGTAAAGCAGAAACTAGTGGAAATGCAAACCATGTAAGGTTAACACTTTGGAGTTGCTGAAATAGGACCAGCAGACAAGGGTTATCTAAGGGCAATATGCTCACTGCTTCAAACTAAGGACAAGAAGGATAAAGGAGAAGAGAAGAGCCTGCAGTTGATTGCTGTCTGCATAATAGGTAATGAGAAGCTTCCTGCCTACAGCATAAAAAAAGATTAGATACAACCTCATTACCAGTACCTAGAAGTATTCAGAATTTCCCTGATGTTACCCTGGGAGAGAAACCTTAGCAGGTAATATAAAACCTAGTTCTGGACTAAAAACTTTTAGAGGTCTTAGGAAAACTCAAAAAAAAAAAATCATTAAAAAAAAAATCATTTCAGTCAGGGAAAATTACCAAAACAAAAATCTCAATCGGAGGGGGGTGGGAGTGGGGTGAATCTAAAACATATGAAGGAAGTGAATTTTAAAATAGGCAGGTAATAAGTCAACAACTTACAAAATTCAATGCTGATGAATTAATATTATAGAATAGTCTGAAAGAGACTTTAAAATAAGTAGTGATAAGATCTTTAAAATAAAAATATCCTTAAAATGGGAAAACATATGAAGCAAAAAGAAAAGTTATCTATCTATATGAAATTATTAGGTAGAACTTTGGAAATAAAAAATAATCACGAAGTAAACATTTAATGGAAAAGATAAACTCTGGAATGAACACAGACAAAAACAGTCAGTAAATTAGACAATAGTATAAATGAATTCAGGTAGAATGCAGTAGGAAAACAGAGTAACAATTCTTAAAGTGCTAGGGAGAGATGGACATTAGAGGCAGAGGTATTCCAATGTTTGAATGGAGCATCAGAAGAATAGAAGAGGATTCTGGAGAAGGAATATTCAAAAAGATATACACTCTAGATGTTCTAGAATAACAGATAAGAATTCTCCACTTTAATATGCAGAGTACTGAGGAAAATAAAAATAAATTCATAGGTAGACATATTTAAATAAAACTGCAGGAATTATGTCTAAAGATAAGACTATCTGGTAAGTGAAAAAGGTGTTATAATGCATAAGAAAATAATGATAAACATCATCAGCTTGTATCACTTGTATCACAGTGCTTGTTGAACATAATTGTCAAGATAAAATTGTTTACAAAGTTAAACTGCCATTAGAGATAGGGCAGGAAAAACTTTAACAGAAAATTTTATATACACAAAGACTAAGAAGATGGGAAACTCTCTAGAAGACCTTTCTGGGAAAACTACCAAATGATGAACTCATAGAAAAAGAAAAGTTACCCTAGGAGGAAGGCAGGAAAAAAAGGTAGGAAAAAAAGGAAGAATGGAGCACCCAGTTACTAAATGACTACAGTTTTCAAATAAACATTTTTTCTAAACAAGATATAAAAATAACCAGCAAGTACTTGAAAGATGTTCACTATCATTAGTCATTAGGGAAATATAAATCAAAATCACGACAAGATACCATTTTGTACCCAATAGAATGGCTATGATAGACAATAGTGAGTGTTAGTAAGGATGTGGAGAAATTAGAACCCTCATAGCATTGCTGCTGGGACTGCACTTTGGAAAGTCTTTTGGAAGTTTCTCAAAATATTAAACACAGTTATCATATGACCTACCCATTGTACCAGGAAATGAATGCCCAAGAGAAACAAAAACACCACATAAAAGTTGTTATGCAAGTGTTCACAGCAACATTATTCTAATAGACAAAAAGGAGAACCAAACCAATTGTCCATCAACTGGTCAACAGGTAAAATTAATGTGGTATACACTGTAATGGAATATTATTTGGCAATAATAAGGAATGCTTTAGTGTGTATGCTACAATATGGATGCACCTCAAAAAAATTATGTGAAATGAAAAAAGCTAGACACAGCAAATCACATATCATATGATTCCATTTTTATAAAAGGTCCAGAACAGGCAAATCTATAGAAACAGAAAGTAGATTAGTGATTAACAGGGCCTGGAAAAGAAGAGAATGGAGATTGACTGCTAATGTATAGGGAGTTTCTTTGTGGGGTAATGAAAATGTTGTGGAATTAGATGGTGGTGATGGTGGCACACTCTGTGACTATACGAAACTACTAAAGTGTACACTTCAAAAAGTGAATTCTATGGTATATGAATTATCTCAATAAAGCTGTTATTTTAAAAGTTTGAGGGTGCCTGGATGCAGCTAAGACAGTGTTCATATGCAGATTTGTAATTTTATGTTAATATATTAGAAAAAGAAAAGCCTGAAATCTAAACACCTAAACATCTACCACAAGAAGCTAGAACAATAAATCAAACATGAGAAATAAAACCAGAAACCAATGAAATATAATACAAACATGTATACAAAAAATCATGAAAATTGTTCTTATGGAAATATTAATATGAACATATTAACTAATTTACAAAATTAGGAGAAAAAGAAAACACAAATTAAAAATATTTAAAGTTAAATGAGGTCACTACTACAGAATCTACACAGATGAAAACATTTTTTTTTTGATGAAAACATTAACAAGAGGAAATTATGAGTGACTTTATGCCAATAAATTGAATATCTGGATGAAATAGAAAATACTTCAAAAATGCAGTTTACCAAACCTGACAAAAGGAAATAGAAATTTTTAATAAGTCACTGCTGCTTAAAGAAATTGAATCTATTATTGAAAACTTCCCACCAAGAAAACCTAAGGCCGAGAGGTGTTCACCACTGAATTCTTTTAAATGTCTAAGGAAGAAATAATTCCAATCTTCCATGGAAATTTTTAGAAAATAGTAAAGGTAGCATGCTATCTTTTTTATGATTCCAGCACAACTTTGTTTCCAAAATATTTTCATCTCTCATGATGATAGATGCAAAAACTCTTAGCAAAGTATTTGTAATTCTATGGCACCAAAAGCACAAGCAACAAAAGAAAAATAGATGAATTCAACTTCATCAAAATAAAAAAACAGTTACACAAAGGACACTATCAAGAAAGTGATAATGTGGCACCTGGGTGGCTCAGTTAAGTGTCTGATTCTTGATTTCAGCTCAGGTCATGATCTTGAGGTCCTGGGATCAAGGCCCACATCGGGCTTTGCACTCTTCGGGAAGTTAGCTTGAGGATTTCTCTCCCTCACCTTCTGCCCCTCCCCCTGCTCATGCTCTCTCTCTCTATTTTAGAGATTTATTTATTTTAAATAAATCTTTAAAAAAAGTGATAACAACTGCCAAAATCAGAAAAAAATTCTTAATTGTGTATCTAATAAAAGCCTAGTATCTAGAATATATATTTTTAAAACACAGCTCAAAAACAACAAATCACTGAATTTCAAAAAGAGTAAACACTTGAATAGACATTTCTCCAAAGAAGATAATCAAATAGCCAAGAAGCACATGAAAAGATGCTCAACATCACAGTCATTAGGGATATGCAAATAAAAATCGCAAAGAGATTGTGATTTCATAGCCACTAGAATGGGTATGCCCACCCAAAGAGATAGAAAATAACAGGTGTTGAGACATGGAGAATTTGTAACCTTTTACACTGCTCATGGGAATGTAAAATGGTCCAGCCACTGTGAAAAACAATTTGGTGTTTCCCTCAATACTTTAAATATATAATTACCATATGACCATGTAATTATACTTCTAGGTACACACCAAACAATTAAACAGGTGCTCAAATAGAACTTGTACACAAAAAATTCATAGCAAAAGTATTCACAATAGCCAAAAGATGGAAATAACCCAAGTATCTATCAATTGATGTGCAGAGAAGCAGAACTTGATATATGCATGCGATGGAATATTATGCAGTCAAAAACTGCTTACGTGTGCTGCAATGTGAATGAATCTTGCTCAGTGAAAGAAGCCCGATACAAAGGACCACATTTTGTATGATTCCATTTATATGAAATGTTCATAGAGACAAATCCATAGAGATGGAAAGTAGACTAATCATTGCCAGGGTCCAGAGAGAAGGGAGAATGGGAAGTGTTTACTTAATGGACATAGAACTTCCTTTTATGGTGATAAAAATGTTCTGGAACTAGACAGTGGAGATGGTTGCACAATACTGTGAGTGTATTAAGTGCTGTTGAATTTTAAATTTTGAAATTGTTAAAATGGTGAATTCTACACTATATAAATTGTACCACAGTAAACAAAATGCAAATTGATTCTAGTGATACATAAAAAAGCAAATTTATCAGGGTCAAATAGAGTTTATTCTAGGCATGCAAAAATGTTTTCACATTTAAAAAGATATCATTGTAACTCATCACACTAACTGAAAAAGAAAGAAAACACATTTGATCATCTGATAGATTCAGAAAAGTAATTTATAGATAATTTTAAAATTCCACAGCCCGCACCTGGTTGGCTCAGTGGTTGAGCGTCTGTCTTTGCCTCAGGTCATGATTCCAGGGTCCTGGGATTGAGTCCTGCATTGGGCTCCCCACAAGGGACCCTGCTTCTCCATCTGCCTATGTCTCTGCCTCTCTGTGTCTCTCATGAATAAATAAATAAAACCTTTAAAAATAAAAATAAATAAAACTCCATAGCCCTTTGTGATAAAGTTAATAAGAGAGTACAGCAAACTTCTTGGACACAGGATGATTGTGAATAGTGCCTTATACATTAGTAAAAGACAATTAGAGAAGATAATAAGATGAGCTATCCCATTTAACCTGGTAACAAAATTTATGAAGTACTTAAATATGAACCTGACCAAAAATACATAAGTTCTATCTAAAGAAAATCACCAAATGTTATTGTAGAACATAAGAATCTTGAATAAATGGAGAGATATTCTATGCCTATACATGGGCCGATTCAATATCACAAAAATGTCTATTTCCCCCCAAAGTAATCTATTATTCCCTAATACAATTTTGATAAAAATCCGGGAGTTCTCATGGAACTCGACAAGCTGGTACTAAAATATATAGAAGATTAATGAGCCAAGAATATCTGAAACAATTTTGAAGAATAATAAGGCAGGAGAAGTCTACCTACCAGATATCGAGTTACTATAAAGCTACAGTGATTAAAATAGTGCTTTATGGAAGCAGAGACAGAAAAATAGACCAGTGGCACAGAAATTTGTTTTGCACATAAGTAAATGCATATGTATATGGAAAATTGACGTATGACAGAAGTGGCATTTCAAAGTGGTGGGAAAAGATGGTGTCTAGTATTCAATAAATGATATTGGGAACATTGTTTCCTATACTAACGTATTAAATTAAATTAAATTTATGCCTCGGAAAACTTATGAAATATACTTTAAATAGATGAAAATCTAAATGGAACAGCAAACCTTAAAATACTTAGCAGAAATTATAGGTATATGCTTTCCTGGGCAGCCCCGGTGGCTCAGCGGTTTAGTGTCGCCTTCAGCCCAGGGTGTGATCCTGGAGACCCGGGATCGAGTCCCGCATCAGGCTCCCTGCATGGAGCCTGCTTCTCCCTCTGCCTGAGTCTGTGCCTCTCTCTCTCTCTCTCTGTGCATCTCTAATGAATAAATAAAAATCTTTTATAAAAAAAAAGGAATATGCTTTCCTTTAAACAGAATAAAAAGGATTTCTTAAGGTTAACAGTAAGAGAAAACTTAAAAATTTCATTACTTTAACAGTTAAAACTTCTATACAACAAATAATTGCATAAAGTAAAAAGACAAGCCAGAGATTGAAGCAAAAAAGACAATAAAAAGTATGCATAAATAATACTATTTATCATATCCAAAAAAAGGTAAAAAAAAAAAAGATGGATAGGAAGAATTCTTACCAATTTTAGGATTGTGGTTACTTCTGGGAAGGGGTAAAAAGTGAGCTCAGACTGTATTTGCATGGTTTGGCTTCTTAAACAAACAAACCAAAAAGCTAAAGCAAATATAAGAAAATGCCAGGGTTTGGTAAATCTGAATGGGTATTTGTTACATAAGCTCCTGAACTTTAAAGAAAAGTTCACAATGTTTCATAAAAGTTTTTTTTTTTAATGAATATTTTCCTGTGTCAAGAATGTCTTGATTCTCAAGTTGTCCCATTCCTGTCAGCCTTAGAGGAACTTGGCCCTGAAGTTGGAACTAAATTGATGTCACATTTAAAAATATATTCTTTATAGGGCTGCATTATAGGCTTTGTGTCTATTGCACATTCATATCATAGAAGCAGGGAGGTTGGGGAACAGTAACTCAAGGAGCAAATGCACCAGATTTAGTCCTTAAAATGTTGGGAAAATGTTAGAAACCACATCAAGGTCCAGTATCAAAGAAATAATTAAGTTATCATGGTACAACCACAATACAATACAAAATAATTAAAAATTATGTTTTCTAAGAATATGAATGACATGATATAGTAGCAAATCTTACAATTTTATATATAAAATTTACTGAAAAACAGAGATGAAAAATTAAAACAGTAGCATATTTTGAACCATATAAACACACCAATAGGGAAAAAAAAAAGGCCTAGAATGATTCCTCAAGCTTAGTGTTTTCCCTTCTAATTCACCATTTTATACTTTCCCAAACTTTTTCAAATGTGCATTTACTCCTTTTATATTTAGAAATAAATCCATTAAAGACATATTAAAATGAAGAATAGCAATATACCCTTTCTCTAACATAAAAAGAAATTATAGTTTACCAAAGCTGCTTTTCTCTAGGTCTTAGACATGAACTGGGTATTTTCTCTTCTGTTCTGACACATGCTGCGTCTGCTTAAAGTTTTAATCTTGATAAAAAAATATGATATGCTGCTTATTTACCTAGACATTAGGATGCACAGCCTCTGGCATTACTCTCTATTCCATTAAAGAGAATCATTTTCTTGTCTGATCTTCATAGAATCTCTCCCCAAACTTCCCAGCTAGACTCTGACATCCTGGCAGGTGGATACTTCAGTATTAAGAAATTTAGCACTTATAAATGTTTGAATGTTATTCTTTAAAAAAAAAAAATAGAGAGTGAAGAATCTAATTAGGTAACAGTTGTGTTCCCTCTCTTCAGCTGTCCTCCTAGGAACATAGGAAAAGAAAGGAAGCAAGTAAATGGAAGAAGGGGGTGGAGGGAGGCAGACTAGATTCACTATCACAATTAAAATGCTCTCCAGAGTCCCAGGTTACATTTGCATAGAGACTACATCAAACCTATCACTTGAAATTGATAAGAAACTGAAGGCATCACAGAGATTAAGAAATGGGTTCGAAGTCAGTTCAGATTAGGGTGGTTATGACTAGGAAACTTATTTAATATTTTGGGTCTCAGTTTCCTCACGTGTAATATGGAACTATAATAATCAAAGTGAACATCAATTGTTTCTCTTTTGTCCAACAATGGTGTCTAGTTCTCTGGAGTTGGGAAAGAGCTGCCAACCACAGGCTCCTACATGGAAAGGAAGCCATGCTACTATTAGTGCCTATACCCCTGGCCAACATGATAGATCCAGACATGAGTAGACACACAAGCCAAGACTGGCCAACCAGAGCCTTTCCATGTGATTGTTCAATTTCGAACTGCAGAAGAAAAAAAAAAGAGGTCTTGCCTTTGGGTCATATGTCCAGGAATAAGGCGCCATCTTCCTAGCCTTGAGATAGGAAAAAATAAAGACAAACACATATAGAAGAGGAATGATTATGAGAAACCATACGTGAGGGCAAGAGAGGCAGGGGTCAACAAGGGTCTCAGGCAAGAAGTAAGGGACAGGGGACAACAGGGAGTAAGATAGCAGATAGCATTGCCACACTTAAAGAGTAAGATGAGAGAAGCTGAGCAAGAGCAAGCTGTGGCAAGATGAGAGAGCTAATAAGAGGAGATTCAGCTAAGGAAACAGCTAATGGAAACAGGTGGTCAGATAGAGGAAGGTTTGTAAGCAGTGGAGAGAAGGGGAAGGAAGAGGGGAGGACAGGTACAGAGGCAGATAAGCTGAGAGATGGACATGAAGGGAGAGGGTGGGGAAGGTGAGCAAGTGGAGTGAGCTCAAACATCTGTGTACTGGTTGTATACACAATAAAGTCTGGAACTCTTTGCTGGCATTCCAGGTACATAATGCTTTGATCTGTATCCAACTTTCCAGTCTCATTTCTCACTATTTACACCAGCTTCATGTGTCTTCTTGAGTTTTGGGGACACTCTTGGACCTTTTCCATGTCTTTGCCCGTGGCTTCAGTGTAGATGTTCCCCTCACATCCATTCCCCTTTTGACATACTAACCTTGTTTTGTCACAAAATTCAAACATACCACCTTCCAAGAAGCTTTCTGAGATATCCTAGTTAATTCTTTCTCTCAAAACTATCCTGAAAATATTACTTTAGTATGACACTTATTTTCTTCATATGCCTCCATTCGTTTGTGAGGATTTAGAGGACAGGAAATGAATCTTACTCATCTTTTGAGCCCCCTCCACTGAAGTTCTAAGTGATTACACATACAAGTCATCCAATAAGTGTTAGTTGTATTCACCTGAACTTAAATTTATATAGTTCAGTAGCTGCTGACACTGTCGTATAGTGGCTTCCCCCAAAATATCACCCAAACAACCTCAGACAAAACTGAATTTCTTCTGTGAGAAGAAAGAACACTTCCTTGAAAGAATCTTTATCCTCACAAATTGGGAAGGGCAAAGTAGGAACATTTATGTTATTTGAAGTCTACTTTTAAGCACATCTTTCAATGTGGCGGGCTTGGTTAGGATTGGGTAATCATGATACAGTAGTTTGAGACTGGTAGACACAGTATAGAGAGAATTTTGAAGGGATATTCAAAGGATCCTAGAGTAGAAACATGTTTAATATGATTTTCTGTTGGAGAGTTATGGGTCTTCAGAATGCAACATAAAATTATTTGTGGGGTTACCTGGGTGGCTCAGCTGGTTAAGTGCCTGCCTTTGGCTCAGGTCATGATCCCAGGGTCTGGGATCGAGCCCCACATTAGGCTCCCTGCTCAGCAGGGAGACTGCTTCTCCCTCTTCCTCTGCCTGCCGCTCGTCCTGCTTGTACTCCCTCTCTCTTTGTCAAATAAATAAATAAAAATATTTTTTAAATAAAATGATTTGCTATATGTATCTTCTTGGGCAAGCATTTTCTGAAAAATTTGTATTGATGAAGACAGTATAACAGTAGAGTCATGTTAATGTGGATAGTAAACAGTGTGAAGGGTAGATGGCTTATTTCTCAACATCAATAAAAATCTGCCAGGCTTCCAGTAACAGTACTGTAGGGATAAGTGTTAAATGAAGGCTAACAGAAATAAAACACCCAGAGTTTTTCTTTATTGTCTTATCATCATAAATGTCTTCCAATAATCAATTGCCTCTTTTAAATGAGACAAAACAACCAGAGCACTATCCTCTGATTCCAACATACAGACCCCACTAGGAAATTTAATTTCACCTTTTTAGAACTTTCAATATGCCCTCAAGTTTCTGAATGCTAGAAAACAAAATAGAATGATAGCACCTGGCAGGCTCAGTCAGAAGAGTATGTGCCTCTGATTTGGGGGTCATGAGTTTAAGTCCCACATGGGGTGTAGAGGTAACTTAAATAAATAAAACCAAAATAGAACGATGAAGTATGGAGACTGAGGTTCTGTCGTGGATGCTAAACAAGTTTATTTTGCATTTCAATATTGAGTTCCTAGAGGGCTTTTTTGAGGAGTCTGAGACCAGATCTGAGCTTACCAGAAATAGAGTACGCTTGATTACTAATGTCTGTCATGAGTACAAGAAGGGCAGTGTCCAAGTTGAGAAGACTTTTGTTTGTTGTTTCATCCCATTCAGACTTTATTTGGTTTTGCTTTCATTTCTGCTTCCTATTCTACCTGGTAAAGTCACATCCATCCCAAGTAGCCACGATGATTTTATTGTCAAAATCTTTGGGTGAAAACTCTGGCGTGTTCCACAAAAATGCAACTATTATTTCAGAAAAGTAACATAGTAAAGTACCATTCAGCCAGAATGGATTCAACCGACTAGAGTCTTGGGGGCATTGAGGTAAATGCTAAGAATATTCTGATAGTGATACAGGACTAAAAATAATACTGTCAGGCTTTCTGACCACTGATGGGCCCACAGATGGGAATGTGACCCAAACTGGCCAAGAAAATCTTCCCTGGGATTTTGTAATCTGATGCTAGTAAAAGAAATGGTCTCCTTATTTCTTGCAGTTGCTAAATGGGGTTGGTTTAAGCCTGACACCGTTGCAGCAATATTGCTTCTCTACAACTTGCCCTGTATCTGATGTCTGAAGGAACCCAATGTGAAGAAGAAAAAATTGAGGCTAGCTCAGAGAAAAATCACACAGAAAGTAACGGTGACAGAAACTGGATGATATTACATGAACCTTGAGGATTGCCCTACTCCCAGACCTTTCAGTTACTTGAATCAAAATATTGCTTTTGCTTACACCAATGTCTGAGTCATTTCAAACTTGAAAACTCCTGACTAGGATGCATTAGGCCCACATCTAAAGATTTCTCTCAAATTCCAGATACATGCATAATTTTGTGGTTCTCAAGGGATCCTCATCTTCCTTGCAGCCCTGTACCAATATGCCATATATTTCATTAGCAGAGACAAAGGTTTTCACTTCAGTTTGTAAATACAGATTTTATAATACTCAGCTATATCTTTTGTATTGCATGAAACCCAGATTAAAATTCACTGAAATTTGTAAAGGGCCAAATATGCCCCTTAGTGATGCCTGCATATGGGTGTATAGATTAAGAGAGAAATCACACTAAGATATTTGGAGAGATGAGAAAATAGAAAAATGTTCACATGATCCATAGCAATCTCTTTCACACTCTTAAAATGTTTTGGGGCTATATGATATGATAATAAGAAATTCAAGAATGTTCAAATCTTTCTGAAAAAAAAAATAAATTTTGTGAGAGGATAGACAACCGGAAAAGAACGTATCTCTTAATAACAGTGTTACTTAAATTGACCTCTAGAGGTCATGTCTAGCCAATGCAATGCGCCTCTAATAATGCAAATGTTTCCTTTGCCTGTTTAGCATTTTGCAAACTGTTTCCCGCAGGACCTGGGCTTCTGGTGAAATGCAGCAGGGACTTCATCATGGTGAAGGGGAGGACAAAGGACAGACTTCATGTTATATCTTGCATCAACCAGAATTTCATTTTTTAAACTGTTTTTTATGTATTGGGCTCCCAAATAAAGCTCACATGAAAAAAGGTTTTGACTGCTTGAAAACTTAGAAGCTAAGTGCTTTAGCATCAATTCAAGTATTGAATTCTTAAGTATTGAGAGTCTTAGGTAATGGAAGAAGGTCTCAGTGGTTTCACATATACAGAAATAACCTCTGATCCTCAAAAGTTGTATGTGATGCATTAAGATAAAATGTTCATCTTCTTTGACCAACTCTTTATTAGAAAATTAGTTTCTGCTCATCTCACTCTCCAGGGCATGCACCAACTGATGAGCTTTGTGTTTGTTAGAAAGTAAAACGAAGTTTGAGGGCAGGGCACCAGTGCTGCCTCTGAAGTTTAATCACTTGGACTTATCAGACAGTCTTGATGTGAAATCCTACAATTTGAGATCAGAAGCTCAGCATACAAATAAACCGCTATTGTTCCAACACAGAGACCCCCATATTTAAAGTAACATTCCTTCAAGGCATTCCATTTACATGTGATCAATAATGCAAAAAAAACCTGTGCTAGCATTCTGGTGCAAAGAAGACATAGAAAAAGGCTCTTAGGAAGCACTGGTATAATAAGCCTATAGATGTATTGTCACTTTATAGTGACATTCCCCAGCACATCAAAGACTATCATTGCTGTGACCTTGTTAATTTTATAATTCTATCCTTTTCCATAACCAGAAAATTGAGGACCTCTAATTCTTTATCCTATTCTCCATCTTCAAAGTAGGCTTTCTTTAATCTCTTGCATTTAGATTCCATTCTTCTACTTGAAGTAGTAAGTTCAGGGAATTTTCAGAGGAAAAGCTACTCAAAAGAATATAAATGTCAAACACATGTAAATTTGTCCTGCTCCATTTTTCCCCAAGTCAGGAATGTCCTTTGTTTTCTCTTGGTATGTTTCAGCTGGCTGACATCTCTGGATGAGGAGCAATCATCCAAGCAGCAGCCTTACAATGTAATGACAATCAGTTACCAAAAATGTGCAGGCACTGATAACAGGATTCAGAAGGGTCAGAAATGAGTGGAAGAAAATAGACATTTCAAACAAGTGCACAGCAGCTGCTGCTGACCTTGGCTTAAGATTGCATCCAAAGCATTTATTAATTTTCTTTGAAAAATAGAGGGAAGCCAAGTGAAATCCTGATAAAGGATCATTCTGGAAAGGAGGGGTGAACACTTTACTGTTTAAATGGTATCCTGCAGTTAAATTAATTATTTCAGAAACATCTTTGCCCCCACTTGTGTCAGTTCAGACAAGATAAAGGAGGTACTAAGAAGGAGGCACAACATATCTTCATATTTATGCCTTCTTTGAAGATGATCATGTAGTTTTTATGGAATTGGCTAACTAAACCAGGCCTATGTTAAAAAAAAAAAAAAAACAGGTGCACAGAAGATTTCAGCAAATCTTTTCAGCAAATTCAGAAAAAAAAAAAAAACATGAAGAAATTTATCCTACATGTATGCTCTCTCAAGGAGACAGTAAGTATACCAATATGAAAGCAATTGCACCAGCTATTTTTTTTTATTGAGTGCCTACTATAATCCAGGTGTTCTTTTCATTCACAAGGACTCTGCAAGTTGGGTAATATTCTCTATCTTGCAAATAAAATATCAAAGGCTCAAATTAACTTGTTCATAGTCAAGCAATTAATGAACCAGATCTAGGATTTGAAAGTAACCTTTTTTAACTCTAAGACCAGAAGTCAAAATCTTTGTGCTTTCCATTTAAAAATGGGGAACCAGAATGGTGAGGGGTCTGGAGATTATGTAATAAAGAGTTTTATGAGATAAAGAATTTTAGCCATTTAATCTATAGAAATGAGACTCAACAGGCTTTGTAGGATCTGCAGGAAAACATCTAAAACGTCATCATATGCATGAGAACAGACTTCCTTTTAATCCATATATTTTAATAAAAACCAAACAAGAACTTCCGGGTTCTACTTCTATGACAAAGAAGTTTGATTCAGACTCAACCTCTTATTTAAAACAACTATAAAAGCTAAAAAAGGGAAAAAACTCAACTGTTTATATTCATCAGAGAGCAATTAAAACAGGCAGGATTCAATTCATCAGGATATTGATGAGAAAGAAAATCTATTGAAAAAACCCTTATATTTGTTTTTTCTTTTTCCCTCTCCAAATTACCCTTGCCAATTTTTAGAGAAAAGAATACTGGTAGGTCAGAAAATGTGAATCAAGAGGTTCTGTCTCACTGGGTTGAGAAGACCAAAGTAAATTAACATAGGGTTACCAAGAAAGCCAGCATTTAAAAGAAAATAAAAGTTTTTCTAGATTACCCTTTCTGAAAGTGAAATAGTATGTCACTAGCACAGTGTCATTAGAGAAATGCTAAAGGAAGTTCTTTAGGCAGAGGGAAGATGATCCTTGGTAGAAGAATATTAGCAAAAGAAAGGGTAATACTTGGAAAAATCTAAATGAATATTGAATTTTCAATAAAATTTGTGGGAATAAATTTTATATATACAAGTATTCTTGAAGGTTTTTTATACCTAATTTTAATATGTAACAATAATAACACAAAATGTAGGAGAATAGTAAATGGAGTTAATATTTTTAAGCTTTATATACTGTAGAAGAGGTAAAAGTAAAATTTAAGATAAAATCTAAAATGAAATAAAGAATTTATAGTTAGTAAGAAAATAGAAGGAAAAGAGAATAATGTAAACATTTACTAATTTAAAAGAAGGCAACAATTGCAGAAAAAAAGCAGGTGGGGGCCAATAAAAAAACAGTAAAATATAGATTTAAACCCAAATATATCATCAATTACATGAAATATAAATGGCATACATATTCAATAAAAATAAACATGGTTAAATTGGGAAATAAAGAATTTAACTCTACCATACATTGCTTCCAAGAGAAATACCTGAAATATGAAAAACACAATGAGTGAAAGTAAAAGGCTACTGCAAATACTAATCAAAATAAGGCTGGTATAAGTATACTAATATAAAATTAAGAATATTTTAAGAAAACAAGTACTATTAATAGAGGCATATATTGTAATAACAAAAGATCAATTTGACTGGAATGTAAACATATATACATCTAACAATATAGGTTCAAAATATATAAGTCACAAACATACCAAACTAAAAGGAGAAACAAAAATATACCAAATATAAAATACACAAACTACAAAATATACAAAACTATTTTAAAAATTTATAGCTTGAAAACAACTCACATGTCTAAGTAATTGATAGAACAGAAAAATAAAAAATAACATACATTTTTGAACAATCCAATAAACTAACTTGACTCAATTGACTTATATATAGAACACTATGACAAACAACTACAGAATACACAGTCTTTTCAAACATACATTATATCTTTATCAAAATGGGCCATAAGGGGTGCTTGGGTGGCTCAGTCAATTAAGTGTCTGCCTTTGGCTCAGGTCATGATCCCAGGGTCCTGGGATTGAGTTCATGTGGGGCTCCTTGCTCAGCAGGGAGCCTGCTTCTCCCTTTCCCTCTGCTCCTCCCTCTTGATCATGCTTGCTCTCTCTCTCTCTCTTTCAAATAAAATCTTTTTTAAAAAAGTCTATCTTAAAAGGGGGTGGGGGGAGGCAATAAAGCAAGAATGTGACTTCTGACCACAGTGGAATTAGGTTGTAAATTAGTAACCAACAGATACTTTATAAATATTTGAGGATTTTTTAGTTAAGCAAGTGTTTTCTAGATAATCCATGTATCAGAAAAGAAATTACAAAGGCAAATTAGAAAATATTCTCAACTAATTATGAAAACATAGATATCAGAATTCGTGGAACACAGCTGAAGTCATGCTTATGGAGAAATTTGAAGTCAAACAAACATTTTAGAAAGAAATGAAAAATTATATAACTATCTCCTAAAAAGCTAGAAAAAGGACAGCAAATATTAAAGTCAGAAACATTTATGAAATAGCAAACACAAAAAGAAAAACTTGCTTTTCTGAAGAGATTAACAAAATTAATAAACATCTAGCAAGACTGGTTACAAAAAAATTGAAGAATTTAAAAAGATGTCAGACATCTAGATTTTAGAGATATATAAGAGGATAACTTCTAGCTTTCAGATAAGATATAGAAGTCCTTAAGGTATGATTATTCTCATCATATAAATTAGAAAGGTAACTGAGTTCCCATCCCCTCCCATCATATTTAAGATATTAGAGAATTACAGACACACAGTCTACAGAAATTAAAGAGGAGTATGAGGTCTTTCTAGATGAGCAGATATCAGTTTAGTGTTGCCTACCAAATTTCCTCCATAGAACTGTTGCTGAATGTGTGGAAGTGGCATGGAAGCTAAATTGGAAAGCAGAGAGAACATTCTGTAGTCTTCCAGTGCTTAGATCCCAAACTCCTACTAGGGGGAGTGGCTTGTAGTATAAACAAGAACAGAACAAGTTAATTCTAAAGACATTTGAAAACACAGGTGTAGTGAACCTAACTAAAGCTGTAACCTAGCCACAAATCAGTTCAAATCCTGATTGGATATAAAGATGACCCCTCTCCCTAATTTACTGACAGAGGAAAGTACCTGCCCTCTCTTATAGAGGATAGTATCTACTCCAGTGGCTACTTTTTCTTTACACAATTTTTGATATGCAATAAAAAGTTATGAGACAAGTGAAGAAATGGTATGAGAGGACTCCTAATTAACAGAAAAAAAAATGTCAGTAAAAGCAGATTCACAAATGGCTCAGATATTGGAATTAGTAAAGACCTTAAAATAACTATTAATATACATTAGAAGGAAATGATAAAGTGGATACAAAGAATGAGTATTTTAAGAGAAAAAAAAATCTCTAAAATAGTACCAAGTAGAAATTCTAAAACTGATAAAATACAAACTATGAAATCAAGAATTTATTTAATGGACCTAAGAGCAGAATGGATGCAGCAGAGAAAAAATTATCCGATTATCCATTATTTCACCCAGGTTATCATGTCAAACTGGTTAAAAACAAAAAAAAAAAAAAAGAAAGGAATAATTTTCAACTTACAAAAATATAAACATAAAATAAATTCTTGAATGAAGACAAAGGAAATAAGTGGATTATAATCAGGAAAACAATGATAAAAATGATAGCTAACTTTGTATCAGAAAACAATGGAAGATAAAAGACAATAGAATTGATATTTTTAAATTGCTAAAAAAAATTTAGAATTCAAAAAATGAAGTCTATCTAAAGACATTTTTAAACAAACAAAACCTGAGACAGTATACCACCAGCTTTTCCCTACAGGAAAAAATGAATACCAAAAACATCAAATATGTGCATAAATTAAAAGAATATTTTTAAAAGTTAAAGAAGATTATTAGCTATTAAAAAGCACACTAAGAACAATACATTGAAGTGTTCATAATACATATAGAAATAGAATATAGGATATTTTTAGAGAGAATAAATGGAATTATGTTCTTTGAAAGTTTTTACATTGCTCATCAGATAGTAAAATGTTAATACAATTAGCTTGATAAGTTGGGGTAATAAATTGAAGATGCATATAGTAATCACTAGAGCCACGATTCTCACCTTTGGTAATTTTTCCCACAAAGGGAAAAATCTGTTGGTTGCCTTAACTGGGGCTGGAGGTTGGTGGTAGAGTTGCAGGGGTGAGGAGGGGTGGGGAATGAGGGGGATGGGGAGTGGGGATTGCCACTGTCTCTAGTGGGAAAAAACCGGGGATGCTGCTCAGCAGCCTATGATGCTAGAGCAGCCCCCACAACAAAAACTTCTCTGTCCCCAAATGTCAATAGTCTGAGGCTGAGAAAGCCAAAGTACCAAATGCTTACTAAAGTGACCATTAAAAACAGCAACAGCAAACCGAGATATTATAACTTAACCTGGAATGATTAAAAAATAAATGAGGCAGTCCGGGTGGCTCAGCGGTTTAGCGCTGCCTTCAGTCCAGGGCGTAGTCCTGGAGACTCGGGATCAAGTCCCGCATCAGGCTCCCTGCATGGAGCCTGCTTCTCTCCCTCTGCCTGTGTCTCTGTCTCTGCCTCTCTCTCTCTCTCTCTCTCGCTCTCTCACTCACTAACAAATAAATAAATCTTTTAAAAAATAAAATAAATGATCAATCAGAAAGAAGGGAAGTATACGAAAAATAAAGATGAGACAAATAAAAAATAATGAGCCACTAGATACAAAAGCAAATATATCCATGATTACATTGGATTTTTTATAGACAAATACTCCATCTATTGGCATAAAGTGGTTCCGAATAAGACGGATTTGTCAGAAAATCTCACAATTTTTCCAGACTAGAAAAAAATAAACACAAATATATTTTGTTAACAAGAGACACACACATACAAGTACACAAATAGATTGAAAGCAAAAAGTTTGAAAAAATATAGCATACACACTTGAACCATAAAGTTGTTTATGTGGCTGTATAAATATCAGGAAAAGTAGACATTGAAACAAAAAATATTATAAGAAATAAAAGGGCATTTCCTAATAACAAAATGGTTAGTTAATGGAGGACACTATTACAAATGTGATGCAATGAACAGCATCACTTCAGGATACATGAAGCAAAAATTAAAGTTAGATTTGACAGAACTAATCTATAGATTATAGAAAAATCTATAGTTATAATTAGAGGCATCAACATTTCTCAGTGAATCATAGAATGGCGTAATCAACAAAATTATCCAGTAGTATTTGGTATTTGCAAAGAAGATTTTACACAACCCCTTAACCAATTTGACCTACTTCATATATATTAAATATGACAGTCACTGCAGAATACACCATCTTTTCAAGTGCATATGGAACATCCTCCAAAATAGCTACTTGGTAATTAGGTCTCAAAAGTTTAAAGGCAGTGAAACAAAAAAAAAAAAGAAGTTATCTGCACATAATTGAATTAAACCAGATGTCAATTATAAAGACAATGAGAAAATCTCCAAATGCTTGACAATTACATAATACATTTCCTAACGCCCCATGAATTAAAGAAATAATACTTAAAATTTGAAAACAATTTGAAGAAAAATCAGTGAAAATTCAATATGTCAAAATTTGTGAAATGGAACTAAAGCAGAGTTTAGCGAAAGTTTTATAGCTTTAAGTGTATATATTGAAAAATGTTTGAAATCAATTATTTAAGCTTCCTTTTCAAAAAACTAAAAATAAAATGGGGAGTCGAAATGAGCAGATACCAATGAAATAGAAAATCAACAAAGCAAAAAATTAGTTGAGAAATTTCTAAAACAAATAACTTTTTAACAAGACTAATCAAGAAAAAATACATAAACTATAACTATCTGGAGTGAAAAAGAAACATCATCTCAGATATTAAAAAATAACAAGAGAATGTTAGGAACAATTTTAAATTAATAAATTTGTTCAGTGAGATAATAAACAAATTGCTTGAAAACACATCTTCCCAAAACTGACACAGAAAAATAAAGAAAAATGAAATATTTCTATATTATGTAATTAGAATCTGTAATTTAAAACCTTACCACAAAGTAAATTATTGACCAGATGGCTTCAGTAGTGAATTCTACCGAACACTCAAATACACGAATAATATCAATCTTACACAAAATCTTTCAGAGAAAAGAGACAAAAGAAACAATTCCCAATTCATTTTATGAGGCCACGTTATCCTGATACCAACATTCAACAGTTTTTATAAGAAAAAAAAAATAATGGAGATATAAAATGTCTAAAACATACCAGCAAGTCAAATAGAGCAATATATGAAAAATGACAATACATCATGACCAAACAGGCTTTATTCCAGAAATGCAAGGTTAGTTTAACCTTCAAAAATCCATTGAATAAAAATATACTCCATGTTCATAAATTGGAAGACTCATTAAAATATCAATTACCTTGTACCCAAAGTTAATCCATAAATTCAATGTAATCCCTAACAAAATCCAAAAAGGCCCCCACCGATTTATTTGTAGAAATTGACAAGATAGTACTAAAATTTGGGTCATAGCCTATCTATGAAAACCTGAAGGAAAAACAAACGTAAACATACACTACTAAATTTCAACACCTTCTATAATGCTATATACCAATTAAGAAAGTATGACAGTGTGGTGTTGGAAACAAGAAGAGACAACAAGATCTCACACACTATAGACTATATAGACACACTATAGAGTCAGGAAGTAGAGTTATACACAAATGGTTGCTTTATTTTACTAGAGCAATTCAGCTGAGAAAGGCAGGCCTATTCAATAAATGATGTTAAACATCTGGGGTAACCTGGGTGGCTCAGCAGTTTAGCGCCGCCTTCAGCCCAGGGCCTGATCCTGGAGACCCGGGATCAAGTCCCACATTGGGCTCCCTGCATGGAGCTTGCTTCTCCCTCTGCCTGTGTTTCTTCCTCTCTCTCTCTCTGTGTCTCTCATGAATAAATAAATAAAATCTTTAAAACAAAACAAAACATCTGAGGAAAAAAAAGAACCTCAATCTCTACTCCATACTGTACAAAAAAGTTAATTTGAAGTAGATTGTGAATTTAAAGACACCTATAAAGGTTCTAAAATAAATCTTTGAATGTCTTCAATTACTGAAGAAAATTTCTTAAACAAGACACAAAGAACAGAAGTCATAATCTTGTTTTAAAAAAGTGACTTCATTAAAACTAAGATCCTTTAAAATTCCTACAAGGAAACATAAGCACTAATCTCCTAGACATTGGCCTTTGCAACATTTTTCTGGATATGTCTCCTCAGATAAGGGAAATAAAAGCAAAAATATTGAGATTATATCAAACTAAACAGCTTTTGGACAGCAAAAGAAATCATCAACAAAATGAAAAGACAGCCTCCTAAATGCAAGAAAACACTTGCCAATGATATAGCTAATCAGGGATTAATATTCCAAAATATGTAAAGAACTCCTACAGCTCAACATGAAAAAAAAAACAATAATAATAATAATCTGATTTAAAAATGGGCAGAGTAGGGGCACCTGAGTGACTCAGTCAATTAAATGTCTGCCTTCAGCTCAGGTCATGATCCCAGGACCCTAGGATCTAGCCTGATATTTGCCTCCCTGCTCAGTGGGGAGCCTGCTTCTCCCTCTCTCTCTGCTGCTGTTCCCGCTCTCTCTCTCCAATAAATAAAATATTTTTTAAAAAAGAAAGAAAGAAAGAAAGAAAAATAGGCAGAAGACCTAAATAGACATTTTTCCAAAGAAGACATATGGATGGCCAATGGACACATGAAAAGATGCACTAATCATCAAGGATATATAAATCGAAACTACAATGAGGTATCATCTTGCATCTGTCACAATGGCTAATATCCAAAAGACGAAAAATAAATGATGAGGATGTGGAGAAAAAGGAACCCTCATGCACTGTTGGTAGGAATGTAAATTGGTGCAGTGACTATGGTAAACAGCATGGAGGTTCCTCAAAGTGTAAAAATAGAATTACCATATGACCTAATAATTTCACAGCTGGTTATTTCCAAAGAAAACCACTAATTTGAAAATATATGCACCCTATGTTTACTGCAGCATTATGAATAATAGCCAATATATGGAAGCAATCTAAGTGTTTACTGATAGATGAATGGATAAAGAAGATGTGATATATGTATATACAATAGAATATTACTCAGCCATTAAAAAAATGAGATCTTGCCATTTGCAACAAAGTGGATGGACTTAGAGGTATTACGCAATGAGAAATAAGTCAGATGCAACAAAGTGGATGGACTTAGAGGTATTATGCAATGAGAAATAAGTCAGAGAGAGAAAGATACATACCATGATTTCACTTATATGTGGAATCTAAAAAACAAAACAAATGAGCAAACAAACAACTAATATTCAAACATAGGGAGAATGAACTGGCAGTTGCCAGAGGAGAATGAAGGGATGAACAATATAGATGAAGGTGATTTAAGAGGTACAAACTTCCAGGGATGAGATGAGTAAATCGGGATGAAAAGTAGAGCATAGGGAATATAGCCAATAATATTGCAATAACTTTGTGTTGTGACAGATGGTAACTACACTTGTTATGGTGAGCATTGTATGATGCCTAGGATTGTCAAATCACTATATTGTACAGCTGAAACTAATAGAACATTGTATGCCATCTATACTTCAAAAAATAAAGAAAACAAAAGGAAAGGAAAAAAACTTAAATCTTCTGCCCATCAAAAGGTATCTTTAACCAAGTGTAAAGCCACAAACTAGGAAAAAACTATTATAGAGAGATATATAGATATGACAACAAATTCATATCAATAATGTGCCACAATTTTTATAAATCACTCAGAAAAGGTAAATAGCCCAGCTTTTTAGAAATGAGCAAATGACTTAAGAAGTCACCTTTCAATAGAAGGTATTCAAAAGCCAAAAAATACAAGAAAGAGTCCCAACAGTGTAACTCAACAGGTAAATTCAAATCAAAACAACTAAGAGATACCATTATAGACTGACTAGTAAGACTAAAATTAAAAAGGCTATGACAAAACCAAACACTGGAGGGAGTGTGCAGCAGCTTGTAACCATTGTGTATTACTGGTAGAATGTAAAATGGTTCAACTACTTTTGAAAACTTCTTGGTAGTTTCTCATAATGTTACATATATTTCCTACCCCATGGCCTACCAATTCCATGCCTGTATGTATACCAAAAAGAAATAAGTGCCTATGTCTACAAAAATACTTGCATAAGCAGGATCGTAGTAACTTCACTCATAATAGCTTGAAATAAGAAATGATTTGTCCATCAACACAAAAATGGATTAAAAATTGTGGTGAATTACTATAATGGAATATCATAATGCAATAAAAATAAAACACCACAGACAAACATAACACAGGTGACTATTGAAAAGGTTACAATTAGCAAAAGAAACCAAAAACAATATATATACTGTACGTTTCTGTTTATATGAAGTCCAAGAATAGATGCAACTAATCTATTGCAATATATCAGAACAGTGGTTACTTTGGGAGTAGGGGATGTGAGTATACATTGGTAAGGAGTATAAAGGAACTTTCTAGGGGCACCCGGGTGGCTCAATCAGTTAAGCAGCCAAAACTTGATTTTGGCTCAGGTAATGATCTCAGGGTGGTGAGATGGGGCCCCACATCAGACTCCACACTCAGCTGGAAGTCTGCTAGAGATTCTCTCCCGTACCCTCTGCCTCTCCCCCTGCTTGTGTGCTTGCTCTCTCTCTCTCTAAAATAAGTACTTTAAAAAAATAATAAAGGAACTTTCTGGAGTAAGTAATCTGTAACTTTATCTGAGTGACTCATACAAATATAATCATAGATCAAACTTGTTGAGTTGTAGACTTAAGACTTGCACATTTTACTTTCTTTTAAACTATATTTTATTTCAAAAGAGATAAAAGGATATTATAATAAACTTTGGCCAATATATTTGAAAATTTAGTTGAAATGTAACTTAAAAATCACACTTAACAAAAAAATTGAACAGTCATATATCTATTAAAGAAATTTAATCCATCATGTAATATCTCTGATAAATAAAACTCCAAGCCCAGGTAGTCTCACAGGTGGAAATATCATAACCATTAAAGAAGAAATAATACCACACAAATTGCACCAGGAAATGGAAAAATGGAAACATTTTTAAAGTGGTTTTATAAAGTCATGCCAGAACATAAGGCCAATCTGTCTCATGTTTAAGCTTTTAGTCATAGAAATCTTAACAAATATTAGCAAAATCAAACTTACCAATAAGCATATAGGATATAGAAGATAATATCTAAGTTATATTTATTCCAGTAAAGTAACTTTGGTTTAACATTTGAAAATCAATTGTTATAATGGCCACATTAAGAGAAAAAAAAAAAAAAACTAACCAACTCAGTAGCTGAGCAAAGCTTTGGATAAAATTCAATACCCATTTATAATTTTAAAAAAACTTCAGCAAACTAGGAGTAAAAGGAAACTTTCTTGATCTGGTATTGTATCTACTAACTTAATTAATGATAAAATTCTGAAAGAATCTCCATGCTGTATAGAAAGGTACAAAGATACTAGCTGTCACCACTTGTACTAAATATTGTAAAGGAGCCTAATGGAATAAGGCATAAAGAAGAATAAATAGCATAGGGTTTAGAAGTGGAGAACTAAAATTATGTCAAGTATCATAGCTGTATATATGGGAAATACCAAAGAACCTATACACTAATAGAATTACGAAGTGGATTTAGCAAGATCACTGAATACAAGGTCAATACACAAAATCATATACAAAATTCAATTGTATTTTTCATACAAGCAAAAAAACCCAAGAAAAATGTAAATACATAATTATATATAAATATGTATATTTATAAAAACATCAGAAAACATTTTCTAAAAGGAAACTTTAAGAACATGTGCAAATCTTCTACAGAGAAAACTATAAATATTACTAAGTAATATATATTACTGTATTACTATAAAATTTCAAAAGATGTAAATAGGAGGATGTAGCATGTTCATAGATTGCAAGCTTATGTGTAAAGATGATACTTCCCCCCAAACTTATCTATAGATTAAATGCAATCCCTATCAAAATGCCAATGATTTTTTTTTGAAAATTGACTAACAGATTCTATTCTATATATGAACAGATTATATATATATAATGTGTATATATATAATGTACATATATATGAAAATGCAAAAGTCCAAGCTAAACTCAAAGAAAAAAAAAACAAAGTTGAAAAACTTACACTACAAGGTACCAAGATTTATTTCAACTTTAGTAATTAAAACAATGTTGAATTGGCACAAGAATATACAAACAAATCAAATAAAGAAAAGAGAATTCTTAAAGAGACCCACATGTTTTGGCCACTTGATTTATGACAAAGATATCATCACTGTGATTCAAAGAAATTGATGGTCCTTTAATGAACTATACTGGATTAAACAGATATTCATATGAATAAAACTTGATGGTCGATATTCTTTTTCCTACATTATAGAAGAGGACATTGGGACTGCAAGAGGTAAATGGCGTCACGAAGATCACACAGCTAATAAACCAGAGCTACATAAGATGTTGTTGGTCCTGGTTATGAGCCAAAGCATTAGACATATTGTTTTATTTTATTCCTCCAAATATTCTTTTTTATGAAAATTTTGTAGATAAGAGAACATACTCCCAGAAATTAACTCCTAGAACTACCTGTGATAAGCAAAATAGTGACACCCTCCCCCCAAAGATGTCTCCATCCTAATCCACAGAACCTGTGGATATGTTATCTTACATAGCTAAAGGGACCTTGGAGATGTGTTAAGGATTTTGAGATGGGGTGATTATCCTGGATTATCTGAATGGACCAAATGCAATCACAAGGGTCCTTATAAAAGGGATGGAGAAGGGTCAGAATCACAGAGGAGATGTGATAATGGAAGAAGAGGTCAGAGAAAGAGGTTTGAAAATGCTGCATTGGGGGCTTTGAAGATAAGGAAGTGGCCTCGAGCCAAGGAATGCAGGTGATCTCTAGAAGGTGGAGAAGACAAGGAAATGGATTTTTCTTCAGAGCCTCTGGAGGTAGCACAGCCCTGCTGACACCTGGATTTCAGCCCACTGAAAACCATTTCAGATTCCTCATCTCCATAATTATAAGGTAACAAAACTGTGTTTTAAGTCACTAAGTTTGTGGTAATTTGTTACAGCAGCAGCAGGAAGCTAATACACATACCCAACTAGGATTTGCTTCTAGGTTTTTCAGTCTCCACAGTCTGCATTTAATCACAAGATGAGCGTAGTTACCATAAGAGAAGCCAAGCTAAAGTATCTACATGAATGGTTTGCCCTGCACAGATCTTTAGTGTGGCCTAATTTATCATGGTATCTCTAAAATTGAAATATATAGGCAAACTACTAAAGCCTTATTTGATTTGTCTAAGTGTACAAGCATACTTAATGACCAGTAGAATTCTAATGAAGTGAGAGCTCCTTGAAAAGTCTTGAACTTTTTTTCCCAATATATGTATAGATGTAAGTATTCAGGTACACACGTATAATGTATACATAGATACACACCTATGTGTACAAATATATATATATATACACACACGAATATCTGTATAGATATGCATACAGATACACACATATATATGTGCATGTATATGAGTAAAATATCCTTGAAAGAATATATTAAACTATTTTTAAAAGTTTACTTCTAAGAAGGGAAACTAAATTCCTAGGGGATAAGTCTGGGAGGCTTTTAATTTTACAATTAGATATCCTTTTGTATATTTTAAATGTTGACCCAATAGAATTGTTTTGCCCATTAAAAAAATACTCACTTAAGAGAAACTCTGTGTGTTTTTTTCTAGGATCCTCAACCATTTCTCCCATCGAATACTTGCTGCCTTTTCTCTACTCTACCCTGTGACTGTGAGGCCTCTTCTGGCTATAGCTTTCATCCCTGTCCACCATAGAGACCTCCGGCCCTGCAGGTCAACCTCCAGTCCCCATGGCCCTCTGCACTGACTGGTAAAATTCCTCCTCCTGCTGTACCAGCCTCCCATTCCTGCTTTTTCTCCATAGTCTCTACCTCTAACAGGTATAGTTTATATTTTACACACTCATCTCGATCACTGCTTGTTTCTCCCCACTAGAAAGAAAGATCCATTAGGGCATGGACTCTAGTCTGCCTTGTTCACTCTTGTGATCCAGCACATATAGGAGAACCTGGCTCTCAATACATATTTAGTAAGGGTATGACAAAGGGAGTAAAAGTACCAGATAATCGTTCTATACTATGCTGGGAATCCCAGTTTCATCAGCAACAACATAAACAAGATATGAACAGAGTGAAGTCTGTTCCTTATGGTGAGGACCAGGTAGAAAGAAGAAATCACCATGAAGGCATGTTCCCTCTGTTACATGCCTCTGGAGGCAGGTCTCTTCCACCCACTTCTGTCGCACAGCACCTGCTGCAGCAGGAGCTCAGGGGGAAAAAAAAAAAGGCTGGAAGCCAACTAAGTGGGCAAGAGGCCAGGTTGAAGGATTAGGGTGCCCATGGCTGGGAGACCACTGATGGGAGAAAGGTATGGGACGGATGGGATAACGGTCACATTTGCCACAGGTAGTAGAGCACCATGAACATCTCAGTAATTAAATTTTGCAGTTTCCCAAAGGGGTAGGAAAACCTGCAGAAAGGATACTTGGAATTTGCTGCATCATTTGTGTTAATCATGGAAAATTTTTTCAGGGGGTGAGGTCCTACCCTTTTTTACATACAAATATATCCCCAGAATAGGCTTCTGAGAATATCACCTGTAAAAAATTATTGAATCGTTCCATAAATATTTACCAAGCACTGATCTGTGCACGGGGCATTGTGGTCCCTGGGGAAACGACACTCATTGAGACAGATGAAGTGCTCACAGAGCTGACATTCTAGTGAGGAACACCAGTGACAAACAAGTCCCCCAAACTACGGATACTGCTCTTTCAGCCTGTGCTTTGCCACTCAAAGGAAATAAATTGAGAGAACCTGAGGACACCTCCGTGAGGATGGGCACAGAGGAAGAGGTGGCCCACTGAGTCAAGTCCTGTTCTGCCTCTGACTTTGCCTCTGCAAGCGTTCTTGCAATGCGCTTCCAGAGTTTGCTGCCCACAGCATCTCAGAACATCAGCAGGGGCATCACCTGGGAGTTTCTCGGGCAGAATCTTGGGCCTCCTCATAGAACTCCTGAATCAATCCATATCCTAACAAGATCCCCAAGGTTTGCACACACACTAAAGTGTGAAAACTACTCTTCGGGACTGCTTCTAAATGCCAGTACTGCAGTATTTCCATGCTCAGTCTGTATAACAAGTAGCAAGCTGGAAGCGCCTTTTCCCTAGCCAGTGGTCCCTTACTGTGGCTGAGAGGAGTGGGTGGGTCCAGATTCCTCAAGGGCACTAACTCTGAGAGGCACATTTCATGCTTTCCTGAAGCTTCCCTGTGGGTTAAGTTTGGCAGCTCATGTGGTAGCTGATGCCCTCTGTTGGCTGCCTCCCCTTCCCTGTGTCACTGCCCTACTTTCCCAACCATAATCCCTGGACCTGCTGCTGTTTGCTTCCTGTCTCAGGGTGCTCTGAAGGGACCCCATGCTAAGACAGCAGGCCCCTCTGAGTAGGAGGTATCTGAGTGGAAAACTGACAGAAAGGAATGGGAAAAGGCACTCTCCCAGCAGAGGCAACAGTGGGAAAAATTGTGTAGCACTCAAAGACCAGAACTGAGGCCAGAGTGGTGGGAGCATGGTAGGAAGCTGTGTGGACAATGAGTGGCTCAGGAATAGAAGGGTTGACACCAGAGAACTAATGCAGGTGACAGATGTGCATGGCTTGGATGGATCCAGTAAAGCAATGTTAGTAGAAGGTCAAAGAGGCAAGTAGAAGAGTCTTGACTGCATTTTTAAGTGTAGCCTGAAGATATGCACAACTGTTTGGAAATAGTCACATAACTACTAGTAGCCTATTCTTTACCAGAAGCCTTACCACTCACACTCAACTAAAAATAGTTTGTATGTTGTATTAAATACTGTGTTCTCATAATAGAGCTAGAAAAAAGAAAATGTTAAGAAAGTCATGTAGTACTGTACTGTATTTATAGAAAAAAATTCACATGTAAGTGAACCTGCATCATTCAAACCCATGTGGTTCAAGGGCCAATTGTTATTTTTCTGAGGAAAAGCTCAACAGGGCTGGAACACAACCTGTATGAACCGACAGGAGGTAAGGTGATCGGGGAGTAGCTTGTTCAAGTCTCTCCAAGCATGTTCTATTGAGTGATTTATACAGTTTTCTTAATTTTGGGATTTCTCAGAGCCCTTCATATGTGCTTAGTGATTCTCCACAAGAAAGGTATGTCATTGCACACTTCCTAATCTTACTTGATAAAGATCATTTTTCTGATGTTTTCAATATTTAAAAAAATTAGATTACCTCCAGATAAGAAAAATCACTTTAAATCACATTATGAAGTGACTGGTGCATCAAACTCAGGAAGTGACAATAAAAATGTAAGAAGTTTTTAGAAGAGATCATCAAGATGATCATACAGATGCTTTAGAAAGCTAATTCTAATAGTAGAGATTGTTTGCTTGAACTGATAAGCTACAATAGGATTTTAAATGATTATATAATCTCTGCTAAGAATACATTCTAATCTTAAAAAATTCTTCTTGTCAAATTCTCCAGTACATCTAACCTAAGTATTTCTTGCTGCAGATTAAGTCCATGAATAATCCTTGCATTCTCTTTAATCATTCACTTTATTTTTCCAGATTATAATGCAGTGTTTTTCTCTTTTGCTGACTCCAGCAAAACTTATTAAAAAACAAGATGCCAGAGAAATACAGGTGGTGAACACTAAAATCAAATTTTTTTAAAGTTTGAATTTGGAAAGCATGAACAATTCAGTTTCCTGTGCCTTTGTTCAAGTCTATTCCTTCCTAGATATAAATTATAAATATCCTACCTAGATATAAACAGGCTCTCTCTTGCAGAAACCATTCTATTTTGCCTTCTGAATACTTGTGAATGATTTGCATGTAACACTATACTATCCAATGCCTGGACATGTGCTTTTTCTCATCAACCCCCAGTGGAAATCCCAGATTAAGATTGAGGAGAGGTGGGGCAGCCCGGGGGACGGGGGGGGGGGGGGGGGGGGGGGGGGGGGGGGGGGGGCGGCGGTGCGGGGGGGCTCAGTGATTTAGCACTGCCTTCAGCCCAGGGCGTGATCTTGGAGACACAGGATTGAACCCCGTGTCAGGCTCCCTGCATGGAGCCTGCTTCTCCCTCTGCCAGTGTCTCTGTCTCTGTCTCTCTCTCTCTCTCTCTCTCTCTGTGTCTCTCATGAATAAATAAATAAAATCTTAAAAAAAAAAAAAAAAAAGATTGAGGAGAGGTGGAATCAGGAGTCCTCTGCCACCAGCCATGTGATCTTGGGTATGACACAGTCCCATCTGTGCTTCACCTTCTTGATGTACCTTGTCCATGAGTCTGAGAACTGCTCTCTCATCCTCTCAACTCTCCTATCTACAAAAGAAGCAAATTCCCAGGATTGTAGAGATGTCTAGATGCTTTCCCTCTCAAGTCTCTGGCTCTACCACATTCGTGACAGAAAATTACTGAGTGCTGATATTTAATAACGATCAATTTTCCCCAACCTCTCTTAGATCAAGTGAGACCTAACTATGTAACCTTTCTGATCTATACCATCCCTCAAATAGCCACACAAAATATTTTCTTTTCCTTGGAATAAAAAAGTGACAATTTCTTAAAATCCACATGTGAGTGAAAGAAATACACATAAGCCCTGTATATCTCCTAAGGAACCTTCCTTCATCATGTTGGAGCCAATCAGTTCACCCAAACTAGAAAATTCAGGCAAAAAAAATACAACTCTGAGAAGAAAACTTTCGAGGTTTAGTATCATGCTTATAGCTTATTAAGTTAGAAATCCCATATCTATTTCACAAATGAGGGTTTGTTTGTAAGTTTGAGCAACTTTATGAAAATGGGAAGAATCCACATAAAACCCAGATTTCCCATTTCTCTTGAAAAATCTGAAAATCCATCTATGCTAGAACTCCATCACCTTGCTGGCATGTAATACAGCTGGCCCCTATTCATTCTCATTGTTTCCCTGACATGTAGCCAAGGACTTTCATCATGCTTTTGTGGTCTAGTTGCTGTTGTTTAAAAACAGAAGAAATTTTCCCTGTATCAGTATTGGTGAAACAAGAGATACACCAAATGGACTGGTCAAGGAAAATGGAAAACAGCTTATTTTTATGGGGAAGAAGAGAGCATAGTATTTGTTCAGACAAATGGGACCCAGTTGACTCTTTCATCTGCTTGGCCCTATGGACATTTATGTTTGAGATAGTTTGGGAAGCCTGGGGTGAGAGAACCAGCTTTCCCTTCTCCATGATTCTATCTTTCTATCTGTGAAGTAAGCTGGTTGGACTAGATGGTCCTCCCCAGCCTGGACAGAAAGTCTAACATCCTATAATCCAGCAAAGTCAAAAAGTATCTGATAAGGACTAGACAGCTCAATTTGGGTTCTGCTAGGGTAAGAAAAGACAATAGTGACACCCAGTGGTCCATTAACCAGCTCCCATCTGATGCCCCAAAGTTCCTAAGGATGGTTTTGGAAACTCAGGCTCAGTTAGAACCTTCTTCATCTGCTGGAGGTATAGGAAACTAAAGAGTATCTTAAGACAATGACAGGAGAGAAAAAACAAAAAGGCATGTACTGGCTTGTTTTCTAAACCATTCCAATGGGGATCTGGCTAAATCTTGGTTTGGCTTCAGGCTATCCATTATATCACAAGCATTTGTATTCAACAAAGTATTTGTCTTACATAATGGAAACAAATATGCTTTTGAAAATGCAAGACTTATTTCCCAGGAGGTAAAAGCCCAAACACCCCGAACTGTTCTATAATGATTTCTTTGATTTATTAATTAGTCTTCTGAGCCCTGAAAAGTAAATGATAAATATCTGAGATGATGAGGACAGGGACTCTTTTTGACTAGTTTGTGAACCTCTCAGCATGACCTCAAAACCTTCAATTTGGAATAATAATGAGGTTACTGCAAGTGTGAGGACTGAGGCGGAATTGGCAGAGAAAACACATTTTGAGACCTTCTTTCACTTTCAATGGACTAATAGTTACCAGAGTTTTAAAACCAGCAAGATCTAAAATGTAACCTTTGGTGACATTTAGTTTGACTGCTGAACAAAAGAAAATAAGTGAAAAATACATTTTACTAATTATTATTTCACATCTAAAGCCCTTGATTTTGGAGGGGGGGAAAAAAGGACCAGCGACCTGGCCTTCCAATCATAACGTAAGCTGACATCTCGATGCAATATTCTAAATTAGACTTCAGGGTATTAGCACTGGCAGGAAGTGTGCGAAAAGTTAATGCTGTTACAAAAATATCTGAGGATCTTGTCTTTTTATTAGTGGAAAAATCACCAGCTGGTGTCACAGCATAACAGAAATACTCAAGATGCACACTGAAGAACAGATAGAGTAAACCAGTTCACAGATTTTCCCCTCTTCTCATGAACAACAAAATCAAGGGAAAATACATCAGAAAAAAAAAAAATCTGCCACAACCAAACAAGGAAATCGAATGTCATAATCTCTGAAAAGCAAAAAAAAAAAAAAAAAAAAAAAAAAAATTAAAAAAAAAAAGAAGACTGGCTTCTATCTTATTCCCAGAGGATAATAAAAGTCCTGAGAATGTCCCCTAATACTCCCAAAATTAGCAAGGAATACAAGAATGGTATCCTTTTTGTCTCTTTTGAGCTCAAGGTAATACTGAGGAAATAGTGTGGGAGTGAGGAGAAATTAAAAGTGAACAGTAACACTGACCTATTGTGCAGAAACATAGGCTATGGGACTCCAGGCTGAATTGGGAGAACCATCTAGAAGATATTATTCTATGCTTCATGAAGTGGAACAGTCCCAGGCACAAGACAAAAACAAAATTTAAGAAAAAGGAACACAAACCAGTTCCTCTAAGAAAGACTGTACACAACCCCAGCAGAGCTTTGTCTTCCCCCACCATGCCCACAGGCTAGAGAGAATGGGATGGAATGCAACACCTGGGCCTTCTAGCTGTAGCTACAGGGTAAGACAAGACTCAGGTAATGGTGACAGGAGGGCTGGGGAGAATTCTCTACAACTAGCAGTCAAGCAGCTCTTAAGGAGGAGTAATGCAAAAAGGAGCAAGGTGTTAACCTGAAAATACCCAAGAAATTGCAGCATGAAAATGCAGTTTAAAAGATTAATATCTTACTTTCGTAGAAAACATGGCCCAAGGATCATTCCCAAGTGCCTTATCCAATAGAATACATTAATAAGATTACTTAAAAGCAATAAACAATAAATTAAACCTCTCAAAGTCTAGCCAATAAAACTGCAAAATCAAATATAAAGAGATATGGTAAAGCTAAGGAAGTGAGTAAGAACCAAATTAAAATAATACCATTTAAAAACTAATGAATAAATTAGAAGCGGCAAGAAAGAGAATAAATATAATTGAAAATGAAATTCGGGACAGAATACTGAAGATAATCACGGTGGATAAGAAAGGGGAAAAAGCTAATGAGAAACAAATAATAGATATAAAACGGGAAGTTATTGTATTCTAAAAACAGAAAATCTCTGAAGTAGTGTTTTGAGTTGGACTGTGTCCCTTCCCCAAAAAAGATTGACGTCCTAACTCCCAGTCCCTGTGATTGTGAACTTATTTGTAAATTGGGTCTTTGCGAATATAATGAGGTTAAGATGAAGCCATACCTAATAGGTGGACCCTAATCCCATATGACTAGTGTCCTCATAAGAGAATACAGAGATGTTAAGAAGAGAAGATCATGTGATGACACAGAAACATACAGGGAAAGACAGCCAAGGGAACACCAAAGTAGAGATTTGAGTGATGCTTCTACAAATCAATGAACTTCAAGGATTGCAAGGCTTCACCAGAAACTAGGAGAGGGGCATAGGACAGATTCTCCATCACAGTTCTCAGGGAGAATCAACACTGCTGAAGTCCTGATTTTGAACTAGTATCTTCTGGAACTGTAAGAGAATACATTTCTGTTGTTTGAAGCTACTCAGTTTGTGTGGTACTTTGTTAAAGCTGCATTAGAAAATGAAAATAAGTATCAAGTTCTACAAAGAGAACAATAGAACAAATCATTTAAAATATTACTGGAAATTTTAATGAAATTTAAGAAACAAGATAATTATAGATTGACAGGATATAACATGTTTCAGGACACACTGAAACAGCTGATGGACGCAAAGCCAACCACAGTTAAATGACTATGCTTTCAAGAATAAAAATATTTTCCAAGCTTCAAAACAGAAAAATAACACAGGGACTCTGGTAATCTATGACCCTTCCTTTAAAAAAAAAAAAAGACAGAAAGAAGAAAAATTATTTCTGATGAAATGATAAAATCTAGGCAAGTGAGAAATCAAAATAGAGACTTCAGTTATATGGAAGCTTAGAATAATTTGGAGTGAGCATTGAATTGACTTAAATATAGTACTAATAAAAACAACACTAGTGGGGAGCACCTGGGTGGCTCAGTGGGTTAAGCGTCTGTCGTCAGCTCAGGTCATGATCTCAAGGTCCTGGGATCCAGCACCTTGTTGGGCTCCCTGTTTAGCCAGAAGTCTGCTTCTCCTTCTCCCTCTATCTCTGCCCCTCCCCCCTATTAGTGTTGTCTCTCTGCCTCCTTCTCGCAAATGAATAAATAAAAAATCTTAAACACAAATAACACTAGGAACTAAGATTGAGAAATGGAATAAAAATATTGTAAATCTTAGTGAAAAAGAACTTCTACTACCTCCATTTTGACCTCAAGCTTTCTAAATGGTTAAGTTCTTCTTTTCAGCTTGCCTCTTAACTCAGGCAAAAGACCTCATGGGCAAAGACCCTGTGATAGGAACTGAAACTATCTTCTGGAGCAGTAAGGACTACCCTCAGCCAGCAAGCACCCTGCCCCCTGCCCAAGTTTGTTTCCAAGACAGTGATCACCTGACTTTTACTGCCCACCTGCCTGTACCCACCCACCTTTGTCTCACATTTTCCTTATATAAATCTGGAAATATCTTCAGCACTTTGGAGACAGTCTTTAAGATGCTATTCTACTCTCTCCCTGGTGATGGCTCATGGAAATAAATTCCTTTCTTGTTTTACCACCACTGGTTTATATAATAAAATGTATAAAAAGTAACCACTAGTAGTTTGAGAGGACACGAATAAATACTGCTTATAATTTAAATATGATGTTTGAAAGAGTCCAAATGTTCAATGTTTTACCTCCTTTGTCTTCATATTCAACATTCTTAACAAATGGTCATAAAGATTTATATGGGAGCCACTGTACTAGACATCAGGAATCCACTATGACTAAGATTGCCTGCCTTCCAAGATTGATACTCTTGTCACAAAAATAATAAATCTAGTATTTACACACTTTGTTAGGTTTTTACACTGGCATCATCATAGGCAGCTCATATCCTTTTATGAAATAGGCATTGGTCAAGCTGCATTATACATGCGTCATGGATTCCATGCAGCAGAGCTACAAGAAAGGTACATTATTATCCTCATTATACATTTTATGAGGAAGAAATATTTATCTAAAACTTATTAACTTCAATTTCACTCTCATTTCTTTTTGCCTGTTAAATTCTAGTAAAATTCAAGTTAGTAGTTTTTTTGTGTGAAAGAAGAAAAAAGGTTGGGGGAGTGGAATCCAGTTTCAGCTCAACTGTTAATTAGCTGTATGCAATAGTTAATTTTATATGTCAGCTTCACTGGGGATGCCCACATACCCGATATAATATTATTTCTGAGCATGTCTACCAGGATATCTCTGGAACAGATTAGCATTTCAATCAGTAGACTAAGTAAAGATCACCCTCACCAATGCAAGAGAGTACCATCCGATTTGTTGCTTGCCTGAATAGAGTAAAAGAAACATAGACAAAGCAAGCATTTGCTCTCTCTGCTTGAGCTGAGGCATCTGCCTTCTGGAGCTCTCAGATATCTGCACTCCTGGTTCTCAGACTTTTGGACTCAGATCAGGATTTATATCTTTGGCCCCTCAATTCTCAGCTGTTTTTATTCAGCCTGAATTAGTCCACTGGGTTTGCTGAGCTCCAGCTTGCAGGGACAGATCATGGGACTTCTCAGTTTCCCAGGACCTGATTCCTGTAATAAATTAATCTCTCTCGTGCACTCTCTCTCAATTTATGTCCCTGTGTATGGATATATATATCTTCTATTGGTTCTGTGTCTCTGGAGAACCTTAATACACTGTGTGACCTTAGACATAGGACTGCTACTCTTTTTTTTTTTCTTTTTTATAAGATCTCATTTATTTATTTGAGAAGGAGCAAATGACAGAGAGAGCACAAGAAGAGGGAAATGCAGAGGGAGAAGGAGAAGCAGACACCCCACGGAGCAGGGAGCTGGACTCGGGGCTCCATCCCAGGACCCTGAGATCATGACCTAAGCTGAAGGCAGACACTTTCACCAACTGAGCCACCTAGGCACCCACATAGGACTGTTGTTCTGCATCTTTTACCAGAGGGGTGGTCCTTGTTGTCCACATATAAGTTTCCTTATTCTTCCTTTCATTAGAGAATTCCTGGATTTTAAGTGGGTACATACAGAATGAAAACTTGAATACTCAGCTCTTTAGTAACTGAAGATGACTATGTGACTATGCCACAACCCAATTAGTTTAAGTACATTTGAGGCACTTTCTGGACAGGAACCTTAAAGAGAAAGGGTGTGTTTCCTGCCCCCGCCTCCCCACTCCCAACCCCTGCTACTGCTTGGAGTATCAATGTGATGACTGGAGGCTTTTACATCATGAGATTTGTAAGGAGGCAGGAACAGAAAGCCGGAAGAAACATAGATCTCTAGATGATTCTGGAGCCACCACATCATCTCTGGTCCGTCTATATCTGAACTTTACAAAGAGAAAAACAAATGTCTGTCTTATTTAAGCCATTATTTTGCATTTCAGTTACAGCTAATCTAATCTCACAGATGCAAATGACTTTTTATTTCTTTTTGTTGTTGTTGTTTTTGACTTTTTATTTCTTAAAGCAGTAAAAGTCCTTTACTCATAGTAAAACAATTAAAATGCAATTCTCAGATTGAAGCAGGGGTAGAGAACAGAGTCACATTTTACCAATGAGGAAGATGAAACTTGGAGAAGAAAAATAACTTATATGCAAAGAACAAAGCTCAGATCCAAACCTGAAATATTCTAACATCTGCAGGTAAGGCTGGCAAAACAACAACATCATTTGGGTCATTTTTCCCTGTGAACCCCATATACTCTCCTTGCCTGAATCCTCCTCAACATGAGAAGAATAAAAGCATTTTCATCCCTCATCAAGTATGCAAAACTTCCCAACTATTTTAATAATGCAAAAATAGGAAAGAGACAATGGATATCTCTCTGAAAAGCTGACATACAGGTTTTGACCAAGAGAGAAAAGAAGTAATGAAGGAGAAAAGTCAGAGAGGAGCTACTGACCAATTCTGAGGACTCCCACAGCTCCTGCCCTCTACATAGAGAATGACATCTAATTGCCTCCCAAACTTTTGTTTACAGCCCCATAGCTCTCCTCAGCTCCAAGGGGATGCTGGAAATTCAAAAGCATCCATTCAACAAACAGTCATAAAGATCTACATGGGAGCCACAGTGCTAGATACCAGGGAATCCCATATGAGTAAGACATGATTCTGCCTCCCAAATTTGTAATTATCTGACAAAACTAGTAACTATGATATGTGAACACCTTATTAGCTGTTACATTAGTATAATCTTCCATGCAATAAATCTGTGAGAAATCTGTATTATTACCCTCATTTTACATGATGAGAAGGTGAGGCACAGAGCAATTAAATAATTTATCCAAGATTACACAGCAAATTGCAAATGCTGCCTCATTAAAGACTCCCAACTGCCCTAGTTATCATTACCTGCATAATACCATAAGTATCATGCAGATTGTTCGCAAGTGTGGGGAAATGGATGGACATAGCCAAGTACTGCAAGAGTTAGCAAATACAGTTTTAGTGGAAGAAATACAAAACAAGATATAAAGAGATTAAGCTTACTTAACATCTCCCAGGTATTAAAACTCGAACGTGAACCCAGGCAAAGTGAACTCCAAATGGAACCTCTTCTAACACCTCACAGTGTAAGCCATGCTATATGAGTAAGCATAGCACTCCATGGATGCAGCTCTTAGAAAAGACATCTGAGGAAGGAAGTAGAGGAGTATTCATGAGACACTTCTTAATGGAAAGAGACATCCAAGCTAAGCCTAAAAGTGTGATTAGGTCCAAGGCAGGGAAAGGCTTTCTATGCTGGGAAAGTAAAGTGCAAAATCCTGCAGGAAGATGAGAACTTGCCTCCCTGGGGGACAGGCCTACCCTGTGATTGGCTGAAATGGATGAAATGGATGACATGGAGAAAGATGTGACAGGAAATAGTATCCTACTCTGCAAGTGTCCACAGCTATAGCCAAACTTTCTCTAAACATTTGCTCTTCCCCTGGCTCCTCTGGCTCAGTTATTTTCTGAATAATTCACATGTGAAGTCTTCTAATCTTCTCTGATATGTTCTCCCCATCTCCCTTGTCTCTGCATTCAAATCCTCATGACCTCTTGTTAAACTAGCTGATATACGTCTTTTTGTTATTCCCATTATCATACCTTGGGCATACCCCAATTCATCTCAAGGCTAGACAAGAGCAATTACCCAGCAGCCTACAATTTTCAGCCCAGCTTGTTAAAACTCATATGCTATACAAGATCTTGGGATCTCATGAGTACATGGCAAAATCTGCTGTTTCACTCTCACACACAAATCTAATACAAATAGCACCAGATATGTGGGAATTCACTGAGGCTTACTGGCAACCAAATAAGTGCAGATTATAATAATTCTTAGCTCTTGAAACTTGAAAGAAAAAGATTGGCAGTTGATGTCAAAGATGTGAGGAAATGGGCACACAGGGATTGCTTCAGGAGAGTGAACTGGTATAACTATCGTGGAAAATGTTTTAGCAATGGCTATCAACATCCTTAAAAATGTGCATGACCCCTCCTAGTAATTCCACATCTGAGTGTGTATCCACAAGAGATCACTGGACATATGTATAAGGAGGCTTATCTTGGCAATTCAAGACTGAAAACAATGCATTAATTATTAATTTATTTTTTAAAAATTATGGGATATATATATATAATAGAAATCCTATCCAACAGGTAAAGATAATATAGACTTACATTTGTTGACATGGAAAATTGTCAGTATAAATATATACATTCATGTATACATATATAAAATGAAAGAAACCCTAGATAATGAAAAAAAAATTTTTGTAAATATCTACCTGTCAGACACCCAAGCAAATTCCATGGCCAAATCTTGCCACAAAATCTCAACTTAAGAAAATCTAAAGAAAAAGGAAAGGCTGAAATCAGAGAGATACAGTTCTAAAACCAGGAGCTACTTCCTAATTGGATCAAGGGCAGTCCAATATATGTTGCTGAACAACACCTTTTACACCTGTATATTGCCCTTTTCTCTCTAGTCTCACTATGCACAGAACTCTTCCTCTCCCTCCATGACTTACTCCCTACCATCTACCAAAATATCCCTGACTCATGCTGTGATATTTCAAGGTATATTAACAACTGTATATTTGGTATTCATCTAGCTGTTTTTGGAACCATTGGAATTTCTGTTCCTAATATAACAGAAGACAAAGGTCTTCTGTTTTATTAATGACAACTTTAGGACCATACCTAAGGATGGGGGCTGGTTGCCAGGAAAACCAATCAAGGTATTAGAGGGTTGGAATTTTCAATCCCATTCCCCTGACCTTCAGGGAGGGGAAAGGGGATGGAGGTTGAATGGATGCCAATATCTTATGATTTAATTAATCATGCCTCTATAATGAAGCCTCTATTTAAAAAAAAAAAAGGTAGGGTTCAGAGAGACTCTGGGTTGCTGAACACATGGATATTCAGAGAGTGGCTTGCCCAGAGAATATGGGGGCTCTGCACCGCTTCCCCTACCTTGTCTATGTATCCCTTCCATCTGGCTGTTCCTGAGTTATATACTTACTTAATAAACTAGTTATCTAGTAAATAAAATGTTTCTGAGTTCTGTGAGCCACTCTACCAAGTTAGTGGAACCCAAGGAGGAGGTTGTTGGAATCTCGAGTCTAGCCAGTTGGGCAGAAGAACAGGTGACAAGCTGTCCTTGCAATTGGCATTCAAAATGGGAGGCTGAGGAGTCATGTGGGACTGAGCTCTTAATCTGTGCAGTCTGATGTTATCTCACACTAGGTAGTGTCAGAATTGGTTTGAGTTGTGGGACACCCAGCTGCTTGGTGGTATGGGAACCACCCACTCCCTAGCCATGAATCAGAATTGGTGACCAGAACCCTTATATGCTTTCTTTCCTCCACTTTTATTTATATGTGGTCCATAAGACCCTTCTAGTCTAGCCCTAGAGTCCTCTCGCAGATTTATCTCACCCTTTATTCTCATGTGAACCCCAGACCCCAACTTCACCTTTCTCTATGTAGAACATTTGCTTTTCTGCTTCCATGCCTTTGCTCATAGTAGTTCCTGCCTAGAATGCCCTGTCCTGCCAGCTCCTCTTAATAGCACTTCAACCCTATCTGTCCCAGAAAGACTTCATTCAACTCCAGCAAGAAGATTCTGCTTCTGAAATCCCAAGCATGTGTGTATCCCATTTATCATCAGTATCCAATCCATTGACAAGTCTTTTTAGAGCTCCTTTCCTATTACATCCTATAGAAAACCATTTAACCCTGACTACTGGTCCCACCCTACTGCAGGCTGTACTCAGCTTTCATCTGGACAGTCAAAATTTCCTCCAGCTGGCTTCCTTATTAAATGTGTGCTTCCTTTCCCCCAGTCAATTTCTAGCACAGATGCCAGACTAAGGTTTTGAAAAATGTAAGCTGGATCATATTATCCCCCTGTCCCAACTCTCCAGGTGGCTTCCTAACACATTAGAATAAAATCCAAGTTCCTTTCCTTCCTGGCCTACCATCCTTTTCCACAACCTGGTGCCTGTCTGCTCCTTCAAACTCCATTTTTATTCCTCTCTGCTTATTTACCTTAACCATGCTGACCTTCTTTGGTTCCTTGAATGTGCCAACCTAAATTCAGCCTTCAGACATTGGCACTCACATTCCATTTACCTAGAATGATCTCCTCCCAAATCTATACATAGTTGGTTCCCTAATTGCTAACAAATCTCTGCTCAAATGTCACCACCCCAGAGAAGCCTGCTTTGATGACTTTATCTAAAATAAATACAATACCATTACCTAACATTTATTCTTTTCCTTGATAGCATTTCTCCTACCACCCTACCATAAGCCTAAATCTATTTTCATTTTCTTATTTATTATAGGATTCCCTGTTAGAATGCCAGCTCACAGGTGGGGGCTGTGTTTTATTCATCACTGCATCTCTGGTATCCACCACAGTTCTGGGCATAGAGCAATGTTGACTATTTAATGGGTCCTGTTTATGCACAGTTTGTATACCTACCTCATTATCACTACCAGGTGGGTATTTGCAACCCATGTCATCTTCAACATCTCCTCCAATTGAGCCTCCCCTTCCTTCCATCCTACTGTCTACTCCTTATACCTACTACAAATTTCAGAACATCCGAATACTGGTGTGATAAATGAACTTTTCAGTTTCTGGGTTTTTTTTTAAGATTTATATTTATTTATTTGAGAGAGAGAGAAAGTAAAGGGAAGGGAGGGAGGGAGGAAGAAAATCTTCAAGCAGACTCCCCACTGAGTGCAGAGCCTGACGCAGGCTCCCTCCCACAACCCGTGAGATCAATCACCTGAGCCAAAACCAAGAGTTGGACACACAACCGACTGACCCAGCTCGTTTCTGGTTTTATTTTCAGTCTGTCAGCAATCTCTTGATTAATCTGTAAATTTGCTGAAACTAACAATATTTGTCCTTCACTAAGTAAGTTAAGTGCTATGAAATAATTTTGTAATAAATCATTTAGTTTTCTTTTTATATTTCCACTTTGAATCCTTCTTGTAGAAATACATTTTAAAATACAAAAGATGAAATAAAGTTTAAAACTTAATAAACAGAAATAATGGTATGCTATTTAAAAAGAATCACTAGCAACCACAAGGCTGTATATGGAAATACTAGTGAGGTACTCTATCTGTTGCCACTCTAAATTTAGCTGCCCCCATACAGCTAAATGACCACCGCTGAAATCTAAGTTTCCTGGTCTCTTGAGAATACCGTCTCAGCACCAGCCTCATCTGGACAGCAGATCTCATGGCGTCAGGTCCATGACTTAAGTTCTAATGATTTAAGTTTTTAGCAGCAATACTACGTCAGATAAAATAATTAAAACTACAGTTTCCCTTAAATGTATAATCGCTTAGTGAAAGAAGCCAGCCTGAAAGGCTAAATATTTGTAGGATTCCAATTATATGACATTCTAGAAAGGCAAAAGTACAAAAACAGTAAAAAGATCAGTAGTTGAATGTAGTTAGTGCAACTAAATTGTAAACTTAATTATGATTAAACTGATAAGTTGCTTGTGGCATATATTTTACCATAATAAAAAAGGGCAAAAAAAATCAGTGGTTGCCCATAGGTCCATTAGGAGAGGTATGAAATGAACAGGTGAAGCACAGAGGATTTTTAGGTCAGTGAAATTATTTGATAGGATAATGGTGGATGCATGTCACTATACATTTGTCAAAAGTATAGATGGGCAAGAGTGAACTCCAATATAAACTATGGACTTTATTATTAAGTATCAATATTGGTTCTTCAGTTGTAAAAAATGTATCTGACTGAGGCAAGATATGACTAACAGAAGCACTGAGAAGAGTTGGGGAAAGGGGATGTTATAGGAACTTTGCATTTTCTGCTCAATTCTCTATAAGCCTAAAATTGCTCTGGAAAATGAGGTCTATTAATTTTTTTAAAAATTCCTCTTCTGGTCACCAGTGTCTACTCAAATAGAATTGTGAAGGAAGTCCTTAGGGATAAATTGCAGATTTAGGTTGTCATTATTTTAATTGTGTGTTTATATTTCTCTATTACTCAATGAGTTTTCTGCTTAATATGAATTCTTAAATATCAAACAACTCATTTGGATAAATGTTTATTAAATGCAAGGCTCTGTGGTAGGTACTCATATATTTTTAAATAAACCAAAATGTTTATTCAAAATCACCCTGGGAGAGGGAAAAGATAGATTTTCATAGGATTTCCCGGAAGCTATTTTCTGGGTGCACAGGTCACCTTGCTCCTTAATCATTCACCCCAGCAAGCTTAGAGGAACCAAGACACTCTCTCCTATCTTCTGCACATTTTTATGGATTCCTCACCTCCTCTCAACAGAAAGAAGATAATTTCTCAGAGCAAACGGCCACATTGATATTCATGGGATAAACGGTTTGTAACTGAACAGCAACACCCTGCTAATGTAAATTTCATACACAGCTTCCAAAAGGTTAAACAATGCTGCTTCACTCGACTGTGCCCGGAAAGCAAATGACAGCAAGAGGCTCAACCCTGGCGCCAGGCTGGGCTACGTCCTTCTGCAGAAAGTTCTCCCAGCAACAAGGTCTTGCTCTCTGCTTAAGGGAGGTGTTCAAGGCCCTTTAACAGTCAGAGTTCCCTGGAAACTAATGACTCAGCGCACATGCATACAATACCCATTCAACTTTCTGGACTCAAAAGTGAAAGACCGTGGTAGAGGATGGGGAGAAGCAGAGATTAAATTATTTTCAAGTTTATTTTATGTATATGTATTTTTAAAGAACTTTCTCAACTATGCTTGCTGCATATCATTATCCTTCCCCACTGGTCTTTAACTTAGCACTCTGACTTCATCTTCTCTCATTCTATTTATTGAGTGCCTACTGTGTGAGGTGTGACAAGCACCCTTAAAGATAGTGAGAGTATAACAAGGAAGAACTCGACAATTGCTTTGCCCCCAAGATGTTTCTAAACCAGGAGTAGCTGACAGTAAGCTGACTCCAGACTGTGTTAAATGCTATGGAGAAAAATAAAATGGGATGATAGCATAGCAAGGAGAGTGACAGTGGTGGGACATTTGGCATATATACTTTAGAGAACTGGGTCATGGAAGATCTTCATAAAGAGGTAATATTTAAACCGAGAATAGGGCGACCATCCAAAGATGTATAAAGGTTCCAGGGAGGACTAACTTGACATGTTCAAGATTAGTCAGGAGGCTAATGGGTCCAGAAAGAGTGAGAATGGAAAAAGTGATAATCAGGGACCAGGTGGTAGAGCCTTATAACCATTCAGGGGTTTTTTTTTTTTTTTTTTTTGCTACATACAATACTGAAGCAAAGAAAGATTTTAAGCAGCAAAGTACAATGATCTGATGTGTACTTTGAAAAGGTCAATTTTACCATAGTGTATAAAACGGATTGAAGAGAAACAAGATTAGAGACAGGGAGATGCATCAGGAGAGGACAGATCAGTTGAGAGGGAATGGTAGCTTGGACCAGTAGGCCATAATGTGTTGCTCCACAGACCCTTCTACAAATATGTCGAAGTCCAGGGACAAATGGGAGTAAAAATCTAGTCCTCACCCATACTGACAAACCCTGGAGTCCAGTTAGGCAAGGGCTGATTCAGTCTGGAAAAGAGACTCTTTGGACAGTTTGTCCATTCCAAGGGAACACCTTTTTCCCTACATATGTAGTTGACTTATCTGCTTGGGGAGCCCCCTGAACCAGGATAGCCCCAGGGTTGGAAAGAAGAGCTTCAATGGAGAAAATACCATAGAAGGTAACCTGAACAGAACTTGGTGATGAATTCAACTGGAGTCAAGTGGAAAGTGAAAAATATGGAGTGACTCCTAGCTTTTGGGCTTGAGAATCATGCTGGGCTGTCCCACTTGCTGAGAGGGGGAAGTCTAGAAAAGAAGAACTTTGTAGTGCTAGGAAATCAAAAGTTTTGTTTCAAACATATTAATTGAACTTTCCATTAGATATCAGATAAGCAATCAGATAGGGAGTGAGTTTAGAAAGAGGACATAAGGAGAGGGCTGAACCCAGTTGGAGGGTGGTAACAATTAGAGATCACAGGAAAGGAGCCAGCAAGTTCTATGCTCAACTCATTTAGCCACTAACATGCACTTACACGATGAAACAGGACACAGAGACCATTTGTTCCAGAAACGACTGCCTGGCAGGTGGAGGCTGGGTGTGCTCACTCAACATGTGTTTTATAGCTCATTTTCAATCAAGGGATCCCATATAAATCCAGACAGTAGATCATCTACAAATTTAATTAACTGTATTTTTGCAGAATCTCAATTTGACCATAAAAATTTAATGCTTAATATAGTTTAAGGTTCAATGGCCTTTCTTTATAAGAGGAGACAAATGAAATGGCCACAGATTAATTTTTCCGGTCATCTCCAATATATCAGAGTTATGAAGACAACTGAGAAGAGTGTATATTCCAAGTACAAGTCTGAATATTTGGATAAAATATAGGATTTAACTGTCTCCTACAAAATTCTCCTTAAATAAGAATTATTTACTTAATTGTTTGCTTAAAGTAATATCTTTCTAGTGCTTCCTGAAGTGAGTCTCAGAAGCCAAGTAGCTCACACCCAGGTGAAACAACCACGTCACCTTCTAATACCCTTTGCCTTTGGGTACAGACAGTAACTATGTCCAGTTGCTATTAATAATGGAAACAAAACACCTTGCAATAATTTTGACCAGAGCCATAAATATTTATAAGGCCTAGGGTGAATTCATTCACATTATTAGGTCTGCTAATTTAAGGAGACTTGTCATAAAGAACAGTAGACCTGGACTTCAGTCTTAGTTCTGTCATTTGCTAGCTATGACTGTGGGCAAAGCAGTTACCATCAGTTTCTTCCGCTGTAACAGGAGAATAGGAATGTCTACTCGGACTACTTCACAGGGGAGTAGAGCAAAGTAAATAAAATGAGTGTATGTAAAGTTACCTGCCATATCTATTGCTAGGAAGAGTGAATTCAGGTACATTACAAACTCACTGTCATTCTGTGTCTGATCTTATAATTGCTGGAATAATCAGAAATCAAATATATCTGGCATATCTGATACAAACACAAAACAAAGTCTAGCACATAGTAGCTGATCGATAGATGTTAGTTTCTTTCTGCCCATGCTTCCTCCATTGCTCACCAGAAGAGCATACAAAGACTCATTGGTTCAATCATGTTTCAAATATGAGGGTTTAAACCCCAGATTCGTGAAATGACATACTTTTGGTTTCACAGTAAATGCCTCTCAGCCTAACTTTTCTCATCTGTTAAGTAAGAGATTTGACTAGATAGGTCATTTTAAAACTGTTTCACAGCAAAGGCCTCCCACAGGGGTGAAGGGGGAGGCAAAATACAGCTTCCATTCACCCAGGAGCAGATCTGCTTTTAGGGTACTACATACTCCAGTTCTGCATAAGATTCGTTAGGAAAGAGGGTTGTTGCTAACAACAACAAAATACTTTAAAGCAACTATTAGTTTGTGAGAATTAGAAACACTGGTTTGGTGACTGTAGACTCTCTGAGGGCTAGGTATGATTGAAAAGTTAGTATCTCCAGGCAGGGCGCAGGTCTACAATTCACCTGGCCGCCTCAGCTTTTTTTGTCTTATACCAGCTTGCTTCATTCAACTAAGTTCCTGCCTAGTCCCAGAATTGCCCCTACCTCTTTGCCATCATTCATATTTTGGGAAAGTTCTATGGTTCACTTACATAAGCTCTTATAAAATACAATAGGAGTTTAAATGAGATAGTTAACTTTTTTCTCATGTAGCAGTGTAAGCAGTCCAGGGCTGATGTGGTAGTCCCATGGTGTCTTGGAACAATATACCTCCTGTCTCGTTGTCCTGCCATCCTTAATCTGCCATTAGGCATCCGTGAGTCCAGATAAAGCTCAGGATTGCTAAAAGGAAAACAGGAGAATGGCTACTGGAAGATAGCTGTGGGCTTGTGCCACAACTCTCCTATTAAATTTTAAAATCTGAGGGCAGATACCATGAGCTAAGCATCAGCATACCTTATATGATGCCCAGTTATGTGCAAAATCTGTACAAATAGCTGCATAACACTCATTTACAGTAAGAAGGAAATCAACAGGGAAAGAAAAGATTCTAGGTAGGAAAAGCAGATTGGGTATGAAGGAGAAATTCAATTTTAGACATGTTTAACTTAAATACTTGTTAGGCATCAGAGAGAGAGGTCAAGTTGACAACCATATAGATCAATCTACCATTGGGGTACAGACTGGACTAGGAATGTAAACTTAGAGCAGTCAACATATGGATGACATCTAGAGATTTAGATGAGATCCTGGGAGAATAGGTATAGGTAGAGTAAAAGAGAGATCCAAGAACTGGATACATGTGCAATTAGAGGTTGAGGACCTAAGAAGAAAGAAACAAATAAGACTGAAAAATAGCCCTTGTAGGTGGTAGAGAGGTAGGATTTTCAGACACTGAGTGAAAGGTTTTTAAAAAGTAGTGGTGATCAATTGTGTCAAATACTGCTAATATAGGTAGGTAGAAATTGGTAGAAAGTAAGGAATCAAAAAACAAGTATTAGATTTATCAGGGAGAAGTCATCAGTCATTGATCACTGACTGAACAGAATGTTACAAGCGAAAGCATGATCAGAACAGGATCAAAGAATTTTCTTGTAAAAGGGAGAAAAATGGAGCATCAACTGACAGGAAAAGGGGGAGGTCAAGAAAACTTTTGGTAAGATATGAGAAATAATAGCCTATTTCATTCTGATAGGAATGATCTATTAGATAAAATTTAATGATGTGGGTGAGAGGGAATATTATAAGCAATGTCCTTGAGCAGATGAGAGGTGACTGGATCTCATGTATAAGTAAAAGAACCAATACTAGAAAGAGGCATGAGAACTTCATCCTAGTCATAGTTGGGAAGGCACAGTACATGGGTGTCATGCTGGCAAATGGGTAGATATGACGGAGGAGTGAATGGAAGATCTTTGTTCTTCAATTTTTTTTCAGTGAAATAGGAACTAGATCATTATTGAAAATGAGGATGGAGGAGGGGGAGATATTGGAGCTTTTAAAGAAGAAAATGAGATGTAAAATGGTTATTTAGAAATGGGAGAGTGAATGGACTGAGATTGTATAGTATGCTTGCCCACAGCATCAAGAATACCCTAACAATTTATGGTCATGAATTTAAAATGAACCAAATCAGACCAGTTATGTGTTTTATTCAAACCACATTCAACTGTACAGATGCAGGCACGAGGTAATGAAAGTGAGTCAAGGGTAATGACTGAAAGGTAATGACTGATCTTGGAATTTAGGAAGGAAAGTGAGGTCATTTTGGTGATAAAGTATAGTGAAATGCAATAAGATTAATAAATTGAATGTCCAAGTGGGTTTGAAGGACTTTTAGGGTTGAGAGGTAGAGGTAGTGAGTGGAAAGATGGAGATGGTGGTTAGAGAGTGAGTTACAAGAAATTAGGATTCTTAGGATTAAACTTAGGCTATAGGAAATTAGAAAGGGGTACAGCCATTTGTAATGGTATAGGCTGGAGTAAGACTGGGTAAATGACAGGCCGACAGATGAAAAGAAAGCCTGGAACTAGGACAAAAATCACACCTCTCCTGGGTCTTCATCTTCATGATTAAGGCTGATGATGGGCCTCTGCTCTTTTAGGGGAGCTGGTGTTATTACAAGTCAGTCAGTAAGGTCAAGACAAGTGTGCACATTCAACGTTTGCCTTTTCCCTGGCAGGGACTAAGAAACCAGGGCTTGTGGATTAAAATCCCCTAAATCCTTTACCCGCATTGGAAGAGTTAAGAGAGAGCTCCAAACCCTCTGATACACACAGCTTTGCCCATGTTCTAAGCTTTGAATCCACCAACTTGAATCTCACTATGCTGTTCATTAGACCATCACTGGCCCAGATTACCCCTCCTCTACCATATTCTAATCTTCATGGGGTTCTGCAGATACCCCATTTTTTTGTCCTCAATATCCCATTTGTCTTATTACTCTACCCATGATATCTGGCTCTTTCCTAAGAATACAGATGCCATTGTAGCCTTCTCAAATGGTAGCTCTTTTTTTTCTCCCACACTTCTTGCCTGCTGGGCATGGAGGTAAGGCTGGTTTTCTCTTTGCTTCTTATTGTGCCTTCCAAACAATTTTCCATCCCCCCTCTGTTGAAAACAAAATAAAACAAAAAATGAGTTTTGAACTTCATGTCATCAGATTCTATCACATATTATCTCTCCTTGATGCTGTCATCAAACAAACCCTATATCACTTTCCTAAACTCCCCATCGCTTTCAGTTCCTGGCTCACTGTCATTTTCTTCATTACGATTCCCACCTTAGCTCATGCAATTTTAATATAAATTTGAATGAATTATGTAGCTCTTAACTGCCTTAGTTCCATGGTCTACTTCTCTCCATTTTGTATATTCACCCATCAGATTTAGCTATTCACTCCCATGAGTATACCTAGATCTGGTCACTGCTTCTATTAGGTGATGGAAATCTAGAAAGTTTCTTAATCGGTATTCTCTACTGCCTTCCCCTTGACATTCATGAAAGGGATGTGGACCTATGAATCTGACCCATGTTCTAATTTAGACTCCTCTATTTACTGTCTGACCTCAGGCAAATTCAAGCTTTGATTCAATTTTTTTATTGGAAAGGGGAAATAATATCTTCCTCACAAGGTGGTTGTAAGGATTAAGTGAGATTATGTATAGTAAAGCTTAAAACTACTACTTTTTTTGCTACCATTTATACTGAAGAGGCAATATGATACAACACTGCTTAAGTATATAGATTCCGCAGGTTGACTGCCAGAGTTCAGAGCCAAGATCTACAACCTAGTCACATGATCTTGACCAAATTTCTTAGCTATTCTATGCTCCAGTATCCATATCTGTAAAATGAAGATAATAGCGGTACCTGCCTTATTAAGTTGTTGTGAGCATTAAGAGTGTATGCCAGAAAATGAAAACACTAACTTGAAAAGAAACCTACACCCTTCTGCTCATTACAGTTTTACAGGGGCTAAGGCAAGGAAACAACCTAAGTATCAGTCTATGGAAGAGTGAATAAGATGAATAATACATACACACAATGGAATATTACTCAGCCATAAAAAGAATGAAATCTTGCCATTTGCACAGGATAGATGGACCTTGAGGGCATGATGCCAAATGAAGTAAGTCAGACAAAGACAAATACCATATGATCTCACTTATATGAAGAATCTAAAAATAAGAACACAAAAACTGAGCTCATAGATACAGAGAGCAGATTGATGGATGCCAGAGCTAGGCAATGGAGGGTAGGTTAATGGGTAAAAGTGGTCAAAAGGTACAAACTTCCACTTGCAAAATAAGTCATGGGGACATGGTGACTATGGTTAATACTGTACTGCATAACTGAAAGTTGCTAAGACAGTAGATCTTAAAAGTTCTCATCACAAGAAAACATTTTGTGACTATGTTTAGTGAGAGATGTTAACTAGACTCATTTTGGTGATTATTTCACAATATATATAAGCATCAAATCATGTGCACTTGAAACTAATATAATATTTTAGATCAATTATCCCTCAATTTTGAAAATAAATTACATGCTAAAGTATGGCAAAACACAGCCACAGGTCAAATGTCTGCTTTTGTAAATACAGTTTTATTGTAAAACAACCACATTCATTTAAGTACTGTTTGTTGCTTTACAGTTGCAATTGCAGAGTTGAGTCATTGCAGCAGATACCATGTGGAATGCTAATTCTAAATTACCATCTGGCTCTTTACAGAAGTTTCCAGACTGCCGGTACATGCAATCTATTCAAAACAGAGGCACCTGAATGGCTCAGTTGGTTGAGCCAGCTGACTTTTGATTTTGGCTCAGGTTGTGATCTCAGGGTTGTGAGGTCCAGCCCCAGATCGGCCTCCTCACTCAGTATGGAGTCTGCTTGGGAATCTGCCTCTTCTTTTGACCCTACCCCTACTTGTGCACTCTCTAAAATAAATAAATAAAATCTTTAAAACAGTCTAATACAGTGTAAGCTCTCAAACAATAATACATTTATTCTCGATATAACCCTACTACAAGTTGTTCAAAAAATTATGGAAGAAATTGAGTGTGGGAGGGCAAGTACGAATAAACCACTTGCATTGTGAAGTTCTGTAGTAAAGTTCTATTCCACATAGCCCTATACAGAAGCTTGCATTTCTCTGGGAGCAGTGGCAGAGTTTTTTATATTGGGCATAAGGCTAAGTTAGACTTTCAATGGATTTTCATGTCATTGCTGATGTGGTGACCAGCGTACCTCGCGCCAAGCAAAAATAGACTTCCAAGGCTATCGTCTACATAAGATACCTAACTGAACCCAAGATTTGCACAGCAAGTCAGGGAAGACAAGCCTAAGAGTTCAACTCAGAACTTCTCACAGAATACAATCATTCAAACATAGAGTTACATTTTATTATGTATCTCTAATTGCTTTAGAAACTGAATAATGGATTAGGAGAATAATAAAGGATGTCTAACTAGTATTTTATACTTTTTAGGGTAAAATGCATAGAAATGGCTTTTTGTCAGGACTTGTATAAGGAACTGAAAGCATTTTATAAAACGGTGCTTATATGCCGCACACCGAAACACTTATAAACAAAACCTAAGCTCCTAATATTCTTAATTGACTCAATGCTTCTACTTGATATAACACATGGTATTAACTAGAACTTCCATGAATTGCATTCCCTTATTCTATGACTAACTCATGACAAAAGGCCCAAAGGGTTTCTCACTAAAGTTGGGAAACCAGAAGGCTGTGTTAATTGTAGAAATGTACTAGAGTGGTTACCAGCCAGGTTTAGCTGAACACCTCAGCTTTTGAATGCTGGAATTGGCCAACTACTAGCCTTAAAAGGCAATAAGATTATTTTAATATCTTTACAGTCCTTCTATAAAGTAGTCATGAGGACTTCATAAGATGATGAATTTAAAGCACTTAGCACAGGGTATTAAGTGAAATAAGTCAGACAGAAAAATATATCATATGAATTCACTTTCATGTAGAATATAAAAAATAAAAACCAGAAACAGACTCATAAATACAGACTGGTGATTCCCAAAGAGAAGAGAAGAGGGAGATGAACAGAACGGGTAAAGGTGATTAAGAAGTATAAATGTCCAGTAGAAAATAAAGAAGTCATAGGGATGAACAGTACAGCATAAGGAATATAGTCAATATGATTTCAATAACATTTCATGGTAACAGATGGTAACTATACTTACCATGGTGACCACTGTGTAATGTATAGAATTGCTGAATCACTGCTATATACCTGAAACTAATATAATATTGCACGTCAGCTCTATTTTAATAATTAAAATTAAGTAAATAAAAATGTAGAGGGCATTTTGCACTTTATACCTCTTATATAAGTTATCAAATATTACCTAGTAATAGTAGCTGTTGTCATTGCCATTATATTGCAAAAACTGCAAAATACAGAGTTACAGACTCCTGGAAACCAATTTCAGTTGTGGATGACTTCATTTCTAGTATGGCTGAGGATTCTAAGTCCATAGCCAGTATTGTTTGATAAACTGGAAAATAAAAGAATTAAGACCTAATAGGTCTTAGCATTCCTGAAAACTAGATTTACATCAACGTTTAGGTGTTTCATGTTGAAGTTCATTTTATGAGTCTGTATCTATATATAAAAAAAATAACACCCCCCCCAAAAAAACACCCTTCCCAAAAGCCTACATAAAAAATTATTTTTTAATGAAATATGGTTTTCTTAGAGGTAACCTCATCAATGGATCCTAGACATTCTCTAAATAAACTCCATAAAGGAGAACAATATTAGGGATATAAAATAATAATTGAAACATCTAACTTAAAATTCCATATCTGATATTAAAATGGAATTATTTTTTGTTCTAATTGAGATATAATCCACATATAAAAGTTTACCCTTTTTTGCTTACAATTCAGTGGTTTTAAATAGATTGACAAAGTTGTGCAACCATCAACCACTCTATAATCCCAGAATATATTTATCAATCTACAGAGAAACTCTGTACCCATTAGCAACCATTCTCCATAATTTACTGAAGACTTCGGTGTTTATTTTTTAAGACATGGTAATAGTATTAGGACTATTTTAAAGTGATTCTTATATTTTGTGATATATCCTAAGATAAAGATAAAATCACATGATACCTAGTAGCTGTGCAAAATAACCCACAGATGAGGATACAGTTAAGACAAAATTAGCCTTGTACTAACAATTGTAATTCAAGATCATTATTTCTATTTTTGTATTTGTTTTAAATCCTCCATAACAAAAAAGGCTAAGTAAACAAATATAACACATGAAATTTCAGGGAATGTCAAATCAAGAAATACCTTTTTGATATAAATCTTTAACCCTAATAATATTTAGGAAAAGCAAAACTCTCAACTACAAAAGATAGAATAGAAATATTACATTACCATATGTCACATAAACATGAAACATTTTATCTTTCACTAACCTTTTATTCAATCTTTGTACACATGGTTCTCATGTAGCTGAGTGTGGATATGTTTTTTAATATTTTCCAGATGAGCTATGTCTAATCTGGTATTCAACCTACCAGTTGTGTTCTTAATTTCAATTATTGTAACTTTCTAGTATTTCTATATAACACAAAAATGAATAAATTCCAAGTTTATGGTTAATTTTTCCATTATTTTAAAGTTTGCACCTGATAATCCCAGTATTTAGATCACCAATCTATTGTCTATTTTCTTACTTGAAGCACTAAATAATGTTTTAATTCTTCAGGGAAAAAAATTTTAAGTCCCTGGCAGGTAATTAAAGCAGAAATTTCCCACCTTCACCCAATCAAGAACTAAGAAAATCAAGGCTGGATTTCAGTCTTTGTGGAGCTGATCTATTTCTGCTTCATCTTTATTCCTGAGGAATAGTCCTTCAGGGATCCCAACTGAAAGTCCTGAGTGTTTACTACCAAAGCACCTTTACCTTGGCAGGTCCTGAACTACAATTTTTATTCTTTCCAACATAAAGAGAATCCTGACAAGTCTGCTTGCTTTTTGGTTTCTTTGCAGCTACACCTTGCAAGTTGGAGAATGCTCCAAGGAGAAAACTGGTTCAGAATATTGGATTCATGATATTTTCCTATTTCTCTGAGATCTTAACCTCTCAACTCATAGCTGACTTACCAGGCTCAAAATCCAATTTTGTCTCGCCATGCCCCTAAGATTGTTAAAAGCTCTACTCAGTTTCTCAGCTTCTCTACCCATGCCAACTATGAATCAGCAGATGCTGTGAGGAATAAAGCATCATAGAATGTCAAAACCCACTCCACGTGTTTCCTTTCTTTCTTGAATCCTGGCACCTCAATTCCTAGTTGACTTGGTAGCTCTCTGATTCTTTCAAACATGTTACTGTTTTTTGTATTTTGTTGAGTTTTCTAGTTGTTCTAGGCATGAGAAATGGTTTACTACAAACTATTCCACTCACTCTAGAGACGGATATTACGTTTGGGTATATATATATATACACACACACACACATACACATTGGAGATATATATATATATGTATATATACATATATATATATACATATATATATATACACACACACACACATATATATATACATTCATTGACATAGTATTTCCAAATCCTTTCCACATTGTAAATTCCTCGAGATTATAGCAAAAACTGGTAGAAGAGTAGCACTATTTTACATTTTTGCAAATCTCTTTAATATCTATCTTAATAGAGTAGAGCTGGATTTTCTGTCATCTGATTCTGCATTCAATCTTATTGCCATATATTGTTTTGGTTGAAATATATAAAGAAAATCTAGCCTCATGCAGAATACGTAGATAAAAATGGAAGAGTGTTTTAATAGTCTTTTCATATAATTGTGGATTTCCTCCTTTGGTACCACACCTAAACTCAAAAGAGAAACAGTTCCTTAAATATTAGTTGCAATGTAAAATCCAAAACTGTATCAATGAACATTTTTTACTTTGTCACATTTAATTTCAGGGAGCTATTTTTTTTACTCTTGAAATATTTGTAACATTATGCACTGGTCATTTGGAAAGTATTGGCTGACCAATATACACACCATTTCAATGAAACAGTTGAAATAGTTCATTATATAATTTTTTTAGTTCATTATATAATGTTTAAAAAAACCCACATTCATTAATATCACCATCATTCTCTTGCTAGAAGTCTAACTATTGAGAGGCTATCAAATTCATAGTGGCAGAAACATGCTTGCTAAAACTTGAATTTCATCAATGGCGACAAATACTGTCAATTTGTTTTAGTAACAGGCTCACTTTTTTCATTTTCAGGATAATATTTACCAAATAATGAAGGCTGAAAAACAATTGCCATAAAATATTCTCTCAAGTAATTATGGTGTTCCATGCAATCAGTGGCCAGTTGAGCTTGCAGACCAATCACACGTGTTTTTGGTATCCAGCAAAACTGTTTTATGCAGAGTTCCCATTTCGTCACCCAGCATATTAAAAAGATATTTTATAGGAGATTAAAACTTAATTAACATTTTAATGCTTCATCACATTCTTAAGTGAAATTGTTATACACACATGTATTTACATAAATATATATTATCAATCCTCATTCACGGATCTTTATTTGTGAACTTGTCTACTCACTAAAACTTACTTGTAACTCCAAAGTCAATACTTGTGATACATTCATGGTCATTCACAGACATGTACACTGTGGTGAAAATTTGAGCCATCTGATGTACACATTGCTACATAAGCTGGAACAAGGCAAGATAAGCTTTTCTTCTTGTTTCAGTTCTCATAGTGTAAGCAAGTGTCCTTTTCACAGTCTATTTACTGTGTTTCTGCATTTTCATGCTTTTTGTTGGTGATGATTTTGTGGTTTAAAATGGCTTCAAGCATAAGACAAAAAGTCTCTAGTGTCCCTTGGTACAAGAAAGCTGATATGTGTTGTCTAAAATATGTGTTTTAGACAAGCTTCCTTCAAGTATGAGTTATAATTCTGTTGTCCATGAGTTCAATGTTAATAAGTGAATAATATATTAAATACGGTGTCTTTAAACAGACACACACATAAAACAAAGTTATATATTGATGGTTGGCAAAAATGTTGTATTGAGAGACTTGCAGGAACCTAACATTATATTTCCACTAAGAGCAATGGCACAATATTCACTAACTCATCTTCATAATAACTTTATAGAATATAATTGGGGCAAATAATAAGCATGAACCATATATACATATGCATAGATGTATATGTGTGTGTGATATATATTATGCATGGTACATGTGTATTTGTAAAGAATTTAATGATTACTAATAGGATTTGTGCCACTGCCTTGATTTGTTCTAAGGCATCAGCAGTTTTTATATTATTATTTTTGTACCACCAATAAAAAAGTCAAATGCTGTACAAAATATCATCTTAGTACTAATATTTTTAAACATTTTATTTATTTATTTATGAGAGACACAGTGAGATAGGCAGAGACATGGGCAGAGGGAGAAGCAGGGTCACCTGTGGGGAGCCTGATGCAGGACTCTATCTCAGGACCCTGGGATCACGCCTTGAGCCAAAGGCAGATGCTCAACCACTGAGCCACCCAGATGTCCAACATCTTAGTATTATTTTTTGAATATTTTATTTATTTATTAGAGAGAAAGACATACACTAGTGGGAGGGAGGAGTAAGAGGGGGGTGGAGAAGGAGACTCCCCACTAAGCAAGTAACCTGGGGTGGGCTCCATTCCAGGACTCTGGTATCATGACCTGAGCTGAAGGCAGACACTTAACTGACTGAGCCACCAAGGCACCCCTAGAATTTTAATATTATTATGAAAATATTATGATGTTCCCCAAAGGTTAAAAAAAGTTTTCATTATCAAATAGATTTATTTAAAATAGTAGTGTCTGCCATAAAATACATAAATATATAAAATACATCTGCATTTTCCTTGTACTGTGTGTATACATTTAGCTATTGTTACTTTTTATATATTCATGGAAACAGTATTTCCAAATACTTTCAACATTGTAAATTCTTCAGGATTGTAATAAGTTTTGACAACAAAAGCTTAAACAGAAGAAAAATTCATGCCTTGTTTTGTTTTATTTTGGTTTTATTTGTTAGTGAAATTTTTGGTAATTTCCTTAATATAATTAAATGCTCATATAATAACTTTAAATTATGTCCATTGAGGTATATATTAAATAATTTCCCATTTATACGTTTTAAGGCAGAAGATTATTATATCTACAGCATGACTTGAGGGAGTTATAAATGGAAGAGATAAACTCGGTTTGAGGTGATGGCAAAATAAAATTATTAAAGGGAAGAGTGACATTTTTTTTACTTTTAAATTACAGTTATTATTGCCCAAAGGGAAGAATAGACAAATAGATCACTTATATTATCTTCATGTCTAAAGTATAATTTGATAGGAGAAAATGAAAAAGGATTATGATTTATAAACAAAAAGGAAAGGATAGGTAATGTGAATAAAAGAAAAGATAAATTAGAAATAAGGATTAAAAGTGAAGAAAGATTGAGCAATTATTAATAACAGACACATGTTTAGGAGGCAATTTGTATAGGAGACCATCTTTCAATAAATTCTATCATTCCAGCCTGATGGAGTCTCTTCTCTCATTTCCTTCTTCATGTACTCACCATTCTAGAAAGCTATCAAGATGAGATTTGAATCTTTGATGAGACTGCAAAAAAACCTGGACTGAGTTGGTATTGCCCCTCCTAGGGCTCACAGGTGCTCTTTAAGACTGAATAGCCCAGATGTGTGAAAGGTAAGGTACTTACAACCTGGAAGAGAATGAATGTTCATTCTGTCAATTATCCTGTAAAAATACTAATTATAGGGCAGAAATTAAGAAAATTTAAGAGAAAATTCTTCTCTCTTTAGAAAATAAGAGAAAATTCTTCTCTCTTTAGAAAATAAGAGAAAATTCTTCTCTCTTTAGAGTATAAGAGAAGAAAAAAAAAAGGAGGAATAGGATATCAATTTGGCCTTTACTCTTGAAGCACAAAGTCATAGTTTTTAATCATGGGAAACAAACTTGTTCTGGCCACATGGACTTGAGCCAAGAACAAGTCAAGGACACATGCTGGCTAATGGAGACTGATTCGTTGTTACTCTGAGTGTTTTCCAAATTCTGTCAGTTACTGCTAAACATTGGGTAAAAATCTGCTTTGATTGCACTGGGGGGCGGGGTTAGTAGAGTCTAAGCCCAGAGTTAAAGCAGAAGAGCAGTAGCCCCTCTCTTGAGCATGAGCAGTGATAGCAGCAAGCAGTCACTGGTAGATGAAGTAGACCCAGTAGAACAATGATACCTTGAGGGCTACCTGCATTACAGCCAGAAATGTAGCTGTTGAGGGAGGACAGTGTGACAGACCCTCAAGACTTACTTCTGAGTAAATACAAAAAAAGATGCAGGCTCTCTGAGAACTAATTTTCAGCAGTGAAGCAAAGTAGTTATATAAAAGCTATTAACTTCCTTGGTAACTCTAGGGTCAGCAAATTAAAAGACTAGCTTGGGATAAGTTTTAATGTTTGCATTTCCTACAAATTATCTTTTAATTAGTGTTTTTGAGGCTTTACTCTGAAAACAAGCAAGTGATACAAGAAAGTCAACACTTTCATTTGTTATAAAAACATTTCCCTTTGCTTAGTTCTCTATTCTACCCCTCTGTGGGACTTGCCCTGTAGGATGCTTCCCATTAGTCTTGGCTTTGTCCTTTTGTTACTAGTTTTATTAAAGACAGGATCACTTTAGCCCAGTATGACACATCACCTTGTGTGTAATGGTAACTTCATTCCTCCAACTTTGAAACTGGTTAACAATCCTTATCAACAAATAAAAGCCCCCTACTGCAGACAAGTAAAGTGATTGAGAAACTCATAAAAAGCTGAGGTAAGAAAGCCAGATGAAGTTAAAACAAGTATCGGCTCTAGTTCTCCATTGATCTTAACAGTAAATATAAAAAACTAACATGTTTATTGGCCTTCTTTTGATTATGTCATTATTATTGCACTGTTTTTATATCTACTAGTAACTTCTTAGTTGGAATCTTCCAGTAAAATGCTCAAAATAGTATGATAAAAAAAAAAAAAGTATGATAAAAAAAAATGCTCAAAATGAACATTTTTAAAGATAAAGAGGCACAACTATTCAGGTTTTAACTTGTAGAGTTGTGGGTTTTCTAGGACTTGGAATTATACCATACATGTAAATAATGAGAGTTCTAAAAACCAAACTTCAGTTTTATAAAAAATATGTTTAAATTTTGTTGGATAAAGAAAATAGGCATCTCCAAATTAAGACAGGATGTATAGAATGCTCTTTCAGGAGATAACAGTCTAGTTAAATATAACTAATGAAATAAGCACAGACTCATTCCTATAATGTGATCATATATTAAACTGCATTTCTATACCTAGCAGCAACAAAAAGGTTGAATTAAAATCATTTACTCTAAAAAAAGGGAACACTTGTGATCATGATTTTTAATCATCAAATGCTGTAAAACCCAGTGGCTATAAAGTTTACACTTGCTTTATGCAACCCCAAAGGTTTGAGTTTAGATATTATCACCAAACACTCTAGAGAGAAATATTTTGTCCAAAGACAAGTGAGGGTCCAAGTGTAGGAAGAGCCTGAACTCACCTCCTCCCCAGAAATACCAAATCTACACCTAGAAATAGCACAAGTCCTCCTGAAGAACAACTGAGCATTGATCGAACAACTTCTGCACAACAAATGCCAGAGAGGCTACATAGAGAAGTGTAAGAGAGACAAAGACATGGTAATAATAGGAAACCTATCCCTCATGCAGGGGCCTGAAGTAGGGAAGGATATCACTGAGCTCATGCACAGACTCACCCACCCTGGGGCACAGTGAAAACAATACTGGTTTAAAAAGCAACTAGACTATAAGTGAAGAAGATCTATTTACTAACCTTAGAATGCCTGCCAAAATGGGTTGAGAACTGCTGGAACTCTCCAGGGTCAGAGGCCCCAACCAGCATAATATTTTACATTTTCTCTCCACCTCAATAATGTAGGCAACGGTAGGGTCTGGATGTCCTAGCTCGCCTGTCAGGGCCACCCTGGCATGCTCTGGGCCCTTCATCTGCCCCAATCTGGATGTCCCACCAAGGAAGCTCCAGCATAGCATGTTGCAAGACTCTCCTGCTTGCACCTGACCCAGCCATCCCATGAAGGCAGCCCCAGTACAATTCTCTGAGATTCCCCAGCCCAAGCCTTCTCTAACTGTTCTACCATGGTGGCCCTGGTATAGGACACCACTGGACTTTCTGGCCCACATCCACTCCAGCTCTCCTATCACAATGGTCCTAGCACGCATGCCCTAAAACATGCTGGCCAGTAACCACTCCAGCCTCAGCCATCCTGCCAAGGCAGTCTGCATGTGGAATGCCCTGGAACCCCACCAGCCCCTATCTGTACCAGCTCCAGCTTTCTGCCAAAGCATCCAGGTACATGCAGTGTACACAGGGAAAACTTCTCTTCCAAGACCAAAAGAGATAGCTCTCCCACCTAATTTATAGAAACAAACACATAAAAAGTCAAACAAAATGAGACAGAGAAATATATTCCAAAGAAAAGAACAAGATAAAACCCACGGAGAAAAAAACAACTAATGAATGGAGAAAAGTAGTTTACCTGATGAAGAGTTAAAATTAATCATCATAGAAATCTAACCAAACTCAGGAGAAGAATGGAAGAACAGAGTGAGAATTTCAATATAGTTAGAAAATATAAGAGAAAAACTATCAGAACTAAAGAACACAATAACAAAAATGAAAAATATACTAGAATGTGTCAATAGCACATTAGATGATTCAGGACAGATCAGCTATGTGGCAGATAGAAGAGTGGAAATCACCCAATCAGAAAAAGAAAACAAAGATGTTTTTTAATAAAGATAATTTAAAGAATCTCTGGGCAACAGGGGGGTGTGCTAATATTCATATTACAAAGGTCCCAGAAGAAGAGAGAGAAAAAAATAAAAAATCTCTATGAAGAAATAATGGCTGAAAATCTCCCTAACCTGGAGAAGAAAACAGGTCCAGGAAATAAATAATATGAACTCAAAAAGATCCACATCATGACACACTATAACTAAAATGGCAAAATTTAAAGAGAGAATCTAAAGGCAGCAAGAGAAAAAGAATCATTTACAATGGAAACCTCATAAGTCTATCAGCTGATTTTTCAAAAGAAATTTTGCAGACCAGAAGAGTGACAGGATATATTTAAAGTATTAAAAAGGAAAAACTTACAATCAAGAATACTCTATCTGGAAAGGTTATCATTTGGGATTGAAGGAGAAATAAAGAGTTTCCCAGATAAGCAAAAACTAACGCAGCTCATCACCAGTAAATTGGTCTTACAAGAAACGTTAAAGGTTGGTCTTCTTTAAGCAGGAAAAACCTTAACTAGAAATCAGAAAATATATTAAGGAAAAAACTCTCACTGGTAAAGGCAAATAGTACAGGTAGTAGATTAGCCCTTAAAAAGCTAGTTGGAAGATAGTAAAATCAACCATAACTACAATAAGTAGTTAATAGATACACATAATAAAAAAGTATGAAATGTGATCTTAAAACAAAATATGGTGACTGGGGCAGGGGTTGGAGATAGAAGTGTTTTTAGAATGCATTTGAACTTAATCAACTATCAACTTAAAACAGACTACTAAATATAGAGGTCAATATATATGAACCTCATGGTAACTAAAAACCAAAAACCTTTAATAGATATAAGAAAAATAAAGAGGGGGGGAGGGGCAAGATGGCGGCAGAGCAGGGTCTCCAAGTCACCTGTCCTCAACAAATTACCTAGAAAACCATCCAATCATCCTGAAAATCCACGAATTCGGCCTGGGATTTAAAGAGAGACCAGCTGGAACGCTACAGTGAGAAGAGTTCGGGCTTCTATCAAGGTAGGAAGACGGGGAAAAAGAAATAAAGGAACAAAAGGCCTCCAAGGGGGAGGGGCCCCGAGGAGCCGGGCTGAGGCCGGGGCGAGTGTCCCCAGGACAGGAGAGCCCCGGCCCGGAGGAGCAGGAGCTGCACCGACCTTCCCCGCGGAAAGGGGCCCGCAGGGAGGTGGAGCAGGACCCCAGGAGGGCGGGGATGCCCTCGGGCTCCCGGGGACAGTAACAGAGGAACTGCGCCCCGGGAGATGCGCCGAGCTCCCTAAGGGCTGCAGCGCTCGGCGGGGCCCGGAGCAGCTCGGAGGGGCTCGGGCGGCGGCTCCGCGGAGGGGGCTGCGCGGCTCCGGGAACAGCTCAGCGGGGGCGGCTCGGGCGGAGGAAGAAGCTCCGCAGAGGGGGCGGCGCGGCTCCGGGAACAGCTCGGAGGGGCTCGGGCGGCGGCTCCGCGGAGGGGGCTGCACCGCCAGGATCGCGAATCCAACAGGCCCGGCCACTGTGGCTTCCTCTCGGGGCCTCACGGGGTGAACAACCCCCACTGAGCCCTGCACCAGGCAGGGGCAGAGCAGCTCCCCCAAGTGCTAACACCTGAGAATCAGCACAGCAGGCCCCTCCCCCAGAAGACCAGCGACACGGACCAGTTCCAAGGGAAGTCAAGGGACTTAAAGTACACAGAATCGGAAGATACTCCCCCGTGTTTTTTTGTTTGTTTTGTTTTGTTTTGTGCTTTTTTTTTCTTTCTTTCTTCTTGATTTCTGATTGCTTCCCCCACCCCACCCCACCCTTTTTTTTTCTTTTTTCTCCTTTCTTTCTTTTTCTTTCTTTTTCTTCTCTCCCCCCCCCCTTTTTTTTCTTCTTTCTCTTTTTTCTTTTTCTCTTTTCTTTCCTTCTCTCTCTTTTTCTCCTTTTCCCAATACAACTTGTTTTTGGCCACTCTGCACTGAGCAAAATGACTAGAAGGAAAACCTCACCTCAAAAAAAAGAATCAGAAACAGCCCACTCTCCCACAGAGTTACAAAATATGGATTACAATTCAATGTCAGAAAGCCAATTCAGAAGCACTGTTTTACAGCTACTGGTGGCTCTAGAAAAAACCATAAAGGACTCAAGAGACTTCATGACTGCAGAATTTAGATCCAATCAGGCAGAAATTAAAAATCAATTAAATGAGATGCAATCCAAGCTAGAAGTCCTAACGACGAGGCTTGACGAGGTGGAAGAATGAGTGAGTGACATAGAAGACAAGTTGATGGCAAAGAGGGAAACTGAGGAAAAAAGAGACAAGCAATTAAAAGATCATGAGGATAGATTAAGGGAAATAAATGACAGCCTGAGGAAGAAAAACCTACGTTTAATTGGGGTTCCTGAGGGCGCCGAAAGGGCCAGAGGGCCAGAATATGTATTTGAACAAATCCTAGCTGAAAACTTTCCTTATCTGGGAAGGGAAACAGGCAATCAGATCCAGGAAATAGAGAGATCCCCCCCTAAAATCAACAAAAACCGTTCGACACCTCGACATTTAATAGTGAAGCTTGCAAATTGCAAAGATAAGGAGAAGATCCTTAAAGCAGCAAGAGAAAAAAAGTCCCTGACTTTTATGGGGAGGAATATTAGGGTAACAGCAGACCTCTCCACAGAGACCTGGCAGGCCAGAAAGGGCTGGCAGGATATATTCAGGGTCCTAAATGAAAAGAACATGCAACCAAGAATACTTTATCCAGCAAGGCTTTCATTCAAAATGGAAGGAGAGATAAAGAGCTTCCAAGACAGGCAGGAACTGAAAGAATATGTAACCTCCAAACCAGCTCTGCAAGAAATTTTAAGGGGGACTCTTAAAATTCCCCTTTAAGAAGAAGTTCAGTGGAACAATCCACAAAAACAAGGACTGAATAGATATGATGACACTAAACTCATATCTATCAATAGTAACTCTGAACGTGAATGGGCTTAATGACCCCATCAAAAGGCGCAGGGTTTCAGACTGGATAAAAAAGCAGGACCCATCTATTTGCTGTCTACAAGAGACTCTGTCTACAAGAGACTCATTTTAGACAGAAGGACACCTACAACCTGAAAATAAAAGGTTGGAGAACCATTTACCATTCAAATGGTCCTCAAAAGAAAGCAGGGGTTGCCATCCTTATATCAGATAAATTAAAATTTACCCCAAAGACTATAGTGAGAGATGAAGAGGGACACTATCTCATACTCAAAGGATCTATCCAACAAGAGGACTTAACAATCCTCAATATATATGCCCCGAATGTGGGAGCTGCCAAATATTTAAACCAATTAATAACCAAACTCAAGAAATACCTTGATAATAATACACTTATACTTGGTGACTTCAGTCTAGCTCTTTCTACCCTGGATAGGTCTTCTAAGCACAACATCTCCAAAGAAACGAGAGCTTTAAATGATACACTGGACCAGATGGATTTCACAGATATCTACAGAACTTTACATCCAAACTCAACTGAATACACATTCTTCTCAAGTGCACATGGAACTTTCTCCAGAATAGACCACATACTGGGTCACAAATCGGGTCTGAACCGATACCAAAAGATCGGGATAGTCCCTTGTATATTCTCAGACCATAATGCCTTGAAATTAGAACTTAATCACAACAAGAAGTATGGAAGGACCAAAAACACGTGGAGGTTAAGGACCATCCTGCTAAAAGATGAAAAGGTCAACCAGGAAATTAAGGAAGAATTAAAAAGATTCATGGAAACTAATGAGAATGAAGATACAACCATTCAAAATCTTTGGGATGCAGCAAAAGCAGTCCTGAGGGGGAAATACATCGCAATACAAGCATCCATTCAAAAACTGGAAAGATCTCAAATTCAAAAGCTCACCTTACATATAAAGGAACTAGAGAAAAAGCAACAAATAGACCCCACCCCCAGCAGAAGAAGAGAGTTAATTAAAATTCGAGCAGAACTCAATGATATCGAGACCAAAAGAACTGTGGAACAGATCAACAGAACCAGGAGTTGGTTCTTTGAAAGAATTAATAAGATAGATAAACCATTAGCCAACCTTATTAAAAAGAAGAGAGAGAAGACTCAAATTAATAAAATCATGAATGAGAAAGGAGAGATCACTACCAACACCAAGGAAATACAAACGATTTTAAAAACATATTATGAACAGCTGTACGCCAATAAATTAGGCAATCTAGAAGAAATGGACGCATTCCTGGAAAGCCACAAACTACCAAAACTGGAGCAGGAAGAAATAGAAAACCTGAACAGGCCAATAACCAGGGAGGAAATTGAAGCAGTCATCAAAAACCTCCCAAGACACAAGAGTCCAGGGCCAGATGGCTTCCCAGGGGAATTCTATCAAACGTTTAAAGAAATCATACCTATTCTACTAAAGCTGTTTGGAAAGATAGAAAGAGATGGAGTACTTCCAAATTCATTCTATGAGGCCAGCATCACCTTAATTCCAAAACCAGACAAAGACCCCACCAAAAAGGAGAATTACAGACCAATATCCCTGATGAACATGGATGCAAAAATTCTCAACAAGATACTAGCCAATAGGATCCAACAACACATTAAGAAAATTATTCACCATGACCAAGTAGGATTTATCCCTGGGACACAAGGCTGGTTCAACACTCGTAAAACCATCAATGTGATTCATCATATCAGCAAGAGAAAAACCAAGAACCATATGATACTCTCATTTGATGCAGAGAAAGCATTTGACAAAATACAGCATCCATTCCTGATCAAAACCCTTCAGAGTGTTGGGATAGAGGGAACTTTCCTCGACATCTTAAAAGCCATCTATGAAAAGCCCACAGCAAATATCATTCTCAATGGGGAAGCACTGGGAGCCTTTCCCCTAAGATCAGGAACAAGACAGGGATGTCCACTCTCACCACTGCTGTTCAACTTAGTTCTGGAAGTCCTCGCCTCAGCAATCAGACAACAAAAAGACATTAAAGGCATTCAAATTGGCAAAGAAGAAGTCAAACTCTCCCTCTTCGCTGATGACATGATACTCTACATAGAAAACCCAAAAGCCTCCACCCCAAGATTGCTAGAACTCATACAGCAATTTGGTAGCGTGGCAGGATACAAAATCAATGCCCAGAAATCAATGGCATTTCTATACACTAACAGTGAGACTGACGAAAGAGAAATTAAGGAGTCAATCCCATTTACAATTGCACCCAAAAGCATAAGATACCTAGGAATAAACCTAACCAAAGAGGTAAAGGATCTATACCCTAAAAACTATAGAACATTTCTGAAAGAAATTGAGGAAGACACAAAGAGATGGAAAAATATTCCATGCTCATGGATTGGCAGAATTAATATTGTAAAAATGTCAATGTTACCCAGGGCAATTTATACGTTTAACGCAATCCCTATCAAAATACCATGGACTTTCTTCAGAGAGTTAGAACAAATTATTTTAAGATTTGTGTGGAATCAGAAAAGACCCCGAATAGCCAGGGGAATTTTAAAAAAGAAAACCATAGCTGGGGGCATCACAATGCCAGATTTCAGGTTGTACTACAAAGCTGTGGTCATCAAGACAGTGTGGTACTGGCACAAAAACACACACATAGATCAATGGAACAGAATAGAGAACCCAGAAGTGGACCCTGAAATGTACGGTCATCTAATATTCGATAAAGGAGGAAAGACTATCCATTGGAAGAAAGACAGTCTCTTCAATAAATGGTGCTGGGAAAATTGGACATCCACATGCAGAAGAATGAAACTGGACCACTCTCTTTCACCATACACAAAGATAAACTCAAAATGGATGAGAGATCTAAATGTGAGACAAGATTCCATTAAAATCCTAGAGGAGAACACAGGCAACACCCTTTTTGAACTTGGCCACAGTAATTTCTTGCAAGATACATCCACAAAGGCAAAAGAAACAAAAGCAAAAATGAACTATTGGGACTTCATCAAGATAAGAAGCTTTTGCACAGCAAAGGATACAGTCAACAAAACTAAAAGACAACCTACAGAATGGGAGAAGATATTTGCAAATGACATATCAGATAAAGGGCTAGTTTCCAAAATCTATAAAGAACTTATTAAACTCAACACCAAAGAAACAAACAATCCAATCATGAAATGGGCAAAAGACATGAAGAGAAATCTCACAGAGGAAGACATGGACATGGCCAACAAGCACATGAGAAAATGCTCTGCATCACTTGCCATCAGGGAAATACAAATCAAAACCACCATGAGATACCACCTCACACCAGTGAGAATGGGGAAGTTTAACAAGGCAGGAAACAACAAATGTTGGAGAGGATGCGGAGAAAAGGGAACCCTCTTACACTGTTGGTGGGAATGTGAACTGGTGCAGCCACTCTGGAAAACTGTGTGGAGGTTCCTCAAAGAGTTAAAAATAGACCTGCCCTACGACCCAGCAATTGCACTGTTGGGGATTTACCCCAAAGATTCAGATGCAATGAAACGTCGGGACACCTGCACCCCGATGTTTCTATCAGCAATGGCCACAATAGCCAAACTGCGGAAGGAGCCTCGGTGTCCATCGAAAGATGAATGGATAAAGAAGATGTGGTTTATGTATACAATGGAATATTACTCAGCAATTAGAAACGAGAAATACCCACCATTTGCTTCAACGTGGATGGAACTGGAGGGTATTATGCTGAGTGAAATAAGTCAATCGGAGAAGGACAAACAGTGTATGTTCTCATTCATTTGGGGAATATGAATAATAGTGAAAGGGAATATAAAGGAAGGGAAAAGAAATGTTGGGAAATATCAGGAAGGGAGACAGAACATAAAGACTCCTAACTCGGGGAAACGAACTAGGGGTGGTGGAAGGGGAGGAGGGCGGGTGTTGGAGGGGAATGGGTGATGGGCACTGAGGTGGACACTTGACGGGATGAGCACTGGGTGTTTTTCTGTATGTTGGTAAATTGAACACCAATAAAAATTAATTAAAAAAAAAAAAGAAAAAAAAAGAGAAGGGAACCCAAACAATAAAGAAAACCATCAAACCACTAGAGATAAAAAGAACAACAACAACAAAAAACAGACAAAAACAAAACAAAAACCAAAAGACAAAATTACAAAAATAGCCAGAAAAAAAATTAACAAAATGGCAATAAGTACATACCTATCAATAATTACTTTACCGGGATGCCTGGGTGGCTCAGAGGTTGATCATCTGCCTTCAGCTCAGGGCATGATCCCAGTATCTGGGATGGAGTCCCACATTGGGCTCCCTGCACAGAGCCTGCTTCTCCCTCTGCTTGTGTCTCTGCCTCTCTCTGTGTGTGCCTCTCATGAATAATTAAATGAAATCTTTTTTTTAAAAATTACTTTACCTGTAAATGGACTAAGTTTTCCAATGATAAGATATAGTGTGGCTGAATGGATAAAAATACAAGACCTATTTTTATATTGCCTACAAGACCTATTTATATGCTGCCTACAAGAGATTCACTTCAGATCTAAACACACATACTGAAAGTAAAAGGATGACAGGATGCCTGGGTGGGTGGCTCAGCAGTTGAGCACTTGCCTTTGGCTCAGGGCATGATCCCGTGGTGCCAGGATCGAGTCCCATATCAGGTCCCCTGCATGGAGCCTGCTTCTCCCTCTGCCTATGTCTCTGCCTTTCTCACTGTGTCTCTCATGAATAAATAAATAAAATCTTTAAAAAAAAAAAAAAGAAAGTAAAAGGATAGAGAAAGATATTCCATGTGAATGGAAATAGAAAGAAAGCTGGAGTAGAAATTCTCATTTAAGACAAAAGAGACTTTAAAAGAAGACTGTAACAAAAGACATAGAAGGGCTTACATAATAGTAAAAGGATCAATCCAAGAATAGGATAAAACATTCATAAATACTTATGTACCCTACATAGGAGCATCTAAATATATAAAGCAAATATTATCAGACATAGAGGGAGACATTGATAGTAATATATAATAGTAAGAGACTTTAATGCTACACTTACATCATTGGAGAGATTATCCATACAGAAAAACAATAATGAAATATTGGCCTTAAGAGACATTAGGCCAGATGGATTTAAGAGACATAAATAGAACATTTCATCCCCAAACTGCAATACACTTTCTTTTCAAGTGCACATGAAACATTTTCTAGGAGAGATCACATGTTAGTCCACAAAAGAAGTCTCAATAAATTCAAGATAGGGGTCTTATCAAGCATCTTCTGTGACCACAACGATATGAAACTGGAAATCAATCACAAAAAGAAAACTAGGATAACAAACATAGGGAAAATAAACAATATCCTACTAAACAACCAATGGGTTGAAGAAATCAAAGAGGAAATAAAAAATACCTGGGAAGAAATACAAATGGAAACACAACTTTCCAAAATCTAGGGATATAGCCAAAGCAGTTCTAAGAGGCAAGTTCATAGTGACATGAGCTTCCTTCAAGAAACAAGATAAATCCCAAATATACTATCTTACTTTAGACCTATAGGAACTATAAAAAGAACAAATTCCAAAGTTAGTAGAAGGGAAATAATAAAGATCAGTGGAAATAAATAAAATAGAGATTAAAAGAAACATTAGAGAAGATCAGTGAATCTCAACCTGGTTTGTTGAAAACATAAAGTCAATAAACCTCTAGCCAGATTCATCAAGAAAAAAGAGAGGAGTCCCAAATAAAACTATAAAATTAAAGAGATGTTACAACTGACACCATAGACACACAAAGGATCACAAGAAGCTATTCTGAAAAATCAGTTGTCAACAAATTGGTAAATCTAGAAAAAGTAATTAAAATATATAGCCTTCCAAGATTGAATCACAAAGAAATAGAAAGCCTGAATAGACCAATTACAAGTAATAAAATTGAAACAGTAATTTAAAAACTTCCAAAAACCAGAAATTCAGACCACAATGATATATAATCTGACACCCGTCAGAATGGCCATTATCAAAAGACAAGAAATAACAAGTGCTGTCAAGGATGTGGAAAAGGGGAAACCTTGTACATTGTGGAGGGATGTAAATTGGTATATCCACTACAGAAAATATTATACGGGTTCCTCAAAAATTTAAAAATAAAACTACTTTATAACAAGCAAGCCCACTTTGGGGTTTTTATCCAAAGAAAATTAAAACACCAGTTCAAAGAGATATATGCAGCCCTATGTTCATTGCAGCATTATTTACAGAATCCAGGATATGGAGGAAATCTGAGTGTTACTTTTGGATGAATGGATAAAGAAAATATAGTATAAAACCAATGGAATATTACTCAGCCATAAAAAAGAACAAAATATTTCTATTTGAGACAACATAGATGGACTTAGAAGACATTACACTAAGTGGAAATAAGCCAGACACAGAAAGACAAATACCATATAAGTTCACCTGTATGTGGAATCTAAAAAATAAAATAAATGAAAAAACAAAAACAAACAAACAAACAAACAAAAACAAAGCTGAAACAGACTCACAGATACTGGAAATAAACTGTTGGTTGCCAGAGAGGGGAGGAGTTTGGGTGAATGGGTGAAACAGATAAAAAGAACTAAGAGGTAGAAACTTTCAGTTATAAAATAAATAAATCACGACACCTGGGTAGCTCAGTGGTTGAGTGTCTACCTATGGCTCAGGTTGTGATTCTGGGGTCCTGGGATTGAGTCTCACATCAGGCTCCCCACAGGGGGTCTGCTTCTCCCTCTGCCTATGTTTCTGCCTCTGTGTCTCTCATGAATAAATAAATAAATCATTTTTTAATTAAATAAGTCATAGGAATATAATGTACTTCATAATAAATAACATTCTGATAATCTTGTATGGTGACAGATGGTAACTAGACTTATGGGAATCATTTCATGATATATAAAATATATTTTATACACTAGATATAAAATATATATTAGATATAAAATATAAAAATACCAAATCACTATGATGTACACCTGAAACTAAGAGGATATTATAGGTCAATTATACTTCAATAAAAACAAAGACAAGTTAGAACTGTATTACCAACAACAACAAAAGTAACTTTATAATGGGTTAAAGCAGTAGTTAATGAACTTAATTTACTAGAGATAGTTAAATATAAGCCATTGAGGTATTTTACTGGTCCCTCAAACATGGGTTGTTAAATAAGTAATTTCAAGCTTACTTTGTAGGTCTTAGCAGCAGAAACCATTACTGAAAATGAAATCTTGATTTCTAAGTATTCCATAGAAATGGTAGACACTACAGAAATCAGAATCTTTCCACCTATCCTTCAAAAGCCATTCCAATCAACAAAGCAGAAACAAAATCTTTGTTTTGTTTGTTTTACTAGGAAAGAGATAACGCTTTAAATGTCAAGCTATATTTATGTAGGGAAATAAACATTCTGAAGCCAACAGTACAAAGTGAGATCTTGTGTCAGAGCAGAATCATACACAGAGTAAGTGAGAAATGAGAGGGACACTAACAAGTGAAACATCAACAAAATTTCTTCTATAGAAAGAAAGCCCCACACTGAGTGGCAAAGTCCCTAAAACAGGCTGGAGATCTGGTGCATCATAACACTGGAGAATAGAAAGGAAAAAGTCTGAAGTTGCTCAGGAACACAGGTGGCAAATCTGGAAGACAAATCTTGTGTCTGTGGGGGGCAGAGGGGGGCAGCGGGAGGGCATGTGGTAGAGATGACTTGGTGCATAGAAAATACCCAAAGAATGAAAAATAAATTAGAGGTACAATGAATCAAAGAAAAAGTAATAGGCACAGAAGAAAAGCTAAGACATAAAAACGTTATTGGAGTCCTTGAAGACAAAACAACATATTGTGGATGTGAAATAGGTGTGAAATGTGAAATGGAACTAAGTTTAAAACTCTGAGTTACTAAAAACTTCCCAAATGTTAAACTAGACCTGAATTTACATATTAAAAAGGCCAATTCTCTATATGTGAAAATTGACAAAGAATGACCAACAAAAGCAGATGAATTTAATTCCCAATATAAAAGACAAGTACAATAAAGGAAACAGAAGAAATCAGAAAAAAAGGAAAAAATAAAGTATAAATCAATGAAGTTGAAATCTCAAAATGCTAGCTCACTGAAAATATCAACAAAATAGACAAACTACTAGCTTCTCAATCAAGAAATAAAAAGAGAGGAAGAAAACAAATATAACTAATAAATCACAAGGAGGATAGTAAGCCCTGAAATAGAAGAAATCTTAAAAAGGTCTTCAAAAGTTATTCACACAACTTTACAGAAAATCGAAAGCATATAAACAAGGAGGAACTATACTTCTATCCACAATCCTTTATCCATAATTCTGAAATCCAAAAAGCTCACCAAATGTATTTAGTGGCAAAATTTCACTTTAATTGTGAAATGGTAAAGTTATTATTCCACTTAAAGTGAGTTTTCTTACTTAGAATATATAAAAATGGATAATTTCCAAGGAAAATATGATTTGCCAAAATTGAACCAGGTTAGTTAAAAATACTCAAATTTTCATAGAGGAAATTGAGAAATTATCAACGTCCTACCTTTCAAAAACACCAGGGGAAGTGTGTAGCCCAAGATGGCAGTATAAGAAGACTCTGAACTCACCTCCTCCCACAGACATATCAAATCTACAACTACATGTAGAATAACTTCCACTGAAAATATAAACTAAAAACTAGCTGAACAGCTCCCTCTGGAACAAGGGTTAAAACAGCCACATCAAGATGGGTAGGAGGGGCAGAGACTGGGTCCTGCCAAAAACTCTACCCCCAATGTATCAACATACAATAGGGAGGAATCCAAGAAGTTGGAATCCAAGCCTCTTTCTAAGTGGGGAGGGGTTTATTTGTGGCCTATATCAATCACCCAATCCTTGGAATACAAACTAGTAAAATCAAGTCCCCCAAATGTATGGCTTTGGAAATCAACAGTGCTTATGTCCAGGGGGCCTAGAGGGCTAGGAACGACCTGAGATACTCCTTGTGAGGGATTTTTGTGCTCTCAACTCAGATACAGAAAAGAGATTAGCGGTCATCAGAGAGAAAAAGGATTGGGGGAGAGGCTAAAAAGGTGAAGGAGGTCAATTTTATGGCAATGGATTGTAAGTGGGCTTATTGTGCTCATCACTCTGTAATGTATGCAAATATTGAGAAAGTATACCTGAAAGTAAGATGTTATATACTTTTTTTTTTTAAGAAGAAAAGAAGATGGGAAAAAAACAAACTCAGATGTTTTCACAGGGGAATTTTATCAGAACTTCTACATCCAGAGAGTCTCATTGTCACACAAATCATTCCAGAAATTAAAAAAAAAAAGTCTTCCACTTTTTTAATAAAGCAAAATCTGATAAATACATCATAAAGGTACTACAAATCTCACAATCCAATTTCACTTACACAAAAATAAAACATTAGCAAAAAGAATTTCAACATTCTTAATAAAAATCTTCCAGGAGTGGAAGGTTATTGTAATATTTGTTAATCTATTAATTATTTGCCATATTAATAGAGTTAAGAAGGAAAATAATATAAACTGACTATTGAATTTCAAAATAATCATTCAACTAGAATAGAAAATGATATATACTTCCTTAACATAATAGACACCAGAGCATACAGCCATATGCATACACACAGCTCTGTCATAAACCATGACCTTACTTAATGGGGGAAATATTAGAAGTATTCATAGCAAAATCAAGAACAAGGCAGGAATGCTCAATGTCTTCAATACTATTAATTTAGGGGTATGAGTCAACACAACAAGCAAAAGAAAGTAATGAAAAGCATAAGAAATGGGTAAGAAGTATAATTTACTCTAATTCACAGATGACATCATATGATATTACAAATGGAAAGACCAAAAGACTAAAAGATAAATTTAACACAAGCAATAAGATAATACAGTAACATAGTAGGACACAAAATTGTCATCAAAGACCAGTAGCTTCATATTTGCAAATGACATCCAGTTAGATCAAATAAGGAAAGGGAAGATGTCAGAATATCTTCACTTAGATCATTGCAGAGGGAGAATCTGATATAGCTATTCTGGAATTCTGGAGTTTAGTGAAGGATTGCAACTTCCAGAGGAAAGCTTGGATTGTAAATTATGCCAAATTTCTGGCAGTTTCAGTTATTAGCAGCTTACATGAGCCAAGCTAGTCAAAAAGGACTTTGTCCTCAAAATATTTGGAATCTGTGCTGATTACCTATTGTGGCTTCTGACCACAGAAGTACAGACCAAGAGGCAGGCATCCCTTCATTTTGCACTTCCTCCACTGTTGCAAGGCCCTCTCTCTCCAGCTGAAATGGACTTCCAAGGTATTTAAGAAGCTAGCACCCTTCCTCCAACCCCATTCATTTAACTCTTTCCCTCCTTTTGGAAGCTAGACTTTAAAGACTAAGACATTCAAAAACAACTGCATATAGGAGGAGAACTAGAAAGTGACTGCACATGTCCAGAGGAAAACTCAGAAAATACCCGAGAAGACCTTAAGTTTATACCTCAGGCTGATCCTTGGCACAGAAACAGCCTACAACAATCAACCACCCACCCACCCACCACCATCACCAAGAAGCAAAAACAGTAACACAAAACAGAAAACCTTGGGAAACAGGGGGACTCTGATTTCAGAGTTACCATGTTATAAATTCAAAAGCCCAGCTTCAACAACAACAACAGCAAAATCACAAGACATACAATTAAGGGGAAAGGAGAGAAAATGAGTGGGAAATATCAGTGAGGGTGACAGAACATGAGAAACACCTAACTCTGGGAAACGAACAAGGGGTGGTGGAAAGGGAGGCAGGTGGGGAGTTGGGGTGACTGGGTGACAGGCACTGAGGGGGGCACTTGTGGGATGAGCACTGGGTGTTACGCTGTATGTTGGCAAATTGAACTCCAATAAAAAGAATATACAAAAAAATACAATTAATGGAAATGCTCCATTTAAAGGAAAAAAATAATCAACAGAAGCTGTCCTTGAAAAAATATCTAATGACAGATATACTAAATAAAGACCTTTTAAAAATTGTCTGAAATCACTCAAAGAACTAAAGAAAGATATAGACAAAGTCAAGAAAATAATGTGTGAACAAAATGAAAACATCAACAAAGAGATAGAAAACTTAAGAAAAAACCAAAAAGAGAACTTGGAGCCGAAAAGTACAATAATTGAAATGAAAAATTCACTAGAGATATTCAAAGGCAGATTTGAATGGACAGAAGAAAGTCAATGAACTTGAAGATAGGACAACTGAAATTATTGGAGCTGAGGAACAGAAAGAAAAAAAAAGATTTAAGAAAAGCAAACAGAATAAAGTGTCTATGGGACACCATTAAGTGAACCAACATAAGCACTGTGGAAGTTCCAGAAGAAAAAATGTAGAAAGAATGGGGCAGAGAATATTTAAAGAAATACCAGCTGAAAAACTCTCATATTTGATCTAAGGCATAAACACAAATATCCAATAATCTCAAAGAACTCCAACTAAAGTGAACTCAAAGAGACTCACACTGAGACACATTATAATCAAATTGTCGAAAGACAGAGAATCTTAAAAGCAGGAGAGAAAAGTGACTCATGACATGCAAGATAGTCTCAATAATACTACCAGATTTCCCCTTAGAAAATTTGGAGATCAGAGGACAATAGACCCATATATTCAAACTACTAAAAGAAGAAAACTGTCAGCCAAGTATCCTATCTCATGGAACTGTTTTTCCGATATGAGGAAGAAAATAAGAAATTCCCAGAAAAGTAAAAGCTGAGAGACTTTGTTACCACTTAACCCCTCCTGCAAGATGTGCTCAAAGGAGTCCTATGGGGTGAAATATAAGGACTCTAGAGATAACATGAAGCTGTATGAAGAAATAAAGATTTCAATAAAGGCAAATACATAGGCAATAATAATAGGTGGTATTATAACAATTGCTTGTAACTACATTGTTTTCTATATGATTTAAGAGGCTAATACATCTTAAAGAAACAATTAATCTAAAAGCCAATATTATTGTACCAATGGTTTGTAACTCCAAATGTTGTTCTCTACATAGCTTAAGACATGAATGCATTTAAAAGATTTATTAGCTTATATTTGGGGGCACAGATATATAAAGAAATAATTTTGTGACATCAATAACCAAAAGGGGTAGAGATGGAGATGTAAAGCAGCACAGTCTTTGTTCTTGAAGTTAAACTGGCATAAATTCAAATTACAGTGTTATAACTTGAGGATGTTAAATGTCATAAATATGATCTCCACATTAATCACAATGAAATAGCTACAGGATATGTACCCAAAAAATGAGAAAATTTTACTACAGAAAATTTACCACAAAAGGCAGCACTAATGCAGCAATAGAGGGACAAAAATAACCTGCAAACGCTATAGAAAATAATACCAAAATGACAGAAGTAACATCCTCCTTATCAGTAGTTACTTCAATTGTAGATGGATTAAACTTTCAGAGAAAGAGAGAGAAATTTGCAGAGTGAATACAAACACAATATCCAACTATACACTGTCTACAAGAGACTCACTTTAGATTTAAAGACACAACTCAATTGAAAGTGAAAAGATGGAAAAAGACATTTTATGCAAATAGTAACTAATGCTAACTGTCCTAATATCACAAAATAAACTTGAATAACAAGGTTACAAGAGATAAAGTATATTACATATTAATAAAAAGTTCAACACAGCAAGAAGATATAACAATTATAAATTTTTACATACTTAATGACCAACAATCAAACTATATGATGCAAAAACTAACACAATTTAAGGGAGAAACAGACAATTCTGAAATCACAATTGGAGACTTCAATACCCCACTCTCAATATGGTAAGAACAAACAGAAGATGAGAAAATAGAGGACTTAACACAGCAAAAACCAACTAGCCCCAGCAGGCATATACAGTACATTCTACAGAATAACAGTATGTGCATTCTTTCCAACTACACAGGAGACATGTTTCAGGGCAGACCATATGCTAGGCTACAAATTAAGTCTCAATTGATTTTAAAAGTTAGATATAATACAAATTATTTTCTCCAAAGACAATGGGATAAAGTTAAAAATCAACCAAATAAATTGGAGAAATTCATAAACTTGTGGAAATTAAACAGGACACTTTCTAACAACCAATGAGACAAAAAAGAAATCATAAAGGAAATCAGAAAATACTTAAGAATTAAAATGAAAGCATACATATCAAAACTTATGAGAAACTATGAAAACAGAGTTAAGGGGGAAATTTATAGTCATTAATGCTTACATTAAAAAACAAAGAACTCAAATTAATCTAACTTTCAGCTCAAGGAACTAAAAAAATAAAATGAATAAACTAAACCCAAAACTGGCAAAAGAAAGGAAATAATAGAGAATAGATCAGAGAAAAACAAATTAGAAACTAGAGAAAAACAGAAATTAATAAAACCAAAAGTTTTTTTTAAAAGATTTTAAAAATCGATAAATAGCTAGATGGACTAAAGAAAAAGAAAAGGTAATATTCAAAATACTAAAATCATAAATAAAAGTGGGGACATTATTGATCCTATAATACCAAGAATATAAGAGTATTCTGAACAATTATACACCAACAAATTGGATAACTTGGATAACCTATTTCTAGAAACATAAAACCTATAAAGACTAAATCATCAGGAAATAAAAAATCTAAATAGACTTATACCAGTAAAGAGATTGAATAATCAATCAAAAATTTCCTGATGAGGAAAAGCCCTGAACCTGATGACTTCACTGGTGAATTTTACCAAACATTTAAAGAAGAACTAATTCCAATCCTTTTCAAACTTCTCCAAACTATTGAACAGCAGTGGATATTTCCTAACACATTCTATGAGACCAGCATTACCCTGATACCCAACCAGACAAAGACACTACAAAAAACTACAGCCAATATCCCTTATGAACACTGATGCAAAACTCAACAAAATACTAGCAAACCAAATTCAGCAGCATATTAAAAATATTATACACCATGGCCAATGGGAATTATTCCTGGAATGCAAGAATTTTTCAATATATAAAAATTGAGTAATATACCACATTAACAAAGAAAAAACCCCACATGATTATCTCAAGAGATGGAGAAAAATTGATAAACTTCAACAATCTTTCATGACAAAAACACTTAAAAAAACTAGAAATAGAAGGAAATTGTTTCAACATAATAAAAAACATATGAAAAACTCACAGCAAACCTTATACTCAATGATGAAAGACCAAAAGCTTTTCCTCTAGTATTAGGAATGAGACAAGAATGCCCCTTTTTGCCATTCTATTTTACACTGTACTGCAAGTTCTAGCAAGAGCAATTGGGCAAGAAATAGATACAAAAGGACTCCAAAGTGGAAAGGAAGATGTAAAATTGTGTTTGTTCAGAGACAATATGATCTTACATATCAACTTTAGACATTCCACAAAAACTATTATAGCTAATAAATGGTTTCAGAAAAATAGCATGATACAAAGTCAACACACAAAATAAGTTGCATTTCTGTGCACTAACAATGAGCAATCATAGAGGAAATTATGAAAACAATTCTGTTTACAATTTCACTTTAAAAAATACTTGGGAATGAACTCAAATAAGGAGGTAATAGGCTTGTACACTGAAAATTACAAAACATTGCTGAAAGAAATTAATGAAAATACAAAAACATGAACTTTGTTCATGGATTGGAAGACTTAATACTATTAAGATGCCAATACTGCCCAAAGCAATTTATAGATTTAATGCAATCCCTGTGGAAATCCCAATGTTTCTCTCAAAAAAAAGAAAAAGTCATCCTAAAATACAATTGTAATCTCTAAGAACATTTGATAGTCAAAACAATCTTGAAAAAGAACAAAGCTAGAGGATTTCCACTTTCTGCCTTCAAAACTTGCTACAAAGCCATAGCAATCAAAACAGTGTGGTACTGGCATAAAGATAAATATATATATACCAATGAAATAAAATAGCCCAGAAAAAAGCCCCTCCCATATATGGTAAAACAATTTTTGACAAAGATGTAAGGGCCACTTAATGGGGCAGGGACAATCTTTTCAATAAGTGGTCCTGGGAAAAGTGTCACATACTGGCACAAGAATGAAGTTAGACCCTTATCTAACACAACATACAAAAATTAACTCAAATTGGATCAAACCCTAAATGCAAGACCTATTAAATAAACCCATAAAGCTCTTAAAATAAAACACAGGGCAAATGCTTCATGACATTATATTCAACAATGATTTCTTAGGTATGAAACCAAAGGCACAGGCAACAATAACAGAAACCCAGACAAATTGGACTTCATGAAATTTTAGAATTTTGTGCATGATAAGACAATATCAAGAAAAAAAATCAGAATAAAAAAGCAACTCACAGAATGGGAGAAAAAATATTTCATAATAGATTAATCTTTAGAATATGTACAGCTCCTAAAACTCAACAAGAAAATCCAATTTAAAAATGGCCAAAGGAATTGAATGAGACATTTCTTCAAAGCAAATATACAAATGGCTAATAAGCTCATGGAAAGATGTTCAACATCAGAAACATTAGGGAAATGCAAATCAAAACTACAATGAAATTCCACTTCATACCCAGTAAGATAGCTCCTATCAAAGGAAAACAGAAAATAGCAAAAGTGTCCATGAGAATGTGGAGAAGCTGGAACCCTTGTGCACTGCTGGTGGGAATATAAAATGGTAAGTCTCTATGAAAAACGGTAGTTCCTTAAATGATTACAAAAGGAATTGCCATAAGATCCAGCAATTGTACCTCTGATATACCCAAAAGAACTGAAAACAGGATCTTGAAGAAATACTTACACACCCATGGTCATAGTCGTATTGTTCACAATAGTGAAAACATGGAAGCAACTCAAAGGTCCACTATTGGAGAAACAAAATGTGATATATGCATACAATGGAATATTAGCCTTCAAAAAGAAGAAAATTCTCACATATTCTACAACATAGATGAGCCCTGAGGACATTACACTAAGTGAAATAAGCTAGTCACAAAAAGGACAAAAACTGTATGATTCCACTTATATGAGCTGCTTAGGGTAGTCAAAATTGTAGAGATGGAAGGTAGAATGGTTATTGCCAGGGGTTGAGGAGAGGGAGAAATGGAAAATTATTGTTAAATACATAAGGAGTTTCAGTGTATAAGAGCCAGGGAGAAGGATAATGGCATGATTGTATTTAATATATCTAAACTGTACATTTAAAAATGGTAGAGATAAAGATAAATTGTATGCATATTTTATTACAGTAAAAACATTTTGGGGAAAAAAGAAAAACCCTTTTATAATAGCATCAGGTGGATAAAATACTTACAAACTACCTTAAAATAAATGCAGGAAACTTATATGAGGAGAATTTTAATATATCTTTGAAAAATGCAAAAGTAGACTTGAACAAATGGAAAGACATATCCTGTTATAGGATAATATTAACCAAATTCATAAATTTTGATGTCAATCTCCAACTTAATTTTATGAATGCAAATGTGATCCCGATTTTAAACCAGCAAGTTTGTTTCTGGAGCCAAATAGGCTGATTTTAGCTTTAATGTTCATATGGAAAAAATAATCATGCAAATTTTTTTAATTGGGTAAAAAAAGGAGATTAGCCCTCTCAGATATGAAAACTATTATTAAATGTCTATAATTAAAAGAATATGGTTTGAGAACCTGAATAAATAGTAAGATAATGGTATAGAATAAAAAGAAAAACAGATAAGACTCAAACAGATATGGACATCTATCTCAAATCATGAAGAAAAGATAAGCAGGTGTTTTTAATAAATGATGTGAGATATCTATTTGGGAGGGAAAATTTTGAGTCCACTTCTCACAAATATACCAAAATAGATCAAAATAATGTAACTGTACAAATATTAGGAAAAAACCTGGTGAATTCCTTTATAATCTGGCTGTGGGAAAAATTCAGATGCAAAGCGAGAAAATATTGTTAAACACAATTCCATAAAAATAAAAATTGTTGAAGAGCAAAAATTATGATAATGAAAGTAAAAAGCAAATAACATGCTAGTAGAAAACATTCGCAATATCTATCACTGTAACTTAGAGTGATATAATAGTTTCCTATCACTAGGTAAAAGACTACCACAAACTTAGTGACTTAAAAAAAAGAAAGCACACATTTATGATTTCACAGGTTCTAAGTATCAGAAATCCAGGTATGGTTAGTGGGGTCCTTTGCTCTGGGTCTCACAAGACTATGCCCCAGGAATCAGCCAGGCTGTATTCCTTTCTGAAATTCAGGGTCCTCTTCCAAGCACAGGTAGGTGTTGGCAAAATTCAGTTTCTTACAGTTGTAGGAATGAGGTCCTCATTCTTAGCTCCTAGATGCGATTGCAGTTCTTTGCCTCCCCCAACATGCAGCTTACTTCTTCAAAGCCAGAAGAATCTCTGGATCCAATCTGCTAAGATTGGTACATCAAATGAACCAATTTGATGTACCAAAGCCTAAAAGAGGGCATGGCTATCCCATCATATTTGCCATATTTAATTGGCTAGAGGCAAGTCACAGGTCCTACCTGTATTAAATAAGAGTGATTGGACAAGGATGTGACTCATTGCTCTCCTTTTAGAATTCTGTCTACCACCAGCAGCCTCTAGACAAGGAGCTGAATCCTGCCAACAACCATTTAAATGACCTGAACCTTGAGATAACTAGAGCCCCACTCAAAATCTTGATTGTGGCCTGTATGAGACCCTGAACCAGAAGATCCAGCCAAGCCATGCCCAGATTTCCTGCCCCACAGACACTGTGAGATAACAAATATTGGGCTAAGCCACTAAATTTTGTGGTAAGATGTTACACAGCAATAGATAATGAATGAATAAATATAATTGTAAGTCTTATTTGGACCTAGAAAGGAAGAAACACAGATACAAAAAACATTGCTTGGCCAATTAGAGAAATATAAATACGTAGTATTAATGTGAAATTTCTTTGAGGTAATTCTTATATTGTTGGGGCTATATAAGAAAGTGGCAGTTTTTAGGAGATCTGCACTAAAGTACTTAGGGGTAAAATGGAATGTTATTTGCCATTCACTTTCAAGTAGTTCAACAAACAAAAATATAATCAAACATACCTATAAACAAGCGTATGGCTGAGTGTATCATGTGTGTGTGCGCGTGCATGTGTGTGTGTTTATGGAAAGAGAGCAAGGTGGCAACATACTAATAATTTATAAATATACACAAAAGGTATATGTTCATTCTATTAATCTATATAAATTATATAATTTAAAATGTCATTGTATAAATTAAGATTGTCAACTCTTTTGTAAGTTTTTGATTCTTCAAACTAAAAGTTTACATTTTTAGGATGAATATTGCTAGAAATGTATATAAAGAGAATTTTTAAGTATACAAATATAATATTTATAATATAAACATATATAAATAGAATTTTTTTAAATGACTACCTGATAGTAGAGAGCCCTGCACACTCAGCCCTCAGTCTGGCAACAGGACACTCTGGGGATAAGGCTTCATGAGAAATTCAGAAAATCACTAAAGTAAATCAATTTGAAGGTCTCATCCCATCCTGAGCATCACAGTTTTATGCTTCTTGGTTCATCATAAAATTTGATCATAAGTCAATTGTTTGCCTTTATATAGGAGCCAGCCTCAAACATTTGAAAGTCTATACCTTCCAGGAAAAGTTACTAGAGAGCTAATAAAGTGTTTTGAGTAAAAATAAAGCTCTCCTACCTCCAATTTTATTGTCTCCAAGGGGGCATAGGAATCACCTGAGAATCTTATTAAAATGAGAAATTCTGATTATGTCTGGAGTGGGGCTTAAGAGTTTGCATTTTTAATAAGCTCCCAGGTAATGCTGCTGCTGATCCAAGGTCCACATTTTGAGTTGCAAGGCCTTGGAGCAACTTCCCAACAGGCCGTAATTTAAAGTGAAGTCTAGGGACTCCTGGGAGGCTCAGTGGTTGAGTGTCTGCCTTAGGCTCAGCGTGTGATCCCAGGGTCTGGGGATTGAGTCTCACATCGGGATCTCCACAGGGAGCCTGCTTCACCCTCTGCCTGTGTCTCTGCCTCTCTCTCTGTGTCCCCCATGAATAAATAAATAAAAATCTGTAAATAAAAAAAATAAAGTGAAGTCCAACTCTGACAAGTCATTTACCTGCAGATTCACTTTCTCAAGAAAGCAAAAATATACCTATAAAGAGATTTGCTATAACAAACATACAATTACAAAAAATAATAATCTAAATGTCCATCAACAGGAAATGATTAGAATTTATTTATATAAGGCAACTGGTACCTCTTTTAAAAAGCTGCGTACCCTGTGACTCAGTACTTCTGATTTTGTGTATCTTCACAAGAGAAATAAAACAGGCCCACTAAAAGACTTATACACATATGTTTATGGCAAATTCTCACAATTGCCAAAAAGTGGTAACAGCCTGGGTGCCTATGAATAGGAAAATTGATAAACAGACTATAGTATATTCATATAATATAATACCAATCAGTAATAATAAAGGAACATATTATCCTCAACATGGATAAATCTGAAAAATGTCATATGAACTAAAAGAAGCCTTATGCAAAAGAGTATGTCCTTTCTGAGGCTAAGATAATTTTCTGTTTCTTGACAGAGATTTGAGTTACACAGGTGGATGCATTTATGAAAAGTCTGCAAATGTTACACTTAAGATTTGTTAATTTCGTTGTATGTAAAATTTATCTCCCAAGAGGAAAAAATGTAAGCAAATCCTGAACCCTAGTTAAGGATATGAATAGGAAGTATTTAAGGGAATGTGTACCAGTATCTGCAACTTACTTTGCCTCAGAAATATAAGATGGAAAGAGAAAATGGATAGGGAAGTGAATGTGATAATGCAAGCAGAGCAAAATGTTAATGGTGAAATTTCTTTAACCTTTCTACATGCTTGAATCTTTTTCATATTGAACTGTGGGGAAAAGTGAGATAGATGTATATGTTGACACAGAAAGATGAGCAAGCAATATCATTATGTGGAGAAAAGTAAGTTACACAGATAAATCCAATTGGACATGTGTTAGATTTCTGGCCAGATAGACAAGGAACTTGCTGTAAGTCTGCAGATTAGAAAAAGATGTTGGTCTAGTAGAAATTGGAGAATGTCACTTTCTGGAAGTGAAGAAATGGCAGTACCATCAAAAATAAAATGACACAAGCTGAGGAAATAATGACCCAAAAAAGGGAGAAGTGAACTCAGTGTTGTATAAAATGATATGTGTGTTGGAACACAAAACAAGCATGTATGTTTGCTCTGGCCTTTACAACTCAAACAAAAACATTAAGCCCCTACCTTTATCTTGTTGCTCTGTGCAGTCAACTTTTATGCTACTGAAATATCTAATTTTTAAAATTGAAATCAATATTTTACTAGGTTCTGGTATGTAATAATGAAAAAAATTCAGTCTCTCTCCTTCTAATACCTCTGAGAGAGTCAATGTTCAGATACCTAACACGTTAGGGTATTATTTGCAATGTTGGTTGTAACAGGCAATTACAGGAGGTCCCTTTCCCTGAGGGCACTTCACACAGGGGTACAATCCCAGGTGTGTACTTCTATTTGATTGCAAACCAATAACCATGACTAACTGGACTAGGATGAACACCTGTACCCAGGATGTTCTCATCAGACTCTCCCACAAGTTTAGAATTAGATTAATATCTGTTTTTGCTAGTGCTGGATCTGGAAGGACATGCAAGCCCAGGAACTATGGAGATGCTCTTTTACACCATGTACAGCTGAGAAGCAAAGCTTATCTGCTAAAAGATAAAGGATGGGGGTCATGCAGAGACAAGTAAAAATGAGAGTCAATGAAGCCCCCAGAGATCTAAAGAGCACAGCTACCTGATTTCTATTCAGACCTTTGCATTTTTGTTTTTGGTACTTTGTAAAGCACACTCACAGGCCACTGCCCCCTAAATTCCATGAGACAACCCTGAAGCTGCTCATAAAATTTCTTTTTTTCTTAAACCAGTGTGGACAGCCAAGAAAGCTATAGCTAAGGCACATATCACAGAAGAACATGCAAAGTGAAATCAGGAGGCCAGAGGAGATACCATCTAAGAACTCGGAGAGTTCAGAAAACTTCATATGAAATAGGAATTCACCGGGGCCCAGACTCCATGTGCCATGGTGCTCTAAACCTTGAGACCTCCTATTTTGTGACTCCTCATCCATCATTCCTAGTTGGAGGTCCAGAGGTAAAATGTGGCTTAGAGATGATAAAATTTTTATTAGCCATCACTCCTAAATTAATTTTCAATCTTGCTTTGCAAAACAGCCTCAAGAAATCTCCTAACCTTCACTTACAAATAAATTTTTACCCCAAATCCTTCCTACATAGAAGTTTCCATGATTACAGAAATTCTGGGTCTTTAAAAAGCAATCTCAAAGTATTATCCAAGAAACTTGCTTTTTATTTCTCATCTTTCTATACCATACTGATGGAAGAATAACAAATGGTTGTATGTTTAGACAAGGAGAGACTTGTGATATGAGGTTCTTTAAGAATTAAAAAAAATGTGCCAGTTTCTGCATCCATTGTTTCAGACATGCATTCATGACAACTGAGAGCTGTCTGTCACCTGCTGGCTTTTCAGCTTCTGGTAGGTATCCTGCCTTCTGTGCTTTTTAGTCCAGCACTCCTTCTACTCTGGAAATAACATCTTTTAGACAGATATAAACACCCACCAAAGCCTAGTTTACTTTCTTGGGATTCAGTGTCTGGGTCACACTATCCTAAGACAGAGGAAAGAAAAATGAATGAATGAATGAATGAATGAATGAATGAATGAATGAAAGAAATTTGGTTTTTGGTTTAAAATGAAGAAATTTTAAACCCCCTTCCATTTCAGCAAATTCTAAGTTGTGCATTGGTAAAAAAAAAAAAAAAGGCAGTCAAGATAAAGAGATGAGAATGTGTCTATTCATCCAACAAATATTTAAGAGTCTGCGTATTAGGCCTAAGTAGGTGGAGCTCTTCTATATACAGAATAAGTATATGCCAGGGGGTAATGAGTTCTTTGATAAAAAATAACACAAGGTAAGAGTACCTTTTAGCTGGATTGGTCAGGAAAGACTGCTGTGATAGGAGCTATCTGGGCAGAAGCCTGAAGGACATGAGGGTGCAGCTCTCTCAGAAAAGAGCAGTATAGATAGCAGTAAACCATACGTGCAAAGGCCCTGAGGAATGACAATGCCAACAAAGCAGTCTCTAAGAAGGTATCACACAGAGAGTGAAAACAGGCCTTGATCTGTGCAAGCAAGGCACACTGTGAATGATGAACTGCTTTGAGTCCTTAACACTCCACTGATCTTCATAAATCCCCTGTCTATATGCCCTGTCATTTTTTAAAAATCAAAGCTCCAAGGTAATTTATTAGTATACAACAGTTAATGGTTACTTGGAAGTAAAATTATTATTTTTTCCCGTTTTATCCACTCTATGTCATCTGCCAGGTCAAACATTAAATCAGTCACATAAGCCCATTACTTACTGATTTGATACAAAACAACCAGAGGCTAACAAAAAATAATAAGCAGCCTTAATATCTTTTATTAGATTCAGACTATCAACAAAATTAAAGTGCAAGTATGGGATCAAGATTATTAGCCAGTACATGTAACTTTCAAACTGTGGCTTTTGCAGGAAAAGAAGTTAAAGCCCAAGGTACACCAACCGCCCCCCCCTCACATACACAAAGAATTTCTTACAAGATAAAAAGTAGTATTTATAAGCAATGGGACAATGTAGATTGTTCAATTAATGATGATGAGACAACTGGCCAGACAACGGGGTGTGGGGGGCAAGGTGAGCATACAGATTTATCATCACTATTTACACCAAAATAGATTCTAGTATATCAAAAGGTAAAACAATAATATTGTAAGAGTTGTCAAAGAAAACATTGCAATTTTAAAAAATAATATTCAAGTGGAGAAAGCTAAAGCAAGATATATAACCCAAAGCCTCAAAAGGAAAGATTCATAAGTATTACTACATTAAAATTTGAAAATCATAAAATGGCAAAAAAATATGCTAGGAAAATGCAACATAATGCAACAGGTAAATTCCTCCATCCATATAAAGTTTTAAAAAATCAATATTAAAAACTATCTCCTACTCCCCTACAAGTACAAATAATGTGGGTAGGCACTTGGCAGGAAGAAAAATGCAAATGGCTCTTAAATGTACATGTAAATGCACAATCAAAATTAAATTTAAAACCATTAAATAACATTTTATTCTATTAAATACTAAAGTGTTTGAAAGCAAAAGTGTTGGGGAGGCTGTAAGAAATAGCCTTTGCTATGCAATTTGGTGGAGGTGGAAACTCGTATAATTTCTTTGGAGGATGACTTGCCAACATCCGTAATGATTTAAAACACACATGCCCTTTGACTTTGCAATTATACTTCAAGAAATTTATCCTAATAAATATGTTCTCATATATGTGTAAAAAAGGAATATCTAAGGCTGCAGTACAATTTGTAAAGTAAAAATTTGGAAATCTAAACATTTTCTGCTGAGGAATGAGCTAAACAAAGGACAGCACAATCATATTGTAATACTGTGTCCCCATTAAAAAGATTGAAGCCAACTTACTTGGGCTGATAAGAAAGGACTTTCAAGATATAATGGTGAGGAACAAAGGTATTACAGTTATTATATGCACATACCCACACACATAAGAAAAATGTGCTAGTAAAGACTAACCCTGGAAAATATCTATCATATCCTGTGTGGCCAAAGTTCATTGCTTTTGTTATATTAGCACATGATTATTGGGCCAGTGAATACCAAAGCCAGAACTCAAATTCAGACCTGTCGGACTTCAAAGCTCATGCTGTTCATCATGATGTTATATGCCATTTGATGATGCTCAAAGGAGAAAAGTAGCAAGAAAACAAATGGCAAAACATTTCCTACTTTCCACTTCCCAAACAACCAGGTGTAAAAATAAACAGAGGAAATAATGGAATTTTACAAAAGAACGGCATATTCATCTTTAAGTCCTTGAAGGGAAAAGGCTGGTATGGTAGAAGAATATTTAGCTTTGTCTTCCCCTCCCCAGGATAATCGAAAAGGACACTAGAATTCATCAACATTGAGAACATTTTGTCACTTATAGGAGTTTTAGGCACAAAACCCATTAGGCTAGAATTCTTACCTTCTGGCGACTCTTGAGAGTTGGTGTTTTCTTTACTGGCCTCAACTAAATTCCACCCAGTTTTTTTAAAAAAGTAAATAAATCCCCAGTTTGTTTGACAGCACTGAGTGTCAAATAAACCTACGTATCTACAGCCAGATACATAAACAGCCTTCTAACACTGCCTACTCATTGGGAAGAAGTAAAGATTCCCAGATGAGTTCTGAAATCTGCAGTGCTGGAATCTGGCAAAACTTCATTCCAGCCCTTGTGTTAATTTTTCTATGCCAAGACCAATCATAAGGGCTGTCTAGCCTCAAGAATTGCCTTTTTGGTGGGTAACAAATTCTAATACCCAGGGTTAGGCCAGAGCCCAAAGGCTATCTCTATGCTCCATAGTCCTGTCACCCCAATGTAGCACAGTGAGTCCAGGAAGACCAGAAGTCTCAGCTGGTCAATCACATTTTCTGTCTCAAGTATCTGTAGTTTAGAATCAAGTGACCAAGAGCCTGCTTTATTACTGAGTCAGATGAGTAGCAGCACACCAGAAAAGTTCATGATTCCTGTGGCTGAGGTTCCCAGAGCTCCCCTGGCATCCATCCTTCTTCAGGCTTGAGTCATATTTCTTCCATTCTTTGAGCCAGGTCACTGTCCTTTTTCCGCAGGTTGCCCAGAGTCAATCCCCATTGTTTTCAAGAACAAAACAACAGGAACAACGTGCCTCTACTTGTTGCCTGCCCAACATAAATTTCCCATTTCCTTTACTAACACAATCCTGATTTTGTTTGGCATAACAATATATCCACTTAAATACTCTATCTTTCATCCTTCATTGCAGCTCCAGGTAGTCATGTGACCCAGTTATTGGCCAGTGAAACCAGTGGAAATCACTGGTGAAGCCTCCTGAGAACCTCCTCAAAAGTGATGACATGCTCGTGACTTATCTTTCATTCTTTGTGCTCACTTTCTCAGCTAAAAAGCAGATGTGATGCTGAGCAATAAGACCCACCATCCTGAGGGTGGGAGCCACACACTGAGGATGGCAGGACTGGAATAGAGAGAGACTGTATTCCTAAAGACATCCTCAAACAGCAATACCAGCTCCACCTCATGACTCCTTATGTGAGGAAAATAAACCCTCATTTTAGTAGTTTGGGTGGGTTTCTGAAAGAAATAGCCAAACACAATCCCAAGGGACATACACCTGTCCTTTTGTGAAATCTCCTATATGAGTTCAGTTCAATGCAAGTACTAGGAGAGGATCTTCTAGCACAAATTAAGGCAGGAAAGAAAATAATGACAAATAAGTACAGGTTAGCCCTCTTGTGGGTAAAACACACAGTCCCATGATCCACCCTAATAAAAGCCTAAGCTAAATAATGGAAGTATAAGCAATTGCTGTGGAAACAGGTGAAAACCAACAGTAGACTAAGAGAAGATGAAACATTTAATAGCAGACATGGTAACTCATCTGAGCTTTGAAAAATAAACAGAATTTTGATGGGCAGAGATCTATAGACCAGGGTACAGAGCATGAACAAGGGCTTATAGATGTGTTTAAGGAATTAAAGAACTCATCAGGTATGATCATTGAAATGCTTACTAACAGTGATGGTTGTCAATTACTGAGTGCTTACCACACACCAGTTGTTTTACGTCCATTTTCCTACTAACTCCTCACTATGAGCCACAAAAAATAAGCTATTGTTATTACTATCACCATTTTGAAACAACAAAAAAATTAAATAAAGTCTTCAGGATAACAAAGCAAGTAAGTGGCAGAGAAGAGATACTGGCCTGAATCCGTCTGGCTCTAGAGCCCAATCTCTAAAATCTCTTTACCCAAGTGTTAGATAATAATGTTCTTATGAAGGACATTAAAAAGTTGAGAGTGGCTACTGGCCCATGGAACTGGGTGGAATCCGGTAGCTAAGACTACTAAGTTTTTAAGAGCATTGTATTGTCAAGATCCTGGACTAAAAATAAATGACTATTTAAGACTTAAAACCACAAACATCACTTGGCCCCCAAGTGATGTTTGGCCTCCAAACATCACTTGTCAAGAAAGCTGAACCAGCTCCCATATAAGGTATATGCCATCTATGCCCACAATATTGCTGGCCAAGGAGAATAAGGAAAATAGGAGATTATCCCAAAGAGCAGAGCCAGAAGCCAGGAAGGATAATTTATGAGAGAAATATTACCAAGGAACAGAATGGAAGCCTCATCAAGGAACATCCAACAATAAGTGCAGGTGAGGCCAGGGGGCTTTGGAATTCCTCCAAACCAGTGACAGCTGTGTAACTCCCATTCTTTTCCAGTCAAAATGGGAATAATAATTAAAATTATCCTGATACTCCTTCTTTCGTCACTGACAACCTCAAATGGAAAGGAATTTTTTTGGTAAGTCAGCAAAACAGATTTAAGAAGAATTACAATCTTCAGTTTCCAGTAGTGTTATGGATGGATTCTGAAAGGCTCATCCTCTCAAAATAACTAGATTCTACATAAAACACATGTTTCATTTCATTGCTGAATGCACAGAGGAGAGATTAATTCACAAAGAGAAGATAACACACATGTGTAAACCGCCCCCTCCCCCCGCAAAAAAAAACTGAGCTTGAACTAGAGGCATTAGCAGGAAGCACAAAGGAACAAAATGGTTATGCTAAGGGTGAAGTGTTTTATTTGTAAGATTACACTTAATAGCAATTTGGGATGGAGGATAAATCTGAATTTCATAAAATAAGCTAAGGAGTCGGAAATGAACTAAAGTGGTCCTCGTACTGGTAGTGCTCCATTTCATAGCAGAAGCAAAATAATTGCAGGTCATCTCTGGATGAGATTATCTTCAAATGAAAATTAGCCTCATATGTTCTTTTAACCGAAGATTACCTGACATACAAGGAAATGAACCACCATAAGAGATAGCAGAAATGAATCAACAGATTTAGACTCTTCTTTCCCCATGGACTAGAGATACTAGAATCAAATTAAGAATTAAAAATATAAAAAAAAAAGAATTAAAAATATCAGCTTACAAAATTATTTTAAAAGTAAGAAGTGGAATGAGAAGACTGCCAAAAATGAACTGGTAGTTTTCAAAATGAACCAAATAACTCCTAGAAATAAAAGTATTTATTATAATACATATTATATAAATAGTATATATTTACTACATATTATTATTGATGGAGATAATATCAATAGAGAATAAGAATCCCTAATGAGAAAATTTGTTGGGAAGATAGATATAAAGAAATCACTCAGAATGCAGCTCAGAAAGGATAGGACATTTGCTTTAAAGTGTAAAATTCATCATTGCTTCTATTTTTAAAATTAAGCTGGAAATTGTAGCTGGAAAAGCAAGACAAGAATTAAAATCAAAGGTCTATTGGATCTATTGACAGGATCATGAAGCAAAGACCTTTTCACTAGCAATGGGCATACCTAACAGATATTGGTCTCTAAATGCTATTCTCCATTGAAATAAACCCAGGTTCCTAAGAGAAGTAACAGATTTCAAGAATCCAAAGTTTAGCTCATTTTGTGACAAGATGAGCTTGCAATATCCTGGAATATTCCAGATAGTTACGATTCACACTAAAAGTGACGGGGGTGGGGGGTGCCTGGGTGGCTCAGTTTCTTTAAGCATTTGCCTTTGGCTCAATCTTAGGGTTCTGGGGTGAAGCCCTGTGTCTGGCTCCCTGCTCAGCAGGAATTCCTCTTCTCTCTCTCCCTCTGCTACTTTCGCTTGTGTGCTTTCTCTCTCTCAAAGAAATAAAATCTTAAAAAAAATGATGAGGGCAAGTTATAAGGACACAGGAGCCAGCTTTAGACATCAAAAATGTTTAGGCAGTCATGAATTATAAACCACTGAGAGAAAATATAAGGATTCATGAGTTCATTCCTATAAAAAGTACATAGATAAATAAACTAGAATTATTACAGTAAAATATAAAGGAGCTGACTGGTGAATACAGAAGACATGCTGGAGTTAGAAAATTAGCATTTGCAACTATCCTAATAAAGATTGGATCAGGCAAGAAGTATCAATAAATGTTAAATCCATAGGGGAATTCTGGTGAGGAACAGAATATTTACATGGTCTTTATTATTAGTTGCAAGAGAAAAACATAACTAACAGTATTATGAATAAATCAGCACCTTAATTGAGTCATCAAAATTAACATCACCAAGGAAGGGCAGATGAGTATTAGACATTGCCAGATTTCATAGCTTCAGAAAGATACGTCGCTTATGAAGTGTTCTGGTCAAGGGTGTGTAACCCAGATGCAATCACACGGAAACATTAGGCAAGGCACACTGAGAAATATGCTCTTAAAAATGTATGAGTGGGTAGAAAGTAGGGGGCGGGGGGACGGGCACCAGGGGAAAAGAACCGAAATGCAATGTGGTATCCTGGATTGAAATTTAGAAAAAAAAACTAGGAGTGGAAAAACTGGTGAATTTGAATAAAATCTGTAGTTAATAGTACCATACCAATGTTAATTTTTCAGTTTTGACAAATGTACCATAGTTATGGGAGATACTAACATTAGGGGAAATTTTGGGTTTTTTAAAAGATTTTATTTATTTATTCGGGGATCCCTGGGTGGCTCAGCAGTTTAGTGCATGCATAGGCCCAGGGTGTGATCCTGGAGACCTGGGATTGAGTCCCACATCAGGCTCCCTTCATGGAGCCTGCTTCTCCCTCTGCCTATGTCTCTGCCTCTGTGTGTGTGTGTCTCAAATAAATAAATAAATAAATAAATAAATAAATAAAATCTTTTTAAAAACCTGAAAAATTTTTTGAGTCTCCTGGTGTGGGACTCAATCCCGTTACCCCAGGATCTCAATCAACCTGAGCTAAAGGCAGATGCTCAACCACTGAGCCACCCAGGCATCCCTAGGTTTCAGTTTTTAAAAAACAGAAACAAAATGCTAAGGAGAATAAACAACTAAATGTAATACCTGACCCTATACCATATTGTGCACTGATAGTATAAAATTGCTCTAAAAGATATTGGGTTAACTGACAAAAATTGGAATAAGAGTTTTAAAGTATGGTACCAATGTTAAATTCATGGATGTTGATAATTATATTATAGTCAGGTAAGATATGTTTTCTTCAGAAATATCACTGAAGTATTTAGGCAGAATGGCAGGAGCACACAAATGATAAAGTAAATAGGGTAAGAGGTTAACAATAGATGAATCTGAGTAACAGATATTGAACTGTAATTCTGATATTAACTACCCAGAATTAACAGCACGGTCCTCCATAAGACTGCCCTCAGTTCAGATAGCATCCATAAACTCTCAGGTCCCAGGCCACCTACACTTCTGCACAACTGCCTGTAAATTCAGAAATTCCCATTATCCCTTCAGGTTTGATAATTTACCAAAACAACTCACAGAACTCAGGAAAACTCCATACTTATAACTGCAATTTTATCATAAAGGATGCAAATTAGGACCAGCCAAATAAAGAGATGCATAGGAAGAGGCCTGAGAGTGCATCAAATGTGAAGTTCCATGTCCTTAGAACATGTCACCGTGCTAGTATGAATTTATAATTACAATCAGGGAGGTTCTCCTGAGCCAGAGACTTTATTGGGACTTAAGTACATAGATAGGATTGATTGAGGTCAATCATGTGGCCAAAGATTCAATCTCCAGCCTCCTTCCCCTCCCAGAAGTCAGGCTGATGTTACCTGACTCAAAAACCCCATCTAATAACATTATTGGTATTTGTGGACTGGCCAGTCCTGATCCTGACTCATTAACTTATACTCAGGAATCGTCCAATGAATAATCAACACTCTCTTATCTCTCAGAAAATGGCATACATTTTTTAAAAGATTTTATTTATTATTTATTTATTTATTTATTTATTTATTTATTTATTTACGAAACAGAGAGAACATGAGCAGGGGGAATAGCAGAAGGAGAGGGAGAAGTGGGCTGCCCACAGAGAAGGGAGCCCTGACATGGGGCTTGATCATGACCTGAGCCAAAAGCAGATGCTTAACCAACTGAGCCACCCAGGCACTCCTCTCTGTTTTGTTTCTTAAATTCTACAAATCAGTGAAACCATATAATAATTGTCTTCCTCTGACTTATTTTGCTCAGCATAATATCCTCCAGTTCCATCCACACTGATGTAAATGGTAAGATGTCATCCTTTTGATGGCTGAGTAATATTCCGTTACCATTATTATATTACCTATTCCTAATAGTTATATACCTAATAGGTAATATAATATATATATATATACCTAATAGGTATATAATATATAATATAATAGGTAATATAATAATGGTAATGGAATATTATATATATAATGGAATGGAATATATATATATATATATATATATATATATATATAAAATATTCTTTATCCATTCATCTGTCAATGGACACATGGGGACTCTTTCCATAGTTTAGCTATTGCTGGTATAAACATTGGGTTGCAGGTGCCCCTTCAGATGACAATGTTTGTATCCTTTGAGTAAATACCTAGTAGTGCAATTGCTGGGACATAGGATAGCTCTATTGTTAACTTCTTGAGAAACCTCCATACTGTTTTCCATAGTGCTATACAAGCTTACATTCCCATCAGGAGTTTAAGAAAATTCCCCTTTCTGTGTATCCTCACCAACATTTGTTGTTTCCTGACTTGTTAATTTTAGCCATTCTGAGTGGGGTGAGGAGGTATCTCATTGTGTTTTTTTGATTTGTATTTCCCTGATGCTGACTGATGTTGAGCATTTTTTTCATGTGTCTGTTGGGCATCTTTTTTGTTGTTATAGTGAGAAGGTTTAAGGCTAACTCATAGCAATTTTCAAATATATGATACAATATTGGTAACTTAGTCATGTTATACAGTAGATTCCCTGGAATTCACCTGTAAGTTTGTACACTTTGACTAACATCAAACATACCCTCCCGCCCCTGGCTAAGAACCAATCTACTTCTATGGAATTCAATGGTTTTAGACTCCACATAGACTCCACATAATAGCATGCTATCCTTTTCTGTCTAGCTTATTTAACTGAGCACAACACTTTCAAGATCCATCTTATCAGGGACACCTGGGAAGCTCAGCAGTTGAGCGTCTGCCTTTGGCTCAGGGCATGATGCTGGGATCAGGATCGAGTCCTATATTGGGCTCCTTGCAGAGAGCCTGCTTCTCCCTCTGCCTGTGTCTCTGCCTCTCTCTCTCTCTCTCTCTCTCTCTCTCTCTCTCTCTGTGTGTGTGTCTCATGAATAAATAAATAAAATATTTATACAAAAAAGATCCATCTTGTCATAAATGGCAAGCTTTCCTTCTTTTTTATGACTGAATATTGTGTGTGTACATATGGATACATACACACCAATATTCCTTTGGTATCTTTAAGGATACTTCTTATCAGCTGATGGACACTTGAGTGGTTTCCATAATTTGGCTATTGTAGACAATGTTGTTATAAACATTAGAGTACTTGTATCCCTTTGAGTTAGCATTTTTGTATCCTTTGGGTAAGTACCAAAAAGTGCCATTGTTGGATTGTAGGGTAGCTCTATTTTAACTTTTTGAGGAACCTCCATACTATTTTCCACAGTGGCTGCACCATTTTGCATTTCCACCAACAGTGTAGGAGAATTCCTCTTTCTCCACATCCTTGCCAGCATCTGTTGTTTCTTATGTTGTTGATTTTAGCCATTCTGACAGGTGTGAGGTGATATCTTATTAGAGCTTTGCATATAGCTCCTTTAGATAGCGATTTCATTTCCTTTAGATACATATCCAGAAGTGAGATTGCTGAATCACATGATAGTTCTATTTTTAATTTTTTGAGAAACCAGTTTACATTGCCACCAACAGTGCACAAGGATTTGTTTTCTCCACATCCTTACCAGCATTTACCTCAACTTTTTGATGATAGTCATTTTAACAGTGTGGGGTGATAGTCTATTGTAGTTTTGATTTGCATTTTCCTGCAAATGAGGATTACTGATGTTGAGCAACTTTTCATGTATTTGGTCATCTGTGGGTCTTCTTTGGAAAAATGTCTATTCAAGTACTTTACCCATTTTCAAATTAGATTATTCATTTTTTGCTATATGAATTCCTTATATGTTTTGAATATTAACTCTTTATTAAATATGTGGTTTGCAAATATTTTCTCCCATTTCCTAGGTTTCCTTTTCACTTTTGTTGATCCTTCCTTCCTCCTTTTTCTTTTTTTGCAATGTACAAGTTTTTAGGTTGAGACCATCTTGTTTGATTTTCATCTTTGTCAATTGTGCTTTTGATATTTTATCTGAAAAGTGTTGTCAAGATGAGGTCAAGGAGTCTTTTCCTATTTTCTTCTAGGATTCTTATGGTTTCAGGTCTTCTGTTCAAGTCTTTAATCCGTTGTTTTTTTTTTTTAAGGTTTTATATATTCATTCATGAGAGGCAGAGATATAGGCAAAGGGAGAAGCAGGCTCCTTCTGGGGAGCCTGATGTGAAACTGGATCCCAGGATCCTAGGATCACAACCTGAGCCAAAGGCAGATGCTCAACCACTGAGCCACCCAGGTGACCCAGTCTTTAATCTGTTTTAACTTTTGTTAATGATGTAACATAGGGGTTCAATTTTATTCTCTTTCATGTGAATATCCAGTTTCCCCCACAACCATTTATTGAAGAAATTGTCCTTTCCCCATTGTAAATTCTCACCTCCTTTGTGGGAAATTAGTTGACTATATATGTGTGGGTTTCTTTCTGGGATAGCCATTCTGTCCCATCAGTCTGTTTTATGCCAACACCATATCATTTGGTCACTATAGTGAGATTTGAAATCAGGGAGCCTAATGCTCCAGTTTTGTTCTTTAACAAAGTTGCTTTGGCTTTTGGGGTATTTGTTGTTTCATAAGAATTTTAGTGTTTCTTTCTAATTCTATAAAAATGCCATTGGAATGTTGACAGGAACTACATTGACTCTACAGATCATAGACAGCATGAACGTTTAATATTAACTCTTCTGATCCATGAACATGGGATATCTTTCCATTTAACTGTGTCATCCATTCCTTTCACTGATGCCTTAGTCTGTAGACCTTTCACTTCCTTGGTTAAATTTATTTCTAAATGGTTTATTGTTTTTGATACTACTGTAAATGGAATTTTTCAGTTTTTCAAATAGTTCATTATTAGCATATAAAAGTGCACCTAATTTTTGTATTTTTATTTTGTATCCTGGAACTTTACTGAATTCACTTATTAGTTCTAGCAGGTTTGAGTGAAGTCTCTAGGAATTTTATATCTACAAGATCGTGTTATCAGCAAACAGAGCTAGTGTTACTGCTTCCTTTTTGATTTGGATGCCTTTTGAATTTTTTTTCTTGCCTACTTGCTTTGGCTAGGACTTCCAGTATTATGTTGAACAGGAATAGTGAGGGGCATCCTTGCCTTATTTCTGATGTTAGGTGAAATGCTTTCAAGCTTTCACCCTTGAATATGAGGCTACCTGTGGGTTTTTCATATGTGGACTAAAATAGGTTGAGGTACATTCCTTCCATATCCAATTTGTCAAGAGTTTTTATCATGAAAGGATGTTGAATTTAGTTAAATGCTTTTTCTTCATCTATTGAAACCGTCATAGGATTTTTATCTTTCATTCTATTAATATATCACATTTATTGATTTGCATATGTCAAACCATCCTTGCATCCCAAAATAAATACCATTTGATCACTGTGTATAATTCTTTTAATGGGCTGTTGAATTTTGTTTCCTAGTATTTTGTTAAGAATTTTTGCATCTATATTCATCAGGGATATTGGACTTTAATTTTTTTTTGGAATGTTTTAAATTGCTTTGGAATCAGGATAATGCTGGCCTCCTAAAATGAATTTGAGAGCTCTCCAAATTTTTGGAAGAGTTTTGGAAGAACAGGCATTAATTCTTCTTTAAACATTTGGTAGAATTCACCCATGAAGCCATGTGGCCCTGGGTTTTTTTTTTTTTTTTTTTTTTTTTTTTGAGAGGTTTTTGATTAAAAAAATAAAAAAAAATTTTTAAATGAGATTTTATTTATTTATTCATGAGAGACACAGAGAGAGAGAGGCAGAGACAGGCTGAGGGAGAAGCAGGCTCCCCACAGGGAGCCCAATGTGGGATTCAATCCCAGCACCCCAGGATCATGACCAGAGCCGAAGGCAGATGCTCAACCACTGAGCTACCCAGGCATCCCTTGATTTATCATTTAATCTCCTTACTAATTTATTGGTCTACTAAGATTTTCTATTTCCTCATGCTTCAATCTTGGTAGGTTATATGTTTCTAGGCATGTATCCTCTATATACTCTATATAGTATAAAGACTGCTGAGTAAGAATAACCAAAATCATTCACAGGACAGGTATTGTTTATTTATGAATTAAAAAAAACTTAAGCTATAGAACATTAAAGATCTACATTTAATATACACATTACATGTATATTATATATATACATGTATACCTATTACATATATTTTGATATGTATACATATATTCATTTATACAAATACTATAAACATGTTATGTTATATTATATTATAAAGATATTAGTCCTCCTCCAAATTGTCCAGACAGGGTTGTTAATATTCTAGTTGTTATTGTTGATTTTTGAAAATGTGTGTGTGTGTGCATATATAAATGGATAAGCTGAATCTTAAATTTATGTGAAGGAGAAATGAACCAAGTATAACCAAAAGAATAAAAGGACTAGCCCTACCAGGTATTGGGACTTACAATTAAGCCATATTAATTAACAAAATGTATAGTTTGGTGCAGGGATAGATAGAGCAAATGTCAGTAATTACTGTAACAAATAGATGTTTGGGGCTGCAAATAATGGGGGAAACAGTGACTCAAATGGCTTAAGTGATTTAATAGGAAATCCAAAAGCAGAGTTACTTTTAGGGTTGGTTAACTTTGTGGTTTGACAGCATCATTAAAAAAAAAAAAAACCCGGTTTGTTCTATCTTTCTGTTCTGTTATCCTCAGTGTGGTGGCTTTACCCCTTGGGCTAGTATCCCGTATAGCCACAGATGGCTGTCACAGCTCCAGGCATCATGGCAAGATTCAGTAATGTCTTCCTATGTTATTTTTTTTCTTCCTCTGTTAGAAAACCTTTCTAAAAATCCCCTAAAACATTTACTCTCGTGTCTTCATGGTCCCAGTTGCATCACTCACTCAATTCCCAAGTCAGATACACTCATTCCTGAATCAAATATTGGCAACGGTTTTGAGGTCAGCATTATTGTCTTAGACAATAAGACAGGTAGAATTTCAGGTAGAATGGGTGTTGAGATGTCAACCATCAAAACAATTATGTTCATTCTGTTTTATGAGAAAAGAGTTTTTGATGTTATTCTTTAAACTTTTTCACCTCCAAAACTAATGCTGAATTAATCTATCACTAAATGAAACTCAGATGTCTTACCTAAAAACAATCATATTCAATCCTCTCTTTAAATGCAGACAGTTGAAAAACTAATGTTTGTTGAGTTTCTACTAAATACCAGACACTGTGCCGAGTACACCATCATATTCAATCCTTACAACTCTCTATTAGTTTCAGTAATTCTCTTTCCAAGGATGAAATGAGGCCTATGCAAGGAAAAAGACCAAGATTTGCATGGAGTAACCTGTTGAGTAAATAGTAGATCTGAAACTATACACTGACCTTTGAATGAGGGCCTTATTCTTCAACCCAGCCTGGGGACATATTATAAGTTGAGATACAGACTCATGTACCAAGAGGAGTTGTCAAGTATCTCCCAAAAGTAAGGTTTTCTTCTCCATGAACTATAAGAATAAGGGATATAAATTTCAGAATTCTTAAGACCTACTCTCTACTATCAGATAATGTGTTAGATTCAGAAGAAATAACTCCATCTGTCAAACCAGGCTGAAAGAATTTCAGAAATACAGAAAGTCTATGTAAGGCAAACACTCCTATTTGTCTCCCTTACTCTACCACTACTACCATACTCACAATACTTCTAACACCATATGGGTAGGCATTTCACACATTCCGCAATTCTCTATGACACCAGCTGGGTGTCCAATAATTTGATTCAATACTTACACCAACTGGAGTTAACACAAAACTCCAAGGTCAAGGGCTCAGTCCTGAGAGACGCTGCCTCCCACTTCAGATGCCAATCCCAAGTAAAACGCTCAAGATTGCCCACAACTTTTGTCTAACTTGGATACAAATCAGAGGTTCCCATGACTACTCCCCCACTGTGGATTCCATTATTCGCTAGAACAAATCACAAAACTCAGGAAAAACTTACCTACATCTACCAGTTTATTAAGTAGTAAAGGATATGATAAAGGTTAAGATGAGTACCAAGATGAAGAACTACCTAGGGCAAGGTCCAGAAGAGTCCCAGTCCCTGTGGGGTGGGGTGTGCTGCCCTCCAGCATATAAATGTGTTTATCAAACTAGAAGTTCCCTGAACCAAAACTGTTGGGATTTTTTTTTTATTAAGGCTTTCACATGGAGGTATGATCAAATTATCAGCTCCATTCTAAACCCCTCTCTTCTCTCTGAAGAGTGGGGAGCAAGGCTGAAAAATTCCAAGCTTCTAATTATGGCTTGATCTTTCTGGTAAACTGCCCCCCACCCCAGCCCCATTTGGGAACACAGTCACCTCATTAGAAGACTCTACTACCAACCAGGAAGTTCCAAAGAATTAGGAGCCCTAGGTTGGAAACCAGGATCGAAGATCAAACATTAGAACAAATGATACTCTAGTGCTCTTCTCATTTAGGAAATTGTAAGGGTTCCACAAGACTATAGGAACTGGGGTCAGAAACTAAATATTAGTACATAAGATTCTCCTAGTGCCCCCACTTACAGGAGTTTAGGGAGCGCTATGCTAGGAACTGGAAGCAGAGATCTGTATTTGTATAGTTATTAGGACTATTAACCTACAGTTTGGCATCCTCATTGTGCCTGCTCATGAAAATCGACTTTCATAAACCGTGGGATACCTTAGCTTCCTTAAAGGGTGCATGCATGAGGAATGTCAACAAACCAAGGGGACAGGGCATCAGGTGATGAAGGCAGAGCAGCAGGGTGGCAGGGGAAAAACTTTGATAAAAAGGTCAACCTGGCAGGTAAGGTAGAAACGGAATAGCCCTGTGCTGCCACGAATCACCAGGCCAGTGGTGCAAGTGTGATGGATAGGCCCCTCTGAGGCTGCCTGTGATTGAAGCCACATTGTCAAAAACAGACAGTAAACCAGGAGAGAGAAGCAAGAAGTTAGATGGTGCTGTCAACATGCCAGGGGATATGCGGCAAGGAGTATGGACCTGCATGAAGAGTGAGGAGAAACAAAGGGGGTGAGGTGGTGGATGAGTTTTTTAAATAGCCTCCAAGGACACCTGTGAGAAGATCTGGGCAATCTGATGTCCTAACAATGATGAGTTTTCAAAAAGAACTCTTATCACCTCCTTATCACCTCCCAGGACAGGAGGCTCTCTGCTGGGACCTCGTCTATAACCCAGGTCGAACCAGCTTAGGGCCCCCACCACCTAGCAAACCCTGGAGACTCCAAGGCAGTGCTCTAGAAGACAAGAGCTGTCTCTCTAGGACCTGAACAGAAGACAAGGTAGAGTTGTGGGCCAGTCCTTCCCCATTCACCCAGGAAGGAAGGGCTGCACTCAAGGGCCACTAAGGAGGCTTGGCTTTGTTCTGGAGCCACAGCTAGTAACTCCTGAGAACCGTGGGGCAGCTGCTTCATTAATTTCATCTTAAATTTTACTGTAGAAGGACAGGCCTGTTAGTCTGCAGCAGACCAAGAAATCGAAAAATGCCAGGGGAAAACTAGCCAGTCCAATGTGTTCACAATGTGCTCTGCAAAGTCCTAGGCATTCTGTGACAATATCTCAGGGATACAAGTGGGGAGTAATAGCAGGCAAGGCTCCTAGCCCTGCAGCTTCTCTTCCATGGGTGTCAAGTTACAGCTTATATTTACCAAGGACTTATATACATCAGGCAATGTGCTGAGCATTTCCATCTACTTAGTTCTTATAGCAACTCCAGTGCAGATGCTCTTAATGTTCCTTTTATGTAGGAGAGGAAACTAAAGCACAGAGAGGTTAAGTAATTTGCCCAGAGTCACACAGCTAGTAACTGGCAGTGGTGGGATTCAAACAGAGCTCATCGCTAATGTGCTATCCAGAGGTCCTCTGTAAGACTTTGGGGGTTGGAAGGGTTTTCTCCCCCCCCCATGCAAAAGAGGGTTTATTTACTGGCAGCCACCTCAAGACTGACAGCCTGAGGTTTATCAAAATCTCTGATGGCAACTCTGAAGAAGTGGGAGTCACTGCTGCACTGCAGTTTACTCTGCCATCTGTTACAATGAGGAGAATATTAAGTATTGACCTCTCATGGATTAGGCAGGCTTTGTAAGTTTTAAGGATTTAATGTCTCAAAAGTACCTCTTGCAGTAACCTCGAGCACCTTATAGTAACCCTCCTGCAACATCAGGCTTTTTTGCTTTCTCTCGCCCAGAGCTGATGAAGGAGCAGAAGCTGATCTGAGGGCTTGCCCCAGACAGTCACCACAGAGGTCAGGGTCAAGAAGAGAAGGAAGGAGAGAAACGGGGAGACAGAGAGCTGGGGGTGCAGAGGATAAAGAGAACGCTGGGTAAACAAGGGAGACAAACTGATGTTGTCTTTTACACTAAGGAAGGTAACAGTTTGTCTTCTGAAGAGTTGCTGTGTTATCATGAGACCATTGAAAGACAGCCTGGGTTTTTTCCTCCCTTGCCTATAAGAAGACTCAGTTAAATTTTATGTTTGATTTCAATCTATTTCCTTAACTTAGAATTTTGGCAAGCAGCTTTCCCCTGACAATAAAATCCAAAACTGTCAAAAATGAAGTAACTGTGCCTGGTTATGACCTGGCTTTATATTCTTTTTGGGGAAGTGGGCCGAAAGTAATAAATTATTATGCTAAGATAGAAGAGAGTACACATTGGCCCAGGAAATGTGCTAAAAAGATGGGGTCCTTGCTCACCCTGGATTTTCTCAGAAACAATCCCCACTCCAGGAAACAAAGTCTGAGAAAAAAAGTTGTTTTTTAAAAATTTTGTATTTAATTTAAAAGTGTTTAAAAATGTTTAAATTAACTTAAAATGTTGATAATACAGGAAGAATCTGAAATAAACATGGAAATTATTAGCATCTGGGTGGTAGGCACATGGCTCTTTTTCTGTGCATTTGAAATATATCAGACTTTTGAAAATAAACTCAAATTGCTGAGAGAGGAGACCAGCTGGCATGAGAATTAGAAGCTCTGGACAGCCTGGCTTTGGGGATATAAACAGCTCATAATTTGAATCTGAAGTCGAGTGAGATTAAGGTAAGGAACAAAACTCTGAACAATCAGGAGACTGACAATTAAATCATCCAAAGACATTTATAGAGCTCTACTGTATACTGAGGACTTTTCTTGGCATTGAGGACATAAGGTTGAACAGAATAAATGCGGTCCCGAACTCTGAGCTTCTAGTCTAGGGGAAGGCCAGTCAAGAAGTAAACAAATGAGTGAATAGTTATACACTGTGAGAAGTGTATACAAGTAAGTATATAGTGTTGAGTTAGACAATGATGGGGGGGAGCTTTGCCCATCTTAGACAAGGTGATTACAGATGACCTCTATGAGCAAGTTCTATTAAGCTATGAATCAAAGGAAAAAGAACAAGAGAACAATCCATAGTGAGGTCACCAGATATATACATGCCCTGAAGCAGGATTTGTTGTTTAAGTCTCAGGGCCAGAAGACCACAGTGGCTGGCGTACATCCTTTGGGAGGGTGAGGAACAGAGATGTGGTTCAAGAAATAGTCAGACGCATCGTTCTGGATATGAGGGAAGGATCTGGCCTTTTTTCCCCAAACAAATACGGCAGCCACTACACATCTTAGTCACAAAGGACTAGCATGTTCTGAATGTACCTTGAAAAAGATCTCTCTGGCTACTAATGTGAATTATTGATTTGGAGATTGGTAAGAGTGGAGGCAGGAAAATGAAGGAGAATGGGGATCATCTAATTGCAGCCAAATATGGTGGATGGCACTGCCTTTTTTGTACATGAAGTTTTATTGCAACGCTACACACTCATTTGTTTCTGTGTAGTCTATGGCTGCTCTTGCACTACAACAGCAGAGTTCAAGGGCTGAGGCAGAGACTCTACGGCCCACAAACCCCAAAATATTGACTATCTGGCCCTTTACAGGAAAGATATGTTTTCCCCTGAGTTTGAAATTTGTGGCACTGGCCCCAAAACTATATGATAATGGCCAATCAGCTTTTTCCAGCAAGAATTATTGAATTCTTGTGTGCTGAGGGGAAAGACAGGACCCTGGAAACAAATACTGTGCAAGACCAGATGTCTTCTTTGAGAACTGTTCATCTCATCAGATCCATCCCCTCACTTACCCTTCCATAAGCCGACACCATTCCTTTCTGAAGCTTCCAGTTTGGTTCAAGTCCTAGACTATCCATAAAGCTTTCCCTGACTTAAACCATACTCCATATTTTCAAACTGCAGCCATAAGTATCTCCTATGTTATATACTTAGCCCCTGATTATGCTGTACATACTGATGGTTTTAGATGACCAAAACATCTTCCCCATGTTTTGAAAACACGAGATATCCACACGTGGTCCCCTAACCTCTGAGGTACCACTCAAGCCTCTCCTCCATTGAGAAAACTCTAGTTCAAGGGGACAGCAGTTGGTTCAGGGATAGAACATGACCCTAACAGAACCTTTCCTCCAGGGGCATCTGCCAGAATTAGTGAAAATTATCATTTCTTTTCTTTTCAGTGATGGTACTGAGGGTCTCTAAGCCTAGGATTGCCAATACCCCTACCAAACGTGCACATTCGGGTAACACACACTTTGCCCACCTTCAGTAAGGGGAGAGGTAATGGTGAGAGAAGCAGATGGGAGTCTGATGATTTCCCCTGAGCCCTGCATCTCACAGCACCTCTTATCCTTACTAATGACACAAGCCAATAAATCCTTACTGTTTAAGTTGATTGAATTTCTGCCATAAATAACAGAAATACCGAAGGCTATTTCTGCCTTCATCAACTCTGCCAAAAGATGATCAAGTCAGGGCCATTTGGCCATTCTAGAACCCTCCTCCTGGTACCAGAGAAATGCAAATTGCTAGCACACTAAAAGCTGGCTGGTTGGTGGGCACATAGGCCTTTTACACTTTGATCCTGGCTGTGAAGGCTTCACCTACAATTAGACTTTGCTAAGAGTAAATCTAGGGAAGTTCTAATACAAAACCAGGATACTCTACCTTTCATTACCTCTGGCGCTGCCTTGGCTATGAACTTGCTATGGGATCTTAGGTAAGTCCTTGATATCCTCAAATTTTTCCACCTATAAAATAAAGAAACTGGCCTTCCTGAACAACCATCTCCAGGCTGACTCTTGAGTTCAGGTCTGTCTGATTCCTCCAGGAAAATGTGCATTTCTATCCCATCACTTTGGGACAAAGGTGACTTTTCACGGAGCATTATTTGATTTTGTTCTTCGAAATTTAATCTCCGAGCCACATGTAGAAGCAGGAGTCTGCTATTTACATTGGACTTCTTGTTCCACCCAGATTGGGCAGCCTCCACACACCAGGCAGTGACAGGCTAAAGGAAATGGGAACACTTTGTTTTTCACTGTGGTTACATCATGTGTCTCATGAAATACCTTAATAGCTTCTTGAAAAATGTATCAAAAAGTATGAAAAGATTTACAAATATCTTAGAGGCCAGCATGACCTATGATGAATTCAAATGCTGGCTGAAAATGTTGTTTTCTTGTTTTTTCCTATAGGGGCACCTTATTTATTTTTTTAGGGGTACCTTATCAAAAAAAAGGGGATCCCTGGGTGGCACAGCAGTTTGGCGCCTGCCTTTGGCCCAGGGCACGATCCTGGAGACCCGGGATCGAGTCCCGCATCGGGCTCCCGGTGCATGGAGCCTGCTTCTCCCTCTGCCTGTGTCCCTGCCTCTCTCTCTGTGTGTGACTATCATAAATAAATAAAAATTAAAAAAAAAAAAAAGATCAAGATGATTTCTGGCAATGGTTTCTTATTTTTGTCCTTAACCACATTTCTCATGAGCTCTGTTAGTCATGGACTAGCCTAGCTGTAATATAGGTCAAGATCATCACAGTGTTTCTCAACTAGGGCACCATTAACATTTTAAATGAAATTTTTCTTTGTGCTTCAAGGTCTCCTGCGTGGCAAGACTTTTACTCTCCCAGCTAAATGCCAGTAGTACAGTCCCCTATCATCATGACAAACAGTCTGAAAAGACTCTTATTCATTTCTAATAACCTGAGGGGGGCAGGTGCTACCTCCTATCAAGCTCTTATTTTACAAACAAATCAACTGGGGACCAAAGAAGTGACAGGATTTTCCAAGATCACACATGTGAGATAGGACTGAAAGAAGAATCTGAAGTCACATATTTTGATATCCAATCCCAATGATCTTTATACTATCTAAACCCATGTCAGATAGCTGTGGGTTTCAATTTATAGCTGATGCTATTATAAAACTTACAACCAAGCTATTAATATTAATACCAACACCAATCATTACCTTCCAATTATACTTTGATTGCAATTGATACATTCTATACTATAGTTCAGCAAGTTTTATCATATTCATGAGGGTCTTCATTACCATATGTAGCTCATCATACTTGCATTTGTTAGTAGACAAGAAATAGCCTATCAGAATCCAAAAGCAGCCTTCTAATTCTTGCTCATTAGCTGGCCCCCAAGGAGCAGAGAAAGGAACTCGGGCATTCACCCAGAAGGCAGTGATCAAAAGATTCAGGAACTGAAGAAGCTACTTTGTCCATGAAATTCTAGTATTTCTGACATGTGGAGTACCATTTGGTCAATGCTAAGGTCTTCTCCTGAGTTGCTCCTACTGAGTGATTCCATAAATGGTCTAGAATAAATATGGGGGATGAGTCTAAGTTTCTAGCAGTAATCAGGTATTAGGGTGAAATCTGCTCTTCCCCTGTCCATTATACATCCCCAAATCCCACCCTCTTACTAAGTGCCAGAGGAGTTAAACAGGTAAGAAAGATGTTACATTTTTACAGTAACTGGTGTTTGCACTGCACTGTCTTGCTACAATAGAGTTGCTGCCAACAAGGATGGAAAACCCTGCTTGATATCATTGGTCTAGATGCCTCCTCACGCTCATGCACACCAGATCCATCAATATTATAGGAAGGTGAAAAAGGACAGCGCCTCAGGACTCTATGTTCTCATGGTATTTTCAGAGCAATTCATGAGCCTCTTTTAATGCATTTGCCTCCTCCAAGATGTGCTTCAGACAAGCTCATATGATCAATGATCAAGCGATGCCCGGTCACTTTTTCAGAGTTCGGTAGACCAACAGGTCTGGAGTTGCATTTTAATAGCATCTCTCGTACAATCCAGAGTCCTTTTTTTTCCTAAAGAAATTTGAAAACAAAAAAATAGATTGACTCCAAAGTTTAACTCAAGAAAAATGCTAAGGTCCCAAGTTTGTATACTTTTTACCCAAAAGCATTTAAAGCAGTAAATATAATGTCATAGGAATGCCAATTTATAGCTAATAACCACTGAGGGGAAATGAAAAATAAATGTGTGTGTATGTGCACGCAAACCTCAAAAAAAAATGTAGTAGTGGCAGAGAGTTTTCTTTTTCGTTCTTAGCAGTGTTATTAGAAACTCATTAGGAGTCAATTACCATTTAATTTCTCTACAATATCCAATTATGTTTTTACTGTCCAAATGTTCCTGCATATCACAGAGGCCATTTAAAACTAAAATTTTGCTCCTCCCATCCCACCACTGCCACCACCAAAAGAGGGTCAATTTTGAAATACAAGTTCCAGAAGTCCCTTTTTTATTTTTGACAATTATCTTCCAGGGAAACCAGAGAAACTAGCCGAGTCCTATAAAAATGCTGGTGGCTAAGCACAAGGATGCCCTCTTAATCTCCCCTCCCTTTGTAAAACTGAGAGTTATCCAAAGTATTTAGCCAAATCCATTCTTCAACAAATATTTGTTGCAAACAAAGAAAAGGCATACAGAAATACTTTGAGCAAGGAAGAAACCCCACATTTGTGAGGCAGGGGGAAAGACCCTAAAAATGCTAGAAATGATGGAGTTATAACATTATAGTTGGTAAAGTTATGTGGTACAGCAATGCCTAACTATCCCCCACCCCCTGACACACACACACACACACACACACACACACACACATTCTCCCAACTTACCTTCAACTCTTACCTATGAAGCAGGAGTAAAACTGCAAAGTAAAACTTTGTGATGGGGGGCGGGGGGTAAATAACTTGGAAGCAAATCAAAATAACAGAATCAGACAACAACCACTAAGACTGATCTTCAACTCAATTATTTGTCCTCCGGGGATGAGGAGCTCTCAGGACACAGTATTGGTAAATACTCTACTGGCATAGATTTGGTCTGCTTAAACATAACATTGCACATTGCTCCTTGCCACTCTTTCATTCTTCTCCTCCCAGGACCCCAACTTTATCTCAAGAGGTCCCAATCTGAAAATATTCAGAGAGAAGGGTGTTGCCTTGTCGCAAACTACAGATGGTAAAGAAGATGTTATTTTTGAAAACTCTGTCCACATTTTGTCAAGATTTCCAAGTAAAATGAATCAACTTGATCATTTTGGTGCCAATATTTTTGGCTAATAAAGAAAAAGTCCTCTGACTCTAGATAGTCAAAATTCCTCAAGCAATAGAAAACCCTTTTTGTATTCCCAGGAGACAAATGTTTGTGAGTAGAGATGCCCAGGCAAAGCATACCTTGTGCCTGAAGACCAAATTTTTCTATATAAATATAAATATACAACACATGCATACATATATACACACACAAGTGTACACACAAGTGGGATGATTGTTCAGTAAATCTCAAGGGCAGAGTAGAAGATGTTTTGGAAGAGTGGTCATCAGAAATGTTGCAGATGAAAAAGGCAAGACCTAACAAAGATTCTCTCCCTAACCAAATGTCAGACTTCTTAAAGCCCTTTTTCATTAGGCCTCATCCTTAGGCCTTGTTTTCAAGTTCAAGAATCCCTTACCGTTGTAAGGGAGCTGATCATCTGCTCAAATTCCTCATTCCTCCTTATCCCCAGGTGATACCTGGTCACTCTGGCCCACCTCAGCAAGACTCCTGTGACACTGACTTAGCCAGGAATTTCCTATTAGTTAATTTCCCATCCACTGACCACACCACGCCCCTCGCCCACCATACCTGCTCCTTTGCTCTGAATCCCCACTGGTTTGTGTTCTATTTGGAATTGACAGTTCTGTACTGAGGTCTGTGGTCCCCTATTGCCGTAGTTCCTGAGTAAATCTGTTTTTATTACTTTCACTACTGTTTAGCTCTGGTTTGTCTTGACAAAAAACCCAGAAGTGCAACAATTTAAAAAAGGTTCCATAGAAAGGCATCTCTGCAGTGGATTACATGTATGTGAGCACCTTCTTTTTGGGTTTTCTTTCTTTTTCTTTTTTTTTTTTTTTGCGTCAAATGACCTTTAATGTTCAAAAGAGGCATGAATGTAAGTGTGCCTTTTCTTTTTGTTTTCAAATATTAGCTCAAAAATCGTAACTCTGTCTCTTCCACAGAAGGGGGTGATGGCTACATAAATTCAGGGTTTCCTATGGTTCCTATGCTCCAAGTCTTAAAAGTGGCTCTTCTTTATTCAGAGAGGGAACCAAACTGAGGGAGGGGAGGGGAATATTATCCCAAGTAACTGATCTAAAAGAAATTGTCAAGGTGGTCAGGTCTCTTTGAGCCTAGTTGCTTCAAATTTTTTTTTCAACCTAGAAAAAATTCCACTAATTTTTCACTCATCAGTGAGGTTCAGAATGTTACCCTAATAAATCTTTCTCTTCATCATCTTAGCAGCTACTAAGAGTAGAAATAAACATTTGGAAATAGTTTTAACAACAAAATCCAGGGGAGTTATCTGTGATTTGAAAATGAGTCAAGGAAAAAGGAAATTTTTAATGATGTAGGAAATGCAATTCAACCCAGAAAATGCCAATCCCCATGCATTCTGGTTTATTAAAGATGTGGAGCTTGAAATTGTCTTATAGGATAAAAAGCAGTGACATCAACTAGAAAGGCAGTGATGAGCATTTGGATTCTAGCCTCTATTCTGACCATTTTGGCAAAACACAGGGCACTCACAGGAAATGGTAGGAGCTATACTTGGAAAGGGGGATGAGGGGCAGAATGGACCATCTCCTGGGCAAGGTAAGCCAAAGACTTTGAAGAAAGGGAAGGTCTTGATTGGGGCTGGGATTTAGAAAGCTCTCTGGAAGAGCTGGTCTTTGATGAATTGACAGAGGAAAAACATAATAGACAGAGAACACAGTTAGGAGGCTACTGGGATAGGGCAGATAGCAGGAAGTAGGGGCCTGAACCAGATAAGGCAGCAGGCAGGTGAGAGGATGGATCCCAGAAAGCCCTAGAAGGAGAAGCAAGACAAGAGGCTTGGTTTGGAACACACTGTCTTCCATGAATGGCATTTGGACCAGAACTGTTTGAACAACAGGGTGTGACAGTGGAAATGAGTAAAAAGTTATTGGAAATAAAGAACCAGAGAATCAGACCCAGCCAAGATTCACTGAGCTCCTGCCAGGCACCAGGCCCCTTTAACTATATATGAAGTATCGAAACAGAAAATTCATCAGTACAGTTAAACATATGCCACCCGTTGCAAGAACCAAAAATCCCAAACAGATCTTAGGAGCAGCCCTACTCAGTCAGCCAAGCCTGGAAATGGCTTCATGTAGGTCTCCCTCACTTGGAAAACTCTTGCCCCATGTACTTGGGTTCCTCGGTGGCAGTGTCTGGCTGGTGGCTAGGTTAATCCAATAACCTAGCACCTCTTTCCCGGGTGAGGGTATTGTTAGCCCATAAATGCTGCAGCTGGGCCCAAGGGTCAGCTTGCCCTGACCCTGAGAAGGTTGTATTCCGCTGCTTCCCTTCAACCCATCTCCTAGTGGGTCATTCCTCTGCCTTGATAATAGCCCCTCCCCTATCTTCTCCCCCATCTTCACAGCCCCCAAGCTGAAAGAAAGGTCTTCCTCTCAGTCAAGATTTCTAAAAGACTCAGACTACAACCCTCAGGCCTATTTCATTTCACTCACTCATCTGGTTTAGGCAACCATGAGCTTTCTTCCCTTTGTCCTACTCTCTACTTAGTAAAACTTCAAGTTAAAAATAATGAAACCATCCTAAGTGCCCAGCAACATTGTGATTGGTTAATAAATTATGGATCCTCCATGCAGTCAAGCACCATTGGACACTTGAAATTTCAACAAAGCTTACCTGCTTATGCAAATATGGAACAATCCCCCCATTCTCAGTTAAATGAAGAAGAAAGCAAATAATGTGCTTTACCACCATGTGAGCCAGGAAAGGGGCTCTGTGTACTTGTATCAAATAACTCTGGGAGAACACTCTTTTTGAGTTACAAGCAGTCAATCTCAGGAACATAGTCTGAGGTTTGTCCCAGTAGGTTTGGGACATACCCAGTAGGTATGTCCCATAAGTTTGTCCCAGTAGTGGGTGAGTTGGAGGAAAACAAAACTTACAAGGAAATGAAAGATTCTAGTCACTACTTGACTTCTATCCTATGGAAATTGGTAAAAACAAGTTTTCTGTTAATGTCTTGTTACCAGGATACCATTTTTCCAATTACTCACAAAGAGCAGAGATTATTAACCCTGTGATTTTATTCCAGCGGGACTATTCAAAATCGCACTTCCTGCCATTCACGGAGGTTAAATAATGAATTACGAATGGCACAATGGTAATGAAATTCTCAGAATGAACTTCTGTAAGCTCCAAATAGGTTTTCTTGGGAGGGTGGAAGGGGGCAAAGAGAGGAAAGGCAAGTATTAATAGTGTGAAGGTCTGATGTACTCAATTTGATTTTGGAGAACAGTAAAAAAGGCCCAGAGCCTCTGAGAATTTACTCTAATTCCACTCAACAAACATGAAGCCACAGTGTCTGGGAGATTTTAGAATTAAATGCAATAGGAACCAATTGCAATGGTGCCTGCTATTGAATTACCTTCGGAAGAGCCTGTTTCGAATTTCCACCAAAATAGGATGTGTCGCCAAACTCTGACCTCAGCAGCTTTCCCTGCACAGAAAGAGAATCAGTCTGGAAATGCCTGCCCTGCCTCATTATCCCTTATATTGAGTTCATGGAAGGTGGGCAGGGGCAGCGGAATCTGTGAGGCCCTCAGGTGAGTCCACCAGTTGCAAGTCATTGAGAGATACAAGATAGTACAGCCAGTCCTAGGAGTGGCTGAAGGCTGAGTCGGGGCTCTGATTACTTACTATACCAGTAAGCCAAGTAAAAGCCATAGCAGCCCCTGAGAGCTTGTCAAAAATGCAGAATCATGGGCCCTACCCCATACCTTCAGAATCTGCATTTTAACAAGATCCCCAGGTTATTCATATACAATTTGAGTTGCACTAAGGTTAAGTAGCAGTCATGAGAAATACTTGCTGCATTGAATACAAAGCAGCCAGAGATGGGGGATGGGGGGAAGCCCTCCCTTTTCAGCCTAGACTTGCAAAATGTTCAAAATGTATTATTTTCTCAAATTTTGGCATGGCACTGATGCTTTGGAAAGATACTCCTGCAGAGAAGCATGGCATCCCTACTTCACCCTGTGCCAAGGGGTGGAAGGAATAGAAAGAATGCAAGGAAGGTTCTGAGTTGTAGATCTGACTTCTGGTCACTCTGACTGTTGGAGCATTTGTTCCTCATAAACCCATTCAGCTCCTCTTCCTCGGGGCAGCCTTCCAGCTACTGTTCTCTAATTAAACATCCCAACTCCTCCTAAGACATTGTTCCAAATCTCTTCGGTAGGTTCATGTGGTCTTTAAGGAGCAGCACCTGGACTTGAATTCTGTATTCTGGACATGGAAGAGAGCAGAACTTCTCTGGTCTGTGGCTGTTTTGCTGGCTCTCTTTTTCAGAAAGGAAATGAAAGGAAGGCATGATGGTGCAGGGTGATTTATTGAGATACAGTTTATGTTCTGTTCTCCTTACTTTGACCCAGTCACAGGACCTTTGTGTTCCCATACTTTTGGGGAGGTTTGCTTTGCAAAATTAAGAGCAGAAGTTGCTCTCAGAATATTCTTGACTCTTGTTTTCCAGGATCTTATACTCCTTGACAGACTTGTGGGGTGGCAGGAAGAGCAGAGAGATGGGATAACCCTTGAAGCAGAATGGTTGAAGCAAAAGAATGGTTGAAAAAAAAGAAGAGATGCTACAAGAGAAAAAGGGGTGGAGGTAATCCTCAAGGTAGTGGAGACCTTTGCCAGTATGGTGCTTAAGAGAGGTGGCATCCCATGCACCTGGTCATATTACATTTTCAATAAGCAGTGGATATATTGCTTAGGCTATGGTTTAAAACCTTGAGCTCTAGAGCCAGAACATCTGGGTTTAAACCCTGGTTCTGTGTGAGTCTGTTACCCTGCCAACATTTCAATTTCTTTATCTATAAGATGGGGATAATACATTCTAAGTGCTAATTAACTATTATACATTGAGGAAGTTGACATGAAAACATTTGACAAAATTAAACACATCATAAAAATGTAAGTCATCATTATTAAGTACTTGGTATTTCAGTTGACTTGAAAAGAAATTTCCCCGTTTCTTAAAATAAATTAAACATCTGGATCTAAACATACAGAATTATAACAACAAAAGGAGAGAAAACATTTACATCCACAGATGGAGAATATTACTTATTTGGGCCTAAAAATAACGCAAAACTGCCATATAACTTGGATCCTGTTCCATAAATAATCATAGGAAGATTAAGTGATAGAGTGTTAAAGTACAGTATTCAAAGCTTCTTTTCTGCATATACATCTGAATATGAACATCTTTAAAATTAAAGTTTTCCTTCATCTGCCAGGCAGATGATACAAAGGTCTAATCAATAATTCATCCTGCCAAAGAAACTCATTACTCAGCCAAGGCGATGACGAAAATCCTGTCAAGAAGCCTTGTTTTGGCTAAATAAGACAACTTAATTTAGTGCAAAGTGAATAATCCAAGTCTAAATCATTCATTCTGGGATTAAACATTATGGATTTCTCCATTATATATGCATCCCAGGCCTGGACAAGTATTAACTTCTGTACTGCTTGGCCCAGAAGGATGGCCAACTCAGTGTTCTTGGAGCCTCTTTGAAGCTCCCAGGTCTGCCGGGGAGAACAAAAGCCAAGTAAAGGAGAGTTATGGAGAAGCTGAGAATTTAGAGTTGGAAGTCCTCAAAGTCAACCTTTCACATAGTCTGGGTGTTCCCCCCCCCCGCCCCATAACTACTCTGAACGCTGGTCATCCCTTTCTATGTGAATACTACTGTGAATGGGTAGTTTACCAGCCATTTTAGTTAAAACTCCTTACATTTAAAATAGCAGAAAACCGAACTCAGACTAGCTTAAGCAAAATGGCAATTTATTTCCTCATATCCTATAGCATGAACAGCCTAAAATTGTACTTTCGGTCTTGACATGACCTAGGCTCAACCAATGTCATCAGGGTTTGTTTCTTATTCCCCTATCTGACTTCCACTTCCTCTTAAACAGTCTCCCATTGTGATGGCACAGTGACAGTGGCAGCCTCCCATTCTTTCCTTCACAGTCAGTGGGAAAAGGTCAACATCCTGTGTAACTGAAACAAAAGGCTTAGAATTGGGTCTTTGGGGCTCTAATTGGCCTAGCTTGGGTCTTGTGTCCATCCCTGACCCACCCATTAGTGCAGAGAGGAGGGTAGGGTTATACAGTGCTCTGATTCCCCAGGTTCAGCTTACGTGTTGTGGTTGGATAGAGGATAAGTCAGGTGCAAGGGAACTACAAATAATGAAAGGGCAGAAGGGAAGTTTCAAAGAAATCAGTCCAGATGGAAAAGAAGAACAAACGAATGCTAAATAACTAAAAGCCTACTCAACATAGTATTCAAAGTTATTCTGGTAAAGCATTCCTTTGGCTAGATAGAAATTGATTTTTGGAATTTAAAATTCTCAGTCCTAAATTTGCCTTCTGGAATATTTTTGCCTTGTGATTACACAGAACAAGACTACTTCCTCTTTCCAGTGGCAGTTCTTCAACTGTTTGTAAACAGATATCAAATCTCCCTTGCTCTATTCTCCTCCAGGCTACATGTACCAACATACCAGGAAGTAGACTTCTGGGATTGGAAATAAATCAATGCATACTATTAAGTAGACACTAGGATCTTATTGTGGAACTAAATATGGTTTTGTTCTGTTCATTCTTGTTTCAAAGAAAATGATTTTATTAATAAATTTGATAATGATTAGCATTGGCAAGGCTATTGGGGAAATACACATTTTTAAGAACAATGAGTTCTGAGGATGTTCATTAGGTAATTTAGAGTAACCATCAAAGACACAAAAGCCTGAACAAAATACTTTTCAATGTCCTTTAAAATATCGAAGAGCTAACAATATAATGAAAAATCACTAGGCCTAAAACCAATGTATATGCTAAATCAGAATGTAAAGTCTAGAACTCAAAGCTGCCTTTGTTTTGGGGTGCTTTCTAATCTGGAAGAAATATCTGCAAAATTGACTTGTAGTTTTGGCTGCCTGTGGTTAGATGAAAAATGTCAAGGTGCAGAACTCCTCAAAGTTAAGGACTTTGATAAACCATACTCAGTATTAGCTAGGTCAAAAAGGGCTATTCCCTCAGGATAAGGATGAACCAGCAGTCACTCTGGTTTCTCATGAACTTACAATCTGGCTTCAAGTCATCTAAGTAATCCATGGAACTTTAAGCAGTAAACCTGAGTTATGGTGGACCAAGACTGATGACACACAAAAGTGCCTGACAGAAGCAAATGCAAGTTCTTTCTGGAGAAGATCACAGTATCCTGGAACTCAAATTAGTCCTACAAACAATTTTCAAATGCAATAATCTTTATACAATCAAGATGACCAGGCACACAGAAAAATAAGATGCAATGATAAGAATATGAGGAGACAAAGGACAGCAGAAACAGAGCCCGACATACCCCAAAGAGTTGAATCATCAGACAAGCATGCTTAGTATTCTCAAAGACATAAAATTAAATTTGAGTTCCAAGTCCATTCAATGTAGAAAAGTTGCATCCCTTTAATAGATGGTGCTGGCACAACTGGATTCCACATTCAAAAAATAAAGTTGGACTCCCTACCTTACACTATATACAAATCAGAGTGAACCAATGACCAAAATATAAGATCAAACCAAAACATGCTTAGAAGAAAACAGAACTATATTTTCATGACTTTGGATTTAGAAATAGACTCTTAGATGTCACACTAAGATAACAAGCAACTAAAGAAAATTATACAAAATGGACTTGATTAAAATTAAAAACCTTGGTGCAAAGGGCATTATCAAGAAATTGAAAGACGACCTATAGACAAGATTAAGCCAAAGCCAACCCTTGGGCAGGTAGGGGAAGCTGAGGATAGAGGCAGAGGGTAAGAATGTTCTGGGGTTGATCGTGGTGAACGAAGAAAGAGCAAAACCAGAGCTGAGCACAGAGTCCAAAGACAGACGAAGGAGAATCAGGGTCAGAATCCAGGAAATTGTGGCAGGGCAGAGCAGTTAGGAATCAGGCTAGCTACCATGAGTACTATTTGAATGTGAGACTCTGAGACACACTCTCAGAGGCTCCATAGCTCTCTGCTTTCAGAACTCCACTGAGATCATAAAAAATTCAGGTGGTAGGGCCCAATTCCAACTCACTGAATCAGTATCTCTAGGGGGTGGACCCAGGTATTTGCATCTTAACATGCCCTCAGATAATTCTTAGGCTAATGTATGAGACCTCCAGATCAGAGGACATATGTGCAGCTCCTGAGATAGACCAAAATCCCACAGGCTCAACGTTCCAGTTCTGCAAGCACAATCCTGGGGGCTATGTATCCTCAGTGAGGGACTTTGCAAGTCCTGCCAGCAACTTCCAATTAACAGAGACTTAAAACTGGGGCTGCAGAGTGAACTAAGGACAGTGCCTACTAGTTGTAGAGCACCGATCCTGTGCCAAATCCTGTGCCAACTGGTATTGCTCTATTTGATGCTTTACTGGTATTACTCCATTTAGTGCTTACTTATGAGGGTCCCAATACTATTCCATATTTACAAACGATAAAGCTGAGACTAAGAGAAGCCAAGCAACTTGTCCTGGGCCACCCAGCTAACTAAGCAACTTCAGGTTCTAGGCCAGTTTGACTCCGAGACCTGTGTTCTTTCCATACACCAGCATGCTGCAACATTTTTCAACAGTTTTTGTTTTGTTTTGTTTTTTAAAGGCAGGGGAGCAGGGGGCTGGTGGCGGAGGTCATAGCATTAATTGATGGGGAGTCTTAGGTTAATTAAAAAACTTTTCTCACCGTAGCATACCCAGGGCATAGTGGTGAAATAAGACTCTGCTGTCTTTTCTAATCATCTTGATCCCTGAGCCAGAAGGTATTGTCAGGTAATGTAATCTTGCTCCAGCCTTTTCTTCATCTAAGTGAAGAAGGGTCTGAGATTAAGTTTGGGAAGAGATTGAAAAGCAAAGCTCAGAGGAACAGATTAAAATGATGCTGAGGCATCCTGAAGCAGGAGAAAAACTGATAGGACTTTGTTGATGGAGCTGCTGAAGGAAGATAAGACGCATCGCTGAGGGACCAGAAGGGAAGGAAGAAGCTGAGGAGAGAACGGAGATAAACAGGGTAGAGAGAAGAGATAAGAGGCAGCATGAGGGCGAGGCAGGGAAGAGGAAGATAGGACCAGGGGCTCTGCAGGAGAGTAGGACCCAGGCCCTTTGTTGTCTCCTTTCTCAGGGTATATTCTTAAAGGGAGAGGGAGCCAAAGTCATAGAATATGTTAAGTGCCAAATTCTGATTATTCAATCTCTGAGCCTGAATAGATAGTCCCATTTGAAGGTAAAGCTAAACTGTCTCTTCCAGAATGTGAGACCCTCTGGCTTTGTGCCCTTCACCCTCCCCTATCCATTTCCAGGTTGGTCCAATCAGACAGACTTAGAGACCTAAAACCCCCCAGTGCAATCCTGTCCACTTTACATGGGAGTCACAGTCATGAAGAGATCACTAAGGCACTTTGTATGCCTGGAAAGGCCAGAGTGCAGGGGTTGAGGACATGGGCTCTGAAGATGCTCCAGAGTTTGAATACCAGCTCAACTGCAGACTAGTTTCTTTATGAATCTGAACTTCCATTTCCTCACCTGTCAAACAGGGATAAAACTGGCAACCCCCTCATAGAGAGATTGTTACAATCATATAAAATAATGCATGCAAAGTGCTTAGGATAGTGCCTGACATACAGAAATAATATTAGTGATGACTTTTAGTGCTGCTATTAGGTTCAAGCACAAAGCTAGGTGCACCTAGTAGGCACCTTATAAAAATATTTATCCATTGGATTGAGGAGGAATCAGAACATTTGATTCTAGTCCTGTCTCGCTCACTATGGTGGGAACACAGGAGGTGACTTTACCTCTCTGTGCTTCCATTCTTCTCCCCTATCAAAAGAAGATATGCTCTTTCTCTGACCCAGAGTACTATGGGTTTGGAAATTCTTAGAAAAGTAGGAAATAGCATAGAAATACAGAAGAGGTTATTTCCTTTATTCTACCATTGGAGTTTTACCCCAAGCTGTCTACTCTCTGCCATACTTACAAAGTTTCACTGTAGCTAAGAATTTTTGTTGTAATTTGCTGTCACCTACTAGGGCTGAAAGTTTCTGCCTCATTCTTCTATTGACTCCTGACACCCGCATGAAAGATTCAGTTCCCCAGCTTCAAGAAGGTATGTATACAGAATTTCTAAACTTTTATCTTTTTGAAATCCCTTGATTCTTTTTGCCTCTCAGGTACATTAAAGACGATCCAAATATTTGGAATCATGAAATGCATAATTCAGATGAAAGTGGCTCTGTAGATTATAAGCTGTCTGGGAAGAGGGAGTAGGTCTGTTCAGTTCATTACTATACCCCAGCACCCAACAGAGCCCTTTGGCACATAGGAGACACCCAAGACATTTTCAATGGATGAGTGAGTGTGTCAGGAATCAAGGTTGTTGACCCAACACCCATTCCCAGTTTCTGCCGTGCTGATTGACTGTAAGTTTTGATTAAATGGCCATGTGTACATCCTGGGGGCTGAGTAATGATTGGTGTAAATTAGTCCTGGATATTTCATTCCCCTTTGCCAAAGGATGGGCATGTGATCAAGTGAAGTATATGGACGATGAAATATATGGGAGGTTCTTCTGGTAACCTCTATGGCAGATTTCCCTTTTTGATCAAGGATAAGGATCATATTAGGGGAAAGTCTCATTCTCTTCCACATCCTTCCTTCCTGCTTGAGATCCTTTTGTGTGAAGGCACATTAGAGCCATGGCAGCCATCTTGCAACCATGAGGGACAAGCCAAAAGAAGTCAGAGACTCTAATATCTCATTTCAGTGAAGCTGCTGAACCAACTCTCAAACAGCCTAAATCCAAATTTCTAGTTATGTGAAATAATTAAAAGTCTTTAAGTCACTGCTTTTTAGTATTCTCTTACTTGCAGCTGAATACAGTCTTATTAAGACAATGTATGACTTTGCCCTGAGGAGGGTCTCCCATTATTTTTAGGGACAAGAGGGCAAATAGTTGCCTTTTTACTAAATTCTTTATTCTGCAACAAAGGTTTCCACTTAACCAATCTCCCATGTTTCTCTTATAATCTTAGCATCATCTCATTATCCCTCTGATGTCTCTGAAAGATTAATAGCACCACCTTGACCCCCAGACATTCTTTCTCCATTTATCTTTTCTGTTTTCTCATTATCACTTTCCACAGACCAAATATTATATCTTGATTTTTAATTACTTTAATGGGCCTCATCCATAGTAATTGGGACATTTAGGTCATTATCGTGTCTCCTCAGATCTTCTTGAACAATTTTATTGATCATTTCTTTGAGCAAAATCATGTGGGGGTACTAGACCCACATAAACTCATAACTTAGGCCAAAAGTTGTCCTGATTAATTAGTAACATTTCCTTCTGGCACAGAGCTGCCCTCCCTTTAGAATAGTGGCTTACAGTCATTGCTGCACATTAGCGTTATCCAAGGTGGCCTAAAAACCTCTGAAAGCCAGGTCTCCCCCATGCCCATTAAAGTCAGGATCTCAGAGGGAAGTCAAACATCAGTATTTTTTTATTATTGAAATCCCCATATGATTTCCACATGCAGCCAACGTTGAAAATCAATACTTTAGGCCAGTACTTCTCAATCTTTAACGTGCATATGGATAACATGGAAACCCTTGTTAAAATGCAGGTTCTGATTCCGTGCTCTAGGATGGGGACCGACATTCTGCACTGCTAACAAGCTCCCAGGTGATGACCACGCATGGTCTGAGCCCTACATTTTCGTTAACAAAGGTCTAGAACCTAAATCTAGTGGTCTATTTTAAGACTGGATCTAGGGATCCCTGGGTGGCACAGCGGTTTGGCACCTGCCTTTGGCCCGGGGCGCGATCCTGGAGACCCGGGATCGAATCCTACGTCGGGCTTCCGGTGCATGGAGCCTGCTTCTCCCTCTGCCTGTGTCTCTGCCTCTCTGTCTCTCTCTGTGTGACTATCATGAATGAATGAATAAAATCTTAAAAAAAAAAAAAAAAAGACTGGATCTAAACAAATTAAATTCCACTTGGGTACTTGAAATGAAAAAAATGATCACTTCAAGAGAGTCAAGAACTCAGAAGGAAGTTGTTTCCATCTCTAGTTTAGTTATGGACTTAGGTGGACCAATCATCCCAGTTTGCCTGGACTTGCAAATATGTTATAGTCATTATAGTCATCCTGAAGGAGGTCCCAGCAATGCCAGACTTTGAGTTTCAAAACAGAATGAATTGGTCACCCTAATAATGGTGATGTTCTTCAAAAAGCAACAGAACAACCTAGCTTTGCACTTCTACATTCCCATTCCTCTTTGTGGGAACAGCCGTCCAGCACAAGGTCAAGGGTGTGCAGGGTAAGATGGTTCAAAGGAAAGAAATACTGAGTTGCTCACATCAGGAACTTAATGTGACCTCCAAATGGTAAACAATCAAGCAGACCCAGGTGGACCTAGAAAAATCCAGGAACAGGTTTATGACATGGCCACAGAGAAGTCCAGGAGACATGGTTTAGGCCTGTGCTCTGGCACTGGTTTACTGTGTAGCCTGGGATCACTCACTCCACCTGTCTGGGCCTCAGTTTCATCAGATAAAACATGGGAGTTGAACTGCTTGTTGTATCAGGATCCTTCCTGCACACACCCTCCCCACCTCCACTCCATATGCAGCGCGGATAAAGTATACAATCAAAGAACAGCACTCTCCCAGCTCAGATGGAGAGTAAACCCATCTTCCATTTCATGAGCTATCTCCAGCATGCCCAAGACCCTGATAAAAACATCAGCATTCATCTTACTTCAACACACTTCTCTTCACTGTCTTTTGATGTTCAGAGAGCTGAGAACTCAGTGTCTCTCTTTTTTTTTTTTTGTAATGACTATAACATGTTTACAAATCCAAATGATTCTATTTTGAGACCCAGCCTTTTGGTTATAAGTGGCTTCCTCCTTCTGATCTTGCCTTCACCCAGGGAGCTCACTTCTCAACTTTTTGTTTTCTTTAGAGAGACAAAGAGTCTCCCCAGCCACCCATTGCCGGCTTCCTGTTAACCTTTCATTAAGCCTGCTGACAGCTGGCTCTAGCTCTTCATGAGTTAGTTCAACACATTCTCATTTAAATGTGTCCCACCTGGCTTCATTAAGGTTCCTGCCAGGTTCTCCACTTGCAGCTTCCTCTGCAAATGCAAATAAGATTCTGAGTAAATAATATGGGGACAAGGGAAGATTGAGCTATAAAGGGGTTGGGATTGGAGAACCATCAAAGCACTCAGGTCGCCCTGGATTTGAACAAACTAAAATCCATCTGGGACCAACGCAGGCCAATACTGCAGTTCTGTATGCATGAAATGTTAAATTAAGGCCCTTGCTCTGAGGTATAGGGTAGTGGTTAAGTGTGGAGTCCTTCCAGCCTGGTTCAAGGCCCTGCTCTGTCACAGGGGGTTGGTCCATGTGAGCTTGGGCATGTTCCTTGGCCTCTGCTTCTGTTTGCTCAACTCCAAAAGCAACAGTAATATACTTGCTTGAAACACTTAGTAGAGTACCTAGACCATATCAAATGCTTTTTCAGGATTGGATATTAGCTCTGATTGAGCCTAGAAAGGTCAGGGTCAAGGCTGAAGAATTAGGTTGTTCTAAATCCTCAAAGTTTGATTGTGGAATCACCACGTAAACATCAGCTGTAAGAACCACATCTCCATCAAAGTCCTTGCTTGTGCAAATGGAAAGTCAACACTGATTCTACTCTGTTGCATTTCCCATGCATGTTTCGTCTCATTTAGATTTTTAAGCTCTCTAAGGAAAGTGATCCCCTCTCCTGGGCCCTAGATATTAGGAAGCTATTTGTAGGTGGCTACCAATTCATCCTGATTGCACAGAGAGGGAAAGAGAGGAATAACTAGACCAACAATCTTCTCTGACCAGGGAGTTTCATCCTAAGAATTATATATTTATTAACTCATCTTTTGGTAAAACCCATATCATACCTCCTGGACTTTGGAGTCTTAGACCGATTACCTTGTTCCAGCCCATGGTCCTGTGTTGCTTGCCCAGGGCATTATTCTAATGAAGCTGGAATGTTAAGGCCCTCAAGTGGACACAAACATTCCACTTTGAATAGCCCCTGCACTTCCCTATGCCTCACTCATCTGTGGCAGCCACCTGGCCTTAGGCAGAGCCTAAGCACTTCTTCAACACCAACACCATGGGTAGACAGGACCTTCTGATCTGCTCTGCCACAGCATGGAGAACAGATCGGAGAAGGGAAGGACTGCAGACGAGGTGTGCAGCTTAGAAGCTGCGATGGGAGTCCAGGTAAATGCCTCCTTAAATGCAATCTCTGACAACCACCTCCACCTGGACCATTGCCTCCTGCCGCAGGAAACTCCTGATTCTGTGCCAATACACCTGCCCCCACAGAGCCCTAGTTAAGGGAGATTCTTTTCTCAAAAAAGGAAATGTGAGCCAAAATCAGGATACTTCTCTACATCGCTTCCTGCATTATTGATGAGGTTCAGACCCAGGGCTGCTCCTACCTTACCTGGAGTGGGGCACTAACCTCTGAAAGTTGGGCATAAACAGAGAGACCCAAATACATACGAGGCAAAGGCAACTAGGTAGAAAAGGGACCAGAAAACGCACCTCAGAAGCAAGGCAATTTGGACAGACAAGGCTCTCCTTGCAGTATCTGGAGCGCTGCCAGAGAGAAGAGAGATTACACATGTTCTGTGTAAACACAATGAATTCAACTAGGATGTATAAGCAGATGCTATATGGAGACAGACTTCATTTTAAATATTTCGAAGTCTCAGAACTGCCCTGAGATTGAATGATCTCCTTTAGATGTGCTAGTGAGTTCACCATCACCAAGATTACTCAAGCACAATTCTGGAAGATCACTGACCAGGATGCTACCCAGGAGATTAAAGCACCTGGCAGCGAAGGTGCTAAAGGTGTCTAAAGTACCTTTCACTTGTGAAATTAAAACCAGACTGGATCAATGACACCAATGGAATAATAGATGGGGCTTTTAAAACAAAACAATACATTCTAAGACTTATTTTGACAATTCCCGCATCATGCCCCCATCCTCAATCCTGAGAAAAAGTGGCACATTAGAGTGTGAAAAGACCATCTTCATCTTCTCTTCCATGCTGCATGTCATCGAAGTTGTTTTTATATCCTTCAACATTGTCCAGCCTGTAACAAGAAAATAGAGGCTGAGAATGGGAAGCACCAGGACCAGAAAGAACCAGATATGGCTAAATCACAAGGCAACGAACAACGGCTATTAGAGTGAACAGGGCTCAGACTCCTTCTGGTCCAAGCCTTTCCATTCACAGATAGAAAACTGACGCTGCAGAAGATAAAGGGCTTTTGTCAATCTAGCCTAATAAGGGAATTAAATGTTTCTATATTAGCAAATTACAAAATCAAGATTGAAACGTGTTTATGACCTTGGAAAGTTACCTTGCTGAGTCTCAGTTTCCCTACTTGTTAATGTTTATTTGTTAATAGATATTTTGGTATTGATACAATTAAGTGAAGGCACAGTCTTCCTCACAGTTTACCAAATCTTTTCCTTTCTTTCCCAAAAAGCTATAGAACAGGACAGATAACCAAAATCTCTTTACAGAGACTCTTCAAACTATTTGAAACAAAACAAAACAAAAAAACCCTGCTCCAATGGTCTAATATTGGGCAGAGAAACCAAATCCCAGGAATGATATTCTACATGTTTTTCATTCCCCATACTGCCAACTCTCTTCTCTGTGAACTTCTTTTTAACAGTGTCCTTTTTAAAAATAAAAAAAAAAAAAGGTTTTATTTACTTATTCATGAGACACAGAGAGAGAGAGAGAGGGGCAGAGACACAGGCAGAGGGAGAAGCAGGCTCCATGTAGGGAGCCTGACATGGGACTCGATCCTGGGTCCTCAGGATCACACCCTGGGGCTGAAGGCAGCGCTAAACTGCTGAGCCACCCGGGCTGCCCAGCAATGTCCTTTTAAAATGAATTGCCCAGAGCTGAACAAAGAATTCTGAGCAAGACGACAGAGACATATCACCTTCTTTCTTTTGCATGCCATGCTTCTATTAATGCAACCTACCTTTGTATTTATATTTTGGACAAACAACACACTGTTAACAAATACAGAGCTTACTGTGAGCTAAATCCTACGTCTTTTTCACCTCTAATGCCACACTTCTCCAACCCGGAATTTAATCAGAACACGAGCACAAATCATTAAACTACTGAGTAGTATCTAATCATTTGTAACAGCTTGTACAATCATTACAACAATCAGTCATGCAAGATGAATTACCGTGTGTGTTTCAGGAACCAACTGGATTTCATGACTTTCCCTGAAAAGACAAGGCCATGGTATAAGCAGAGTAGCTGTGCTAGAACATGTGAAACATGGGGAAAACCTAAAGCTGTCTTACCAAAAGCAGAGTTGGACCAAAGGTGAGAATTTAGGGACTGGTTTTGGCAGGGAAAGCTTCCTTTTCCCAGATCAAGTGATTGCTTCTTTGGGCCCCAAGGCAGTACCCATCATTACACAGCTGTTTCCACGTTGTGGACACTAGTGTTAAGCTGCTTCATTCTTAAGTCACTTGTCCACCCAGAACTGAAGCACTCACTTGAGTTGTAAAACACTTCCTTATGAGACATACTCAGAAACCTCAAAACTGTATGAGGACCAGTGGCTTCTGCCTTTATGAGGACTTTGTATGAAGGCTAATGGAATTCCAAATTTCCTTCATCAGGGTTCACTAGGGACAGGTATTGAAATGTGCAAGTTTCACTACTGTTGCTCAAACAGGATGGTTTGCAGTCTTACTTCCTCATTTACCACCTCAAAACAGTTTCTGTTAATAACTACAGAACAATTTTCCCCCATTTTACAGTAGGACCAGATGTCACATGCCTATACTTTGCATGACAACCGTAATCTCTGTTCCATGACTCCTTTTTGCAGTGTTTTAAAATTATTTTTTTTTTTAAAGATGAGGGGTGGTGGTAGGGAGGTGCAAGGTCACAGACCAGCCGGGGAATCTAATAATAACTATGGACCCTGCCCCAGAGAAATGCAGATATGAATATGCAAGAGCTTTTGCACAGAATTTCAAGGGATTCACTTTCCCCTGAGGTCCATCTGGGGAGGCCCAGTAAGGAAAGCTTGCTTTAAGGGGATAAGAAGCCCAAGATCATTCACGGGTCCTAGGGCAGTCCTAGCCAGGGGAGGAGACTGGGCCAGGGTTTCCTCCACTCCGAGACAATGGTAATAATAGCACTTTTCACTTAAGGCAGTAATGAGGATGAAATGAGTTAGACACACAAGAATAGAGCATCAGGACTGTCACAGATAAAGTGTCCAGTAAATGATGGTGTTCTTGTTTTTCTTTTCCAAAATATAAACTTCATCAGGAAGAAGATAGATGAAGGATGGAAATGGGACTCGGGGGGATGGAGACAGGGGCAGGAAGCAGAATCAGTCCATTCCCAGATCCTCCTGGAGCCTCCACAGCTCTGAAGGCCACCATCCCACCTGGCCGCCCTGCTTACCTCGAAGGAAAAATGCCACAAGCAACGCCAACAGCACAAATCCCAGGGAGGGAGCGATGATCATTAGCAGGTCAGAGTTGATGACCATTTTTACCTGATGAGACACAGGGAAAGCAATTGGGCCAGTCGTTTCTGAACATCACCCCCACACAACTTTCCCATCCTAATCGTACCTTTCACTCGCCAGCAGCTTCCCTCCTTCTCACCCCATTTTGCCCAATCTGGCTCAAGATCAAGGCAAAGCAGCCTTACAAATCAGAATTTTTTAAAAATCTCTGAAAACTTGGAACATTTACCCAGACCCCCACAGTTTCCTGTCTTCGATATCAGGCATTTGGGCTGTGGGTTTCAGGGCCTGAAAATGGAACTCAGTTTCAAATGTTCTGTAGCACTGGTTCTCGAAGTGTAGCCAGGGGACCCATGAGATCAAAATTATTTTCACGAGACATTATTTGCCAGTTTCACCATCATTCTCTCATGAGATGGACAGTGGGGTTTCCCCAAGGTTGTATGACAAATGATGTGCTGATGTCTTTCTGTCTCCCAGGTAGCCAGACATTATAAAGCAATGCCACTCATGCCATTTTTCTAATATTTTTCATCCAGGAAGATACAGGTGTTTTTCATTAAATGTTATTTATGTCAACATGGAATGGGTTTGCTTGTTATTCTTGCTTTTAAATGAACTAATAAACATTGTTTTTAATTTCTGTTTTGATTTTTGTGAGTATCAAGGGGTCCTGATGCCAAATCATTGGAGGAGTGCTGCTCTGCAGGCAGCACCTAGTTCTGGTGGGTGGGTGACTATGCCAGCACCTAGTTCTGGTGGGTGGGTGACTATGCCACCACCGCTGCCCAGGCCAGGCTCCACTTCCTCAACTTCCTGGCCCTGTCTCCAACACAGCAACAAGGAGGGCACACCTGCCTCTGAGGAGGGAGAAGAGAAGAAAGAAGGGATGGGGGACCTTCGCTTTTCCCTTATAGGTGTCGATGTTGCCTGCAGTTTTTACTTAAAGCAGCTTGAATCACTTTTGTGATAATAAAAGTTAATGAAGGGTACACTCCACAAATAAGAAGGGTGCCGGTGCCAAGTGTTGATCCTGCAGGACGTCACTAATCCTGGGACATGCAGAAGGCACACATGATTTTTCCACGCTTTTGTACTTTTTTTTCTTTTTGTTTTGCAAAGCATCTGCACATATAGAGGTAACAATATAAACATTATTTCTGCCAAGAGCACAAAGCACAAGTCTACAGATTGCTTAGTTATTTCCCCACAGTTGCCGCTCAGATATATCTGCCTCCCCAGTTCATTTCTGCAAACCTCTATTGTGGATTTTTAAAATCTAACTCATGCTTCAAATACTTCACCAACATTTTACCTGTTCTGATTCAACCTTGTTTTGCACAGGCATTTCTGTCTCCATCGCTGGGAAGGAAAAAGGGGAAGAAATGTTTACATTTTCTGTGGGAGAATAAAATACCACATCCTGAAATAGGCATTTCAAAGCTCATCTGAAATTTTTAGTTGATGTGTTTAATCTTTTAATCCCATCTTTCCTTGTTTGTATAATTTATTTACAACACATTTGTTTTGAGATGGTTTTATCTGAAGCTCATCTGCTATCCAACATTATCCCACAGGAACATCTCCATTTTCTAGATGGGTAGAATGGGGCATTAGGCCAGCAGGCAATTTGATCTAAATTTTCTGGAGGTGCCAGCAATGCATTCAAGATTTTTATCCAGCAAGAAAATATGTCAGTCTATCAGTTAACAAAATGAGCAATTATTATAGGCCAGGTACTCTGCTAACTGTACCATCTACCTTGTTGACAAAATTTACAACTTAGTGCAGGAAGGCAAATTTAAACAAATAAGGTGAATAATTGAAAAAATAATGTTATAATTCTTCAACACTCTCGGAATAAATAGCACAAGATATAGGGACATATCATGAGGATGGCTGACCTGTTCTGGAGGATCAAGGGTGAGTGTCCCTAAGAATATGGAGTTTAAGCTGAGACATGGACTCATTTATTTATAATTGATAGTTGAATTCAACATGAGAGACATACTGGGCTAAGCACTGTTCCAAGCACAAGAATATTAAGATGAATATAGTCTGACCCCACCGTCCTGAAATTCACAGGGCATTAGAGAAGGAAGATCAGAAGGTCATTTTGGCCTCAAAGGCCAAGGGTAGTGGTTCCATGTGGAATGACAGGCAGCCATGAAGGCAGAAAATGAGGGGTGGGGAGTGGCAGGGGATGACCACAGAGATGAGTAGGAACCAATCAGGGAAGGCCTTTGTATCATGCTGATAAGTCTCCATTTAATTCTGTCCACAGTGGGAAACCACAAACATTTTAAATATGCTATAGTCCTGTGAAAAGGATAAGGAAATAGCCAAGATGAGATGATCAATTATCATTTGATCCCAGGTCTGAAAATCAGAGCTAACAGAAATGAAGGGAGAGGCAGATTCCAGAAATACTTAGCAGGGAAATCAAGAGGATATGGACATTGAACGTGGTAGTGAAAAAGAAACAAATCTTAGATGACTTGTAGATTCCTTCTTGAGACTCTGGGCCATGGCCCATCTGTTGGCCAAGGCTGGGCACAGCAGAAGCAGAGCAGAAGGATCAGTCTGGGGGAGAAATGTGCCAAGCTTAATTTGTAGTCCTTGGGTAAGGCACCCAAGAGAGTCACAAAAACACCTCTCACCTCATGAGCAACTGATGGATTCAAGTCTAAACCAAACTTAGAGAAAAGTTGGAGTGGCAGATACTGATGTGGGAGCCATCAGTCTCCATGAAGCACTTAAGATCCTCTGAGTGTATAAGAAATACAAGGGCCACATGTCCAGAAAGAGAAGAACAGGAATCCTAAAAAACCCCAGCACTTAAGAGGCGGGCAGAGAAGGCAAAGGAGAAGGAAGCAGAAGAAACAAACAGCGGAGAGCAGAAAGTGAGAACAGTGTCATGGAGCCCAGGGCAGGAGAAAACGCCTGGAAAGGACATAAAATCATATATGCAGTAAAACCTGCTGATAGACCCAGAACGTAAAGCCAAGCATAGACAAGGCCTGAGTATAATAAAAATCAAGGCAAATAATTACTGAAATCGATCAATATTTCTCCCAAGCTTCCTTGCACTTGAGGCATAAGGAAAAAAATGTCATAGGTTTTCAGAAGCTCATAATTTGGTACAAGAGAGCTTATTTGTTCAACAGGGAAAGTGACTTGTTGAATGCCTGTGAGCATAAGACTCTGAGGGGAAAATTCAGTATGTTTTCATATCCTACAACGCAGTTACTGTTGTTTTTCTCTCTGCTGTTATTCCCTAGAGCTGGAAATTGCAGGTAAGAATTCAAAACTCCTACCCTTGATCTGTCAAAATCCTATAGTATTACAATCATTTGTGATAGATAAAACCGAAATTGAAACCATCAAAGAGCAAAGTCAGCCTAGGTCAGTTTTGTCAGAGCTAATCTGTATTTTAAACTGGAATTGTCTAATGGGAGAGACATTTTGCAAACATAAACACTGCTGAGTGATACTACGCACTACTTCCTCTTCCTCCTCCTCCTCCTCCCCCTTCTCTTCTTCCTCCTCCTCCTGCTTTTCCTCCTCCTCCTCTTCCTTCTCTTCCTCTTTTTCCTTCTCTTCCTTTCCCTCTGTCTCTTCCTCTTCCTTCTGCTCTTCTTTTTCCCCCATTTTTTCTCCTTTCCATCGTCCTTTTCCTCCTCCTTTTCCTCTTCCTCTTCTTCTCCTTCTCTTGCTCCTCCTCCTCATTTTCCTCTTCCTTCTCTCCTTCTTCTCTTCCTTCTTCTTCTTCTTCTTCTTCTTCTTCTTCTTCTTCTTCTTCTTCTTCTTCTTCTTCTTCTTCTTCTTCTTCTTCCTCTCCTTCTCCTTCTCCTTCTCCTTCTCCTTCTCCTTCTCCTTCTCCTTCTCCTTCTCCTTCTCCTTCTCCTTCTTCTTCTTCTTCTTCTTCTTCTTCTTCTTCTTCTTCCTAAAATGCCAAAAGCCCCAATGGGAAGCACTTTGAAGCCACAGTGTTAGACACTGTTAAACACTGAATAGGGACAAGAAACACAGGTGTATGGTGATTTTTCTTCCTTGTGAAACATAGCAATGCTAACAGCTAGGGGAGGAGGTAGACAAGTGAAGACTACTTATTTCTGTGTCTTTTGTGCTATCTTGGCCCTTACACTCTCAAGACCCTGAACTCTTAAACAAGCACATTCAGGGAAAGGAGGTACCCCCCCTGCCCCAAAATTGTAAGAAAAGCAATTCTATGAGTGGGGAACTGTGATTGGTTGAATGTGTCCTCTTCAAGGGTATGTTCACTCAGAACCTCAGACTGTCACCTTTTAGAAATAGGGCATCTTTGCAGATGTAATTAATTTAAGGATATTAAGATGAAACCATCCTAGATTTAAGATGGGCCCTAAATCCAATGGCAGATGTCCTTATAAAGAGAGAAGAAGACACGGAGAAACATACGTGAAGACCTGTAAAGATGGGCAGAGATTGAAGGGAGGTGGCCTCAAGCCAGGGAATCCTGGGGGTATCAGAAGCTGGAAGAGGCAAGGAAAGATCTTCTCTTAGAGACTTTAGAGAGAGTATGGCCAGGTGACACTTCAATTTTAGGACTTTTGACTTCCAAAACTATAAGATAATAAATTTGTTGTTTCATACCAGTACATTTCTGGTAAACTTTTACAGCATCCCTGGAAAATTAATACAGAGACACGGTGGTCATTAAGATCTTCCATGAGAACAGCAGCCCTGGTGATGAGCAAGGGATGAAAGGAAGATTTGCCTTTCATTTAAAAATTTTTTTGTACACTTTGTACCTTCACCATATATATATATGTTACATATCTCAGAGAAATTAATTAACATGTAATAGTAATAAAAGAATCTTCAACTTAATTACACTTTTCCGAGGTCTATGGACTCACCAATACTCCTGATTAACACTAGATTTGCCTACAGAGTGAGAATATATTTACATTTAAAAAATACCTAAATATGGACCCTCTTGGCAGAGTTATCACTGTAAATTAGTGAATTGGCTTGCTGGCTTAATTTTAGGCTCTTGAGTTCTTGAGTACTCTGGTGAAATGGAATTCCTGCAAAACTTAACCCCAGACCTTGGAGTGCTGCAACAGTGCATCTAGGCCTCCTCCATACTTCACTGTCATCGAGTAACAATCTATTCCACATTTCCTGGCTGCGTGACCTTGGGCATGACATTTCCTCTCTCTGAGCCACAGTTTATTCATCTAAAAATGCTGATACTGCACCAATGCCTTTTTAACCTTTATATTTCTCGATGCCTATTTACGAAGACTTTGAATGACCCGAGAAAACGATCATTTCACAGTAATTTTTTTTAAAAAGGATGCAAAATATAGGAAATGAGTATGTAAATACTTAAGAGCACGTAAACACATGCACACCTCTTGCTCCACAAAGAAAACTAAAAAATACTGCAAGACTAAATACATATGACTTTGAGTGGAAATACTATAGGCAATTAAATTTTTTTATTAGTACTTTGTATACTTTCTAAATTTTCTCAAATGAGAAAATTTTAATTGTAAAATATATATGACATTTTAATCACTAGAAACTCCACAAGACGCCTGAGTCTGGAGCAAACTCTCAGAGAGTGTATCATTTCTCTGAAGCAATGCCACAGTGACCTTCTAGGTGAAACTTTGAAGATCCCTATTAGAAACCCGTGAAGTCATAGCTAAAGAGCTGAGTGATGCTATTAGTGAAAGACACAGCCCTAGATATGAGTACTGGCATACAGCGAAGTTCAGGACATATATACACTTCTTTGTAGATCAAAAATGGGCCTTTTTGTTTGCTTGTTTTTAAATAATGAGTGCATGCAAAAACCAGTAAAATCAAGTAGAGTTTGTAGACTTGTTAATTGTATTATGCCAATGTCAATTTCCTACTTTGACCATGTGCTATAATCATGTGAGATGTTTGAGGGAAGCTGGATGAATATATACATTTTTCTACACTATTTTTGCATGTTTGTGTTGAATCTAAAATTGCCTCAAAATAAAAATTTTTTAAAAAGTGGTTTAAGTGTCAGCATTTCATATGGTTCAATCTAATGTATGCATGCATGTTACACACTGGCTTTGCAATAAAGATTTGTTGAAAAAAATTCTTGAATAAATGTTAAGGCAGGTTTAAAAAGTGTAAAATTTTTTAAATGTTCGTAAAAAAATAATAATAGATGTTACTATATCATTAAAAAAAGAAAATGATCTGGGGTGCTTGAGTGGCTCCGTCAGTTAAGCATTGGACTCTTGATTTCAGGTCAGGTTAAGCTCTCAGGGTCCTGGTGTCAAGCACCACATTGGGCTCCAAACTGTGCATGGAGAATGCTTGGGATTTTCTCTCTCTCCCTCTTTTTCTGCCCCTCCCCTGCTTGCTCGCTTGCTCACTCGCTCACTCTTCCTCTAAAAATAAATAAATATTTTTTAAAAAGAAAAAGAAAAAGATCTGAAAGGATATAGACCAAACTGTTGCAGTAATTTTTTCTTCCTCTTGATCATTTGGGGTGAAGGGTTAGAGACAATATTTGGAATGCAAGGAAATTTCACTTTATATTGTTTAACTATTTTCCTTTATAAGACATATTTATTTTATAACATAAAAAATAAAGTTTAAATATTAAAATGATAATATAATAACACTACCTTTACCTCTAAAGGACTTAAAATTTAGTAGAGCAGGAAGCAATATTCAGTGCCTATGCTGGAAGAGCCCTGTTGAAATAGACTCACATCTGCTCTTTCTAAAGAATGTGTCCTATATCTGAATGATATAGATTAGTTGGCAAACTACAGCCTGAGGGTCAAATCCACTCTGCTGCCTGTTTTTGTACATCCTAAGAGCTACTAATAATTTTTATATTTTTTAATGGTTGGAGAAAAAAACAAAAAAAAAGAATAACTCATAACACATGTAAACTATGGGCAATTCGTATTTCCATATCCATCAATAAACTTTTATTGGAACCTGGTGGTATCCATTTGTTCATGTGTTACCTCTGGCTGCGTTTGCACTACAAGAGCCAAGCTGAGTAGTTGAGACCAATAACATGGCTGGTAAGGCCTAAAATAGGTACATCTGGCCCTTTACAGGAAAAGTTTACTGACTTCTGGTGTAGTTATCAGAGCATAATTTTAATCTTAAAACCTTTAGAACTTCAGATCCTAGGATGATGAGACATCCCCTTCAAGGTGGCTATGCCTATGGTAGTAGGACTCAAACCTACTCCCTGAAATAAAACTATGTGCTATGTGCCGATCTGGAATGGCACTGAATTTTTAGGTAAGAAAATCTTTTAAAATCCATTTTGAATATCACCCCTGTTCCCATCCCACTGGTCATAAATATACTTCAAAATTATTTGGCACAGTGATAAGCACTTCATATAAATGATCTGATTTAATGTTTATACAATCCATTCTACAGACTGAACTGAAGCTCAAAATGTTTAAATCCCTCACCCAGGATAACAAAGATAATAAAAGGAAATTTGAACCCAACTCTGAATGACTCAAAAAATCATGACTATAACCACTCTGAGAGAAAAGAAAAAGAATATATTAAAATCCTATTTGAAAATATAAACTCTCTAGCCAGTGGGCTTCATGCCAGAAATCAACTAGAAATAAAAGCACTTTATCTTCTCAGTTGGTATATTTTAAAACTGATACTACATATTTTGACTCATCATTAAATTCAGAGACACAAGGATTCATCTGTCTCTACTTTTAAAACAAATTTAGTTCTGATATAAGTCAACTCAATGATAAAATCTTAACACAATCATAGAATTTTTAAAAGTGACAGCGGTTCTTTCATGGCAGCATCTGGCTTATGCTGCCCCCTTCTGGACTACTGGTGGTATGGTCTTAAAAAATCCAAAGGAAAGAGGATAGATAGATCCCAAAATCCGAGTATTTTAGACCTGAAAAGAATTCGAAATTATCCTCTTTGATTCCCCCTCTTTTTTCATCAAGAGAAAAACTAAAAATCTAGAGACAGTTTCACTTACTCAAGGTTTCACAGCAATAAGTAACAAGCAAAATAACTAGAACCCATGTTTTCTGAACTTGCCAGGAAGCACTCATGCGGATCTGGAATTTCAAAAAGACTTTTGAAAATAGAAATGCACGTTAATTGAGGTCACAGACTTCCTTTAAATTTTGGAGACCACTGAATGTTTGTAATATGTGCAATGATCAAAAAGAGTACTATATACTTAAATACATCAACCATTACATACGTGAGTCAGGTGTTCCTTAGCACCAGGGGCAAAATTGGGTGAGGACCATTTTTTTTTAATTTGGAAGGGAACAGAGAACAAATTGTGTTGGCACCCACTGTGGTTCCATTCCTAAAGCAGAAGGAATGATCAAATGACTTTACATTCCATGCAGATGAGATAACAGAAGGAAACCAGGGACTACAGAACACCATTATTTAAGACTCACTGAATTCCAAACTTTGCCCCAAGCTTTCACTGCCTCCAAGGATGCCCCACCAACAAAAATGTCATCATCATTTTGAGAGCCCAGGGTTATCACCTCAAGCTGCTGCTCTCATGTGCCAATCAATATCTGAGGGTTTCAATGAGGGAGAAATAAGAGCCCATCCAGAATCCTTCCCCACCTGCACTCTTCTCTGAAGGGCAATGTCTGGCACTGCTCTTCCTACACCCAGCTGATCAATATATCTTGATTCAGAGAGGTGGCAAAGTCCTCATTTTACCAAGAAACCTCAGAAATATCAAAGACAACAAGAACAATAATAATAAATATATTATTACTTATATATACCAAGCACTTAGCTGTACTACATGCCAGGCACAATGCCAAGTACTTTCATGTTTGATCTCAGAAAATGCTCTGCAGTAGATTTCATTATTTTTCTCATTGCACAGTGAGAATCCTGTGGTCTAGAGATGGTCAGACGCCTTGCTCGAGTCACATAGCTAGGAGAGGAGAGAGCAAATCTCAGAGCCAGGATTACCTACCTGCAGAGCCCAAGCTCTTCTCCTCTGAGCTCTACAGCCTTTGCAAAATGGGGCAAGGACTCACATACACTTGCTATGGAAAAATCAGTGGTGGAGAGTGAATGATCTCGCTATTTCATGGCACAATACGAAGAGACCCATTTGGAATGGAACCCTAACCTTTGGCTGCTCTGATGGGTGCGATTTCTAGAAAGGAGACTCTTAACTATGATTATTGATGATGATGATTATGAGCACAATGTAAGCAGCTGGAAGTGCATAAAACACTTCCACATTCATTATCACTTTTGAACTTCAAAATAAACCTACTGAGGTAAAGTAAACTTGGGCAGGATTATTGAAAAAGGAGGAAAATGAAACTCAGAGATCCCATATCTTGCCCAAGACTGCATAGCTAGTAATGATCACTAGAAAACGGTAAAGCTTTGCTCAGTGGCAGTATTAGAACCAGTGAGGTTTATCTGAGGCATAATTATTGTTGACTGAAAACTTTTCCCAATGACATCTGATTCCACATTCCATGTCTGCCCCCTACCCCCCGCCCCTGCTGTGCTGCTAAGGATCCCAGGGCTCAACAGACTACAAGTGCAGGGAGGCTCTTTCCAAAGGGTTGTGCTACCTTTAGTCAATGACTTGTTCACGGTGGGAGAAAGGATGCTTCATCTTCTCACAGAACTTGCTGCCATTTATCCTACCCTCTGTGAGACCAGAGATCTCTCCAGTGCCTAGCTCAGCGTCAGAGGAACATTTTGGTCTGCAGCGCGGTCACCCAGCTCGCTTGCTTATCCATTAACGAGGATACATCTTAGGACTGGCTCCATGTTCCATTTCAGTGGCTGGCACCTTACTTCTTTCTCAGTGTTTGCTTTACCACGGTCAGAACTCTCTTAAAGCTTGGCAGCCCTCTTTGTTCTTATTTGGTTGACCTTTCTGAAGGTGAGCTGTTAGATGGTAGAATTACACAGATTCAATCCCCAACTTTATTAATGAAAAAATATCATTTGTACGGTTGGTAGAATAGAGTGCTATTGTGAGAAGAATCATGAGAATCCATTTTCTGTCCTTTGCCTTTATCCTCAGACCAACGGATTGGAGCCTGTGAACAGCGTGGCCGTGAGAGATAAAACAAATCGGCTAAGGCCTCACGAAAAATGTTGACTTTGAAATCAACTGCATCCAATTTCTTTCCTCCTAACAACGGTATTTGTGAGTGAAAATGAGCTTTGCTTCATTCCCCTGCCTTCTTCTGTTCCTTCTGCTGAACTTGTACTGAAAATGATAATTCCCCCTACAACTGCTTTATGTCCTTGATCAATTGAGGACCCAGAAAAGTGTCAAGTTCTGACACGGCTCAATTTTGTTTTTTGTTTTTTGTTTTTTTAATTTTTATTTATTTATGATAGTCACAGAGAGAGAGAGAGAGGCAGAGACATAGGCAGAGGGAGAAGCAGGCTCCGTGCAGGGAGCCCGATGTGGGACTCGATCCCGGTCTCCAGGATCGCGCCCTGGGCCAAAGGCAGGTGCTAAACCGCTGTGCCACCCAGGGATCCCTCAATTTTGTTTTTAATAGAATAGTGCAGTGTGGGGGAAAGAGCTCTGATTTGAGAGCCAAGAGAGGGTCTTACCTGGGGCCTCGTTCCCACTTCTCTCTCAACTTTTTTTAAGTCTCTGTGCCTCAGTCTCCTTCTATGTAGAACAAGGAGCGTGCGCTATACCAGCAAATCCTAAATGCCTTCTTGGAGTCAGGGATGGGCTGGCTTCAAACGAATCTCCTGAGGAAGTTTGTTAAGCAACAATTTCTTGGACGCACTTCCAGAGACTCTAATTCTATAAGTCTTGGGTAGATTAGAGCAATCTGTATTTTTACTAAGCACCCTGTGTTTCCAGCCCATGGCCAGGTCTTGCTATACATAGACTGGATGACCTTGAAGTTCAAGGTCTTGGTTCCTCAGTGTTCTCCTGTCTCCCTGGGATGTCAACATGAGATCAGATTGTTTCACACCTTCATTTATCTATCCTCACTATCCTCACTCCCTTTGCTCTTACCTCCATTTCTAGACCAAACCCTATCTCCCTGATTTTTGACGGGTTCCCTTCTTCTACACCAGGACCAACCTTGCTCCATTCACTATCTCCTTCTCTAAATACCCATTCTCAAGCTTCTTAAAAGAAACCTACCACTCATTTTTTAACAATTGCTCATCTTGGACTTCAGTGCATCCACCCACAGAGCTAACGCGGTTCACCAAACAGTCTTCCTGTCACAGTTCACAGACACCTAAGGGCCCCATCCTACTTGACCAGCATTCTGAATTTCCTAACACCTAACTACACCCTCCATAACTTTTGTTAGCCCAGGCCTCTCTGCACTCCTAAACTCCTGGATCCTTTCCTACTTTTATTGTCTCCCTCTCTGCCTCCTCTCCCAATGTAGTTGTTCCTTTATGGGCTCACACCTCTTCATTTCCCTTTTTGTCCCACATGATATCTTTAGGTGATTCCACAGGAGTTTCAATTACCTCTGTGCTGATGAAACAATATAATAAAGTGCTTAAGAGCTCAGTTTCAAGAGCCAAGAGACTCGGAGTTCAAACTCTGGCAAATTTCTTATGTTCTTTCTTTTTTAAGATTTTTTTTTTTTGAGAGGGGAGTGGGAGAAGAGGGGAGAGTGAGGGGCAGACTCCTTGATGAGCGTGGATTATTATCAGTGATTCCCCCAATTGTATCTACAGTCCTGAACTCTCCCTTATGAGATAATATGTATTAAAGTATTGTTTTAGTAGCAATTCCCTGTTCGGCAATTATAATGTGCATCACAGGAATTATTATTTGATCAGAGGTAGGTACCAATCGTCAAAAACACCCATTCCCATCCACGCATCCATAAATTAAACCAGCCTCACATTTCCAACTGCCTATTGGACATTCCTCAGGGGCCCTTTGAACTCCAGCTCTTCCAGATTTCATTCTTCCTCTTGGGGTTCCCAATTAGTTAACTTGTCACAATGATCTAATTTCCCAAAGTACAGAGAATTTGTCATCCTTCATTCTTACTCCGGTTACCAAGTCCTCTAGATCTTAACTCCAAAGTGGCTCTGATTCTGTCCCCTCTCTGTAGTTACTGCTGCCATCATTCTAGTCTAGACACTCATCCTCAGCCTGAATTATTGTGAGAGCCTCCTAGGTAGCCTCTCTGCCCCCAGGCTTGCTCTCTCTCATACATCTTCCACACTCTTACCAGAGCAGATCTCTTAAAACCGAATTGGAAATGTCATTCCCTACCCAGAAAACATGAATTGTTCCCTATGACCCTGGAATAAAATCTAAATTCTTCAACCCATCAATTAGGTCCTCTAAGAACCTAGACCATTCTCTGCCTCCTGTCTCCATTAGCTTAAACTAGACTATTAGACAGTCTCCAAAGATTTCATGCTCTTGTCAAGTCCCTCTCTCTTTTTTCATGCCATTCTATCTGCCTATTCACCCTTTCCTACACAATTAAATGTTCTCATCCAAGGAGGATATCTATCCCTACTCTTATCCCAAAACAAAACCCACCGGATGATTGTTTGCTATGCACAGCCTGTCCATCCCACTAAACTGTGACCCCTTTTAGAGTGGAGGTCACACCTTATTCATTCCTGTGCCATGTATAGAGAGGCAACTCAATCAGCCAAGTTTAATGAATGAATGAATGACAGATTTGAAAGGCTCTTACCAAAAATCACGTTACCTATTTCCATGTATCCAAATCAAATGCCAAGATAAAGGCAGAAAATCCCATCTCCAACCATTTTGTTCCTTTGACTCCATGGATAGGTCAATTTGCTCTGGACCATGAAGCTTGGGATGACTTTGTAAAACAGAAAGATACAGTAATAGAGCAGATCTTTCTAAAAGTGTTCCCTCCCCCCTTTCTTTTACCATCCTACTCTGGGACCAAGAAAAAGTTATTGTAAAAATCTTAAGAAAAGGGAAATATTATTATCAAAGGATGTACATTTCTTGCTAATATTACTGGATTGACGGCAAAGTCCTCATGCATATATAGGTGACTTAAATTTGCAATTGTTCTACAGCTTTGACTTTATGTTGGTGATGAGTATAATGATCCATCTGGGAACTGAGAAGAAGTGAATCCTAATACTTTAGGGGCAAATATGAAATCTTCCCTCAGGGAAGCAATGTTGAGAGACAGTGGCTGCCAGTCCTAGAACAAAGGCCAACTATACATGGGATCAGGAGACCTGGCCTCTGGTCTCCGTTTGCTTCCCAAGTCACTGCAAGGGCTCTCAACTCACAATCCTGTTCTGGGTCTCAGTTTCCCATCTTCTTGGTTTCCCAGTTTTCTTCAGAGAACACCCCTCCCTAGGAGTCATGAACACAAGTTTAAACCCCCTGAAACCTGCGTGTTAGTCTCAGCTTTCCTTCTTGGGAAAGTCACTCCACATCTCTGAGCTCCATTTCCAGGCAGCCTTAGAGTGGAGGTAAGGATTTGCCAGCCTGGGTAGGGCTTCTTCAAATGATGTCTGCAGCAGATGCCTTAAAAGTGGAGAGAACACTGAAGCAGGAGATACATACTTGTAGTTGTCTTATAAAAGAAATAACATGAATCTGGAAGCTCTCCTGTGACACACTCAACCACAGCTCTTTTTCTACTATGACTTGATTTCCAAGCCTACATTATAGAGTGGAGCCTCCCTAGACTGAGCACTGTGAGGGGGACAAAACAAGAGGTAGAAGATAAAGTTGTAAAGAAGTAGGAATAAAACCAGTAATTGAGAAATCTGTAGAGCTATCTAAAAGGAATCTAGTGAAGAACTTTCAGAATCTCAGATTTACTCCGATAGCAAGTAGAGAATTACTACTGTGAGATTTTAAAGGCTTTTGTTAACTTCCCCAAGTTTGCAATTTTGTCACTCATTGGCTGTATCCCTGATGTGAGTAGCAGTTAATAAAAATTCTAAAACCAAAAAGTGTCTGTATACTTATAAGGAACAGCAAGTCAACTGGGAGCTGGTAGACGTAGCCTCTTGTCACCCTGCTGGACTGGCCTACAGATGAAAGTGTGTGAGTAGGAATAGCAGCAAAGGTGTAAAGATGAGAGCAAATAAGAATCTAGCATGATGACTATCATTTACTAGCCCCTAGTTAAGGCCTAGACATCTGTCTCATGCACTTCCTCACTGAATAGTCCTATGAAATAAATACTACTATTATCTTCACTGTACATTTTGAGGAAACTGAGATTTAGAAAAGAATAAAACAAGTAACTCACCCGAGGTTCTGGAAAAAAAAAATACCCCAAAACAGCACATACACACACACACACACACACACACACACACACACACACACGCAAAATGGCAGAACTTAAATATAAGCCTGAGCCTTCAGACCCCACAGTAGAGCTCTTTCAACCCTCCCTCAATGCTACTCGGGAGACGATAAGGAGAAAAGACTGGAAAGAAAAGATCTGAGATGTTATGGAGGCTGTAGAAGGACCAGAGGTATAATCAATGGAAGACTTAATCCCAAAACCTGTGATTAGGGCTGCAGGATCCCTCCCCAGGAGAGAGTTTGGGACCATTTCACACATTCCTACTGCCAAGCAAGAAATGAAATTAACCCTTGGGCTGGACGGAATGATTTGAGTATCTAATCACTTTGAGGGATCAGAGTTTGTATTCCTTGGACAGATTCTTGTTAGCTGGGGGTAGAAACCTATGAGAGTTTTTATTGTTGTTGTTTGTTTATGTTTGAATTATGGTTCTAAACCATTTAGAGTTTTGCAGAATGCTTAGAGAATCTCAAGAAATCTTCCGGACTTTTCCCTCCAAAAGATGTGGGTGCACATATATATACACAATTATATATGTAATTTCAGGGGATTCATACCACCCTCCAGCCCATCCACAGACAACTCCACCCAGGAAAGAGTTTAAAATCTCTAAGGTTTTAGTCCCAACTTTCCTTCTACTCAGCTATGTGATCTTGGGCAAGTCCCTCCACATCTCTGAATTGCAGTCTAGGGAGCCACAGAGTGAGGGTAAAGAGTTGTCACTCTAATTTTAGGGAATAACAATTTTTTTTTTTGCTTTTCTTTTTTTAAATTTTTTTTATTTTTTTTATTTAAAAATTAATTTTTATTGGTGTTCAATTTACCAACATACAGAATAACAACCAGTGCTCATCCCGTCAAGTGTCCCCCTCAGTGCCCGTCACCCACTCACCCCCACCCCCCGCCCTCCTCCCCTTCCACCACCCCTAGTTCATTTCCCAGAGTTAGGAGTCTTTATGTTCTGTCTCCCTTCCTGATTTTCCCACACATTTCTTCTCCCTTCCTTTATATTCCCTTTCAGGGAATAACAATTTTTGATCAGATCTTCTTGAAGGATTTAAACCAGCTCTCATCAATGGAAGGCTTGCCATGCAAAATTACATGAAGAAATGAGGAAGGAATTGGGGATATTTACCTGGGGTAGGGGGGAAATCCCACAGAGGCATATGGGCCCTCTGAAATGAGTTGAAACCATTTTCACAGGAATAGAGAAGTAGGACTAATTCTGACTTACTCTATAAGTGGCCCCAGAGAGGAGACTGGGTGGACGGGGCGTGGTAGGGAGGGAAACAGCACAGCACAGTGTCAGAGTGGCATCACAGTTGAACAGATACAATTAAACCCAGGCCATCAGTTACTAGATAAGTTAGACAACCTTCACAGACTCTGAAATGGAGGTGATAATGGTATCTATCTCCTAGGATTTTGTGAAAAGTCAAATGAGGTAATGCACTCAACATGCACAGTGTTAAAAAACAGAGACTTCAATAGGTGTCAGCATCTCTACTAAACTCTCTGACCCTCCATTTCTTTGTCTGAAAAATGGGGATTAATATCTGTACCTGATCAGAAGGTCACTGTGAGACTTAAATCAGAAAATGTACATTAAACACTGTTAATACAGCACCTGACACATAATTAAGTCCTCGGCAGATGGGAAGTACAATTATTATTACTAAGGTTTCATTTCAAAAACCAATGGGATGTGAGAACAGTAAATGAAATAAACATAAACTTTTATTTCAGAATGGAAGGCAAAGCAAATTAAAATAATATCTAAGAGCATGGACTCGGGGCTAGACTTCCTGCTTCTGGCACCTGATAGCAGCATGGCCTCAGGAAAGTTGCACAAAATAGGGATATGAACATCTGCCAAAGAGGAATTGAACGAAGTAGCAACATGAGAACAGCTTGGCTCTGCACCAGCACATAATACATGTTCAATAAATCCTGGTTTCTTCCACAATAAGTAAAGGTTACACCGAGAGAGACCTTCTTATAACAAGGTCCTCTTCAGCAGTGCAGCCTTTAGTTGCTACAAGTATTCCCTCTCCTCCAGAGAGTGATTTATCAAGGAAGAGGGAAATGAAATTTCCAGGGACATTACAGAAGAGGGTAAAACCTCAAGATGACCTCTTGTTCCCTTGCAATTTAATGTAAAATAGTCCAAGATTTAAATGGAATGAATGATAACATTTTGAAAACTCCTTGCCCACCTGCCATCATTTTTCTAGTTGCTACCTTCTCTTCAGCCAGAAAATAGCACCCCCCCCTCCAAATTACCCAATGCCACACAAAAAGGTTTGGATCTTGGGCATCTAGCTTCCCTTCAGTTAACAACTACTAGTTCAGATTTTCTGTCTTCCTGCTGGATGAGATAGTGCATGTCAAAGCTTTTCAACTTTAGATCACACTTGCATTTCATCTTGATTTATAGCCTTCCTTCAAAACATATCCCCCTTCCACTCACTCTTGCCTGTCCCCTCCAATTGTGTCTTCTGAGCCTTTGGTGAGTGATATTACATTGCCTCCCTCACAGAATTGAAGAACTATCACTTTCTGGCTAATGCACATATAAAAAGACACTCAAACTCTTTGTTAATCAGAACAACAAAAGCATAAGATGACTTTTTTCCCTCAGGAAATTGAAAAAATTTAAGTAGATGGTCCTATCAAAGGTAGGGAGGATGTACGAAAGCAGACACTCTGTGGATGGGAAAATAAATTGGCAAAGCCCTTCCAGAAGGCAATTTTGTAATGGCTATTATATTTAAGTGCACATCACTTTCAGCCTACCATTTTTCCTTCTTGGTCAAACCTCTAGTAGGGAAACACCAGCATAGACACTTAGAAGGCACCCACATACAAGGATGTCCCCTGCAAACTATTTATGGTCATGAAATATTAGAACAACCTCAATGTCCCTTAGTGGGTGATAGATACTACAAGTATCCATGGTATAAAATACTATACAGCAATTTAACACAATGATGCAGATCTACCTGACCTGGAGAAGGAAGTGGCCCAATATATAACATTAGGTGCAGAAGGCTGCATACACTATGTCAGATTTTTTTTTAATCCACACACAAAACAAAACCGCATTTTCCTATATCTATCTATACATACACATAAGCAAATAGAAACGGGTCTGAAGAATGTTCATCTTCAACTAATAGCAGTGATTATCTCAGAGGAAGGGCTAGGATTCAAGACAGGCAGTCAACAAGAATTTTTATCTATTGTTTTTATGCATCCCTAACAAAAGTACATTAGCGCAATATTTGTGCAACCTACCATAAATTGCTTATTAATATTTTTTTAAATAAATGGATGATTTTCTGGCATTTCTCGCTTCAGGATAGAAGCAGCCAAGAAAGAGGGGGAATCCCAACAAGAAGTTTCAGAAATGAGGCAGAGGAGGGAAGAAGCCAGCATGGATGCTGTTAGCAGGTTTCACTTTCATCCTAGCTTGTGGGATGATGTAGGGTATAACCACAATGGAACCAAAATAGCCAAATCCCAAGACAAGCAGGAAAATGACAGATCAGATTGTTCCCATGGCCCCAGACAAAACCACTCTCAGGAGCACAGCCCCTTACCTCCTGTTTGAGGAAAAGTCACTGAGTCACTCATTTCCCACTTGGACACCTGGGATGTTGACTGGAGAACCCAATCTTCAGATTCTGGAAAAAATAAAAAAGGAAAAGAGAAAACAAACTTAGGTAAACACCTGTCTTTTTTATTTTTAGTGCCTCACTGTCCCCTAAAGTAACTTCTGTTATTAAAAAAAAAAAAAAAAAAAAAAAAAAGAGGGCAGCTTGGGTGGCTCAGTGGCTTAGCGCCACCTTCAGCCCAGGGTGTGATCCTGGAGACACAGGATTGAGTCCCATGTCAGGCTCCCTGCGCAGAACTTGCTTCTCCCTCTACCTGTGTCTCTGCCTCTGTGTGTGTGTGTCTCTCTCATGAATAAATAAATAAAATCTTAAAAAAAGAAGAAGAAGAAGAAGAGCTAATGTTTACTAAGAATTTAGTACACGCCAACACTGTTCTAAGTGATCTCCATGCATCTTCTCATTTAATCCTCAATAAGAGACACAGGATAGGTATTATTATTATTCTCATTTTACCAATGAGGAAGCCAAGGCCCAGAGAGATAAAACAACTTTCCCAGAGTCACCTAGCAGATGGGAAGCAGAAGTAGTACCCAGGTAGTCTGATGCCAGAGCACACACAAGAACCGTCCTACCTACCATACTACCTCTTTATATTGTACTAACACAAGATTGGATTTATTTATTTACTCTATAGATGCCTGCTTTCTTCTACTTGGTTATAAGCCCCATTAAGTAATACCTACCACTTGAGCACTTACTAACGCGCCAGCCACTTGCCTACGGCCATTATATGCATAAAGTTACATAACTCTCCAACTAACCTGGGAATAAATCAAGGCCAGAGACTCCTGGCAAAATGTGGTAGAATAGGGAGCCAAGGTTGGGAAGTTCTATCCCCCCCAGAGATGTGAATCATGCCTTACTTTTAAGGTGTTCTCTGCCCTTGGGTCCCTAGTAAATACATAAAGAACCTTGATGGATGGATGAAAGGTCAGGAATGAAAGAATTCCTCCTCTACTACAGAAAGCCAGGGAGTCAAGTGAGGACATCCCTCAAGGAGATCTACGAAGATCATGGTGCTTGGAATTAGGATGAGAAAGCTAAGTGCTACCTTACCTAGAATGGAATGGCAAATACCTCAGAGATATGCTACCAAGAAGAATTGCTGAAACAAATCAAGATCTGTCCCAATCTCTCTCCCTCTCTCTCTCTCTCTCTCTATCTCTCTCTCTCTCTCTCTCTCTCTCTCTCGCCCCCCACCCTTTCTCTCTCAAAGCCACAAGAATGAATGAACCACAAATGCTGTCTAATTTGCCTTTGGTGGGGTTCATGGCATTCAGGACCCAAAAATCATCTCTAATCATCTGATTCAACATTTGACTCTTCTCGGTGCAAAAAATAAGGAAAAGAAAAAGCAAGCAAGTGTTCACCTACCTTGGGATGTAAATAAGGCAATGTTTCCAGAAGGCACCTCAGTGCTTCTCTCAGAGTCACTAGAGAGAAAGAAAGTTTCTGACGCTGGAAGAGAAAAAAAGTTCAATTAAACAGAACAAGTGTTTGTGCTGAGTGGTGGGATTCAGGGCTATTTTTATAGCTGTTTTTGTTTTTTTTTTTTTAAATACATTGCAGGTTTTCTTCAAGAACTGCAAGTAATTTTTAGGATCAAGGGGAGAAAACCACAAATGTTATATTTCAACTTGATTATTGTAAAGTCCGAAAGAATAAAAAATATGTACAAAAATTGACTGGTTTGTGATTCATGGACTTTAGGGGACTACTCACAGTATAACAGAATTAGCCAGTTCAATATTGTAAAGCTTTTTAAATTATCCAGGCCTTACTGAGGCAGCTGAGACACCTAAGAAAACTTCATGTTATCTCTTAATGGTTTTCCAATATTCTTACATCGGAATTAGAGGTTGAAACATGGTGGGAACTTTGATAGGCCCTGTAAGTAATGGACCTAGTAAATCAATGAGGGTCCAAGATGCAGGATCCAAAAGGACTGAGGGGAGGGAGAAGGGAGAAAAGGATCAAAATGGAAGGGAGGGATGGAAGAAAAATGGCAGGAAGAAACAAAGGTAGAACTAGTTCATCATCAAGGTTTATTTTAAGGCATGTGGAGGACTTTCTTCAACCATTCTCTAACACCCAGGCGGAGACTTAACCCCTGGAAGAATGAAACTGGAGTCTGACCCTGGGTGACATTTCCTGGTTCTTTAATAAATATCTCTAAGCTTCCTGGAAGGTCAACTGGAGAACAAAAAAACAAAACAAAACAAAACAAAACAAAAAATAAATAAATAAAACTTTCATAAAAAGGTGGGGAGGAGGAATAGGAGAAAAAAGGAAACCATAAAGCAAAGAAAAGAAACAGGTTAGTGAAACCACAACCTCACTGACACCCACAAACACAAACACACATACACACCCATAGCTATAAGCTAAAAAATTCATATGTTGAGATCCTAACCCCTATACCTTTCCTATACCCCCTATACCTGGAGAAAGAGGCTATTTTTTTAAATTAATTTTTATTGGTGTTCATTTACCAACATACAGAAAAACACCCAGTGCTCATCCCGTCAAGTGTCCACCTCAGTGCCCGTCACCCATTCCCCTCCAACACCCGCCCTCCTCCCCTTCCACCACCCCTAGTTCGTTTCCCCGAGTTAGGAGTCTTTATGTTCTGTCTCCCTTCCTGATATTTCCCAACATTTCTTTTCCCTTCCTTTATATTCCCTTTCACTATTATTCATATTCCCCAAATGAATGAGAACATACACTGTTTGTCCTTCTCCGATTAACTTATTTCACTCAGCATAATACCCTCCAGCTCCATCCACGTTGAAGCAAATGGTGGGTATTTGTCGTTTCTAATTGCTGAGGAATTTTCCACTGTATACATAGACCACATCTTCTTTATCCATTCATCTTTCGATGGACACCGAGGCTCCTTCCACAGTTTGGCTATTGTGGCCATTGCTGCTAGAAACATCGGGGTGCAGGTGTCCCGACGTTTCATTGCATCTGAATCTTTGGGGTAAATCCCCAACAGTGCAATTGCTGGGTCGTAGGGCAGGTCTATTTTTAACTCTTTGAGGAACCTCCACACAGTTTTCCAGAGTGGCTGCACCAGTTCACATTCCCACCATTAAGGTAAAATGAGGTTATATGGATGGGCCCTAATTCAATAGGAGCCATGTTCTTATAAGAAGATAAGTTTAGGACACACACATTCACAGAGGGAAGACCATGTGAAAACACAGGGAGAAGGCTGCCATCTGAAGCCAAGGAAAGAGGCCCCAGAAGAAATCAACCCTACTGACTCTGTTATCTCAGACTTCTAGTCTCCAGTACTATGAGAAAATAAATCTGAGAAAATAAAATAAATTAAGTCCTGTAGTCTGTGGTTTGTTCTGATAGCCCCAGCAAACCAATACACACACACATATACACACACAGACCCAAGAGCAAGTCTCTGAACTGCCCCATTCAGTAAAAAGAACCCTGTTTTAAGGGACCCAAGATACATCTTACTGGCAGAAGGGAGACAATGGCCAAATGTACCATGTACCTGCAGTGAGGATAGGCCCTTCTGTGGAAAACTCAGCTGTTGGAAGAACCGTGGTTGCTTCGGGAAATAAGGTTCTCGTTGTTGGAGGGCATGTAGTTGCCACTGTCGTGAGAGCAGTGGTGGTTCTTGTCTGGAGTGGTGTTCTGGTTGTGAGCTCAGGTATATTCACAGCCGTTGTTGGAAGTGCAGTTGTGGCTGTCCTCACAGCAGAGGTGGCTTTTGGGAGATGTGTTGTTGAGTGTGTGGTTGTCGGGGCTGTAACCAATAGAAGATGGAAGAAAAGGAAAACCATACAAATACATGTGGGATCTGTCCACTTCTCTCCATTCCTGCTGCCCTTATCTGGTCCACTGGTCCATGGTCCATATGCCCATGAAAGTTGGGTTTCTTGCCTCTACTTTTGACTTTCTAATCTGTTCTTCACACATTGGTTAAAATAATCTTTTTAAATGACAAATAATTATGTTAATCCCTTGCTTAGAACTTTTTACTGGGTCCTCTGTGCTCTTCAGATAACGGACCCAACCCAAACGCGGCCCATAAAACTCCACGTGATCTGGCTCTTTCTTTCCAATCTCAGGTCTCTGCTCTACTCTTCTTGCTTTTCCCCAGCCCACTCTCCCTTCTTCATCTCTCTGAACAATGACCTCACACAGGAGGGACTTTGTGCTCATGGCTTCCTAGCCTCTCCCTTCATTAGGCTGGCTCCTACTGAACCCTCTTGTTACAGCTAAAAAAGGACACTGCTATGGGAGGTCACCCATTTTCTGCCATCAGAATTATGATTATTAACCTAATTAGGTTTCTGGGTTTTGTGCTCTCATACTTTACCTTCACAGCATTTGCTGAATTACATAACTGCAGATTTTATCTAATGATTGTGGTTTAACACCTGCTTCTCCCACTAGATTTGTAAGCTCCATGAGGGGAAATCTGGGGTTTATTTTGTTTTCTGCAACAAATCTAATACCAACCACGGGGTTGAGTACATAGTAGGTGTTCCAAAAACATTGCATCAATGACCAAATGAACAATTGCATCAAAAGTGAATCTAAGGGACGCCTGGGTGGCTCAGCGGTTGAGTGTCTGCCTTCAGCTCAGGGCATGATTATGGTGGGATCTGGGATCAAGTCCCATATCAGGCTCCCTGCAGGGAGCCTGCTTCTCCCTCTGCCTATGTCTGTGTGTGTGTGTGTGTGTGTGTGTGTGTGTGTCTCATGAATAAATAAATAAATCTTTTTTAAAAACCCAAACATAAAATTTCAGTCAAGCAAGATGAAGAAACACCAGTTCTGCTGTACAGCATCGTACTTGCAGTTAACAATAATGTACACTTGAAAAATTGTTAAGTTAGTAGAACTTATCTTAGATGTTCTTTCCACAATAAAATAAAATTAAAATCTAAAAAAAGTGAGCCCAGAATGTGCAGCATGGGGTAAGAATGTAATCTCTTTCAGATATTAAAGAAAAGTTTATGCCAACACCACTCACCCCTAACATTTGAATTTCGGTTCATCAGCCATAGTTATTCTATATATGCTTCCCTCTCTTGAATATGCAAGATTTCAATTAACTCTAACAGATTCCAGTCACCTTAGAAATGACCCATAGATATTGAGTTCGACAAGTATTTTATAAAATAATAGCTGGTTATACCAGGCTGGAAAAGAGAAGGCTTGGATTAGCATCATTTAACTTCAAAAAAAACTTCATAAATCAGAAAAATAACTTCTGTATCACAAAGTCGCCTTTAGAAAAAAATATACTAATGTGTATGAAAGTCATCTAATGAGAAGCAACCGTATAAGTTGTTCACAAAACTTAGAGTGCATTGGAGTCACCTGAGAATCTTGTTAAGTATATGGCTATAACTGTATGACTCTGCCTTCTAAGATGCCTACCCAGTTAGGAACAGAGCACAAGAACCTTCTATCTTTGATGCAGGTTGAACACAGAGCTTACCCTGAGAGGCTCCATTGCAGGCAAGCAGGAAAGGTTATTACTGTTAGCACAATTCAACCATAGGCTGCCTTCCATGCAGCTCCAATCTTTAAGAGTTCCAATATATACCAAATTCATCAAAAGCAAATAATAGGAACAGAAGGAAGGGCCACCTGAAAACTGTTGTGACTGTCTCCAAATTTCACGCCCTTTTCCCACTGCTGGAAGTCACAAATTATTGGCTGATGGGCTGAAGTTGACCCATGGACCCATTTTATTTAGTTTACATGGTAGTTATTTTTTAACCTTTGCCAACATGCATATTTTTATGCTGTGCACATAAAAACCGGGAGATCTGAGAACATGTACACAGATTTCTGTGAAGTGACAATCTCCAAGACAAGAAGCAGATGCCCTCTGCATATTGACCCTGCAATTCACTGTCTTCCCCTACACTCTCCACTCACTAATTTCTGCGGTCTTCTTAGCTGCCATGGGCATTTGCTCCATACTGTGGCTGCTCCAGCCATAGTGACGTGTCTTAGATTTAATCTGCCCACTCACATGTAAGCACCTACAGCCGCACCACCCACTGAACCCATTCCTCATTAACTGTTGGATCTGTCCTCCCACAAACACAGCCCACTTTGTGCACACACCTCTACTCAGCTGCAGGTGAATGTTCTTCTTCACATCGTTGAACCAGCCAGGCACCTCTACGCGGCAACAGTACACACCGCTGTCACCTTCATTGGTGTTGAAGATGGTCAAGGAGACATCACCTCTCCGGATACTGCCCCGAAGTTCATATTTTGATGACTTCCTGGACAGCACCTTCCTCCCATTGGTGTGGAGAAGCTCATCATTGCATTTGGATTTGGGACACTCACCCTTGCCCCAGCACATGCTGTTGCTATTTTGAGACCAGGATGAGTAGGTACAGGGCAAAATCACTGACTGACCCAAAAATGCTCTCACAGTCTCTGATGCAGCTGGAGCTGTGAGGAAAGATGAGAAAAGTAGGTTGTGTGGTACTAAAATCTTTCAAATATGCTACATGCTGTTTGTATAGATAGATGCTTCCAGAAAGATGAAAAGAGTCGTAGTGTATATATTTTTTAGCCTAAATTCCGATGTGCCCTTAGCTGCTGCTGAGTCTCTGAACTCTCTCTACAACAAGATCTTTTTCCTGATTTAAAAATTTGGATCTTGAGTACTATTCAATAAACCAAAAAATTCTACAATGAAAAAGCTAATCCAATTCCACTAACTCATATGAGCAGATCCAAAACCAGCATTCTACCCACTGTATCTCAATAAGCGGTGAGTATGTGCTACTGAACAAATGGGACTCCCTCCATCCTCTACCTGGAGAATGCTATGGCAGTAAGATAAGCTGTTGAACTACATTCTGCTGTCCATCTCTTCTTTCGGTACTGGATACAGAAATTAATTGCCCTGGACTATTTATTTGTTGTTAAAGAATATAAAGTTAGGTGAAGCATGAAAACTTTTTAATGTTAAAACTGGAAGGGACCACAGGAATTAGATAGAATGGCAGCTGTGACATACAGAAATGCTGGAAGCTTAGTCTTACCAAATTAGCTGTGTGAGATGAAAGGTATCACTATTTCTAAAATGAAGTAGTTATCTTTCCCAGCTTTGGCTGCTCATCAGCATGACCCAGCATGACCCAGGGAGCTTGCTAAAAAATGCAAATTTTATTGCCCAATCCTGAATCAGAATATCTGAGGCCAACACCTATGGAAATAAATATAAATAACCAAATTCTCTCCAAGTCATTCTGATGTAGCTCTTGCTACTCGCCCAGTGCTTGAGGACCACTAGACAAGCTCTTCTAACGTGGCTTCCATGTCTGAGAATCTGTGAAACATTTTCACTGTGGCAAATATTAAGTCCACTGGTTTACCTGAGCATCAGCAATTGTTCTAATCCCCTCACCCCTCAAAAATGCTATGGAAGGCAGGCTGAAGCTCATCAGGACTCCATCCTGCTCCCTCTGAAGCACCTAGGTCCTGCTTATTGTTTTCCCCGAGGAATCTTCCTGTGAGACTCTCCATTCACTAATTTTGTGGATCCATTTGGCTAAGTTGTATAAGACATGGCGAGCAGTACCAGGTTCTTCCCCTGACCCAGGTGTCAGGGATGCTCATATATCCCTCTCTAGAAGAAGATGAGCACAAACCCTAAGAGTCACCAAACTCAGACCAGCCTGGAGAATTCCCTGAAACCACAGTTTCTTCACTTCGTTAAAGTAGAAATGTTTCAATGGTCATAAATGCTCTGGAAGTGCCTTTTGCCCACCATGAAACAAGGAAAAAAATAAATGAGAAATTCATTGTCATCACCTTCAGCTATATTAGCAACACAGAACATATGCTCCCAACACTAACAACTCCCATAATATGAGCTTGTTCCAATGAATATTTGGACAATTAATAGCAAATACATTCAGGAATTGTTTCTGCTAGAAATTGGACAGTTTATTTTTCCAGTATAACTGTACGGAAGGAGGCATCCTACTACTCAGTAAGAAAAGACCAGTTAGAAAAATTGACAGCAGACAGAATAGGCATAGATGAGAAAATGTGTGCAGCCAGGAATTTCCCCTCTAAGACTAGCAAAAATTTAGAATGCCAATAATATCAAGGTTGGCCAGAGAGGGATCTAGGAAATGACATAGGCTACTAGAGTATACTGGAATGAATTGGGAGGTTAATTGGTATAGCCACACTGTGGGGCAGCCTGGCAGTTTCCATTAATACTGAACATGCACGTATCCGAGGTAAGCCTTAACGATTTTGTGTTTTGTTATCCACCCTGGAAAAACACGCCTGCACAAGGAAACCTGTTTGCAAATGTTTGCTACAGCTTTCACATATATGTGAAGCAAATGAACAACGTATGCATGGGCAATGGCAAAACTGGCATACGCATCCCAAGGAATCGTGAATGAATCATTCATTCCCTGTAATCATTCCAAGGTTAGGGGAAGTAGAGAGATCTATATCGGTTGACATGAAAACTCCAAACCTTTTTAATGAATGAAAAGGGCAAATTCAAAACAACACATAAAATATAAAAAACATCTGATTACATAAATAAAACAATTTGCACTTTTTTGTGGGCACAGACGTATGAAGGTAAATGCATAGAAAAGTGTCTGGTGACACATGATGTGATGAGCACTGGGTGTTATACTATATGTGGCAAATTGAATTTAAAGAAAAGAAGAGGTTAGCCCCAGTGGCTCATCGGTTTAGCCACACCTTCAGCCAGGGTGTGATCCTGGAGACCTGGGATCGAGTCCCACATAGGGCTCCCTGCATGGAGCCTGCTTCTCCCTCTACCTGTGTGTGTGTGTGTGTATGTGTGTGTCTCATGAATAAAATAAATAAAATATTTAAAAAATAAAGAAAAGAAGAGTGTCTGGTGAGATATACACTCAACTCATTGTACCAGTCACCTCTGTGGTCAGAGGAAAGGAAGTGGGACTGGAGGTAGTAGTCAAAGGAATTTTAGCTTTATAATGGCTATTATATTTTTCATTAAGGGTATTTCTATATTACTGATCTGATTAAAAATTAATATTAAAAAAAGGAAGCGGGCAATTTGGTGTGGCAGAAAAACACTCATTGAGCTTACATTGTAAACCTCATTCTGCCAGATACTGCTGTTGTGTTCTTGGAGGAAAGCCACAATAATCCTGACCTCATTATCATCAAAAGACAAAGGGGATATATAATACTTGCTTCAGAAATAGTTCGGAGGTTCACATGCAATGAAGTATCAAATGCCACATGAAATTAATAAAGTATTAGTACAAGTAACCAGGCATTTCAGAATTTAGAAATAGGACAAGAAGCTGTTGCTTGCCATTACAAAAGCATTTTGGAGCAGAGGGATCAGTGGCATCAAATCAACGCCCATCTTTGGAAATTACCCAGGAGGGGCATCAGGGTGACTCAGTGGCTAAGCGTCTGCCTTTGGCTCAGGGCGTGATCCTGGGGTCCTGGGATCAAATCCCACATTAGGCAGGAAACTGCTTCTCCCTCTGCCTGTGTCTCTGCCTCTCTCTGTGTATCTCTCATGAATAAATAAATAAAATCTTAAATTAAAAAAAAGAAATTGCCCAGGATGGTAGGTACAACTAAGATTCTAGTGTCAGCTGTTTTCCTTCTCCAGCTGGTGACCTCTAGAAAGACCCTCTACCAACCTGGGTCTCAGTTTCACTATTTATAAAGTGTTTCATTCCACATCTTTTTTTTTTAAAGATTTTTATTTATTATTTATTTGAGAGAGAGAGAGAGAGCACAAGCAAGGGGAAGAGTGGTAAAGGAGGAGGGAGAAGCAGATTCCCACTGAGAAGGGACCCTGACATCGGGCTTGATCCCAGGACTCTGGGATCACGACCTGAGGTGAAGGCAGACATTTATATCAACTGAGCTACCCAGGCACCCCTCCTTCTACATCTTTTAAGAGCACATCCAGCCCTGATTGATCCTTGGTGATTCTGAGCAGTCTCTTCTACATTGGTCATTTTAGCAAAGGCACAAATGAAAAATGAACAACACACCATTCTCTCTGAAGGTGCTGCTTCCTTTAGGCAGGATTGGAGAAGCCCACACAATCAGTGTCTGACCAGTAGCAGGGAACGTGGACATAGTCTCCAACAAACTTTAGCATAATAAAACCTCCACACCTCAACTTACTCGGGACAAGATAAAGACCAGTGAAGACACTAATAAAGAAAGTGACAGGGGCTGCCTTCATTCTGTTAACTCCTACAGAGTATCTGGGGGGAGAGAGGCAGTTAAGTGATCAGTTACTACAGGGTGACAAGTTTGTTACTACAGGGCGACAAGATCTCTGATGGGTGACTCCATGGGAGATAGGAACTCAGAGAAGAAACACCTAAACTCTAAACCTTCCAGAGGCTCTGGGTGCTCAGGAAAAGCCTTACTTGGGTGGAGACCTGAGAATGCATGCAGTTACAGAGGAAAGAAAGGCAGAAAAGAACAGCATGGCAAAGGTTTGAAGGGTAGAAAGAACACATTTGTTTTCCTTGGAATGTTGGTGTTTTCTCACGCAGCACATTTGAAAGATCACGTGCAAATAACTATGAACTTTTAAAAGTGCTTTAAAAAAAAGTGCTAGGGACATTAGATACTGTTTAGTTCTAGGGTCATGGATTATTCAAACTTGTCTTATCTGAGTCCCTCATTTCATACACAGAAGAGCCAGAGCAATTTCCACATGTTCCCAGCATTAACGATTAGTGACTGAGACACAACCACAGCTCAATGCAGAGCATTTTGCCCTATGCTGCCAGGACATAGAAGTCTAAGGTGGCCCAAAATGGGTGCAGACCTCTGCATCATTCAAAACTGGAAAAAAAAATGTGCAGAAAAGAAACTTCACCTTGAAGCCTCATCCCCAGCAAAGTAAAACAAACAGAAAGCAAACTACAACTCCTGAAAATAAAGAGAAAAATAAGAATTATCATAAAGAGCTCCTACAGAACAAATTCCCCTGGCTCTGACTGTGCTAATAACATCTGCAGAGGAAATTTCTTTTCCCCATCTCATCTGACCCCTTATTTTGTGTTTCTTCTTAAATGGTCATTTTTTATTTGAACACAGATTATCCCATCCTAAAACTCCAAAACTGGTGTCAGGATAAAACCCTGTGTAACAGGGAAGGGGAGAGACCCTCCAAAGAAGGAAGCCTGGAGGGAAGCATGAGGGAAGCAGGCAACTGTTCTACCAAGGTCTAATCAGCCATGGAAACCCATCAGGGGATGCCAAGCTCTCTAGAGACTCCTGCATGGAAGGATTCAGAACACTTACTCAGAAAAAGCCGCCCGAGCTCAATCAGCAGCCAGAGAATAAGAGGCCCTTTAGACATTTTGACTGTTGGCAGGGCCCAGGAGTCTGTCTGTCTGTCCCAAGTCCATTTCTTATACTCCAGTGAATGCTGACGGGGCAGGATCATTTAGTTTCATTTCTCTTTTTGCCTCATAATCTTCCTTTTCCCCCCTCCTGAATGGTCTCCCTCAATCTGGGATATATGATAAAATGTGCTGAGCACTTTTCTCCTAGCCACTAGCATGTGTGTAAATGTGTGCATGGATAGTCAGGTTGCACCTATATTCTTTTGTCCATGTGTATTGAGGGGTTTCCCACCTACGTGTTAGCATCCATGCATGTGCTTCTGTATGTGAGCATGTGTGAGCTGTGCATGAGCTACAGTCCTCCTGGCTACTGTGCAGCTTATAGTAAAATACAATTAACTCTCCTCATTGGCAGCTATTCGAACATAGGCTCCTCATTGGGCCAAAGGAAAGCCAGACTACAATTGGGCTCTGCAACCTTTACCTGATACACTTGGTTCTCCATCACTCAGACCTTTGTTCCCTTTACCCTGATAATGGAGAAAGAAAAGCAGAATTGCAATCAACCATCACATAGGCCAAAATCATCATTAGAGTTTACTAGACAAGGAAAGAAGAACTCAATAGAAGAAGCATACTGTGGCCATGACAGGATGGGCTCAGGTAACAAGAAAACCCATGATCAGGAACCAATTCTACCACTTTTTAAGTGAGGCCACTTGATGGGGAAGAGCATAAAAGATAATTCATGAACCAGGTTACAAGGCTGGACTCTATAGATTCAATAATCTATCCAAGAACCAGTTAGAAGATGAATCAAATCAACTAGGTGTGTTTTCTAAAATAGACTTAGGGGCACCCGAGTGGCTCAGTCCATTGGGCATCCAATTCTTGATCTTAGCTCAGGTCTTAATCTCAGGGTTTTAAGTTCAAGCCTCATGTTGGACTCCATGCTGAACATGGAGCCTACTTAAAAATTAATTGATTGATTGATTGATTAATTAAATAAAATAGACTTAGATCATCATCATTGGTTACTGAATGCTTAGCTATATACCACACACTCTGCTACATGATACAGATGTATTATTTAATTCTCACAACCCTAAGAAATAGATAATATTTTCCCCATTTAACACATTAGAAAACTGAGGGAGCTACATAAATTACATTGAAAGTTAAGAAGGTGTGAAAAAAAAAAGACTCAAGCCCAAGTTTCTCTGATCCCAAAACCCATGCCCCTAATCACTACACCCTCCTTTGACCTGTGATCCTTAGGGTAATGCAGCCATGAGACTACCAATACCCGTGACCAGCCAAGTGCCACCCAGCCCCATAGAGGAAATTTAAGAATGCACAAATGCTCTAGATTTAAAAAATAGTTCTCATTTGATTGTAACCAGGCAAATGAGTCTCAGACATTCAACATTGTGCAGAGTAAAAGTTTTGGTGAAAATACAAATATTGGATGAGGCTCTGGACTCAGAGAAGCTAGAAAAACAAAAGGAAGGAATGAAAATAGAGAGACTCAGAGAAAAACTTCCCATTGAACTATGGAATCCCCTTCCTTGGAAACTGGGATTTAATCTCTGGATAAACTGAATGACCCCAATAAAACACAAACATTGATATTTAGGTGTCCCCCAACAATATGAACAATTCACCATCAATAAAGTAACCAGTGCATGAGCCTCAGTCATGCATGCAACACTCCTAATTAGTTTTAAGTGTGTGACTTTAAAAATGAATAGACATGGGATCCCTGGGTGGCGCAGCGGTTTGGCGCCTGCCTTTGGCCCGGGGCGCGATCCTGGAGACCCGGGATCGAATCCCACATTAGGCTCCCGGTGCATGGAGCCTGCTTCTCCCTCCGCCTGTGTCTCTGCCTCTCTCTCTCTCTCTGTGACTATCATAAATAAATTAAAAAAAAAAAAATTGAACTTTAAAAAAAAAAAAATGAATAGACAACCAAGGATCCAAGACATGTATGGAAAGTCTTCAATATGAAAAAGATAACATCCAAGATGACTTTTTCCCTCATATGTTTAGCAAATTGACAGGATGACTAGAAGACCTAAGAGCTTGACAAGCAGCCCTGACTTTCCATATGGGCTTTCCAAAGGCATCTTGAGCTTCCTTACAGTATGGTAGTCTGAAAGTAAGTGGATTTCTTACATAATATCTGGCTTTCTCAAAAATGAGCATTTCAACAGGCTCAGGAAGATTCTGCAACGGTTATGACCTAAACTTACATGTGATTCAGTATCATTTCCACTGCATTCTGTTGGTCAAAAAGTAAGTTATTCAAGTAGAGGAAACAATACAAGGGTGTAAATTCCAGGAAGTTCATTGGAGGTAAAGGGAAAGCATCCTTGCGGACTAGTTACAAAAACCAGCAAACCAGGCTGGAACAGAAGGGCAGAGGAATAAGGTTTGGAGTGGTGGTGATGAGTGTAACTGGTAGATTGTCTCATGCATTTAGATATTTTGAAAATAGATTCAACAGATCTTTGACAGAAAGGGGTTGAATCATTTGAGGTGATTTTTTTAAAGATTTTATTTATTTATTTATTTGAAAGAAAGAGAGAGTGGGTAGCCTGGGTGGCCCAGCGGTTTAGCGCCACCTTCAGCCCAGGGCCTGACCCTGGAGACCCGGGATGGAGTCCCACATCGGGCTCCCTGAATGGAGCCTGTTTCTCCCTCTGCCTGTGTCTCTGCCTCTCTCTCTCTCTCTCTCTCTCCCTCTCTCTCTTTCTCTGTGTCTCTCATGAATAAATAAATAAATAATCTTAAAAAAAGAGAGAGAGAGAGAGAAAGTGGGGGGAGGGGCAGAGAGAGAAGCAGACTCCCCGCTGAGCAGAGAACTGGTACGGGCTCAATCCCAGGCCCCTGGGATCATGACCTGAGCTGAAGGCATCCACTTAACTGACTGATCCACCCAAACACCCCGGGATGAATTTTGATAAACACTTGGAAAATTAAGAAAAGGAAAACATGAGACAATTATTACAATCAGGAAAGTTAAAATATTGTACAAGAAAAAATATGTAATTATACTACATTTGTTCAATGTGAAAGATAGTTATATGGTCATGATAATGTAAAGTCTGGCTACTAGTTTAACACAAAATTGTTGGGGGTGCCTGGGTGGCTCAGCTGTTGAGTGCCTGCCTTCCGCCCAGGGCGTGATCCTGGAGTCCGGGATCTGGTCCCGCATCGGGCTCCCTGCATGGAGCCTGCTTCTCCCTCTGCCTACGTTTCTTCCTCTGTGTGTGTGTGTGTGTCTCTCATGAATAAATAAATAAAAATCTTTAAAAAAATAAATAAACACAAAATTGTGATATGAATACATTGAGAAGATGGGCAGAGAGGAAGGGGAGTGGAGGTGCAAGAAAGCCAAACCCAATTCACCCTTATAGGAGATCAATAGGGGGTGATCAGAGTGATCAATCCAACAATACCAGTATAAACACATTATTAGTAATATGGAAGGGGGGAAAAACAGAAGAAACAATTTAGAAGGCTTTACGTTTTATGGGAAGGACTATGAGAGAAATCAACCGGTTTTTTAGTTATTAGCTTTTTAGAATAATTTTACTTTTAAAAATGTACATACTGAGCACACCTAGCACCCAATATTAGTTTCTAAATACCACTCTCCAATAGAAGAAACCAGGGCTCCTTGGAGAAATGGGTGTTTCTAGGACCGGGACGGCAAATACTTAAATGAATCTGGAACATCTTGTACTAGAAAGCACAAAAGTGCTCACTAAGTAAATAAATAAATAAATGAATAAACAAACTCACAATGGTACAATCATTAAAAGGACACAAGAGACAACGGAAAGAGCTCCTAATAACCAAAGCTGGAACAACTTGAGCAACAAAATGAACTAGTACTGGGTTATAATTTAAAGCATAAAATAAACATTTACACTGATACAGTGATCGAATCAATAAATAAGTGAGGGAGGAGAGACAAATCTTCTGCCCCAAAGAATTCCAAATAATTTATGTAGAGAAGGAGCATAACTCCCACTCCTTAAGTGTGGACTAGACATACTGACTTTCTTCCAAAGCATCCAATAAAGACAGTGAGAACAAAGACTGCCTTTAGAGAGGAGAGATCTGGCAAACATGACCTCAGGCAGGTGATCAAGGTCAGCATCAACAGAGATAATAAGTCACCTCGATGGTCTGCACCCTTGATGTGATGTGATGTGATGTGGTGTAAATGGCGCTTTACCTCTGGGGTAAAGTCTTCCTCCCAAGAAATATAATCCTACTCTAATCATGAGAAAAACATCAAACACAGCCACACTGAGTCACATCCTACAAAATATTTGCCAAATACTTCTCAAAACTGTCGAGGTCATAAAACACAAGAAAAGCCTGAAAAATGTTAACAGACCAGAGGAACATAAGGAGATGTAATAATCAAATGTAATGTTGTATCCTAGATAGGCTTCTGGAAAGGAAAAAGGGCCAGTAGGTGAAAACTAAGGAAATTTTGGACTTTGGTTAATAACAATGTATTGGTATTGATTTATTAATTGTTATAGATATACCATTACCACAATGTAAGACGTTAACAATAGGGGGAACTGAGTGTGGGGTGTATAGGAACTCTGTTCTATCTTCATCATTTTTCTTTAAATCTAAAGCTATTCTAAAACAAAGATTTTCTTAATGCACATATCCTTTTATCTTAGAAATGCAAATGTTAATAATAATTTAGTATCTGACCTTTTCCAGATACTGGAAAGAGAGACTGAGACTAAGCTTAATTATCTTCTCTTCCTAAGTTAGGGTCCCTGGACAGTCTTCAGGGAATTCACAAACATTCTAATATTGGATGCTCAATTTGTATTACCATATTAGAGCATATTCTTGAGAGAGACCATAGCAGTTTTGGGTAATTCATGTCTTTGCCACCTTCCTCCACATGTGCATCTAGAGAGCCAGTCCTCCCTCATTCCCAGTCAGTGCAGTTTAGATGGCACTGGTTTCATTCATGGCCATGGTGTTTGGATCAAGGATGAACAACTGATCCAAATAAAGCCAGGGATATACAACTTTAACACATTTCCTGGAACTTTTGAGAGATAGTAACACTCCCTATTTTCCACTGCTTTTTCAGCTGTGAGGCTATGAGCTTGAATCCAAATATATTCAGTATGCCACCAATGGGTGAAGCCTGCCTGATGAGAAAACCAATCAGGCAGAAGGTAAGTAGAGAAATAGAGAACCCTAGGTCCTCTATGAAGTTCGAACCCCTGAAACAAGACACATCAATGTGTCAATAAACTTCTTTTTGAGCTTCAGCCAATTTGTGTGAGGTCTTCAGTCATTTGGAATCAAAAGATCCCATGTTCTTAAACCTAAAAGAACTTCTATGTTGTGATAGTTCATCTGGATCTCTAAAGTTTCTTTTTTTTTTTTTTTTTTCAATCTTAACAGTTTACTCAATTATCTGGTCCAGTTATCTGCTGGTTAGGTCACCTAACACCTGTTTCACCCTGACCTTTCATTCAGCAAGTGGCTCATCAATCTATTAAACTTTAGGCATGTAGAAATTCTGCCTACCTCTGGGGATAAAGACAAACAAGGCATAGATCCTACCCTTAAGGTCCTGACATTTTTAAATTTTAAGCAAAGGAGGTATTATTTAGCTTATTATTTAAAGATAAGGCTGTGGGAGGCCAGAGAAGATAAAAGACTATTAAGTAATATGAAGGAAATAGAATCCAGGTTTTCTAATAAAGAGTTCTTTGTGATAAACAAAAGAAAGAAACTTCCTTTCTGATGAGTGAGATTAAATTCAGTCCCACTCATTCATTTTTATTCATTCATTTCTTCATCAGTTATAGCAGGGGTCAGCAAACTATGGCCTATGGCCCAGGTCCAGCCCATCACTCATCTTTGTAAATAAAGTTTTATTGCAATACAGCCATGCCCATATGTTTCCATATTGTCTATGGCTGCTTTCATAGTACAATGGCAGAGTTGAATAAATCCAACAGACACTGCATGGCCCACAAAGCCAAAGATATTTACTATCTGGTCTTAACAGAAAAAGTTCAATAACCTTTGAACTATATATTGAGTTCATGCTATGTGCCATGCACTATGCTAAACACTAAGATGGGAATATTAGACCAGCCATGCTTTTCCTCAATAAGCTCACAGGCTAGTACCTCCTAGTGGGAGATAAACAAGTTAACAGACAATATAGCACATTGTTATAGGGAAAGGACAGAACAGTATGGGAGTGTTGAGAGAAGAGTCCTAGCCCAGTCTTGAAGATGGAAGAAGAGAATCCAGGACACTTTTTAAATATAGATTTCAAGGACATTGGAGAGCATTGTGGTGTCATGGAAAGAATTTCAGGTGGAGTAGAGAGAATGTAAAAGCTCCGTGGTAGTAACAACAACATATTTTAGAGTAATCAAAGAATTTCAGCTCCACAGGTCTTTATTACAGTATTTAAAAGTAGATGTGGAACTAGGGCACCTGAGTCCCTCAGTCAGTTGAGTGTCTGACTCTTGATTTCAGCTCAAGTCATGATCTCTGGGTTGTGAGATTGAGTCACACATTGGGCTCCATACTGGGCATGAAGCCTGCTTAAGATTCTCTCCCTCTCTTGTCCCTTGCCCCTCCCACTCCTGCCCTCCCTGTTTAAAAAAAAATTAAAAAGTAAATGTAGAACCTAAATGTTCTCACCACAAAAAAAACAAACAAACAAACAAACACAAATGAAGCAACAGAATAAAACAAGTTATGCATAGGCCAATACTGATATGATATGATGTAATGATCTGAGAATTATGATTAGTGTGTATATGTGTGTGTGTGCTATACATACACACATAATCAATTATGATTAGTGTGTATATGTGTGTGTGTGTATGTGTGTGTGTGCTATACATATATATAGTGCTATACACTATACATAGTGTGTGCAGATTTCTCTATGGCCAGACCTCAAATCAGGAGGGAAGAGATGGAAGTGCCAAATGAGAAGACTGGAACATAGGCCAGAAGCAGACCATGAAGGGCCTGACAGGCCACATGAAAGAGAAAACTATCTGAGGGCAAAGAGGAATCCATCTTTTGTGGATGATTACTGAGCTTGAGAGTAACACCTATAAAAGAAAGAATTCCACAATTGGGAGCATTTCAATCAAAATGTGTCTAGAACTAACTAGTTGTAAGCTCTCTAAATCTCCTCCAGCTTTGGCAGGTTATGACTATGTATTCTCTTAGATCAGGAAATGATTCAACCTAAGAAGGGAGCTATTTTTTTAGTTCTTTTACTGGGGGTAGAAAGGTAGCCTCTCTTGCTTATTATAGTCAACCATGGAAGTCTAATCAGAAAGATTTTTCTAACTCTATGACCCCTGCATCAGCTTCTTTATTTTCTGTGGTTTCCTGTGGGATGAGAAATCACACTACTGGCGTTCCATCTTGACTATATACCAGCTGCGTGACTATAAGCAAATTATGCAATGTCTCTGTGCTTAATTACCCTTCTGTAAAATGGAAGGGTACCTACATCTTGGATTGCTGCGAGCATTAAATGAGGTGGTCTATGGAAAGCATTTAGCAGAGTGCCATGTAAATAGTGAACCCCTAACAAATATTAGTTATTATTCAACTAGTTATTGTTCAGGGAGTGTTAGAAAAACACAAAAGACAAAATGACCTATTGAAGTGGACATATCCTGTTGCTGCCTGCTCTCCGTCTCTTCCTCTGTGGAACCAACACTTTTTCAACCTATATGGATCCAGTCTGGCATAGAGTAGGGTGGGCATATGCCTTAGGTATAACCATTCATTTTTAACCCATTCTCTTGAGACAAGACAAAGAAAATAGACTGGTTTACTTGGAGAAGCTAGTTCAATCAGAGGCATGGAGAACCAAGGAATCTTGGGGAAAAAAAGCAAATAAAGGATCACTAATTTACCCATCAGTCCAAAGCTTAATATATGTGGTCGCATTTCTACTTGTATACTTCCTTCCAAGTAGTCCGTTCTACTTCTGTATAGCCCTAGTTGTTAGGAAATAGAAAGGAATTAATATTCATAAAATTGTGGCTATGTGCTAAGCTCTGTGCTAGGTGTTGTTCACATATAATCCCAATGTATTGTAAAAAAAAAAAAATATATATATATATATATATATATATATACACACACACATATATATCTTTTGCACTACACATATAAGGAAAGAGGGATTATAAGATATTTAAAATTTAACTCAAAATATAGTTCTTATTGTCTAGTATGTTAGAGATTATTTGAGGATAAGAACAGAGGTTCACTAATATTGCCCCAAAAAAGACATGACTTATGACAGGGCATTATGGAATCAGTACCCCATCAGGAATCTCCAGGGTATCACTTACTCTGTGCTTCTCTTGAGTATCTCTACCACTCTCTGAACCTCTCCCCATGACCAGCTTTCTCATGATTTCAACTTGCACATGGTCTATATTATACATTCCAGCCCCAAACCCTCTCTGTGACCCTCACTCAACTCAGCAATCTGAGCTCACTGACTCATTCTCTCAATTTTAAATTCCAGATTTCTGAAAAAGAACTCCAGTCCCTCCAGTTGACATTTTCCATGGAAGGCCCAAGGCTGTAGTTCATTGGCAGATCTGTAGCTGGCTACCCTAGAATCAGCCTTGTCCCTGGGGAGAAAGATCCTATACAGAACTCAATCATTCCATTTGCCATTTCAGAAATGGGAGCTATGGATGAGGTACAGTCCCTCAGAAGTGGCTGGGGTAGGCAGGCAAGAACTAAGAACTCTAATACAAATAAGAATTTGTGTATGAGTCGGTCACCAGAAAAGTTCATTGATTGAATCACTTGGGAATCCTTTCAACTGTGGGTAACAGAAAATCCAATTCACAGAAGCCTAAACATTTAAGGGTTTTTTTCCCCCCTCTCATAACAAGAAGTCTGGATATAGGTAACCCAGGGATTTAAAAATATCATCAAGGACTCAGGCCCATGTTGGTTTGATACAACATGGTCATAGGAGGGCTGATGTACTTTCAAACATCAAATTCATCTTTGATAAGGGTAAAGGAGAGTCCTGGTGGCTTTCACATCATTAATCCTTGACTTTCATTTGGGAAGGGAAGCCCTGCCAAGCAAATATCTTCTTTAACAGAGCACTTTTCCAGGACAAGGGACCATACGTACTCATACTCTGCAGATGCCCCATGTCAGGCTTCCAACAGATAACTATTTCTTGTTGAGTGAGTGAATTAATTAATTAATTAATATTTTGGCTCATTAAAGGGATAAGCTGATAACAAGAAAGAAGACTATTGGCTATCAGAAGAGGCAAGTATTTCAGAAATCTCCATGAGACCTTGTCTCACCTCTCTGAATCTCAATTTCTTCATCTGTAAAATAGGATTGCATAATCTCTTCACCATAAAGTTTATTTGGGGATTAAATGAGACCATTTATGGGCAAGCCCTTTGAAATCATAAAGGATTAGGAAGATATTGTTTTGATTTATAAGCTGTGGAAACAAAGATAGGAGGAAGCTGGCGTGAGTCAATTGGCCCGAAGTCATCCTCACAAATAGAAAAGGAGAAATAGTGCCTGGGTGTATACATATTCTGGCTGATTCAAGAAGTCATTGTTACAAGGATCTTACCCTCTAAAGATGAAAGAGAGTTTCCATCTGAATAATATGGAAAGTGCTGAAATCTTGGAAACCCAACTCTTGTTTTTCTGGTAAGGCCAAAACTTGGATTAAGAAATTGAAAGTGGAAGAATTAGATGTAAAAATTAAAAAGTGCATCATTCAACTTCCTTGGGAATATCCTTCCTAGTTGGCTCAAATATTAAGAAATCACGATTTCCAGGTCATATTATACTGTGGAACCTCAGATAAATGTTAATTGGCCGCCTTTGGCAATTGAATTCAATTTGATATATAGCTTAGTGATAGTCATTTTTATAGATATCCCTGTTATCTTCCAGGCCTATGGTTGAATAGCATGCCCACCCTCATGATGTTAGATATGGGCACTTGATTTGGCCAGTGCCTGTGGGCAGAAGTGTCATGGGTCATTTGTAGGTGGAAGTCTATATAAATTTGCATACAATTCATTATTCTCCCTTCCCCTGACAGAGCAACTGGCTCTAAATAGTGAAAGCTTCACAACCCTGTGTCCCTGAGTAAGAATGACATCAAGAAGGAACTCCTCCCCAATGACATTCAATGAAAGCCCACGAAAACAAAAATAAAATTTTATTGTTCTAAACCACTAAATTGTTTGTTTAACTGCAGCATAATGTAACATATCCTAATATTACCTAGGTGCTATGGAAACAGCAACAAGGAGTTGTTAAGAACATTCCAATGAGACAGTCCACAATTGGAGGCTCTGACACTTACTAGCTGCATGGCTACTACCATTTACCCTCTGTAGTCTTGCTCTTGTTCCTGTATCAGTCTAGATCTATGGTTCTCAGATCTGTGATTCTCAGATTTGGCTGCACCTTAAAATCACAAGAGAAACTTCTTTTAAGATTTTATTTATTTGAGAGAGAGAGTGTGTGTGGGTGCAAGATCGAGAGAGCGAATGAGCAAGCATAAACAGGGCGAGGGGGAGGGGCAAAGGGAGAAGGAAAGCAAAGTCCCCACTGAGCAGGGAGCCCTGCACAGGGCTTAATCCCACAACCTTGGGATCATGACCTGAGCTGAAGGCAGATGCTTAACTGACTGGGCCCCAGGCGCCCCCACAAGAGAAACTTCTGAAAAAGATGCCCAGGTTCTGTGCCAAATATTGTGATTTCATTGGACTTCGGTGGAACCTAGACATAATATTTTTTAAGCTCAAATGTGCAGCTAGGTTTGAGAATCACTTGTCTGGGATTCTTTAATTTTACTGAACTGGATCATCTTTCAACACTCAGACTGAATCTTCTACAAAAAGTCTTCCTGAATTCAAAGGTCCCACTTGAGTTTCAGTAGCAAGTTAGGCATACCTTATCTCTGAAATTAGAACATCATAGTAAGGTTATCCATGTCCATATGTATTTTCTAACTGGAGTGTTAGATCTCCTAGAACACAGGGACTGCACTAGAATCTTCTTGTGCTGGCACCTCATGTCATATTATGCATCAAAGTAACCTAATAAATGCTTATTTATTTAAGCAGAAAAGAGACCACTTGATTAAAATTAAGAAACCATTGGTTACCTTTGAGAAAACAGCTCTAAGATAAGGGTGGGAAAAAAATAGTAATCATTCTACATTGAGCAGTAAATGTGAAGGTAAGTTTAGTTATCTATTGGAAGATGTCTTGACACCAGAAATAGACAGATGATGATGGTCAAGAGAATGGGTTATTTTTAGGATGGGCAAAAATCAGGTTTTGTAGCATTGGGAAAGATATCGTTCAAAGGGAGAAATGTGGGGATCCCTGGGTGGCGCAGCGGTTTAGCGCCTGCCTTTGGCCCAGGGCGCGATCCTGGAGACCCGGGATCGAATCCCACATCAGGCTCCCGGTGCATGGAGCCTGCTTCTCCCTCTGCCTGTGTCTCTGCCTCTCTCTCTCTCTCTCACTGTGTGCCTATCATAAATAAATTAAAAAAATTAAAAAAAACAAAAAAAAACAAAGGGAGAAATGTGTTTCCACAGAAAAGCTTAATTTTTGTTAGTCAAAGATTCAGAAATAGAAAAAGGAGGAGGGGAAAAAAGCACTATTGTACAAAATGTCAAGAATGGTTTTTTCTGTATGCTGAGATCTGGGTGGTATGTTTTCTTTCACTTCCAGCAGGTGCTCAATAAGTATTTGTCCAATGAATAAATTTTCTTTGTGTGAGTGAACATGTGTATTTCTTCAGAGATGCAGAGTTGAGTTAGCCATACATTTTAGGGCACAACATCATCATAGTCTGTTATACCTGCTCCTATTTTTTCTGATATCTGCATACCTATCCCAACTTTTCTCTAATGTATTGAATCAATGTCACTGCATATGTAAGTATCCTCGAAAGATGCGTAGTGTTACTTTGTATGTTATTTTTTAATTTACAAAACATTTTGCCATAGATCTCATTCTGCCTTTTTTTTACTTAATCCTATGTTCTTCAGATCTGTGTTACAATATGTACATTAATCTTAAAGCTTCTAATTGCTTAATATACCATTGTAGGCATATCCTCTATTCTCTTAATGATGAATACCTAGTTTGCCTTCAACTCTCCACTAACAAAAAAAATTTTTTTTCAGTGAACAATCTCTTACATATCCTTACATGGACCTGAGAAAGAATTCTTTAGGGGTAGATATCTAGAAAAAGGATTGTGAAACCATAGGCTAGGCACACACTTAATTTTCATAAGCACTGCCAAATCTCTCTCCAAAACAAATGACCAGTTTTACTCCTGCCAGTTATGCATGAGAGTTTTGTTTCCCCACATCCTTGCTAACAATATCCTTCCTATTTTTTTAAAGCAGGTCATAGATCCACATGATGGAGTTGTTTATTAATGGACTAACTAGAAGAAATAAAATGGATATCTGGAGAAAAAGGTGCCACCAATAAAGGGAGATCTTTTCTCGTCCACAACAGAAACAAATTCTGAACCTCTCATAACTTGGGCTAAGGAACCAAAATTTGCAAATCCAGATAAATGTCTTAGTGGCTCTGGGCCCTGCTCAGAAGCAGCTGACTTTGGGGAGGGACGAGTAATGATATCCTTCTTTATAATTTTTGCCAGGCTGGTGAATATAATGTGCTACTTTTGTTCTCTTTAGATTTCTTTTACTACCAAGAGTTTAGTCATCTCTTCACATACTGGTTAACTGTTTATGTTTCTCCTTTAGTGAATGGACTTCTTTTATCTTTGCCCACTTTTCATGTGTGTGTGTGTGTGTGTGTGATCTCTAAACATTAATTTTTTCTGCTCCATCATTCCTTTACCAACTTTGTCCATTGAATACTTCACTAAAATGAAACCCTTAATAATGATTTATTAAAATATATCAAGCTTTATCCTATGACTTCTACTGGGGGGAGTATATTTAAGAGGGTTTTTTTTTTCCACTCCAAGGTTACTGTAATATTTGCCTATAGCTTTTCTACTAATCTTATAGTTTAGTCTTGTAATTGATCTCACCATTATATATGGTATGAGGTGGAAATCTAACTTTATTTTTTCTATATAATAAGCTAATATTTTTCTCCTAAAAATACATCCTTTTTCGTTGGTTGGTGATGCTATCTCTATCATTGCTATGTAGAATATTAGGTAGGTAGATAAATGTATGTGGATGTGTGTGTGTTCTGTGTTACTTATTTTGTTGCACTGGGCTTTTTCTTGGTGTTCCTGTTCTTGGGCCCTTATCACATTATTTTATATGATGGCTTGGTAAAAGGCTTTAATACTGAAGAGTGGTTCTGAACAATCCCACTACCTTTGTTTTTATTTTTATTTGTTATTATTTGCTATTTTTTATTTCATACTTGCATGAAAATTCTAGAATCAGTGCTGAGTGCTTAAAAAGATTCCATTAAGAGGATGGGGAGGGTGCAATGAAGGCAGTCAGAAAGTAAAAACTTCCAATTACAAGATAAATAAGTTCTGGGAAGTAATGTACAGCATAGTCATGAAGCTATTAATACAATATTGTATATTTGAAAATTGCTGAAAGAGTAGATCTTAAAAGTTATCATCAAAAGAGATGAGAAAAAGTTATCATCACATATAACTATGTGAGGTGATAGATGTTGACAAAACTTATTGCAGTAGTCATTTTGCAATATATACACATACCAAGTTAGTTGTAAACTGAAAATGAATACAATCTTGTATGTCAGTTATATCTCAATAAAACTAAAAAAAAAAAAAAAAAGATCCTGTTGGATTTTATTGGAATTGGCTTAAATGACCTGATTTATCAAAAAAGAATTGATATCTTTACAAATGTTAAAATCATTCCATTCACTAACTGGGCACATCAGGTTGCCTTGTATTTGCTAATAGAGTTTTAATTTTTTTTTCATAAAGGTCTTGCACATCTTTAATTATCACATACTATTTGCTTTTTCTTGCTAATGTGATTTATACCTTATTTTTATATTTGCCAATTATTGCTAAAATAGAGACTGCTGTTAACAGCTACTTTTTATTTTGTATTCAATTAACATGGATTACTTTTCAACTTTATGAAACTTTATGAAACAAAAAGAGGGGAAAAGAGTAATATGAAAAGTTTGCCTTTGTAGGAAAAAGGCTATTGCTTCCATTAAAACAGGAAAGAAAGAAATAAGAAAAGTTAAAGATAGAGAAAAATATAGTGGATTAAGTGAAGGAAGTTGAACAGATCATTTCTCGAATTGAAAGAGTCCTGAGGTTTAAACTGCTTCTCCCTGGAAGAAAGAAAATATTTTGTTAGAAAGCCCAGTCCAGTCATGGCAATCAAGGAGTTAGTAGAGAAACAGCTCTTTTCAAAAAGAGTTACATAAGCCAAGAATTGAAGAACTAAACCTTCAGAGGAAAAGAAAACAAGATCAAAATGAAATCTGAACATTATATTCTCCACCTACTTCCCTATCTATAAAATGAGGAGACAAAACTAAATGATACCTAAACTCCCTTCTACCTCAAGTCTTTGAAAATATTCTTTTTATAAAATGAAGCAACAGGGTGTAAAAATAATCTTAAGTGTGAGTTAATCTCCTCTACTGACTCTCCTCTTCTACTGTTTTCTCTGGCAAAGAGAATTCTGAGAAGTTTTTCTCTATGGGAACTCAAGGAGAATGAGTTTAGTTCATGTAACTACATAGAGACAATTTGGGAATGGACACTTTTAGAGAGGAACAGCATTATTTTTATCACTGTCATTCTGACTGGTTACTGAATCAACTCTTCCCTGCCATCAGCTCTACCCCCACTTAATATTGAAGCCCTTTTCAACTGGTTCTATGCATTTTAAGAGCTTTCTCACTTGGACAGAGAAGAGGAAGAGGGAGAAGTGAAACTTCTGGAGTTGCATTGTTAAAGGAAGCTTGTCCTTCTCAGACTCTTCACTGCCAAATTTTTACTCAAAGTTCCTCTTTTGTGAGATGGGAGGGATTTTTTTCATATTCAAAAAAAATTGAGGGGCGCCTGCCTGGCTCAGTTGGTTAAGCGTCTGCCTTCGCCTCAGGTCATGATCCCAGAGTCCTGGGGTCAAGCCCCGTGTTGGGCTCCGTGCTCACCGTGGAGTCTGCTTCTCCCTCTCCCTCTGCCCCTCCCCTAGTGTTCCTTAAATAAATAAATAAAATGTTTTTTTAAAATTTGAGACAAAGTATCTCACATAACAAATCTATTTCTTTCTTTCCTATTTATTTATTTAATTGAAAGAGAAAGGGAGAGCAGAAGCAGGATGAAGGGCAGAGGAAGAAACCGACTCCCTGCTGAGCCAGGAGCCAGATCCCAGGACCACAGGATCATGACCTGAGCTGAAGGCAGATGCTTAACCAATTGAGCCACTCAGGCACCACATCAGACCTATTTCTTCACTCAGATGAGTTCCATTTCTCATTTCCACAGCAAGCCTAATCCCCTCACCAACATCTCTAGGGTAACTTGGAAAGAAATCAAAGTTAGTTATGTTTTTGAAGATTAGCAAATCTTAAACGATTCATCTCAAAATGCAAAAGTACATTTTACATTTCGGTGGAGATACAAATAAATTCTTAAAGACAAATACAATATTATTGCTAATAATAGCACAAAATTGAAAATGACCAATTGTCATGTGCTATCAATATAAAAATTTATACTGAATCATCAATATAAAGATCCAGCTACCTCTTAAAAGGATGGCGTAGGTATATATTTATCACTGTGAAAAGATCTTTAGAAGTGAGGAAAATGATATTCATGGTTGAATGTGGCAATCAAGACACAAAAGATGACACACAATCTTAACTGTCTTTGTAAGAAAAAACACACACACAAACACAATCCTCCCCCTCTGAGCAGAGGAAACAGGTAGTTTTTGGCTCCTTTTTCTTTCTATACTATATTTTTAAATTTTGTGTAACAATTAATTTACATTTTCACATTCAAACAAAAGATCCAAAAAGAAAGAAAACATTTAAAAAACTAAAAGGCAAAAAAAAGGCAAAAAAAAATAAAAAAAAAAAATAAAAAAAAAATAAAAAACTAAAAGGCAATGAATGCCGGATATCTATGTCTTAGTCTTAGCACATCCAAAGTTTAATAGCAGAAAATTTCAGTAAAGCACCAAACTTCCCTCGTGCCTTAGTTTCCTCCTCTGTAAAGTAGGAAGAGCCGCCTTCCTCTGGTATAGTTTTTGTGATGAGTGAAAACATCTTCCTACAAACAATTAGCACTAGAGTTAAATGTACACTTGCCATAGACACAACAATTCCACTCTTCGATATTTGCCCAAGAGAAATAAAAATATGTCCATACAGATACCTAACTGTCCATAATATTATTCACAGTGGCCAAAAAGTAGAATGTTCACACAACAAAATTCTTGTCAGCAAGAAAAAAGAGCAAACTACTGATATGTGCAACAACATTGATAAATCTCAAAAACATGAGGTCAGGTGAAAAATCTAAACACACAAGACTCCATATGATACATGTCATCTATATGAGATTCTAAAACAAGGCAAAACTGTATAGATAAGGAAACCAATCAGTAGTTGCTTGAGGCTGGAGAGGAAGAGAAGGGATTGTCTGCCAAAAGGTACATGGGAACTTGTTGGAGTGATAGATCTGTATCTTGAATGTGGTGGTGGTTACATAAACATATATATTTGCCAATAAGATACATACTGAAAATGAGTGAATTATATGTAAATTATACCTTAATATAGCTGCTTTTAAAAGCATGCAGCAGGGATCCCTGGATGGCGCAGCCGTTTGGCGCCTGCCTTTGGCCCAGGGCGCGATCCTGGAGACCCAGGATCGAATCCCACGTCGGGCTCCCGGTGCATGGAGCCTGCTTCTCCCTCTGCCTGTGTCTCTGCCTGTCTCTCTCTCTGTGTGACTATCATAAATAAATAAAAATTAAAAAAAAATAAAAAAAAATAAAAGCATGCAGCAGAACTCAAAGGGGAAAAAATACATTATCCAACAAAGTATGTAAAAATACATTGTGAAATATAAAGCCCTATAGAAATGTAAGGAGTTTTTCTTAAGTGCATTTCCTTAAAACTAAACAAAGTACAAAGAAACAACCTTGGAATATATTCAACTAATGACGATTTCCCTTTGATAAATGGGGGAGTGGGTGTAAGCAAAGAGAAAAAAGAATAATTGTTATCTATTCCTTTGATATTTTTTTCAGTTGTGTTAAAATTTACATAACAGTTCAGGGGAAAAATATATATCCTTTAAATTATTTTAATTATTTTCTCTGCTAAATACTTGGTTGGAAAATAGAGAGGAGAAAGTACAGGAGAAAAACTTCCTCAGTTTCAACTCCAAAACCTGCCATTGGAAACCTAGAAAAACTGCCATCAGATGTCAAATATTTGGAAAACCTTAAAGCTCAGATTCTGTGTTTCTAATGACACTTTAGAGAAACTGACTCAGAGTTGTTGATTACTTGCTTGAAGACACTTGCTAGCAAGTGGTAGAACCAAACTCTCCCAAGTGATTAGAGCCTGGACACCGAGTCGCCCACCCCACTCTGCCTCAAGGAGCTTTCTGCAGAATAAATATACAGTAAGGACCAACATGAATATGGTGAGAGGCTCTAGAGGAGGAAGATTTTTGGAAATAAGAAGTGTGAAAGGTGGGGCTGCATACAAGGAGAAGGAGGCCAGAGAGGAAATGGTGAGGCCTCAGAAGTCAGGTCCTCCTTTCACAGCTGTGGCCTGGCTGGCCTCTGGTGCCCCTTACCATGGGCATGGGGGAGGGGTGCCCACATGACAGAGCCTGGACTGTGCCTTGGGTGACTGCCCAGTGTGTCTCAGTCAGGGGGAGTGGCATTCATGTGTTGAATGTGCCCTGAATCTCTGCATTGAAAAGGAGCAGCTACCAACCCTACTTGTTAAACTGAGGGACATTTACATTTTGCTTCTAATTTGTCTTGTCTGACTCCTTTCCCAGGTTCTAATGTATGAGAATCCTAAAGCCGGGCATGTGTTGCTTTGCTTCATTCTCTATTCCCTTTTTAAAGAATGTGGTTTGAAGGAATTGAGGAACCTGCAGGAAGCCACAGAGGTTTATATCTTTATAGCATTTTATTTCTGGGGTATAAATTTATTTATTTAAGCTTTAAATTTTTAAAATTTTATTATTTTAATTATTATTTTAATTATTTATCATAAGATGATAAGATGATGTCTATTGGTTTTATGCTAGTATTACCACAAAGTAATGAATGATCATTACATATCTCTCTTTTCTTTAATTCCTACAAAGGAATAACAGGACAAATAGCTTATTGATTCCACCACTAATACACAGCTTTGTGATGTAGATCCTGCCATTCATAATCATACAGAGCATATTTTAGCTTTGGTGATAAGCTTTTTTCATCTATTGCAATATGAACATGTTTCATATTCTCAAATTTTTATTTAACTGCTCTTTTTACTGCGTATTTTTTAATGTCTTCAGTATTGATTGCACACTATGGGCATGTCATAATTTATTTAAATAAGTCCCTTTTACTAGTTAGGTTCCTCCCCTCAATTTTTTACTCTTAGAAATAGCACTTTATTGTTTTATATTCCCCTATATTTATTGCTATTATTTATAATAGCTAATATGGGGAAGCAACCCAAGTGTCCATCCATAGATGAATGGACAAGAAAGATGTGTGTATGTATACACACACACAGGCACAATGAAATATTTTAGCCATAAAAAAGGATGAAATCTGGCCATTTGTGACAACATGGATGGACCCAGAGAGTATAATGCTAAGTAAATCAAATCAGACAGAGAAAAACAAATACCATACCATGATTTCACTTATATATGAAATCTAAGAAAAAAAAAAAAAGCAAATAAACAAAAAACAGACTCTTAAGTACAGAGAACTAATCGGTTGTTGTCAGAGGGGAGTTGGGCAAAATAAATAAAGGGGATTTAGAGGTATAAACTTTCAGTTATAAAGTAAATGTCATGAAGATAAAAGTATAGCATAGGCAGTATAATCAATAATATCATAGGGTAGTTCTATTTTTAACTTTTTAAGGAACCTCCATACTGTTTTCCAGAGAGACTGCACCAGTCTGCATTCCCATCAACAGTACAGAAGGGTTCCCTTTCTTCACATCCTTACCAACACCTATTTGTTTCTTGTATTGTTGATTTTAGTCATTCTGACAGGTGTGAGGTGATATCTCATTGTAGTTTTGATTTGTATTTCCCTGATGATCAGCAATGTTGAGCATCTTTTCATGTGTTTGTTGGCTATCTGTATGGCTTCTTTGATGTCTATTCATGTCTTCTGCCCATTTTTATTGCAGATTATTAGTTTTGGGGGTGTTGAGTTTTATGTTCTTTATGTATTTGGGATACTGACACTTTACTAGATATGTCATTTTCAAATATTTTCTCATTCTATAGATTGCCTTTTAGTTTTGTTGATTGTTTCCTATGCTGTACAGAAGCTTTTTATTTCGATGAAGTCCTAATAGTTTATTTTTGCTTTTTCCCTTGCCTCAGGAGACATATCTAGAGAGAAGTTACTTCAGGTGATGTCAAAGAGGTTACTGCCTCTGCTCTCTTTTAGGATTGGTTTCAGGTCTCACATTTAGGTTTAATCCATTTTGAAATTATTTTTGTGTATGGTATAAGAAAGTGATCCAAAAAAAAAAAAAAAAAAGAAAGTGATCCAGTTTCATTCTGCATGTTGCTGTCCAGTTTTCCCAACACCATTTGTTGAAGAGATTATCATTTTCCCTTTGGATATTCTTTCTTGCTCTGTCAAAAATTAATTGACCACAACTAGGTATTTATGCAAAGAATACAGAAATATTAATTCAATGGTATATATGCATCCCAATGTGTATAGCAGTATTACCCACAATAGCCACATTATAGAAATAGCCCAAGTATCCATCAACTGATGAATGGATAAAAAAGATGTGATACACACACACACACACACACACACACACACATACATATATACACACACACACACACATGCACACAATGGAATAGAACTCAGCCATAAAAAAAGTATGAAATCTTAACCATTTGCAATGATATGGATGGAGCTGTTTAACAACACCTCTGATGAAGTATTTTTCACAAAAATATTGAAATTGGATCTAATCAAGCACTCAGCTTTAACTGCTAGGTTACAGGAAATACAACAATTTGAAAAGTCCACAAGGTGGGACATTTTAAAGAACAATTCACCTAGTTTTCAACAAGTCAATGGCATAGAAAAAAGTGAGGAGTAGTCACTATTCTAGATGAGAAGAAACTTAAAAGACAAAACAACAACATGCAGCCTATGGGTCTCATTAGGATACTAATTTGGATGAATCAGTTATAAAAGACACTTGCAGGGAAATCAGGGAAATTCAAATATGGACTAGTATTAAAGAATTATCACTGGTTTTATAGGTGTAATAATGGTGATGACTTTCATATTTTGGAGACATATGCTAAATATGACAAACAGCCATCACTTTAAGAAGAATGCTTGTTCCTAAAAATATTGAAGACTGTGAACAAAGAAAATTACAAAGATGAGGCAAATGGCATTCATGGAACTAAAAAATACAATAAATAAAATAACCGAAAAAAAGAGTCTGATAGATGAGCTCGATACTAGAGAGGAGATAATAGAGGAGAAAAGCAGAGAATTTGAGGACAGATTAATAGAATTTACCCAATCTGAGTGACAGGGAGAAAAAGACTAAAACAAGAATGACAACAGCAAAAAAGAAACCCAGAGTCTTAACAAAACTACTAAAACAAAAGAGTTAACATTCACAAAAATTAGAGTTCCAGATGGAAAGGAAAGGAAGAGTGGAACTGAAATAACAGGAAGAAATAATAGCTTGAAACTTTTAAATTGGGCAAGAAAGAAACATATATTCAAAGAGCTGAGGAAATCTCAAATAAGAGAAATCAGAAAGTCATTCCACAACAAGAAGTCATCATCACATTTCTGAAGTTAAAGATAAAGAAAAAAATCTTAAAAGCAGAAGAGAGAAATGACTCATTGTTTTGGAGGAAAACACTCATTTGAGTGACAGTGGAATTCTCATCTGACACCATAAAGGTCAAAGGAAGTGGCACATTTTGAAGTCATAAAGAAAAGAACTGTCAAACATGAATTCTAGATCTGCCAAAATACCTTTAGGAACAGAAGAGAGATAAAGACATTTTTAGATGAAGGAAATTCTTTTTTTTTTTTTGAAGGAAATTCTTAATTAATGTAGAGGAACTATTTAACACAATCATAAGTGGGAGGAGGTAAAGAGAGATTAAGTTTCTCTACTTCATCCAAACTGCTAAAATATTGACACTAGTAAACTGTGACAAGTTATACATGTGTTGTACAATATATAGAGAAACTCCTAAAAATCTATACAAAGAGGCACACTCAAAAGCATGACAGATCAATCAAAATGGAACTCTACAAAACATTTGAGTAACCATTAGAAGGCAAGAAAAAGCAAACAGAAAGAAAAGCAGAATAAATTAAAAACAAAATATAAAATGGGAAGCTTAGGTCTTAATGTATCAATAATTTCATTAAATGAAAATGGTCTAAATACCTCAGTTAAAAAGGAGAGATTGGAAGAATGGATTGAAAAGCATGATTGGTTTATATGCATGATCAGCTGTCTACATTCAAACATACATGGATAAGTAGGTTGAAAATAAAAAAGATAGAAATATACTATTATGGGCTGAATTGTATTGCCCCTAAATTCATGTTGATGTCCTAACTTCCTAACACAGAATGTAACAGTATTTGGCAATAGGGCCTGTAAAGAGGTAATTAAGTTAAAAGGGTCATGGAGTTGGTCCTAACCCATCCATATGACTAGTATCCCTATAAGAAAAGGGAATAGGACACACAAATAGAGGGATGACAAAGTGAAGACACAGTAAGACTCAACAGCCAACTGCAAACCAGAGACCTTAGAAGAAATCAAACCTGCTGATACCTTAATCTCAGACTTCTATCTTCCAGAATTGTAAGAAAATATATATATGTGTATATATTTTTAAATTTTTATTTATTTATTGGGAATAGAGATAAAGCATGATTAGGGGAGGGGTAGAGGGATAGGGAGAAGCCGCCTCCCCCCTGAGCAGGGAGCCAAAAGCAGGGCTCAATCCCAGGACCTTGAGACCATGACCTGAGCTGAAGGCAGATACTTAACCAACTGAACCACCCAGGTACCCTGATAATATATTTTTTAAACCACCCAATCTCTAGTATTTTGTTATGGCAGCTCTAGCAAACTAATATAGATACTACTGAGCGAACACTAATCTAAACATTAATGTCAGAAAGCATGAGTGATTATATTACCATCATACAAAGTATACTTCAGACCAAAAAATATTACCAGAGGCATAAAAGGACAATGACCCATCTAGCCAGAAATAGCAATCCTAAATGTATATGCACCAGACAGAATTGCAAAATATGTGAAGCAAAAACTGACAGAACTAAAAGAAGTAGAGAAAGTTACAATTAGAGCTGGAGACCACAAGAGTCCCCTCTTAGTAACTAAAAGAATAACTGGAAATAAAGTCAACAAGGAAATCAAAGAATTCCACAACACTACAGCCACCAGGATCAAATCAACACTTATAAATACCTATCAATAGCAGAACAGTTAAGTTATTACAGAACATATACCAAGATAGACAATATCTTGAGTCATTAAACAAGCTTCAACAAATTTTTAAAAATTGATATCATCTAGAGTATGTTCTCTGTCCACAGTGAAATCAAACAAAAATAACAGAAAGCTACCAGGAAAATCTCCAAATATTTGGGAACTAAAAAACATACTTCTAAATAGTCCATGATTCAAAGAGGATCTCTCAAAGAAGTAAAAAAAAAAAAAAAAAAAAAAAAAATACTCTGAGCTGAATAAAATCATGCTGGAACTTGTGGGACACAGTTAAAGCAATGTGGAGAGGAAAATTTATAGCACTAATACATACACTAGAAAAGGAGAAAAATCTCAAATCACTAATCTAAGCTCCTACCCCATGAATCTTCAAAAAGACGAGAAAAAGAAATCTACGCCAAAAGAAGGAAAAACATAATAAAGATTGGAGCAAAAATCTATGAAATTTAAAACAGAAAAAAAAATGGAAATCAATGAAATAAAGAGCTGATTCTTTGAAAGAACAACTGACAAACCTCTAGCAAGACTGACAAAAAATATATGATACAAAAGAAAATTAAAGGGAAGACATAAATTACCAATATCACAAATGAAACTGGGGATACCCTGAAGGCCCTGCCGACATCAGAAAAATAAGGAACTACTATACTAAGAGCAACTCTACCCAGATAAACTTAGATAAAATGGACTGTTTCCTCAGGAAACACAAATTGCACAAGCTATCTAATAGGAAATAAATAATTTGAATAGCTCTGTAAATATTAAAGCAAACTGAATTCATAACTTAAAACTTTCCCCAAAAGATATCTCAGGGCACGTGTGTGGCTCAGTCAGTTAAGTTTTGGCTCAGGTCATGATCTCAAGGTCTGGGATTGAGCCCTGCATTAGGATCCACACTCAGTGAGAAGTCTGATTGGGATTCTCTCTCTACCTCTCCCTCTGCCCCTCCCTCTTCTCTAGAAAAGATAGGTAATTTTTTTTTAATCTAATGAAAGAAAGAAAGAAAGAAAGAAAGAAAGAAAGAAAGAAAGAAAGAAAGTCAGTCTCCAGACCTGATGGTTTCATTGGAGAATTTCACCAAACATTCAAAAGAGAATTAATACAATTCTACACAATATTCTCAAGAAAACGGAAGGGGAGGAAACATTCCCAATTCATTTTATGAGGTTGGTATTACCCTGATACCAAAACCAGACAAAGACATACAAAAAAGAAAACTATGCACCAATATCCCTCAAGAATATAGACCCACAAATCTTTAACAAAATATTAGAAAATAAAATTCTGCAACATATAAATGGAATTATACACTATGACCAAATGGGGTTTATTTCAAGGGTACAGGACTGATTCAACATTTTAAAAAATCAACAAATGTAATCCACTGAAAAATCATACCAGCATATCAGCTGTGGTGTGGGTCAATAATACTGTATTGCATATTTGAAAGCTGCTGAAAGAACCTTGAAAGTTTTGTAACTAGGTATGATGACAGGTGTTAACAAGATTTATTGTGGTGATCATTTTGCAATACATGCATATATAAAACCATTATGTTAGGTACCTGAAATTAATATGTCATTATTAATATAATATAATATCAATTATACATCAATACAAAAAGAGAACCCAGAAATAATCTCACACAAACATGACCAATAAATTTTTTGACAAAAGTACAAATGCAATTCAATGGAGAAAAGATACCCTTTCCAACAAATGGTGATGGAGCAAATGAAAATCCCTAGGCAGAAAAAAATGAACTTTGACCTAACCTCAAATCTTATACAAAAATTAATCACTAAAATTAATCATGAATTTAAATGTAAAGTATAAAGCTATTAAGTGTTTGGGAAAAATTATAGGAGAAAAATTATAGGAGAAAATCTTCTGGATCTAGGGCTCAGCACTGTGTTTTCAGACTAGACATTTAAAGCATTCTTCACATAAGGAAGAATTAATAAAATTGGACTAAATCAAAACTGTAAACATTTTCTCTAAAAAAGATCCTGTTAGGAGGAAGTAAGATAAATTGCAGGCTAGGACAATATATTTGCAAACTCATATCCAACAAAGGACTAGTATCTGGAATATATGAAAAATTCTCAAAACTCAACAGTAAACAAAACAAAAAATTCCAATCACACAATAAACAAAAGACATGAATGGAAATTTCACTTAAGAGAATATACAGATGGCAAATAAGCACATGATAAGATGTTCAACATCATTAGTCAATTGTGAAATACATATTAAAACATGTATTAAAACTGCACTTACAATGAGTTACCACCATAACCTTTCAGATTGGCTAAAATTTAACATAGTGACAACACCAAATGCTGACAAGTATCCAGAGACACTGGATAATTCATAATTGCTGGTGAGAATGTAAATGGTACATCTGCTCTGGAAAATAGTTTGGCAGTTTTAAAATATCTGATGTGGAAGTAGGTCCAAGATTTATTTTTAAGTAACAAAGCAAGTTACAGAACAATATGTATAATTTGATCCTGTCTTTAAAAATACACAACACAGAACAAAATGTGTATTATATGGGTATTTATATTTGCATTTGTTTAGAGAAAATTGTGGAAGGATATACAACTCTGAATAAGGGTTACCTCTTCATAGCAGAATGAGAAAGAAGACCAAGGAAAGTACTTTTTCCAGTTGTGATTAGAGGAAGTCTAGAGCAGCAATATTTAACAGAACATTCAGTGATGATGGAAGTTTTATACTGTGCTTTCCAGTAGGGAAGCTACTAGCCACATGTAGCAATTGAGCAATTGAAATGTGGCTAGTGTGATTAAGAAGTTGATTTTTTTTTTTTTAAGTAGTCTCTACGCCCAATATGGGGCATGGACTCACAAGCCCAAGATCCAGAGTCACATACTCTTCTGACTGAGCCAGCCAGGCACCCCAAGAAACTGAATTTTTAATTTAATTTTAATAATTTAAATACATGGCTAGCAGCTATCTTATTAGACAGTACAACTCTAGAATCAAAATGGATGGAGTCACAGCCTGTTTCTAGAACTTTCTAAGTGTCAATCTCTGAACTCAATTTCTTCATCTGTGGAAAAGGGTTTTCTACTACTAAATGTTGTGTAATCTGCTCAACACTACACCTCAATACTGCTCAATACTACACCACATTGATAATATAATTATCACAACTGGACCTGAAGTTAAAGAGAAAGATCTAACTGTAATAGAGATTTGGAGCTCTCCAGTAAATGAGGAGTAGACATCGAAAAAAGAAGCCAAGTGGTAGATTGAGTCCTGGGGCACATTAACACTCAGGGAGTTAGGAAAAGGTTGCCACAGATAATAAGAGCAAATATAGAAGAATAGGAAAAAAAATCCAAATAAATGGTACCACTCCCTGAGACCAAAAGGAAGAGAAAGTTTTAGGAAGTATGGTTGAGTTAGTGGAGTCAAATGCTACAAAAAGTTCAAGTATGATACGGATTAAGAAAGAGCCACTGCACTTACAGTGAACTTTTGCTTAATGGCTTCATTGGAGGAGTGGAGCGGAAGCCAGAGTGCATTAGTTTAAGGAGTAAATCGGAGGCAGGGAAATGGATATTTGGAAAAGAAAAGTTTGGCTCAGAAATAAAGAAAAGAGAAAGGAGAGTAGCCAGAGGTTGTTAAAGAGTCAAGGGAAAGTTGTTAGGGGTTTTTGTTTGTTATAGGCAAAGGGGAAAATTCTAATAGAAAGCAAAAGGCAGGAGGGAGAGTTCTAATAGAAAGCAAAAGATCAGAGATATAGATAAGAATGGAATGTACATATAGCAAGACCTCTTAAAAAGTTCTCATAGTCATGGTCTTTGTTCAAAATCCAAACTAGATCTTTTTCGCTAAGATCAAGAACAAAGCAAGGTATGCCCTCTCCTTTCAACATCATACTGGCAATGCAAAAGATAAGAAAAAGAAAAGTATATACATGGGGAAGGAAGAAATAAAATTCTTGTTCACATGTAACATAGTTGTCTGCATAGGAAAGTCCCAAAAAAATGACAAAAAAAAGAAAAAATTTCCTGGAATTAGCCATTACAGTAAGGTTGCAGGATACAGGTTAATATTAAAAGTCTATTGCTTTCCTGTATATTAGCAATATATTAGAAAAATTGGAACTTGAAATTAGAAACATAAAATCACCTATATTAGTACCAGAAAATGAAATAGGTATAAATCTAACAAAATTTATATATGTATGAGGAAAGCTACAAAATTGATGAAAGAAATCAAAGATTTCTTTCTAAATATCAATAAATAAATATCTCATGTTCATGAATCAGAAGACTTAGTATTGTTAAAAGGTCAGTTCCTCCCAACTTGATCTATAGGCTCAATGCAATCTCATCAAAATCCCAGAAGGTTATTTTGTGGATATTGACAAACTGATTCTAAAGTGTATATAAAGAGGCAAAGACAGAATAGTCGACATAATATTGAAAAACAAAGATTGACACTATCAATTTCAAGCTTTATTATAAAGCTATAGCAATCAAGACACTGTTCTATTAACCAGAGGATAGAAATATAAATACACAAAATAGAGACCCAAGAAAGAGAACCACACAGATACAGACTTCTGCTCTTTGACAAAGAAGCAAAAGCAATTCCATGGAGAAAGAATTACTTTTTCAACAAATGCTGCTGGAACAACTGGATATCTGCAAGCAAAAAAAAACCTCAGATGCCGATCCTTCAGAAAAATTAACTCAAAATGGATAATAGCCTGAAATATAAAGTTCCAAACTATAAAACTCCTAGAAGACAGTATAGGAAGAAATCTGGATGACCTTAGGTATGGCAATGACTTTTTAGATCCAAGACAAAAGACATGATCCATGTTAAAAAAAAAAAAGAAAGAAAAGAAAAAGTGAGAGAGAGAGATAAGCTGGACTACATTAAAATTAAAAAGTTCTGCTCAAAAAAAAAAAAAGTTCTGCTCTACAAAAGATACTATCAAGAGAATGGGAAAACAAGCCATATATTGGGAGAAAATTTTTGCACAAGACCTATCTGATATGACCAAATGCATAATGCAAAATATGCAAATTAACTCTTAAAACTCAGTAAGAAAATCAACAACTTCATTAAAAAAATGGTCAAAATATCTGAATAGACACCTCATCAAAGATACATAGATGGCAAATAAATACATTAAAAAATGTTCCACATGTTATTAAAGAATGGTAACTAAAACAACAATATTACTACATACCTTCTAGAATGGCTAAAGTTCTTCAGGCAAGGATGTGGAGCAGCAGGAACTCTCATTCACTGCTGATGGGACTGCAAAATGGCACAGCCACTTTTTGAGACAGTTTAATAGTTTCTTATGAAACTAAACCTACTCTTACCATGCAATCCATCAAATATGTTCTTTAATCTGCACATGAATGTTTATAGCAGCTTTATCTATAGCTGCCCAAACGTGGAAGCAGCAGCCAAGATGTCCTTCAAAAGGTCAATGAATAAACAAACTGTGGTACATCAAAACAATAAACTATTATTCCACAATAAAAAGAAATTAGCAATGAAGCCACAAAAAGAAATAGAGGGACCCTAAATGCATACTGCTTAGTGAAAGAAGTGAATCTGAAAAGACCACGTACTCTACAATTCCAACCATATAACATACTGGAGAAGGTGAGACAAAAGACAGGTTAGTGGTTGTCCCAGGCGTGGGGGGAGTGAGGGGTGAATAGGTGCAGCATAAGGGATTTTTAGAGCAATACAACTATTCTCTATGATACTATAATGGATACACGTCCTTATACACTTACAAAACCTGAAGAATGCACAATGCAAGCATGAGCCCTAATGCAAACTATGCACTTCCATTGCTAATGACGTGTCAGTGCTGGTACACCAGTTGTACCAAATGTACCACACTGAGGAGAGCTGTTGATGATGAAGGAGAATGCATGCTTAGGTAAGAGGGTGCTTATATGAAAATTCTCTGTACTTTCCACTCAATTTTGCTGGGCACTTAAAACTGCTCTTAAAAAACAACAAAAAAAAAAAAAAAAAAACCCACCAGAGTCTATTGAGAAATGTGTGAGTTGGTCATCACCCAAGTATTTTTAAGGCTCAAGCAGGTGCAGGAACTGCCAAATAGAACAAACCCCATCTCAGCAATCCACAGCACAAAACAAAGAAGGTTACCTTAGAGCATTTCCTCACAGGCCAAAGGGGATTTTCTTATTTGCTTATTTTTACAACTTGTAGAGGAAAACATTTAGTTCTTAGGAGGCCCAGGACAGTCAGCTAGACAGCCATGGGCCAACTTCCTGAGAAGCTTTACAAAGCATGGCAATGTCCAGACTTCTTGTTCCCAGGGCTGCCAAAATAATGCTGTTGCCATGGAAGCCAGATGTAGGACAGGTCTGCTGTTAACCCAGTGGCATGCCCTTTCCTACTTGGCTGTTCACCTGCTCCAGCCCATGGTTGGTATTTTCTTGTTTTAGTTTGTACTGTTTTATGTTTTCCAGAGCACTCGTCGCACAGAACAAGAAAACATGCTGTCATTTTTCCTCTCCATTTCTCTAGGTCAGTGGTTTGAAACCTCAGCTGTACACTGAAATCACCTGGGGAGACTGAAAAACTACAATATCTGGGCCCGCTCCTTCTGAAATTCTGATTCAGTTGGTCCGTGCACAAGTAGTTTGGCCTAGCTTCCCAGGTGATTATAATTTACAGCCAAGGTTGCAAATTATTGGTCTCAGAGAGTCCTTGAGATTCACGCAGACTCCTACACTCCACCCAGTCATATGAAAAGAGTTGTTTCTACCTCATAAATCAGTTTTAAAGACACACTTCTTTCCCACCTCCATCCCAGCACATACAGAAAGGTTCTAGGGAGTGTTCTCTCAGACCATGCATTCACTGATGTTCATAGATATGTATTAAGCACCTACGTGTGGATGCTAGGCACTGAGAAACAAGATACTTCCCTCAAAGAGCTCAGTATAAAAAGCATTATCAACCAAACACCTCTAATACAAAGGATTAAGTTATAGGGTCTCTATTTATGGTTGTGGTTTGTACAGACTCCATTTGACAGGTCTCTGCCCCAGCTCAGAGCTGTGTCAGCCAGAAGGAGGAAGGAGGCTATTTATAATTCACTCAAAGATGCCTCACATGCTGGGTAGGGTCCTGGCCTCAAGCAGAATAACCTGAGCAAGGCACTAGCACCATGGCTGGCATAGGGGAGACACTCCATTATATTCAGTGAGTGAGCAAAAAAGGGCTGAACAGAGTATTCATAAAATGGATTTTATACTGTCTGGGAGGATGAGGTCCAGAAAGACTGAAGGACTAACACTTGAGCTGAGCCTTGAAGAATGACATCCCAGCTGAGAGGTAGGGGACAAGCATTCCTGGAAGAGGAGTTGGTCTACAGAGTAGAGAGTGGGTGTTGGAGGCATTCATGTGCACTGGAGCTCAGCAAAGAGAGGTGCACGAAGCAGATGAGGAAGAAGCTGTGAAGGGCATATGACAGAGTGGAAGTTTTACCTACTGGGAAGCAGTGGGAGCTTTTCAGCTACCATGTGACACAATCAACTCTTGGTTTTTTAGATTATCCTGATGGCCCTGTGGGGGCAGCCCTGGAGGCAGTGAGGAAATATGCTAATGGCCACCCAAGACTCTAAGTCAGATTTGGAAAGGACTTGAGAATTCCCAAGAGAACCTGGTAAGTAGATGCCTGGGAGTACTATTTAGTAGACTCTCCCCCACAGCACTCTGTACACCGCGCTCACATTCCACATCAAAGCTACTTATTTTTGTCGTCTGTCATTGCCTTTGCAGTGGGTGGACGAATGCCTTTCTATTATACTGCCTCAGATAATCTGATGTCATCAAGAGCCAAAGAAGAAACCAAGTCTTGGGAGGATGTGTATCTAAAGCAGCCCACAATCAACTGACAAAAGACCTTGATCAGAGGAAGAACAAATGACAAATTGTTATTTCTTTCCTTCTAGAGAGCACCGTGAACCCAGAGGAAACATTTCTACACAAACTATGAAATGCGGTGTAGATATGCCTCCCCCACATTTCTTACGGTTTTCCTATAGGTGGGAGTCTCTGAGGAATTCTGTTTATCCTCAAAACTGGCATCAGAATACCCATCTATTCTTTTTTTTTTCTTTTTTTCCCCCAGCTATTCTAAATACAAAGTTGCCGCATTCATTTTCTGAGATTCACTTCTGAAATAAGTAGAAATGAAGGACAATTACATGCTCTTATTTCCACATATTCTTTCACGACACCGAAGTATTTTGGCTGAAATGTAAAGTAATTTGTAGTAGCTTGTCTTCTGTAATTGAAACAAACAAAAAATAAATACCTAGATGCACTTGGGTGCTCAGTCAATTAAGCCTCCGACTCTTGATTTTGGCTCAGCTCATGATCTCAGGTTCCTGGGATCGAGCCCTGACTCAGGCTCCATGCTCAGCAAGGAAGGAGTCTGCTTGAGATTCTTTCTCTCCCTCTCCTTCTGCCCCTCCCCACCCTCTCCTAAATAAATAAAAAAATCTTTTAAAAATACATACATAAAGTTCCACCTGTGTTATCACTAGGAATAGGGCCTGTTTTATTCATTACCTCCCAGCTAATCTAACCTGTTGCCTCCCTCTGTAACATTCTTCCAGGAGGCCTCTTGCTAGGCTCAGGTGCCCTTACACAACCCCGTGGAAAGCCCCTCATTGCCAGGATGCACCGCTCTTGCCCTCTCCTTCCCCTTCCCTTTCTTCTGTTACCCCAACCAAACTGGCTTTTAAGGTCTGATCTGAGAACAGTGTCACTGAACCACATTAACACGTTACAATAGAATTTGGTGATGGATAGCAGGTTTAATCCTGAATGTGCCAAAGTGCTTTGTTCTCCATGAGTGGGACTCTTCTCCAACAAATGTGTTCATAGATCCCTTTCCACCCAGCATCTTGCTGGTTACCATGCCTAGTTCTCCAGCGCCTTTTCTTGCCAGTCCTCTTGGCGGTGACCTCTGTAGCCATACTGGTTTTCAGTCCTCAGAACACACCCTACTCTCTCTCTTAATACACCAGCTTCTTCCTGACTCAGGGCTTTGCATTTGGTGGTCTCCCTGAAGAGGCTGCTACCTACATATTTCATTTGGTTTCTACTTAAATGTCACCTCTTACCCAAAGGCAGCTCCTGACCAACCTAGCTAAAGTGACATCACTCCCCACACCACCCACATCCTCCAGGTATCTCTCTCATGGTGGCTTTCAACTAGAGGTGATACTGCCTCTCAGGAGATGTTTGTAATAGTCACAGTTAGAGGGGCCCAACTGCCTCCTCTGGTGGGTAGAGGACAGGGATCCTGCCAAATATCCTACAATGCACAGGATGGTCCCATAACAAAGGGTTATCTGGCCCCAAATGCCACAGTTGAGAAGCCCAGCTACTACTATTTTCTTTTTATTCCTCCATATTAACTAGTACCAGAATTGATGGTCAGGAACTTTCTTCCCTACTAAATTAGAGTGCCTCAGGAACTGGAGTTCAGGGTTATTCTCTGCTCCACCCCCAGCACGTAGAGGAGTGCTGGGCACACTTCACTTTCAAATCTTGCCCCACTTACCCTTGCCTTGATAGCCCACAGCAAATTAAAGATGCCAGGCTCCAACTAACAGATGAACCTGAGAAAGAAACAAGTCAATTTTCCAAATAAAAACAAAAATCTTTTATTAATGAGTGTACCTACAAAAGAAACTAGTCGCAAAGAGTGCCTCATCCCTCATGCACTCACAAAATTATCTTAGTGATTAGTGATTGGCTATTAGTGAAAGATACGTTCTGCTACCTCTTAAAAGCGTGCAAATTTTCCCAAGTTTAAATATCTTACTTATACCAGTGTCCTAATGTCCCAAGACAGATTGCAGAAAATGGAACCTTAATCATCTCAAAGGATTGAAAACAAAACTCAATACATTCCACAAGATAGATGTATTTATAGAAAAGAATTAAGAATTAATACTTCCCCTTCCTCCCTTCTCATCTGTTCATCCTATAGTACATATTTTTCTACAGTATAAAATTAGCCAAATTACCCAATATCCAGTTTTTCAAAAAAGATACATTACCCCTCCCCATAAAGTACCATATAGCAAAAGACATATGAATGCAATACCATTGAAATTATTTACTGAGCACTAAGGCTAAATCTGCTATTACTGCAAACTCAACCCCCCCCCAAAAAAAACCCTTTGCGTTTCTGTAGTGTTTTCCACTTTTCAAAGACTTGAAGTAACATAACATTGGAATTACTGCTATGACACCAATATAATTTTGGAAATAATTATGCCTGATTACATTAGAAAATGTAGGCAACAAGAAAGATTTACCCTGTCATCCAGTGTTTCTGTTAAGACTAGAACCCAAGTCCTAGCTAGTCCTACTTCTGTGTATTGTATCACCTCCACATATCTTTATATATCGTTTCACAGAATGCTACTGGGTATGCCAGTAGTCACTATGTTCATGGATTTCAAGCAAGTTTCGGAAATGCTAGATGAACAAAGTTAACCAGATTCCCAGAACTTTCAATGTGCCATCATAAATCTCCAGGAAGCATATGAAGAGTGTAGCTGTCATAATTCAAAGTACCAGCTACAATCAGGGAACAAACATGTATGCAGGAAAGGTGAGGACAAAGGACTGAGGGGATGTAGCACCATTTAACTAGGCACTGACTATGTAGGAATGCCATTCAATATTGCCAGGTCTTTTCAGAAAAGCTATAAATCCAGAGTTTAATCTGAAATCTCCATGTTTGTGCATGTCACCTAGAATTTAAAAGAAAAACACTGCAGTTTAAACAAAATTTCTTGACCTAGATCAGGCCTTGGTCCCATTTAGAAAACCCAGTATAGCAGGTTTAACAATCTTATTTGGCCATATAACCTTTATTCGGAGGTCCTGTCAACTTCCTAAAACTCCACAGAAAAATGTCAAAGAAGTTGCCTTCAGAAATAAACATCTTGCCCTCCTAGACCACTGTGGTGCAACTCTGAACCCTAAGAGGAGTTATCTCAGGGTTTACTCAGATTGAAATTAATACCCAGCCTCCTTAACTGTTAATGTAGCAATGCCTCTGGTTACTAAAAATATCCTCACCATTTGCCTTTGCTTAACTCTCTTGGAAAAACCAAAAATCTAATTGAACTGTGAAAAAAGGAATAGCACTAGAATAGTTTTTGCTATTAAAACAAACAAACAAAAACAAAACCTTCATCCTTCCAAAACAATTTTAAAAATCTCAGTGATTTGAGGACAATTTAGAATTTTGATCGAAACTAGTAACACTCTCAAACAACACTAAGATATTTGCAAAGTAACTTTTCTAAAGCAGGGCGCCATTTAGCCTTCTCCCTTTTTTTCTTCTATTTATTTCTACCCTGCCTCATTCTAAAAATTAGTTAAGAGAGCGTGACAATTGTCTACACAAGTACTTGGAACGGTGGAACAGAGGTAACAGAAATAGCATGCAATAAATTATAGGGCAAATGATTTTCTTTCCCTGGTATCTTCTTGGTCCACTCACTACCCTAGTTTCTTCAGCTAAAATACCCACCCTGGGTCCAGGGAAAGCCTTAATACCATATATTTCCAGAGCCATGTGAAATCAGATTTACGTATAATGGTGAAATCACATTCACTTCTATTTCCCCATGTGGAAATCAAACCTATGTACTCCCATCATTGAAAGCCTTGAGGAACCTAAGAAATGTAACATTTTGAGTTACAAGGTAAAAAACAAGAGATAATCATGAAATGCTTCCAAGTGAAGTCCTTTAAGTCCCAAATCATATTTGCTGATTTTAACTCATAAGTCTTATCTTTTTGACGACTTTGGTGACCAAGGTGGTAGTTCTTCTCCTGCCTCACCAATGAGAATTCTTGATGGATATAGAGTTCATATGATCCAAAGAGAATATATAATTATAAAGTGTTCATGTTTGGGAGAAAGTTCTGAAATGACCAGAAGATTGAAATAGCTTTAGCATAAAAAATTAGAACTATATGATGACCAATGACTGTACACACGTGAACGAAAGTCACTCTACCCAACATAACTGACATGTTGGAATATCATTTGAAATTGACAGAAAAATTATTCTAGAGCTTAGAAGAACTCTGACATGGTGATATCTTGTCACTTTCTTCTGCAATCAAGGGCATAAATCCTTAGAGAGAGCCACTGGGTCTTAATCCATGACGTAAAGATTGTCCTCGATAATGTAGATATTGTCTTCTGCTTGGACACCCACTTCAGCTGCACTTTGTAAAGCTCCAGTCTGAGAGTCGCTCAACGAAACCATGCTACAGAAAGAATAATATGAGTAAGGAAAAGCAGACCACTTCTAAAGTATGATGAGCACATTTGTTTACATGGAGGCAAGGCCAGGTATTTGCAACTCCCAGAGCCCTATGAAGTGAATAGGAGATCCCTATTAAGTTGCAAGAGAGTCTGTTTAATAAGCAGGTAGAAAACCTAAGTATTCTCCTTGAGAAAACTCTTGTTATAGAATACGAAAATTGAAAATCTAAGAAGACTGGTATCAGACATCAAATTGAAGTCCTAAATCAAGATGCATATTCTCAAGGGTAGCTAAGAAATGGTTTGATTTTTCTAACTGTGGATTGTATCCTTCCAGAGAGGGTTATTAAATCTATTTAGTGGTCTATAACCTGCATTTAGGATAAACAAAGAATACAAAATATATCAGAACATATTGGATACCTTAAAATAGTATTGCTTCACATAAGCATGTACTGGATCATGGTGTCAGAAATCTTAGTGTGTCTTAATGATCCAAATTTGAAAGCCATGGGCTAGCTTTCTTGCAGAACACATGCAGTAAGTGTACAGAAAGGTCGTATGTGCAATTTTGATATAGCTTCTATTTTATAATTTGTAGAGAGTGCCTGTTTTTATTACCTAAGCCTGCCCAGAAATGATATGGAACATACTGAGGCTTCACTCAGCTCTGATCTTTAAGTGATTACTCACATATGTGAGGTTAGGTGAGGACAGTAGCTTAAAATAAGTCAGCGTGACATAACTGCAAAAGAAAGAGAAAGAAAGAAAGAAAGAAAGAAAGAAAGAAAGAAAGAAAGAAAGAAAGAAAGAAAAAAGAAAAGAAACAAAAAAGAAAGAAAGAAAGAAAGAAAGAAAGAAAGAAAGAAAGAAAGAAAGAAAGAAAGAAAGAAAGAAAGAAAGTCATGAAAAAATACCCGGGTTTTTAAATATATTTTATAAGATTTTCTACAATAAATATTATCTTTTATGATAAAAAGTCAACCTTTAGAAAAATTTAGTAGTGAAAGAACAGAGATCAGCTAAAAGGAAGTGCTATGTTCCGTGTTTTTCTGCCTGTCAGGAGTAATTTCTTTCTTCCATTCTTGGAAGCACATAGTCAAAAACTTCTGTAAGTTATGGATGCAGGACTCTAAAAGACCTAAGACTGAGTCATTTACCTGCTGTGTGGTGTGACTTGGATGTCACTTAACACTTCTAAACCTGTTCTCCGGTATGTATGCTGAAAATAATAGCACCTATCCCATGGGTGTATTGCTGCAACACACATAGCTGCAATAATAGAAAGTCAACGTTTATGGAGCACTTACAATGCGTTGGGCATTGTTCAAGATGCATTCAGCAGACTGGCTCATGTAATTAACTCAGGTCTAGGAAAAACTGTGTGCAAACATCCAATGAAAGAGAACTAAGAATAATGTGTGGCAACCTAAGAGGGAAGGATTTTGATTCAAAGACCTTGATTTAAAGCCCAAGCTGTTCCAAAAGAAGCAAGCTTACTTGGATTTGGAAGTAAGTAGTGGATTCCTGTTATTACAACTATTCCAGTAGATGACCACAGGGCATGGATGCAAATAAAGGGGATTTAAGTTTTAATTGGGCAGCGGGATGGATTTACAAAAATTGTAAATTCCATCGCCTATTAGGCCAGATAACCAATGCAAGTGAGCAGATCAGGCTGGGAATGGAACTGCAGGGGAAGACAGGAACTGTCAAGAGCCGGAGGCACTTGCCCCTACCACAGTGGCTTTGCACATCTTCAGTCTGGAGTTTCCTTCCAGATCTTTGCAGGGCTGCCTTCTGTTTCTTCAGGGTTCCCTCAAATAGCCCATTACCTTGCTCAGTTTCCCCCCATGGCATTTGTCTAGAAACATTAAAAGGCCTGTGTTTATTCACTTACGTGCTTTCTGTATGTTTTGTTCATCTCTTTGAAATGCAGTAGACATTTAATAAACAAAGCACTGAATGAAGTTAAAGAACAAACCAAATAACTCATTCAAATGCTCCATCAAACAAAATTTGTGATCTCTTGCTCTAAGAGGTTAAGATTGAAGTGCTCCTTCTGTAGCAGTTATGGCACAATTCCAGAGAAATATAGAAAGTTAAAAATATCACTAGAAGTTGTGGGTAACAATAGAGGTGCTCATTAAACTAGATTTTTCAGGATCTAGGGTATAAAATGAAGAGTTTAGGATAAATAGAGGAGAAAGAGAGAACTTTTCTTTATTTTTAGTAGAGTAGAAATATCAAAAGGTATTGACACAACCCCTTTCAAACTTACTTTAGTTGCTCCAGTTTGTTTCTTATGCATAAATATTCTAAATTGGGGAAGAGTCAAAGAGAAAAATAAACATGTCAGCCAAAGAGTTTATGAGATCTTTTTTCAAACAAGTATATTGTTTCTATTACTTTACTATGAACAAAATATGTACAGAGCTAGAGCCTGAAAAAATAAATTTAAAAGAAAGAATGTTTAAAATAAGAAAGGAAAAAAAAAGCCAAACTGGATGATTTCTGAGTTACTCAGGCAACTCATTTTTAATCAGCAAGACCCAAACAAATTTCTTAGTATAAAGTATCTCACTTTCATTAATGGTTTAGTGTATTTACCACATGCCTAGGCTTACTTTAAAGCAGTTATTAATAACTAAATTTCATTTTAAAAAATGAATAATTGTACTTCTTTCATAGGAGTTAGGCTAAACACACACACCATATACACACACTGCACACATAACACACACACATACACCCAAACAAAACCTCGTGAAGCCCTTCTTCTAGCCCTGGCCCTGAAATCAGTTTCCCTTCCAATGTTTCATTTGTCTCTCCTCTTAAATAGGCCTTGTAAAAAAAACTCAGTAATATCATCCCTCACGGAGACAAAAATCTGGTTCCTGAGCAGAGTAGAAAAGAAGTAAACAAATCATATATACTACAATGGTTTGTTGCTTCCAAATTCCAAGTCTACCCAAACATTCTCATTTCTTAATATTCAATTTGCCTCTGTAGAATTTATATTGCATCTTTCACTTTATAGGTCAATAATTAAAAAAAAAAAAAGAATAGTTTAGAAAACAGAAATTTATGTGAAATCCCAATCACGTGGCATGTGGAACTACTTGAACTCAGGCAGTTTGCCTCTAGAACCCTTGCTCTGTTCCCTTATGCACAATCCCAAAATGACTTACTTTTGGTAATCACCACAACCAACATGGTGAGCAATACCACAGCAGTAATGCAGATGCCAATGTAGAGTCCCTTACTGGTGGTCATCCATGGATTTTGTGCCAGCGACACATGCTAAGGAAACATCAGTGGATCAGAAGAACATCTTTTTAGAGTTATGGGTAGAAGACATTCCCTAAGGGGCATCTGGGTGGCTCAGTTGGTTAAGCATCTAACTCTTGATTTCAGCTCAGGTCATATTGAGCCCCATGTTGGCTCTGTGCTGGGCATAGAGTCTGCTTAACATTCTCTCCCTCTCCCTCTGCCTCTTCACCGCCCACCCCCCACTCACTGCCCCATGCTCTCTCTCTCTCCCTCTCTAAAAAAAAAAAAAAAAAAAAAAAAAAGGAAGACATTCCCTAAAAATAATATACTTGGACTCATTTATCTTTATTGGCCCTTGGCTATTTCTGGATCAAGAAGGGTAAGACCAAGTGATTGAGGTTGTAAACATGGTGAAATTCAAAGAGCATTTAAAATTTGAAATGTATTTGGGGATGATAGAAATGTTTTATATCTTGCATGGGGTGGTATTTACATAAAAGTGTGCGTTTGTCAAAACTCAAACTATATGCTTCAAATGGTATACTTTATTATATGTAAATTATACATATTTTTAAAAATCAATAAGCTATTTCTACATATATATCCTTTGATATTAGAAAAGAAAACATAAGTTTTGTTCATATAGGAGTTGACCTAGTAATGCCATCTGAATATGCTCAGGTATTGAATTTGGTCCTTAATTACAGTTCTTATTTTTTAACTATATCAAAGATTCTATGTCTACATACATTGACTTGAAAGTAGGTGCTCGCAGACATGGCCCTCATTAACAACCAACGTGAAATGCTGTCAGTTGGGAAAAGATGCAGAAATTTGTTTGAACATCTTAGTGCAGTTTGTAAAGGATCACCACCTTCTGGAATAAGGCCAAAATATGCCAGGCATCACACTCAGCCTTTTGCATAGCTTAGTTCTAATCCTAGAGAGATCTCTGAGGGTATTTTAACAGAAAAGAAGATCAGAGAGAAGGATCAAGTCTCTTCTTGTATAAAAGTTTAATCTCTGGAGTCAGGATCCCATCTCTTTGACTTAGTTGCTGTGTGACTCTGAACAAGATATTTAGCCTCTCTGAACCTCTGTGTTTGTGTCTGTCAACCACAGATTAAACAGGGTTCTTGGGAAAGGTACTTTTAGGTACTCCCTGATAAACACGATGAGGAAGATAGGGGATAGGGGAAAGTACTTAGTGTTTGAGCTTAAAGGGGAAATAGCCAGTGTCTGGGAAGGAAGAGCTGTTATTATTTTACCAGTGGGGGGGGGGGGGGGGGGGTAAAGCCATTAGCTGTAACATGAGGTTGCAGGATGCAGGCTTTGCTTTTATTTTTAAAAATATTACATAAAAACTGCATGTTCATTTTAGAATGTGTAGCTAAGCATGAAAAAAGGAAAACTAAAACCAACCATAACCTTAACATCCAGAACAAACACTATTACCATTTTTCATTAGATACTCTTCTAGAATTTTATCCTCCTAGTGTTTTTCTTAACAGAAACAATTACTATATTCAATATATGCTACTACATACACACACAAACTGTTTTAACAGTTCCTTTTTTCATTTAAAGATCAGTAGTAACTGTCTACCCATGTCAGTAAATGCACTGCAGTGACTAGATTCTTAATGGCAGTATGTGGGTACGCTTAATTGACTAAATAATTAATCCCTTACTATTGAACCTTTGTTTTTAACATTTTAATGATTATAAATAGCACCATGAACATCTTTTCTCACACATCTTAATGTATTCATTCAATTGTCTCCTTAAAATAGAACCCAGAAAACTGACCTACTGAGTCAAAGTAAATGCAGCATTTCAAGATATGTGGGATATCTTTTTTTTTTTTTTTTGTGGGATATCTCTTAACATCCTTAGAGTCAAGACACAAAAGACCCATGATTTCACTACTGCCTGTTGTGAACTTACTTCTATGTCCTTCTACTTGCTGCTAAATGTACTTGTCCTATATGTAACTGAGGTCAAGAATAATCTCACCACTCAGAATGTTTGTTTTCTTTTGTTTTTAATCCAGCATGGGCCTGGCCATATAGCAATAGAAGAATCATTTACATAGTAGCAGTACCAACATTTAGCAAGTATATACAAATTCAACCCATTCTATCAGTCCCCATGCAACACAAGTTGTTAAAAATTTTTATATCACTCCTATATAGTGTTCTTGTTGTCACTAACGTATACAATACAAAGCCATTTGACCTCACACTTAATAATCCCAACATGCCTGAACTTGAATTTCTCTTACCATGGCTGTGTTGTCATTTCTCACTATGTGGGACCGAAAGGATTATTCTCATCCCTCAAACTCTTTTTATTTGATGTTTCTGAGAGTTATTTGCACATACTAAAAAGAAACTTATTTCTCCCAGAGGAACCAAAAGAAAAGGTCCTATTGATAAATTTGTCTAATTTATTTGCAAAGATGAGACTTTGATGAGCATCATGAGACTAGGACCCCTTAGATTTTTCTTAAGCTCACTGTGGGAAAGTATAAGAGCACCTTTCTAAGTGACAAATTTATTTAAGATGTTAATACCTTAATAAGTCATCATATGGGGTGATTTATATATAGAAAAACTCAACAGTGACCTCAAAATTTCTGTAAAGGATGGCAATTGGGTTAGAAAAGAATATGAGGGAGGATCTGCCTAAACATGTTCACTGACATAGTATTTTTGTTTGGGGTGGCCTCCACTCCATTGATTGAAAATGTGGTCCAAACTGGTCTACCCATATGGACTTTTCAAATTAATTAAAGGATCCCTATTTAAGAGTCAAATACTTTTCTTCTTTTTTTATTCTAACTAGAAAGAATCAACCTGTGGGCTAGTCTTACAGATATAATCTCTAAATGTAACTTGCTTCCAGGGAGACACAAGTGAATCTGGCTAATAAAGTAGGAAGAAATATGCTTACAGTTTGATTGTTATGCCAAAGGCCATCTGAAGACTGTGTCACAGTGCCATTCCCATCTGCTCAACAAGAAAGAAAATTAATTATAATTACAAAAAATATTGAATTTTCACTGTAGACACTAAATATATTCACATTGCCTTCTGGTGGTGAACAAAAATTCGCATAATAATATGGCCAAATGCTGCCAGACATTGCAAAAGTCATACCAAGTTACTAACCTGTATTAATTTATCCTGTAAGGTTGTGTTTCTTGACCATTTTACCATGGACCCTTTAAAAATGGACACTGTTTGTCTTCTTTATGGAAAAAAAGTATGTATACACAAAGTTTTATGTACAGTTTGAGGGAAAGTACAGAGGCCCATTCTTAAAACTGGGTTAAGAATGCCACTTAATGGTAGGTAGTCAATATTTTCATGCCAGCCAGCCAAGAACCTGTCAATGAGTGCCCAAAGGCCATATGCACATCCAAAGATCAGGACCACTCTATTCCAAATGGACATTACATTGGTTTTATTCAGAATATGAGTAAAATGTACTCAGATATCTAAAACAAATGGCATATACTCTTACATTGTATGCCAGACTTTGATCCAGAAGTATTTTATAAAATATCTGTTATATCAGCTGTGAAACTAAGATATATTATACTGCCTAAAATCCTAATATAAAAGGATATTATGCCTCAAGGTTTTGAATGTTCAAATTTTAACACAGTTTTGAAGATTATTTTGTAAATATAGCTAGAACCCCAAGCTATAACAGTATCCATCTCATAAAGTACTCGAATTAGATGATGTACTTTAAGGCTTAACACCATATTAGATAAGTATTAGCTGTTATTAATTATTACGTTATACTGGAAGGAGCAGTGGGGAGAGAGACACTATGCAACACACCTCCCAAACATCATGTCCTTCTATCATCATTAACATCCGGGGAGGAAGGCAACATCTTGCCCATGGGCACGCAGCTACTAGTTGGCAGTTGAATTGGGAGCTCCTGTCTCTAAAGCAGAACTATTGGGCTCCCTAATCTAACAATGGTAATAAATGAGACCTGCCTTAGTGAGATAATGCCTGACAGTTTCCTGGCATATACATCTAGCTGGGTGGTGGGCCATATGAGCCCCAAAATCCCTTCCAGACCTAACCAACATTCTTTGCTTCTGTTGAGTCTTCAGTTTGCTAAGGCTGACACAGGCACAGTGAGGATTTGGCTCGAGACCCTAACTATACTGCCAAGGTGGCAACAATCACATAAGTCACAGGGGACACAGCTGCTCCTATGTCTGTTCCACTCTGGAAAGCTCTACCTTGACCAGGTTTTAGTTCCATGATTCCCTATTTCTATGTTCTTCCCGTTCAAACCTTAAAAGCATACAGTGCGGCTGCTTCCTACTGCTGTTGCCTTGTGTTTCTATTTATTTTCACTTTGTTTTTGTGCCCAGAAACAGTTCATACTAAGGATTCTACTTTCCAAACCAAATGTCACCATTATCTAATCCCCATTGAAAAGATCTCTCTGTGAATCTCACTTCAGGTCTATTTTAGATTAACCAGCTTCCAGGAATGATTGGCAAAAGGTAAGCCACACAGTGAGGCCCCCTACAGATTGGCAACTCCGGAGCAACATGAGTCATAGGCATGAAGGAGGAGGCTTGCAAGGCTGGACCTTGTTTGCATTCAGCACAGGCCCAAGCACACATAAACTGGCTCTGCAGTGCAAAGGGGTTCGGCATGTGGAATTCCCCCAAATAACCACTATAGGTAACAGAATTATTTGGGGAAAATGAGAAGATTCAGCATCACCTTTCCCTACCACAGGAAAGACAGGTCAATCTTAGGTTTCAAAAAAGTAAAGATTATATGATACTTGCCCACAGTGGGGACAACAGGAAAAAATCGGAGAAGGGACTAGACAGTCTCAGTGGACGTCCCTGTTGGTACTGGTGCTGATGTACTCAACCCATCTCAAAGTGTCCATGTGCAAGCCTCACAGGGCAGCAGGGGAGCTTCCTAGATGTATGTAGGGTCTGGGTCTTTGATGAAGCCTGAATATGGTTGACCAATTTGGTCTGGATACCAGAGGGCTGGATTTAATTGTTTTACGGCTCTGGCCCAAGGGAGCAAGTCCACTAATAAGTCTGGAGTCACGAGCAGTTCATTTAATTAAGAATAGTGCTATGCATGTGGGTGTCCCCAGATCATATAAGCTCCCTGGGCCAGTTAGGCATATGGATTCCAGACATTCTAAGAGTCACAGTTGCTATTGTATCTATTACTTACCACCTTTGTACTATGTCTTAGGTTTTTCACCTTATTTAATCCTCAAAACATTCTACAAGATCATAGGTGTTCCACCCATTTCATAAATGATTAAAACAGGTTCTAAATGGGTAAGACATTGTTCAAGTCACATGGCTGATTGGAGTGACCAGTATCAGCATTCATGTCAAATCTGCCTTATTCCGGAATATGGGCTTTTAACAATGCATCAGGGTTATTAAAATGTGAGGACTCCCAGGCATCCAGGAACATAAATGAAGTTACCTGTCGGGCAAGAGTACAATGGTGGATTGGTGGGCTGTGTCCTGCTTGTTTTCTGCAGCGCAGTAGGCTGGATTTCTGCCGTCTGCATTGCAGAAGATGAAGTAGCTACTGGAATGAAAAGAATGCAAGAACTGTGCTGTCTTCTAAGAGAAAAATTCCCACCCCCAACAAAAATAAAACACAAAATAAAAATTAGGAATCACCATCAACTTCCTGCAGGGTGCTCTCCCAGCCATCCCCTGAAGGCATGCCTCTCACCCACCCACTTCCATTCCTTCCAGCTTCCTCTTAGAAATGTATTCAAAGATGGACTTGAGGTACTACACTGCCATCTAGGCATACCAAGATCATGAAGAAATCTGATCTAGCAAACGATCCGGAGAGCTTATCCGAATCTAGGATTATTTCACACTTTTTCTACTCTTAGGATTCCTCCTAAATGTCCAAAGCTTAAACAGTGCACCTTACATAGGACATCCAATTAAGCTTTTGTTCTTGTTCACTTTCTCGGGAACAGGGTCTGGGAGTTTGTGCTAATTTGCCATTCCTCTTTCACAAGAGCCCAATCTAGATTTCCTGTCCTTATTCAGATTCCTGATGACCCATGCACACATCTTTCCACAGAGATGCACATATGGATCAGCACAGAACACATAACTCACAATTTCTAATTCCTTGAGGTCTCTTCAAGGTGACAACATTGTCCAATGTCTGAACCTTGGTGATAATTAACAACTCTCAAAGCCATGTTCTCGGTAGATCTTGACCTGGCTCCTTCTGCCGTGGCATTCAGGTCACTTCATTTATATGACTGATTTCCTGTGTTATCTGACTCATCTTAGGTTTTGCACCAAAAAGCTTCACTAAGAGTTTTCCTGTACAGGGCTAGGTTTCCCTTTCCTTTCTAAAATCACTCCTTTACTTTCTATCAGATATCTCACCTTAGTGCAGCACTGATCACTTGTCTATTTGTGTATTATATTAATATTTTAAATATTGTATTTTTATATACTTTCCTTTAGCACCACAAATTTTAGAGCATGTCAGTGATGCCTGCTGAACAAGAATTCTTAAACTTGGGCTTTTCTTGCTTTGTGTTGGTCTTTCTATTTTCCCTTCCCCACAGTGGTCCTTGCATTTCAACATCACCCTTTCTCATGTTCTGAACTATTTCCCTGCTTCTCTCTAATGCTCAAATATATAACAGGATGTAGCTCTGCTTAAGAACTAAGAACAGGACAATACAATTAAGTCAGGTGATCAGAATCTTTATTCAACTTGGATCTGTGCAAAAGACCTCTTGGGCTTAACTTTTTTTTTTTTCCAAGTTTCAGTCTTAGCAGGCATCTTTCTTTTCTCTCTGTTTTCTAAAACCTTACATCCAACCATTCCATGAATAGTTAGGCAACTAGTATGCACAAGAGGCCCTGAGTACAGAAGAGAGTGGATGTAAGGATAAATGTCTCCACATTGGATCTGTTCCAATGTGCACCTCCTTCCTGTTCAACTCAACTCAAAATCATGAGAAAACCATCAAGACAAGGATAAGGCTCAATTAATATCATCCCTGAGGAGGTTACATGGACATATGAACCAATACTTTTCTTCTGAATCTTTGCTTTAAACATGCTGTTCACCAAACCAAGTCCACTAATCCATCCACATTTGCAGGCACAAACTAAGTATTACAAGTTAAATCAATATTGAGAAAGTCAACAGATTCCCTAGCGTGTTCAGTTGCCTTGAACAGAGCTATTTTTCTTTACAAACTTTTATGGCTTTAAAATCCCAGTTTTAACCTAAAGCCCTCTCTTCCAAACTCAGCTCAAAGCCCCAATCCTTCAGATCCCTTCTGATTAAATATACATAGGGTTCAATGGGAGTCAAGGGAAATCAATATGTTTCATCAGATTTTTCTGGCTAAGAGGTTGTGACATCTCTGTTACTCCTCAGAATCCAGTGCTACTCCAAGGGGTCAAAGAGTTTTGAAGGCTTTAAGACTTTCTACTGAAAGTTATCTCTTTAATCCTAGAGATAGAAGATTTGAACCTAAACTTGTCCTCAGAATGGCAAGCTATTTCTCTACCTTTAAATCAAATTATTCTCCATTTGTTTTAAATCTAAGCTCTTATTTATCAGAAGTTGGAAGTATGAACCATGTGGCCTGAACAACAACAACAAAAAAAGTGTAAGTTCTAAATCCCTGAAGTCTTTTAATCTGATGTTGACTTTTTCATCAGTATAAATAGCATCTTTTGCTATTTCTATGCTACATAAATAAGTTAAAGAACGCTGAAAGCAAAACTGTGTAAGTAGATTGATTGCCCAGAGAAAACAGGGTAATCGTATAAAGGATTTTTCAGTGAGGATGTCAGATAAAGACAAATTCATCCAAACATAAGCTCAGTGCTCATGGTAGAAGGCACAATCCAGTAGTTAAAAGCACAGGCTCAAAATTCAAATTAATGGAGAATGAATCCTGATTCAAGTAGTTTCTATCCGTATAACTTGACACAATGAACTCAGATTCTGTCCCTTAGTTCTCACAACTATAAAATGGGATGGAATTATACCTTTAGTACATAGGGGTTGTCATAAGGATTAAGCAACATAATATTTGTAAAGCACTTATCATGGTTCCTGTCACATAGTGTGAATTTTAAGTTCACTGAAATCTCATCTTCAAGTGGAGGTCTGGCTTCAGCATGAACTAAATGACCTCTACTCAGAGCTCCTTATAAAGACAGAAGCTCATTAACCTGACCCTCATTCCCTTGCATTCCCTATTCTTTCCTCAAAAACCTGTGCTCAACCGGGCCAAATCCACTCATCTTCATAAGATGTCTAAGATTAATGGTCTGGCTTTGCGAGGGAGGTGTTGGTAATAATGAATTCCTTGGAGAATCTGACCAAAAGCTATGAGTTCCCTTGCTCTAAAAATGTTTATATGTTTTTAAAAAGTACATATAATTTAGGACAGTTCCAAGCCCATGTTTGGAACCCAAGTAAGAACCCTTAACCTAGATTGTGCTTCTGCCTTAACACAATGTCTTAGATGGTCTACATCCTCTCATTAGAAGACCTCTGGGCTCAAGGAACATTTGTTTACCTGGCTTGAGGTTCTGCGTGGGTGCTGGCGTTGAAGAGGTAGAGGTAAAGACCCTAGGTGATGTTGGAACACTGGTGACCTCAGCTGGAGTTAGAAACCAACATGAAAGCAAGGATTAATCAAGCAGCAAGAAACAAGAGCCTTGTGCTGGACGAGTGTACCATTGCAGTCCCGAAGCAGTCTCTTCCCTGAACTCAGAGTGTTTATCATTGGCCAACTAGAATCTGTGACAGAGGAGGACTTGAGACATACTTACAAAAAAGGAAACATCTGCATTAAAAGGTATATATTTGGGGAGGTTCAGAAGTGAAAAATGTCACCTGGGATTCGCATTGAAGCACTTTGAGAAGACCAGTCATGCATACCAGATTTCTGTATCTTCATAAACATCTGTGAGGGAAAGAAAATGTCTAAAGCGTGGAGCTGCCTTTGCCCTCTCCATGGTGAGTGGCTAAGACTTCCACAGTAGTTCCCAGGCCTCAAATGCTTACCAAATAAATAGCATTCAGTCCAGTCAGTCTTGAAGGTAATGACACAGGGACCTGTGTCTGAAGTAAGGACTGACTCGCACCCATTAGCATATGCTCTATAAATCATACAGATGATTTATACATTTGGTAAGAAGGGAAACTAGACCTTTTATGATTCCTTATCACCTAAGAGATAACAACAGCTAATAATGTTGACTCTCCAGAGTCAGCAGTGGTGTAGAATTCCAAACTACTTAGCAAAAGTGTGAGAGCTACCCAGATGGAGCTAAAACCCAAACACGAGAGCCTGAACACAAGGCCTAGCACAAAAGCACACCAAAGAAGGGCTGAATCAAAGATGTATACTTTTGATCTCACTAGGCACCTTTTTTCTCTGCAAGAAGTTTCCTTAAGTTTTGACTTGACTGACTACAAAAGAAAACCCATATCACTAAATAGGGGACAGTTGATTTGAAAACTTTCCCTTCTGAAAGATCTAATTTAATTTAGAATCTAAAGAGGAAAAACTTTTTTTTCAACAAATATTTGTATCTATTAAATGCAAAGCATTAGTCTAAAGCAGAGGTCAGAATTTTCTGGAAAGGGCCAGATAGTAAATGCTTTAGGCTTTAGGGGGCATTATGGTCTTGGGGGCAGTCACTCCACTCTATCCCTGGGGAAGATGCCATTGACAAAATATATCAAATGGGCGTGGCTGCCTAAATAAAAATTTATAAAACAGCAGGCTAGTTTTGTAATCTGATTTAGACCTAGGGCTATAGTTTGCTGACCCTGATCTATGGTATAGTTAGAGACTCCCAAAAAGAGTACAATCCAATCCCCTCATTCCAGTTTCAAATCTAATCTAGAGGGGAAAAAGTACACATGCAAACATTTTGATCAAAGGAGTGTAAGGGGGGAAGCCTGGGTGGCTCAGTGGTCGAGTGTCTGCTTTTGGCTCAGGGCATGACCCTGGATTCCCCAGGATAGAGTCCCACATCGGGCTCTCTGCATGGAGCCTGCTTCTCCCTCTGCCTGTGTCTCTGCCTCTGCTTCTCATGAATAAATAAATAAAATCTTAAAAAAAAAAAAAAAAAAAGGAGAATAAGGGAAACAATAAAGCGGTAAAGAGGAGATAACCTAATCAACTTGTCTAATGAGGGGATCCCTGGGTGGCTCAGGGGTTTAGCGCCTGCCTTCGGCCCAGGGCGTGATTCTCGAGCAAGTCCCAGAATCGAGTCCCATGTTGGGCTCCCAGTATAGGACCTGCTTCTCCCTCTGCCTGTGTTTCTGCCTCTCTCTTTCTCATGAATAAATAAATAAAATATTTAAAACACACACACACACACACACAAATTGTCTAATGAACTTGGTTTCTTTAGTGGTAAATATTTGCCCCAGGCAAAAGCTAGGAGACTGTAACTGTAGATGCTGGTGGAAAAAAGCCCAAACAGAAGCTTCAAGAGTAAGCTCAGTCTGTGAAAACCGCAAGCAAACTTAAGCAAAGAATTGGTTATTGGAGGCAGAGTCTCCTTGGCTCAGTTACAGACCCTCTTCCCACTTGACAGAGCATCTGTAAGTGCTCCCCCTTTAAAGATTTTCATAGCACTTTACAGGTGTCCTACTAATTTCTCATTATGCTAATTCTTAACATTCAACCAAACCAATAATAAATTTCATTAATCCAAAAATGTAATCACACTCTCTCCTCCACATGCTACTTCCTTGCATCTGTCTAGAGCACTCAATTATCACTGGCCTCTTTTGGCTTCCCTAAATTGCTTCCCACAGATGGGTTTCCCCCAGGGTCAGCTATTTTCTCCGTCAGAACAGACCATCTCACTTGTCTTCACAAAAGAAGTCAAGTCCATAAGTTGGGAGATTGCAAAACTAAGTTCCTCTTAATTTAAAAGAAGAAAGAAAGACAGACACATAGTTTATTAAGGCCACAAGTATTGGGTTCTGTTGTCACTACCAGAGCTTAGTGGAAGGAAATTCGTTAGGAAGGAACACCAGAAACCAGGAAATCCTTAAGAATCCACTCTGTTCATCCAGTGATAAAGAAAATGAGGATATTCACATTGAGACTGATTTTTGGATTTCATCAAATTTTTAAAAGTAACTGGTGAATGGTTATTGGAATGTAAATGTTTTCATATTGCAATAAGGTCACTTTAGTTTTTAAACAAGCAGTTTTGTGATATGGTATGAAATATGCATCAAAAAAATCCCAGGCATGGCAGAGGGAAGGGTGGAACTATAGCTCCCTTTACAATGTATATACAACTAGATTGACTTGACAGTTCTTAGAGCTGGGTGCTATACCTACTTCACAAGACCTTATATTGTATTACTACTTTGAAATTCTCCAAAATAGTTTTTAAATGTTGAAGACATTTAAAAATCTCCAAAATAGTTTTAAAATGTTAAAGACATAAAAAATCAGACATAAAAGGACAGTTCTTTAAGTGGAATAAACTCAGCTTGATAAAAATGTTCACTATATTTCACAATGGAACTCTGAATGCTGTTATGAACCAACTAGCATTTTTTAAGACCTGCTTTAGGAGATAGTTTGCAGACTGGAAAGATTCTCAAGCCTACCATCTTGATCAAGATTGGTCTTAACACTTAATTTTATGCAAATAAAAGTCATTCTATTTTCCAACAGTTACTGAAAAACAAGATTGTAAGAACCTCCCCTTTCCCTATTTAAGGAAAGCTACTACCAAACAGTAAATATCTCAGTTAACCCACATGAAGTGATCAAAGGAAGAAGGAAGACAAACTCACCTGGCTTTATCTCCAATGATAGGGTGAGTTTCATGTCATTGAACCACCCCCTGTGCTCAACACGGCAACAATACTGGCCACTGTCAGTCTGGGCCGCATTCTCTATAGTCAAAGACACATCCCCTTCTGAAAGTTTTCCCTTTAGCTTATAACGCAGGTGCTTCCGAAAGGTGACATGGGATCCATTAGTCCAGACTATTTCTTCTAAGCAATGGGACATAGGACATGCCCCTCTGCCCCAGCACATGGTTGTGACTCCATTAGCTGTTGAATAGGTGCAGGGTAGTGTGGCAGGATGACCCACCACTCCATTTACATGAACATAAGAAACTACAGCATCTGTGAACAAAGAGAAAATAGAACATGAGAGCAAGATAGAGACCAACCATGAAACAGACTCTTACCTATAGAAAGTAAGCTGATGGCTACTAGAGGGGAGGTGAGTGGAGGGATAGATGAAATAGGGGATGGGGATTAAAAGTGCACTTACCATGATGAGTACTGTGTAATGTACACAAGTTTGAATCACTATATTGTATACCTGAAGCTAATATAACACTGTATATGAACTATACTAGAATTAAAATTTAAAACTTAATTTTAAAAACTATTATTAAATAAATAAATAAATAATAAAAAAATAAAAATAAAAAACTATTACTGTCTTAAAGGCAGAAGTCTAGTAAACTCTTCAGAAATCAACTTTTAGAAAATCAGTTTCTAGGGGCACCTGGATGGCTCAGTTGGTTAAGCATAGGTCATGATCTTGGTTTCCGCTCAGGTCATGATCTCAGGGTCATGAGATCAAGCCTTGCTTTGGGTTCTGTACTCAGTGCAGAACTGGCTGGAAACTGTCTCTCTCCCTCTGCCCCTCCCCCTGCTCACATACTTTCTCTCTAAAATAAATAAAATCTTTTTTAAAAGAAAGAAAAGAAATGAGCGTCTAATACTTCTAGGAGGAGCTGAGGTTTACCAGGGGCCTTAGGATCAATCTAAAAAAATCCAATAGGGACCCCATCTCATAAACTGATAACAGCCCCACAACTGAGCAAGGCCCTCATCCCCCATGAAAAGAGAGAACTGGAAAATACTCAGTCATGTACTAAATTAACCCACTTAAAAAACAAGAACAAGAAGTCTCTACTAGAGTGGTAGAAGAAAAACCCTGTAGTGCCAAATGCAGTCAAGGTAGCCCTTAAAAGAAATCTGAAATTTACCATATTTAGAATTGGGCTATGATATTGGGAAATGCTCTGGAAATAAAATGCTCATAATTACATAAAGTAAGAAACAGACTTTTTCCCTGAATTCTTACATATTTAGTTTTGCCTAATGTCACCTGTGGATGACAAATATAATATATACTAATTATAAAAATCAAGTTATACAAGCGATAATAAGAAATGAGCTTTCCCTCACAATCTGACTTCTGGAGATTATTGTTTTTAAAATTTAAGATTAGGTCTATTCCTAACTTTCCCCTCTATCTCATGGAATGTTTTGAAACAAAATATTTTTAAAAGCAACAGTTGCACATCATTTTTTAAAAATCAAATGACACAAGATAGTTTGATGAAGGGCTGGTCTCCTTTCCATCTTAGCCCAGTCTCTTCTCTCCATCCCCTCCATCCATGGTAACACTGTTACCCTGTCTCACTTCCACTTGAGTAGTCCATACTTACACCACCCCTTTTTGTTTGTTTGTTTAAACACAAATGTCAGGATATGACCCACTATTCTGCATTGTGTCTGGTTCAGTTATCCATGGATTTTGCAATTCGTAGCATTTTAAGTGATTTCTTTTGAGCAAAATTTAGTCCAGTTCTTTGCTCACCAGCTGACCCACAACCTTCCACCAAAGCCCAAGCACATCCATCTTCCTACACTACACACACACACACACACACACACACACACATCTCCTACACTCTCCTATCCTCAGGGCTTCCAGACCTCAACCCAACCTATTCACTTACCCGTCAGAAGTAGTATGAGGCTGGAGATAGCTACCCAAAGTTGCATGATGGTGATGGTCTGAAGGAAAGAGAAAGCAGACTGGTAGGTGTGCCCCTCACCAGAAGGTCTTAGAACAAGTCTTAACTCTCAGATTGCAACTTCTCCTTTCGTGGTGACTGGGTGAATCACATGTGCCTGCCCTATTAGCGATGAGAGATCAAGCACGACTGCGTTAGGTCTCAGGTATCCCCAGGGATGGCTGAGGGTTCTGCACCTTCCAACAGACAGGGAAAGTCATCTTCCGAACAGCCCCTCATTCCCCAGCTCCTTCCCCACCGAGCCCAAACTGAGTACTGATGCTGACATGGGATGAGGAAGCAAACAGGAAAGAAACCAGAGGCAGGTTCAATGACAGGGACATCAGAGCAAAGACTAGTCCTCACTTACCCTTGGCCTCTGAGATGAGAGGCAATGGGCCCTGTGGTGAGTGCAGGGTACTCCTTGTGCTTTCAATACACTGAACCATCCCCAACTTCAGTCATACTGTTAAGTGTGCAAGAATTAATCAAGTACGTGAATCACTGCCTGACCATTCATGTTACAGGAAGCAATGACTCAGATCACACATCACTGAGTGATGTCAGCAGAATGTTTCAGGAAGCAGATTCTGGAGCAGGCATGGGTTCAGATCCCCATTCTGCCACCTGTGAAGCTGGGTATCCCTGTGGGTTACTAGCTCCTCCAAGCCTTAATTTCCTCATTTGTAAAACAGCATGAAAAATACTTGCTCTGATGATGTACTCTATGTTGGCTAATTGAATTTAAATTAAAAAAAAAAAAAAAAGACTTGCTCTGTCTCCCTCAAAGGATTGTTATAATGAGCAAAAGGGATGTGGAAGACCTTTGAAAATGAAATCTAAATATGCATTAACGCTAACCAAGGTTTTTGGAGAACTTACTGTGTAGCGGGCTCTATGCCAAGTACCCACATGCACTTAATCCTCACAGACACCCTCAGGCAGGTGCTGCTACCAACATCATTCATGGAAGAGGAAACTGAGGTCTTCTGACTTTTGCTCTTAATTATTAAGCCATACAAGTATGTGTAAGCCTGCCTCATAGTTCATTAACTGCTCTTTGGGTCTAAGGATTCAGTAACTTCCTCCCAGGGAGGCATGGATGCTCCATTTCTAGGCTGCTTGCAGCCTATCATCAGCTTCATGGAGACATGGATGATGCACTGGATATTCTGTGGTGATGGGTCCTTTGCTGCCTGGGAATGTGAACCCTGGACTCCAACAGTGTCTGCACTTGGAAAAAGACCTACAGCCTGATGCTACAAACTAGTGGCCTGAAGACTATATTTGACCCACAGAAGTACTTTGTACCATGGTGTTTAAAAATTCATGTCTTTGGCACCTCGGTGGTTCAGCAGTTGAGTGTCTGCCTTCGGCTCAGGTTGTGATCCTGGGATCTAGTCCCACATCATGCTCCTCACAGGGAGCCTGCTTCTCCTTCTGCCTATGTCTCTGCCTCTCTCTCTGTGTCTCTCATGAATAAATAAATAAAGTCTTTTAAAAAATAAAAATAAAAACGAATGTCTTAATTAATGGTCAAGATTTAGAAATCTAGAGGGTCTATGTGAGAACTCACCTTTTCAGCTTTGTTAGGAGATACAATTAGATGGCTGTACAGGGCCTGTACCACTCAGTGCCCTTAGAGTGTGCTCTCTCAAGCCTGCCCCTGCACCAGCCTTCTCTAGGGCGGGTTGGTGAGAGGGCGCTTCAGTGTCTGAAGGGCCCTGGGTAGAGGAGGCTCTGGCTTTCAACTCTGCTCCACCTCCATGAATACCAAGTTCCTTCCTGTTACTGGGACTTCACACAAACTATCCCTTGGCTTATTTGCTGAAATTCACCTCCTCCATAAAATAGTTGTACTATAATACTTGTAATAGCTTTCCTAGCTTTTCAATGCCATACCCTTGAATTCAATTAGGTAGCAAGATGAGTTCTCACAAGGGAAACATTCATTTCTGGACACCAACTTTGCTCTTATTCTCCACTTTATATACTTGGAGGGAAAAATATTGACCCTACCTTGACCACACCAAAGGTGGGGATACAAATTTCAAAATGCCTCACAAAGAAGGAGGTCATATCTGATATTTATTTTGGAGGCAAAATATGTTATAACCAGTTTTTTTTTATATTCTGAAACTCAGCCAAAGCCCAGCAGATCAGTGATAAGGATTTTTCTAATTTATTCAATCCTACCAAAGTTATTATCAATACATAGAGGCTAATGGGACATGATTCAATAAACTAAGAATGAAAAAAATCCAGGATTATGCAATCAAGTGGAGAGACAGGTAAGTAAGCAATAAAATTGGGCAGAATGATGTAAATGGTAAATATATAATCAGACTGTGTCACTCTTCCCCTTACAACACTCCCATGGCTGTCTCAGAAAACAAAACAAAACAACAACAACAAAAAAAAAACAAAAACAAAAGCAAAAGTACTAACTTCCTGCCCATATTTACAAAGTCCCCCAGAGTGGTCTGGCCCCTGCCTACCTCTCCGATTTCTTCTCCATCTGTCTCCCCTGCCACAGGGCTCCAGACACTCGGGGTTCTTTCAAATGTGTCCCCATGTTAGGCCTCTTCCCCTCATGGTGCCCTCTGCCTAGATCTCCAATCCTTTACACCATCATTTTGAGATTTCTCCTTTTCTTGTCAACCTCTGATAAAATGTCACCTTCTCAGACATCCCTCTGGTAACTCTAAAGTAGCCAACCAGTCACCTTACTACACTATTTCAATTATCTAGGCAGTATTTATTACCTTGTTTCCCTTGATAGTGTGTGTGTGTTGTCCATCCTCCCTCTCTCTTGTACTTTTCAATAGAACTTTCCACAAAGATGGAGTTATTCCAACATGTGGGTGTCGTGCAACATAGTAGCTGCTAACCACATTTGATGAAATGTAACCAGTACAACTGAGAAGTTAAAAACAATGTTAATTTTATTTTAATTAATTTAAATTTAAATAGTCATGCACAGATACAGTCTTGGAAAGTACTCAATTCTAGATGGTAAGCTCCTCTAAGACAGTATTCTTACTGTATTCCTAACTATTGTAAGGGACCTAATTAGTATTGATTAAATAAGCTAATGGAAGCATGAAATCATGCTGGGTAGATCATTCCTTGACTGGGGGAGGTAGAGGTGAGACAGGAGGGAGTGGCAGGAAAATCCCTTTAAAAAGTGATATGTGAGGTTCATCCCCAGAAAATTGGGTAAGGGGCAGATAGTGTTTTAAGTAGAAGAAATAATGAGCAAAAGCCATAATAGGGACACAGAATTAAGGCTCCGAGATGTTAGTTGACCATACAATTTTGTAGGACTGAAAGTTTTGGCAACTCCATCTCCTACAACAACCTCTATTGTGTCCTAAAAGGCTCCCAAATAGCATAGTGTTGTTCTGTTTTGTTTTTAATTTGAACTCTACAACCTCCATGAATCACTACTCTTTAGTGCCAACGTTGTGACTCCTTGAAGAATACATCTCACATCGAGGGGTAAGGCTCAAGGGGTGACAATGCTCAGGCACCAAACATGAATGTCCAGCTGCTTACTGTACCTGAGAAGGAGCGCCACCGCAGGTGCATAGCAGTGACAGCATCAGGCTTACCTTTGGGAAGGACTCTGTAGCTGCTAAGGTGAGAAGCATGAAGACCTGTCAGGAGACTTTTGTAGTACGTCAGAAGAGAGGAAGGAATGATAGCGGATAGTTCGGGCTCTGAATGTTTTCAAAGTAGAGAAAACAGGATTTCCTACAGGATATGAGGTATAGGAGCTTCAACATGACTCCAAGGGATTTTGGCCCGAACAACTGGAAGAACTGGAAGTGCCACCGAAACTGGGAAAGCTGCATGTGACACAGGTTTGGGAGGAAATAGTCTATATTTTTAAAAGTATTGAGTTTCAGGTAGCAGCTGTTGGAGTTCAGGAGACAGATCCAGCACAAAGATACATATTGGGGAATCACTGGTATAGAAACGGTACTTTAAAGTCAGGAACCTGGGTGAGACGCTCAGGGGAATGCTTGCAGCTCAGGACTGAGGCCTGGGACAATCCCCAGAAGGCTGAAGAAGAGGCTCCAGCACACAAGTAGAAGCCAAGCAAGAAGGGAAGAGGAGACGCAACAAGTAAAGGGGATCTTGTCAAGTGAAACACATGCATCCAACGAAGAGGCAATGATCACAAGTCACAGATTCATCTACAGAATGGTGTGACCTGGGAATCGCTGATGACCTTGACAAAAGCAGTTGTGGTGAAGAGCAGCTGAGTGATGGAGACAGGTAAGGTACTCTCCTTAGGTATGTTATGTCTCAGAAAAAAGAAAAAAAGAAAAAAAAGAAAAGAAAAAAAAAAGAAAAAGAAAAACAACACTTGCAAGGGAAGGGAAAATTTAGAGAGCCTTGGGAAACAGGGAACTCTTTCAAGAAGTTTTATAGGGAAAAAGAAAGAGAAGAGGAAGATGGGTAACAGAGTCAGGAGAAAGATTTTTTAAATGATAAAAATAGGGGTGCCTGGGTGGCTCAGGTCATGATCCTGGGGTCCTGGGATCAAGACCCACATCCAGCTCCCTGCATTAGTCTGCTTCTCCCTCTGCATATGTCTCTGCCTTTTCTCAGTGTCTCTCATGAATAAATAAATAATCTAAAAAAAAAAGATAAAAAGATAAAAACAGCAGCATGTGTGTATGATCTCGAGATGATCCAGAAGAGGAAGAAAAATTGATTTAAGAAAGGAAAACTTTATAGAGTAATGGAGAGATGAAATCCAGTGCCCAAGCAGGAGATTTCAATTAGACATGACCAGGGCAGCATATGCATAAGAGCGAATGGACTAGGGACTATGGTAGGACCATCTGGCAGCACTGAGATGCCACTGGAGGTAGGAGTCATGAAAATGAGACCAGCCCAAGAGTCTGGTAGTGTTCTCCAGCTACTTGCAGACACAGGCTATGGGGGAGGAGTAGGAGACTCCATATCATCGGTGTATGCCTTTTTTTTTTAATCTTCTCCAGTATCTCTCTCTAAATAATCTAATCAAGTGTCTCTCCCATTTTAAAAGCATCCAATGGCGTCCCAGTGCCAAAGTCCAAACTCTGAACGCTGCCCACCCTCCCAAGCTGACCACACCCTTCCACCCCAAGCCTCGCAAAACTCTAACTACACTGAGCCATTTGTATCTGCTAATTTTCATAAGCCCAATAGTTTCTAACACACAAGAGATGACTACAAAACCTGCAAAAGTCAGAAGCCAATACTAGGCACTTCTTTGATCATTACATCTTATACAACTAGTTATCTTTTACAGTTTACAAATATTTTTACTTTACAAATCACAAAAGTCAATAAGCCAAACTGCTAATGTAGCTATACTCTAGACACACATATTCCCATGTCCATAATATTATATAATGCCCATTTCACAGATGAGGAGAGGCTCAGCAAAGGCATGTGTTGAGTCTAAGATCACACAGCCTTCAAGGAAGCCTAAATAAATACGGCTTCCTCCAAAGTTACACTATCCCTCTCACTGATGTTGCCCACGAAATGCATAAACAACTCAGATGTAGAAGTCCATGATTCTATTTGAATGAGAATCTACCTCCCAAGACACACAAAGATTTATCCAATTTTATGCAAATTTCCCCTAGTTCCTATTGGCTCAATCATCACTGTCCAAATATCCCATGTGATCCTGAAAAAGCTCAAGCAGCAAAGCTTCTTGCTTCCAGAGGACTTACTTACAGGTAAGTTAGGAGGTAGTTTTCTGGTGGTCTGTCACGGATCCTCCCTCAAAGGTTCTTATGGAGAAAGACAACTTTCTCCCAGCATTCCAGTCTTTATCTCTTTGCCACACCCTCACAAAGTCAAACTTCTCCAGTCTCCCAATCTTTTTTGCTGAAATTGATCTATTTACTAACTTGCAAAGATTATAAGAGATGTTAGTGTGCTGGAACAGTATTTGTTCTCTGCTAGGACGTGTTTAAAAGATGCAGCACAGATCTTGGTGTTAGGTCAGGCTCCAAGCCTGGAAAGCCATATAGACTGCTTACACATGAAGGGACCCTAGTTGGGGGCCAAACCCCTCAGTTTACAGATGAATAAAATGAAGAACAAAAAGTGGAAGGGTGTGGGACCCATAGAGGTAACTTGGGGCAGATGCAGTAGTGAGAGCTTTACCTACTCTATTATTCTTGTCACTCAACAAATGTTATTTCACCAAGTATTTATTGAGCACCCATGCTAAGCAATGGAACATTCTAAGTACATAAAGTGAATCTCCAGTCTCTGCCCTGGGAAGTTTAGGAAAACAAGCTGCCAGCTTTAATTTTTTTTTAATTTTATTCATTTATTCATGAGAGACACAAATAAAGAGGCAGAGACATAGGCAGAGGGGGAAGCAGGCTCCCTGGAGGAGGAGCCTGATGCAGGACTCGATCCCAGGACCCTGGGATATGACCTGAGCCAAAGGCAGACACTCAACCACTGCGCCACCCAGGTGCCCCAAGCTGTCACCTTTAACAAGAGAGAAGTAGAGCTATACTATGCTCCAATATAATTTATGTATTCATCTTTCAGATGTTAATAACATGCCAATTGAGACTCAGAGGTTTGAAGTCATGTATGACAAGGATGTCAGAAAGCTAGATGTGAACCAAACTCCCACTTAAACAGCTAGGGGGCACTATTTGTGTAAAGCAGAATGTTTCCCCAAGACCTTATGAAATTATGGGAGGGGGGGTTATTTTGTTTTGTTTTGCCTGAAACTAAAACAATGTCATCTACTTAAAAACAATGACATCACAGATTTGTTTTTGGATCGAAACTTTTAGTTTTCACCTGTCTTGATACACAATCACATGATCTTGAGATGTTTCATTCACATCCATTTTAGGGGAGATGGGGGATCAGAGGCAGGTAATGGCATTGGGCTTTTGTCAGACACGTTTAGGGTAGTTTCCAAAAGGACTCTACTCTCCTAAACCAAGACCATTGCAAGACTCCAGCATCAAGTTAAATAAACTACCTGTGCTAGTATCAATTAGACAAAATATACACTAAGTTCTGTCAAAACCCTTGGCAAGGCACTTTGTTGGTGGTAGGCATTGCAAATTTCCAATAATATTGGAACACTCTGTTCATTAATGATATACTTTGATAAAGTGTCAACATTTTATTGGAACACTCATGTGGAACTGTTTCCAAGAAGTATTAAGTGGGGGAAAAAAAACTTCACACAATAATCTACTTCATAGAAACCCATTTTTGTAAAAACACTGTGACCAAATGGCAACATACATGTATGTCTGTGTATCTACATGGCAAAGTTGTGGCAAAGGAGATGGGGATACCCATGCAACACGTTCAGAGTGTCCTTTCTGCTAGGAAGGCAAGCAGAGCCAAAGGGGACTTTCAGTTTAAGGCTATGTATATATCATTTCAGTATTTTTTTTTAATCTGAGAGAGAGAGATAACAAGTATCAGGAGGGGGAGTGGGACAGAGGGAGAGGGATAAGCAGACGCCCCGCTGAGCAGGGATAAGGGACTCAATCTCAGGACCCCTGGGATCATGACCTGAGCCAAAGGCAGACACTTAACCGACTGAGCCACCCAGGCACCCTCATTTCAGTAATTTAAGACAAGAATGTACCAGTGTACTGCTTATATAATGTATGTAAAATGTTTTAACTACAGAAAAAAATCCCAAAAGCAAGCAGGTTTCTAAACTGTGTGTTCTTACAAAACTGGAAGTCTTCTACGTTCATGCAACATATTTTTCACAACCTAATTACAATCATCCTTCTCTTTATCCCAGATGGGGGAAAAAAAGCAGCTTAAGTTGCCTAAAGCCACATTCAGACATCACCAAGCACCTAGGAAGAGGGCAGATTATGAAATAATGCTTTAATCAATATACAAGTGCTTACACTGTAGAGCACATGTTTTTCTACAAAATACAAAATACATTAAGTCACTATATCCTCACTCAGGCAGTCTGCTGCTAGAATCTATGACACCTGTATCACTTCATGCATTCACCCAATTAGTATTTATTGAGTACCTGCTATGTATCAGGCCATCTTTATTTTATGAGAGCCACTTGGAATTTTATAGAATTCAATTAAGGAAGTGGTAAAGACAAGGAATGGTATTCCCAGGAAACAGGGAGAAAATGGAGACATTCCAAAAAATGCTTTTCTCTATCATTCAGAATCTAGTAGACAGATCTGCTGTATGCTTATTGTCTTTCATTGTAAGTAGTTGCTTGGCTATGGGGCTGCTCTGATGAACTCTGACTTCCTTGAAGGAAAAACTTACAAACCTTTGTTTCTGTGGCACCTGTATCATGGCTTGAGCAGGCCCGGATTCATTCTGCCAGTCAGTCTACAAATGCTTACTTGGCACCTGCAAAGAGCCAAGTATTGTACTTGGCATCTGTGATAGAAGATGAAGAATAGAACACTTCACAGTTGAGCATTGGGGAAGACATATCATGCACACACACACAAAAAAATGTAAACAAGGGAATCTCCAACTCAAACTATGTAGGAAGTAAACTAGACGAATGCTAGGCAGGTTGGTACTTTAGATTGGGTGGTCAGAGAAGCCCTCAGATGACATTTAACCAATAAAGTTGAGGAAGGGAGCTCTGCAAATGGTCTGAGAGGAGTATTCCAAATAGAGGGAACAATTCCACTGAACAGGCACTGGAACCAGAGAGAACTTAGTATATTCTGGAAGCAGAAAGGAGACCAGTGTGGCTGTAGTAGAGTGAATAAGAGGTTGGTAAGATCAGAAAAAATCCAGTCCCAGGGGAAATTGTTGAAAGGTTTCAAATAATAGAGCAAATGAACCTGGTTGATGACTTTAACAAAGGAAAAGAAAATACTTCAGGTGTTGTGTAAGGAGAATGAATTCTTAGGCAAGCAAAAGTGGAATGGGGGATACCAATAGGTAGCTATTCATGGGATGGATGAGTGGATGCATGGATGGAATGAAGAAAGGGAGGAAGAAAAGGAGGAAGAAGGGAGAGAGGAAGAGAAAGAAAAGAAGGAAATGAATGAATGAATAATAACTGTGATTATAAAGGAGCAAGGTCTATGTATTTTTAGCTTACATTAGTTCTTAAGTCAAATTCCAAAAAAAAACAAAAATTATTTTGAGATAAAGGAACATTGTTGGAGTAAATAGTTTTATAAAATGATTGTCTTGAGAAAGATAATATACATTTAGCAATAAAATGGCATATCTTTAAAAATAGTGTTCTATAGTTATAATACTTGAAACACAATCATAACTTTTGATACAGTCCCATATCTAGAACTCTGTGCCTTGGAAGTACACAAACACAGATTTTTGTGTAAAGGATATTTCTTATTTTAAATGAAAAAAAAAACTAAATATCTCTGCCTGAGGAAATGATCTAATGGATTATGCACATTTGTTCTACTTAATACTACACAGTTCTCTGAATGAATGCTTTTATCCCATATAATCAGACATGGACTGATGGCCTTCTATAAACAGTGGAAAAAGTAAGTTACAATTTGTGTCTTTGTGTGTATATAAAAGAGAATAGGGAATGGTCAAGAACTGTACTAATACTGTAGCCAGTAGCCACATGTGGCTATGGAGCACTTAAAAAGCAACTAGTCAGAAATGTTATATGTTCTAAATAAAAAAATACTGACTGGATTTTGAAGCATAAAATGGAAAAAAGGAATCCATTAATGATGTTTATATTTATTCTACATTAAAATACTTTAGATGGGTGAGTTTAAAAATCTATTAAAAACGCACTTCACCTGTTTATCTTTTTGCAACTTTTTTTTTTTTTTTTAATGATAGCCACACACACACACACACACAGAGAGAGAGAGAGAGAGAGAGGCAGAGACACAGGCAGAGGGAGAAGCAGGCTCCATGCACCGGGAGCCCTATGTGGGATTCAATCCCAGGTCTCCAGGATTGTGCCCTGGGCCAAAGGCAGGTGCTAAACCGCTGCGCCACCCAGAGATCTCTGTTTCTTATCTTTTTGATTGTGGCTAGTAGAAATTTTTAAATTACCCATGTGGCTCTTGTTGTATTTCTACTAGATGGTGCTAGCTGAAAAGAATGAAGCAATAACACTGATTATTCCTGGGGAATAGGATTGGGGAGAAATTTTTATAAGGAGGACAGGAAATGGGGACAATGACCTTTAACCTAAACTCTATTTATCAAAAACCATTTAATTTAAAATTTTAAAAATAAAGAACAGAATTCCAAAATCTGGAATTAGTAGTTAATAGTATTGTAGTTAATAGTGTTGTACCAACGTTAATGTCTTGGTTTGGACAAATGTACCATTGGTTACATAAGCTATTAACATTAGGGGAAACTGGTGAATGAATATAGGAACTCTCTGTACTATAATTGCAATTTATCTGTAATTCCTGAAGTAATTCAAAATAAAAGAGTTAAAAAGCAACAAGGGAATCAAAGCAGTCTAACAAGATCTGAGTCTTCCACTTCGTAGAGATTCTTAATACTCTAAGACTCCAAATCCACTGCCCCAGAATGCCCCTTGTAAATACATTTACTTGAAATAAGGCAGCTAGGATAGTGTCGTATTTCTTAGTTTTTACCTGAGATTCCATTTGTTTGGATGACTCTTTTCTCCCACGGTGATTAGAAGTTATTTGGCTGCTGTTTACATAATAGGATTTCTTGCTGAAGTCCGATGGTTACAGGGGAGATTGATGGAAGGCACCACTCCTCCCACCCCCCAAGAACCTTCCAGAGACCTAGGCAGCTGGCAGCTTTTAAGCTCCTTCCCCTTGGATCCCTACTTTAACCTTCAGATTCAGCCAATTCTAAGGTCAAGAGATTTTTGCTAAGACCTAGTGGTGAACTTTAGGATAAAGAAATGAATTTTAAAAATCTATATTACAATATAGCTATATATACTAAAGTATATAGTCTATTTGTTACAATATAACAAAACTGTGGGAAACAACCTTCCCCCTGATGTGTTTTCTGAACGAGAAGGAAATTCAGCATACAATTGATCAGTAATGGTAAGTGAAACAGCAAGTGAAATTTAAAATAAATTAGATACAGATGTATAGATTATGGATATTTCAGAACTGACCAAAAGAAGGTAAACGCTGCATTAGAGTATAAAATATTTCTATTTTACGTGAAATACATTCAAAATGAGTGAAAAAGTATCAACACAAAATGTAGAAATTACAAAGGACAAGGTATCAACTTATCACAAAGCAGGTTATAAGTATAGAGTATAAACTATATTGAAATATTTTCCAAAAGTGACCCACCCACAGAACAATTACATTAAAATAATGTGCACATTTAAACAGATGTCCCACTATCACCACACATGAATAGCTTAAATAATCATTAAAAAAAAAACAACTCAATTCACTGGTTTCTCTGGAAAAGGACTCACACCATAAGCAGAAGGAATTTGAACAAGAATTCACAAAAGATTATCACTGCTATGAGTAAATGAGTGACTTGGAATGACCTAATTATAGTCACCATTACTGAAAAAAAAAAAAAAAGACACAGAGGATCTACAAGCCTGAAACATTTCTGACTCATACTGCTTCTCGGCACAGATTTTCCACTGAAAATGGACTAAAATCTGAGCTCTCTTCAGGCTTGAGAACCTTTCAACCAAATGATCCAGGTGCCCCTTTTTTTCCTCCACTTCCCAACTGAGTCCCAGAAAAAGATGGTGGAAAAAAATCTTAAAAATTGCTGCTCTAGGGCATCTATCTATACTTATCTCCGAAAAGATCCAGACTTTCTGAATAGAAACTGGAGACAAAATTGTGTTCAGTTTAATTTTTTGAATTTATATTTAAATGAGAATTTTTTAAAAATTTTTTTATTTATTGATGAGAGACCCAGAGAGAGGCAGAGACACAGGCAGAGGGAGAAGCAGGCTCCCTGCGGGGAGCCTGATGAGGGACTTGATTCCAGGACCCCAGGATCATGCAACAGAGCCACCCAGTGCCCCAAAATGAGAATTAAGTTTAAATAAGAAGAGGCATGAGGGGATACCCAAAAATCAACTAATGGGGGATTGGACTGCTTGGAACTTCTGTCTAGGAAATTCCAAATCTAGAAGTGATATGCAAACATAACATGGTAAGACCTTACCTTTGCAGTTCAAAAAGGCCAGGGAGCCCCTTCTTGTCCTGTGGGTCTCCCCACAGGAGAGTTTGGGAGGAAAAATCCTAAGAGCAAGCCACACATTCAGTCTTATTACACCGTTTTTAATTAAGTTACCATGTATCTCCTGGGCTCTTTGTAGTAGCTTTGCAGGGTTAATGTTCCCCTTTCTGCCAACATCCCCCTTCCAGATAATTGACCTAGAGTAGATCCTACTCTGAAAACCAGGATTCCAGTCCTGGCTTAATGGCAGCCTTGACCTTGAAACTAACTTATTCTAGTCTTTATTTCTTTCTATGATGAGGAAGGCAGGCAGGAAAATATTCCTATAATGCTTAAATCAGTTTTTTATTACAAAAGAAATTACTCAAACAATCATAAAAGCACATAAAAAGACAAAGCAGAATCCTGTCTCATGACCATTGGCCCCTATGGGGTAGCCATATTAATTTTGTAATACTCTTCCAGATTTTTTTTAAGGAAAATGAAAAAATTGCATCAACTACATACACCGTTCCAAATTTTTATATTTCTTTTGTTAACAGTATAACATTCTCCTTTGACAAATTATATAAGCTCCACGAGAGTAGGGATTTTGTCTACTTCTGTCACTGCTGTATTTCTAGGGACTAGAACACTGTATAGAACAAAGGTGCCAATAAATGCTCACTGACTGGATGAATGGAACGGATCCTCCTTACCATCAGATCAACTACAGGTTCTGTGGGGTTCAAGGATATGTGTATTTGGTCTCTCTCTATGGTCTCAGCACCAGAGCACCTGGCACATAGTAGACACTCAAATATTCATTGAATTAGCAAAACTAATTCATTGAATTAGCTCAATGATGAAACCACTTAATTCCTTTTAACTACACCAGCATGTTGACATCACAATAATCAACTATGCTCCCGTTGATGAAATAAGTCTTTCACAAACATGGTTGCAATGATCATCCTGTATACATTACCCTTGTTTAAATATCTTTGTAGAATGAGAATCTCTGTGGGGGAAACCATTGAGCTGGGCTCAAGATGTTCTGAAGTCCCTTCCCTCTAGAATTTCATAACTTTAAAACACAATTTTTCATCTTGTATGAGAGCTGCTACCTATAATTTTGCAAAATAATCTCCCTTATATAGCTTCCAGTACAACACCAGTACTTCCCAACTATCTAAATGCAGCCAGAACATTATAACTCACACAAGACTGCCAGAAAGACTCCTAGAAACAAACAAGCTGCCTACATCCGTGGTGACCAACATTTTCTGCATACAGCATGGTAGCAGTTGGTTATTACCTGGAGAGGGGCAGTTCTCAAACAGATTTTTATTATTGATTCTTTATATGCTGAGAAGGCTCAACAGGAAGGGGGACATAGGGGCACCTGGGTGGCTAACTCGGTTAAGTGTCCAACTCACTTAAATCAGTTTTTTATTACAAAAATTGTAATTGAGTAATTGAGATCAGGGTTGTGAGATCAAGCCCCACATCAGCCTACATGCTGGGCATGGAGACTGCTTAGGATTCTCTCTCTCCCTCTCTTTCTGCACCTCTCCAAAAAGAGAAAGAGAGAGAGAAGAGAAAACAAGAAAAAAGGAAGGGGGACACAGACAAGAGGCTGTAACAGACTTCCAAAGACCTGAACTAGGGGATGAGGCAAGAAATAAACATCACTTTGAACTAGGTAAGAGCAGATATGGGAGCTTAGAAGTTATCTATGTATTCTCTAAGAAGAGCTCTATCTAAGCTCTGCAACAGAAAAGGCTTTCCAGAAGCCTACCTTTCTCCTTATGTTTTTTCACTCCAAGATATTTAGTAAATTTCTATGGTGTTTGAGAGCTGTGTCAGGCACTGGGCAAGCAACAAATAAGCAAGACAAATCAAGTCACCACCACCTTGAAATTGAAGCTTCAGGCTTTCTGTAAAAGGACTGGATGCTGATAACAGAGATTGCTGGAGCCCTTTGCCTTCTTTCCACCAGAATTTGTGTCCCAGTCACCACTTCTTCTTCTGTGAAAAACAGAGCTCCAGTTCTCTCCATGAATGGAGAAGTTGCTTGGAGATATTTCCTGTTGAGAGTGTGCCCCGGGCAAAACTTGGCAACACATCAAGAGCACGCTTCCTTTTTCTCTAGGAGCTCCTGCCACATCACAGAACTTGCTGGGCAGTTTACCTAACTGTCAAGGCAGAGCTCTGCAGTGGCATTTACTGTTAAAGAATCAAAATTCAGAGAAGTAGAAGTCTTGAGACTCAGAGAGAACATTCAAGATCAACTACTCCTCCTCCAGTAGCTTATTTTTATAGGTCACAGATCTCTGAAAACCAGTGGTCCCTTTCGACTTTCTGTCCCAAAAAGACATGCACATATCTCAACACATAATTTTCTCTATATTTTCAGGAGCTTTGTGGATACATTGTGTGACTGATTTTCCTAGAATTTCAGGGACCATATATTAAGAATTCCTACTCCATGTAAGAACCCATTTGAGCTCTAATGCCCCAATTAGCAGTCTCTGAGTTGGGTGGCCCTAGTGGCTGAAAGACAGAGGTGCTGTTATGCCTAAGTACAGTGCAGGGCACAACATTTTTTCCTCCCTACAGGAGCTAATTATCTTCAGAAAATATAAAAACTCTGTTCAGTGGCTGTGGACAGAGCCTCTAAAACCAATCAGCTGACACATTTCATAGTTTTCAAAGATGATGCACCACACTCAAAAATGATGTAGTAGGATCTGGTGGCATTTAGAGGGTTAGACCTCCGAGTTGTCAGGATTGCTGCTCACTGTTGACATAGCAGTAGTATTCATAGGGATCTTCCATTTCATATATGTTCTCCTCAATGATGTAGATGTTTTCCTGTGAGCGCATTCCTTCTGCTCCCGTATTTGCTAACCCCAAGGGAGAGGGGTTGGCCAAAGTGACGAGGCTGTGGAAATAAATGTTGCAGTTGCGTAAAGCATCTCCTGGGCAGCACAGAATAGAGTTAAAAGAACAGGCTTGGCTGAAGAGACCACAAACAAATGTAGTACATGATCCTTGATCAGGTCCTGACTAGGAGGAAAAGACCATAAAACAGCAAATAAATAATTTGTGGAACAATTGAGGAGATTTGAATTCATCTTAATTTTCCTTTTTTTTTTTTTTTAAAGATTTTTATTTGTTTGACAGAGAGAGAGAACACAAGCAGGAGGAGCAGTAAGCAGAGGGAGAAGTAGACTCCCTGCTGAGCAGGGAGCCCCATGCTGGCCTCTATCCCAGGACCCCGGGATAATGACTTGAGCCCAAGGCAGACTCTTAACCTACTGAGCCACCCAGGGGCCCCATCTTAATTTTCTTAAGTATAAAAATGACATTGTATTATAAGAAGGGACAAATTGAAATGTCCAGATGCCTGAAATGTCCTTACAAATAGGCCAAGAAAAACCTCTGTATATAAACAGAGAAACAGACCAAACAAGTATGTCAAAATGTTAAATCATGAGTTTTGTTGAAGGGTTCTATTGTTTCTTGTACTGTTACTTCAGTTCTTCTGTGGGCTTGAGCAATTTCAAAAAGAAAAAAAAAAAAACATGAGTATGTTATGGATCTGATCAGACTTGAGTTTGAATTCTGTCTCTGTCTTTTACCAGCCATGACCTTGAGTATATTGGGTGGTTCATTGTTTCTTTTTTCATTCACTTAATCAAGAAATATTTAGTGTGTTATACACTGTTCTAGGAAGCAAGAAATGCTGCAGTTAGAAATACACAAAAATCCCTTGGAGGATGTTAGTAAACTTTGTGTCTCAGTATTCTCATCTATAAAATGGGAATAATAAGCATTCTGTTTCATAGGGCTGCTATAAGGGGTGTTTTTGCACTCAATCACTCAATCATCAGATATTTAACTACTAAGCATCACATGCCTTATCAGGGGATAGACATACTAAAGTGGCAACAAGATTGCAATATAATAGACCAGTAGATCTCAACCCTGTTGCCACATAGAATCACCTAGAAAAGTTTAGACAAACACCTTTGCTTGGTTCACGTCCTCAAAGATTCTGATTTATGTGCTCTGGCATTGGCAATAATATGTTCAAGTGCCCTAGGTGATTCTTATAGGCACCCAAGTTAAGAATGCCTGGGCTGAGCTATAAAAGCCCTTGAGAGTAGATCTGGATTTCTTGCTCACTTTTTGTAACCCAATGCCCAGCCTCGAGCCTAAATGTAGCTCAATTTCTGGAAGGGTCAGTTCATTGTAAAAAAAAGTATTGATATACAAATAAGCATTTCCTATTAATAGCAAGATGAGTTCTGTACTTTAAGAAATAAAGCTAGAGAAATCAGAAAGTAAAACAGAGGAGTGTGTTTAATTGGCATTGCATTAATCTAAGTAAGCCTAAGGTAAAAAGAAGTATAAGTTTAAAACCTAGGGCAGGACTTCTAAAAGCAAAGCCATATTATAGTAGGGGCCTCTAAGATTCACACCTTCTCCTACCCCATCCATTATTCTTACCTTGAATTCTGTAACTTCTCTTTGCTATATGAATACCCTAGGTAAAAGGTAGAAGAAAAGTCAATTAAAAATGCTCTCATTAAAAAAAAGGTCTCATAAAACAAATGAAATAAGAAATAAAATGAACTCTGGAGGCAAGGATTGTTTAGGGAAATCTGGTTTCCCTTTGGATTGTATTAAATCAAACTATCAGTGTATATCTTGATTCATTACATGAACTATGCTAGTAAGTAATAAAAATGCATCCCTTACATTCAGCAAATATATGAAGCATCTACTATGTGTCTGGTAGCATGCTGGGCACTACGGATACAAAAGTGAATTGTGAGCCGGACTTCTTAAAACTTATGTTCTAGTGAGGGAGGCATTTTTTTTTAAATATTTATTTATTTATTTATTTATTTATTTATTTATTTGAGAGAGAGTGTGTAAGCAAGACAGAGAGGGGACAAGCAGGGGTGAGGGGGTGCAGAGAGAAAGGGAGAAGCAGATTCCCCTCTGAGGAGGGAGCCAGTGAGGGGCTGGATCCCAGGACTCTGTGGCATTTGCTTAATGACTGAGCCACCCAGGTGCCCCTGAGGGAGGTATTTAAAATAATAGTTTCTTATTGTGAAACCAACAATGTATTAGAACAGATGATTGAGAAGGTAGTCAGGAAAAAACTCTCAGAAGAGGTGAACTTTAAGCTCAGTTCTGTAAAAAGAGAATGTGTCACCAAGTGAAGAGCCAGGGGGAGAATTCAGGCAGAGAGAACCCCTGGTAAAGATGGTGGTGAGTTCCTGCAACTGAAAGTATGACTGAAATAAGAGAGTAGCCCAAGACAAGGTCTGAGATGTAGGCTGGGGCTAGCTCCAAAGTGCCTTTTAAGTCATAATCAAGATTTTGGATTTTACTCTAAGACCTATCAGAAATAATTGGAGAGCAGAAATATGAGAACTGATTGAATTTTTCCCCACATAGCAACTAGACCACTCGAGGGAATAGATTAAAAGGAGATATAAAAAAAAAATAGATTAAAACAAAGTATAAAAAAAATGAAAAGGTAAGTAGAGATCATGATGCCTCAGATCAGAGTAAGGTGATAACCAAGAGAGATGCAGAATAATGAATGGTTTTTACATATATTTTGGAGAAAGTCTGCAGGATCTGAAATTGGATTTTGTATTAGGAGGAAACAGGATTCAAGGATGGAAACAGGATTCAAGGATGGCCTCTGGCTTTCTGGCTTAAGCAACTAGATGGATGATAGTGAAAAGCTATGATGGGGAAGACCAGAGAGGCAGAAGTTGTGTTCTGGGAAGGTCAAATATAGACTCTAGACCTCCATTTTGAACATGTTAAATGTGGGAGACAGTGAAGTAGAGGAAGCAACTGTACAAACACTCCGAGTTGGAGCGGAAAATTAAGGGTGACATTTAAGTCTATGAAAATATAGATTATCACTTAGAAGGTGTAGAGAAAGGGAAAGGGCCAGCCCTGAGGAATATCAACATCTAAAATTCAAGCTGAAAAGGAAATAACAAAAATGATGAAAAGGCCAATAAAGTAGGAGAATGATGTTCTAGAAGCCCAGAGAAGGAACATCTTATAGAATGAGTGAGAGTCAATCTGGTTAAATATTGCTGAAAGATTGATTACAATGAAGAGTCAATCTGGTTAAATATTGCTGAAAGATTGATTACAATGAAGACAGAAGTGTCTACTGGATTTAGAAAATGAGGTCGTTGGTGATCTTGACTAAAACTATTTCCTCGGTGCTTCAGATGTAGAAGCTAGAGGATGGGTTAAAGAGTTCAGGAGATACAAAGTAGGAAAACTCATCTGAGAAATTTGCCTGTGAAAGAAAACAGAGAAATGAGAGTAGTTAACAAGCAATGTGTGAGTTAGAACATATTTTTATGCTAATGAAAAATAATAAATAGAAAGAGAGAGGTAGATGATTCTAGGGAAAGGGGTAAAAGGAAGAATGAAGTCTTGACTAAGGCAAAGGAGATGGAACAGGTCTTTGATACTTCATCAGATGAGTGAGAAATGAGGGAGGTTTGGGTAGTTCTGAGGTATGGATGCTGAGTGCACTAGAAAGATATAGGATTGCTGGTCATATTGCTGCCAGTTAATGGCTTTGATGTCATAACTTCAAATCCTGTCACCTTGCTTTTTAAGATTTTTTCTCCAGAAAAAAAAAAAAAAAAGACTTTTCTCCAGAAAAAAAAAAAAAAAAAAAAAAAAAAGATTTTTCTCCCTACTAGAGAAAAGATTGCAAATCAAACAGGACTTTCCCATCTGTTCTTCTAAGTAGCCATGTTTTTGGAGTAATATAGCTGTAGGTACAAAGTGCTAGACTTCTCTCATTCCTTATGAAACCTCACTTCAAACCTCTTTACACAAACTAGAATGGCCCCTAATATCCAGGCCATGACAGAACTCAAAAAGGAGTGAATGTTATTGCTCTTCATCAACCTGTAGACTTTACATTCATGTGATCAGTTCACGAATTCCCCTGCCTGACAGTAAACCCAGTAAGTGTGGATGGGGTAGCTTCTTTCTTTGAACAATCCATTTACAATAATGGCAGAACAGTATAATGGTGAAGAAGAGGAGAGTCTTGTCTTCAAACCCATATCTAATCAACTAACTGTATGACGTTGGGCAGCATGCTCATTCTCCACTTGGTAACTTAGAATAATAAAAACATTTCTCTCAGAAGAATAGTTATGAGGATTTAATGCACTTAAGACACTCATCAGCTTTAAGCCACACAACTAGGGTGACCAATTCATCCTGGTTTTCCCTTCACTATCCCAGTTTTAGCACTGGTATCCCACATCCTAGGAAACCTGTCAGTCCTGAGCAAATCTGGGACAGCTGGTCATCTGATATACAGTCCATGTTTAAGTATTAGTAGGAAAGGCTGCTAGAATGTACTAAGCTGCAGTATAAGGCCTTGGCCTCTGCCCTCAAAGGGAAGAGAGTATATCACAAAACAGTGTGTGAGACTTCTGGGGTGATGGCAATGTTTGGGTCTTGATTGTAGTGATAGTTTCCTGAATGTGATCTATGGAAGTTCATCAAGTTGAACATACTTTAAATATGCAGCTATAGTATATAAATCATACCTTATGAAGATTTTTAAAATAAAAATAACTTAGAAAACAATGTGTCTGTTGAGTGCCATGAAGGAACAAAAAAAATGTTTCAATCCTGGCCCATGACCCATTGGTAAAAGGATTTGCCACCCTCTCTAAAGACTTGTGCCTGAGGAGCAGATGAGTTAGGACAATGCACAGAAAGAAATTTTGTTGCTGTACTTCCCAATAAACCTAATTCATGAATTAAAGAAGTTTGTGTTCTTAGCAAAAGGCAAGAGACTAGGTGCTAGAATCAGCCTGCCTGGGTTTGAATTCCAGCTTTGCCTTTTATGGGGAAGAGGCTTACTCTCTCTCTTAGCTTCACTTTTCCTACATTATAAAATGGTGATAAATACTACCTACTGCATAAGATAGTGATGATAAAATGTACATAAAACATTTAGCACAATGCCTGCGTTTTACATGGTATTTGCTGAGTAAAAATTAGCTATTATTTTTGGTAGGTTTGGGAGGACACAGAGTATTCAGTGTAATCACCTTCAGGTACAAATATAAACTTATATCTAGGTTTGTGTTGACTCCTATATTTACACTTCCTTATCGGAGGGAGAGAGAAGCAACACCAACCAACTTACATGTGAGAATTAAAGCACCAATAATAAAAATGAGAGCCAGCCCAGCGGAGATCCCTGCTCCAATGTAGACGCCTAGTCTGGTGATCGCACCAGCATCTTCTAACTCATTAGCCAATGTGGGAATTTGCTATGGAAACAGAAACAGAATTGTAGCAAGTGGCCAGAGATCAGTTGTGTGGTCAGCAAGTCTCATGACTTGTGCATCAGACCATCCCCTTAACAGCACCACAGGAGTGCAGGGACCTTGAGACTACTCATGATCTGTCTCCTTCCAGGCAAGCCTCAAACCACCCAAAGAAAGGGATGAGCATACTCTTTCAGAGTTAGTAGGGAATAAAATATGCCACTTCTATGCTGTGGGGGCACAGGAGTCTTACCAATAAAATCTCCTCTCCAAATAAAAATGGGCTTTAGAATGGAACTCCCTTCATTCAAGGTCTCCTGGTGTTCCGGGGAGTTTCAGAGTGGTCTAAACTTGTGTCTGGTAGAGAAACCCCCACCTTCACAGAAAGACAGTGATTTAAGAGCCAGCCTTTGCAGCCAGACAATCCTGGGTTCAAATCCCAGCTCTGCCACCATTGTGCAGAGTTCTTGGGAAAATTAAGTGACAAGAGATGTAAAATGCTTGGCACAGGGGCTTGTATATAATAAATGCTTAAGCAGTGATAAGTATTATGGCTATTGCTCTAATCAGTTGAATTTTTTAACAGAGAAAATGCTTCTGCTTCCAAAATCTTAGTCTATGTTCCCCCTTTAAAAGCAATAATAGTCAACACTTCTAAAACAAGTCAAAGAAATCGAATCTTCCATTTATTCAATAAACATTTACAGCAGGAGTTCTATATGCAAGATACTGTGCATTAAATACTACAAACATACAGAGGCACTTAAGAGTCAGTCTTTGTTCAGGAAGAGGGGGAGGAACAAAGTGCTAAGCCTCAGTTGTGAATACACAAGTAGGGGACTTAGTCAAATGAGTGCAGACTCCTGGATACATCCCCAAAGAATTTTAAGTTGCTACTAAAGCTTGCTATCTAGGGGATTCCCTTTTACTCTGACAAGGTGGGAGATACTAAATTTGTGATTAATTAAAATATTGATTTATGTATAATTGGACATATAAATTCTTGGGTTAAAATATTCCTGACTGGAGTCTTGTCATACATAAATAAATTTAAACAATCTTTCTTATTAAAGTTGCCATAGAAATGAGAATAAATATACTCTAAGGAGCTAGAGGGTCTCTGAAACCTCCACAGTGGCATACAGTTGTGAAATACGAGAAAAGAGACAAGAGGGTAGTGCTTCTTGGTTTTGGTTCTCCAGCACTTACTATGTGCCAGTCACTTTATATGCATTACAATAGACCTATGCAATTAGAACTGTCATCATCAACATATTACAGCCAAGGGCTCTGAGGCTAAGGGAGATTAAGGCATTTTCCCCCTAGCAGAGAGCAAACAAGAAGGAAGACTAAAGCTGAACTTTCTTTTCTCTAAATTGAGCATGAGGTTAGTGCATGAGTGCACGCACGCGCACACACAAACATGCACACACGCACACACACAGTCACTTACAGTTTGTTTATCATGGAGGGCCACCAGTGTCTGTGTCTCTGCCATAAAGAGAAAAAATAACCAATAGAACAATCAAGAATGTTTTCTGTTATCTGACTTTTCTTTTTTTTTTTTTTTTTTTTTTTTTTGGCGCCCGAACAGGTCTGACTTTTCAAAAAAGTCGTAAAGATACCTAGAGTCCTATTTGTAATTAATTCAATATATACTCTTCACAAGGATTAATTGTGAGACTAACAAAATTTTCTTAACACTTGCAAATCAATTTTAGGGTGACCATATTTTTTTAACCAAATAACGAACCGGACTACTTAAGTTCCATGATGAGGAGACCTCTGTAAGAAAGACCTATGTTGAATATATGGTTCATTGTGTCCACAGGGCCCCAGTGGGGCTGCAAAATTCCAACAACATTAATTATACTCAAGCAGGCATTATATTGTAATTAGACTTTGAAAGATAACAAAAGTTAATTTTCTTGGAAAAGTTTACCATTTACTCATTAAGAGGGAGACAGGGTATTTAGTTGCCTAAAAATGAAAGTAATACAACCATGGCTATAATTTACCATGAGCAGATATTGTGCTAAATTCTTTGAGTAAAATATCTCATTTAGCATTCAAAACAATTATTCTGAAGTGAGTATTGTTAGCCTTGTCACACAGATGAAGAAGCTGAGAATTCAAAAGTGAAGGGACTTACTAAGGTCACACAGCTTAGTGAATAACTGAAATGGCCTTCTGGTTTAGGTGTGCATAGCTTCAAATATAAACTCCTATCTGAGCTGCCTTCAACAACCTTCACCTCAATACTGTCACTATCAAGCGGTCATATTACCTACTTGCCAGCTCCCCTTCTTTCCTTTTCATCCATTTATTTGTTCATCTGTCTAGCCACTTGATGAACATGTCAACAATCCTACTCCATGCCAGGCATGCGGTGCAGATCCACAAACGGTATGGGCACAGGCCCTGACCTCACAGACTCTACATTCTAAAAATCAATAGATTGTCAGCTTTGGGAAAATTAAAGATGTCTACTCATTTCTCTGGCTGAGTAAGAGGCTTTGAAACTTCTTAAATGTCATGGCCACTTTCTGGAAGCCTAAAAATCTAAATCCTTTCATAAAGAACTCCTGATTTAACAAACCATGATTTTAATATTAAAATTTTAATATTATCAGCCTAAAAATATTTTTAAAAAAAAGAGAGATTATCTTCCACTTACCTTTGCTCTTTTTAATGCCTAAAAGGAATTTGAAGTAGAAAAACCACATTGGTGGAACTGCTAAGTAAACACTGAATCTTAACCTCACATAAGATTTTCTAATATATACCCAGTTTCTGCTTCCCTAAAATTATTTTTCTTGGTCTAAATGGTAAGACTGACTTCTCCTTTAAAAAAAAATTCAATTAACAGTGAAAATAACCCAACAGTGCTCTATTTTATTGATTATCACAGCTTAACTTCACATAGATAGCTATCAACCAGGTGAGTGGGACAGTAAGAAAAATCTGCATTGGTTTTCCTAAAGAAACCAAGACTCGGTTGAAGTGGAGGTGGCAGTGGGGTGGGATGTGATGGTTTTAAAAATATATAAATCTATAGTTTACCATCTAGTACATATTACCTGCCAGACATGGTGCTTAGCACTTTATTTGCATAATATCTTTTAATCTTCACCACAATACGTAGGTACTATTATTTTTCTATTTTTCAGATGAAGAACCTGAGTCTCAGAGAGGTGCTTTGCTTAAGATCTCACAACGAGTAATTGGCAAACCTGAGATTCAAACCCAGTCTACCTCCAGAGCTAAGGACTCACCATGACCTAGTCCTGCTGCCTTCGGGTGGAAGAGACATTGCACTGTTTTGTGTTCAAGATATGTTTAGGAGCTTCCAAGACCCTTGGAACTTTTACTTGTTAAGGCTCCACTCCACTTTATAGCAAACATACTAAATGTACCCACATTCTACATTAAAGGAAAGGTTTGTATAACTACATACAAGTTGACCTACAGGGAAGTAATTGACATAATGTTACATATTATAGACAGGCCATTAAATAATAATTTTAATTTTTCATTTCATTTTCCTGTTTTGGAACTGTTGCCTTTTTGCTCCAATATTTTCTCAGAGTCCTTTGAAAAGCTCAGAGACTGTAGGTACTTTGCCAAATGCAAGAGCTGACCCCATCTTTGTTGCTCAAGAGGGAAGGAACCAACAGATAAAAACTAAAGGGAAAAGCAGCTGTTTTTGATATGGACAACTCTGAGGAAATGCCTCATGAGGAAGGTGTGTGAGCATTCAGTGAATGCCCATTTGGCTGTGACACTGTAAAGAACATTGGAGCACAGGATGGGAATGTGCTCATATAATAAACATGTGGTATGACTTGATTAAGCCACAATGTGGATTGTCATCTGGTTCTACCACATTTAATTTCTTCATTAATCGCATAAGAGATGTTGGCTGGCTACCAATCACTAAAGGATCACCAAAGATGAAACCATTAGAGAGCTGAAGTTAATACTTTCAATAATAACTAATACTGGAGTGCTTTCTGTGGGCTAGGTACTATGAGCCCTTTACATACATTACCACACTCAATTTTTATAATAATGGTATGCAATAGGTACTGGGATTACCCCCAATGTAGAAGTAAGGGAATTGAGCCTCAAAGAGTTTGAGCAATTTTGCTTTGACCTATAAAGCTAGTATGAAGATAATGGAACCCTGTTGCTGACATACTTAAACACAATCTCATTCTGCCTCCAGGTCTTACTGGTAATGTTAAAGATGATAACCAACATGTAATGAGTACATACTATAATCAAATACTGGGCTAAGCACTGGAGACACCGTTTCTTATTTAAATCTCATAAAGTGGGACTTAGGAGATTAAGATATGGGACGTACCTGTTATTACCCTCATCTTCCTGAATGTTAGACTACACCCCTCAGAGTATAAGAGGGACCAGGAATCTGACAGGAGCCATCTAAGATTAATCTCCCTGCTCAGTGTGACCTGTGGTCTGCTATTTTGTTGTTTTTTTTGTTTGTTTGTTTTTTATTTTATTTTTTTTTGTGGTCTGCTATTTTGACCCTATTTTCTCTTCCAGAGCAACATGGAAAAGTCCTGCTGAATTACTCAAAGAATGTAGCTGCTTCTTCTCAGGCTAGAATTGAAGATGCTGGGCTTCATTCCAGTTAAAAGAGATCCTTGAAATCATCTAATCCAACACCAAATAGGGACTGGAGCCAGTTCGTGACAAAGACATCCCCAGTCTGGGAGTCAATTAGAAAATAATGGCAATGTAACGAGTTTTTCATTAAGACTAAATTTATTTAATTTAAAAACATTTCTTTTTTTAACACAATAATGGCATTAGAATTTTTTTTCTTATTTGGCAAAATATGTAGATCACCAGAACTCTTGTTTTTGGATGGGGTGGGAATTTTACCAGGTTACAAAATCCAAAGTCTGTGAACCCTCTCCTTGAACAAACAAGAAGCAGAGATCCAGGGAAATGAAAGGTTTCAGCCCAGGTCACAGGGCTACTTGTGACTAATTCTGAATCTTAGCTCAGGGTTCCTTTTCCCAGCACAGGTTTGGGCCCATTACCCCCCGCCCCCACACACTATCTCATGTGCACAGGGACATTCATGCCTCCACTCAAACATTTTTCTCATCCCTTTCCCATATTCAAAATCCCCCAAACTCTAAAAACACCTGAAGTCTTGCTGCTACACCTCCTGTGTAATTACCTGAGCCATGTCCCTTGGTGGTGAGCATCAGTGGAAAGGGTGCAGTGAAGTCTCTCCATGGAGTCCAAGTAGCGATGACCTTGGCTAATATCAGAAACCAACATAAGAATGAGTCTCCTCTAAGAGCAGAGAACTTGTTCCAGGGAATCAAAGCAGAAAAAAATCTGAAGTGCAACAAATGAAGGGAAGCACCTGCCCAACTGCCAAATCTACCCAGATTCCTTCCTTGAGAGTGTATGACACTCTTAAAATGTTGGTTATAGGTGTGTTACAGTCATCATTGCCACAGTCTCATTGTTCATAATAGAACTAACAGCCACTCAAATGGCCACGCTAAATGTTTTTCATAAAGACCTCATAAAATCCTTCCAGTGGCTTCTGGCTTCTGTGATAGGTATTACCATACGTCATAGAAGAGGAGTTTACAGAGTTTAAATAACTTGCCGAAGATTACACAGATAGGTAAGAGGCAAAGTTGGATTTGAACTCAACTCCATCAGCCACACACTATATGCTCTATAAATCCCAAAATATGTGAGCATAGGCACCCTACTCCTCCCTACCCCACAGGGACACAATCAAGTGGTTCTCAATCTTGGCCATACAGGGAAGGGGGGGAAAGAATCATTTAAGGTAGACTATATAAAATCCCAGTGCTCAGGCTCTACCTGCTAGGATGCCAATGTATCTGGTTCAAGGGTGCGGACCAAGGAACTATGGGTTTTAAAAAGTTTTCCAGGTGATTCTAATGAGTAGTCAGGTTCTCAAACCACCAATCTTGACTTTTCCTCCCACTCTATAGATCCTGACGATGGTTTTAAAATAGGTGAAGGGAATTAAAAGTGGCTGGGCATTGCTGGTGGAGCCTGTTAAACTTTAGGTCTCAGAGACCCACCCTCAGGGCTGTAATTGGGGAGATCAGAAGTACTACCGGTTAGTATATTTAATATTACCTGCAGGTGATTTTATCCAAGAAGGAATGCAAACGTCCACTCACCCGGTTTGATGACCAACTCCAGGTTTGACTTTTTATCATTCATTAGGCCTGGGAATTGGATCCGGCAGCAATAGGTCCCACTGTCAGCTAGAGTCACATTCTCTATAGTCAAGGACACATCTCCTTTGTGGAAATTCCTCATTAGCCGGTATCTGTTGGATGTCTGATATTTCAAGTTCCTTCCATCTGTGCTGAGCACCGTATTATGACATTCAAACACAGGACAGGATCCCTTGCCCCAGCAGATAGGCACAAGATTCTCAGAAGTGGTTGGAGAGTAGGTGCAGGGAAGATCAGCATTCTGACCCACTTCAGCTACATATGCCCCTTCTGAAGACCCTGAATAAAGACGGAAAGAGAGCAAGACCCAAGCGATGAATGAGGTTGGGGATTTCAAGAAAACTGCAAGTAATGCCTTATAGAATAAAAGGGAAACCAGTGCTGCTGTCCTGGTTGGAAGATGATTCACTATGACAATGATTCTCAGACTTGAGTGGCATCAGAATCACTGGGAAGATGTATTTAAACACACATGGCTGGGCTCAACGGCTAGAGTTCCTAATTCAATAGGTCTGGGGTAGGGTATAAGAATTTGAATTTCTAGCAAGTTCCCAGGAGCTGTTGGCATGGCCGGTCTCAGAAACTCACTTTGAGAACCAATGCCCGAAGAGAGAATTGTGGTCCAGCCCTGTGAACACCAAAGGGCAAAGCTGATGGAAACAGATAATCAGAAAATGGGTCATTGTCAGCCAGTAAAACAGCTCACTGGCCTGGGCTAGTTGTCTGCTCACCAATGAAACACAGTTAACCTGACCTAAATCTCTCTTTTTTTTAAGCACTTGGCACATAATAAATAAAAGCAATTGGCTGAGTAAGAAGCTTGTGTATTTAAAGCCACTCATATATACAGTAAAACATTTAAATAGTATAAAAGGTATACGAGAATATACTCCCTCTCCCTACTCCTTCCCATTTTCCAGATCCCCTTCCCATAGTCTATACATTAGGAAGCATTCATGTATTCCCACTGCCTGCAACACACATACACACATAAAAATGTAATACATGCATCCTTCTACACCTTCTTTTTTCTTTTTTTTTTTTTTTTAATTTTTTAAATTAATTTATTTACTATAATCACATACAGAGAAGGAGAGAGAGAGGCAGAGACCCAGGCAGAGGGAGAAGCAGGCTCCACGCACCGGGAGCCCGACATGGGACTCGATCCCGGGACTCCAGGATCATGCCCTGGGCCAAAGGCAGGCGCCAAACCGCTGTGCCACCCAGGGATCCCCTACACCTTCTTTTTTCAATTGACTTTGGACTTTGAGACGTTTCACATAGCTATGTGTAGTCAGTTTCTCTGTTTGCATCATGGATTTATCACAACTTATTTACCTTCTCCCCCACTGGTGGACATTTAGGTTGCTTCCAAACTTGCTATTACAAACAATACAATGACCATCCTTGTATCTTTATCCTATAGTATTCAAGTGTGAAAGTCCATGCCCAGACTTACTTGTGAGGAGTAGCAGCAACAGCAGGACACAGTCAAAGGAAAGATGTGAAACCATGGATTCTGAAGACAAGTCAAATGACAGCTCTGTTTAGTTTTAATTCTCCAGTGGAACTGGGGAGCTCTTGCAGTTGTATCTTCTCCACTGCCCTCAACTGATGGCCCAGCACATCAGCGCATCTGACTACAAATCTTTCCTCTCTATTGCTGCCAAGTCCACAGTTAGATCAAAGGAAACCCCAGTTCTCTGTCATGCTACACCACAGACATCCTGTCAGTCTCTGATATTTATCCGTTGGTATCAACGAAGAGGAAGCAACACTCAGAGAAAGAAAAGTCTCTCTCAGTCAAGAAAATTCTGTTAGCAAATAGAGAGAGACCCCTCATATCTCCAATGAAATAATCCTCTGTGTGAAATGGATGGTATATGGGTCCAGCTAGTTACAAGGGAACACAAGGTAGGAACATATCATCCATGTGTTCATTCAGTCAGATCAGCCAGTTGGTTGGTCACGTGACCAATGTGAATGAAGCACCTACTAGGTGTCAGGAACTGGACTGGGAGCTGGAGATCACGACAGTGAATGGAATGTTCTTTATCCTCACATTTATGAGTCCTTTCCACTCCATCCCTGAGCTTAATTCTTAGCCTTGTTCTAACACAAGTTGGGCTGTGTCATGTAACCTTGCTGGATCTCGGTTCCTTCATTTATAAAATGCATCAAATGAGGAAATTGTGTTAGGTGACATATGCACAGCTCCCTGCTCTAGTACTCTGACTCAAACCCTTCCACTTAGGAAAGATATATTCCTTTCTGCAATGTTTCTTTTTGCCCACTGTCCAGGGGAAGAGAGGGGACCCCAATATTCTGTTTCATCTAATGTACACAAAATGTCCCCTCCTCTCCACCCCAAAGACAACTTCTGGCATGAATTGTCAGAAATTGTTGAGTTCCAGCTCCACTCTCCATCACAGAGGTAACATCTCAGACCCCAACAGTCTCAGCCCTGAGACAGTGACATTTGTCTGAGAGCCTTAAAAGCCAATGGTTCTTTACAAGAATGAGCTCATAGACTGAATAGTCTTTGAAAACATGGTGGCCTTCCTCCATGTTGCTGAACTTCCTTGTCACACTCATCTTTCTAGCACTAAATGCATTTAATATAAATGTCCAGCTCGTTCAGTGTGTGCACTTCAATAGCATCACAAATGTAGCAGTCACTCAAGAGATCACAGTCAATTTCTTCATCTTATAGATAGGGAAACTGAGACCTCGTGAAGTTGATCTGCCCAAAGGCACCTGATTGGTCATTTCAAATGAAAACTGAGTCCCTTGAGCTTCAGATTTTTTCCAGTATAAACTGTTTTATGAACTTCATATTTGCCCTTTATATATCTGCCTACATAACTAATAACAACCAGCAAATGTCAATATTCAAGAATAAGGCAGAATGGATTAAACATGGGGTCAGAGGTCATGTTTACCACCTGACCACCTTCCCCCCACCCCCCTCACCCCCAGCAATACTCTTAAAAGTTTTAGCCCTCAGATTTTGTGTTCTGTTTTTTTTTTTTTTACTGTTTTGTTTTTTATTGTTAGTACTCTGTTTTCTGTCCATCTCTAGAGTTACTGCTGGAAACAGCTTTATAAAATATTAACAATTTATTAATTCATTGAAGTCTAGTCATAAATGAGCCTAGAAATCTACTCTCACCCCCTTCTTTTTTTTTTCCCTGTATATAGGAGGCTGTTTCTGAGCATTTTCATGTTTATTTAACTTTTATTTCTTGTTTCTCCAAAAGAACCTGTTTAGATAATTCATCCAAATGGCTAAAATTTAAAGCAATATCAAAGCTTTATGAAGAAGCCTTGTTCGCACTCCTCCAAGTCTACCAACTTCCCCCACCCACCCTGTAGGTTTCTGTTTCCTAAGTGTCATGTGTATACCCCCAATGAAAACACAAGAAAATAAAATATATATTTGTATTTCCTCCTTTCTTAGACAAATTGTATACCTGTGTTGCACCTTGTATTTTCTATTTATTGTTTTATAAAAAAAATTTTGACATACACAAAAGCAGAGAGAAAAGTATGACTTCCCAACACACAGATTCAAAATTATCAACTTCTATATTAAAACAAATCCCAGACATCATGTTATTTCACCCTTACAGACTTCAGTGTGCATTTTGCTTTTTGAAAGTGGATATTCTGCTGCTTAACCACAATACTATTATTACACATGCCCAAATTAATAATGTGTCTTAGCACTTAATTCTTCACTCCATAATCAAATTTTCCCTGATTATCTCAAAGATACCCTTTTACAATACATTTGTTTATATCCAGATCCAAACAAGGTCCCTGTGTTCCATTTGGTTGATATGTCACTTAAGTATCTTAATCTTCCTTCCATCCCCCTGCCACCAACTGGTTGTCCAAACCAGTTATACTGCAGAATGTTCCACATTCTGGGTTTGCCTGCTTCCTTGTGGTAACATTTAAATTATTCCTCTTTTCTGTGTTTCCTATAAACGAAACTTAGCTCTAGTAGTTTAGTTAGATTCAGTTTGACTTTTTGGTAAAAGTACTTCACAGCTGGTGCTGTGTGCTTCAGATTCCACCACAGTTATCTGGTTGTGTGTAGAGTACTAACATTGATCAGCTTGCATCTTTCTTTTTAAACTTCACTCTCTATTCCAAAGATCTCTGCATTCCATCTCATAAAAAATTTCCTCATTCTTTATTACAGCCCTGTGGATGCCACTGAATGAAAACATTGTGTGAAAGCAACAATGTTATCATCCCCTTGAAATGGACCCGTCACATCTCAGTTTATTTGTAAAGTTGATCATAAAAGATCCATAGAGGCCTATGGTTCTTTAATTACATGCAATAGAAGTTTGCTTCTTAAAAGGAGCCTGGAATGTGTTTCTGGTAAAGAAGTCTTATGTATGGTAATTAATTCATTTCTAAATTGTGTTAAGAAAGTTGTATTGTGAGTTTTCATAAGGTATGTTTGTTGAATGTTAGCTACAATTATGTAGTGGGGTGCTACATATAATACCACATACAGTGTTTTTGGTTTTCCCCTTCAGTAGCAGGAAAAGTGGCAAAAAAAAATCTGACTCCTTAAAGATAGTCTCCAAGCACCAAATGAAAGCATTAGGATTATGTGTAGTTAGAAGTTACAGTGATAGGTAACTAAAGGGCCACTAGACAAAATTCATAATGGAAGTTAGAGAGTTTTATACAGGTCAGGAGACAGGAGAACATGGGTGATACAGATGGGATTATCTGGAAAAACTCAGTCTAGTTAGAATCTACCTTGTGCAATGGAAGTGATGCAGAAGAATGGGTATTGGAGAGATGACTACATAAGGAATCCTATATATCCTTGATTTGAATCAAAAGCCCTATCTTACTCAAACCATAACACTTTAGTTTCCATGTAGTATTACTCGCAAGGTTTTGCAAAGGGAGGCACTAAGTTTGGATATTAAGGATAAGAAGTTAAGTGAAGCAATTTTGAACTAGGTCTTCTGACTTCCAGATTGCACCCAGCCATGTGACTTCCCTTTAAAAGTGCTTGTAAGGAACTGAGTGGGAAAAATTAGAGAGGGAGACAAACCATGAGAGACTCCTAACTCTGGGAAATTAACAAAGGGTTGCAGAAGGGGAGGTGGGTGGGGGGTTGGGGTAACTGGGTGATGGGCACTAAGGAGGGCACTTGAGGGGATAAGCACTAGGTGTTATACTATATGTTGGCAAATTGAGCTTCAACAAAAACAAAACAAAACAAAACAACAAAAAAACAAAGGTGCTTGTTAGAAATAAGTCAGTCAGGAAAGACAAGTACCATGTGCTTTTACATAGAATTTAAGAAACAAACAAGCATGGGGGAAAGTGTGAGAGAGACAAGTCAAGAAAAGGAATCTTAACTATAGAGAACAAACCAATGGTTACCAGAAGGGAGGTGGGCAGCGGGATGGATGGAAATAGGCAATGCGGATGAACAAGAGTGCACCTGTTGTGATGAGCACCAGGTGATGTATGGAAGTGCTGAATCACTATATCACCTGCAACTAATCTTACACTGGCTATTAACTAACTGAAATTTAAATAAAAACTTTGAAAATAGATAAAAGTGCTTGTAAAAAAGCTTTCAGTACTTGAAAACTTTTTTAGGGGCACCTGGGTGGCTCAGTGTTGAGCATCTGACTTTGGCTCAGGTCATGATCCTGGGGCCCTGGGATCGAGTCCCACATCAGGCACCTGGCAGGAAGACTGCTTCTCCCTCTGCCTATGTCACAGACTCTTTCTCTGTATCTCATGAATAAATAAAAATCTTAAAAAAAAAAAACCTTTTTATTATATAAGTCATACTCATTGTAGAAATTTCTGGGGAAAAAAAGAATATAAATAAATAAAAACCATAATCTCAGTAGCATGAAATCCTACTGTCAACATAATGGATCTCCTTTCAGATCTTTGTCTGGGTTCATCTCTAAATATAGGAACATGTTCATGTCAGTACCTCTTGTGGGTAGATCACCAGAAAGTCTCACTCATGGATAGTTAGGAACACCATGAACACAAGGGGATGTAGGAGAAGGTACAAAACATATCTATATACTCCCCATTAAACTGTCAGTTCAAAGACTCCACCTCAGATGAAAGTCTTTTATTTTTATTCTACTTTTTTTTTTTGTCATCTCCATGCACTCATTTGCATTAGATTGCTCTCAGCATTGCCCTCCCCACCAGGCCCCAACCTGAGAGGGCAATCTCAAACCAGAGATCCTGGGAAGACCTGAAGGCAACTTCTAGGTCTTCAGAATGATGATACATTTACAAGACAAATCAATTTCTCTCTTGCTATGGACCACCTCTCATAGCACGATCTTAGTGTTGTTCTTATACCAATAAACCCTTCTTCTCTCATTAGAGTCTTTATGTTGCAGTTAAGAAAAAACCCAACTCAAACTAGCTTAAACTAGAAAGTGAATTTATTGCCTGACATTTATTGAAAAGTTCAGCTGCAGGCCGACTTGACTTAATGGCCCCCATGAGGTTACCGGGTACCTGGTTCCTTGCTGTCTCCAATTTTGGCTCTGTGGAGGCCGAGAAAAATTAAGGCCATTCCACCTCAAATTTAGCATTAGCACAAGTACAGCCATCTTAGGCCCCTGGGAATAAGAGCTGAACTTTACAGGAAAAACTGCAGATTGTCCTAGGCAGGGAATTCTGTATCGGAAAGACAATAAAGCTCAGAATGCCCTTGGCAGAGAATCCCGTATGGGATCTTAAGAAACTCCCCCACCCTTTTCCCCATATTGGAATGGAAAAAATTCCTCCACCCCTTCTGAAGATCCCCTAGACCAGCCCATAAAAAACGCAGCTGTAACCCACTTCAGGGTCCGAGTCCCTGCTCTACTGTATGGAGTATACTTGGACCAGAGCTCGAGCTTGTAAATAAACCCTCATGTACTTGCATCGGTGTCGGCTCCTTGGTGGTTTCTCGGATTCGCAATCTTGGGCACAACAGGCTCCTTCCTCATATTCTACATGGTGTCCCTCTATTGCACCTGCAGAATACACAGCCACATACTAAGAACATCTTTCAGCTGCTCTCACACAAGCCCAGTGATTCACATCCCCTCAAAGGCCCATATTGGTCACAGACTCATTCCTGAACTGTGTCCAGAGGATCAAAAAGGACCAATTGGTTTGAGCCTGAGCCATATCCCCAATCTTGTGTTCTAAAAGTGAAAGGAGGGTGGTTCCTCCAAATAAAAGCGTGGTGCATTTCAGGAGGAAAGATGGATTCTGGGTAGCAAAAGCAAATGTCCACTAGAGATGCCTTCCCAGAAGGGGATGGGATGTAGACATGGGAAAAGAAAACCTGCCCTTCCAAATAGGCATGGTTCTTCTTACAAAACAACAACAACAATATATATATATTCGAATGCTCTTCACACACTGGGGAGATGCTAAAGAGCTTTTGTGTTTATAGACAGTTTTTGTATTTAGTAACTATGAATGCCAGTAAGATTAAGATCACCCTCAAACCAGCGCAAGAGGCAGTTTTGACCCCTCTCCAGAGCTCTGTGCAGAGCGTAGAAAACAGAGGCCCAACAAGGACGTCAACATTCTGAGATACGGCGATATTTGCCCAGCAGGCCACTCCGAAGGGAAGTTAATGCTACCCCTGCGCATATAATCAAACCTCTTCAGAGTAGAGGAAGTGGGGAGGGCTGTAAAAATAATACCCCTCGTAATACAGCTAGGCTCCCAGTGACAAAACTGAAAAATCAAAAGGGGTCTACCATCAAAAAAATTCTGTTGAGCTATGTATGAGTCACTGCGGGAACTCCTCCCTGCTGGCTCATCTTGAAAGTGCAGGGCCTCTGCTTCCTGCAGAGACCACGCTAGTGAGGGGAACTGCCTGAGTGGTCACTCACTCCTATTCCAGCATATTCTCGAATGTGGCATCTCTTCTTTCTTCTGTTTGCTCACGAGTCTCTTACCACCCCCAGTTCAGATAGTGAAGCTAATCATACTCCTCAGTTCAAGGCACCTACTCCTCATTGATCCGGTGAGGTCTCTTTCCTCTTTTCTTTTACTATTTTCCACCTTCATCCGTGACTGACATTCTCATTTTTCTCTCTCCATGGGCATCCACTTTGCAAGAATGTGATTGAGCAGTTTTCCAAGGTGCTTGCTTATTCCTGTTTACATTCTCACTGTCAGTGAGAACGCTTGTGATGCTCCGTGACTCTAATCACAGTCCCGTTAGACTTAAAAAAAAAAAAAAGATTGTATTTATTTATTCATGAAAGACACAGAGAGAGAGGCAGAGACACAGGCAGAGGGAGAAGCAGGATCCTCGCATGGAGCCTGAGGTGGGACTCGATCCCAAGACCCCGGGATCACGTCCTGAGCTGAAGGCAGACACTCAACCACTGAGCCACCCAGGTGCCCCCGTCGGACTTTTTAATTTTTTCCAAGACGATGGTGCCTGATGATGTCACAATATAGCTTTAAGATTAAACTGTTGTCTGGTGGAAAATATAACTGTTGCCTGTACAAAACATTGCACAGATAAACTCATAGTGTACAAATATTTATAAAGCAGTCAGGTAACCAGGACCCAGAACAAAACGTAAAACTGCCAATTTCCTGAAGTCCTGCTGACACCCACTCCAAGCCCATGTGTCCCTTCCTGATCACAAAACCTTCCCCCTGTCCTCCAAATAATCACTATTCTAAGTTTTGCAGTAATCATTTGCCCTTTTTATGGTTTTTACCACCTGTGTATGCATTCCAAAATTATATGAATAGTTTTGCTTATTTTTGAATATCGTATGAATGATATATCACCTGTAAGCTTTTGTGTTTTGTTTCTTTCACTCAGCAGAGTATTTGGGACATTCATTCATGCTGTTGTGTATTCCTGTTGGTTGTTTGTTGTTGTTACTGAATATTTTTCCGGGAGTGGATATGCCTCAAATTATTTGTTCATTCTATTTTAGATAAACACTGCACCTTCTGAATCAGTTATCATAAACAATGCTACCCTGGACATTCTCGTACACGAATCCTAGTGCTCACACACAGAACCTTCTCTGGAGTATACTTCTGAGAGTAGGATTATTGGGTCAAAGGGGATATACATTTTGAAATTTATTCGATAATGCCTGTTTCCCAAGACATCTACCAGCAGTGTATAAAAATTTCTCCTCTCCCATGACCTCATCAACACTTAGTATTGCCAGATTTTTTTTTTCAAACTGGCAAAGGATATGATGGCATCTCACTGTCAGATTGAAAGTCCTGTGTTTTTCATTTGCATCTTCCTCTTTACTAGCAAGGTTACTTTTTCTTTTGTTCAAGAGCCCTTTGGATTTGAGGAGTGCTAAGGGGAGAAAGGCTTATTTTGTCCATGTTTCTGTTGGGATTCTCAGTTTTTTATCATAAATTGATAATTATCCATATAAATTATGAATATTTACATATTTTGGATACTAGTCCTCTGCTGATTTAATCTTCTGTGAATACAGTGTTTTCTCCCACGTTGTGGAGTAAACTTGACCTTTTGACAATATTGAGCGTTTCAATCCATAAATATGTTTTCTATCTAGATTTTCTTTAATATCCCATAATAAAATGTTTAAATTTTCCCTAGAGAGATCTTCAACTTATACCTTAAGTTTTTCCTGAGTACTTTATATTATTGATGCTATTTTACATGTATCTTATTTTTAAGTTTTTATATCGTTTCTGGTATTCTGAAATGCACTTTTATTTTTGAATGGTGCTTTTCCCCCTCCAACCATTAAACTCTTATTAATAAATTATCTGTGGATTATATTGTTTTCTATGTAGTCATATTTCCTGCAAATAATGACAGTTTAGTTTCTTCCTTTTCAATCCTATATTTTATTTTCCGTACCATGCTGGAGAGGAAGGAGATCTAGTTCCTATTTCATAGAAGTTTTGATAGCAGGCATCCTATTTCATTCCAGCTCTTAAAGAAGAGGTTTCAGCTTCCACCTTGGGTATCTATTATTCTGTAGCTTTTATGGAGCTACTGTTTAGAGAATGGAAAGTTCTCTTTCATTCCTAAATATCTAAGATATTTTTTCTTTTTTTCATGAATGGATACTAAATTTTATAAATGCCTTTCATACATCTGTTGAGATGATCAAGTGATTTTTCTCTTTTAATCTATTATGACAGACTACACTAATTTTCTATTCTGCATTCCTAAAATAAACAGATTGACCATAAAACATTACCTTTTATTTTTACATATTCCTGGGTTGAATGTGCTAGTATTTTATCTATGCTAGTCTCACAAAGAGAATGTTCCCTCTTTATCTATTCTCTGAGTCTACATAAAATAAGCTTGTTTTTTGTTTTTTTTTTTCTGACAATGTTTGGTAGAACTTGCTAGCAAAGCTATTTGAACTTGAAGTTTTCTTTGTGAGAAGAATTTGACTACTGGTATGTTTTAAAACAAATCATTAGAAAGCTATTCAAGTTTTCTATTCTTAAACCAATACTGGTAACTATAAGAATTTGTCTATTTTTGTCTAAATTTTTACATTTATTCATATAAAGTTATCCACAATATTTTCAGATTATTTCATACTGTCCATAAAATGTATAGGAATGTCCCTTTTTCATTTCTATTATTTGTGCCTTCCTTTTTTTCTTCTTCTTTATTACTCTCTCCCGTAAATAGCGATGGCTTAGTGCCTAGGCACATGCACCACATAAACCTCTTAGGTCCCCCCTCAGCCCTTCCAGATCAGATACTTCTGCACACGTAGATCAGCAAGCCTGAGACCTAACTGAATATACTGCTTCAGAAAGAATTAGAGTGAGTCTCTCAACATTAATAGTACCTACCCTATGAGAGGGTACAAGAATTACCACAGTTAAGGCTACACAGCCAGTAAATACTGGGGCTCCAAATCCACCATGCCTTGCTCTTTCTCTTTTCTTTTACACCTGAGGTTTAATTCTGCCATTTGTTAGCTGAAGTGTCCTTGGTGTAGAGCAAGTTACATTCTTAAGTCTCAATTTCTTTACCCACAAAATCATTTTTATTTTTCCAATTTGAATATACTTAGACACAAATATGAACTCAGACTACATATAGTAACTTGCTTTTATCGTATCTAGAATATCTTTCCATGTTAGTATTTTCATTCTGAATGGCTCCTAACAGTTGGATGGTATTCATAGCAGATCTTCGTGTTTGTTGAATGAATGAATGAAAAAATCAATAAAGACCCGAAAGACATCATTCCTTGTAGTTCTGATATAACGCATTCCTGGTCAGCCCAGCCATGCCTCCCCACCTGACTCCTATCCTTTGAACATCTTCCCTTACTCCAAATCTAGAGTGGGGGGCAGGGAACCAGCAGATTCACAGACCTTGGTCATATGTGTAAAGCAAATGTGAGAAGCATCTGTCATCATTCACTCAGTACAAACAGCACCAAGGCCTTCCCCAGGTCTTGTCCGGGGAAACAAAAGCTCTGATCAAAAGACTGTATTAACAACATAATACTAAGTATTTTGAAAAATTCACCCCCTGTTCTCTCCAGGAGAAAAGATTTTGTAGGCTAGAGACCATAGGCAACAAGTCTCACTTGTTGAATAAAAACGAGCTCAGTATCATAAGCAGCACCTGAGTTTCTCCTGCCTACTCCCTGACTGCGGCTTCTAAACTTGAGATAAGAGTGCCACTTACTGTTAGACTAATCACATTGCAATTTTAAAACAGTTCTTAAATCTCTGGAGTCTAAATGCCAAATGAAGACAAAGGACTTATCAGGTAAGATACTAGTTGACCTTTGATAGCTTACTAACTACCAGAAATTGTGCTAAGTACTTTGTAGCCATAATCTAATTTAGGCCTTAGAACAATCCTATAATTTTTATTTCTGTGGTTATTACTAGTTTTGTAAGCACACTCCAGGGTTTTGAATCCAACCACCTAGGTCATAGCCTCCAGACCAAATCCAGTTAGCTGTCCTATTTTTGTATATGCCACAAGCTAAGGATTATTTGTTTAAATAGGGAAAATCAAAAGAATATTTCAAAACATGAAAACTATTTAATTCAAGTTTCGGTGTCTATAGAGAGTTGTATTGGAACATAGACACACATTTGCTTAGATAGTCTATGGCTGCTTTTGCACCATAGTATATTTCAGTAGTTGTAACAGGGACCTGATGGTCCTCAATGTCTAAAATATTTACTAACTTGTTCTTTACAGAAAAAGCAGTCAACTCCTGACCTCAATTCTAATTTGGATACACCATCTGGGCAAGCCACAAAACTGAGCCTTAGTTTCATATAGTAGAACACCTACCAACAGCAGTTTTTAAGGAAGATTAGCGCTATAAACAGTATCTCCTGAAGATGCCTGCAGAAGTCTAAGACATAAATGCCTTAACATATTCAAAGGAAGTTCATAATTCCATCTACAAATCTGTTCCTCCCTTAATCCAGTATTATGTAGTGTCTTGAGTATGGACTTTAGGGTTGAAATATGGGATTCCACTCTAAGCTCCACTATGACTTTTAAATTATATGATGCAGTAGAAAGGTGCTCAAGTATGGAGGTTGAGTGCTTAGGCCTTGAAACTAGGTTTCAATCCTGGTTCTGCCTCTCACTAGCTTGGTGACCTTGGGTGAGTTATATAACCTTTTAGAACCTCTGCTTCCTCATCTGTAATATGGATGTTAAAAAATCATAATGCTTTTTTTTAAAAAAATTATTCATTCATGAGATAGAGGCAGAGACAGGCAAAGAGAGAAGCAGGCTCCCCATGGGGAGCCTGATGCAGGACTCAATCCCAGAACCCCAGGATCAGTGGTTGAGCATCTCATGATCCTGGGGTTCTGGCTGAGCCACCCAGGTGTCCCATAATACTAATTTTACTGGGATGCTGTGAGGATAAAATAAATTTATCTACGTAAAATGATTAGAACAGTGCTAAGCAAAGCTCTCTATATATTTGCTATAGATTTCCCATCTTATTTAGGATAAAACAAACTCCTTCCCTTAACCTTCTAAAGCCTCTAATCTGCCCTCCATCTGCTTCTCTAGCTCCAACCTCTTCCCTATGTTGCAGCCAAACATGATTTCTCACCCAAATCATGCTTTTTCTTTATGGGACACTTGTACTTGCTGTTTCCAGTGACCTTAGAAGTTAGCACAGGCCTTTTCTCTGAAATACAGCACAGCACAGTTTTAACTCCCTTCCAAAGCCCTTCACAAATGTGAACATGTAAACGTAACTTGAAAAGATAGTGTGAACAAGGAATTTTGAGCAGGCAATAGGAATAAAATGAGAAGCAAGATTCTTCTGAGTGTTGTAATGGCTGAATAGTTAAAACACAAACAGACCTTCAAAAATTAATTCATTTGTTTTGTTTATCTTTCTTCCATTTTCCTCCCCATTCTCCATTTCCATGGTAACTAGACCAGTGTCAGGCAGAGGACCCCACTTTTCACTAAATGAATACAATTAATAAATGAATAGTATGGTGGAGAATTTAGGAATAGAGATTAATACAACCTGTTTATTTTTATCAAAAATTTACATGTGCTCAATTTGTAGTGGACATCTACAGTATGACAAAACTCAGCACTTCTTTTCGAGACGGAGACTACCTTCTCCCATGCGTGGACATTTTGGGGACTGCCAAATTCTTAACAGGATTCGGGCGCCAGCTGATTGGCCCAGCTGAAATGAGGAATGCCACTCTTATTATTTTCCCCCTCTGGACTAGTTAATGCCTCCTTTTCCCCCCAGTCTTCCTTTTTTCCTTGACAGCGGTGCACAAAGATTTAAACTTGGGAACTGCTAGCAGCCATATTCTCTATACATTCACAAAAAAGGCTGGTTTGTAAAAAAAAAAAAAAAAAAAAAAAAAAAAAAAAAAAAAAAAAGCAGCAGCAGCTAACATAAAGAAACCTGACAAGAGAAACAATGAAGGGATCTGAATGGAGTTTGAGTAGCAGTTGCCCTGGAGACTCTTCTAGTCCTCTTCACAGTTCAATTTATCCTTTAATCATGTAACTGCATAGTATCTTTTCAAAAATTTGTCATTTTGCTTCAACTAAGTTAAGCAGAGTGTACTAATACAATACTCCTTTAACTCACCGCACAGTCATCAAGAGATTTCTTAATACCAGTGCCAAAGCCCCACTCCAGGACAATGAAATTAAAATCTCTGGAGTCTGGGAATCGGTAATTTCAAGAGGTGCCAGGCTATTCCAGAGATTTCATTTTGAGGAATCAGTCTATCAGGAATATTCACTATAACTAGGTATACAGAGATGTATTTTAACCCTCACAAGATTGAAAGACTATGACTTTCAAACTTGAAACTATCAGACTAGTGTTCTTTCATCTCATTGTAATTGCAGTTCACATTAGAACTCTTATTAGTTTTGGTGAGGTGCTACCTGGACCTTCAAGAACAGATCCTCAGATCCTCCCAAAGTCAGAATTTAAGATTCCTCATGGAATTTTAACTCCTAATCCTTCCTAAACACACACACACACACACATACACACACTCTCCCATATAAATGATGTTGTGATTCTAGTAACATTAGATGACTCATTTAGTTTTTTCCAAAACTGAAAAGCAGCCAAAAATAAGGGGCTAGTACCCCTTAGCCTCAAAGTTATAAAACAGTTGAGGTCAAAGGAAAGAAATTTTTTGGAGAGTTGCTCGTGTTATGCAATATCCAACTACCCCCCACCCCAAGCAGATGGGGGGCTCCTCTCCCTCTTCGATTTAATCTTTAGGTTTAATCTGGACTGTGCTCCCAGAGCCCAAAGACTATACCAAACACATATAGAAAAAAATTTTGGCCAACTAGTGGCCTAATAGAGAGCTATCTACTTGGCAACAGTCTACACTCCCAAGATGTTTAAGGAAAAGGATGCATAAATGTTTCACATAAAGAATAGGCATATAGCCATATTAAACTAGACTTTGCCAGCTCTAGGACTAGAAATATACCAAACCCCTGAAGAGTGGTATACCGGGAACCAAGAACTGAGGGAAGAATCAAAAGTAGACATCTGGAAAATGTACTACCTTTGTCAGTGACTTTTTTTTTTTTAAGACTTATTTGAGAGAACGAGGGGGGTGGGCAGGAGCAAGCTCTGCTCCCCTCTGAGCAGGGAGCCTGATGTGAGGCTGGATCCCAAAACCCTGAGGTCATAACCTGAGCCGAAGGCAGAAGCTTAACCAACTGAGCCACCCAGGTGCCTCCTTTATCAGTGATTCTTAATCTTGAGTGTGAATCAGAACCTAAGGGCTTTTTTAAACCACAGCTTGTTGGGCCCTACCCAACAAGTTTGATTTAGGTCTAGGGTGAGGTCTGAGAATCTGCATTTTTAACAAGTCCTCAAGTGATGGTAATGCTGCTGGACAAAACTTAGAACCATTGACCTACATAAAGAGAAAGACCAGCAAAGTTCAGATACAAAGTGGAGTCTTTACAAAGACCCTGGTGGAAGAGAGGATGGAGGGCAGGAAAGAAAATGCAGAAATAAAATGTCAGTGCTCAAAAACAAGCTGACTTCTCACTCATATAGTCAAATCAGCTAGGGTAGGGGGTGGTTAACAAATGGAGAGCCTAGTCCTCATTCAAAGACCCACCTGACTGAACTTTTATTATTTTCAAGTGGCTTCCAAAGTTAACCCAGGTGTAGCCATCCAACCAGCAACTGAGAAGAAAATGGAGGAACTTACAAAAAAAAAAAAAAAATGTTATGGGGGCACCTGGGTGGCTCTGTGGTTGAGTGTCTGTCTTTGGCTCAGGTCATGATCCCAGGGTCCGGGGATCAAGCCCCGCATCAGGCTCCCTGCAGGGAGCCTGCTTCTGCCTATGTCTCTGCCCCTCTTTTTTGTGTTTCTCGTGAATAAATAAATCTCTTAAAAAAAAAATTGTTATGCAAGAGGCCTGAAGTTTTGCACCCATATTCCATTGCTAAGAGCTTAGTCCTATGGCTGTACATAGACCCAAGGAGTGAAAAAATGTAGACCCTGGCATGGAAGCCATATTTCAGGGCAACAAGCATCTCCAATACACAATCCAATTAGTAGTCTCTGCTACTAATCCCCTTCTCATTGCAGGCTCCCAGCCTTAGCAAGTCTGAGTACAGCTTTAAAGGAAATGTATAGCTAATTACATAGACATTTTACTGAAATGAATGTAATGAAAAGTATTCAAAGGACTTATTATCTGAGTGACTGGAAACAGGTTATGAGACCTACCCACGGTAGGAACAAGAAGCTGAGATAGTGTGTTTACAGAAGCACTCAAGAGGAAAAATAAAATTGCTGTTTTATAAATCTATGGGGTTCCTCTCTTTTAACGTTACACTACTTTTTTAGAGATCAAGTAAATTTTTTAAGTAAAATAAATCTAAAGATTTTATAATTTCACATTTATACAGCTTGATATCCTTTATTTATCTATCATTCTTAAATAACAAACCTACTTTTCAAAGATGAAAGCTTGCTATTACTGAGGATATCTTTAATGTTTTCTGCAACTCCAAAACCAGGATGTTTCACATAATTTCAGCACTTTGCTTTTTAAGGTGATTACTTTTAACGTATACATATCCTCATTTGCCTATACTTGCCATAAAGTAAAATTACAGCCTGTGACATCTCATAATTGATAAAGTTAGAGTCAAGTCATTTACATGACTTCTAGTTATATCTCTTTTGAAACTCTCCAAAGCAAATTAACCATATATGCCATTTACTGAAAAATAAAAGAAAAAGAAACATCCTTCATGGTCTTTCATTCATTTCATCAATTAGGACACACAAGGCAGCATCCTTCTCTATTATCTGGTCTCTCCTATGACCTGAATTTTCTCTTTGCTGTTCACTCTGTCCAGTACAATTGTTGCTATCATCAGCGTCCATTGGTTCAGTTTTAACTCTCATCCCTGCTTCAGAATGGGGCAAATCATCAGGCAAAGAAGCCAAGCAATTCTGAATCATCTCAATGACTCGTTCCAGATGCTTCTGAAACCGCTCAGCTGTTTCAAGGCGTTGACGTTTCTGCACCTCCATCATTACTCTCAATGTCTCTCTTGCTTGGTGCGGTCGGTATTCATTTATGAGATGATGCACATGTACAAAAAGCAGTTTAAGATCTTCTAGTTTCTCTTCTCGTTTTATACTCCCAGGGCTCCTTATCAAGATATCTAAGAGGTCTAAGAAATTGATAAGAATTGACATATTGAGTTTTCTCAGTTCTTTCTTATGATCAAACTGCATAGGATGAAGCCGTTCGATGCCCTGACTTTCTAAAGGGCGGATGATAAGATCATCACATTGGAATTGATTGCCAAACATCATATAGCTGTCTTTTATTGGAGGTGGAGGCTTGGGAGCGAGGCCTTCCTGAATATTTTCATCTGTATATTCCTTGATGTACTGCATTGGAGGTGGTGGAAGGGCACTCACTTGTTGTGGCTCACCCATAGTGGAAGATCAAGAACCTATGGAAATAAGCCAAAGATTTAGAGTAGAGTTATAAAACTAACCTGTCACAGTGGGTGACTACAGACAGTATTTTTCTTATTTTTCTTTGGCAGTTTGGGGCACAGGACAAAACAATCCCTTTAGTTTCTAAAACAACATGGACAGGCTGCCATCTTTTTCTAATTAGCATTATATCTTCAATCATCCAATTATTTCTCCTTCTTTGCTTAAGACTTTCATTGGCACACACAAAAAATATATGAAGTAAAAAAAAAAGAAAAAAATATATGAAGTATATTTTCATCTATAAATAAAATCTGGAATCCATAGCCTTCACTAGTTACATCACTTTTCTACACTTCTCTATAGCCAAATTACACATGCTGTCTCCCCATCTCGTATCACAATCCTTTTGGTTTTATATTATAGATTGATTCCAAAAGCAAACACCTACTTATAAGTCTAATAACACTTTGACAAAATTAACATTGCTGTATTTCAGACAGCTGGTATCACCTGAGCTTCTTTGATGAAATGATGATCCAATTTCATACCTTTTTTTCCCTGCAATGCACACTACATTTTCTTATGGACAGGTTAACTTTAAACCGACCATAACACCACCATCCAACACCAAAGATGGCAAATACTACTACACTGGAGGCAGTTTTACATTCGGAATTTTGTGAGATACTGAGTAAGGGCAACTGTGGAGCAGCCCTGGGTTTCTACCAAGCCAAGATGGTGAAAAGGATTTTTTGGGAGTGAGGTGAATGAGCAGGTTTGGTGGAGTTAGGAGGCAGTGCTCAAAGGCATCATGATCTACTATAACTTTACCAACTCATAATTCACTCCTCTGCATATTCATTTTTGTCATTATCCAAATTGGCCTCAACCTCCTAAATCCACAAAAACTATTCAAAGTCATCAACAATCACCACAAATCCAATGGATATTTTTCTAAAGTGATTTTACTCAATCTTTCATCAGTATTTTCTTCTTTTTCAACACACTTCCCTTCTCCCTCAGCTTCCATGAGCCTACATTTAGGTTTTCCTCCTATCTCACTGGCCACTCCCTCTCAATCCCGTTTAGTGCCTTTCCTCTACCCAAATTTTAATGTTATATGCCTCAGAGGGTTGCTCTGGGGGCCCTCTTCTCACTCTAAATTAGGGAATCAGAAATTCAAGTGCCAAAACTGCAGGTAACATAAGCAGTGAAGCACTCTGGGACAATGATTCAGATGAATAAGCATGCCAAATCTCAAAGTCTCCAGCCATTAGCTTTCATATGGGAATGAAGACCCATTGCTCCCCAGTTTATTTCTTAAAAGAGGGCAAAAATCCAGATTTCATGCAGAATCTCTCAATTTTTAAATACTGGTAATTAGTTCTAGAAATGGTCAAGTCTTGTGAGGTCAAAAAGAACTATCTACAATCTTTGTGGTCTATGGGCCAATAGTTTTAGACTTCTGTTTTATATTCTCCCTTGGGTGATTATCAGTTAATTCCATGGCTTTTAACACCATTTCTACCAGTCATTCTCAACCAAGGGCAATTCTGCCCACCAGGAGACATACGGCAAGGTCTGGAGATATTTTTACTTGTCACAACTGGGGGATGGGGTGTTACTGGCATCTAATTGGTAGAGGCTAGGGATGCTGCTGAACACTTACAATGTGTATGACAGCCCCCAAAAAGGAATTATCCCAGCCCCAAATGTCAAAATATTGTACCAAAGTGGAGAAGCCCTGTTCTGTGTTTATGACTCTGTACTTTCTAGCTCTAATCCAAACTGCCTGGTCTCCTGGATGGCTCATAAAGCATTCAGGTTGAACCACTTGCATAAAGTCACAGATTAAGTAGTAGAAGAAGGATTCAGAACCATAATATCTTAAACACTACACTACATCATCAAGGATAAACAAAAAAAGCATTGCTTCCATCTTAGTGTCACTCACAACCTAACAAAGAAAACACAAAAATAACTACCAAGTTTTAAGGCTCCTACAAAAGGCCAACAGTTCTAACTACCAAAAATAAGTCTAAATATTCCACACAGGAAAATTATCATAAGCAAAATTAAAAGACAACCCCATTCTTTTGGGAGAAAAATGCCTGCAAGCTAACAGAGCAAATATTGGAAATTTTATTTTGACTTTTCAAAAATTTATTTTCTGACTCCACTCCCACCGGAAGGAGGGCACTAGGACTTCAGGAACTGCCTGTCTAATACACAACTCCATCTCCAGCACCTCAACACCTAAAAGATCCTCAATAAAGGCCCACTGATTGAGGTTGTTTTTTAACCTCCGTTTTTTAAAACAGAAAAATAGACAAAAGAGGACAAGGAGGAGGGCTCGGGTGGTTCAGTCGGTTAAGCTTCTGCCTTTGGCTCAAGTCATGGATTCAGGTCCTGATCTCAGGGTCCTGGGATTGAGCCCGCATCCGGCTCCCAGATTAGCAGGGAATCTGCTTCTCCCTTCTCCCTCTGCCTTTCCCCACGCTGGGCTAGCTCCCTCTCTCTCAAGTAAATAAAATCTTAAAAAAAAAAAAAAGACAAGGAAAATGCAAATGCTGAATAAAAGCAGAAAAATATTCAGACTAATATACTTCTAAAAGCAAAGTTTTAAAAAGGACACTTTTCATCTAACCGACTATCGAGATTTCAAATACTCCATCATTCAACAAATATTAGAACACCTTCCATGCGACAGGCGCTGGATGCCAGCAGAGGTCGCACTCTCCCAGGGCAGCTCTTTCTGTCCACGGGTCTTGCCCCCATGCTTCAATAAAGACCACTTTTTTGCACCACAGACGTCTCAAGAACTCTTTCTTGGCTGTTGGTTTCAAACCCTAACATCTGTCCTACGTCACAAGTACATAAAAATGTGCACTAAGGGTGTTTAATGCAGCGAGGTTTGAAAAGAGTAGGAAAAGTCGGAAATCATCCATGACTTCATCAATATGAGTGGATAAAACATTTCTCTGTAATATAAGGCGGCCCTCGAGTAAAAAGGGGTAAAACTGCTTGCGGGGAGGGGGGGGGGTGGTGGAGGTGGGGGTGATAAACAGTGTTTATATGTGATTACTACCAAAATCAGAGAATTAGCATTGATCTGGTTACTTCAAAAGCGACTGTAGAGACAGCCCAGGCTCCGCCTCACTCAAGCATTTTTAGCTGGGCGCCCGGTTCTGCGCCTCCCCACGCCCCAGGCACTCCTCTATTCAACCTGCCGTTTCCCAGAGGCCAACCACGTGACAGGTAACGTTTCAAAGCCTCTCAGTGGACGCCTGGGTGGCTCAGGGCGGGATCCGGGGATCCGGGGATCGGAGATCGAGTCCCACGTCTGCACGGAGCCTGCTTCTCCCTCTGCCTGGGACTCTCGTGAATAAATAAAATCTTTAAAAAAAAAAAAAAAAAAAAGCCTCTCAGTCTCCCTCACACGTCTGTCAGCTTCATTCGCGAGGAAGGCTCCGCGTCTCGGAGGGGCCGCCTGCCCCGCGTCGCGGCTGGTGAGACCGCGGCAACGGTTGTCACCCCGGCTCCTTCCCGCTGCCCAGGACAAGCTCGCCTACGGAAGCAACCTGACGTGTCGCACAGACCCCGCTCATTCCTCCACCGCTTCTCCGGGCCCAACTTTTCCGAGGCGGGGTCTCCACTGAAACCCGCGCCAAGCGTCACGGCCGGCGGTCGGGCCCCCCTTCCGCGGGTGGGTGCCAAGCCGGGGGCTCACCGAGAGGAAGGCATCCAGGGTGCCGCCCCGCCCCCGGTGCCTGTGGTGACTGGGCCCGAGCGCCTCCCCCCCTCGACGTGGCCACTAGGCTTGGGGTGGGCGGCCTCCTGCACCCCGCACTACCGCGGCCGACCTCAGGCTCCATCCCCGACCAGCGCGGGCACGGTCGTCCTCCGCGGACAAGGCCCGGGGGCCGAGGCCCGCCAAGGCCGCCCAGCTCAGCAAAGCCGCGGCGCGGGACTAGAACTCAGGGCTCCCCCCACCGAGGACCTTCCGCCCGGCTCCCCGCGAGCAGCAGCGAGGCCGCATCTCCGAGGGACGTGGGAGAGGAAGGTGACGGAGCGCGTCCGCGCCAGGCTTCCCCCATTCCCAGCCCGCCCTGGGGAAGCCGCGGGGTCCGGAAGGCGAGACGCACGCGGCACGAAGCCGCAAGCCGTCGCCGCCCACTTACCTCAGCTCTGGCTTTACGCTGGAGCCGCCTTCGCCTCCGCAACCGAAAGCCGACTTCCGGCCACCTCCTCCAGGAAGAAGCCCCTGACACTGCCCCTTGATTGGCTGAAAGAACTGTATTTTAGCCGCCGCTCTAGTCCCGCCTCCAACCAATGCCTTGCTACTGCGCCTGCGCGAATCTCCCCCGCCCTCGGCGGTTCGGTCGCCGGCGGCCTCGGGCGTGGGGGTATCTGTGCTAGTACTTTTTTTTTTTTTTTTTTGGCTGGGTTTTTTTTTTTTTTTAATTTTTATTTATTTATGATAGTCACAGAGAGAGAGAGGCAGAGGGAGAGAAGCAGGCTCCATGCACCGGGAGCCCGACGCGGGATTCGATCCCGGGTCTCCAGGATCGCGCCCTGGGCCAAAGGCAGGCGCCAAACCGCTGCGCCACCCAGGGATCCCTGTGCTAGTACTTTCTATCAGTAAAAGTTGCAACTGGTAGCTTCGCTCCTTTTTTATCTTTTTTTTTTTTTTTTTTTGACACCTAAAATTAACTTATCCGTTTGCCTTACATGAAAACTAGAAAATACAGATAAGCCGATTTTTAAAAATTAGATCGACTCTAATCCTACTGTCCAAAATAACATTACACTTACTTTTAATCTGGAAATATTTATGAACGTGATCGGGAATTAATACCATTCTCGGTTTCTATTTCTTCACATTCATATTTATTTTCATTTAGGAATTGAAACATATCTATATTTCCAGGTAACTAACAAAAAAATGTATCAAAGTTTTTGGGAGGCAATTTTCATAAGAAGTAACAAACTTACAAATTCGTGGAAATCTGACGAGAGCATACTGGACGTAAAAAAATTGTTATTCTGATAAAAGTTTTCAACTTTACCTCTAAAGTAAGATTACTTGGTTTCATTTTTTAGAAAAGAACGGGATTCCGAGTATATACAAAAGTAGAGGGGCGCCTAGGTGGCTGAGTGGGTGAAGCCTCTGCCTTCAGCTCAGGTCGTGATCCCAGGGTCCTGGGATCAAGCCCTACTTGGGCTCCCTGCTCAGCAGGGAATCTGCTTCTCCCCCTGCCCTCACACTGCTCTTGCTCTCTCTCTCTCTCTCTTCCTCTCTCAAATAGATAAGATCTTTAAAAAAAAAAAAAAAGTGTGCTCATTATCCACCTTCAATGTATACCCATTAGATCTAGACATTATTTTGTTTTAATATACACATCCAAAATAGGACTCTCATCTTCCCCCATAACGATAGAAATGTTATATCATTTAAAAATAAATTAGTAGAGGTGCCTGGGTGGCTCAGTGGTTCCGTGTCTGTCTTTGGCTCAGGTCGCAATCCCAGGGTCCTGGGATCAAGTCCTGCAATGGGCTCCAGGTATGGAGCCTGCTTGTCTCTCTGTCTACATCTCAGCCTCTCTCTGTGTCTTTCATGAATAAATAAAATATTTAAAAAAAAATAAAATAAATTAGCAATTATTTAAATTCATCAAAATCAAGGGCACTTAGGTGGCTCAATTGTTTAAGCTTCTGATTCTCAATTTCAGCTCAGTTCTTGATCTTGAGGTCATGAGACAGCCTGTGTGCTCAGCCTGCAGCCTGCTTAAGATTCTCTCTCTCCTGCCCTCTGCTCCCCCCCAACCCTTACCTTTCTTAAAAAAAAAAAAAAAAATCATAAAAATCAAGTCATTATTTGGATACCAATTGCTTCAGGATCCAATAAGCCTTTGTAACTGGCTGATGTGTCTTTCAATTACCTTTAATCTTTGATTCTAAAGTTTCTGTTAAGTAACAGAAATTTAACCCAGTAAATTTAAGAGATCTAATTGGATGTTTTAATCTATTCATGAATTGGGCAAAATCCCATCTAGCAAGTAATGGGGAACTCCAAGGATTTGTGCCAAGTGGAACATTTTTCTAGAAAGGAGGGTGGAGCAAGGAAGCTATTAGCAAAGGAAAGGTTTGTTTCACACAAGGTCATGTTCCTTTAGGGGGAAGAGCAGGGCCTTATTTTGAGGATTACCTCATCTTCCTTTGGGAGTGGGGAACAATGGCCCGTGCCATAGATTACCTCATTTGGTGCTGATCAGAAAATTCTAGATTGATTGATTTAAAATTCTACTCCTGGAAAGGTTGAAACTGCAATTAAGTCTTGGTTTGCTATCCTGGGGTGGTTTTCTTTCTTTTAAAAAAAAAAAAGATTTATTCACTTATTTTAGAGAAAAAGAGAGCATACATGCTCACGTGAGCAGGGAGAGGGGCAGAGTGAGAGGGAGAAGCAGACTCCCCACTGAGCATGGGGCCTGTGGAGGCTTGATCCCACAATCCTGAAATCGTGACCTGAGCCAAAACCAAGAGTCAGACACTTAACCAACTGAGCCACCTAGGCACTCCTTTATGGTTTTCTTTTTAATAGTCTTTTCCATCTCCATACCACATTAGTGTATTTGTTGAAGAAATCCATTCACTTGTGAGCATACCCCAATCAGACTTTTCTTCCCCATTCATCCAATGTTGTTACAGGGTTGCAGGGTTCTTGTCTCACAGAGTCAAAGAATGAACCCCATGGACACCAAATGGTGAAGTGACGCAAAAGTTGACTAAGTGAAGGTGAGAACAGAAATGAAAGAAAAAAAAAACTCTCTAGAGTGAAAGAGGTCCCAAATGGGGTGCCACTGTGAGCTTTTACTGGCAGTCTTTTATTGAGAACTGACCAGAAAGCATGTGGCCTTGAAATTCTTGTGCCGGCTTGGTTTGAGCAAAGACTACTGATAACATGACTTACTTCTTTGAGGTATCGTCATTTTCTGTAATTACAATGTAGCTGCCCACAGGAAAAAAAAAAATACTCCCTAACATTCAGGGCCAGGCGGTCTGGTTTGTTCCCTTATCTCTGGTTATGTCAGCCTCAGCATTTCTCCAGATCTGGGATTTTTGTGAGCCTGGTCACAAAGCCACCCCAACTCCAGCCCCCTTCATGAGGCTCCTCAAGGGAGTTAGGGGCCTCCTCTTTCTCCCTGCCTAGACCTTAACCCTTTCCTTACTCAATGCAACCTATACCAAGACCTCCCATGCTCATTCCTAGTCCTCATTTTACTCCACCTGCAGCAACATTTGGCACATTTGACCCCAGGACTCAGTTCTCACTTCTTCATGTGATCTCATCCACGTGGTAGGAACTAGGTGGTATCGAGGCCCTGGCAACATACTCTCCTTTGTACTCAGACCCCGCCTTATCCAACATCTTTATTCAAGTGCACTTCACTCAACTACAAAGACTCAACTCCAAAAATTTATCTTTTACTCCTCTTCCTCCCATAGGCCACTGAAACTACCATACCTGCCTTTGTATTCGTTTTATTTAGAATAAGTAAAAGTCCCAAGTATAACTAATTTTCACCATTCCCACTGCTATGGTCCTAGTCCATGGCACAGGACTGGAAACTGGACTTCTGAAATAGCCTTCTAAATTGCTTCCTTGCTCCAACTTTTGTCCTCCCCTAGCTTATTTATCACAGTCTTAAAATATAAGACAGAACTGACCACTCCTTTGTTCAAAATTCTCCAAGGTTTTCTCTCATCTTGACAATAAAATCTAATGTCCTCTATAAGGCCTTACAAAACCAACTCCTTGGCTACTTCCCCAGTTTTATTTCCTACTGTTGTTTCCATTCTCACACTTTTCCAGCTACAGGCCTTATTTCTTTCCCTCAAAATTGCCACCATAAACTCCTGCCTGAGGGGCACTGTCTTTGCCTGGAACTCTCTGCCACAGATATTTACATGCCTCACTTTCTCACTTCATTCAGGTCTCTGCTCAGATATGACCTGCTCAGAGAAGTCTTTCCTGGTCACCATAGAAAACACTGGGTTCTCTTGGGGGATTCCCCAATCCCTTTACTATGCATCATCCTTTCTTCATAGAACGTACCATCATGTGATACCACATTATAAAGTACATTTATTTTTATTGCCTTTCATCCCCATTAAAATACAAGGTTCACTAGGGTTTTTGTTTCATTCACTGATACATCCTCACACCTAGAATGGTGGCTGAAATTGGCCAATGGACATTTATTGTATAACAAAATTAATTCAGTCATCATTTTCGAGTGAATTCACAGTGCGACCTTGAAGGATAAATCACAGTCTATTTAGCCAAAGCCCCATTGTGTGAAATTACCTTCCTCTAAGTTTTTTCTATTATTAATACACTGGGTATTAATCCCGGTACACGTCTGTTTGTACTCCTGCTCAGTCTTTTTCCCAAGATAAATTCCTGGAAATTGAATTGCTGGACCCAAAGGTGCAGTGTCTTTCAGGTAGTAGCTAGATTAAGGCTAGAATCTAGAACTCTTGACTCTCAGTCTAATGTTCTTTACAATAAACTACAAATAAATAATGGTATGAAACTCATATTGTGAAAGGGGCTAGTAAAAATGTAGCATGTAATAAATATTTATTTATGTGGCTATATTTTCAGAATCTTTACTCATCAAAGATGCCTTCTATAGCTTGACAAGGAATATGTTGATTTGACAAATCTTTACTGTATGTCTGCTATGCCAGGCACTGTTCTAGAAGGAAAAAAAGACAAAGCCTTGCCTTCTAATGGAGAGACACAGACAGCAACATGCAAACAAATAATTTCAGATAGTGATAGGGCTATGAAGGAAAAAAATACAAAATAACATGATAATTATGTGGTGCAGGGGGCTAGCTGCTTTATTGAGAGTCATCAGGGAAGCCTCTCCCAGAACTGACTTTGGAGATAAGACATAAGGGCTGTCAAGGAGACAACCATGGAAAGACCTGAAAGAGAGCAAGTACAAAGAACCCGAGGCTGCTGTGATCTTTCCAAGTTATAGATAAAGAGGGGGCCTGCATGTTCTATACTAATGATCAAAGAAAAAGAGTGCTAGATGAGGAGTAGAAATAGGCAGGGGTCCACAGTAACTGGCATCTTACCTTTAGGAGTTTGGCATATCATAAAAGACATTGCTATTTATTATTTGAGCCTAAACGGCCACAGAAATATTTTCTCTACCCTATTGATTTTTTTTAAGATTAGGTTGTTGAGGAATAATTTACACACAATAAAATTAACTTCAGGTTAATTTCAGTTCAATGAGTTTTGATGAATACATACTGTTCTAGAACAACCACCACCAGAATTAAGATACAGATTACTTCTATCACCCCAAGTAATTCTTTTTGTGCCCCCTTTGTATTCACTCCTCCCCCTCTATCCCAGTCCCTAGTAACCACTCATCTGATTTCTGTTCATATGGCTTTGCCTTTTCGAGAATGTCCTATAAATGACGTCATACGGTATGTGGACATTTCACATAGCATAAAAACTTTTGAGGTTGACCAGTGTTGTTGAATGTATTGATAGTTTGTTCCTTTCTCTAGGTAAGGAGTATTCCATTGTGTGGATGCACCAAAATTCATTTATTCATTCACCAGTCGGTAGACATTTGGGTTATTTTCCTATAAACATTCATATACATGTATGTTTTCATTTCTTTTGAACAACTACATAGGAATGGGATTGCTAAGCCATATAATAGTTATATATTTAGCTATATAAGTGTCAAGCAGTTTTCTAAAGAGGCTGTATCATTTTTTATTTCTACGGGCAAACTATGAGACTTGCAGTTACTCTGTACTTTCAACTGCACTTGGTATTTTGCTTTTACAAAAAGCTATGCTTTCATAGCTATGTAGTACTTTAGTTCACATTTCCCTAGTGTTGAATATCTTTTGTGTACATATTTGCCATATGTACCTTCTTTGGCAAACTACCTGTTTAAGTTTTTTGCCCACTTTTTTAACTGGCTTTTTTGTTTTCTTACTATTTTGCTGTAAGATGGCAGGTGCACACACACACACACCCAGGATGTAAATCTTTTATCAGATATGGGTTTTGTAAATATTTCCTCCCAAGTCTGTAGTTAATCTTTTTATTTTCTTAACAGTGTCTTTCAAAAAACAGAAGTTTTGAAGAAGTTCTATTTAGCAGTTCTTTCAAAAAACAGAAGTTTTGAAGAAGTTCTATTTAGCAGTTGTTTTCTTTTTATGGTTTATACGTTTTGCTTTCTATCCAAGAAATCTTTGCCTAATCCAAAGTCACAAAGATTTTTCCCATGTTTTATTTCTCCATCTCTTTCCTTATTTCTTTCTTTCTCTTTTATTCCATTCTTTTTCTTCCTCTTACTTTTTTTTTTTTTTTTTTTTTTTTGGATTTGGGAATCCAGTTGTTCTAGCACAATTTACCCTGATTTTAATTTTGTTGGTCTTACTGGCATCTTGCCTTTAGGAGCCTGACACATCATAAAGGACATCACATTTGAGTCTAAATGGCAGCAGTTTTTTTTTTTTCTCTACCTTGTTGATTTTTTAAGATTAGGTTGCTAAGGAATAGTTTACATACAATAACTTTAGGCAGACAAGTTCATAAAAAAATAATCCCTGAATTCACACTAACCAATTACATTGTTAACCAGCCCAGGCAGAGAAATGAAGGCGAGAAAATTACATTTTTCATCTCCAGTCCCTGTTTCTTCCTGCTATATGATTCTTATCAGCTCATATATATTGTTTAAATAATGCATTTTGGGTGATCATGGCTAATGCATCGTTCCCCCACAGTTTGCTGTATAGTTTCAATTCTTTTTTTTTTTAATTTTTTTATTGGAGTTCAATTTGCCAACATTTAGCATAACACCCAGTGCTTATCCCGCCAAGTGCCCCCCTCAGTGCCCAGCACCCAATCACCCCAACCCACCCACCTCCTTTCCACTACCCCTTGTTCATTTCCCAAGAGTTAGGTATCTCTCATGTTTTGTCACCCTCACTGATATTTTCACTCATTTTCTCTCCTTTCCCTTTATTCCCTTTCACTACTTTTCATACTCCCCAAATGAATGAAACCATATGTTTGTCCTTCTCCGATTGACTTATTTCACTCAGCATAATACCCTCCAGTTCCATCCACGTCAAAGCAAATGGTGGGTATTTGTCGTTTCTAATGGCTGAGGAATATTCCATTGTATACATAGGCCACATCCTCTTTATCCATTCATCTTTCGATGGACACCGAGGCTCCTTCCACAGTTTGGCTAATGTGGACATTGCTGCTATAAACATCGGGGTGCAGGGGTCCCGGCGTTTCACTGCATCTGTATCTTTGGGGTAAATCCCCAACAGTGCAATTGCTGGGTCGTAGGGCAGGTCTATTTTTAACTCTTTGAGGAACCTCCACACAGTTCTCCAGAGTGGCTGTACCAGTTCACATTCCCACCAACAGTGCAAGAGGGTTCCCCTTTCTCCATATCCTCTCCAACATTTGTTGTTTCCTGTATTGCTAATTTTCACGATTCTCACTGGTGTGAGGTGGTATCTCATTGTGGTTTTGATTTGTATTTCTCTGATGGCAAGTGATGCGGAGCATTTTCTCATGTGCTTATTGGCCATGTCTATGTCTTCCTCTGTGAGATTTCTGTTCATGTCTTTTGCCCATTTCATGATTGGATTGTTTGTTTCTTTGCTGTTGAGTTTCATAAGTTCTTTATAGATCTTGGATAATAGCCCTTTATCTGATATGTCATTTGCAAATATCTTCTCCCATTCTGTAGGTTGTCTTTTAGTTTTCTTGACTATTTTTTTTGCTGTGCAGAAGCTTTTTATCTTGATGAACTCTCAATAATTCATTTTTGCTTTTGTTTCTCTTGCCTTCGTGGATGTATCTTGCAAGAAGTTGCTGTGGGCTAGTTCAAAAAGAGTGTTGCCTGTGTTCTCCTCTTGGATTTTGATGGAATCTTGTCTCACATTTAGATTTTTGATCCATTTTGAGTTTATCTTTGTGTATGGTGTAAGAGAATGGCCTAGTTTCATTCTTCTGCATGTGGCTGTCCAATTTTCCCAGCACTATTTATTGAAGAGACTGTCTTTTTTTCCATTGGATAGTCTTTCCTGCTTTGTCGAATATTAGTTGACCATAAAGTTGAGGGTCCACTTCTGGATTCTCTATTCTGTTCCATTGATCTATGTGTCTGTTTTTGTGCCAGTACCACACTGTCTTGATGACCACAGCTTTATAGTACAACCTGAAATCTGGCATTGTGATACTCCCGGCTATGGTTTTCTTTTTTAATATTCCCCTGGCTCTTTGGGGTCTTTTCTGATTCCACACAAATCTTAAAATGATTTGTTCCAACTCTCTGAAGGAAGTCCATGGTATTTTGATAGGGATTGCATTAAATGTGTAAATTGCCCTGGGTAACATTGACATTTTTACAATATTAATTCTTCCAGTGCATGAGCATGGAATATTTTTCCATCTCTTTGTGTCTTCCTCAATTTCTTTCAGAAGTGTTCTGTAGTTTTTAGGGTATAGATCCTTTCCCTCTTTGGTTAGGTTTATTCCTAGGTATCTTATGCTTTTGGGTGCAGTTGTAAATAAGCCAATAAATTAGGCAATCTAGAAGAAATGGATGCATTTCTGGAAAACCACAAACTACCAAAACTGGGACAGGAAGAAATAGAAAACCTGAACAGGATGATAACCAGGGAGGAAATTGAAGCAGTCATCAAAAACCTCCCAAGACATAAAAGTCCAGGACCAGATGGCTTCCCAGGGGAATTCTATCAAACGTTTAAAGAAGAAACCATACCTATTCTACTAAAGCTGTTCGGAAAGATAGAAAGAGATGAAGTGCTTCCAAACTCGTTCTGAGGCCAGCATCACCTTAATTCCAAAACCAGACAAGGAGCCCACCAAAAAGGAGAATTATAGACCCATATCCCTGATGAACACAGATGCAAAAATTTTCAACAAGATACTAACCAATTGGATCCAAAAGGACATTAAGATTATTCACCATGACCAAGTGGGATTTATCCCCAGGATGCAAGGCTGGTTCAACACTCGTAAAGCAATCAATGTGGTTGATCATATCAACAAGAGAAAAAACAAGAACCATATGATCCTCTCAATAGATGCAGAGAAAGCATTTGACAAAATACAGCATCCATTCCTGATCAAAGCTCTTCAGAGTGTAGGGATAGAGGGAACTTTCCCTCTATCTTAAAAGCCTGGCATCTTAAAAGCCATCTACAAAAAGCCCACAGCAAATATCATTCTCAATGGGGAAACACTGGGAGTCTTTCCCCTAAGATCAGGAACAAGACGGGGATGTCCACTCTCACCACTGCTATTCAATATAGTTTCAATTCGTAATCACCATTTTCGTGTTGTTGTCTTAGGGGTACTACACACCTTATCACTAACAACCATCTCCACCCAACCTGCCTGTGGCCAGTGGGAGGGGAGGATGCCAGAAGTTTGCTTTGCTTGCTACCCCTTTCCATGGCAGCAGGGGGCAGCAGTAACCCTGGCATTTGGGAGTGATCTCCAGTTTATAATTTGTTTTACAAGGGCGAGACTTGTGTCCCACATATGAGGTCCCAGGGAGGGCCAATCTCAGCTCTTGCAAGCTGAAGAACTTGAAAAGGATTTAGAATCCCACAAAAGTCAGGTAAGCCCCTTTGAATTATTTGTTGTAGCTGTTACTGTGGTTAAAGTCCACATTTACATTATTATGTGGAATTTCACCAAAGAAAAAGTAGCCATACCATTATTGTAACTGTTTTTGAATCATCACAAAATCTACCCATTTCATTGGTTGCTTGAATTATTTCCTACACATTCCCCCAAAGAATCTAGGCTATATCCAACTAACTTAAGGTCCTTCTTTGGGGTCCATCTCAAATGTGACCTTCTGCAGAAGGTTTCTCCAAGTTCACCCAAATAAAAATTGCCTCTATACCCTCTTATAGCCTCTTTTCTGTACTTGTAGCACCTCTCTTCCTTAAGTCATAATTATCCACCTGCTTTATTTATGTGGCAACAGCTCAGTGCCTGATTTACCTGGCATCAGCCTTGACATTCCCAGCATTGCCTCCCACATAGCCAGGGCTAAATATATTTTTGTTGAAAAATGGATATGGAATAAAAGCAAAAGAAAGAAGAAAAACTCCATGTCTTCTGAATGGCAAGCATGTACAATTATGATCTGCTCGCTTTTGATATCACTTCACATCTGGGTTGGGACTAGGGTCAAGTGTGAGGCACTTGCCTCAGATGCAAAATTAAGGAGGAGAAGCAAAGTTCTGTAATAAAGATAAATACTATTTAATGCAACGCTTTAAAAATAAAAATTAAAGCAAAAGATCCATGATTGATAAAACATTACAATTTTATTTTATTTTATTAAAGATTTTATTTATTCATTCATGAGAGACACAGAGAGGCAGAGATATAATCAGAGGAAGAAGTAGGCTCCCTGTGGGGAGTCACAGGGAATCACGACCTGAGGCAGATGCTCAACCACTGAGCCACCTAGATGTCCCAAAATATTATAATTTTAAATAAAGATAGGATCAGTAGTTTGCATACTATTGTTTAAAGAGGAGAGGCCCTTCCGTGGAACTCTATCATTCAAAGATCAGAATTATTTTTTCTGAAAGTATGGATGGCAATACCCTCTTAGAGAGACTTTTAGAGTTTGATGATACATTTGTATCCTAACAAACTTGTTCATTCACCAGTATGTATTGCTCATCTACAAAATGCCAGCTACTATCTGAGGGGCTGCAGGTAGAGTGGCCCAATGCGCTGCCAGTCCAGAAGCTGTTTCTCTACAGTTATCTTTAGCCACTTGGTTCCACCTATTTCAGGTCCAAAATGAACTTCTCTTAGAACCTTGGGCCTCCAAAGAGTGGAGACAGATTTTGTGAATTCAGACTCCCACAGTCTCCTTTACCCTATATGTACAGACTCCAGTGTTTGTGACTTACGCAGGATTTGGCTGTCTTCCTTCTGAATCTACTTTCCTTTGTCCCCTTATTATCTTCCTCCAGTTCTGACACCTGAGTCCCAATTTGTCCCCCAGCACATGTTAACCTGGGCTGAGGAACCCTCCACTTTAATCAGAGTAGAGAAAGCTCTGGTCTGAGAGTCAGAAGATCAGAGTTCAACCAGTCTGTTAGATAACCTTAGGCAGGCCATAACTTCTCTAAGCAAAATGAGAATCTCAGGCAAAATCAGCAGCCTCTAAGCCATGGAAATGCTTTCCAGGTGTCCTGAGGCTAAGGGCAGCTTAACTGGTAGGGCTTAAGCTTAGCCCTGGCACTCTATCTGCACCTTCAAGTGGATCGGCTACACCTTCCTCTCTTTGTTTGCTATATTTCATGTAAGTTTTCATACAAAAAAATTTTTAAGTTCAAACTGTACCAAAAGTTTGGAAATCACTGAATCATATGGCTTCTAAGTTTTTTTTTGAAAGATTTGATATCGATTAGTTCTATTGGTATTGGCCTACGTATGTATCGTTGAGTATATACACCTTAGAGATAGCAATCTCACATATTTCAAAGCTCATGTGAACAGTCATGTCCAATGGGGGAAAAATCTCTCCAGGTTTCAGGAGAAAGTTCTGTAATTCCATAACTGAAAAGCTCTCTAAGTACAATTTTTAAGTAGATTCTATTTTTTAGAGCTTTCAGGTTTACAGGTTTAGAGTTTTAGGCTCATAGCAAAATTGAGTGGAAAGTGTAGAATTCCTATATAACCCCTTCCCCCAGCTACTCATAACTTTCCCCACCATCAGCATTCTCCACCAGACTGGTACATGCTACAACTGGTGAACCAACATTGGCACACCATTGTTACACAAAGCCCATCGCTTACATTGGGGTTCATTCTTGGTGCTAAATGTCTATGGGTTTTGACAAATATATAATGACATGTATCCACAATTAGAGTGTCAGAAATTTTACTGTCCTAAAAATTCCCTGGACTTAACCTATTTATCCCTCTCTTCCTCTAAACCCCTGGTGACCACTAATCTTTTTACAGTCTCCATAGTTTTGCCTTTTCCAGAGTGTCATATAGTTGGAATCATATAGTATGTAACCTTTTTAGATTGGCTTCTTTCACTTAGTAATACGCATTTAAGTTTCTTTCACGTCCTTTCATAGTTTGATAGCTCATTTCCTTCTATTGCTGAATAATATTCCATACTTGGAGGTACCACAGTTTATCCACTTACCTACTAAAGAACATCTTGGTTGCTTCCAAGTTTAGGCAATTATGAATAAAGCTGCTATTTATGTGCAGGGTTGTGTGGATATAAATTTTCAACTCCTTTGGCTAAGTACCAAGGAGCACAATTGCTAGATCATATGATTGGAGTGTGTTTAGTTTTGTAAAATACCGCCACTATCAAAGTGGCTGTACCATTGTGGATTCCCACCAGCATTGAGTAAGTTTCTGTCGCTCCACATCCTGACCAGCACTTGGTGTTGTCAGTGTTTGGGCTTTCAGTCATTTTAATAGGTGTGCTGTGGTATCTTGTTGTTTTACTCTGCACTTCCCCAATGACATATGATGTGGGGCGATTTTTGTTGTTGTTGTTAATTTGCCATGTGTGTATCTTCTTTGGTGAGGTATCTGTTAAGATGTTTCACTATTTTTTCATTGGGTTGTTTGTTTTCTTATTGTTGAATTTCAAAAGTTCTCTATATATTTTAGAAAACAGTCATTTATCAAATGTGTCTTTTGCAAATATTTTCTCCCAGTTTGAAGCTTGTCTTTTCATTGTCTTACCAGGATCACTCAAAGATCAAGTAGTTTTATTTTTTAATAAAGTCAAATTTCTCAGTTTTCCCTTCTATGGATTATTCTTTTGGTGTTATGTCTAAGAACTCTGCCCAAACCTAGATCCCAAAGATTATCTTCTAATTTTTCCCCTAAGTTCTATAGTTTTACATTCCACTTAATTTTGTGATATATTTTGAGTTCTCTTTTTAATAATGTGTAAAATTAGGTCAAGATTTATTTTTTTGCTTATGGATGTCAAATTCCTCCAGCACCATATGTAGAAAAGGCACTCTTTCTTCCATTAAATCGCTTTTGCACCTTTATCAAAAATCTGTTGGGAATGTTTGTATAATCTATTTCTAGATTCTGTATTCTGTTCCACTTATCTTTGAGTCTTATCCCTCCACACATAACACAGTCTTGAGTACTGTAGCTGTGTAACAAAGTCCTGTTATTAAGTAGATTGTTCCTCCCACTTTATTCTTCTCTTTCATATATATATATATATATATATTTTTTTTTTTTTTTTTTTTTGCTATTCTAGTGCTTTCTCTTTCTCTAATTTCATCTATATCTACAAAATATTTCTCTGGGATTTTAATAGGAATTAAACCTATATATGTATTTGGAGAAAACTGAAATTTTTACCATGTGGAAACTTCCAATCCATGAACATGGTATGTCTCTCCATTTACTTGGATCTTTTATTTCTTTCCTCAACATTGTATCATTTTCAGCATATAAATTCTCTTTTAAGTTTTTAAGTATAAGTTTTCTTAGATTTACATACAAGTATTTTTTATTGTAAATGGTAGTGTATTTTTAATTTTAAAATTTTTCATGAGTTCATTAGTAATATATAGAAATGTGATTGGCTTTGTATTCTGCAAACTTGACCTCACTTTTTATTTATTATTATTTTATGTCCTTTTTATCACCTAGTTTTTAGAACACTTTTGTAGATTGCTTGGGATTTTCAACATACATAATCATGTATTCAGCAAATGAGGGCAGTTTTATTTTTCCCTTCTAATCTGTATGCCTTTTATTTTATTTTCTGCCTATTACACTGCCTAAAACCCAAGCACTCTGTTGAATAAAAGTGGTGAGAATGGACATCTTTGCCTTGTTCCTGATCCTAGGAGGACTTCACTGGTCATTGTGTAGTATTCTTTTTATATATTGCTGAATTCTATTTGCTAATATTTTGTTAGAAATTTTTATATCCATATTCATGAATGGTAATGGTCTTTTTTTTTTTAATTTACTACCTTTGGTTTTGTCCTCAGAATAACACTAGCTTCATAAAATAAATATTCTGGAGGATATTTTTACTGAGCATAGGTTTTTAGGTTTTCCATTCTTTTCTTTCAGCACTTGAAAAACATTGTGTTACTTTCTTCCATCCTCCTTAGTTTCAGATAATAAATCCACTATAAAATTGTCTTCTGTATAGTTAGACTATCATTTTCGTCTAGACGCTTTTAATATTTTTTAAGAAATATTTTAAGAAATATTTTTAAGAAATATTTTCAGAAATTTAACTGTGTTTTATATCACCGTGGATTTCTTTAGGCTTTTCATGTTTTGATCCACTCAGCTTTTTGAACCTGTAGGTTTGTATCTTCTGCCAAATTTGGATGTTGTCAGCCACTATTTCTTCTAGCATCTATTCAGCCCCACCTTTTCTCTTCTCCATCCAGGGCTCCAATAATGTGAGTATTGGACCTTTAGTTCTAGGTCCCTGAAGCACTGTTCATTTTTTTCTCCAGTCTATTTTCTCTGGGTAGTTCATATTGGATAGTTTTGATTATTCTTTCATCCTGTTCACAGATTCTTTTCTCTTTCACCTCCATTCTGCTGCTGAGCCCAATTCTAACTGGTGAAGACTCTGACTCTTGGTTTTGTCTCAGGTCATGATCTCATGGGTTGTGGAATCAAGCCCCCAGTCAAGCTCTGTACTCAGCGCAGAGTCAGCTTGAAGATCCTCTCCCTCTGCCCCTCCCCCACTTGTGCTCACATGCACTTGCTCTCTCAAATAAATAAACCTTTAAATATAAATAAATAAAACATTTCAGTGGCTTTCTACTACTCTAGTTCAGAAGTTAAAATCCTTTACATGACCTCAAAGTCTTGTGTGAACTGCCCCTGCTGCATTCTCTCACATCACTTTTACTCTGTCAGTCATGACACTGCATTCGATATTTTGAGGCACTTTGTTTCTTCCCACCATAGCACATCTTGTGTCTGAAGGACTCCATTTCATCACAACAGCCCCATGAATGACCTTACTTTGTGGCTGGCCAAACATCCTTTTCTTGTCTCTTATGTGTGTGCCAGTCTTTAAGGTTTGGGACGCTGATTAGTAATCAACCATCCACTGCTTCACTGCACTTGCAGCAGCAGAATAGCTACCATGGTGATGAATATTGCTGTCAACAATATTGACTTTATCTGATAGAGTGTATTGACTTGATGTCCCAATTGATATCTCCCTCAGGAGGAAGAGGTCTTTTGCTTTGAAATTTGTAAGTATTTATGCATGAGTCTCTTGATGAGCTGTTAAGATAGAAAAGGAAATACAGAGAAAGTGCCTGGCAGAGCACATTGTAGTGTGCAAGTCTCCACCTCCATTTTACTTTGGTGCCATTTGTGTAAATAATGGGTCTGCTCAGCTAACACTCTGCATGGTGGACAAACAGGGTTTGTATTAAAGAAGCCCTTTAGGGTATAGAAGTAGGAATGCATAGCATAAGACTAAAACAAGGATAAAAGACAAATCCATGGTCTACAGAATCATGTGATTAAGTCATCTGTATCTTTGATAATTCAGTCTCTGTCATAGTATAAATTTGGGACTGAGTCAAAGGCTTAGGAATGAGTTCCCCTTTATCTCTCTCCCATACCCCAAAACCTCTGACATTCCCAGGAGGCTTCTCCAAAGGCTGTCAGGTCTTGGAGGACATGCCACTTTCTCTCCTTCTACTTGTACCCACTGCTTCGAGAGTCAAGTCCAAGGACATCTTAATCCCCAGCATCTGTTGGTCTTTGTATATCGGAAACCACAAAGTGGGATTTCCCAGCCACTACCAAAGCAACTGAGAAGGACTTTCCCCGATACTCCCAAGCCACCACTCCTTCCAGAGTACCTTTTTTCTCACCTCCCCCACCTTTGCCACAGAGATTTGCTTTACAGAGAAAGTCCCCATGTTTTACTGGAAACTCAACTTCCATCCTAGTAGACACTATTGTCAGAAAGAATGAGCAAAAAATAGTAAGACTGGGAGGATGACCTCCAGGCTTATACAAACACACTTGATCCTCAGAATCATTTTTCTCAAATCCAACTTTTATCACCTGTTAACAGTTTAATGATTTTCATGGACTTGTGAAACTCATTTACAATTTCTTTTAAGTTGAAAAAACAATGCCATTTCTTTTTCACAATAGACATTTGTTAAATTTATAATCTCACTTCTAGTGTGGTATAATTTTTTAATTTTGGAATTTTTTCCACATGCATACATAATTATACCATTTGTACACAGCACTTTGGATTATTCTTTCTCAACAATATATCTATGCTTTTTCTATGTTCCTGAATTCTGAGTATTTATTCATTCAGAATTTTTATTTTACACTGAAAAATATCTTTCAAACTTATTTTGTTGTCTATCTCTCTTGCACATATATTAATAGGAAGACGTAAGTGAGATAAATTTGTTAAGATTCTTCTAAAGTGGCAACTTCCGCCTGGCTGATGGAATTTAAAAGCCATCCTGATTTTGGGGATGTTAAAATAAAAGATTCCATAATACGATACCATGGACACAGTCCTTTGCTTGATAGAACAATCCCCACCCTGTTGAAGTTCTCTGTGCCTTCCCAGATCATCCCTCTCAGCTTTCCACCCTAGCGATATCTACTATTCTGAATGTTGTTTTACTCTTTTGTTTTTCTCTACACTCTCAGTAAATATGTACCCCTAAACATGTTGTTTGATCTTGTTTTTTAACTGTTCTATAAGTGGAACTATATCCTATGTATTTTTCTATTGCTTATATTATTCAATATGATGTGAGATTCATCCATGCTAACATGAATGGCTGGTATTCATATTCACTGTTATCTAATATGCACTGTAGTCATATACCACAATTTATCAATCCTCCTGTTTGATGAACATTTGAGCTTTTCCAGGGTTTTGCTATCACAAATTGTTTTACTATCATTCTCCTAGTTGTCTCCTGGCAAGCGTATGTGAGAGTTTCTCCAAAGAATATACTTAGGAGGAAGAATTGTTAAGATTGGATCTTGAGTGGGCAAACCTTTTCTGTAAAGTGCCAGTGAGTAAATATTTTAGACTTTGTAGGCCATAAGGTCTCTGTTGTAACTATGCAAATCTGCCATTTTAATGAGAGAGTAGCCATAGACAATTTATAGCTGAATGGCTGTAGCTATGTTCCAATAAAATTTTGTTTACAAAACCAGTTAGTTGGCAAGATTTGGCCCTCAGGATGCCAATTCCTGATCTAGATGATAAACTTCTCATTCTGATTGTCTACGAATGTGGTTATATCCCCTTTATCTCTCAATTATCCCAAGGAGATGTGAGTCCTGTCTTCAGTCTAAGGACTGGGCTGAAAGTCTGTGTTCAGGAGCCTTTGAGAAAGAGAAAGAAGAGCATGGGAACATGGGAGTGGTGATGCTTTCCAGCCCATAGTCTATGACTTGTAGTCATGGTCTTGGGGAAACCAAAGGCAGAAAGGGGTTGAAGCAAAGCATGGCACTCATATGGACTCTGGTGGTCATGGATGGGAGGTGAAGTTGTTTGACTGGAGGCTGGGGTCTCAGGCTGTAGCTTGGCTCACATCACAGGAGCCACTGTGAGGTCATTATCAGGCTAGGGGATATAGACATTAAAACAAGATAGCATTTCTTTTGGAGTTGCATGGTTTCCTTTATTAGAGAAAGCTGGAATTGACTCTAGGGATACTTCCCTGAGGCTGGGTCTCCACTGCAGATTCCTGCCCGGTCTCCTATTTAAATGGATTTTGCTTCAAAGATTATGGTCTCCATTGATTCAGATGTCATGGTACTACAGATCTCCAGGTCTTTGCCATCCGGGGTTTTCTCTACCTTCGTCTCTATGTTGCACTTCTCTAACGACTTAGCCACGAAGTCTACCTCTCTATTGTGTGATGGGACCCCTGATTTTGAACCAGGCATGGCTCTCAAGTTCCTGAAGAAAGAGCCAATTTTACTGGATTTCTTACTTATAGCACTTGAACTATTTGCAGATTTGATCTTCCCCAATTTGTGAGCTGTCCTTGACACCTTTGCTGCAGAGCCATGGGTACCACTCTTGTGAGAGCTGTGTCCTCTGCTTCTTGCATGGCTCTGCCCCTTCTCCTTTCTGTCATCTCTTTTGTCATGGCCAGATAAGGACCGATGGGAGGATGATTTCCGGGTCGACTTATTTCCTCCTGTCCTGTGGTGACCTTCACCTGTCCTGTGGTGACTTTCACCTCTCCTGTGGTGACCTTCACCTGTCCTGTGGTGACATTCACCTGTCCTGTGGTGATGGGAACTTTTCCTGCTGGAAGTTCTGTCCTTCTTTTCTCTTCTTTCTTTTTTTCCCTTCCGGGTTTCAGCATTGGGCTGGGAGACCTTCTGGCTTCCATCCCGTTCACTCATGTAGCCTTCGCTCTGCAAGGTGGAGACAAGGGGTCCTACAACTAGGCATCCAGATCTTTCTGCAGCAGCTGTGCCAGTTGTCATGGTGCCTGCAAACACCACATTCATGCTGCTCCCTGGGGAGATACTGGCAGCCCCCGTGGTCAGGGTAGAAGCACCTACTGAGGACATGCTTGCAGCACCCAAGGCCACATTTGTACCCTCTGAGGATATATTGACAGCACCTGCGATGGCCTTGTTGGATCCGCTTTCTCCCGGACATTTGACGGTGGCTCCAGACAGGGCCGTGCTTACCTGGCCTGTGCTCGTAGATTTGGTTGCTGCTAAGCTCAGAGCACCTGATGAAGAGCTTGTTTTTGCCCCTGCCACTGCCAAGCCTGCTGTAGAGCTTGTTGCTGATCCCGCAACTGCCATGCCTGAGGCTGCCCTGTTAGCTGCTCCTTTGGCCATCCCTGCAGACCTCATAACTGCAGGTGAACTGGGCATTCCACGGTGACCATGATGGATTCCCTCTCCCCCAGCGTAAGCAGAAGAGTTGGCTCTAGATACCTCACGGGGCTTGTGAAGCCTGAACTCATCCTGATCCCCTTCTCCATGGAGCTCTGTGGTCTGTGCCAAGGGGAGGAGAAATAGATATGAAAGAGATGATAAAGTGAGACTAGAATTGTCTGCTCCTTTCTCAACCTGGAGCTGGAGCTGAGCCACTTGAAGCTTATAATTGGAAGGACCTTAGAAATGATCAAATCTATGCTCCTGCTTGATGTGAGATCCCGCCTACACCACCCCTATCAAATGGTCACTTGGTTTTTACTTAACAGTCTCAGTGCCAGGGAAAGCACTGATACAATTCCCCACCCTCCTATACTTTTCTCTCATACACGTGTTTATATCTCTGCAGGACAGATTCCTAGAAGTAGGATTGCTTGGCCAAGGGATCCACACATTTTACATTGTGGTGGCTGCTGAAATTGTGCATGTGCGACACACATGGGTTGTCCTGATCTTAGTCAGCACATGGTAGTCACAGGGATACAGAACAAAGGAGAGACTTCCAAATTGTTAACAATGTTCCACAGCTGATGAGAGTAACTGGGTTGGGATCAGTTTTCAAGAAGAGACTGGGCAATCAGGATGCCCAGATGGATGGAAGGAGTTACAACCCTAGGTATGAGACCAGAACAGCTAATACGTAAGGTCTTTCTGAAATTCAGCCTTGTGGAACAATGGTGAGAAGCACTCAGAACCTCCCCTAGTGGTGGCTCATTTAGCCCTGAGCCTATTCAAGTGGAATGCATTTCCCAGGTGCCTCAGAGAGCACCAGGGGTTCTATAGGATCAGCTCTGAGCTGCTCTCCCAAAGCACCCTGCCCCACTTCCTCCTGTCTCTGTTAATGCTTACCATTAGGCTTTTGTCATCTTCTAAGTTGGCTCCTTCCCCAGTTGGCAGGGTCGGGGTACTGCTGCTACTATCCACTGGGGGTCTCAGAAGATAGACAAGTTTTTCCCAGTAGCAGAAGAGATCTTCTCGTGCATCTGAAGAGGGACACAGCTGTAAATAGAAAGTACGGCCAGTGGCAAGCTTCAGGCGCAGCTGCTGTTTCTCACGATCGTGAATGGAGATCTTGACAAATTTTAGGGGAAGCAGCCTGGTGAGCTCTAGGATCTTTGTGGGCTTGCGACCTCTCCCCTTGTTGGTGGTCCGGGTGTGTCTGGCATGTTCTTCACAGACTTTCGTTGGTCGAGCCAGTAGCATGACATCAGGTAGCGGGAGGATGGGACTAGTGGATGCAATGCCCACGGTCACCATTCGGACACGGTTGTGTACATCAATCACCTCTCCTTTTTTGCTGATCTGGATAAAGTCACTTTCAAACATAGGTGCATATTTGAAAATGTCATACTCCCCTCCCTTGTACAGTTGTCGTTGCAGTTCCCCCATGGAGGTATTGAACACACCCATTGAACGGTAGCTGTGGGCTGTGTAATAAGGTAACAAACACTCGCTGCTCATTGTTCTCTTCATTCTTGACAGCTCCACCAGCCACAAATCGAGTCCTTGAGAGAAAGAGGGAGTGAAGGCAACTGCCCATCTCCCTGCAGGGCTCTGCCTAAATCTCCCCTCACTACTGCATTTATCCTTCACAGTCCTTTGTGACCTGTCCCCATCACACACCCCTTTGTCCCAGCCTCCAAGCAGCCACCCCCTTGGGGCAGGGTCACCAATCTCCCCCCAAACTAACCACCATCTTCCCCAGGGGACAGGCTGACACTGCCAGGGTGGAGGTGGAGGTAGGCTAGATATTCTTTTAATCAAGATGTTAGGATGCATAATTTATGTAACCATTCTGCTTTTGTAAATATCTGGGTTGCTTCTGGTGTTGTTGTTACAGTTCTCCCTATAATGACCATCTTCCTGCAAGTATATTTTGCATCTGCTAAACTATGTCCTGGGGATCAAATCCTAGAAGTGGACCATGTGCTTGCTAAGGGCAGATCCTGTTGGGATTGCTTTTCTACATATCCTCAGTGTATAGCACACTGCTGATGGGCACTCAGAAGTAGTTGCTGAGTAAATGGCCCAAAGGAACTACTGCTACCTGTTAGAACCAAAATTCCATTTGTACAGTGGTTTCCAGGGCACAGAGGCTTCTCTCACCCATTTTCTCATATAAAGGAGGTGAAATATAAAGGAGGTGAAATTTTAAAACCATAATTTTATGATGATGAGCTAAGGCTCAGGGTTACCTTGGTCAGTGTCAGAATACAGAGCTGGATTCCATCCCAGGTCTTGTGACTCAGGTCAGGACTTTTTTCTGCCTTAGGCTGCATGGCTCACCATTAGACTCTCATTCTGCACCAAATATGGAATCATTTGCAGGTAGCAATATGCGTGGGGACTTACTGGGAACCACGGAGATTCATAGAGGTCTTGAATCACCATAGGATTTCCCGCACTGGTATGCCTGCTGCTTCACTCTTGATGTCTACCTGATAACCACTGATGTTTTGTTTCTTTGAAAAGCACTTCAGAGAAGTTATGGCATCTTTCTGGAGTGGTTTTTTTTTTTTTTTTTTTTTTTTACTTTACACAGGTGATTAATCCAAATTCCCCCTCCCCCAGTTAGAAGACTACTTCTAAAATGAAAATGTGCCCCCTCAAACTCAACAATCACCATGTGAAGGTATTTCAACCCCAAAATGTTCTTTTTTAAAGCTTTATTTATTTAGTTTAAGTAGGATCCTTGTCCAGCATGGAGCCCAACATGGGGCCTGAACTCATGACCCTGAGATGAAGACCTGAGCTGAGATCAAGAGTTGGACGCCCAACCAACTGAGCCAGCCAGGTGCCTCCAAAATGTGCTTTTTTATACCCCTAGTACCTACCACATTATCTGATACATTGCAGCCTTCCAATACATATGAGCTTCCTCATGGCCATTGAGATGAATTCTTCTATTTGTTTATTCCACAAAACTGATTGAGCAAGTCTAAATCTGGGGACCAACTAGAAAATGAAAATGCAAAGATAAAGGTCTTTACCTCTGAAAGGCTAAACAGTTTTCTACTAAAGATGTTAAATGACATACCTAAAAAACAAAACAAAAAAACAAAGTGGCTTATATTCTATTTTGAGGAGATAATCACTAAAAGTTAACACTATCAGGTTTAAAAATAAGAAGTTAGATTTTTCTATATTATAGGCAACCATATATTCCCGTAAGTTTTTTTTTCTGATGAATAGTTAATTATAAGAGAAAACAATCATATTATTAAGAACTTATAAGCCAGGTGGGTTACTTGCCACTTTGCATTCTTTTAAAAATTGAATCCTCACAACAGCTCTATAAATTGTAGGTACAACTACTATCTGCATTTTATAAAGGAGAAAATCAAGGCTAAAAGAAGCTAAACAACTTCTTCAAAGTCACAAAAGATCAAACACACATGGAAGTCCCCACTTGTGGCCGTGGTTAAACTACACCAGACTGAGTCGCACAAATAGAGCACACATATACGAGTACTGAGCAGCATAAATTCATCTATTTCATTAATATTATTAAGTGTCTACTTTGTTCCAGGCCCTGTTCTAGGTACTAAGAGTACACAGCAATGGACAAAACAGACAACTACCCTAGCTCTCACAGAACTTGTTCATAGACAAAAAGAGGAGTAAAATATTTGGTGTGCCCACTGATGATAAATGCTATGGAGAAAGATGAAGTAGGCAAGCTGAACAGGAGTATCTGAGTGAGAAGGGGCAGCTGGAGACGCTGGTCAAGCAAAGTTCAGTGACGAGAGATATTTAAGCAAAGACATAAAGGAGGTCAAGGAGGAAGCGGTGCAGACACCTAGGGGTGTAGCCTCTCAGTCGGAGGCAATAACAAGGGCCAAGATTCTGAGGTAAGAGCATCGCTGCTATGTTAGAGGGGCACCAAGGCAGCTACGGTGACAAGAGTAGAATGAAAGAAAGTAGTTGGCAATGAGGCCAAGAGGCAGCTGTGGTGACAGTAGGGGAGCAGATGGCATAGGACAGACCTTGTAGAACTGTGAGGTCTGGCTTTGCTCTAAATGGGAGATGATCAGATTGACATAGACGGAGGATCATTCTTGCCACCATGCTGGAAAGAGATTGTAGAGCTGCAGAGGGATAGAAGTGGAGACTGGGTGGCTCCTGCAAGAGTTGATGAGTAAGACAAGTGTGGTAGCAATCCAAGTAGTGTAGTGAGGAATGATCAGTTGCTAGACATGTTTTGATTGAGACAGCTATTATATATACTGGTGTTGAAAAATTTTCAATAGATATTAGTAAGTGAAAAAAATCCAGTTGCAAAATAGCATATATGATATGCCATATATTTTTGAATAAAGCATTTTGAAACTTGTATATGTTTGTGTGTGTGTACATACATGTGCAAAGATGTGCAAGATACTGGTAACAGGAGCAACCTTGGGGCAACTTGTTGGCTGAGGGAAATGGTGGGATAGAGACTTAGCTCTCCAGAGCATTCTCTTCTATACCTTTCAGATTTTGTTTCATTGCACATACTACTTACATAGAAATAGACAATATTTTAAGATTTTTACATTTATAAAAATGTTATATCGGTAAGACTCTAAGAATATTCATTGATTCAGGCCTTCACATAGAAAAGAAGTAAATAAATAGCTTCATTCAAAGGTAACTCTCCCTAGCACATTTCAGAATTTGAGAACCAAAATACAAAATATCATTCAAAATTTATTTTCTGATTTCTCCTTAAGACCTTTCAAAAATGTATTCTCTCTTCCCAACCTTTAAAAGCCCAACACATCCCCTATCAAAAATATGAAGATTGGGCAGCCCGGGTGGCTCAGTGGTTTAGCGCAGCCTTCACCCCGGGGTGTGATCCTGGAGACCCGGAATCGAGTCCCACATCGGGCTCCCTGCTTGGAGCCTGCTTCTCCCTCTGCCTATGTCTCTGCCTTTTTCTCTCTGTGTGTCTCTCATGAATAAATAAATATAACCTTAAAAAAAATTAAGATCAATAAGTTAGGATATATTTACTGATTGGCCTTTCCATTGCCCGTTATTGTGCTAAGAGCATTCAAGTTATCAAAATGTAAATCTCAAAAAATTTTAAAGATGATTTTCATTCAAACATAGAATGAAAACACGACAAAGATTTAATTAATCCATCAATGAGGGATCCCTGGGTGGCGCAACAGTTTGGCGCCTGCCTTTGGCCCAGGGCGCGATCCTGGAGACCCGGGATCTAATCCCACATCAGGCTCCCGGTGCATGGAGCCTGCTTCTTCCTCAGCCTGTGTCTCTGCCTCTCTCTCTCTCTCTCTCTGTGACTATCATAAATAAAAAAAAATAAAATAAAAAAAAATCCATCAATGAGAGAACCAGCAGGATGTTAAAGCTGGTTCAAAAAAGAATCAGAGGGATCCCTGGGTGACTCAGTGGTTTGGCGCCTGCCTTCGGCCCAGGGCGTGATCCTGGAGACCCGGGACGGAGTCCCACATTGGGCTCCCTGTGTGGAGCCTGTATCTCTCTCTTCTCTCTCTCTCATGAATAAATAAATAAAAAAATTTTTTTTAAAAAAAGAGCAGATCAGTATCCCATGACTTGTTTAAAACAACAACAACAACAACAAAAAAGAATCAGAGGAATAGTCATTGGTATTAGAAAAAGAATATCAGGTAAACATTTCAGATTAGTTACTAAACTGGTTAAATCTCTACGGAGCAACACAATCTCAACCTTTGAGGTTATCTTTTTTATGAGGGAGAAATTATTTGCATCTCTTCTAAACAAAAATCTGTAAGTTATGACAGAACTTCACAGAGTCTGATACTTGAATCAAGAGTAGATAGCCTTCTTAGGGTACCAAAAATGTTCTCAAATTACACTGTGATAGTTACAAACTCTGAATATACTAAAAACCACTGAACTTTACAGTTTCAATGAATGGATTTTATGGTATGTGAAATGTATCTCAGTAAAGCTGTTAAAAATAATAGATAGCAATACTTCGGTCTTAACTTATTGATCCAATTCCATTGTCTTAGTTCCTTCTCTTAGCTAATTAAGTAATCCTTGGGCTGGTGTGTTAAGCAATGCTTTAATATGGCACTGATAGTACATGTTGCCTGCTTGACAATTTTTTATTTAGAAGTTTGGATAATTTTTCTTAACAAGGATGATAGTGAACCATGTATAAGCCATGACCTTAATTTCAGAAAGCTTATGATCCAGGAGAACACACTACAAACGGACAACAAAACAGAAGGGCAACTAAATATATGATAGGGTAAAATAGCGAATGAGTTGAATGAAGGGTAAACCTAATATCACCCATCCCAATACTAAAACCAACAATGATTGTTTTGTATGAAAAACTGCCAAAGCCACAATTCTAAGCATAATTTTCCTTATATTTTTAATTGGCCTAAGATTAAAGAGATGTGCAAAGTGAAAACCCTATATATGATATACTGAGTATAGACATGCAAGATTATAGGTGGCTGAAGTCTACTATTTATCATGGGAAGAAGTTTCAAGTCAACAACTCTTGCTCCCCATCTATTATTTTGAAAACCAAGGCAAGCAGAAAGCTATATATAGGCTTTTCAATGAATATGCCACCCGAGAGGGCATTGTAAGCTAGGGCAGGATGTGAGGGCGGGGAGATTTCCATACTATACACAATATGTATCTGCTGGGTAAATCCCCTGGCCTAAAATACAATCCACAATACTTTTATGTCAATGCTGCTAAGCACGGTGGCGTGGGATGAGCTGCGGTTAGCCTTAGGTACCAAGGACTTCAGGAGGCCAATCCAATTTCTGCCTCACCTCTGGCTGTCAGAAAAAGACTACCATCACCCTGATGCTTCCCCTAAGGGCCAGTATGCAAATCAATCTGCTTCTGCCGTGGGATTAAAAAGAAAATGAGCTGTTATGCATAAAAGAAGCCAAACAGGTGATCTAAACAATTTTATTTCTTAATATTATGATCCAACTAATGTCACCTCTCTTCCCCTTCTACCTTCTTTTGGCTTCATTCGTTCTTCTGTCCTATACAGCTACAGTTAGCCCCATACTGAGCCAAAATTAAACTCGGATTTTGTCTTAAGACTATTTTCCAGGGCACCTGTGTGGCTCAGTGGTTCAGTGTCTGTCTTTGGCTCAGGTCATGAATCCGGGGTCCTGGGATCAAGTCCCACATCAGGCTCCCTGAAGAGAGCCTGCCTCTCCCTCTGCCTCTGTGTGTGTGTGTGTGTGTCTCTCGTGAATAAATAAATAAAATCTTTTAAGAAAAAGAACAAAAGACTATTTTCCTCTCGGCTTCCAAGTTTGCTATGTTTATAAGCCAGGAGATGTCCTACCTCAGTTTATATATTCATTTCTTTGATGTTATACTATAGAAGCTTGCCATTAAATATACACACAAATAATAAAACAGTTAACAATAAAGATAAAAACAAAGATTAGAAACTCTACAGGTAGAGGGAGATAGCAGATTCAGGAGCTGGGATAAGATGATTATGACAATGAAATATTAAAGTTAACTCTGAAAATACTGGAGGAATGTACAATCAATGTCAACATTGATTATCTCTGAGGGGTGACACTAGAAGTAATTATTTATTTTGTCTATTTGCTGGTTTGTCTTTTCCAGCAAGGATGTATTTTACTGTTAAAACCAGAAATATATGTCTATTTCAGGAAATTAGCTCTGAGCTTCCTGGCCACCTATTATCACTGTCTTCTGCTACCCAGACCAAAGATTTCCAACAAAGGGCATAGTTTTATTTTAAACTGGGAAGTAAAAAGGAGTTCTCCCATAATGTCATTTTAAAAATCATTTAAATTGAAAAATGAAACATCTTTCTACTCTTTCAATTCCATTTGCTGAAAGTTTAATATGTAAATTCTCTGACATCCCCCTGTGTGTGTGTGTGTGTGTGTGTGTATACACATTAATATAAGCACAAAAGGTTTTTAGCTAAAAACAGAAGTATGCCATACATAGTGGTCTGTACCTTTTCTATCTTATATATATCTTGTACTTTTTTAGAGTGATTCATTATAGATATGCCTTAACTTTATTCATTTTTATCATCTTATAGTCCTGTTGGATGGAGGCATCATAGATTATTTAACAAGTTTCTCAGGGATGTGCATATAGACCATTTCTGTCACAAATAACACTGCAGGGAACACTTTGTGCATATATATCAATGTGCCTTTGCTTTTGTTTTTCTCTAGGACTGATAGTTCTAGAAGGAAAAAAGGGTTGTGAGGTTTTTAAAACATTTTTCAGAAGAGGCTATGTAATTACCAAAATATTCTGAGTATCATTTTTAAACTGATATAAATAAATCTGATCAAATTCGGATGAGAACCACAAGGAAAAGAAAGAGCTTCGGAGCTACATCCTAAGAGGACAGGTTAAAGGATCTTTGGCCTGCACACAGGAAGGCTCTGGGGTTACATAAGAAGCATCTTTGCTTATCTGAATGGTTATTCCCTAGACCAGGGAAGAGGATTAGAATTGTGGGACCTCACGTGATAAAGCAACAAAGATAGACCTTAGATTGGGGAAAAGGCAGATGATTTATTGATGACCTGGCATCAATTCCACATTCTCTGGCGGCAACACTCAGGTGTTCCTTTGGAGGGCCACCCCCCCCCCATACTCTCAGTCTATGTGGTTGGGTAGCACTGACTGTACCCCGCCCTCAAATCCAGGAGAGAGTGTAGACCTAGAAATAGGTGACAAAACATTCTATTGCCTTGGCTGTGATGATGGAGGTGCATGTGATCATGCCACCAAACCAGGTCAATGACCCACAGTTCTGAGGATTTCACTGGAACTGTTAGGGAAAAGAATCCGGTTCCGGTGGTAACACATCAGCCTATAACTCCTGGCATCCATGTCGCTGCCATGAAGCAAAGTGAGCCTTAGCAAGAAGTCAACACAGAGCCGAACACAGAAATGAAAATGAAAAATTCCGATGTCTGGATCCAGTAGTGCCAGACTGAATTGTTTTCTTCTTCGTTATAGGGTTTTAAATGAGGCTTTTCAACTCAGTTTCTGTTGAGGCCACAAAGACCTCTAATACTATAATTAGAGGAATCAAGCATCTTCCTATCCTAAAATAGAATACTATGTCATCTGTGACACAATAAGGAGCAAAACAGGTTCTGCTAGTAATAGTGTCTGCCCACCTTCAGCCTTTAGAAAATAAGGACTTGAAAAGTCAGGAGAAAGATTTTGGTGCACTATGAATTTCCTCTCCCAACCCACTGAGGGGGAAGGAGAGGGGGCGCTGGCATCCCTCAGAAGCCAAGTGAAGGGACTCGAAGGGACTTAATGAACTTGACATAAGTCTCATAGAGTTTAGGAGACTTAAGGATTGGTGTCTAAATCCCACTTGGAGAAATGTAATGGTGAAAGTTTGTGGAAGAGCTGTTTATTTGGTGTCAAGAGGGAGAAGGGACTGTACTTAGGGCAAATGGTGCACCCATCACGACAAGGATACTTGAGTCTTTCTGCAGTAGAGCCATAAAAGGGAATAAATGGCATACAGTTAGTTTTCAAGGAAAATTCATCCAAGAGGACAACCAAGATGGACAAGGGGATCCCAACAGAGTTGGAAAGAACAAGGGGCATGCTGAAGATACAGCAGCAAGTGTCCAAAAGCTGAGGGTTGGGCTCATTGGCCAGTCCAAGTGACATCTCCCACATCAAGAGAACTGCTGTTCTCCTCAGTTCTCACCTCCCACACTTGGCGCCCTCTGAAAATAATGACAACAACAAAACACATGACAAAACTTTCCTATGGAAGAAAAAGTGATAATTGTGTATCTGCCACATGCAGAAGGCATCAACCCCAGATCCCAACTGTAGCCTCATTGAATGCAGTGCCTTTTGCCTCTCTTCCCCCTGAGCCTGAATGGGTGGGTCAGGAGCCAGACTAATGCCAGGTGAAAGAGAGAGTCAGGGCATGGTGGAAAAGTCAATGTACTTCTAAGCCTGAGGCAGGCTCATGCTTGGATTGAGGAAAAGCATTAAATTGAATGCATATTTGGACTTCTGATGATTATGCTGATCTGGACTCACCTTGGTTTCTCTTTTTTTAACTTTTCATTATGGAAAATTTCAAACATATAGCAACATAAAAAGAACAGAATAAAGAATCCTCACCTACCCATTACCCAGTTTCAGTAATTGTCAACTCATGGACAAACATTTCTCATTCGTTCTCCACCTATTTCTCCACCTTCCCTGAATTATAATAAAGCTAATCGTGAGCATTTTATTATTTTATAAAAAATTATTTCAGTATGTTTCTGTGAAAAATAAGGACTCTTTTAACATAACAGGGACATTATCACATCTTTAAAATTAATAATTAATCATCAAATATGCAGCCAATGTTCAGATTTCCCGGTTGTCTCATAACTTTATACAATTGGTTTGTTTGAGCCTTTTTTTTTTTTTCAAACAAGTGACTTTGGTTTATTTCATACATTACACTTTTTCTTGCAGAAAAAAAATAAAATTGTACAACTGCATAAATATAAAATTCTTCCACCATGAAAATGGTTAAAACATTCATAAAGACACAGCACCAGCATGTGATGCCTCCAGAGAAAGGAAAAAAGGAAAGTAAAAGAAAATGTACAAAGCAAATGAATTAGGCCTGTCACCAGCGCAAGTGACAGGCGATCCAGATCTCATACACAGCTTCAGAACATACCAGAGGACAAGGGAACAGATGTCAAGACGGCATTCAATACAAAGCACAACACAACCCATCACCTTTTTGTGTTTTTCTGTGGTGTCACTTAAAATTTAAAGGGCAGTTCCCCCACAACAGCCCACCCCTACCCATAGCCCCAGGAAAAAAAAAAAAAAGAAAGTAAAGACCTAACACCACAGGAAAAGACTATGGAGTGTGTTAAAAACGCTCACTGATGGGCCATTATTCTTGAAAGAGCCAAACCAAAGAAAAAAAAAAAAAGTACCATGCCAGTTTTATTCCCATTGAATATTTACACCTTGGACAGCAAACCTTGCTCACATAAAGTAGAAAACAGATACGATAAAACATGGCTTGAAAAATGATCAGAGTTGTGCACCTATAGTACTGTACACTAAATCAAATACACAAGGCAGCAATACTTAGGGGCCAGAAACACTACTTACTACGGGTCAGTTATGGAATCATAATTTACAGTAAAAATGGGCACATCCCAAGGCTCAATTTTTCTTTTTCTTTTGTCATTTACAGTAGAATAAATATTTTGTTGCTATTGCTACACTTTAAATTTACATTCTAACCTATTAAATGCAGAAAGCTAGTGTAAAGCATATAGATTAAGTGTATTAAACAAAACCATCACGTACTTGCTATGCCTGTTAGTCTTTTTTTTTTTTTTTTTTTTTTGCCTGTTAGTCTTTTAATCTACAGGGTTTTTTTCTCTAATTTGTTGCAGACACAGGGTCATTTGTCTTCAGTATTTTGGATATTCTGGACTCATTCAATTGCATCTCTCTGTGTCATTTGTCATGTTCCTTTATCTCCAATATTTCCTGCAAGCTTGGATTTAGATCTAGAAAGGTTTGATGAGATTTGGGTTTGGGTAGGGTTTTTTTTTTTTTTTTTTTTGTAAGATCGCTGCGTAGGTGGTTTTGTGTACTTCCTATTGTATTGCATCAGGAAACATATAATGTCTAGTTGTCTCTCTTTATGTGATGTTAAGATTCATCAATACAGTAAAGTGTTATCAAGCTAATGTATAAACAATACATTTTCCCGTTGGCTTTTCAACATGATGATTTTAGTAGCCACTGTTGATTGTTGCCTAAACCCATCATGTCATTGAGATTGCATGATGACAGTATTCTAACACTCTCTCTTCATGTGTTAGTTGATATTCTTCTCTAAAGAAAGACTTTCCCTTATTAAGTATTTGATTACTAAACTGAGATATGGTTCTTCAAGAAAGACAAGAGATATGTCCTATCCTTTCCCTTTGTTCTCTAGTTTTCATAATAATAAATTGGTTCTCCAGCATTCTCCCAAAGTGATCAATAGGTTGAGATTTTTTTTTAAGCATCTTACGAACTTGTGATTTTAACATCTGACCATTCTTCAATTCATCGACACTACTGTTCTTTTTGATGCTCAAATTGCTGCATCTTTGACAAGTTGGAGCTTCTTGAATTTAGCTCCTGCAAACTGGACTTTTTAAAACCAAAACAAAGAGGGGTGTCTGGGTGACTCCATCAGTTGAATGTCCAACTCTTGGTTTCAGATCAGTGTGTGATCTCATGGTTATGGCGTCAAGCCCTTTGTGGGGCTCTATGTGTTCAGCATGTTTGCTTGGGATTCTCTCTGTCTCTCTCTCTCTCTCTCTCTCTCTCTCTCTCTCTCTCTCTGCCCGCCCCCCTCCACACACACAGTCACACTTTCTCAAAAAAATAAACAAAAATCTTAAAACAGATTATGTACTTTTATAAATGTTTCCTGAAAGCTATGAGAAAATATTGGGGCTTCTAAGGTCACATTTAGTTGAGGACAAAGACAAATCCCAATGAGTGGGCTTGAAGGTATTATGAGAAAGAAAATAAAATTACTTATGATTTCACTTCATGAAGACTTGGCAAATGAAAAGCGCCTATTACAGCATTTACTCATGATATTTTTCTTTCTCAGATAAAACTTTGAGAAGTCTGTAAACCTTTCAACCTGAACAAAACAGGTCTATATCCTTCTCAAAGGAGTTTACAGTCTATTTCAAAATACAGCACTATATTAGTTAACTCTAGGTTTAGCGTGAGTGACAGAACTTCAAAATAACAGAGGCTTAGAAAATGTATTTTATTTCTCTCTATGTTAAAAAAGAAAAAAGGTGATCCCAGGGTGGCATGGAGGATCCAAGGTCATTGGGACCTACGGCTCTTTCTATCTTAACCCTCCATTGTCCTCAACATGCAATTTTCACCTCATGATACAAAATAACTGCTGCTCCAGCTCTAACCTTCATATCCATATTCTAGTCAGTTGAAAGGAAGGGGGTAAAAAAGAAAATGAGTATGATGACTGCCAATAAAGGACACCTCCCTGGAAGTTGTGCTCATCACATCTGCTCATCATGTTCCATTAGCTAAAAAACAGTTGAGTGACCAGATAATGTAGTCTTTATTCTGGAAGCCATATGCCCAGATAACCTTCAGGAAGTCAGTTACCCAGAAAGAAGAGGGAAGAGTAGCTGTTTGGAAAAAAACAGCATTCCTTGCCTCAACCCCATCATAGAGAGAAAAAAAATAATACATCTTTTGGGCAGTGTATTTCCACACACATCTTAAAACCTCAGAAGGTGGGAGAGGGAATCATTTAAAGTATCACCCCTATCCACCTTCTTGAGTATCTTGACTGTGCTGGGGCATCCAATATATGAAACAAAATTAAGCTTTAGTCTGGTAATTTACATTCAAAACAGAAAATTTTAAAAGGTTGCACTCCTATCCTGCAATAACAGTTGTTTTATTTCATTATTTATCTCTGTCCAGTATACTCCATCTCTGTTTCCATTGAGATATCTTGGTTATTTACTTCATACCAGAAGTAGGACTCACATATTGTACTTCAACAATGTACTACTTTGGAACACCTGGATGGCTCAGCAGTTGAACGTCTACCTTTGGCTCAGGGCGTGATCCCGGAGTCCCGAGATCGAGTCCCACATCGGGCTCCCTGCATAGAACCTGCTTCTCCCTCTGCCTATGTCTCTGCCTCTCTCTGTGTCTCTCATGAATAAATAAATAAAATCTTAAAAAAAAAAAGCCCTACTATTTCTAAGGCAAGATATGTGGCTAGCACCCATCACTCAGTATTTGTGGGATTCAGTCCTCTAAAGGATCCTACAAGGAGACCAAGGATCAGAGATGGTAAGTAGCTTACCCAAAGAGAAACAGCTTAGTAAATAACAGAAACGGGATTCCAATGCAGGTTTCTTTATCTCAAAGGCCAAACATACTTTGCTTTTTGTGTCATTTATACTTGTTATCTGCTTTTCCACTAAGTTTTAGGATAGGAAAGTAATCATCTGTTCATAACTCCTATGGGCTTTTATTGAAACTTTTAAAAATAATAAACTTCAATATACATCTCTTAAGCGTTTTATAGTCATTGTCTCTTTTAACTGTCTAGCCCGGTTTGGTGATTATTCATCCAACACATTTATTTTTTAACATCCATTGTATGCACCAGGCATCATGATGATTGCTGAGTACATAACAGTGAGCAAAACCACACATAGTCCTTACCATCATGGAGCTTCTAGAATCGTGGGGAAGAGAAACATTAATGCAAAAATCACGCTCCAAAATGTACAATGACAATTGTCATGATGGGTATAAAGAGAAAGGTGTAAGGTATCACCTACGTATAATTAGCAAATTTGATTTGGGAAAGCTAGAAAGGCTTTCCTGAGGAAGTGACATGCAGGCTAAGACTTGCAGTATAATTTAGAGTTAAAACAGGCAAATCAGAGGAGAGAAGCTGTTTTCAGGCTAAATGAGGTGTTCAAAGTGGTATAAGGAGCATACATGAGGGCTGGAGTGAGAATGTGTGAGCAAGCTGTGAGATGAGACTGGCAAGGAAGCCAGAGAGCAGCCCTGCAGTGCCTTTGTATAGGAGCACTGCTATCCCCTTTCACAGATTAAAAAAACTGAGGCTCAGAACTCTTGAGTAATTTGCCTAGAGTCTCACAGCTAGTTAGGTGGTAGTGCCTGAATTCAAAGTGTGGTAGAGAGAAGAATAGATCCCCTAAAGATGTCGATGCCTAGTCTCTGGAACCTGTGAATGTGTTAGGTTACATGACAAAGGAGAATTAAGGTAGATGATGGAATTAAGGTTGCTAATAAACTGACATTAAAATAGGGTGATTATTTTATATTATCTTGGCAGACCAGGGTAATCTCAAGGGTCCTTATATTTGGAAGAGGAGGGGATCCCTGGATGGCTCAGCAGTTTAGTACCTGTCTTTGGCCCAGGGCATGATCCTGGAGTCCCGGGATCGAGTCCCACATCAGGCTCCCTGCATGGAGCCTGCTTCTCCCTCTGCCTGTGTCTCTCTCTGTATCTCTCATGAATAAATAAATAAAATCTTTAAACATTTTTTGGAAGAGGAGGACAGAAGAGCTTACAGTGGTACAAAGTGAGAGAACTCGACCAGATCTTGTTGGCTTTGAAGATGGAGGAAGGGAACCATGAGCCAAGGAATACAGGTAGTCGTAGAAGCAAAAAGGGCAAGGAAGCAGATTCTACCCTAGAGATCCTCCAGAAAGGATCAGAAACCTGCTGTAACCTGGATTTTAGCCTGGTGAGGCCTATTTTGGACTTCTGAACTACAGAATTGTGAGATAATAAATTTGTGAGCCACTGACTTTGTGATAATTTGTTACAGCAGCAAGATGAAACTAGTGCACAAACTATACCCATTGGCTCCAGAGCCTGTGTTCCCACCCTAATAGCAACACGCCTTAACTGTTCAATGGGCTAAATCAGGAACTGTAAAGATTAAAGTCTAAAGCTTCTTATCATTTTGAGTCTAAGATTCTTCAAATATCATTTCCCAACCATACAGCCAAGGTTATGTATAGTTTTTACATATGCTTCTTAGTTTTGTGAATTTTGAAAGGATGTGGTTATAGCCTTTGACATCAGAGGAGAAGCTCCACGTTGTTGACTGAACACTGATCAAAAGATAGCATCGGAGGCAAGAGGCCTTTTAACAACTCTCTGAAGATCAACTGCCTCCCCTGCGCAGTCCTCACGCCAAAGCTGTTTCCACAGGTGGTGCCACGGGGTGATGCCCAAAGTGCATCACTTCCCAAGAATTGGATCATGAACAACTTTATCCTCCTGGAAGAACAGCTCATCAAGAAATCACAACAAAAGAGAAGAACTTCTCCCTCAAACTTTAAAGTCCGTTTCTTTGTTTTAACCAAAACCAGCCTGGCGTACTTTGAGAATCGTCACGGGGTATGTGAGCACTTTGTCTTGTCTTTTTTTAAGCAGTATTTTTTATTTAGGTGGGGCTGAATCATGAAGATACACATGGAATAAAATAAAGCCAAGGGAGACACAGACGTGCTTGTTCTAACTGCCTCAAAAGTACAATAATAATAATCAGAAGAGAATGTGGAGAAAAGTCCAGAGGTGGGGTGGTTGTATTCGGTGATTTTATTCTAAAACCTGCAAAAGAATATGTTTAATATTCGTTAGTGATTTTTTCCTGCAAGTTCAAGTTTAAAATAATAATGTTTTATGTGGCAAATGTTATGATTGGATAGAATTTTAACTTCATCTGAAATATACTAGATTTTATGGAATGTAGATTAATAAAATATTAGCATTTAATGGGATCTAAGAGATAATTTTTGCCCAGTTTCCTTAATTTATAGTGGAGGAAACTGATACTTGGAATGATTAAGTAATAATTCAATGTCAACATTTTTATGAATTTAATTCTATTTGTCCCACTGTCATTACTCACTTGATATCTTGGAATAATATTCCCTGGGCATTTAATTATGTTAAAATTGCAAGGCCCAATGGTAAACCTCTTTATCCCTTGGAAAACTTAGCCAGAGACAGGGGCTGTTGCAGTGCTCTGCAGTACAGATCAATAGTTCTTATCCAGAAGATTACAGCTGCTTAGCTAAGTCAGTCTTCTTATATATCTAGAGATACTCTTATATTCTATAAGATCAGTAATATTATGATTGTTCATGTTGCTCTTATTATCACTGATAATAATGCTGATAAGAACCCTGGTTATTAGACCAAACTCTACTCTCTCTCGTGATTGAGCCTGGGAACATGTCTACTTTTTGCATCAGATTATTTCTTTCTATAATGAAAGGTCTGGAGGGACTACCTACAACATTCCTTTCGTCTTTAAAAATTCTTGTACCTGTTTAGGCCTTCTCAGCAATTTTCAAAGCTTGTGTGTGACTTATTACTATATCATTATATTATTTTTCCCATCATTAGGGAGGTTAGGCAGGAGTTTTCTCTTCTTTTCTTTTCTTTTCTTTTCTTTTCTCTTTATATTTTACAGAAGGGGAAACAACGTTAGGTGCTTGGTGGTCGCTTAGAGACAAAGACATCTCCATTCCTAGTTGAGATCTGACTTAGTAGGTATAGGCATGAGTTTGGGATCTTTCAAGAGCCAGGCTTTGAGGTGTTCAATAAAATGGAGCCCTGAAGGAGGTCAGACTGGTAATGGAACCCGTGGATGCTGCCAGTGAAATCATACTGCTGCCTCTTTAGAGGTTCAGACATGCTAATCTTCAGGATACTTGTACTGAAAATAATCAATAATCAATCTGAAGGCACATGGTATTACTTATGGACAGGGTCCCTTTGCTAGATACTCAGTAAGTATTTGTTAACTAAGTTAAGAGACAGCCAGTAGCCAACTTGGAGGATTCATCATATATAGCTGATAAATCACATGGCATGGGTCAATTTCTTTCTTACTGTGATATTATAACTTCGTTTCTTCTTTCATATTGAAAGAAGAGTCATTTGATTTAAATATCTTTTTCAAAGCCCATTTTGTAGCTTTCACCACTTTGTTTTCCAAGCATCATGAGCTTTAGTTAGCAGTGATCATTTTTAAGCAGTGTTGCTGTTTGTGGGCTGTTTGGTTGTGAATTTAGTACAATATTATTTACAAATAATCACACAACCAAAAGGTCTTGATTCAGAATTTTGTTGGTTATAATTTGCATATAGGCAATGTTGTAAAATCACTTTACTTATTCCTTTAAGTATTCTTAAAAAACTCCAGGACACTTAATTCTGGGGTTCCAAAGCTAGAGTTCCTAACATTTCCATACAGGATATAGCAGATATATAGTGCACAAACATCACATTTTTTATTTTTTAATGCCTGTGGTTCATATTCATATGCAACATTGATAAAAGCATTTCTTTAAATATTATAAAAATCCATTGGTTACAAATTTATCCAAGGTCACGGAAAAAGGTAAGGTGTGTGAGTTGTTAGTATCCATGCCCTATGTATGATCTGTTGTTTAGCTTCATTGATTTGCACACAAGTGTGCACTATGTATTACCTGTAAGTGACAATAGCTCTATGCTTATGGGAAGAAATGTTTCTTAAAAACTTAAAGCCTCAGGGGATCCCTGGGTGGCGCAGCAGTTTGGCGCCTGCCTTTGGCCCAGGGCGCGATCCTGGAGACCCAGGATCGAATCCCACATCAGGCTCCCGGTGCATGGAGCCTGCTTCTCCCTCTGCCTATGTCTCTGCCTCTCTCTCTCTCTCTCTCTCTCTCTCTGCGACTATCATAAATAAATAAATAAATAAATAAATAAATAAATAAATAATAAAGTTTAAAAACAAAAAACAAAAAAAAAAAAAAAAAAAAAAAAAACCTTAAAGCCTCAGCCTTATCATCTGTGAAGTGGATATGATAATAGTACTCGCTTCACGAGAATATGGTAAAGATTAACAGAGAGAATGTATTTAGACTAAACTATCTGAAATTACCACTCAGTAGATCAAAAAAGGCCAGATATTAGCAATTTCATATAGTTCAACTTAATATGTAATGTACTTAGTTAGCATAAGCCCTGCCACCTAAGAAGCACCTAGTAGAAATTAGTCATTATTTGTATCATCATCATGTCTCTGAAGGAGCAAGCAGGGGAGCATAACATATTCATTTTCAAAGGAAGAAAAACAATGAAGTGTTTCTCAAAGCCAGGTTAACATCAGGGTCCTGGATTCTTTCTATTCGGTGATTTAATGCAAGTCTGTGGAGATATATATGCATGATGTGTGATGCTGAACCAACTATTGCCCCTCTCAGGGTCACAGCTGCTTTTTCTCTTTGCTCATTTTTAAAAATTATGTTCCTTGTAGTTTTAAAATTCTGTGGATTTATGACATCATATGAAAAATAATCCAACCTACTAGGAAAAAAATTCTGTAATTTTGCAAATGAAGTGTGTTTTTCCTAACTTTAAATATCCATGTCTGAATATCCATATGATTGAGCCTCTTATTCTAACCAGGATTTAATTCTGGTGTCTGGTGATGAAATGTGCAAGTGTTTTCAGTGGAGCCAGGAAGCACTCCCTGCTGGAGCAGTGGACCAGAAAGAAGCATCGAGTTGGCGAGTTGTGTGGCTCACTGGCAGGCATGCTTGCACACACCACCCTGTGCCTGCCAATTTCTTTGCAAACTGGTCCCTGATGCCTGGCATTCTTTAACAGAGGACAATGAGATTAGGGCCCCATGGTGTGCTGGTAAATGTTTGGCAACTGCTGCATTGGTAGTGGCAGTGGAGAGTATCAGGAAGCCCTAATCCATAGTGTTTGCTGATGTCTCTGGTATAAATACTCCCACCATGGCCAATTTCAAACTACGGATGTGAGGTCTACTGGCTCACAAAACTCCTCAAAATTTAACCATCAGCCCTCATGGGCCACAGCAAGCCAACTCCAACATACCACTGGCAGCTTTAAATACAAATAGTGTTCAGAGAGGGGGTCACCAGCTCTGCAACATGCCTAGTTGTATATGAGCAAAACCAGATTCTTTTTCTGGGGTAAAAGAGAAATGGAGGGCTTTGGGTACTCTCAGTAAGCATGGGATGGAAGAAGCAGCATAGATGGAGAAAAGTATCATTGATTGATGGTCCAGCCAGAGCTGGGTTCAAATTCTTACTTTATCACTTTCTGGATGTGGACCTCAGGCAAGGTATTTAACCTCTTTAAGCCTCTGTTTGCTATTTGTAAAGTGAAGACCCCTGTCCTACCTTCCTCAGGCAATGTTGAGTATTTCATGAGAAAGGCATGTTATAAGCTTGGCCCTACCTTCAATCTTATGAAGGACCCTCAGGACAACCAGAAAGGTTTCCCTGTTTTAATGTCTCTACACCTTCAGGACCAAGTTTGTGTTGCTCACCATAGTGTGGGAGCCATTACACGGTGTGGGACAGGGTAAACAGTCAAGACCACCATCCTAGTCAATGCCTGGGTGAGGGCCTCCACGCTACGCTCTACGCCCTGCCTGTTAGCCTGCAGTCTGATCTAGCAGCAGAAACATCTCTTGGAGCACGCATCGGTCTTAAATTAAAGATGGTCCCCTGTCCTTGCTTCTTCCTTGCTTTTCCTTGCATGTCAATCAAAAACAAAGTTTCTGGTGTCAGGCACATCTGGATCAAAGACCAGCTCCCCATTTATAGGCTATGCAGCTTTGCGTAAGTTGCTTAAGGCTGTGTGACTCTACATAAAGCTGTTTGCATTTTTGGTAGTGATTAAACATTCCTTCTTCATCTTGCCTTTTAATGAGAGGGAGGTTACCATTATTCTAATAATAATAGTAACTAATATTTACTTAACACTTATGGTATCAATCACTGTGCTAAATAAACATAAATTATTTCATCTAATCCTTACAACCACTCCATACCTTAGGAAACATTATTACCTTAATTTTCTGAGCAGGTAACGGAGGCAAAGAAAATTTAAATAACCTGTATTGGAAGAATTTAAATAAGTGCCACATATCTCAGGCCTGAACAGTACCCCCTGATAAATGGTGCTAATTCCTAGTAGCAGTAGTGACCTGTGGGTTGCTAGGGTCTCCCCCAGGTTCCTGCAGAGCATGCAATGCCTTCTTGTTCTGATGGCACTGGAAAAAAGCAGTCCTAAAAATCAGCAACCCAGGGCACATGGATCTTCTGCAATAATGCATGTCATGAGCTCTATCATTTCACACATATTCCAGGACAAATCTTTGCCTTCATCACTTCAGGGAGCCCCACTATGTGTTGAAAAAGAAATGCGAGGCAGGGCAAACTTTGTTTCCTAAAGTTCCTATAAAATCGTATCTCCATTTTCTATGATCACTTTCCCCATGTAACCTGCCAGCAGCTCTCATCTGGAACTACCACTACCTACACCTACTCTGCCCCAGCCCCCCACCACTCTACTCGCCACACAGCAGCCAGCATGACACCTTATGATCATGTCCCAATGATCCTTATCAGAAGCAGACATGTCCCTGCAGCAATTCTCCTTTTAGACCTAGAGCAGACACCAGAATCTATCACATGCCATCCTCCATCTCAGCGCATGTCCCGTTTTCTCCCGTCTCTCTGGGACCCAACTACATAAGATTTCTTTCAAATCTAAGGCCATCATTTGGAATGTCAGTTGCTTGGAAAGGCTTCCTTAATTTCTCTGGACTAGGTCATCTACTCCTGTTTTGCTCTGCCTTAGCAATACCTACCCTCTCTATAGAGCACATCCTGGAGTTGCAATTACCCACTTGTTAAAGTGATTATTGTGTCAATGTCATTCCCCCACCCTCCTTTTAATGATAGAGAGGTTCCCATTAAACATCATGAGGGCCAGCACCCAATTTGGTAAGGATCGCATCACCGGTGTCTATAACAGTGCCTGGCAAATACTACTCACTCATTCATTGTTTGTGGAAGGAAGAAAAGGAGGGAAAGAGCAAGGACCTGAGGGAGAGATACCATTGGAGAGGTCAGAGTTACATAAATGAACCTCTAACAGAACAAGTCTCAATTCCAAAAGAGCAGAACAAAGCAAGTTATATAGGACTTCAAAAGGAAGAGTCCTGGGTATAGAAGTAAGTAAACAAGACTCCCCAGAGGTAGAAGTTCATGGCCCAGCCTTGAAAGAGGAAGCAGAGGATTCAGGAGGTTGGAATTTTAAGAGTTGGGTCAGAAAGGTACATGTAGGAATCAGCAGGTGGGCCAGCCCTCCACCCTGACACATCACCCCCACACACATTTTTTTTAGGAGAAAGCACTGTTCTCTTTTTTCCTCCACACTCTTCTTCTCTCTTACCCTTTCTTCTCTACAGCTAAACCCTGCCTCGATAATATTCTTAAAACTACCTGAGGATTTTTGTTTGAGACTTTTATCAGTCATAGTCTCCTTCTGCCTCACTCCTATGTGATTGAGTTGCCTTCTGGCTGGGCTTTCACTGCCATTCACTGCCACTCTAGGCTCCGTACAATTTATTATCCATGTGACACCTAGAACGAACTTTTAAAATGATAAATCAGGTTTTGCTCCCACTTTAAACCCTTCCAGGGCTGTTTAGAGTACTTAAGGAAATCTTCAGCTATGGCTTACAAGACTCTTCATCCAGGGGTCCCTACCTGCCTTTCCAATTTCATTTCACACCACACTCTCTATCCACCATGCCTCTGCCACATTTTCCCTCTTTGTGAGCCTTCAACACTCCAAACTCATGCTCCCTATAGGGCCTTTGGACACGGCCAGGACTAGGGTAAGGCAAGTGAGGGGTAGGTACACTTAGGGCATCCTCGCTCTCCGAGGCCTATGGGTTCTTGGTGCTTGTATTCATTGTTCTCACAGTCAGGAGCACCCCAGGCATTTTGAAGGGGCTGTTTGTTTGTGTCTATTTAAATATTTTCTCAGGATCCAGTTTCATTTCTTTTCTTTTTTAAGTACATGGGTACTTCAATAAATCAGCATCTGTACATATTTATTGGGTATATGGATGTGCTTTCCTGTTTATTTTCTGTCTGTGTATCCACTGGGGGGGTCAGTTCCATGAGAGCAGGACTACCTTGCTCACCATTGCATCACCAACACCTAGAGCAGTGCAGGGCCCACAGTAAGTGGTCAGTAAATGCCCAGTGAATGAACATAGGTCACAAAAAGTCAAATTGAATTGAGAAGAGCATCTGGGATGAAAAAAGGTGGGCCTTGTCTAGTGAGGCCAAGGGAAGTTAGGGTCCAAAGTGAAGTGCTTTGCAATTCAGGCCACTCAAGGCCAAAACTACATGGTTTCAATGCCTACCTTGTTGGATTTTCCTTGGGAATTGGTTTTACCTTTGTGATGTGATATTGATGTTTTAAGGAGATAGCCAGTGGATAAAGAGTGTTTATTTTGGAGGCAAGCACTCCCCATGTTAAAATTGAATTTAATTCCTATTCCTCAGGTACCGATGTATCTGCCAACCAATTCTTTGCAATAAAAATAGGCCACGGAGCAATACTATAAATGTGAGGACCTAGTTCTTGACTCAGTCTGGAAGAAAGGTTTCACTGGAAAGTCCAAGAGCTCAGTTTCTTGAGCTATGTGGTCCATGGAAAAAAAGACATCTTCATAGCAAGTTCAGAAATGGACCCTGCAGAAAACCATTTTAAAGTGCTTCTCAAGTTTTCACGGGCCAAATAGTAAATCCTCATCCCTCCATTTTCTGAACCAAGTAGTAATAAATTCTTCTACTTCATGAATTATTAGGCCTACTGAAAAAGTAGATCTTCAAGGGTCTAATTTTCATCCAGAGGTCAGTCTGGGTTTGATTTCATGACACTACAGAGCTTCACTTAAAGTGATCCAGGGACAGAAACAAAAGCTCTGAAATTGTGCTCCATGCATATGAAATTCCCTTTTTAGGTCCAATGTCTGCTCAGTTTCTTGAAATTTCAGTGAACTTGTCAGTATTTTCATTAAATAAGAACCTGATCCAAAATCTTACATTCTCCGGATCCCTGGGTGGCGCAGCGGTTTAGCGCCTGCCTTTGGCCCAGGGCGCGATCCTGGAGACCCGAGATCGAATCCCACGTCGGGCTCCCGGTGCATGGAGCCTGCTTCTCCCTCTGCCTATGTCTCTGCGCCTCTCTCTCTCTCTCTGACTATCATAAATAAATAAAAATTAAAAAAAAAAAGAAAAAAAATCTTACATTCTCATATAATTCCCATTAACATCAAGGTATTTATAAGCAAGCTTCTCATTATATTATTTTTGATATTTAAAAAGTCACAGAAATTATACCTGTTTAATATAAAAATTCAAATATAGGACTTTTTCCTCCCTAAACTACACCTACTTGTGCCAAAGCTTTTATTATTATTATTTTTAACCTAACCCTGTGTCAAGGAAATATTTCTTTTTGGGGTATCTAAAGATTCATTCATTTGTTCAGCAAACATTTCTTGGCATCTACTATGTGCCAGACTCTGGGGTAGGTGCTAGGACTACAGTAGTAAATGACAGAGGAAAGATGTCTGTCCTCACCAGCTTCCACGCTAGTAGAGAAGACAGACAACCAGCAAGTACATAAATACATGGGGCAGATATAGAGGGTGTGGCAGGCTGTACGGAAAGACTAAGCAGTGGCTGGGGCTGAGTTGGGAAACAATGTGGTCAGAAAAGGAATTTATATCCAGGCTGAGACCTGAAAGATAAGAAAAATCCAGTGACATGAAGAAATAGGGAAAAGCATTTCAAGCAGAGGATACTGACAGTGTGAAGAATTTGAGATAGGAAAAGGCTTGGTCTGCGTGAGGCACAGAGACTTGAACATACAGAGTTCAAGACAGGGGTTCTTGCTGATGACACCTTACAGCACCTCTCTTCTGGGAATACTTTGTCTGGAATCATCCTACTCTGAGTTTTGGTGGAAAGGTGCTTGATGTACCAACAGTGAAGTCCTTGGACCAGCACTGAGCTCAGGGAGCCATTAGCCGCAAAGACTGAGGATGGGTTAGAATCAGGTTAAATCCATTTTGATTAATCACAAGAGACAGAGCAGCAAGCATTCATATCCCGACACCATTTTTAAAAATTAATGAAATAATTATACCCAAGAGTTCTCTGTAGCTCTTTTGTCTAAAGATATCAGTTTATAGTCTGTGACAATGACCTTTGCTCTAAATTTCATGTGGTCATAATCATAATGCATGACAATTTTATATGCTACTTTCTTCATTGTTCTTTTATAGATACATTTCTACATATCTACATAGTCTCCAAAGTAATCATTTTTGCATGCATATGATTTTTGTAGTAATCAAATTAGTTCACTTCAGAGATATACTTATCTATTCTATGTACCTGAACAAATTGATGAGCTTATCCTCTATTTTTTGACATTCAGGTTGTTTCCAGATATGATGAGAATGCTGAAAAATAATAGTATACCTAACATAAAACTGTCTTCTTTTTTAAATCAGCTCCTTAGGATAGAGTAGTGTGTGGGTGATAACTGTGTCATAGGATAAGGATATTTTATGGCCTCTATCTTTTGCTGCTACATCATGTCATAGAAATTAAAGTAATTCACAGAGCCACCAGAAGTTACCACAACCATTAGAGAAGACTATGTTTCTAAGAAGGAACTTATGAAAACAAAAGAATCCCATTGTTGTGGTGATTTTCGAGTGCACTACTTTTATAGGCTTTGAATGTGAATGGTGAGAGAGTGAGAAGATACATAATATTTCATATATGGATAAGATGATTTGATTTAAAGTCAATCTTATGTATATGTAGATGAACCCTCCATCTATAGAGCAGAATTTAAGGAGTGCCAAGAAGCTTCCTCCCCTGCAAAAGATCCCCCATTTTGTTAATGAGAAAGGAGAGGGTTAGAGAGGCTATGTTTTCCTGGGCCATACATCTGGGACAAATATTAAAAGTTGGATTAAATGTTCTTCAATGGGTATTTTTGAATCTAAGCTTGTTTGGTTTGAGAAGTCTTGTAATAGAAGCCACAGTGGCTGAGAAGAGAAAGTTGGGGCCAAGATTTATTGGTGAGTTTCCAGCTCTGTGTAATGAAGGTCCTGAGTGGAGACCCCAGGCTTAGCTGAATGATAGCACAACAGTATCACCACCACCAATAACCAGCACCACTGCAAGGAGAGGACTGAACACATTCCTACAAATTTTCTCATGTAATCCTCACAGTTATCTGAAGAAGATAAAAGAAACATTCTGTTTTAGAGAGGAAGCAATTGAGACATGGAAAAGTTAAGAAATTCGCCCAAGGTCACAGTAGTGGTAATAAGTGTAAAAGCAGCACGTTGCCTTGGGCTATAGTAATTCCCTGTAGTTTGATCCCACTAAGATGTGTATTTCTGATATCATTTTGGTTGCCCAAGTAGAATCTCCTTCTGTGAGAATTCTCTGCAAAACGGACGCAAGCATCTTGGCCATTCTGTTTCTCACTACAGGTTTGTGAATTCACCAGTCTCATGTGACTGCAGTGTGCTTCTGTGGGCCTGGACTCTGTGGGCTAACAAAAATGAGTTCCTGAACTTGTAAACCTGAGGCTCTGCTCTTGGGGTGACCTCTGCCAAGGAGGATGCTATATAGGTCTCAGCTCTATTTAGTTTACCAGACTAGCTAATCATAATAACAGCTATCCCTCATTAGGTACTTTCTTAGAATAACATTCTGGGAATACATACCCATCACGGTAATACAGGAAAGGCTGCCAAATATGAATTTGCCACTTTAAATACTCGACTCCTTTGAAGACCTCCTCTGAGGACCTCCTCTGAGCATGTGTGTGTGCTCATGCACGCACTGAGCAGGTTTGTACATTTGGGCTGGGGCCCAGATGACTGTCAGCCTGCACAAAGACATTTGCTTCTGTCTTGACTCTGATGACCTGAGGATCCGCCAGTGTGGGGCTATGGAGAGAGTGGTTGCTAAGTTCTGACATCAACTTTATTTGTTCTTTCAACAAGGAGAGGTGTGGTTTGTAATTTCATTTAAATTTTTCTCTTCAGCTGGAAATATTGCACTAAAACACTGAATCTGTACTTTATGGTTGGTGTTCATTGACACCTTGATGGCTCTTGATGGCTCTAAAAAGTTGTGGGGTGGTTTTTGTTTTGTTTTTGTTCATAGATAACCTAGGGATTAAAACGTGATCAACGGCTTTATTAAATTTGTACTTCAGCAAAAAAAAAAAAAAAAAAATAGGGGTACAAGCCAGGACTAGGAGCCCAGAAAGTGAGTGAGATTGAGGCCACTAACACCAAATGTAGCTCCTCGTCACAGTCCTTACAATGGTCAATTTCATGTACAGAGATCCACTTAAGTGTTTCCCAAAGTGGAGTACCACAAGGGGTGTACTAGATGGTACCTGGACAAACCTGGTTTTGACAGTTTGTTTTTTGGTTTTTTTTTTTTTTTTTTTTGGTTTTGACAGTTTTAATTTAATAGTTATATGCATATTGCTATTTACTTTAGGGAAGAGTATTTTTAAATGGATGGTGGTGCTTTACAACTTCCTTAGAATAAATCTGTTGAAGTGAAAAATTAGTCAATGTAAATAATAGCATTAAATATATGGTACCGATTGGTAGAACCACATAATGGTGGAAATTGTGTGGGTGGGTTGCAAACTGAAAGCTGGAAACACTGAATCCATGGAGTAGCAAGCAACATGAATCACCATTCATGATTCTTTGCTTTTATTTTTTAAAAGGTTTTATTTATTTATTCATGAGAGACACAGAAAGAGAGGCAGAGACACAGAAAGAGAAGCAGAGACACAGGCAGAGGGAGGAGAAGCAGGCTCCATGCAAGGAGCCCGATATGGGAGTCAATCCCGGAAATCCAGGATCACGCCCTGAGCCAAAGGCAGACACTCAACTGCTGAGCCACCCAGGCATCCCTGATTCTTTGCTTTTAAATACAGATACCTAGTCTGCTCAGAGAGCAAAGTGTAATAATCCCACTGGACATTTAGAGACACTGAGGTGCATCCACAGAGACCAGGGCACTTGGAAACGTGAGCATAGAAGAGACAAGCAAAAGACATCTTCTTGGCCCCCATGCTCTATCTCGGCAGGTGTGACTCAGCCTGCTGCCACCAATATCTGACCCCCACATTTCTCTGAACTCAAGAGAAAGCTGGTAAAATTCTTGAAAAATCCATTATAAACCTGAATGACATTAGGTTACTACTGTTCTCGTTGCTTTCATCCATGTTGCAAATTGATACCAGTTTACAAAGCAGAACTGTCAGTAGAATGAACTCTTGCCCCCTGGCAGTATGCCCTTTGGATTTCAGGTCTCTGTTTCCACAGCCACTTTTGTTAGACCATCTTCTGTAAAATATAGACTAATTTTTTAAAAAATTCTTGAATGGTTAATACATTAACATAAATGTTTCAAAAACAATTACAAAGCATTAGGCAATGGCCGACTCCCACCCTTATCCTAAGCCATAGCGCTTCATTGCCTGAAAACAATCAGTATAATCAATTTATCAGTTATTCCAATAATACTTTATGCACATACACATAAATACAAATAAATATTCTTTTCCTCCTTTTAATACAGTGATGACATACTTTACAGATACTTCTTAGCCTTCTTTTGGTTTGTTAGCAATACTTTTTAAAAATCAAATCATACCTATGTGCAAAGTGTTTCTTCATTCTTTTTTGTGGTTGCCATAATATTTTACTGAATGGATTAGAAGTTATCTTAATGATGGACATGTATTCTGTTTTCCAATATTTTGTCATTATAAATTATGAGGAATGAATAACCTCATATATATGTAACTTTCTGTATCAATACATCCATAAAGGGTGATTTTGCCCATCATTGGCAATGTCTGGAAAAATTTTTAGTTGTTATAACTGGGGAGGGGAGAGCTACTGGCATTTTTGGGTAGAACCTAGGGAGCTGCTAGCCATCCTACAAAACAGAGGACAAACTCACAAGGAATTATCCAGCCTAAAATGTTAATAGTGCCAAGGTTGAGAAGCCTTAGTCTGTAGAAAATACTTCGAGAAGTGGAATTGCTGTGTCAAAGGATATTTGCATCTGTTATTTTATTAAATACAACCAAATTATTTTCCATAGAAGTTGTGCCAATGAACATTCCCCAAGGCCATGTGTGTGATGCTTGCTTTGTCAAAACCTCACCAACACCATATTACCATATGTTTTGATATTTGCAAGTCTGACAGGTTTAGAAAAAGGTATCTTGGTATAATTTATTTGCATTTCTGTTTTCGTAGTAAGTTTGAGCATTTTTTTCATATATTTAAAGAGAAATTCATATTCCTTTTGCCTGTTTTTCTATAACCTTGTCCATATTTTCCTTAATAATTTGTAGGAGCTCTTTATTAGCTCAGTCCTTTGTGTAGACTAGCTTTGACCTAACTTTTCACTGTCAAGAGATTTGTATCCACCTGCCAAACCATTACTATTAAAAGTTTTGTCGTAGGGCTCACAAACATCACTTTCTGCTGCACACTTAGCCTTACCTGCTGTTCCTTCAATCCTAACAAATATTAATTAAGCATCACCTTTGTGCTAGTGTTATTTTCTGAATTGCCGGGAAGTTGTTATTAATTTATACGCTTTGGCCACTGACCCTCCAATGTTTGAAAGATATATAGGAAAATACGCTCCTTCAAATTCATTAACAATCTCACAAGGCCTATTCTGGAAAGAAGGAGGGTTTTAAAAGAGCATTTGCAGAGCAGAGACAAAATGCGCAGGGCTCCTTTAGGATCTACTTCACACTGGCCCACAGCACTCACTTCTTGCTCTTCATTTCTACATAAGGCCTTTTCTCTCTACTCCCTTTTGAAAGCAAATCTAAACAAACATGCTTTTTTAGGGCAAAGATCACTAATATGTTTATCTAACATGAATGAGGCCTGGAAATTATTCCTGAATTATTGCTTCACTTCTGAGATAAATATACCCACGTAAAAGTACGGAGTTGCCTTCTTAGAATCTATGAAGAAAATAGCTATCACTCAAGAAGAAGATGAGAGCATCATCATGAACCTCCATGGATGATAGAGAAGAGCGGTGACAGGTGCTTCCTAGCTGCCACTTACTGCTAATGGGGTCAGGGGGTTGCAAGAGCAGAGAACTGCTTCATTTTGCACACCCAGCATTCCATGTGTACCCCTTAGCCCTCTCCAATAGTCATCTGCCAAAGTTGTAGTTCATTGTGGTGTTTTTAAATTTATGAATGCTTTAAAATATTATTTTCATTTTTCTGCTTAGTAAATTTACATGCTCACTGAAAAATGTCATATATTATAAAAATACAAAAAAAAATACACTGTGAAAGTCTGCCATAGTGGTACCCACAAGAAGGCCAGTGTTAGCAGTGTTCCTTTTGTATTATTTCTTTGTTTTACATATACTATTATATATTTTATTATTTATTTTCTCAAAAATGAGACAATGCCCCATCTATTGCTCTAAATATTCTTTTTTCAGAAAAAAATATATTTCTGTTCCTCCATTTACACCAGCCTTTTCTTTGTTAATGGCCACAGATTAGTCACAGGATGGATGAACCCTAAGTAATTTAGCCATTTGTCTGTTGGCAAATATTTAAGTTTCTCTAGGCTTTTAGTGAAATAAATAATGCTGTTATGAAATCCTTTTACCTACATCTTTACATATTCTGAACCAATGTCTCTATAGGATAAATCCTATAAGGGAAATCTATGTATGTATGTATTTAAATTAATTGTTTTTAAATACAATAAGAAAGATACATGTTAATGGTAAAATAGTGAAACAGAATAGAAGGGTATGAGGTTAAAAGCAAAGTTCTCTTTCTACTTCCTACTCCCAAACACCAGAGCCATTCCCGTTAATGTCTGCTCTTCATAGTGTCTCATCAGAGAATACACTCATAATTTTAAGAAAGGATCCCAAATTTCCCTCTGGAAACTATATGAGAGTATAGTCCATTATCTCTCTGTTTTTTCTTCTCTCACTTTTTCTTCTTTTTTGAGGTAAAATTTTCACATTTTCCTCTTGGGTCGTCAGGGTGCTACTACTGACAAAATGGCAGACTTTGAGGGAAGCTAGAGTGTTTTCCCCACAGCACAACCAGCCTCATTGAAAACCACGTTGTGAAAAGCTGAGGTGAGGAAAGCCAGTTGACTCTGGTTTAGCTATGACTAAAAGAGCTTGTAGAAAAGAGGAAAGAAAAGAAGGTAGGTGTGGGATGGATCATAGTTTCCTGACTTTATGTCTGCCCAGGAGCATCAACATCTTCTCCCTTAGCTCCAGATTCTCCCAGAACTGCAAAGTTTCATGGACTTAGGGCCAGGTGAAGATGGGTTGGGGGAGGGGAGAAGCCAGCAACAGTTCATTCCAAATTGGCCCAGTGTTTTAGAAGATGCTACTTTTTTCATTGAGACTGTAATGATGACGTCCTTATTAGGTATCAGGCAACATGCCCGGTGCCTTTCCAAAGCTTAGGTCATAGTGACCCTACACAGCAGCTGTCAGCAATCCCATTCCTCCTCAAGAGCTAAAAGAACTAAGCCCAAAGAACAGATACAACTTGCCCTGTGCTACTTGTCATCACAGAGATTCAAATCATGGCTTTTTCAAGTTCTGAATCTCTGCTTTTCTCCCTTGCAGCACCAGGTCCCCTTTGTCATCAAAGGCTTCTGTTGAGTTGGGAGGCAGGGAGTAAATTCATGGGCTACTTCGAGCATGTTTTACAGAGAGGATGAAACTAGAATCCAGGAAGACTCCTATGCCCCATTTTAGAACTGGCATTCTACTGTGTATGTTTGGTGGTGACAACCCCCAAATCAGTCACTTAAGTTTCATTTCACATGATATCAGTTATAATTTCAATTGTGTCATCATGTGATTTCAGATTGTACAATGCACTACACACCAAAAGAGGCATTGAGTGAAATATTTGAAATGCCTTGGTTAAAATCATCACCAGAAAGATTTTCTAATTATAAAGAAACTCTTATAAAGGCAGTATGTGGCCACTTTTACAATGTTATCAGGGAAAGTCTGAAATATACTCTTCTTGAAAAATACTCTATTAGCTTATGCCTGAAATTCCATTATCAAAGCTCCTTCTTGGCTTCAGTCTCTAATATCTGTCCTAATCCAAACTCCTCTAAAAATAAGCCAAGCTTTACTCAATAAGTTAAACTTTTGGTGAATGACTATTTGAGGAAGATTTTGATAAGCAAGTGGGAGGAAAAGCAGAAAGCATAAGCCCTCTGAGAGAAAATGTAAGACAGTTGAGAAGACCAGGAAATAGCCCCTTTTGTGGTTTGGGCCTGATTATACAAATAATTTGCAAATTAAACAAATGACTCTAGAATGTCAAAATTACCAGTATCACCAGTTAAAAATTAACACTGCCCTCCCAAATGTTGGTTCTTGGTTACATATTTTCCCAAAAGAAAATCACCCCAAAAAATGGACACAAAAAGATGAGAGAACAAAGTCTTCATTTATGTACGGTATTTGGAGAAAGAAAGGAACACTTGAGTGATTGATTTATCATTTGAATGAGTTTATTTTGTGAGTAGGTATATGTGGTTTTTGTAAGTCTCTAAATTAACCCAATGATTCAGGGACTATTATCATTCTTTACTTTAGAAAAAAACAAAAAGCAAAAACAAAAAAAAACCAAGGCAGCTGAGAAGTTGAAACACTTGCCTCACATTGCGCAACTTATCACGCAGATGCAGGTCTACCTGACATGAAAGTTGCAATCGTCTCCCACTTTGCCTCTCCAAAGCTGAAATTTGGCTGTTTTTCAGAAGAGTGGAGATATCCTTTTTCATAGGTATCAGATACATAGCTTCTCATTGACATACCTGTGGAACTAACCAAGCAGCCAAGGAGACAATGTTCTAGAAATGAAGTGGAGGTATCATTCTGAAGAAGCAGAAAATGTGCTCCCCCTTTCAAATCCAGCACAAGCATTGCACGACCAAACAGGATGCAGACAAATGTCTGCTGGGCCACAGCTTGGAGTATAGATTACGCAAATGATTGTTTAGTGTGGAGTCTGGGGAATGAAAATCTCCTGTGGAAAGTCGGGGCATGTGCAAAGCCATGAAATATAGCCGTTAAGTGCTCAGACTCTGGAGTCATAGATTTGAGCTTGTACCTGCCATTCCACTTTTTAAGACACTTGACCTCTCTGAACAAGTTCCTCACTTGCAAGATGGGCCAATGGTACTTTGCAGGATCATAGATTAAATGGGTTCTGGCCTGCTGAGTGGCTGAAGTGTAAGTGCTCAGAGATGTTGATCATTCTTTATTTCAGTTTTGTTCCCTGCCTCTCTCTTTGAAACTCAAGGTTCAAAATTCTATTTTATACAATATACTAACATAAAAAGAAAGGGGATATAAAAGTTGCATGCACAAGCTTGCCTTTGTGCAAATATGGAGACACCAGAATCTTGTTGGATTGCATTTGACATATGTCAGGTATCCAGGGAGAAGCTTTGGAATATGAAGACAGTGCAGCTTTGAACATGGCCAAGAAAAGAGACAAAGCCAAGTGAGGTCCTATGATTTTTCACCCCAGTGATGCAGATGGAATGACAAATAAGAATGAGAGCAGGTTTTACATGGTGTCTCTCTTTTCCTGATGGCTATTGTGTGGTTTCCTTGGAAGGTTTACCCTGGCATTTTTCAGAAATAGCACAGTTGTTTGGGATGATTACAGGCAATCACCATTTTGCAGAGATGGAACTGTGTTTAGCTCACTGACCGGCTACACCCCAGTACCCAGCTGAGGGGTTGTATAGCTGGTCTTGTGTTTACAACATATCAGATCTCATGAAATTCAAGGACAACCTGCCTCAGGACACCTGTTTAGGAAAAAAGAGTGAATTTTGATGGTGGAACATGATATCCATACCAACAGAACAAACCCGAGAGCCGGCTCACCTGGCAGACTGTTCAAACATAGTCTCTTAAAAATCCGTTTGAAGTCAATAGATATTAAGAGATCAAAGGAGATAATCTGAGGTGGAAGAGAAACCTCCTTGGATATCTTGAAGCCACACTGTCCAATAATGTAGCCACAGCCATGTGTGGCCACTGAGCACTTGAAATGTGGCAAGTCCAAATGAGATATGTTATACAATACATAATTTCAAGGACTTAGTACTGAAAATAATGTATCTCATTAATTTTTTATGTTGATTACAAGTTGAAATAAGATTTTAGATATAATAGGGTAGACAAATAAATACACTCTCAAAATTAATTTTATTGCTTCTTTTTTGCTTCCTTTTAGTGTGGCTACTAGAAAACTTTAAGTTACACATACGGTTCACATTCTGCTATTCTTGGACAGCACTGCTTTAGAACTTCACACAGACTTCTTATATCTACTCAGAACTCTGGTTGATACTTAACAGCATTTTATACCCTGATTTTGATGATCCTAGGCTATTAACAACCAATACATATCCAGAACTTTGCTTCCCCAGGGCTTTGCTCTTACTGTGAACTCTGCATAGGATGATTACCCACCCCCATGCCACTAGACTTCATACCTAGCTCCATTTTCAACTCCCTGATCTTTTCTCAAAGGCCCTCTCCCCAGACAAAGCCAGTCCTGTCTACAAGGTGGGCATATCAATCTGTTCTGTTTTCTTTATAGCACTTGTTTATATTGTCTGACTTCTCAACAAGACTGTGAGCACCAAGAAAAGGTTAACCATGTTCATCTCTCTATTTCCTGCCCACGGAATAGCACTCAGCTTATAGCAGACCCACAGTAAATAGTTCCTGAATAGCTAAATGCATTAGCCTTAAATCTGAGATTGTTTAAACTGTGTTTTAATGTGATGCCCTTAGTTTGTATCATACCAATTGAGCACCTATTGGAGACTCACCACTATGCCTTGGAGATATGGTGATAGATGTCCTGGTCTCACTCTCGGGAGAGAACAGGACTCAGTGGGTTCCAAGGATAAACATCTGTGCAAACAGGGTTGTCATATTACTGCCATGAGGCTTTTTGTTGCATTTTGCTATGTATACTACTAAGGAAATAATGCAACAGAAGTCTAAAAACAAGATAACCTCAAAGCTCAGACTCCCTGTTTACCCAGAGCAGCAGAAGATTGTTGAAAAGGCAGTTCCCTTGTGCTCTTCTGTTTTCGAAAAACAGATTAACCATCCTAAAGAACTATGATTATGGGCAGGACCAACCCATGTATTTCGGGCCGTGGAAGACTCTAAATGAGAAGATATTTTGAGCTCAAAGAATATATGTTTTCAGAGGTTTTTAAAGGAAAATTGACCTTTTAATACATCCTTACATTACAAAAGCAAGCTGCAAACCACTGTGTGGAGCAGATGCTTATTTTTGTTTGTATATGTGCTATAAATGTGTGTGGGAAAGACAAATGCATTCCAAATGGTTAACCTTGGCTACCTCAGGGTTGTGGAGAAGGGTGCAATCATAGGGCTCTATAAATATTTTCTTAACATATTGCCATGTTATTTTATCTGTTACAATGAACATGGAAAAATTTTGTACTTTCAAAAAATGAATTAAGTAGTCTTTAGAAAAAAAATTTAAAAAGAAACACCAGTAAGCATCCCTATATTTGGTAGGGATACTTTTCACATCTTGACTTTTTTCATCCCAGTTCTCTGCCTCGCTGCTAAAGCAAAGGCCAGCAACCAGGCTGGATATATCCAGGCTGGATATAAAAAAATAGAAGCACAAGCTGAGAATTTCTGGAGAATTTTATGATGTTATGGCTCTCTTACCATAGTTAGGGATTCCTTAACCTCTTTAATTGGGAGGGTACCCTTTATTGAGGGCACCTGTTTTAAGCCAAGTAATTTGTTTACATATTCTCATTTTGTTCTCTAAATAACCTCTAAAAGGTAGGTATTTATATCCTCACTTAGTGGATATAAAAAGTGAAGTTCAGGGAGGTGAGATGAATTGTCCAAGATCACAGAGCTGGTTATAGGTTGAGCCAACCTTGCAGAGAAGAATTACAAAAACAACTAGAAAACAAGTAACAAGATGGCAATGAGTACACACCTATCAATAAGCAGTTACATTTAAATAGTATTTACATAGCAATTATATGTAAATAGTCTAAATGCTCCACTCAAAAGACATAGGGGGACAGAATGAATTAAAAAAAAAAAAAAAACAAGACTCATCTATATGCTGCCTATAGGAGACTCACTTCAGACCCAAAGACACACACAGACTAAAAGTGAAGGGATGAATGAAAGTATTCTGTGCAAATGGACACACGTGCACACAAAAATCCAGGTTAGCAATAATTATATCAGTCAAAATAAAACTTTAAAACAAAAAAATGGTAACAAGAGACAAAGGGCATTATACAATGATAAAGGGACCAATACAATGAGAAGATATAACAATTGTAACAATGAGAAGATATAACAATTGTAAGTATCAATGTACCCAACATTAGCACATCTAACGACATAAAACAGATAGTAACAGACATAGAGGGAGAGAGAGAGAGATTGATAATAATACAAAAATAGTAGGGGACTTGAACACCCCACTTATGTCAACTGACAGATTATTCAGACAGAAAATCAATAAGGAAATAGAACCCAAGTTTGACGTTAGCCTTTTTCAACCTTTTGCCCAAGTCACCACCATTTGATACCTCTTTCTAAAAGATAAGGTGTAATGAAGTATTTTGCATCTGGTTCCATAGCTGAATTAAACTCTGCTCGCAATGAAAGTCTAATTCTAGGCACTTGTGAAAGGCTTCTGCTCCACATAAGCTTTTCCTTAACTAGCCTTCTTTGGAGCCTGATAGTTCACAATAGAATCTGTCCCATTGGGTGAAATCCCCTTGGATCCACTCTCTAAGTACAAGGACCCCTAGAATTAAGTAACATGTAGCATCATTATAAAGCATGACTATCACATGACCATAGTGTAAATTAATTACCAAGGAAATAAATCTAACTAATTTCCAAGGAAATAAGACATGAGGCCAGTAAGATGAGGAAGGCGAAGAAGAGAAAGTTAAAGGCAGAGTCAGGAATGTCCTACAGGGGTGTTGTTGTGGAACTGTTGATAAATATGAGGGACCTGGAGAAGGCAGATGTAGAAAAGAAAAGTGCCACTAAAGGTATATATCACCATCCAGGCCAGGTAATGGATTGGCACAGAACAGAGAGAATGTGCACACATGTAGTTGGTTTCTGTACTGCACTCCTCACTCCAGCTACAATACTGCTGTTTGCCAAAAGGTCCCTAACATATAAGATGTCGTGGCTCAATGAGTAAAAATCAGTCCACCTCATCAAGAGACAATTCACAGGGAGTGTTCTCCCAGGAGTCTGCTGAGAGCATCTCTCTGAGGCACAGAGGGTCAACCAGTAGCTTCTAGATATATATAGGGGGTGGAGGATTTCGTTTACAAAGCTAATGGGTCTTATCTAGTAATGGATTTCTACAAGCAACCTGGACAAAAACACTGTCTGCTCTCTTCCTTAAATAGAATATGCTTTTTTTCCGCACAGAAAAAGCGCACATTGAAGGGCTCCATTGAACTCTCCCGAATCAAATGTGTCGAAATTGTGAAAAGTGACATTAGTATCCCATGCCACTATAAATATCCATTTCAGGTAAGTCCACTATGCCCAAGGGTTCTAGCTCCCCATTCCTTGAACAATGGTTGAAATCTTTAGTCCTTGTAATAGAAGGTGGGACAGGGTTTTCTAGGATTTATAGTTAGATCTTAGATTAAGCCCAGAAGAAAACTGCTATGTTCTTACATCCATCCATCCATCCACCCATTCATTCATTCATTCAATTCAACAAAGCACAAAATCTTGAAAAAGTTTTCCTACCTCATTTACTTTTCTCTTATGTCTTCCCTACCTCAACAAAAGTCCCAATTCTCTGCTCCTAAAGGAAGGGGGAAAACTATTAATGGCCCCAAGCCGGGTCGCCTGGGTGGCTCAGCAGTTGGGAATCTGCCTTTGGCTCACGACATCGTCCCAGAGTCTCAGGATTGAGTCCTACATCGGGATCCCTGCATGGAGCCTGCTTCTCCCTCTGTCTGTGTCTCTGCCTACCTCTCTGTCTCTCATGAATAAATAAATTTTTAAAATTAAAAACTAAATAAAATATTTTTTAAAAAATGGCCCCAAGCCTAATTTTCTTTAAGTACAATTTACTCATGTTTTGGGGCAACAGATTGCAGTACTTGATTGTAAATTGTTTGGAGGTTCTGGGACAAAAAGACTCAAATTTTATAATCTCAGAGCTATCTAGAGTTGTGTTGTTCAATATACATGTGGATGTTCAATATTTAAATGTAAATTAAACAATATTAAAAATTTCTGAGTCACACTAAGCCACAGTGGAATGAACAATTCACATGTTCAACAGCTGTGTATTGGACAGCACAGGTTATAAAACATTTCCACCATTGCACAAAGTCCTACTGGACAGAACTGGTGGAGGTTATCATTAGTCTTCAGGTCATGACATTGTCCAAATCTTGTCATCACTCTTGGCATCTATGACTCTGAAGGAGAGTAAATATCTCCTTGTACATTCTAGGCTACTGTTCCTCTTTGCCAATTTGAGAGGTAAATATTCCATTTTTAAATGTGATATAGAAAAGGACTCTTTTCCTATTAGAAAATTGACCTCCACGGGTTGACATTTTTAGTAACGAAAATAAAACAAAGAGCATGCATTTTCCTATCATTAAAATTCCAATTAAAAATGAGTACATTTGGGTCCCCTGGGTGGGGATTAAGCATATGCCTTCCACTCAGGTCATGATCCTGGGGGTCCTGAGATGAAACCCCTCATTGGACTCCTTCCTCAGTGGGGAGTCTGCTTCTCCCTCTCCCTCTGCCTCTCCCCTCTCCCCTCATGCTCTCTGTCTCTCTCTCTCTCAAATAAATCAATGAAATCTTTTTAAAAATGAGTACATTAAAGGGGTACCTGCACCCCTGACTCTTGATCTCAGCTCAGGTCTTGATCTTAGGGTTGTAAATTCAAGTCCTGTGTTGGGCTCCACACTGGACATGGAGCCTATTAAAAAAAAAAAATTTTTTTTAAGATACATGAAAAAAACTGGTGAAATTCAAAGATCTGTACTCTAAGTTAGTAGTGTTGGACCAATGTCAATTTCCTGGTTTTGAAACTGTACTATGGTTATGTAATAAGATGTTATCATTAAGGAGAGGTGGGTGAAAAGAACACAGGAACTCTGTACTCTTTATAGAACCAGTGGGGTGGTTTCATATATTATTATATTATTTCAAACTAAGAAGTTTCTAAAATCTCAATTATACATTTTTCATCTAATTTCTTACTCTTTCATATGCCAGAAAGATTTTTTAATCACCTAAAAATTAATATGGGAAATAAATGTCCTGTCACATGGAGAGCTTATTCTCTAGCTGTTTTAATTTAGCAATGGCTTACTAGTAACATGGAATCTCAAACAAGTTGTGTGAGCTGTGGGGATTTACCCTGTGTCTGCACAGCATTCAAATATCTGAATTAAAAATGACACAGGTCCCCTAATCACCCAGATGTGTGCCTTTAAGTGACAAACGCCCAAAGCCCTACTCTCAGTCCAGTATGCTAGATGGGCCTACTGTCAGCCATCCATCTCTGGGTGCACCACTCACCTTGGAATCTGTGTGTATCTATCTCCAGGTTGTGCATGACAACTACCTCCTCTATGTGTTTGCTCCAGACCGTGAGAGCCGGCAGCGCTGGGTTCTGGCCCTTAAAGAAGGTAACTACTCTCCTGTGTAAATGGCTCCCACAGATTATTTGATTATAAGCTTGGGTTCCTCTGTAAGATAAAGGGCAGCTGATGGTCAAATATTTCTCACTTTTGGTGTTGGTGTTGGATTCCAATTTTTCACCCTGGGTCCAAGAGGCAACAATCAGTACAGTGCAGGGTCAGCCAAATCCAGCCTACCACCCATTCTTATAAGGGTCTGAGCTAAGGATGGTCTTTGTATTTTTACATGGCCCCATTTTAAAACATTAGAGAAGTACCTCCATAATATATCGATTTTTCCTACTGGTGAACAAAACCTAAAATATTTACTATCTGACCCTTAAAAAAAGTTTGCCAACTCCTGGTCTTGTGTGAAGAAGATGGGCCATTGAGTTAGATGACCTGAGTTTGAATCCCGGCTCTGCTACTGACTAGCCATGAGTGCGTGGGCAACGTCCTCAGCTTCCCTGTGCTTCAGTTTCCCCTATCTATAAAAAAGGAAAGAAGGAGAGAGTGATAATAATAGTACCTGCTCTGCTTCCAGAACTGCTTCGAGTAAAGCCCTTGAAACCAGCCTGGCCAGAGTCGGCACCCAATCAATGTTAGCTAGCTTCAACGGTTTTCAGGGCAGCAGGAAGGGTATCCCTTAAGGCTCCCCTTCCTGGCAGCATAATTAGAACCAGCAGAGTGTTTGGGTGTATGTGAGATGTGCAACCAGGCTGCTAAGGTGAAAATCCCAGCTCTGCCAGTTATGAGTATGTGACCTGGGGCTAGCTCTTTGACCTTCCTGTGTCTCCATTTCCTCAGCTATAAACTCTGACTAGTAACCATCGGTGACATCATTATTGTGAGAATTAAATGTGTAAAGACACATCAGATACTTCCAACAATACCCAAAGAAAGTCCTCAACCAGTAGTACTGTTATTTCACCTGAAGCCCTGGATTTACAGGGGAACTGGGTTCAGATACTAATCTGTCCCTAAGTAGCTATAAGGACTAAGTATAAGCCAGCCATTTGGAATCTCAGGAGCTAGGATGGCTTTATCTGAAAAATGAGAATAAAATACAGTTCTTATCTTCCTCCAAGGTCATTGTCTCAAATGGGGTATGAGCAGGCCACCACTAGAGAAGCTAAAAAAGGCTCTCAAGTCATGGGACTTAGTATAAACATTAAGGAACAAAAGTTATCAAAAGGGCCCCAACTATGTCCATGGGCTGTTTTCCCTCTGTGGAGGGGTTTACTCACAGGATGTTAGAGCTGGAAAGAACATTTGAGATGGCTTGTCTAGATCTCCATTCCTTATACTTCTTTTCTTTGGCAAGAGAACCTCTTTTTTTTTTCCTACCAAAGTCTCACTTTAAAGCCACAAATCTGGAACCGATAAAAGCAAAATTCCTGTGGTTGAAGGTAGAGAGACGAGGGGGTAGGGATCCCTCCTACTCAGTCTCCCCATTGCCCCTTGGGCACTTTTGTAGGGCCCGCTGATCCAGTCTAACAATCTCATTGAACAGACGAGGGTGTTGTCCAAGCAACGGACCTACAATTAAGGCAAGGCCAGCCGCCAAGAACCCAGATCTGATGATGCCTAAATCCAGCATGTACTGCTGCATAAATGGATATGGTTGGGGAAAAGGCCATTTTTTCTGACTATTCTGGGTACTCCTCACTCAAGCTCACACAGCAGGGTCTGATTGCAGAGAGTTGGAAAGTTGGTAGCCTGTGGTAGACTGACCTGGAAGTAACTCTTCTACTGGTGCCGATCTCTTTCAGAAACAAGGAATAACAACAGTTTGGTGCCCATGTACCATCCTAATTTCTGGATGGATGGGAGGTGGAGGTGCTGTGCTCAGATGGAGAAGCTCGCAGTGGGCTGTGCTCAGTACGATCCAACCAAGAATGGTAAGGGACTGGGAATTCCCTTTCTCCTTTGCAAAATGACTGATCTCTCTAGTCATAGGAAGTAAAAGCTCTCAGCTTCCCGTCATCAGGAGGGTCAGGGCTTAAATACAAAATTCTGCATTTTCAGAACTTTCAGAGGGAAATCATCTGCCTCAACCATTAGTCTGCTGATGTTTTTTCATCTCAAACCTTATGTCTTTATACTCCTTGCTACTAGAAGTGTGATCCTTGGACCAGTAGTGTCAGCATCCCTGTGAGCTAGAAATATAAATTCTCTGACCCCATCCCAGGTCCACCAGATCAAAACTTGTGTTTTAACAAATCTCCTGGAGATTTGTGTACACAGTGAAGTTTGGGAAACACTGCTATAACCTTCAAGATAGAAAATGTAAATGACATGGTCTACTTAAATCTTAAGTTGTAGAGACAGACTTAGAGGTACATACATTATTTATTTATTATAATGGTGTCACGTCATACATAGGTTTAATTACACCAGCTCAACTTTATACTGTTGGAGGGGAAGAAAGCAAACCCCAAAACTGCTTACTGCACTCTGCGGCTTCTCCCTGCTTCCCCTTCAAACTCGCTGTTGATCTCTGTAATCTCAGAGAAAAGAAGGCCACAGCCTAAATGCAAAATGAAAACAAAAAACATTGTTTCTAATCCCTGGAGGTCAAAGGCCCCAGAACTTGAGATTGGTATGCAACCCGGCTTTCTCTCCCGCGATGGCTCTGGGACTTGAACCTTCAATGAAGTGCAGCTTCACCTGCATGCACTTTTACACATGGTGTGCTCCCATGCCTCACAGTCGTCTGGGGTATATGGTGTGAAGTCACAGAAGCAGAAAACCTTGAGATGTTAGGTATGCTCAAGGTCACACCGTGAGGAAGTGCTCTGCAAAGCCATTGTTGAATAGCAATGATGGATCCTGTGAATTGTTTTGCTCCCATTCCTCTCTCCTCTCAACCTCTCCTACCCTAGCCACTTTTTCTCATCTCTCAGTTTCTTCTTTGCACAAAAACCTAATACCTCACATTGACAACCCAAAGCGGATGTGCTAAATGTAACACATGGCTGGGTTTTCCGTGGCTTCCTGAGTCACAGCCCCTCTTAGTACCACTTTTAAAACCACCGCTTCTCACCTTCCCCATTGGGAAAGAAAATTTAAGGTTGCCAGTCCCTTGCTTAGCCCAGAAGAACAATATATACCTAGTTTTAGAAGTGAATGATCTTCTGCATTATCCTACAGCCCATACTCACAAAGGCTAGTGTTTCATAAAAAAGAAACAGGTTTTATATGAGTGAAATCCACCATGATAACAAGATGGCCTGGGCTTTCTCCAGTGAGTAAAAGCCCTTTCCAAAGCCCAGCAGCCTGGTCTCCAAATTCCTGCCAGCACCTTGCTTGGGCCCTTAGACCAGTCACTTGGCCATCAAGGGCCCTAATGTCCTCATCTCTCCCATGTTAGGGAAAGTTTCAGGGGTCCTAAGATGAAACAATTTCTAAGCCCCTTTCCAGCTCTGGATTCTTTGAATCTGTATTTCCATTTTGCAGTTTTCACCTTGCATGTTGCTGCTGATCCTCTTTAGGGTGCATAGGATTTAACCTCCATTGAGTCTTAGACACATGACTGGGGGGGGGTGAGGAGCATCTGAATGACTCACCAGGATGACACTTGGAGAGGGCTTCTCATGCTGAACTTGCCACATGAATCCAGGGCCTAACCACTGTATAGTCACTCTGTTAGTGGTTGTGCATTTGTGTTGTGATAATGGGATTGTGGAAAGCTCTTAGCACAGCTGCTGGCATTGAGATGTCTGAGTTCTCAATAAATGGTAACTGTGCCTACCAGTCTTTCCTATCTGGGGACAGAGGAATCTGAAGCTGAGATATAGCAGTATGTGTGTCTATGTCTGGAAAGCAACAGAGGTGGTTGGGTAAAAATGGATCCTGGTCTACCCAATCCACAGTGACACTCATTTCTGCAACCAGAACTGGCCCTGATGTCAGTACACACCAACTTCACACAGAGGGAGAAGAAAGAAGGGAAGACTAAGGCTAGAAGAAGAGATACCTGTCACAGAATGTTTAGGGCTACAAGAGGCCCAAGGCCACACAGCTCATTCCTGGAAGAGTTGGGGTGAGAACACCAGTCCCCTGGTGCTCTGAGTTGAGTGCTCAGTAGGAACCACGCTTCCAGTTATGTTTGTTTTCTTCTTCTCAGTTAATCACAAACCCAGGTCAATACCCCACCGTGCTCTTGCTTAAGAAGTTAGCACAGGGGCTGGGTTCCCATGTCATTGTGTGGATCTCCTCTTACCACATTGCTGGGAGGTACTGTCCCCGTCAGGCAAGGATTAACCTTGTATGTGAGTCAACCTCACATGGAGATGAGGAGCTCACCACCTACTTATGGAGCCTATTCCCGTTTTCTATCTAATTATTAAATAATTCTTTGAATTAAGCAGAAGCCTATGTGCTGCCTCCCATGCCCCACCTACTCCCAGACATTCAATTTTGGTCTGTTGATTCCAGGCCTGACCTTTTCAGTGCCTCAAAGGAGAAATATCAAGAGACAGAGAGGAAGAGATGAAAGGAGAGAGAGAAGAAAAAGGAGAAAAAGATGAGAGGAGAAAAGAGAAAAAAAAGCAGAGAGGAGAGGTAAAGAGAGGGAAATGTGGAGACACAAACAGATAAACAGAGAGAGAGGTGCTTAGGGTGTTGTTTGGAGGAGATAGTAGGAACACATGCTCAGAAGCATTAACTAACACGATGCCCGCACCTGCCCCCTCCCCAAGCCCACGGCTGCCTCAGGAAGCCAGTGAGTCACTGTTACCCTGAGTCATCAATTCCCACTCTGGGGTTTGGCATGTGGTAGGTGTGTTTTGGAGGTCTCCCGGCCCACAGAGAAGGACACAAGCCTAACACCTCTGTAGCAACTGTTGGATTAGGCTTTTCCTAGGAACACAGAATATTGACTTCTAGAAGCTTCTAGTATCTCTAGAAAATGAAATGGGGAGCCAACATGCTAAAAGAGATAAAACTCAGGCTCTACACAGCCGATTTTCCTTTCTGTGTCTCAACATCTCCTTCTGACCCTTTGCTTCTATTGTTCTCCCAAGGGCCTCTTTTCTCTGAAAAGCCCCCTGGCTGCTCGCCTCCAGTTGGGCACATTCAGTTTCATGTTCGTTTTCTTTTTCTGTTTTTCTTGTTTCAGCTTCAAAGAAGCCTCTTCCTCCTACTCCTGAAGACAACAGGGTAAGTGAGGGCACGGTGGGCGCCCAGCACTGCAGCTGCCTGACTAGCATGTCCCCTCTGCACTTTCCCCATTTGTCCAGATTTTTCAAATCTTGGGCAATGCAGCAGGTTGTAGTAATTCAGTTGAAATGAACACACTGGGTTTCTTGGACCTGAACTGTCTCATGTGTCTATTTGCACAAAAGGACAATTCAGCTGCTAAAACCTCAGTTTATTTTATTCACTCAACAAAAACGTATTGGTATCAAACTGTCTATCCAGCTACCTGACCACTTTGGGGTATAATAAAGCTATGTATATAAAATGATGTACTGGGGCACCTGGATGGCTCAGATGGTTAAGCATCTGCCTTCAGCTCAGGTTAGATCTCTGGGTCCTGGGATAGAGCCCCATGCCAGGCTCCCTGCTCAGCAGGGAGTCTGCTTCTCCATCTCCTTCTGCTGGTACCCCCACTCATGCTCTCTCTCTCTCAGATGAAGAAATAAAATCTTTTAAAAAATAAAATAAAATGGCGTAATTATTCCACATCTTACTTTTGATAATACTTAATATTTTTAAGTACTTCTACACTTTTACTATCTATTTCAAAGATGTATATGTATATGTGTGTGTGTGTGTGTATATATATATATATATATATATATATATATATATATATACTATATATGTGTGTGTGTGTGTGTGTGTGTGTGTGTGTGCCTCCTTTCCTCACTATCTGTTCTAGCCAGCCACTACAGAGGGTTATAGTTTTGTTCACATTTTAAAGCTTGGGAAATCAAGTCCCAATAGAGGTTTTGAGGCTTTTCCAAGGCCATTCAGCAACTTAGTTGTTAAGCTAGTAGGCAACAGAGTTTCTGGCATGGTGGTTTTAATTCAAGTGGCAGTTCTCAAAGTGTGGTCCCTGGACCAGCAGTATCGGTATCACCTGGGAGCTTGTTAGAAATGCAATGTAAATGCTCAAACTGGATCCCAGATCTACTGTCTTCATAATTCTGGAAGAGGGTCTCAGCAATCTGAGTTTTAATAAACCTCCAGGTAATTCTGGGGCACAATGAAGTAGGGAGAAACACTGATCTAATGTATTGATCTATAAGATTTAAGTAATACCAAGCCAGCTCTGGGGAAGCCAACTCTGGCTTGCAGATGGTTTCCCTCATAGTCCCACCTAATCAGGGTGGAGGTTGTATCTAGGCTCTGAGTATTATTACACATTATTATTATTATTATTATTATTATAAGCAGATTTCTCACCACATGAATGTCTAACAGGACATTTGAAAGTTTTTCAGAATGTGAGATAGTACAGAGATTTTTGCATTCTTGGCCCTCTCCCATTAAATGCTAGCAGCACAGCTAAACCTTTGTGACATTCACAACACTCCCATAGATGTCAAGATGCTCCCTATGGAAAGGTACCACCATCGTTTGAGAACCCCGCTGTGACCTATCTTTTCACAGAGATCAATCAATTAGTTAGGCCTATAATGGGATGAATACCATGATGTCACAGCCCTCTTTAATCTCTAAGTGTCCTTGAATACAACTCCTTCCTCCATTAGCTGTGGGGGTGAAAGCCTCAGTCCCATTGACTCTCACCTGCAGTACTCCAAAACACTACCTAATGAGCTCCACCAATATCTAGACTTCAGATCCTAATCTGACTCCTACATTAGTATGACAAGTTTTTCTTTTTAAATCTCTGGGATTTTTATACCACCAAATGCTTCAATGTCCTCACAGACATTTTGGTTTCCCAACACCACCATATCTCATCCTCACCAGTAATCTCAGTCTCTTCCATATATACTGTCTCACAAAATCTGCCAACCTGTAGCAAGTGTGCCCTTCCTGAACTTCCACAACTGTTTGCTTGTAGTCTCTTCTTCATGTCTTCAATATATCATCCTTAAAAAAATGCTGAGGAGTAGACACTTAGGCAAGAGAGCCCCTAAGAGGAAGAAGGAAGTCCATGTGCTATCAGAGAGAAAGCATTAAGACTAATTCAAGTGCTAAGCTTAGCTATATTCATTTCCCCATTTGGGCCTCTGTTTCCCCATTCCAAACAAAAGAATGGATTGAATGATCTCTCAGAGGCATTCCAGTTCTGGTAGTCTATGATTCTATAGATCTGGACAAAACCACAAGTCAAATCAGAAAAGCCTGTACTGAATAACCTAGCACTGACTGCATCACTTTCACCAAGAATATGACGCTTTCCGCAGAGAGGCTACAATGTGTGACCAGCAGACTTTTATGAAAAGCATGTGGCTGCTTGGAATTCACTGTGGTCAAAATTCACCACACAGAATGAGAGGGGAAATGAATTCCAGGTACTGAGTGTCTTTGTGTCATATTCAGCACTGTAGTCCTAAGTCATAAAGAAAGCCAACTAGAGAAGGCAGGTGGTTTTAGTGAATACCCAGTGAATTGTAGGAGCTGATGTGTTGACCCAGCATAGAATCAGGAGCAAGTTATAATTTAAGGACTTGTTGATTTTGTTCTGCAGTTTATCTCCTGTCTATGTCATTGCTTGGTTTTGTTTTCTACCTCCTCCAGCGATCACTTCGGGAACCCGAAGAAACCATTGTCATTGCCTTGTATGACTACCAAACAAATGACCCACAGGAACTCATGCTACAACGCAATGAGGAGTACTACCTACTGGACAGTTCTGAGATTCACTGGTGGAGGGTGCAGGACAGGAATGGGTAAGGCATCTTTGTGGTTGCTGTGCCAGCGCTTGACGTGAGGTGGGAATAGAGAAAACACTGGAATGATTTGTCCTGCCTCCGTCAGCATGACCACTTCACTGATGTAGGAGAAGAGAGCAGAGTTAGGAGGAAAAGGAAGGCAGAAGTGGGTTGAGGGGTTCTTTCCACTTCTCAGAAGTGGCAGAGGCAGTCACTTGCTATGCTCACTACCCATCAAGCACTCCCAGTTTCTGAGCCCATCTAAAAATTCCTGGATTTTTTCACAGACATCCACAGAGCAGGAGATTGGCAGCTTGTTCTACAAGGAAGCACTATTTTCTTGAGTGTTTGGATGAGACTGAAGGCACATCCCATCATGACGTGTCTATTTTCAAAGAAAAGAAAAGACATGTAGAAATAGTACAGATTAGTGGTTATATTAAGAAGTATCAGGAAGAAGATATGAAAGAGTGGCTACGTTACCAGTCTTTGAACTAGCCATCTACTTGAGTCAGGGAGAAAAGTTGTGCGAATACCAATTGTCCACTATAGGATTTGAGCCGTTCTCTGATCTGAAATACAACAAAATTACTTTTGTTAACCTTCAGAATGCCTGGGATATATATGACTTAGATACTAGCATAAAAACATTAGTTGTAATGTTTTTAAGTTTCTCAGATTTGTGCTGCTTTATAAGGCTTTAGTTTTTCATTTTAATACATCAGAGGTATTTGCCCAAGCCACGGAATATTCTCCAGAATATGATTTCAATGATTGCATAAATCCAATACAAAAGTGTACCATAATTAGGAATCCCCTTTTGGGGCATTCATATTACTTCCAATATTTTGCAGATATTAACAACACTGCAATGAACATTCTTGTATATTCATATTAGGGGTTTATGTATTCTTAAAGTATGAGGATATTACTGATTAAAGATATAAATAAGAAAAATACTCCATCACTGCAACGTTTGGATGACCTAAATTGATGTCTTATTTAAAAAAAAAAAATCCAACCTCCATTTGTGCCCATATCAATCCCAAAAGTAATCACTATCAACATTTTCTTGTGTATCCCAGACAAAAACTTATACATACACAAATGCATCCTTTCTTTTCACTTGAACAAAGGTGATTCATTCTGTTCATCTTGCCTTTAACCTTTGGTAATGTATCTCAGAGATCTTTTCATATCAGCAGATACAAATCTATTTTGTTTTTTAAATAATTGCATAGTTTTGGAAGATATGCTTGGTTTTTTTTAAAGATTTAATTTATTTATTCATGAGAGACACACAGAGAGAGGCAGAGACACAGGCAGAGAGAGAAGCAGGCTCCATGCAAGGAGCCCGATGTGGGACTCGATCCTGGGTCTCCAGGATCATGCCCTGGGCCGAAGGCGGCACTAAACCACTGAGCTGCCTGATAATGCTTGTATTATAAATATTTGAATGATCTGAAATGGTGGGACACTTAGTTTCCAAGTCATTTGTTTTCTTCATTTGTTATTTTAAACAAGGCCACAGTGAAGATGCTGTATTGCTCATGCTCATGTTTCCAGGCAATGTTTTGAAAAAAGATTTGCAACATATATATTTTTGAAAATATATTTTTCTTTTGAAAAAGTATACATCTCACATTTCTAACTACAGAACTGTTGAATTAAAGCATGTCTCCATTTTGATAGATAATTCCCTCAGAATGATTGCCAAATTTACATTCCCACTACCCACCAACAGTGTGTGGTAGTGTCAACAGTGGGTATCACTAACCTTAAAAATATAATTTAAAAAAAGCTAATATGATGAATAAAGAAAGAAGCATACAAATATCTTTAGGGTTAAGGCCATAGTTTTTACATACAAATTTGTTTCATCACATCACCTTCTCTTTAAGTAGCCTCATTGATGCCATTATAGGGGGGAGTGAAAGATGGGTGTAAAATATGGTTAGCTCAAGAACTGTGTTCTGTGAGACCGTGTTGCTGGCTAGCTGAGACCAGAGCTAGTTTCCCTCTCTAGCTGACTCGTGGAGGCAAGTAAGGTCAGTCACCTTCTCTTTGCCTATTATAAGGAGTCCCACATCAGAGACAGGTAGAAGACTTCCTGGTTCTACAAACACCAGAACTTACTCAGAAATTCACTCCTCCAGTCAACTGACATTTGTTTAGCACACCTAATGTGCCAGGAAATTTCTTCTCCTAGGTTTCACTTCCCCAAATGACAGTGGCACCCTTTGTTCAGTGGCCTGTGGAAATGCTCAGCTCTGCACTTCAAAGGCCATCAAAGAGGACACCCTAAAGTCTAGCTGGTGTTTTGGGAATTTCCCCAGTGTGCTTTGTCATAATGCAGGATAGTGGAAAGTACACAAGATGGGGAGACAGAAGACTTGGACTGGATATCAACTACTTTTGTAGGTCTTTGGAAAAGTCACTTATGCTTCGTGGGTCTATTTCCTTATCTACAAAATGCAGATGGTAACATCAGCTCTGTCTGTTTCACAGTGTTGAGGAAGTCAATGAGATGATAAAAGTGAAAGAAGCTTTGTAAATTCTACATCCACATGCAAGGGGAAGAGAATTACCGTTGGTGATAATGATATTATCACATGATGTTATGTGGTTGGCATATTAGAACATGGTTATTCTATTTAAAAGTAAAAATGGTATCGGATCTATCAATATAATTGTAAACGTATGGCATGACAAAACCAGACATGATCAAGTGGATTCTAAAAGATAGATATAAAAGAAATAGCAAATTTTAGAATAACTTGACTTCTTTCGATTGATACAGACTGCCATGAACACCATATTCAGGGTAATTCTGAAGCTGGATGTTCAATTCTCCAAAGCAAGCACACCACGATTGACAAGCAGTGTCAGCCATGGGTACAGGTTATAAGACAATCATCCCATATTTGGCATCCCCATTTTTGGACTCTTCATTCCTCAAAACCATTCTGTGAAATAGACTATACATTCCTCATTAAATATAATCACTAGATTGAAAAATGGCTTTATTATATAAAAATTAAATATGCTTTATGGAACAAAGAGCAAGAAACTCTTAGGCATCTTTTTATAGACTGGCAGAGTCAGGAGGAACTTTATGTGGAATTTAGTTTAGGGTCTTCATTTTACAGAGAGGGAGCCAGAGGCCCAGAGAGTCCAAAGGACATTGCTTTTTTCTTGTAGTATTAAATGTAATAATGAATGTGAACATGCTTTGAAAAATACAGTGCTATACACAAATGTAAAGTATTTTGATGTGCTGATTAGTCTTTTTATCCATATGTCTTTGTTTATGCACATCTATGTATTCCTGCTCAAAAGAAACTCTCACCTCTAAATCCAGTGTGATTCTTCTTTTTTCTCATGTTTTACCATTTACGTTTAAAGGAGTTCAATTAACAACAATAAAATATTAGGAAGGCCTTGAATTAAAAACTTATAACACTGACTGGCAGTATCTTTTGGGACCTGTGGTTGGAAAGTGATTTTTTTATACTTTAATTATTTTGGCTTCCTCACTATAAAATGGTAGCACAAAAGTGGAAAAAATTCTGATTGTCGCACCCCAAAGAAAATGTTTCCTTATAGAAAATAGAGACCAAACATTAATATTTTTTCCACTAGAGGAAATTTCACAATGAGGAGAGCAACAAACATAGCTTTTTAAGTAAAGTAGTCGCTTCTTCTTTATTATGGTTTATATTTTAGTGATGAAACCTATTGCCTTTAACAGATGGCAGAGTTTTGTTATTTTTAGTGACTCTTTTATTCTAAAACTTTAAAGTGTCTTATCAAGAATGCCAAATACTGTGAGACTCCGCCATCTTTAAATGACTTTTAGTGGATTGAACAACCTCTAAAATAGAGATGTGAAAGTTTGTCCTATAATAGTCTAAACATGAATTTCCTTTTTAACAGGCATGAAGGATATGTACCAAGCAGTTATCTGGTGGAAAAGTCTCCAAATAGCCTGGAAACCTATGAGTAAGATATTTTATATATTTTCTAAAAATATGGTACTACGGTCCTCCTTAGATTAGGAGTAAATTATTGATTGATTATAAAAGTACCAGCATTTTTTTTCTTCTAGTACTTTGATCCCTAAGTAAATAGTAGAGGAACATTTTAAATAGGAGAAGAGGACTGATATATGTAGTGACCTCCCCTTTTATCAGAGATGACTCTAAGATCCCTACACAGATTGCAGTAAAAGGAAAGGTTCTTCTGAGAATGTTGGTCTTACTTGAGAAGCAAAAAACCAATATGAACACTGGATCAAATACAAACTCACTTTAAAATATGCTTTAAGGCATACTTCCAATACCAAAATAGCAGACAAAGAGGTATTAAATATCTGCTTGGCTTGTATTGTTTACTTCAGGTTGTCATCTACAGAAGAGTTCACATGGATATAATTTTAATGGAACTACTTAGTGTTTAATAAAATCCAGTTGTAGTGGACAATGTACTCACCATGTCCATATGTTCCCTAGCTCAGCTGCTAAAAGGCCCAGAAGCAATAGCACCATAGCACCAGAATAGCATTTGTTCACAGATCTTCATTTCTAAATAGCACTTCCCACTAAAATGGAGTTCTTGGAGAAATGGCTTGGGGATTCAGAGTTGAGGCAGGGACAAAAACAGGATGAACTTGGAACACCTTGCACCAAAAAGTAAAGAAGTACTGCCCCCCAAAATATTTTAATGATGTGGACTCTTGAAATGGACACAGAAGTCAGCTTAAAATTATACCTTCTGGCCAAATATAAGACAACTTGAGTATCAAAATAAGTAATGACAGTAATGGACTACAATCCACTGAATAAAATAAGAATCAATAACAAGCATAGTTTGATAGACTAGAAATTTCTTTCTTACCATACAGTGCCAGCTAATGAATGTAGAAGGAATGACCACGTTTAAAAATCACCATTTGTAACTCAAAGTATCAACTAATTCAGAGAAGAAACGTCAATGAAAATTTCAGAACTAGGGAGGTGAAAGTTTGATATTTACCTAGTTTCAAAGTATCTTCTCATAAATCACTTATTAGTAATAAAGTGGAAATATTTGATAGACCCCTATCTTAACCAAGTGATCAAAATTCACAACACAAGTCTCCTGACGTGATACACTGAGAAGGACACGACATCACTGCTGTGCTACCCTGGCCCAAACATGCATAATCTGAATCTCATCATGAGAAAATAATACACAGATTCATATTCTACAATATAACTGGCCTGTGCTTTTTAATAATGTTAATATCATAAAAGACATAAAAGACTGAGAAATTGGTCCACATTAAAGGAGCCTAAGGAGATGACTAGCAATCTTGAGCCATTAAAAAAAAAAAAAATAGGGCCACCTAGGTGGCTCAGTTGGTTAAATGTCTGACTCTTGATTTCAGGTCGAGTCATGATCTCAGGATCCTGAGATTGAGCCTGGTGTTGGGCCCCATGCTGGGCTTGGAGCCTGCCTAAAATTCCCTCTCTTCCTTTTCCTCAGCTCCTTTCCCTCACCTCTCTCTCTCTCTTCCTCTCCTAAAAAAAAAAAAAAGTGACAAAACACATCATTGGGACAACCAATAAAATTCAAACCAAGTCTGAAATTAGATAATAGTATTGCACTAATGTTAAATTTCCTGATTTTGGTAATTGTACCATGTTTATATAAGTGCATGTTCTATTTCTTTGAAATACATAGGAGTAAAAGTCTATTCTCAAATGGTTAGGAATTATATATATATATATATATATATATATATATTCAGAGGGAATGGTAAAGCAAATATATAAAATGTCAGAAATTAGTTCATCTGGGTCAAGTGTATATGGGAGCCCTTTTATAGAATTTTACAACTTTTCTATACATTTGAAATTATTTAAAAATGAAAAATATTTAAGTCCTCACCTAATGTAAGATACCAGGGTTGAAGAATATTAGCTAATGAAGACTTCTATCAACTCATTTGGGCTCTTATTAGTTCAAATGTGGTCAAGTTATTTGTTGCTTAAATTTTAATGGACTCTGTAGTGAAGAGCTATCATTTTCTGAAGAGTATCTCAACCTGAGATGGGCTTTGATCAAGTATGTGTGAGTAGCCCCTCCCTCAGCTAACAGAAGAGTCATCGGTTCCAAGAATACTTGAGCCGCAATGAAACATGTATGAAATATGCTTAAATAAAATTCTTTCATTTTTATAGTCAATGCCTTTAGGAAAAAATAGGCATTTATTTCAAATGATCACTAGGCTGGGAACTTTTGTTTGTTTTTGCTTTTAATCAGAATCTCATCATTTACGATAGAAGGGGCAAACTCAAAATTCCAACAGAGTATAAAGCGCTAGAGAATGGTAGAGCCTGGGGCAAATAAAAAAGTGTATGCCCCCTCCCGATGGTACTTTAAGTCATAAACAAAACAAAACATGACACCATACTAGCAAAACAGTCTGTGAGCCCTATCTATTCTACATACTGTCAGTTTGCATTTTCAGATTATAGAATCATAGCTAGAGAATAAAATGACTCACAAGCAGACATCCAGGCATTTAGAAGTACATGTATATATATTACACACACATATATACACATGCACGTATACTTTTGAAATATATTTTTACATTAGATATACAATATTTATATTAGAAATATATCTATGTTTATATTAGAATTGTATTATCTATTTCTAAATATACACATAATATACATATATATGTATGTATGTAATAAAAATACTCAATATGATAACTTTTTATCCTTGAACTTAATATTGTCTAATTTCAGGTGATATTTGCATAAGAACTCAAAAGTATACCAGCTGGGAACAAAATCATGGTTTGGTATATCCACTGATTGGCTTCAGGTCTCCTGCCCTGATTGGGGGCATACCCTTGGGCAAGTTTTCTCACCAGGCTGAATCTCAGATCCCTTTTCCTTAAACGGAAGGGTCAGACAAGATGAAGGAGACATTCTGGCTGGCATTCCCTCCCCATCCTTGAACTCAGGATAGACATCATTCTTAGTGACACACCTACCTACTGAGCTGAGGTGCATAGCTTTAGGCAGCTACTGATCAGAGCTTGCACATGAAATGAAGCATATTTTCTATCCCTCAACTAGATAAGTTTCAAGAGCCCACTGAGGTATAAAATATCGGGGCAGCCTGGGTGGCTTAGCGGTTTAGTGCCACCTTCGACCCAGGGCTTGATCTTGGAGACCTGGGATCGAGCCCCACATCGGGCTCCCTGCATAGAGCCTCCTTCTCCCTCTGTCTGTGTCTCTGTCTCTGCCTCTCTCTCTCTCTCATGAATGAATGAATGAATGAATAAATAAATAAATAAATAAATAAATAAATAAATAATCTTTTTTAAAAAATACCATTCAGTTGCATGATGTTCAAAAGCCCAGATGGATCCACTTATTTGTGGCTATTTTCTAACAGCCCAACAAGTTTGACAAGTCGTATTCCTTGCCCACCCAGAACTACTCTCCTCTGGGGTTTATACTTTCCTAAAACTGGTTGTTAACTGATAATCATTCTATCTCCTCTTATCTAAGAAGTAGCCAGGGAAGCCAAGATGTGGTTCATGTTAACAGCAACATTCAAAAACTTCATCCCTAAAAATCATTCATATTCTTCTTACCACTTTTTAGGTTTTTTACCAGACCCCCAAATTATAGAAAGAATATAATCACTTTGCAGATCTTGAAAACCAGTCTAAATGAGGAAAACACTGCAATTGCTTTACAAGGCTAAACTTCCAAATTTTACTTAATTTTTATAGCTGTCCTAGCCTCATTCTATTTATAATCTCCCACAGACTTATGAAATGGAGAAATTAAAGGTTTTCTAAAGTTTTATCATGGAAAATTTCGAACATGCACCAAAGTAGGGAGGATAATATAACGAACCTCCATGTACTCAAAACACAGTTTCAAAAATTACCAATACTTTACCAATTCTGATTCATTTGTTCCCTTCTAATTAAACATTTTATTACCTGGAAATGGTTCGTGCCTTTGTTTTTAAGTTTGAAAGCACTGGTATAGACAGAAAATGACCAAATCATTTTCTAGCATTATCTTTTATAAGTAAGTAATAAAAATAATTTAACTGTCATTGACATATGACTTTTTCCTGCTCTCAGGTGGTACAATAAGAGTATCAGTCGAGACAAAGCTGAAAAACTTCTTTTGGACACAGTAAGTCTTCTTAACCAACCTTTAGACTTAACATAAATTTTGCTTTTTTCTTTCCAGCCATGTTGTGCTTTATGCCAATGCAGTAAGTCACATACTGGATTACAGCGGTTTTCATATCCAGTGAAAATATTCTGGGGATTTATAGAAACAAGCATATATATGATACGATAAGAAACTCAGGGAGGGTCCAAGGCATTATTACTGACACACAACTGTCACAACAGGTATAGTGGTCTTTCTGGCTGCGATGGCTGACCCTGGGGAGCCATGGGGCTAGTTTGCCTTGCCTACTTCTCTGACTAGGTCAAAGGTGACTGTGACTTAGATTCTACTGGGTTGGTTGTGTATCCAGAGGAAATATATCACTTGTTTTAACTGATTTTTATGCAGTACTTCTCAAGAGCCATGCAGTATGGGTAACAAGACTGATCTTTCTCAGGGATGCCAGAATTAAGGGAGAGAGCGATGAGAAGAAGGAAAGCATGGTGTGATGGGAAAAGTACAGGTTCTAGTCCCTGTTCTGTTACCAACACAATAACTTTCTTCTTCCTGGACCTTAGTTTCTCAATGAATACAAGATGGACATATCATCAATCAGCGATGATAGTTACCTAGAACTCATACTGTCACCCTTTGCTCCTAATCTTGTGTGACACAATTGATCATGGTCCATGGCTTTAGGATCCTCCTCAACATGGTGCTCCAGGCAGCTGCCATCAGTTGATTGGCACTCAAGGTGAACCCTCTCTGTCTGGACCAGAAGGTCATTTGTTGTTCTAGGACAGTGCCTCTCAAATATCTGTATTGATGGATCACTCTTTTTGTGGTTAGCTTTCAATTTCAAATTTGTCACAGACTTACATTTGTAAAATAAATAAAAATGAACTAATTTTTTTCTAATAACTAGAAAAGATAACGGGGCCAAGACACCAAAAAATGCAAGTTCATTCTTTTACTAGTCTTAGATTCATTAGACAGAAAATTACTCTGATTGCTATAAAAGATTTCTTTTTTTGTTTTTTTTTTGTTTGTTTTTGTTTTTTTTTTGTTTTTTTTTTGTTTTTGCTATAAAAGATTTCTAAATGCTTGCTCTTGGTTTCTCTTTGTGTGTGTGGCAGACCAGCAACAATTTGCCAACTAGCACACATTCACAGATCACACTTTGAGTCCACTGAATATTGCACATTTATAGCTCTTTCAGAGAAACCAACTGCATGGAGTTTCTCAGAAAAAGTCCTCCCCAGAGCAATCAATTTACCAGCATATATGCCTAGAGGAGTGAATCTCAGGCCTGTCTGCACATTAGAATCTTCTGGGAAATATTTTTAAAAATACCAGTGCCCAAGCCCCACCCCACATTAAGTCAATCAGAATATCTAGTTGGTAGGATCTTGGCATTAGTAATTCAGAGAAAAATCTCTCCAGGTGAGTCTGATATTCAGACGATGTTAATGACCTGTGCCCAACACTAGCCTTACTGGTGACACCAGTAAACAGTAAGTATGAGTTGATTGAAGCATTAGTCACCCTGTGCCAAAATATCAACCCTATTCCTGCCATTTTACCATACAACATTTTCCCGTTTGGGTTTAAAGATTTTTCTATCTTTAAGAATTTTAAATAAAACTGCAAATCTTTCCTGCACACAATGCAGGTGGGGTGACCAACTCATCCTAGTTTGCCTGGGATGGTCCCAGTTTTAAAACTGAGAGTCCTGTGTCCAGGAATCCCCGCCCCATTCAGTCCTGGGCAAACTAGGACAGCTGGTCACCCAACCTGGTAGCCAACTATTTGCACAGTGGTTAGGGATGAGCCACAGAGAAGGGAACATGGGACCAGGCCGGGAATGGAGTGAAAGGCTGTGATGGGAAGGTGGAGGGTTAATGAATAGTGCCAAAGAATAATTCGAAGCAATACAGTTAATTATTAGCATGCTATTTACTTTTCTAGAAAGGGAAACTGGTAACAGATTGATTCATTCTACCAAAGGCAAAAATAGAACTTCTATAAGAGGAAAAGGCTGGGGAGAAGGAAAACCCACAGTCATCCTGGGAACACTGAACTTCATTTTCTTCGGCTAAGTTGCCGTTTAGCAAGCAGCTAGCATAGAGGACAAGGTGAGATGTTCTGCCCTTCGGTAGCTTGTTCTCATCAAAGAGAGCAAGTTCAGTTGTTTATGGATTTCCCAAAAGACTGTGTGTGCTTCCCAGGGAGGGATGCATGAGAGGCAGCCTGTGTTCAGACAGCTGTCTCCGTTAGCAGCCCCCCCCCCCCCCCCCCCCGTGGTGTGTGTGCACCATTTCCTTGATTACAATTGCTGGCTCTAAGCTCCAGTACCTTATCATTTTGCTGAGCACAAGACTAAGCCCTTAGGGGTACTTGAGACAGGATCTTTGACCTCTGTAAACCTTAGACTCTACTGGGAAACAAGACAAACTGAAGAGTGAGGGGATAATCCAAGGTAAACTATGAACATGAGACAGGCTTTCAGTGGCCTCCGAGCTCAGAGAAGACCCTGAGGAGTTCCAAATCTCATGGGGGGAAGAGGAATTGAGCTGAGTCATGACAGGACTCTGGTTTCTCCTTGGTTTCACATCAACTCAGCACTTAATTATTTCCTGCAGTCCCCAGGAGACCATGCATTCGAATCACTGTACAACTCTTAGAAATCCAGCATCCCAGTGGGCCCCGCCCCAGACTTGCAGAATCAGAATCTCCAGAGGTAGTTCCTGGGAATCTGTATTTTTTCAAGTCAAACTTGTGTTGTCTGGGCTGCTGACTCAGCTCCCAGTTCCCCAACCTATGTTATTGGACAACATAGTAAAACCTGACTGATTGGAACTAATTGAGACGATTGCCAAATTAATTTAAGACCTGAATTATAATGAGTTTAAACAAGTATGGTTTTGTTATTTTCAATCGCACATTGGTTAATGAAGTGTTGTTACCCATAGAGCACTTGAAACAGCCCACATGAATGACAAGCTGAGGAGGTTTCCCGTTTTACAGTACTTTGGAGACATTTAAATACACTTTGCCTGCTGGGGCAGTTGAGACATTCCTCCCTGCTAATATTCTGAACTACTTTACCAAATCCTCTTTGCCTCAGTAGGTAATAAAAGGGTAAACTTCAGTGATTCCCTGGATTGTCCACTGCTTGAAACAATAGCAGAATTGTTTCCTGGGTGTGTTTAGTATCTCTTTATCTAACAAGTATAAAGAACCTTAAAAGGTGGATTGATACATTTTTATTAACTATGGGTCCTGAGGTACTGCCCCATTCACAGTTCTCCACTAAAATATAAAGACTTTATCTTGTTCCTGTTGCACCTAGATTGTATTTACGGCAAAGCAGTTGCTCAAAAAATATTTGTTGAATGAATGAATACATCAAATGCTTCATAATTTTTGTAAATTAACAGCCATGCTTAAAGAGAACTGGATGATCATGAGAAGCGTTGGGGGATCTTTTTAAAAATGCAAATTCCAAATTCCAGCCCTCACCAGTCAGAACCTCTAGAAATGGCACCCAGGTGATTCTGAGACTAACCCAAGTTTGGAAACTGCAGAAAAGCATCCCCTACAACGTTATCAGATAATATCACCTCTAAGACGCCTGTCATGCTTCCCGTATCCCTGGCCATGGAATATGGTGGCCTGGCCTTTGAACCCGTCATAGTGCAATGTCATTACTTCTCCAGTGGCACTGTTCTCACACTGCTTTGGGCCTCAGGAGTTTCTCTTCTGTCTTAACCCATTTAGGTAGAGGGTAAATTCCTTGTGAGTAATTCCATACCTTACAGCATCACACCCTTTGGGTGACCTGAATTTCAGGCAGGAGCCCTACTCTTAGGCATTGGTTTATTATATTTCTATGAGTTAAAAATGACTTAATAATGGGTTTGTATCAAGAGAAGAAAACAACCAACTCCTGAATGTGTCAGAGACATTCTCCTCAAGTGTAATGCCACGTGACAGGCTATGAATTATTAGTCTGTCTTTTACAGTAACCTATACCCTGTGTGTTGAGATTACCTTCTGTAGATTCAGCTTTAAATCATATGGGCAGAAAAAAGGAAATATACTCCTAATATGTCAACATGTTTCAGATAAAGGCAAACAGTGGAATTAACACCTCCAACAGATGGTATACCATCAAATGTGATAATGATGGCTAATGATAGCCCTAATAGTCCTCATTCTGGTATATTCCAGGAAGGCTTCTATGCACTTTAATTCTCCCAGCAATCTTGCATTTTACGAATGAGGAAACTGAAGCTCATACATTTAATCAGGAAGCAATTGGAATTCACAGAATTATAGGCTCGTAGAGTAAGAATTCTCTTTAAAGATCATCTATGTTACAGAAGAGTAAACTGGGGCCAAATTCAGGGGATGAATCAGTGGCATAATTCTGGACTAGAAGAGGGGTACATCTATGCACACAGACACAGTTAACAAGGGACTATAGAGTTAAGTTCTAGTCTCCTGTCCCCATAATCCCCATTCATATATTTCACCACCTCCATGATCCTTTTTCCCTATTGTTGCTTCTTTATTTTTCTTTTCTTTTTTTTAAGATTTTATTTATTTATTCATGAAAGGTACAGAGAGTGAGGCAGAGACATGGCAGAGGGAGAAGCAGGCTCTTTGCTGGGAACCCGATGCGAGACTCAATCCCAGGACCCCAGGATCATGTCCTGAGCCAAAGGCAGATGCTCAACTACTGAGCCACCCAGGCATCCCACCTCTTTATTTTTCTAGGTGAATTAGTAAAAGGTAAACTGAGACCTTGAAAATGTCCCAAGGGAGTAAGGGCCACCCTTCTGGCTGCCTTGTACTAGTCAGTACCCCTTTGCATGGCAGTCATGTGAGAAAGACCCTTTAAGCTCCAGTGTTCTTGGGGGTTGCAACTTCTTCTGAGCCCCTTGCAGGAAGTAGGCAGTTAGGCACATGCAGGATGCCTTGTTTTCCTCAGAACTCTAGGCTGCCTCAGCCCCAGACCAATTTCCTGTCACCCTCACTGAATGCCACTTAGAGCAACTACAGGGTAGGGAGGTGGGGACGGAAGATCTCTGAGCCTCCCATGCTCAGCTGAGCTGACTGCAAACCTTACCACCCCTTTTTCTCACGCCTGTGGATCACTCTTGTTAACAGTTAAGCCCCACTCTGGTCTCAATTTTTAAAAATAACAATAATAATGGCTTCTTTGGAAGAACAACAATAAAACATTCCTAATTAAATAGAAGAGATATTTGTACTCCCCCCTTTACAGACACTTGATAAACTTCTGGGTTTGTTTTGTTGTTGGTTTTTATGGGGGGTGTTTTGGTCTCTTTCTTCCCCTTTTTGAATAATTTAGATACACAGATAAAATCTTCGTCTACTGAAGTTTTGTTTCTTCCTGCCTTGGGTTTAACCCATCACATTCCAATGAGGGAAGAGCAAAAGCTTCTATATTTGGCAAAGAAGGAAAGACAAACTATGCTACATGTAATGCATGGACAAATATCACCAATGCGATGTCGAGCAAAAAAAGCCAGACATGGATTCATTATTCACAGTAGCCACAAGGTAGAAACAGCCCAACGTCCATCCGCTAATGAATGGATAAACAAAATGTGGTATGGCCATATGATGGAATATTATTCAGTCATAAAAAGGAATGAAGTACTGATACGCACTACAACTTGGAAAAATTTTGTAAACAACATTCTAAGTGAAAGAAGCCAGGCACAAAAGACCACATATTAATTCTTTAATTTTCACGAAATATCTAGAATAGGCAAACCTATAATACAGAAATATCAATGTGGCAGGGGTGCAAATAAAACAGAGGTATATTTGGGGAGTAATGGAAATGTTCTAAGATTAGATTGAGTTGCACAACTCTATAAATTTCCTAAAAATCATTGGATTATACACTTGAACTGGGAGAATTTCATGGTATGTAAATTATGCCTCAAAAGCTATCTTAAAATCAAATGAATCTAATCTGGGACTTTTGATGTCACATAGATCACCTTTACTCTAGAAATTAAATAAACTACTGACCCCAAAGGGGGGAAAAATCTAATGCTTGGAAAATCAAGGTTTTTTTTAAAGGATGATTTGTAAGCAAATGTTAAAAGGGTCTTTAATATTTCAATGGAAAAATAGTTTACATTTATATCTGAGAAAAGGAGAATAAGAATCTGTTTAGCTCTCTTCTGTTCTCACCATGTCTAAGATACTGCACAGAACACTTTGTGGATAATGTGGGAGGCTACCTACAGGCTTAAGATCATATATTGCTCCAGAAAGATTATAATGCATTTTCTTAAATTTAGAAGAAAATTATTAAATAAAAATTACTAAAATAAATTCTATGTGAACAAAGAACACTAGGACTGTTCAGGATATCTTAGAAAAGAAATATAGCAGCTTTCTGCATTTTCCTTGATTCTTCCCCCATTTTCAGGGAGCAACCTGAGCAGCTCACACTCACAGCCTTGGGATAGGGAGACCATGGCTAAGCAATAAAGACCTGAAGATTCAGGTCTCAGCTTCAAATTTCTTTTTTTCCACCAGTTTTATCAAGATATAACTGATATATGGCATTTTTTAAGTTTAAGGTGTACAATATAATAATTTGATATATATATCTATTGCAAAATGATTAATACAATAAGTTTCATCACTACACATAGATACAGACTGTTTTCCCTTGTGATGAAAATTTTTAAGATCTTGTCTCTTAGCAACTTTCAAATAGAAAATACAATACTGTTAACTGTTGTCATCATCCTGTACATTACTTCCTGTGTCTTACTTACCTTATAACTAGAAGTTTATACTTTTTGGCTCCCTTCATCCAATCCTTCTACCTTCCATCCTCCTCATATTTTCAAAATAGATTCGTAAAATCCCAGAAGAGATAAGAAAATTGTGAAAGTTCCATATTTTTGTGATAAATTATAGGTTTGGCAAGAATGCACACTGATGTAAGGGCCAATTGTCTCCAGGCACACCCCGCCCCCACACACACACAACACACACACCCCTGTTTAGGGCCAAGCTAGAGATAGAGGTTATAGTTCTGTGTGAGCTTTCTAACTTGTAATCGTTTCTGAGAGATAGAGACAACTCATCAGAACTATTATAAATAAGAGCTACGTGTTCAGTTGAGTCAATGGAGACCAAACCTGGATGTCTATAAGAATCATATGTCAAGCTTCTAAAAAGTTCAGGAACCAGGGTGCCAGTCCTAGAGATTCTAAGTGTATAGGTGAAGCACGGTTAACTGTTTGTTGTTGTTTTGTTTTGTCTTTTGCTTCAGATTCTTCAGGTGATTGTGATTATCAACAAAGTGTAGGACCCAGGGGTGTAGGGAGTTAGACCAGATCAGTAGTTCTCAACCGGGGTGACTTCTTCCCCAGGGAACACTTGGTCGTGTCTCACATCCAGTTGATAGAAGCCAGGGATGCTGCTAAATATCCTATAATGCTGATATTCTAGGATTCAAACAATTAGCATAGCCATCTCTGTGTATTGCTTTTACTGTGTATAGACAATCCACTTTGGGGATGGGGGGATAGAGGGGCTTGCATTGTTCTAAATTGTATATACTCTGCTCCATACACTACCAGTATGTGTGGCTCTCCTATGGAGCTCATGTGTTTCTCCAGCCCTCACTTGTGGTCCTCAGTATGTTGAAGTTAAATAAATCATAGTAATAGCTTTTGCAAATATTTCCAGCACAGATTTACAGCTGGGCAGGAACAGAACTTTAGACATGAAGTATTCAAAACAAAGTTAAGATTTTTCAAGTTCCTATCAGGAATGAATATATTGGCTTAGCCATTTGCTTATATTTTTTTCATCAGCACTGGCAAACTGTCATAGGAGGGTGAAGAGTACATTCTTGGGGTTTTCCCTTCTGTCTACTTCTCTCATGTGACCAGGAACTTCACGGGTTTTCTTTCTCCTTTTGCCCACAGCAAAATCAACACTCTGAAAAGGGTGCTAAAAGGGCCCAATACGTACATTCCCATTAAGGAACAGATGAAGCTTCCAGACCAGAAAGCTTTGTGTCCTTCGAAGGGAATGGAGAAGTGGTTTCTCACATTTGTTGAGTTAGGTGACATGGAGCAGTAGAGTGAACATAGGCTTTGCTCACATGCCACTTTCAAGGTTCAAATCCCAGGTCTGCCACTTACTAGTTGTGGATTGTGAGAAAATCACTTAAGTTCTGTGGCATTCAGTGTCCTCATCAGTTTAACTGAGGATATAAAATCTAGATTGCAATGTTCTAGTGAGGGTTGGATGACTTCTGTAGTGAGCCTGCTTTATGGGGAGCTCCAAAAGGGCAGAGCTTGTATTTATCTGTCTTCATTTACCAGAAGCCTCTGATCCATGGTAGGGCCTAAAGAAATATCTGTTGAATGATCAAATGAAATGGTAGTCATTATTGCTGAAAGTCTGCTCTGTACAAAACTGGCCACTGTACAAAACTGTATTTCCTCCTTTCATAGACAAGAAAGTGGAGCTGGAGGCATGAGCCTGGTATCCTAGGATCGCTAACCTTCTGTATCTTCTAACTATCCTAGGGCAAAGAAGGAGCCTTCATGGTACGAGATTCCAGAACTCCAGGAACATATACCGTATCTGTTTTCACCAAAGCCATTGTAAGGTATGGTGCTAGCTCAGCAAAGTGGGGAGAGACAGTCCTGAGGTGGGTGTGAGCAACAAGCCACACACAGCAACATCAGACAGTGAAAGAGGAAGAGACATCACTAGAAATCATGTACTTTCCCTGATCTCTCTGAGAAAACCAATGCCAGAGACTAACTAACTTGACACAACTCAAGTTATTTTGCTGGAAAATAACAGAGCCAGGTCCAGGTACCAGGTTCTCTTCCAAGTCAGCACCCCTGAGTGCAGAGCTCTAAGGAAATAAAATACTTGGGCTGCATTTGATGAGTTTATAATTTAGCCCACAGAGAATAGATTCTTTCAGCCACAAGTGAAAAGATACGTATTTTAGTTCCAGCTCTGCTAATAAAGCTACCTACTATTTATTAAATCCTTATCATGTGCCAGAATTTTACAGACTGTTTCTGATCCTAACAAACTCTGAAGGCAGGAGTTACTGTGCTCCTTCCACATAGGAAACAAAACAAAACAGAAAACAAGGCTAGGGCACCTTGATGGCCCAGTTGGTTAAGTGTCTGCTTTCGGCTCAGGTCATGATCACAGGGTCCTGGGATGAGCCCTACATTGAGCTCCCTGCTTATCTGGGAGCCTGCTTCTCCCTCTTCCTCTGCCTGCAGCTTCCCCTACCTGTTCTCCCTCTTTCTCTCTCTCTCTTTCCTCTCTCTCTCTCTCTCTGTCAAATAAATAAATAAAATATTAAATAAAAGAAAAAACCAAGGTTCAAAGAACCAATGGCACCTTCATGAGATAATGGAGCTCAAGTGGTCAAACCACTGTTCTGCTCCAGCTGGCTGACTACAAGACCCTGCTTGTCTGCCGCTCTGTATCCCAGGTTCCTGCTCTCTGTAAAACAATGTCTAAGAGCCTATCTAGCTCTCAAATTCTCTTCTAATTAAAGAGTAAGTAAGAACAAAGCAGTTTGGCAATGGGCAAAGTCTGGTAAGAATTAAGAGGAAAGAGAAAAATTATTATTAAGGTGTCCTCAGGGAATACTTCTTGGAGAATGAGGACATGAGCAAAATTCAGAGCAAGAGCAAGGTCTAGACAGGTGGTGGAGAAGAAGGGAGCTGCTGAGGGATGAGAAAGAAGACAATGCACATCACAGAGGGGCCATGCCTTGCCATGGCTGGGGACAGGGAGGAAAGTGACCTGCAGCTCCATGAAATATGATGGAGAAAGAATGAGAAATAAAGCTATGCTGAGGTCTCCAAGACCACCTCCATGTTCAGTGACCTACTACCAAAACTCACAGGACTTAGCATATAGTCATATTCAAAGCTAAGACTTATTATAGCAGGAGAATACAAATCAAGGAAGCAAAGGAAAAAGGCACATGGGGCAAAATCCAGAGGAAGTGAAACATGAGCTTCCAAGAATCCTCTCCCAGTGGAGTCATACAGGACTCCATTTAATTCCTCCAGCAACAAGCTTCGACAACAAGGTAAAATAGTGTCTACCAGGAAATCTCGAGAGATTCAGTGCCCAAGGTTTTCACTGGGGGGCTGGCCACCTAGGTACCCTCTGCCTAGCACATGGCAAAATTCCAGAGTCCCCAAAGAAAAGCAGCCATTGAACATAAACCACAGTGTTATACAAACAATTTAGGAACAGGGAGCCATCCTTATCAGTTAGAGAATGGTGAAAGCCCTCCCAAAATCCAAGTTCTCAGATGCTAGCCACAGGTCAAATTTGCAAGCAGGCCTTAATAAAAAAAAAAAAAAAAAGCATTCAGGGCTGCTATGTTAACTCTTTACTCTACAAAGTCACATAAGTATTAAGGGTCCAGTGTTCCCTTATCGTATGCTGACAGTGAAATCCACACACACAGGAGGAAAGCATGTAGCACACACAAGACCATTACCCACTGCGTGGTTGTAGAAGAAACATCTCCAATCCATCATGGGCCTGGTTCTAACTGGGTCTAGATGCAGCCTCCGAGTCCTTCTTACTATAGCACCCAGGGCTACCCTGTCAAGACTGACACACAAGTTGAAATATACCTGCCATCCTTCTGAGAGGGTAAAAAACAAAGCTAACAGGAATCGGCTACCAGCAGACACTTTTATGTCTAAACATTGCTTGTTAATAATCACTGAATTTATGTTTCATTTGTTTAAGTGAGAACAACCCCTGTATAAAGCACTATCACATTAAAGAAACAAATGACAACCCCAAGCGATATTATGTGGCTGAGAAGTACGTGTTTGACTCCATTCCTCTCCTCATCAATTATCACCAACACAATGGAGCAGGTGAGTTCTAAAGGAAGGGGCCAGCGGGGAACCCTCACAGGGAAACTTGGAGAAAAATGATAAATGTCCTGCCAGGTTCTTCATCTCAGACAAGCTGACCATAAATAATAACTAAATCTACAAATAGGAAACAATGCCAAATACTTGCTCATATTATATATTTTCCATTAGCAAATTCTGCTGTTAGACCCATGGGATTTCACCACCTGCCCATCTGTGTTTATGACTCTTGTTGGAGGGGGTGTAATATCAGTGACTGGGCTTCGGGATTTGTTATCCAGAATAAAAATAGCTTTCGCAATGGATTATATTTTTCCTGGTGATTGGACTTGAACAGTTGCTACGGTAAAATTTTAACTACTGCCTTTCACTTCGTAATCAACCCAGGTCTGGTCACTAGACTCCGGCATCCAGTTTGTTCTTGGAGGCAGAAAGCACCAGTCACTGCGGGACTGAGATACGGTGAGCAGTGCATCCAGCAATGTTATGTATTTGCATTATTCACATCCCTAAAGGTCTGGGACAAATTCTATATGGATTTGCCATGTACTTAATTATTCCCCAGGCTTAAAATAACCATTACAACAGGTGCATTGTATATCTGATATGGTGTGCACAAAGGAATATTTACAGAGTGTAGTAAGATATATATATATATGTATATATATATATATACATATATAAAAGCACACTTATCAAGGCCAAATCAAGGTTCATTGGTTTTACTTAGGAGTTCATCAGTGAACTGTTTATCAAGGACCTACTTTGTACAGAGCACTCTACTAACCACCATTAGAAAAAAATATACTAAAAAAAAAAAAAAAAAGAAAAAAAAGAAAAAATATACTAGAAAATAATGCCTGGGACCATATTCCCATCTTCTAGAACTTCTATAACTTCTGTATCATGTAAGTTTGCTGTGTATGGTCCATTGCAAGGGCTGGAAGCTGGATGCATTCAGAAAAGTTTGTCTGCTATGACATGGTGTTAATTTTTTTTTCAGTGCCTTCAGGCAAAGCCTAGATACAATCTAGGCTTGCATCTCTAGTGCCACAAGCTTTGTTATTCCCTCATCCTTTGGAACTTCTTCCCTCTGCTTTTTCTGCCTGGAACCTAAAAGCATTTGAGTTTGCATCCCCCTAAACTGTGCTTGTCGATGCTGGAGTATTTTCATTTTGTATCTCCTAGACAGGTGGTTCTCAGACTTCAGTGTACATCTATGTCATCTGGGATGCTTATTAATAATTTTGGCTCCTGGGAGCACTTGGGTGGTACAATCAGTTAAGCGTTGGACTCTTGGTTTCTGTTTGGGTCATGCTGAGGATCCTGAGATCAAGTCCTACATGGGGCTCTGTGTTCAAAGAGGAGGTTGCTTAAGACTCTCTCTCCATGCCCCTCCCTCACCTCCCCTCTAAAAATAAATAAATAAATCTTAAAAAAAAAAGAAAAAGAAAGTTGGCTCTTGGACACTATCTAACACTTACCAAAACAAAATCCCTGATAATGGAGTCCTGGAATGTGCCTTTTAAACAAATGCTCTAGGTAATTTTTCCTCAGCTGGTTAGAGAGTCATACTTTGAGAAACATTGCTATAGACTCTCCATCCCTAACTGGCACCATATCTGTACACGGCAGGAACTCAATACTACTTTCTGTTCAGGCTCTGCTTCAAAGAGGTAGAAACTGAGCTATTTATGATACAAAACCAAATGCCAGGGAAGGGTAATGCCCCTTTAGCCTCCTTATGCAAATAAAGTAATTCTAATAACTGTAGAATCTTAATATATCCATGCTGGATGGGATTGCAGAGATTATTTTATGAATCTACTTATTTTGTCAGTGTGAAAATTGAGAATCAGATTCCTTTTTTTCATTTACTGAACATTTCTTGAAAGCCTACCACATGCCAGACTGTGTGCCCCTTGGAATCCACACCTCCTTGCTCCCAATCCCTCCTATGGCCAAGCAGAGTGCTATGGATGCACTTGGTGGATAAATGAATGAATGAATGAATGATCAGCTCAAATGAAATTTGCCCTATGTGAGAAATAGCAATAAAACATTTTTAATCAAGTATAAAAAATAGTTGAGACATTACAAGAACACTTTCATTTACTTTCTTCGGATATCTTGATTAATGCCATTTTCCGTCTTTCTTCCATATAATCTCCCACATACATTTTTCATGGTGTTCAAGGCATATCCTATGTTATTATTTGGGGTAGGAAGATAATAATTTTATCTATCCATGATAGGTCTAAGTCCAAAGCTTATACTATTTGCCATCTTTGGGTTATATTAACAATAAAGTAACATTCTATCTAGGGTTCTGTATAGTCTCCTTATAGCCCTATACCTCATTATCTATTGCATGCCAACCCTGGAAAAACTTGTCTCTCTTTTCCAGGGAAATGGGTGATTGATCCCACTGAGCTCACTTTTGTGCAGGAGATTGGCAGTGGACAGTTTGGGCTGGTGCATCTTGGCTACTGGCTTAACAAGGACAAGGTGGCCATCAAAACCATTCAAGAAGGGGCTATGTCAGAAGAGGACTTCATAGAGGAAGCTGAAGTCATGATGTGAGTGGCCAAATCAAGAGTACGCAAAGACATCTTGGGGAGGATATTCTGTGCTGTGTTCCTTAAATACCATTTTGATGTTATGTTACACCACTTTGCTGCTCAAATCTAGTGATGGGTTAAATGTCATGGAGAACAAAATGAAACTCCTCACTATGGTCTACAAGACCTGTCATGGTCTTGCCCTGTCCACTCCCCAGTCTTATCCCCTCCCGATCTCTCCTCTGGTCCAAGATGTGCCAGCCACACTGGCCTCCATTTGTCCTTGCACATACCATCTGACTCCTCACCATCCTTCAAGTTATTTTTGTTTGGGGAGGGAATGCATTTTTGTAAGACTGAGTTTAGACCATCTCACCCCTTGCCTTTTTCCTCCAGGAAACTCTCTCACCCCAAACTGGTCCAGCTGTATGGGGTATGCCTAGAGCAAGCTCCTATCTGCCTGGTGTTTGAGTTCATGGAACACGGCTGCCTGTCAGATTATCTTCGCAACCAGCGGGGACTCTTTGCTGCAGAAACCCTACTGGGCATGTGCCTGGATGTGTGTGAAGGCATGGCCTACTTGGAGGAGGCATGTGTCATCCACAGAGACCTGGTAAGAGGATGCAGGGCACACATCTACAAGTCCGGGAGGAAGGGGTACATCCCACTGAAATGTAGAGCTACCCATACTGGGAATATGTTGATACATAACAAGTCACAGACATCTCCTGTCCACTCTCACCTTCTTCCTTCTTCCACCCACTTGGGGATATCCTAGTAGGACTCAGTCACAGTGTTAATCCCAGCCTTAATCCCAGAGGATAACTTGTATCCTCTGAATCTGAATTTAAACTCTTCCAAAATGAAGCTTACAGCCTCTCCTTAACCTCTCTGTGCCTTTGTTTCCTCATAGTAAAATGAGGGAAATGGACAAGCACAATTTTTCTCAAACTATTATTCAAGGACCTACCATAATCACATTGGGAGGTGCTAAAACCATCCTCAGAATCTCTCTGGAGATCAGAGCTCAGGATATTCATTTTAACATATCCCCCTTGGGAATTGTAGGCACATTTAAAATGTGAAAAAAAGAATGGTGTTTTTTTATAACCTAGGGTTCTTTCAGTGGACAATTCTGTGATACTAATTAGGGACTAGGTACTCTTCCTATTGAGGAATAGTTTTAAGAGGATTAGTACCTTAAAACATTCTTATTTTTGTCGTGACATTTTCTTTATATCATCCCTAACATTAACATTTCCTATTGCATCAGGTTGCATTAGAGCACACCATTGGTTAGATAACACCATGGATTTCTCTTCAAATAAGATCTCAGGAATGAAGCTAAAAGACCAAACCTACTTATACGGATAAGAGATCTTACACATTAACTCTTTAGTTCACTTCTGGGAACTAGTGACGTTTAATTCACATCTGTAAAGCCCTCATACAGCAGCACATAGAAACCCAAAAGACAGAGATTATTATAGGAGACTCCTTGTATTGATTATTCACCAATAGTTTTCCCTTCCCTTTTGTTTGCCTGTCTCTACTCCAGGCTGCCAGAAATTGTTTAGTGGGAGAAAACCAAGTCATCAAGGTGTCTGACTTTGGGATGACAAGGTAATACAGGCATGTGGTGCCCACAAAGGAATGGGACTTAGGCCCCCAGATCATTCAGACATTCTTTCTCCACTCTACCCAGGTTTGTCCTTGACGATCAATACACCAGTTCCACAGGCACCAAATTCCCGGTGAAGTGGGCATCCCCAGAAGTCTTCTCCTTCAGTCGCTATAGCAGCAAGTCAGATGTGTGGTCATTTGGTAAGTGTCACCCTGGCCCCACACCCACATGATTTGGGACTTCCACCCAGCTGTTTTATTTGTTCAAATCCAAGCAACCCTGCTTGCCCAGGACTGGGTGGTAAGAGCATCCCACTCATAGTCTGTGTATGATAATGGCTCTGAAGAGGATGATGAAGCATTCATTATTGCATTCATTCTTGGAGATCTTTGAAATGGGGGTTAAAATGAGAATGGAAACAGATGCTGGTGACAGCTTTTGTAAGATCAAAAGCTAAAGGAGTCAGGAGATTAAAATATGAGTTCCTTGAGGACCAGGAGAATATTTTGTTCAAAATTCTATTCCCACATTTAACCCTCAATAAATATCCTACTCATCTATTCAACAATAATTTAACAAGCACCTACTATAAGCTAGGGCTAGTCTAGGTTCTCACAATGCAGTGGTGCATAGGATAGGAAAGACTCCTATTCTCTTGGACATAAATTAGGTAGAGATAGATAGTAATCACATAAACAAGCTAATAGATATGTAAATCAGACAAAATCACATAGTGATAAGTAAGTGCTATGAATAAAACAGTAATGGAAAAAACAGTAATGGGATAGAACGTGATTGGGATGAAGTGTCTGCTTTAAATAGCATGGTCTGGGAAGGCCTCTCCAAAGAGGTAACCCTTGAGCACAAATCTGAATGATGAGAGAAAGTCATCCCTATTTGAAGATCCAGGGAACAGTGTCTCTGACCAAAAAACCAGCAAATATAAAAATTTGGTGTGTCCAAAGAAAGGAGAGGTACTATCTCAGTGAGAGAACAGTAGACAATGAAATTGGCTTGGTATTGTCCTTCCTGAAGGTAAGGACTTGAGTCTGAAAGTCAAGGAAATCTGCAATTTCTAGATGTAGGCCGGTTTGTTTGCTAGTTGTGAACTTCATCATTCACTGTGCTGCATTCACCATTTCTTTTAGGTGTGCTGATGTGGGAAGTCTTCAGTGAAGGCAAAATCCCTTATTCCATGATAAGGAATTAGAATTTCTAATAAGTGCAAATGGGCATGCATAAAAGGCAGAATGAAAGATGTTGGTGTGGCAGAAAGTTACCAAATATTCTTGCTGGATTTGTCATATCATCCCAAGCCATAGTTTGTGTGTATTAATCTATACACAAAAATACACTGGACAACCTCTTTGATTTTGATTATAAGAAGGGTTATACTTTGGAAAGGAATGAGTTGGAGTTTGATTTTGCCAAGTGTATTGACTAAGTGTAGAAACCAGGGAAAAGCTGACTAAATCTCTTCAGAGAATTAGTTTTGAAGTCTCCCCCATCATTTTAGAATAGCCACTTTGGACAACTGAGTAATTCGTGAATTTCTAGTTCTTCTGAGCTATTCCTTAAAACAGCTTCCCTATCTGACAGACCTAGCTAAGACTTTGTTATTCAAATTTAAGTTACAGAATGAACTTGGAAGAAATAAAACTGCACCAGAGCAATCTCAGAAGATTCTTTTTTTCCCCAAGTATGTGTATAATGAAGAAAGGTATGCTTGATGTGTGGCCACTCTCTATGGCTGATGCAGCTGGTCACACTGCACCAAGCCAGGCGTCCCATAACAAGATGTTTGCACTCATGGCCACTTTGTCACATTTACCTGCTAATTCTGCATAAGGCTTATTTTGACACAGATGGCCAGCTTGGGAATTTTCTATTGTATCATATAATTAGAGAGTTGAGCTACAGTCCGTCCCTGCCTCAGGTGTGCCCCCTGAAGTGTTCAAAAAGGAGACTGACCATTGGAAGCAAGGTTGGGAGGGAGAGATAACAGGAGTGGCAAACCTGAGAAACAGAAACCTGGATGGTCTGGGAGCTTGATGCCTGCCTCAAGGCCATTGAGCTTTGTCATGCATTTTAAGAATTTTGCCCTAATTAACTGTGCTATTTTAAGCAAGTCAAGTAAGCTCTTTGGGCCTTACTCAGTTTCCAATCAATGCATTACAAGGTTTGCATGAAAGCAATGGTTTTCAAATGAGCTTTGAACAGCAGACCTCAATTTTCCAAAGAAATCTCACTAGAACTTCTGGCAACCTGGGGAGCTGATCAGTCTTATTTACAGGCAGTTTCCAAATTCCCAAAACTCCAGAGGCATGTCTGAGGATCCCTTAGAAATCCTGATCCAGAGGTCGGGGCCAGGGCCTGGGGTCTGCCATTTCAACAAACTTCTGAGGTGATTTTTATTCAGTTGTTTGGGGAATCATACTTTGGAAAACTCTGCCCTAAGAACCTCTGAAATAGGCTTTGAAAACCACTGAACGAGGTGATCTGCAAGCTCTCTTCCCACTCTGACATCCTATGAATACATTAGTACATAATAAAATTGGGTGTGACATTTCTGCTGAAGACAGAAGAGGAAAGGGGATTAAATCACAGGTCAAAAATAGACACCCCGGAGATGTGTTTTGCTCTGTCTACACAGTATTTTTAAAAATCAAATTGCATTTCTATTTCTAAGCTCTCAATTTGTGACTTCTTTTTAAAAAATCAGAAAATGTGGCAATCCCGAACCCTCATCCCCATGTGCCCTATGGTGGCTGAAGCTAAATCATAGCTGCTATCTGAAGATGGAACTTGGCCCTCCAGTTCTCCAGAAACCCCCTAATCCGCATTAAGACACATCTCATCCACTCCATCCATTTACATGATGTGTAGACCTTTGAGTTTACATCCCTTGCAACTTTTAGTAGTAGCATTTGAGTTAGATATAAAAGAGGGCTGAGTTTAAAAGTTCCTCACCACAAGCAAGATTGGGAAATCTCTGTTCTTTAGAAATAGTACAGGCCTAGTAAGCCTCAGGTGGCTTGGTATTATCCTTCCTAAAGGTAAGGACTTGAATCTGAAAGTCAAGGAATCTCCAATTTCTAGATGTAGGCTGGTTTGTTTGCTAGTTGTGAACTTCATCATTCACTGTGCTGCATTCCCCATTTCTTTTAGGTGTGCTGATGTGGGAAGTCTTCAGTGAAGGCAAAATCCCGTATGAAAATAGAAGCAACTCAGAAGTGGTGGAAGACATCACTACTGGATTTCGCTTATACAAGCCCCGGCTGGCCTCCTCGAATATCTACCAGATAATGAATCATTGCTGGAAAGAGGTCAGTAAAGGAAGTGGTTTCCCCCTACCTTGTAATCTACAACTCTAGGGTCTGTCTCCTTCCCTAGAGAAAGGAACCCTCTTAGAGGATGAGGAAGCAGGTGTTACTAAAGTATATTAACAAGAAAGTGGCTTTGAGTGTCTACTAACAAAAGAGGTTGCCCAACCCTAAAAGAGCTGGCAGGGACCTTAAATATTATTTGACCTGCAATAGAATGTCACAAGCCATCAACACACTGTTAGAAAGGAAGAGGGGGTAAGACCAATGTCAATATGTCAGTTTTCTGAGATAAAAACACTTATAACATCAACAAACCATCAAGTATACATGAAAGTTCTAGAAGTTGGTGAGCAGAAGTTCACTTGTGGTGTGAAACAATGAAAATGACTTAATTCGGGTTCATTTTATTTGTTCAACAATTCAGATTGAGAAGCCAATTACTTTGCCCTCCCAGATGCCTCAGTCATCCCATCCTGGGGGGGGGGGGGGGGGGGCAAGCTATATCTTAAGCCACATCAGTGTAAGTCTTAATGTCCTTTGGTGAATTAGAAAATGTTAAACTTCAACCACAATTGAAAGTTGCTGAATAGAGAATGAACACAAATTCAGATTGTTGAGAGTGACAAGTGGAATTGAAAAAGTATAGGATACTTGGATTTTGTCTCCACTTTAGTACTTCTTAGGCATTAATCTCTTGGACAATCTCTGAACCTCCTTTTTCTTACTAGTAAGAGAAGGAAATAATGCTTGATCTGTAAGTTCCTAGAGCCTTTGTATTCAGAAACAAAGAAACAAACAGTGAAGACATAAAGAGCGAAAAATAAACCCAGTCCACTTCACAAGGATTAAATACTATAATAATCATGATAGCTGAATTTACTTAGCACCTTCCCTTTTTAAAAACTCTTTCATTGATTTTTAAGTGAATAGATTTATTGTTTAGAGCTTTAGATTCACAGAAAAAAAATGAGCAAATAGTACAGAGAGTTCCCATAGCCCCTCCTCCCCCATTAATAACATTTTGCATTGGTGTGGTACATTTGTTACAATTAATCACCATTATTGATACATTATTATTAATTAAAGTTCATGGTTTATTTATTTTTTTAAAGATTATTTATTTATTCATGAGAGACAGACAGAGAGACGCAGAGACACAGGCAGAGGGAGAAGCAGGCTCCATGCAGGGAGCCCGATGTGGGACTCGATCCCAGGTCTCCAGGATCAGGCCCTGGGCCGAAGGTGGCACTAAACCGCTGAGCCACGGGACTGCCCAAAGTTCATGGTTTACATTAAGGTTCATTCTTTGTGTTGTACAGTTCTGTGAGTTTTGACAAATACATAATATCATGTACTTACCATTATAGTATCATAACGGAATATTTTCACTGCCCTAAAATCCACCGTGCTTCACCTATTTACCATTCCCTCTCTCTCCAAAACCCTGGCAACTATTGATCTTCTTATTGTTCAAGTTTTGCCTTTCCCATAGTGTCATATAGTTGGAATCATATAGTATGTAGCCTTTTCAGATTGGCTTCTTTTACTTAGCACCATGCATTTATAACTCTTCCATGTCTTTTCATGGCTTGATAACTCATTTCTTTTTATCACTGAACAATATTCCATTGTATGGATGTACCACAGTTTGGCTATCTATTCACCTACTGAAGGACATCTTGATCACTTGCAGTTTTTGGCAATTGTAAATAAAGTCTACTATAAATATCTGTGTGCATGTTTTTGTATGAACATAAATTTTCAGCTCAACTGGGTAAATACCTAGGAGTGTGATTGCTGGATCATATGAAAACACCACATTTAGCTTTGAAGGAAACTTTTAGACTCTCTTCCACAGTGGCCGTACCATTTTGCATCCCCATCAGCAATGAGAATTCCTGCTGTTCCACATCCTCAGCAGCATTTAATGTTATCAAGTGTTTGGGGTTTTAACCCTTCTAATAGGTATACAGTGGTAGCTCACTGTTTTTGTTTGCAATTCTCTAATGACATATAATGTGGAGCATCTTTTCATATGTTTATTTTCCATTTGTATATCTGCTTTAATGAGGTGTCTATTGAGATCTTTTGCCCATTTTCCAATCAGGTTATTTGTTTTCTTGCTTTTGAGTTTGAAGAGTCTTTGTCCTTTATCAGATATGTGTTTTGAAGATATTTTCTGCAGCCTATGGTTTATCTTTTCTTTCTCTTAATAATGTCTTTTACAGAGCAGATGTTTTTAATTTTAACAAAGCTCAACATCAATTTTTTCTTTTAGGAATCATGCTTTTGGTGCTGTAACTAAAAATCTATTACTGAACCCAAGGTTGCCCAGATTTTCTCCTGTGTTATCTTCAAGAAGTTTTCTAAGTTTTGCATTTTACATTTAGGTCTCTGACCCATTTTGAGTTCATTTTTGTGAAGGCTATAAGTTCTGTGTCTAGGGTCATTATACTGCATATGGCTGCCTAATTGTTCCAGCACCATTGTTAGAAAACAACAACACTGTCCAATGGATGGCCTTTGCTCCTTTTTCAAAGATAAGTTGACTATATTGAGTCTATTTCCAGGCTCTCAACTCTGTTCCATCAATCTATCTGCCTTTTCTTTCCCCAATACCACATTGTCTTCATTACTGTAACTTTATAGTGAGTCTTGAAGTTGGGTAGTGTCAGTCCTCCAACTTTGTTCCTCTTCGGTATTATGTTGCCTATTCTGAATCTTTTTCCATGTAATCTTCTGAGTAAGTTTGTCAATATCTACAAAATAATTTTCTGGGATTCTGAGTGTGACTGTGTTGAATCTATAGATCAAGTTGAAAAGGAATGACATCTTAATAATATAAAGTCTTCCCATTGTTGAATATGAAATATCTCCATTTATTTGGATCTTCTTTGAGTTCTTTCCTTAAAACTTTGTATTTTTCCTAATACATATTTTGTGAGATTTATACCTAAGTATTTTCTTTTTTGCTGCTATTTAGCACTTATTTTATGACATATTTTTAATTCATGACTTTATTCAATTCTCACAACCGTCTTATAAGATAGAGACTATCATTATCCCCATTTAACAGACAACAAAACTGAGATTCAAACAAGTTAAGCAACCTGCTCAAAGTCACACAGCTGAGTGGGAAATCTTAGATTCAAAAGTAGGCCATATGGGCAGCTCCCGTGGCCCAGCGGTTTAGCGCCACCTTCAGCCCGGGATGTGATCCTGGAGACCCAGTATCAAGTCCCAGTCAGGCTCCCTGCATGGAGCCTGCTTCTCCCTCTACCCCCCCCCCCCCCCTCTCTCTGTCATGAATAAATAAAATCTTTAAAAAAACAAAACAAAACAAAAAACAAAAGTAGGCCATATGATTCCAGAATACCTGCTGTTAACAACTTTTACACCATGGCCTCTAATAATATATATGGAAGCATATTTAAGAATCCTCAGAGGGCTATTAAATTCTGGTTTGCTTTGGAATTAACTATGACACATAAGGACAAGGAACTCACAGAGTTCTTTTCTTCCCTCTCTAGAAACCAGAGGACCGGCCACCCTTCTGCAGACTCTTGAGTCAACTGGCTGAAATTGCAGAATCAGGACTTTAGCAGAGACTCAGCACGAGGCATGGGCTGCAGATCCTGAATGGGGGAAGCAAATTCTCCCTTCATAGAGCATTAAAAGCTGCCACCAGCCCAGAACTCCTCAGAGGCAGCTGGCCTGTGGCGTCAGTCCCTAAGCCACCACAGAGGCAGCACCCTGACAGAGGCTGGCACCTGGCCACCAGCAGAAGGCTCAGCTCCTGAATCGGGAGTGAGGCCAGAGCAGCAGCAATGCCTCTACCCTCCTCCCAGCCTCTCATCTTGTGTGGTATGCAAACTTCAATCTGACAGCTTTCAGACAACATTTCTTGCACTTCTTAGAGAAAAGGAGGGACATGGTAGGACTGTGGATGCTTATTTTTATTTCCAACATGGGTCTAAAGTTTATGGTCAAGGGATTTTTACTTGGCCCCACGATACAGAATCCCAGGATATGGGGCAAGAGAAATGACGAGTGTGATGCCTTTTCAAGGAGAACTGGTGAATTAATTAAGGTCAGAAAGAGCGACTCAGCCGTTGTGATGCTGTCAGCCACAGCTTCCTGCCGTAGAGGATGATGGAACAGCTGCTCACACATGAGGCCAGATATTCTGAGAAGCAGCTTTATGAGGTTTTACTCATTGAGCACACTGCCACCTCCCTCCATGAAGGGGCATGATGGACTGGGGTGAACAATTTGGATCCCGTGGTTGGAGGTGGCATCTGCCCAGAAAGAGGGTATCAGATGGTAGGGTGTCAACTGGTATAGAGAAAGGCCTTAGGTTGATACCACTCTGATGCCCACTTTTAGTACCAAGCTGGGCAGGTGACGGTGCCTTTCCTTTGCACAGAATGCTTCACAGCTATCCTGGGAGAAGATGATTGCTTCTGAACACTGGCTCCTACTGGGACTCAGCCATGGATTCTTCTGACCTTTAGGATTAGTTCCCTCTCTGCACTCTTCCACCCTCATCAGCAGAGGGCAGCACTATGCCGGGCAGAGTGGTCTTGCAGAGATCCCGAAGGTTCTTTAAGCCCTAGAAATTTGCAACTTTAAGACAACGCTTCAAGTCTCTGAAAGTCTAGGAGAGGAATGAAGGATCTGTTCTCGCTCCAACCATCTGGATGGAAACTGAGTCAAGTACTGAGTGGGGTGCTTCCAAGATGCACAAGGCAGCCTGTTGTCGATTGAGCCCTGAAATATGCAAGGTGAATATGTACAGGGCCTTATCTGCAGAATTTTATTTCATCCTGAGTTCACATCAACCCCATGAGAAAGTATCCTTATTTCCATTTTACAGATGATAAACCTGAGGCTTTAAAAAGCCAAGACAGCTCCCCTAAGTGACAGAGTTGTCTGTGACCAATGCAGTTTCTGTATTTCTATTCAACACTGCCTCCTACTGAGGGTGAAAGGGGTTGCAGAGGAGATAAATAACAGCTGGGGGGAGACCTAGAAAGCGAATTAAAGAAGTCAACCACCAAGTAACGTTTCTCCCACATAGACCATTATGGCTGGCTGTGTAGCCCTCCAACTTGGAATAGGATCTTCTTTTTCCCATCTGGCTCCTCATCTTTGTCGGAGGATGGAGTTACTCAGTTAATTAACCCTTTGAATCACCCACCCCTCCAGAGTCATGTTGCATGAAGCCATTTATAGGTGAGCTAAAGCAGTTTTGGAAGATCCTCCTTGCAGGTGTATAAATGCTTCCTTTAATTATCATTTTGGCTTTGAGCCAGCTGCAGTATTCTTGGACACTTTGTGGAGAAGGGTATTCCCCGGTGTAAGAGAGATTTCATTTTCCTACAATGTTCAGATAAAATTTTAGAGAGATTATTAGACGGTGTTGCTATTAGTTCTATCTAAATCGTGTGATATTTTGACCAGCTGAAGATTCCGATGCATAACTTTTAACTATAATTATTATGAAACTGGTTGTCTCAAGATATCATTGTATCAAATGTATCATTCAAGAGGTGATCTGATTCAACATATCCCAAATCATCCCTGTTTACTTTCTGGCATTTTGTACATTCTCTTGTGGAACCTTTAATTAGAGATGATTTCTGGAACAACCAGTCTAGAAGGAAAACATCAAAATTGATTGATTTCTGTGGCTTGGTTTCAAAAATTGCCCCTTGCATGGTATTATTGTGTTCAAGCTCAGATTCATGGGGGACATAACTGAACATGTTAACTCCTCAGTGTCCTATCCTGCAAAATGGGCTTCCTGCCTGTTTTTTTCTACTCCATTCACAGTTTGAAAATGGTATCATGTGTTCCCAGGGAATTCCCTTATACAAGGTTTTGGTTCTAGATGCAATTTATAGATTTTGCATTTTGTACCTTTTAAGACTATTTATATTTGGATGTAATGAATATTTATTAGTGTACAGTGATTGCTAGTATTCACAATAAAAATGTTACAAATATCTCTAACTGTTGGGGTGACTGGGTGACGGGCACTGAGGGGGGTACTTGGCGGGATGAGCACTGGGTGTTATACTATATGTTGGCAAATTGAACTCCAATAAAAAAATCTCTAACCATTTATAAAGCACGTATAGTTAAAAGTTGGGTCTAGCAAATTAAGCTGTATGCTTTAATAAATACAGTATATATGGCCTGGGTTCCATATTTGCCCAAATGTCAAACAACCAAAAATTTTCCTTAAATAAAAATGATTACCTGGCTTCATGTTCCAAAGTAAGGACTATATATCATGCAACATTTGTTCAACAAGTAAATATCAAATGCTTCCTGTGTTCCTATGAGACACTGTGCTGAGAGCTATGGAAACAAAGATGAAAAAAGCACAGTCTTTATTTTCTAGAAACTCCGGGTAAGTCATACAAAAAGGCAGACATATCAACAAGTAAAATTATAATCCAGCAATTAGAGCAACAACAGAAATATAGGCAAAGAGGAGAAGAGCTCAGAAAAAGTAGTAAAATCTCTCAGGGGAAGGGAAACATCAGGAAAAACTTCCTAGAACCTTACTACTCAAAGTGTGGTCCCCAGACCAGCAACAGCAATATGATCACCTTATGAGAAATGTGCATTCTCTGACTTCATACCCAGACTCTGTGATTGAGAATCTGCATTTTCACAAGACCCACAGATGATCCTAAGCGCATTAAAGTTTGAGAAGTACTGTCAGAGCATATAATGTCTGACTCAGTTTTGAAGATGAACTATGGGTTTTCTTAGGAAGTAAGTGGGCAGAAATAAGAGAAATGCTTTCCAGGTAGAAGGATAGAGGAAACAAAATGTATGGGGAGGCTATGATCAGTTTATCCTGCTGGAGCTAAGTTTCAGAGATGGGTGTGAGGCGTTGACAAGGGTAAGGATGATAGAAAGGGTTAGGCAAATTGAAACTGAAGCTGTAAATCTTTGATAAAGACCATATTTTAAAAAGACAATAAATATGGCAACTCTATCTATAGATAGAAAAGATGTCATGGAGCAAGGAGTGAAGGTCAAATTTGTGTTTAAAAATACATTTTGGCAGCACTATAGTGAGTGGATTTGGGAAACACAAAGCCGGTGGAAAAGAAGCCAATGTGAAGATGATTTTTTGCCTTGTTCCGAGTACCAGGTTATTGTTCATATTCATTCACTGTCATCTGCTGTGTGGGTGACATGTAGAAATTGTAATTCAGAGTTCTTCAGTCACAGTTGGACAGCAATGAATAGCTGTTCCCCTGCCTCTTAAAATCCCAGTAAAATAAAGGCTGGCTTATATTTTTGGTGTGTGGAGCTTTCCCTGTACCTTTTAGTTTACCAAAAGCCCACATGCACTGCAGGAGCCAGTTCACGCACCAGAGGACCATTAGGCAAAAGTGAAAAAACGTGTGGCTTCTACACAGTCTTTTGTGGGCTCCCTTCAGCGCTTGACTCCCACTGGGAAATGACCCAGATATGAAACTCCTAAAGCGGTTGGATGAACAGTTCTGCTTCTCAGAGCATTTATCTCGCAGACCCTACTCTTCCTGGAATCTCCCAACACACAAGTCCACCACTTTGAGGAAGAGGCAGAAATAATCTGGTAAGCAAGATGGGCAGTGTGTGTGTGTGTGTGTGTGTGTGTCTTAATGACTATGAAACTCCAAGTCATGATGTGTAGTTGGCTTGTGGGATCACAGAATCATACAGTCACTGTTAGAAGGAGTTTTAGAGATCATTTATTTACTAATAATGTAATGCACTAATAATAGTTACCAATTCATCTGACATTGCCTGGCCCAGTGTCAGGTGTACAAGATGAATAAGATATCTTATCAGCTACAGACCAAATACTTCACACTCAAATTAAGATAGTTCGAGGAGGACTTATTTACGAAAGAATTATTTAAGAGAGTGTGGGTCAGGTTTAGGAGAACCACAGAAAGTAGTAGAGAGGAAAATAACAGCCAAGGAGCAGTTACCACCTGGAGGCCTGAAGAGGCAGGATGGGGAATGCTTATTTGAATGTGAAAGCTGAGAGTCACCTGGCAAATGTCTCCTTGAGAGGAGAGAATGTCATAAGGAGGAAGCCAGGGGAATAAATATGCGGCACCCGCTCTCCCCACTTACTCCATTAACTGCTGGGGCTTCTCGTTGGCCAAACCCAACTGGAAGCCAGAGGACAAAGAAACTGTAGCAGGGCGGTCCACAGAGGTAAGTCAGAGGGGAGAGAGCAGGGCGCAAAGGGCGGAGGGGGTTTGGAGAAAGAAAAGACATCTAGTACAGACACCAGCCTTCCTATAAGAAGCCCCCTTACTACTAACAGAAGTCCAACACAGAAACAAATACAGTTGATGTTCATTATTTACAGATTCTGGACTTGCAAATTTGCCTACTCACTGAAATTTATTTATAACTCCCAAATCAGTACTTCCGTAGTCATTCATGGTGTGCCCATGCCAGAGCCGTGAAAAATGTGTCGCCCTACACACACATCCCCAGCCGAGGTCAGACAAGGTAGTGCTCTGCCTTCACATTTTAGCAATCATACTCTAAACAGGTATCCTTTTTGAGGTCTGTTTAGTGCCACATTTTGCTCTTGTGTACTTTTTGTTGGTCATTTTGCTGCTTAAAATGACCCTTAAGCATAGAGCTGAAGTGCTGTGTAGTGGTGCTAAGAGCAAGAAGGCTGTGACATCTCTTTCCAAGAAAATGTTTGCTACGTAAGTTTCGTTCAGGCATGAGTTATAATGCTATTAACTGTGAATTTAACATTAATGAGTCCACAAGGTATAAAAGTGTTTTTCAACAGAAATGTGTGTAAAACAAGGTTATATACAGATCAGTTGATGAAAATGTTGGGACCAGGGGCTCACAGGAACCTAACCCTATACTTCCCCTAGGAGCAATGGTTCAGTATCATTCATTCAGTGTCCATGGCAACTTTATTTTTTTAATATCTTATTTAAATTCAACTTGCCAACATACAGTATAACACCTCGTGCTCATCTCCATGGCAACTTTATAAAATGTAAGTACCAAATAATGAGAATCAAATGTGATTGCAAGGGGATGCTGTAGGTTTACCTGATGGAGCAGTGATGACAATATAGTGAAAAGACAAAGAGCAAAAACACCTAAGGGATCAAGGAGGACTTCACAGAGGAAGTGATGTTTGAGCTGTCCTGAAGGGTAAATGGGAGCTCCCAAGGAAGAGGGGGTTTGGAAGGACATTTCAGGCAGAGAAACCAGAATAAAACAATAAAAATACATTATATTCCCCATTCTTCCCTTGCATTATTTTTTTAAATACCTGGGCTAATTTTTTTTAAGATTGATTGATTGATTCATGAGAGACAGAGAGAGAGAGGCAGAGGCATAGGCAGAGGGAGAAGCAGGCCTCCTGCAAGGATCCCAGTGGGGGACTCAATCCTGGACCCCGAGATCATGCCCTGAACTAAAAGCCAAGGCTCAACCACTGAGCCACCCAGGTGTTCCTCTTTGCATTATTTTTAAATTAGGACTTGGGAATATTGAGGATAAAGGCAGTAGGTGCTAGCGAGGTTACAGGACAATCAGCTGAAGGAGCCAAGTGGATAGTGATTCCTCACCATCCAGGGTCACCTCTACCCACACCCATCTACACCCATCTAGAGCTGTGAAGGAGTTTCTGGTGCCTTTCCATTTTCCAGACTGATTTTGAGTATGGCACAGTTGTCCTCTTGGACTCCAACACTGTTTAATCCTACTGGGGCTTTGTTTCCACAGTGGCTTAGGTCTCTGAGAAGAATACCTCTACTGTGACTGCTCTGGATTATCACATTGGAGAGGTCCCTGCTTCTTCAGGGAGATGCACCCAAGGAAGATGAAAAACCTGAAGTTTCACTTTTTTTTAAAAGATTTTATTTATTTGGGGCAGCCCGGTGGCTCAGCAGTTTAGCACCTCCTTCCACCCAGGGCATGATCTTGGAGACCCAGAATCAAGTCCCATGTCGGGCTCCTTACATGGAGCCTGCTTCTCGCTCTACCTGTGTCTCTGCCTCTCTCTCTCTCTCTCTCTCTCTCTCTCTCTTTGTCTCATGAATAAATAAATAAGTCTTTAAATAAAAAAAAAGATTTTATTTATTTATTCATGAGAGATGCAGAGAGAGAGAGGGAGAGACATAGGCAGAGGGAGTTCAGGCTCCCCAGGGGGAGCCCAATGCGGGACTCGATTCCTGGACCCCTGGATCATGACCTGAGCCAAAGGCAGATGCTCAGCCACCTAGCCACCCAGGTTCTCCCTCATTTTTTTTTAATGGCATTGTAATTGTCTTTATTTTTCTAGGCTGTTTGAAGTAATTTAATACAGTTGGATCCCGCAAAAGGTACATACCAAGGGAAACTCAGCAAGTGAGAGCTGGCTGGCTAGAGGCACCACAGCACTCGCTCCTCACGCACAGCCAGCATCTCAGAGCCACAGAGGTGCTGCCAAAAAAAGAGGCTTCATGCTCAGAGTTGAAGCAGGACTTTGTTCAAACTACTCCACACCACATATGGGGGCATGGGTGTCTATAAGCTGAGACAAACTATATAAACATTCATTTGCTTTTCTTTTTTGTATATCTCAAAGCATTTTCCCATCTCAGATGATGTTGGATCTTTCAGCAGCTTTGGGATAAAAGCAGGAGTGCATGGGTCTGACCAGACAGAAAAGGGAAGTGATACACAGAGAACATGCCTGAGGTCATAGAGCTACTTAACAAAGGTGAGGTTAGAACTCAGAGCTCCTTCCAAGTCCTGCATTCCTCCTAGAGGTCACACCAAAATTCAAACCGTGTTAATAATAATAATGATAACAATAAAAACAGCCATTTTTAAGTATTATGATGACTCCACTTAATGTATTACATTTATTATTTCATTTAACCTTCTAAGAACTCAAGGGATAGCTATTATTATGATCAATTTTACAGATGAGAAGAGGGCTTAGTAAATTAGGGAAAGAATTCATAGTCTCACAATTAGTGACAGATGAGGGCTTGAAGCCAGACCTATCTGTCCCCAAATTCCATGCTCCCAACCATTCTGTGGAGCTGATCGTAGGATTCATTATGCTAGCTTCTGAGAACACAGCACCACTGGGCCCCCTGGGCCTTGGCTACACTGCTGTGTTCCAGATCCTGTTCAGAATATGCTCGACCCTCCTTAACAGTTCTTATCTAAAATTATTGAATATAGAATTTGTTTAAATAAGGATAAAATGTTCTTTGCTATGAAGTTATGTGTAAAAGATCTGACCTTCAAGGGAGGCCAGTTCTGTAGAAGTTGTGAGAAATGACCAAAATGAGAGAATGACAGCGTGAAGGGGAGACATGCATTTCCAAATGGCCCAGGATGAGGCTGCAATCTTTCAGCAGCAAATCCACTGTCGATGTTTCATTTATAAAATAACAGGGCTGTTTCTTAGGATTTCGTAAGGATGAAATGAGCCGATCCATAGATAGATAGTACTTAGCATAGAGGCTGGCCCCAAATAAACATTTCATAAATGTTAGTTTAAAACATATGCTTTAACAAATGATTCCATATTCAAAGAAGGAAATAGACAATCCAGTTTCCTATGAGAGGGCCTGGGTCTGGGTCCAACCAGCCTTGGGCAACTCTTCCCCTCTCTGGGCCCCAGTTCTTTCATCTGTAAAATGAGGCAATTTTGAGCAAGTGCTCAGGTCTTATCTTATGGACAACGTAAATTGCAAAACAAACCATCAAGTTTCTCTTTTCCTGCTAACTACAAGCACCAGTGTGTGAGCCTACTGCAGTAGCAAGCCCATTGCACTTAGTGACTTCTTTTGTATTATTTACAGTTTCTCTCCATCTCATATCCTTTTCCTTCTTTTAAAAATTTATTATTGAGGGGTACCTGGGTGGCTCAGTGGGTTTAGCCTCTGACTCTTGATTTCAGCTCAGGTCATGACCTCTGGGTCCTGAGATTGAGCCCTGCCCAAGGCTCCATACTGAGCACGGATTGAATTTGGGATTCTCTCAATCCCTCTTCTTCTGCCCCTCCCTGCTTGTGCTCCTGTACTCTCTCCCTTTTTCTCTCTCTCAAATAAATAAATTAATTAAATCTTTAAAAAAATTATTAGTGATTCTAGGGGCACTTGGGTTCCTCAGTCAGTTAAGTGTCTGATTCTTGACTTCAGCTCAGGTCTTGATCTCAAGGCCGTAAGTTCCAGCCCCATGTGGGGGCTCCACACTGGGCCAGGAGCCTACTTTAAAAACAATTATTATTGATTCTAAAACATTTTAGCCATTATTGTTAACATTAATATTTATGTTCTCTGTCTCCAGAACCAATCCTTATACCCATTCCAGATACCCTAGTACTGGTTTCTATGAAGGAGAATCTGCGAATTTTAAATGGAGACTTGGATGTCCTAAGTGACCTGAGACTTTTCTAAAAACAAGGCAATGTTGCCACACATGAAACCACAGTGCGTGGGCCACAGCTTTACAAGTGGGAAAGCAATTTTTGCCTGATAGCTTCAGTCCTCTCATTGCTGATGGTGCAGCCGGGGGTTGGACATGAAGCATATCTGAAGGCAGTAGACAGATGGCTACACATTTCATTGGCAACATGTATACTAAGATTTTACTTTTGATTATTGATTCAACTCATATTTACCAAATTCTTATTAAGTACTAGTCTCTGAGGAGGCAATGAGAAGTAAGAAAGACACATCCCTCTCTCTTCGGTTTTATGCTCTAATGATGGTATGCAGGCAAGTATGTCCTCAGTGACAACACAGCACAACAAGAGGGATGATAGAGGAAGCCCAGGGGGCTCTGGGGAGCTTAGGTGACTAACACTAGCCTAATATGTCTCTCCAGGCATGGAGGGAGCTTGAAGGAACAGACAGGTAAGTGGACACCAGAGGGACAAATAGAGGTTAGGCAGCGAATTGGGGGCAAGTGCAAAAGTGGGAGGGAAGGAGGATAGATCATTCCAAGCAAGAAGTCCAGCTTAGGTAAAGGCCAAATGCAAGAGGACACAGCAAATCTGGGACACTAAAAGATTGCTTTTAGCTAAAAGCATAGAGAGCTTGCTCATAGCAGAAGAGACTGGAGAGGTAGATGATAGATCATCAAGACTCTTGTGGGCCATTAGTTAAGGAGTTTGGGCTCCATACTGAGAACAATAGAGAGCTAGTGAAGTGCTTTAAGTGTGTTAGGGGCATGCCCTTTAATTCATGTGATTTTCTACATGTAGAAGGATTTGGGAATGTATCCAACTTACTTCACTGTATGGATGGGGAAACAGGTGAAGTGACTTGCCTAGGATCACTTACTTGCAAAACTGGGACCAAAAGGCAAGCCTCTGGATTTCCAACACAGCGGTTTGAACGACACCATACTGCTTCCCCTTATAAGCAAATGGAAATCAGGGGTCATGGAATTATTCTTGCCTAACATCTAACCAAATATATATGCAATAGTCTTTTTGTTTCTCTTAAGCAACTTGTTCTTGAAAGGTGAAAAGACAAAGAAGGAGTAGCAGGGGAAATGTGTCTTCCAGAAATCTACAACATCCAACATAGTATGTCCTCTAGAATGAAGATCCAATCTCTCTTGTTACATAATCACTGACGCTCAAAAAACTAAGGATCACAGTGGAAAATGAAAAATTAAACAAGGAAGGAAGGAAAAAAGGAAGGAAGGAAGGAAGGAAGGAAGGAAGGAAGGAAGGAAGGAAGGGGAAGAGAATGAAAGCAAGCAAGCAAGCAAGCAAGCAAGAAAAGAGAAACTCAGTTCGGTTTTTAAAGCCGTCCTCCACAAACACCTCCACAGCTTTCTCACAGGGAAGAAATGTGTGTGTGTGTGTGTGTGTGTACATATATATATATATATATAAGTCATCCTTTCTGAAATAGCAATTTAAATTGGAGTGAGTGATGTAACATCAAACCATAAAGGATCATGAATTCTGAGGGTTTGGGAAGTGGTGTGAGATCCATGAGGGCAAAGATTCCTCAAGTCCTTTGCCAGAGACTCCAGTAATAGGGCCCCTCTATAATTAGCCCCTCATAGGAATAGCTGAGTGATTAAGTATAAATTTGTGGGCCCTGGGCAAACACTCCAGAAAGCTTCCCTTGTAACAGGACTTGATTCTTTATATCTGTACACACTTTGAAACGTCTCGAATGCTTTCCAGTGTTTACCCTGTGAAGTAGGAAGGGCAAGCATTACCCCTCACGTTATGGACACAGTGGCTTCTCAGGAACAGTGTTGAAGTGGCTTGGGTAGGGGTCTCCAGGTTGGACCTGAGGGCCCACGAGGCTGCAGTTCAGGGAGAACTGTTCCTTTGAACAGCCCTCAACGCAGAACAAGGCTTCCTGTTGCCATGTATCTTCCCTTTTGTCCATTAGGCAATTCTCCCTCCATGAAGTCGAGGCAGAGCATCCTTAAGAGGTGGCCCGTCCGGGGGTTGGCTCCAGGAACGGAGAAGGGATTCCCGGGCGGAGGAGCGGCCCTGGGGGCCCCCTCCCCAGCTCGGCTGTATTTCCCACCGCTCTGCCCTGTTTCTTTCCTTCCCGGAACTTGTTCCAGCTGTCAGCGCGCGCCAGCTGGGTCAGCGTATGCCCCATCCCTCCTGGCGGATAATAAGCTCCGAAAGGGCGGTACACCGGTGCACACTCAGCTCTGGCACGCGGCGCGGAACAAAATAGCTGCTCAATAAATATTAGGTAGATAAATGAGCGCTTGGAAATAGAGTGGGATCGATGGGATCCGGCGCAGCCCAGGGCCGCCCTCCTCCTCCGGCGGCAGGTGGGCTCCCGGCGAGCGAGGCCCGAGGGCAGGTGCCCCCTCCGTCCCGCACCCGGGCCGCCGGCCGTCGGGGCGGGAGCCGCGCTGCAGGTCCGGGCGCCCGGAGCCCCCCGCCGCAGCCATTTCCTGCTCTTTGTGTGGCGGCGGCGGCGGCGGCGGCGGCGGCGGAGGGCGGGCCCCGCGCGGGGGCGGAGCCGGGCGCGGGCGCGGGGGGCGGGGCGGGGCGGGGGCGGGCCCGGGCCGGGGGCGGGGCCGAGCGCCGCGGCCGCGGGAGCCGAGCGGAGCCGGGCGGAGCGGGCAGAGCATCCTGCGCCCCGGCGCGGGGCCCCGGTAGCCTCGGGCCGCTCGCCTGGACCTGCCGCCGACGCAGGTAAGCGGCGCTGCGCTCGCGGGCCTGGGCGCCGGCCTGGGCGCCGGGATGCTGCGGGGGACGCCGGTGCGGCCGCGAGGATGCGCGGGGGGCCGGCGCCCTCCACCCAGCCCGAGGGGGGGCGCTCGGCGCGGCCCGGGGGGGCCCGGGGGGGCCCGGAGCCCCGGGGCCAGGGCTGCAGGCCCCGCGCGGCCCCTCCCGGCTCCGGCCCACCCCGGGCCCCGCGGCGCGGACCCGGGGCGCGGAGGCGCGGACACGCGACGCAGCTCGGGCGCGGCGGCGGCGGCGGCGGCGGCGGCGGCAGCAGCAGGTGCGCGGCCTGGGCCGAAGCCGCGGGCCGGGGACGGAGCGGCGCTGATCCCGAGCAGGGAGACACCTGCGGGGGCCGCGAGCCCAGCGGCGGCGACCCCCGGAGCCAGGGATTGCGGAGCGCCGGCCGCCGCCGCCGCCGCCTCGGCCCGTCCCCTCCTCCAGGGCCAGCGAGAGGCGCGTGGGCCCGCCTGGCGGCCGCCGGGGACACCAACGCCGGGCCCTGCGCCGGACGCGACATGGGTGGGGCGGGGGCCGCGGCGATTGGGGTGGGGGCTTCAGCGAGGGGAGGCTGGCGGGACCGCTCGGAAGCCTGCCGGCCTACGCTAGCATCCCTCTCCTCCGGCTGCCGGCGGGCGGGGAGGACGGGGAAGGGGAGGGGTGCGCCGAGTCCTGGGGAAAAGGTTCGGTTTTTCTTGAGCCCTGAAGAAACCGGGAAGATCGCCTACCTGTCTGCTGTGGCTTCTGCTTTTCAGGACAGCCCGCCCCCTCGATGGAGGGGTGAAAAGGAAGAGAAGGGAGTGCTCTGTGTTTAGAGGTGGGGGTGGGGACGGGGGCAGGAAGCATGGTCACGGTCAGACCGGAGGACGGTTCTCTGTACTGCGGAGACCCTGGCAGGAAAGGACCCTGGCACTGCCCTGGCCCTCCTCAGCTCCAGGAATCTGCCCTTGACCTCTGCTTGCCTACTGTCTCCACTGGAGCCGAAGCACTCACCTAGAGCTGATGGGCCATCTGCTCCCCTTCCAGCCAGGACAAGAAGGTGGCAGGGTCTTTCCCAGCTAGCTCTCAGGTGCCTGTGCCTTCCTGGCATGGGTAAGGAGACTGGGGCAGTCCTGCAGGCATGAGGGACAAATCAGAGAGTGCTGGTTCTCATACTCCTCTTTTCTAACTCCTACCCGTGTCCCTCTTAGGGCAGGTTTTCTTATCTTACTTACCCTTAGGCACTGGCCCTGTGGGAGGCCATGCCAGTAACCCTGGAGATCACAGATGTTGGAGGGCAAAATTCTAGGTCCATATCCCTGGGCAGGATTGCAGAGGCCTTGGAGGCAGTTTTCTCTGTGACTCTCCCTGAGGCCTCCCAGCTCCAGCTCCAGCTCCATGTTCTGTGCTTCCCCTAGTCTCCTGAGTCAAAAATTATTTTCAAGAAAGGAGCCAGTGAACATGTTTATCCTTAAGAGCTAAATACAAAAGAATTTGAAATTCGATGCAGAGCAGGTCCTTTAGAAGTCGTTTAACTGGAAAGGAAACAGAGGCTGGGAGGCATTTGAATGGAAAACAAAGCTTTAAGTCAACATATTTGCTATCTCTAATGGTGGAATTTCAGGCAGTAGACTGGAAGTGGGAATGGGGAACTGGGTAGCAATGTTGGGGAACAGTCACTGAAATGACAGTATCTAGCATCTGTCAGCAATGTTTGCTGCTGGGGCAGAAATGCCATTGGAGTGTGTGTCTGTGTAACTGTCCAGGGGTTCCTGGCACTGGAAGGTATCTGTGGTGCATCCAGTATCCACTTGGGGGAGGTGAAACTTTGCTATAGAGAGTTATTCAGTGGTACTGGCTGCCATCTGCCTGGCCAGTTACTGAGCCACAAGAAGAGTGTGTTGTTGCTTACAAAGCCAGTGCTTTGCCTAGTTCTGAACACTGAGCCTCTGGAGGGGGGCATTAGCTGTCAGCTCACTAAGCTTCGTTATTATATTTCCTGGTAAGTTCTGACCAGTTCTGTAGGCACCCAAGCCTGCCTTGTTTAGTCTCTGCTGAAAGTAGAAACTGAAAAACTTGCTTTAGCCATTAGGCCAAGAATGGGGGTATACGATCCAAGAGAGTTCAAGAGTTTTTTCTCGAATCAAATCAGAGGCTGGCCCAGAGAAGGAAGTAGGCATGAATTTAAAATCTGGAAAAGGGGGGATCCCTGGGTGGCGCAGCGGTTTAGCGCCTGCCTTTGGCCCAGGGTGCGACCCTGGGGACCTGGGATCGAATTCCACATCGGGCTCCCAGTGCATGGAGCCTGCTTCTCCCTCTGCCTGTGTCTCTGCCTCTCTCTCTTTCTGTGTGTGCCTATCATAAATAAAATTAAAAATATATATATATATATATCATTAAAAATAAAATAAAATAAAAAATAAAATAAAATCTGGAAAAGGGCCCCAGGAAAACACTACATGTACCCTCTGATAAATTGTGCCCTCTTGGGTGTTCAGTGGGCCTCCGCTGCTGTCATTGACCAGCAAGCTGAATGAGGTGATGAATAGGCAATGAGCTAATTAGCATTGGAAACAGCACTCCTGGAAAATAGTACAGGGCTCCAGTCCCTACATTTGAGAATCGGCCTACACTCTCAAAGAGGTTTCTTTTGGCTGCTGTTGGCCCCAGGGTTCTACCAAGAGCTTCACAAAATGGCCTTTTGTAGCCTCCATGTGGCCACCATAACAATGCATCTATTTCTTTACTAGCAAGTATTAATTATTCACTCGTAGTTGACGAAACAAGACATCAGTCACCTCATTGGAGTCTTTGTAACAGGCCTTTGGTCTTGTCCTTCTAAGGAGCAAACCCATGTCTAGGGCATAGAGGATAGACCCTGTCTTGGTAATAGAGCATGTTGCTGGGCAGTGACTGGGAGGTCAGTGGTAGTGGGGAAGGAGCTGGTATTCAATACTGGATGCTCTAATTGAATGAGGGATGCATGAACATGTTAAGCAGAATGTCTAGCACATAATGAAGTGCTATTATATTTATATATTTATTGTTTTAGTGCATTAATTGTATAATCATTAAGAATACGGTTCTTGTGTGTAGTCGACCCATAGCCCTTCCCAACGCTACCTCCAGAGGCTTCCTGGATTTTGCTTTTCCCAGGGGAGTTGGCTCTGTGACCAAGAAACCTAGCCCCTGCAGATTTACCTGCAAAAGTTAACCAAAAGAGTGGTAAGATGTAGTATCAGTAAGGGCTTCAGGTCGGAAGTGCTCTTGAGTAGCTCACTGAAGGTGGGTATAACTTGAGTAGGCAGAAAGAAGGGGAGGGAATATACTGAGCAGAAGCCCAGAGGTAGTTCTCACATTTCAACACACAAACAGAGGTCAGGAAGGAACTTTCCTCCTGTGTGCATTTAGCATTTTGCAACCAGCCAAAAATGTTAAGGGCATGCTTCACTTCCCAGGCAGACAGAGCAGAGCAGTGGCCTTCGGACACAGGATTTATCCTTGACTTGCCATGTGCCTTTAAATCCTCCACTACCTCTCTGACTTTAAAAATTAGCCCAGGGAAAGCAGCTTGCCCTGCTTGTTACCTACCTGTTGCCACAGGAGCCTGCAGATGAGATAATGTCTATAAATCCCAGTCTTAGAAGAAAGGCCGTGGAAACAGGGAAGAGAAAGAGGTTTCTGAATGTGTGGCTCTTTTGGATGACTGCCCTTTATTCCTAAAGGAACAATTTATTAATTATATATTGTGTGTCAATTTAAGAAGACAAATCTGTGGCCTCTCTGTAACATTGAGCCAAAGGGAAACTGAAAGGCACTTTGTGATTCCCAGATTCTGTCAAGGCCCCTGGATGGCCTTGTCTGTACAAAGACACTTCAGATTTCAGTTGGTGGGTGTGGGACGCCTCCCAGGATGCAGAGTTTGGATATTGGCTTCCTGGCCATGGCCATTATGCCAAGGGCTGTGTGTGGTGTGCCTCAAAGGATGACCATTCAAGCCATACTTCTTGGGCCCTGGCAACAGAGGAAGATTCTTGAAAGGAATTGTTTTCAGAATTCTTACAGGGACCATTATGGCCGAGTGGCATTTTTGAGAGACTTCCAGCGACTCAGAAATAGTGCAAGGAGAAAGGAAAGTAAACATGACCTTCTGGAGAGATACCCAAGAAGGACCCAGTGATGACTTCATCAATAGGCCTTTTGATTGTGTGTTTGCATCATCATTAGGTCATCTTAGAGCAGTGGTTCTCAGACTTTAATCTCTTCGTAGGATCGAGGGAGGTTAGTATGTCCATGTTGTATGGTCTCTGTCTTCTAAATAAGGGAGGAGATGAGGTCCTCCACAGAAAGTAAAGGTGGTGGACTGGTTAGGAGAGTTCAGGAGACTTCCGGAGGTTTGGAACAGCTGCCCCTGTGGGTGGAATAAGAAATCAACTGGGGGATGAATGAGAGGATTGTTTAACTTTTCTGAGACCAAAGAATCTGTAGGGCTGACCCTCATAGAAGACACTCAGTAACTCAGTGTTAAGTAAAGGGATACCTGAGAAAGATAGTCAGTGTGTGCTTTTAAATTGTGATGCCTTAAGACAGATTTTGGCAAGGTGTGAATGGCAAGAAAAGAAATCAGGACTAGGGGTCAGTTACCAGCCTTCAAGTATGTTATACCTTCATGTGGGAAAGAGAAATAAGGACCTGTGTCTTATGGGTTAAGGTGGAAACGACATGACAGAATTTTCTAAAGAAGTCTCTTCAAAGTCTTCATAGTAGGAAGGTTGACTTAGATATGATGCCTTAGAGGACCACAATATTTTAAATTAAAAACTTTCTTTTTTACCAGAAGATATGCATTTTGGGCCGTTGGCTTATGCATTCAGCAAGTTGTTCATATCATGCTTATTAAGTAAATAAAATGTGTCTAACATGTGCCCGGATCTGTACTAAGGCTATGAGTCAATCTAAAAAAAAAAAAAAAAAAAAAAAAAAAAGATGACCATTCCTGTTTTTGGTGATCCAAAGAATTAGTGAAATATAAATCAATTTATAATGCAGTAGGAAATTGTAGACTCTTTGTGCACTTTTAGAATCCAGAGAAATGAAAGTTTGGGGGAGTTTGGTCAGACCTTTATGAAGGAGGCCTATCTTGAATTGGGCCTTGACAGTGGTTAAGGGTAGGATTCAAGAAGGGGAGAGGAGAGTCTACTGGAGAGTGGAGAGAGTTGGAGCAAAGGCAGGAATGTCCATGGGCAGGTAGTGGCACTCCAAACATCCTGGCCAGTGTGGTATCCACGTTGGAGAACTATGGTCTTAAAAGAAGACCTTTGCATGGAGTCTCCATCTACTGTCCATGTCATATTTTTTTTTTTTTTTCCGGTTGGAAGGGCCCTGAGATAGTCTCAAGTCCAGTGATTCTTAACTAGTTGCTTTTGGGTTTGCACTCTTTTTTCTTTCTTTTAGTAATATGATCGACAATATTGATGAGCTCAACACACCACACCCACAGCCAGTCCCCTCCCCACTCCACCCCCGTTTTCTCCCACACAGGGAAAGATACACATGCAAGCAATGATAGCACAGGAGCAGTTGGAACCTTCCCAAAGACATAATAAAAAGTACATTGCTTGCACACCTCATTACATAAACCATTACTGGTAAAAGTTGCCCACAAGAACCTTCACAATGGAAGTCTTGACATCGTGGTTGAGAACCATTGCCCAGGCAGCTTCCATATTTTACAGACTGGGAAATGGCCTTTTTAGAATGAGTGAAAATATGATTCCAGGGCCTAAGTCAGTTTTCAGAGTGAGCCACAACCAGATTGCAGCTTCACATCCGTGAGACTGAGGCCCTCAGGCTCTGCTCTGGGGGCTGAACCTACAGTCTCACTCTGTTTCCACAGCAGATGCAGCGTAGCTGGCTTCCCTTCCTGAGTTTTAGCAGGTGCTTCTGAGACGCAGCATATCTCCGGATATGGGTCACGTTGGTGCCCCTCACATGGTGGCTTGTCACAGGCCCCAGCGGGAGCAGATCGACAGGCCACCCTCCGTGGCCTGACCGTGTGCCCCTCACCCCCACCCCCGGTGCCTGCAAGAGGATGGGATCTGCCCAGTTGGGTTATCAACGGAAAGGCCCCCTCAGCCCTGACAACACAGGAAGCAGCTGAGTAGAACTGGCTGGCAGGAGCAGTGGCAAGGTTTCTAACCCTGCCAGGGTCTTTTTCTTTGCTGTAAACAACCAGGAGGGTAGGCCTCCTCCAGAGGCCCCAAGACATGGACTTCTCTGCTCTGACCTCCTGTCCCTGGTGTGGAGAGAAGCCGCCGGTGATGATGCCTTTTTCCCAGAAGCCCCACAGCGAGGGAGTTAGGTAGCGAAGGCCACCTGGAGACCATGCTGTGGACTGGCTAGATGTCCCTGGAAATGCTGGGAAGGAGGCCTTGGGTTGTTGTCTTTGAAAGTAAATATAAAAATTTCAATCAAAGCGATACATGCTTTAAAAAGATCAAAGAGTACTGAAAGGTGCGTGATGAGAACAACCAAGCAGTGCCCACCTCCCCTTAGATGCTGTCGCTTCTAACTCACTGTTTCTTCCAGCACTTGTCTCCACATCTCAAAAGGATATGCTTACGCTGCCGTTTCTTGATTTATCTGTTCTATGTATTGTCTATTTACTTCCTGCTGTGATAGAAGAAGGCCTGGCTTTCTTACACCATCTGCCTCCCTCCCTGTCCCCATCTCCTGATATAGGGAGAGCTGTTTTAACCTTAGTCATGTTTAAAGCATCTATATTATTAAGATGTGTAAATGATGGTCACAGGAGCTAGGCAATGTCCTTTGATTTATCTCCTTTCCTTCATGGCTTTTTTGTTTTATTGCAGAAGTAGAATTTTCTCCCTCCCTTCCTGCCTACCTATTTAATGTTACTGTTTTTGTTTTTGTTTTTGTTTTTGTTTTCTTACAGCTCTGTCCTATCTATTACTGTATTAGATCTTCTTACCTTCCCAGGAAGTTACAGTGTTAACCCCAGCTCTGCCCCTAACTGGCCAGCAGACCTTGCCCAGATCTGTCTTGCCTCTCAGCCCCAATGTCCTCCTTGCAGAAAGAGAGCTCAGGGTGGAGGTGGAAGGAGGACTACACACCCATCTCGTTCTCATTCTAAACCTCAAAGCCCATCCCCCGTGTCAGAGACTGTTGCTGTGTGAGCAGTCTCCCCTCCAGGGTGGGGCAGCCCCAGACTTGACAGATGGCAGGGCAACAAAACTGGGGTGGGGGTGGGGAGCAGGTGGAGGTGCAGGTTTGGGCCCTGCTCCATGGGATCCTGTGGATGTGTCTGTTACTCTCTGGTTCTCCCCCACTTCCTCGGGTGATTTTTTTTTCAGTACAGTCTCTGCTCATCAGGGTAGCATCATAGTTCCCAAGCACACCCACCTCCTTCTCTAGCTCCCTCTCTCTTTGTACCACTCCTGCCTATGTTATACCCAAAGTTTTCCCAAGTACTCATGCAAACCCTCACATTTTTTTGGTAATGACTTTATTTATTTATACACTCTGCAGGTCACCCACTTAAAGCATATAGGTCAGTAATGGGGTATTTACAGAGTTGTGCAATCGTCATCATGACTAATTTTATAATATGTTCATCATGCCAGAAAGAAGAACCTTCATGCCCATTAGCAGTACCACTATTTCCCCCAGTCTCCACCCCAAGCCTAGGCAACCACTAATTACTTAATGTCTCTCTTGATTTGCCTACCCTGGATATTTCCTTTAAAAAGCATATTATCCTTCTTTCACTTAGCAGATTTTCAAAGTTCATCCATGTTGTAGGATGTGACTATGACTCATTCCTTTTTGTGGCTAAATAATATTCCACAGTGTGGACATACCATATTTTATTTACCCATTCATCAGCTGATGGACATTGGAGTTGTTTTCACTTTTTGGCTATTACAAATAATGGTGCTGTGAACATTCATGTATATGTTTTTGTGTGGACATATGTTGTCAGTTCTTTTGGGGTTATACTGAGGCATGGGATTGCTTCATCATATGATAACTCTATGTTTAAAATTTGCAGGGACTGCCAAACTGTTTCTCAAAGTTGCTGCAACTGTTTTACATTCCTACCAGCAGAATATAGGGGTTCCAATTTCATATCCTTACCAACATTGGTTATATCTGTCTTTTTGATTATAGCTGTTCTAATGGATGTGAAGTGATAACTCACTGTGATTTTGATTTGCATTTCCCTAATGGCTAAGGATATTAGTAATTTTTATGTGCTTATTGTCCATTTGTATATATTCTTTGTAGCAAAGTCTGTTCCTGTCCTTTGCCCATTTTAAAGATTGGATTCTTTTTCTGTTATTGAATTTTAGTAATTCTTTCTATATTCTATAGCAGATATAGGACTTCCAGATAGTCTCTACGATCCTGTGGATTGTCTTTTCACTTTCTTGATGATGTTTTTTTTTTTGAAGCACAAAAATTTTCAAGTTAATTTTGACGCTATTAAAAGCTAGTAAAATCAAATAGGTGCTTATCTATTTTTTATTTCACTGCTTGTACTTTTGATGTCATTACATATTCCAAAGTCACAAAGATTTACTCTTGTGTTTTCTTCTAAAGTTTTATTGTTTTGGCTGTTACATTTAGGTCTTTGATCCATTTTAAGTTAATTTGTTGTGTGGTGTGGGGTAGAGTTTACCTTTATTCATTTGCATGTGGATATCCAGTTGTCCCAGCACCATTTGCTGAAAAAAGTATTCTTTCCCCATTGAATTTTTACTTGGTACCCTCGTCAAAAATCAATTGACCTTAAATATCAGGGTTTATTTTTAGATTTTCAATTCTGTTTCATATTCTTATACCAATGCCACACATTTTTTTCACAGTTTTGATTACTGTAGCTTTGTAATAAGTTTTGAAATTTTGAAGTGAACGTCCTCCAGTTTTGTTGGTTTGGGGGATTGTTTTGAATTTCTATATGAATTTTAGAAATAGCTTATCAATTTCTGTTACAGATGCCAGCTGGGATTTTGATTCAGATCACATTGGATCTAAATCAATTTGGGGAGAATTGCCATCTTAAAATATTATTAAGTCTTCCAAGCCATGAAAATGGGGTATCTTTCCATTTATTTGTGCCTTCTTTAATATTTTTTTTAAATTTTTTTTAAATTTTTATTTATTTATGATAGTCACAGAGAGAGAGAGAGAGAGGCAGAGACATAGGCAGAGGGAGAAGCAGGCTCCATGCACCGGGAGCCCGATGTGGGATTCGATCCCGGATCTCCAGGATCGCGCCCTGGGCCAAAGGCAAGCGCCAAACCACTGCGCCACCCAGGGATCCCTTCTTTAATATTTTTTACAATGTTTTATAGTTTTCACAGTATGCTGTTTGTGCTTTTTCCTTGTCAAATTTATTCCTAAGTATTGTATTGTTTGTGATGCTGTTGTAAATATATTTTTCTGATTTCATTTTTTGATTGTGTGTTGCTAATGTATAGAGATACAATTGATGTTCATATGTCAATCCTTTATCCTGCAACCTTGCTGAACATGTTTGTTCATTCTAATACTTTTCAGTGGGTTTCATTAGGATTTTCTACATACAGGATTAAGCATCTGTGCGTAGAGATAGTTTGACTCCTTCCTTTCTAACATGGATACCTTTTATTTCATTTTCTTGGCAAATGACACTGGCTAGAATCTTAAAACAACATTGAATAAAAATGGAGAGAGCTTACATCCTTGTCTTCTTCCTAATTTTAGGAAAACATTCAGTCTTTTACCATTAAGTCTGATATTGGGTGTGGGTTTTGTTTTGTTTTGTTTTGTTTTAGCCGCCCATTATCAGGTTGAGGGACTTCCCTTCTATTCCTAGTTTATTGAGTGTTTTTGTCATGAATGAGTATAAGATTTTGTCAAATGCTCTTTTTGCATGTACTGAGATGACCGTGTAGGATTTGTCCTTTATTCCGTGATATGGCGTATTGCTTTAATTGGTTTTTGGATGTTATTGTTAAAGCAATCATACATTCCTGGGCTGTATCTCACTTTGTCATGATGTCTAATCCTTTTTGTATGTTGTGTGGATTTGGTTTTATTGAGCAAGCAAGGATTTGCTGGGTCACATGGTTACTCTGTGCTTTAAAATTTGAGTAACTGCTTGTTTCATAAGTTATTGCACTGTTTTACCTTCCCACCAGCAATGTCTGAGGGTTCCAATTTCCCAGCCTCACCAACATTGGAAGGAGTAATCAGATCCCAGAGGGGAGAGACCTTGAAAGATGAGTGAAATCCAGTCATACCGTGAGAGGAGGATGTGCGTTTACTTCGGAGATAACTGTTCACTTTAAGTGCTCACATGTTAACTATTTGAACCTTTTTGATAGAGTTCTTTCTAAAACATAAACAGGTTTTTTTTGCTATTTATACTCCTTTTCCTCCTCTCCCAATCTTAAAATCCTGGTATCTTGGACATAGCAATGTATTTCTTGATGTCTTGGGCTCACTGGCCATCTACTCATTGGATAATTCGTTACGTAGCTACGAATGTGTGCTTGATACTGTGCTTGGGAGCTGGGTGGGAGTTAGACACAGCTCCTGCCCTCAAGGAATTTGGCATTTAGAGCTGGAGAGAAAATGTAAAAGATGTAATAAAGCGTTCTGGATGCCATGAAAGTAGGGGCGCACTGGGTTTAAGGAGGGCCAGGGGAGGAAGTGAATTCAGGTAGAGGGTAGGAGAGGCAGAAAGGCTCCTTAAGGAGGTAACATTCCCTTCATCCTCCGCTCCCTCAGCCCCAGGATCATTCTGGCAATGTATGAAGCCTTCAGTGGGTTCTACTGTGTCCTGTGCTAGTGATGATACTTCTATAGGCCATTGAAGTATGTAGAGTTCTGCTTCTGTGCTTGGTGGCCCAGACTCCCAAGCCCATATAGTTAGTTCCTCTCCATCCCGCATGGCTCTGCCTCTCCTCTTCATGCAGCACTGTGAGGCTTGCTGCTGTCAGCTCTGGGGCTGCACCTAACCTATGGCTTTATTTTACAGATAGGCGATACATTAAAAGAAGTGCCAAGTGGCCACAGTGGGGTTTGAAGCCACAAGGTTTGACCACTGGGTCATTTCATTTCCAGCCTGTTCAGGATAAGCCACAGGGTCCATTCTGGTACAATCTGTGGAAGTCCTGCAAGATGCATATGGGTGACTGTGTCCCTGTTTGGCCCCCACACCTATGAAGATGCTGACTCTGACATGTGGAAGGGTCTCAGCTGCAGAGGAAATACTGACCTGTGAAGCTACATCCTGTCACAGCAAACTTGGGTCCCTGTGTAATCTCCGACATGCCCAGTGTATACATGGAAAAGCAGGCTGCACTCCAGGTTCCTTCTTTGGATTTTTCCTTGCTCAGTCAAGAATACACTTTTTTTAAAGAGGGACAGTCTAAGCCTCCCTTTTATATTTACATATTTGTTTACATATTTATTTATATAATATTTATATATATAAATATACTCATATTTATCATTTTTTAAATTATGTATTTGTTTATGTATTTAATTGCTTTCTAGCTGGAGAGATTACAGGCAGCGAAAATATTTCCTGGCCTCTTGATGTTTGTGGGACCCAGAGGTGATAGTTACCTAATCTTTTCAGGTTGGCAGAGGGTTGTTCTTCATGAGGGAAAAAGCAGCCAAGCTACAGGGGGAAAAAAGTAAAGTCCTTGGTACTTTTCATAAAGGTACAAAAGTAGGTGTCGTCCAGAAGAAAGGGCAAAGAACTGGGAGTCAAGATATCCCCTTTCTGGCCGAGCTCAGCCATCAGCTGACCACGTGACCTTGAAAGAAAGTTTTCACTTCTCAGTAACACCATGCCCTCTTCAGAAAAACAGCAAAAATAACACCTGTTCTCTCGAAACTGCAGGGTGGTTGTGATTAAGGAAATCAATGTGAAAGACCTATAGAGTTGAGATGCTGCAGTTGAGATAATGGTAATGCCCTCCTTTTTTTTTTTTTTTTTTTAAATAGAACTGTTGCAGTGTTTGCTTCATCCATTCACTGTGTTGAAAAGAGGCCACCCGGCTGCTAACATTTCCCAAGGGCTTACTCTGTGCCTGCTATTGGGCAGCATTCCACATTCTGTAATGTTATATAATCCTCAGAATAAATCACTGAGGGCTGGGACTATTATTAATTATTGCCCCCATAAAGGTAAGGAAACCAAGACTTGAGAAGTTAATATGCTTATTTATGGTTATATAGCTTAGTGACAGATGACAGATTTGAGTCCATAGCTAAAGCTTAACTGTTACACTTTGTTTGGTATTCCACTTCTGTAAAAAGATCTTACTCTTTTTTTCCTTTCCTTCCAGAAAGTCAAATAGAAAATGACAATGCAGATCTTTTGCTTACATAGTAGCAGCCTTTAGGGTGTGGTTAGTCAGAATCTGCATCCCCAAAGCCAGGTTTTCCTGGCACCCTTCTGGTGTTTGTGGGGCCCATCTCCTCTTCTCGGGGTCCCTCAGTCATCTGAGCCACTGTGCCCCTAAAGCCCTTCCCAGAAGCAGATTGCCTTGGAGCCCAGAGTTCTTACTTTTTGGTGAAACCAGGCTGCTGGGTTTGAGCTTGTTAGCAAGATGTTGAATTTAAATTTGCCATCAGTGCCTGCCCTGACAGCCTGCAGCTGTGCCTGGTAAGTGACACTCTCAGAGCACTGTTCATTGTTCAATATTTTTATTAATTTCTTTTCCAAAGTGGCAAAATGGCCACATGTTCATTGACTGGATATGAGGAATTATTCTCATTTGGAAGATTGTGAAATGGGCAGGACACTTGAGCCAGAAAACAAGTGCCTGTTTTCATGTATACTGCTTAAAATGCCCAAAATGTTTTTTTTTTTTCTTTCTGATTGATGTGGAGTTGGCAGTGACTTACAGCACTTGAGTTAAAAATGTCTGATTTCCTTCTCCCTGAGGCAGTGAATGATCTACAAACAAACACAGGAATCCATTAGAGAAGCTGAATTTACAAGGAGAAAAGGAAGGTTGCATTAACAGAAATAAAGACTCCTAATTTACTGGCTTGTAGGCTGTTCACTTATTGATTCTCTTCAAGGGAGGTGCAGGGGTATTATTGTGTTAAAGGAAAAACCTGAAGGGTTATTCTGGTAGATGAATTGTTTTGAAGCTTGTAAAGTCCAGAAGAAACCCAGGTTGTAGGAAGGTGAAAAGAAAGATCATGGCAAGTGGGAGTCATGGAAGGTAAAGGAAGGGGACGTGGATAAAAGCTGATACTATATACACTGAGCTGATGATTTCTTGAACATTTTCAAACATATATAAAATTGGGTGGAAAAAAATACTATAAGCATCACACAGCATTAACAGTTATTAACTCCTAGCCAGTTTTGATTCATCTGTTACTCACTTTCTCCCCATCTAGTATTATTTGGAAGCAAACTCCTCTATCATTTTACCCATATTTTAGTAAGTGTTTCTAGAAGATAAGAACTCTTTTAAAATATAACCTTGTTATTGTTATCACATCTGAAAAATAATAGCACTGTTTCCTCAATATTATCAAACACCCAGTCACTATTAAATTTTCCTATCTCCTCATTAACGATTTTTTTTATGATTGTTTTCTTATGGTTGGCTTCTTACGATTTTGTTTGAAAGAGGATCCAAACAAGGTGACGCACTGTGATCGTCTGCCAAGTCCCCTATTGGCTATAGTTTCCCCTCCATCTCTTTTTTCCCCCATGGAATTTATTTATTGAAGACACTGAGTCATTTATCCCGCAGAGTTTCCCATAGATTATGTTTTACTAATTACATCACTGTGGTGTATTTTAATGTGTTCTTGTGTCCCCTCCATTTCCTATGAATGAGTGTCAAAGGCTTGATTGGGTTTAAGTGTTTTGCTTTGGGTCCAGCATTCTTCATAAGGTAATGGTGTGCTTTTCCGTCAGGAGGCACATAATATCTGATTGTAATTCATTTAGTGATGCCAGCAGTGGTTGACGATCAGTGCCTATATCCATTTTAAGGGTTAGAAAAATGGGGATATTTTAGTTGCCAATATTTCTGGGGGAAAAAAGAACTCCTATATCTGTAGAGAGAAACATCCCCTCTTCTGCAATTTGGTTATCCAGCGGTCAGTTTGTATAGGAAAGGTATGTTAAATGTTTGCTTTTTTCCTTTTTTGTACCTATTTTCAACATAAAGTTTGGTTCACAGGTATCCTCCAGCAGTAAACAAACAAAAGTTAACAAAACCAAGGTCTAATTGTCTTTATTATTTCATGGATTTAAACATATTTGATATTGTTTCATTGAGGTATACTAACTGTGCTCACAGTCCCCTTTGTTGGCCAATGGAAGCTGCCTCAGGTTGGCTCCTGGGTCCCTTGGACACACCCCAGGAGTCATGGTTAGAGAGCTGCTTCCTTGCTTTCTTCTGTGACACCTTGCTCTAAGCCTTTCTTATACTTTTTCTGTCCCAGACCTGGACGAGCTGTTTCTTCAAAATACTGATCCTTTTAGTGGGAAATGCTAATTTTCAGACCACAGCTTGACACAGCTTGACACTAAAGGCACTCATTCATTGCTCATGGGTTGGTCATTGCGTCCTGGGCTTTTCAGTGCACAGAGCTAGGAAGTAAATGCACATATATACATACATACAAACATACATATGGTATATTTAAAGTCAGAACACATGATGACTTCCTACTAATACCCAATTTCCTATTCAGGACTATTTGGTTTACTTGGTTTAATATCTCCTTTCACCAAGAATGGCAGTGCTCAACACCACCAGGAATGATAGAGTATTCCACAATTACTAATTTGTTTTACTTTGCACTGCAACAATTAACCAATATAATTACTAAAAAAAGCATGAGTTTTTTGTTTTTGTTTTTGTTTTTGTTTTTTTTGCAACTCTTCATTGTTCTTAGGGTATCTCCCATCAGAAATGTAGGATCAAATTTCTGAATGTGAAAATCACTTGGAATAGGTTCTTTCTGTGTAGTTATGCCAACAACTAACACAAATATACCTTCATTTGTTTTATCTTACTTTTTTGGGGGGATGGTTGCTTTTTTAAATTTAAATTTTATTTTATAATTATGTAAAGTATGTGATTTCAAAGTCAAATCTACAAAACAGTATATCCAAAGAATTCTTGCCTCTATCTCTACACCCTCAAGCCTATCTTCCCCATAGGTGGCCAGTTTTTAAAACTAGGTGATTTATCCTTTCATTGTTTGATTTTTAATGTGTGTGTGTGCGTGCGCGCGCGCATCACTCCTTTCTTAAATAAATGTATTGTACACAACTTTATCCTGGAGATCACCCCATGGTTGTGTGTATAGATAGATTCCTCATTCCTTTTTACTGCTGCCTAGTATTTCACAGTACAGCTGTACCATAGTTTATTCACACAATCTTCTGTTAAGGGGTGTTTGCATTTTGCAAACTTCTGTCTGCTATTCCAGATGATGCTGCAGTCAATAGCGTTGTGCAAATGTCTTTTTGCATTTTTATCAATTTATCTTTGGGATAGTTTCCTAGAAGTGGGATTGTGGGTCAAAGAATAAAATGCATATACAAGTTTGTTAGATATTACCAGATTTCCTTCCTTATGCTATCTTACATCCTTACCAAGGTCCTAGAGATGGAGCCCAGGCATTTTATTATTAAAAAGCTATGCCTGTGGGAGATGCCTGGGTGTCTCAGTGGATTAAGCATCCGGCTCTTGATTTTGGCCTACATCATGATCTTGGGGTCATAAAATTGAGCCCCACGAAGGGCTCTGTACTCTGTGGGGAACCTCCTTAAGATTATCTCCTTCTCCCTCTGCCCCTCCCTCCTCTCAAACAAATAACTAAATCTTAAAAAAACAACAACTGTGCCTGTAGTTCTTTGGCACAAGCAGGACCAATAATCACTGATGTGTAGCATTTGAAAAGATTTACTGTAGAGACAGACCTCCTGTCAGTAACACGCAGTCTTGCAATATGAGTCTGAGCACGTGGAAGGGAGCACAAAATCTGGAACTGGACACCTTGGTTCCAACCCCAGCCTGACACTTACCAGCACTTGACGTTGTGAAATTACTTAAGTTTGAGCTTCTGTTGGCTCTTCTATAAAATGGGAATAATCATAGGACCTACCTATGGGTTGATGCAAGGTTAATCCAGAAATAGTGGAGTGCTTAGCAGTGTAGGGGCTAAAGAAATATTATTATTATTATTAGAATTAATGAAGAGTTATTAGGGCTTTGGAGCTTGTAGATCATTATGCTCTACTCTATAAAATTATTAGTTCTTCCTATGAAATGAATTTAATATTAATGTAAGAAAGAAGATAATTTTTTGTGTGTTGATTGGTAAATGGTTTTGCTGTAGAACTGGATGCCCTGTAGAATTCAGGGGAGAGAATAGGAAGAAGCACAGGCATGGAGAGGACCTGAAACCACCACCATGAGGTCAAATGCCTGCAGAAGACAGAGGGGAAATCACTTCTGAGCTCCTCGTGCCCTCATTTGACGTGGCATTCGCTGTCACCACAGTACCTGACAGGGAAGTGTGTTAGGAGACTCCATGAAGTGTGAAGAAGCATAGTTAGCTGCTCAGCCCCGAGCTGCCCTCGCAGCCATGAGCCTGCAGGAGACACTAGTTTAGAGACAGCATGCCCTTGGGTACACTCTGCAGCCCCTAGATCCAGCTGTCATGTTGGTGGTCCTATTCTACCCTGGTTTAGATGCCTCATTTCCTGACAAGCAATCAAGGACACATTCTCTGACACTTCAAAACTCTAGCCTGCAAGCCCATCTCAGGCTTGCCTGGGATTTGGGGAAGGGAAGAGAGGGGTGCTCAGAGCATCAGAAGTGGGCTTTCTCTTTGTTTCCTTATTCAAATGTGCTAAAGGGGCAGCTCGTTATTATTGTTAATCTTATTAAACTCAGTTTTTTGACTTTTATTCACCTAGTTTACTCTGTTTTGCTTTGCTTTGTACTTTGCTTCATTTATTTCTGCTTTTGTAATGGTCAGTCCTTGCATTTTCATTTCTTTGGGTTGATTTTTTATTCCTTTTTAAGATTTTTGAGTCAAAATTAGGTTCATTTAGTTTCACTTTCTTACTTTCTGCTAAATATGTTTAAGACATTTATTTCAGCTATTTCAATTTTAAGTGTTTCATAATTTCTATTTGAATTCCTTTTTAGCTGTGAGTAGCCTTGAAGTATGTTTTTGCAAACTTTCATAGGTATAGGAGGTTTTTTGGCTGTGATTTGTATTATTGATTTTGAATTGTGTTGCATGGTCATTTGTGAACGTAACTTCTAGGATGTCATATTTGGGAGAACTTGTGAGAACCTGTTTTATGGTCTAAATCAGGATCTTTTTTTTTAATCAACGTTTCATGTACACTTTAAAAAAATGAGTATTCTGTTTGCTGGGTGCTGAGTTCTTAAAATAGTAGTTAGCTTGGGTTGGGTTAAGTGCATCTTCAGATCCCCTTTAGCCTCACTGCTAGGGGAAGCTCTCATCAAATCCACTGCACTCTGCCAGGGTCCAGGACACAGAAATGTCCATTTAGGACTGATTTACTTGGTGTGCCTCAAAGCATCTCCAGACCAAGGAAGACCATGGCTCTTCCATTTTTGCAAATAAGGTTAAATTTGTTGGAGTCTGAATTCTTGTAGTTCCAGCTTACTGAGTTTGGAGTAGAATCAAGTCAATAATCGTGGCTATTTCTATCATGTATATTTGTGCTGTTTGGTAACTTAGGAGTAGAACTGATCCATATCCTCATGCAGAACAGAAGTTGGGGGTGGCCGAGGCTCCTGTCTAGCATCAGGTACATCTGAGGCCCTTTGCCCTTAGTCACTGTGGTTGTATGGGTGTCATATAACTGCTCGGAGCCTTTTCATTTATCAGTTCTGTAAACCACCTGCCGTGTTGATCACAGAAGGTGGTGGTGAAGTTTAGTCCAGATAATAGACATTAAAAAAAAAAAAACTTCCTAAACTGTAAAGAGATCCTCAAATATCAGGTACAGGTTGTGAGCACCTTGTGAAGACGCAGCAGATGGAAGTGGTCTCGATGCATGTAAAGCCCCCTTCATTCTCTGGGAGATATTGAGACACATTTGGAGGCCCCTAACATTCTTTTCCCTCAGTGCAGAAGACAGCAGCTGCAGCCATGACCACCCACGTCACCCTGGAAGATGCCCTGTCCAACGTGGACCTGCTGGAAGAGCTGCCCCTCCCCGACCAGCAGCCATGCATCGAGCCACCACCTTCCTCCATCATGTACCAGGTCAGTTCTTCCAGAGGACCAGGGAGTTCCAGATCCCTTCTGAGGGTTTGCCCTGAAGGCACAGGGAAGGGGGATGCCTGCCTCTAAAAGGTGAAAGGTCTTGAGCTGATGGAGTCCCTCGTGCCCTGGTGGAGCTGAGTATGAGGAATAGATTAGCTCGTAAACATAAACCAGGGCTATTTGTCCTCCCCAGGGAAGGCTTGTTGATCCTCTCTGACCTCAAATACCTTCCCTGCTGTTCTTGCTGCAGCACCAACCAAGGATCTGGGAGCTCTGATCTCATGAATTAAATATTACAATTTAGAAACCCCTAGAGCCTGCCTGGGTAATTACTTTTCCTTCATGTATGTGAGAAGAGCTTTCAGCTCCCCATAGCAGCTAATGGCTCAGGGATGCCAGTCACCATTGTTTGCTTGTGCCTGAGCTTATGATAAACCATGATCAGATCGCTCAAAACCATGACGCCCCCCCCCCCCCCCCCGCCCAACCACCCATCAGGGCATGATGGGAAGGGCAGCAGTGTAGCTGGAGTCCACTTTATAGATAGCCCCTCATCCGGGCATGCCAGGTGAGCATGCCACATTGGGAAAGAATAAGTTAATATGAAATTTTTAGCCATGTTTGACCTTTTGTAGGTTCTGGGCCTGCTAACTGAAACTAAATATGAATGCATAATATATTTGTAATTTCATTCAGTAGTTAGATTTTATTTAAGCATATTCCTGAAGGTTCAGGTGACAAAACGGCTTATTCACATTTTCTAACCCACATTAAATTTTTGATTACATAAATATCTTTTTTATTACAGGCAATACAGAAAAGTATAACAAAATAAAATTTCCCTGTAACTATGTCTACATATACATACACATACTCCTTTTTACCATATATATGATATATATATTATACATTGATATAGATATATATTGTTTAACCAAAAGGGAAGCAGAGTATATATATTGCTCTATAATTTGGCTTTTTTAACTTAAAGTTTATTGTGGGTATTTTTCCATAGCAATACTACAGTGCTACCATCTTATTTTTGACCACCACATAGTACTTATAAGTCCCTCGTATGGATACGCTATTATTTATTTATTAGCCTTTTGCTGTTAATGGACATTTGGATGGTTTCCAATTTTTGCTGTCACCAAAAATGCTGCAATTATCATCCTTATGCATAAGTATCTGCAGCCTCAGGTGAGTATTTTTGCAATTTCTGGATGAAAATAATGCACACCTTAATTTTTAATAGCTCTTTAGGTTTCTATAGTTTAAGCGTGTACTTCCAAGGCTCTGCCGGGTGAACCTGGGAAAGCAGATGCAGGCCCCATCTAGCCAGCGCCTGCCCAGTGTGAGTCAGAGTGGGGTTTCTTGGGGGAAGATCAGAGGAACAATGTGGAGATAGGTTTCCACAGAGACGTGTGGCATTTGTTGGCAGTGGTTTGGACTCGTTTTTGGACACCCAGCCACCTTGGACTCATTTTCCAACAAACGAATATTTCTGTCCTCTAATTCCTCCAGGCTAACTTTGACACAAACTTCGAGGACAGGAATGCATTTGTCACAGGCATTGCAAGGTACATTGAGCAGGCTACGGTCCATTCCAGCATGGTAAGTCGCCGTGATCCTGCCAGCACGGGAGGGGCTTGTGCTCAGCTATTCCCAGAGCTGCCTGCCTCAGACTGGTCTCCGTAAGCCGGTTCTCAGGTCCTGCCCCACCCCCTCTCAATGCCTCGGGCACACTGTTCCCCTGCCTTCTGGCTCGCCTGTGGGGCCCCACTGGATCCCATTATTTATATCCGTGAACTTCTGTAGCTTTTCAGGTTAATGTGCAGTTTAATCCTGCCTTGTCTTATACTTTATAGATTACTGGCTATGTGGAAATTTGTCTCTTGACAAAAGCAAAAGGTTTCTCAAAAAGAAGAGATGGTGGCTATAGAATAACATCTTATTAACCCAAGGAAGTTCATGGTCTAAATCATTCACAAATGGGGTCGATGGTCTAATAGGTCTGTATCTGACCTATCTGTAAGGAATCATCCATTTTCCACTTGCCTCTTGGGCTTTGATCGATTTTATTCTCTCTCTCTTTTTTTTTTAAAGATTTTATCTATTTATTCATGAGAGAGGCAGAGAGAGAGAGGCAGAGACATAGGCAGAGGGAGAAACAGGCCTCATGCAGGGAGCCCAATGCGGGACTTGATCCCAGGACTCTGGGACCACAACCTGAGCCAAAGGCAGACGCCTAACCACTGAGCCACCCAGGCATCCCCATTGCTTTTATTCTCATGTAGCCCTGGAATTTGAAGAATTTCAGAACCCTCATTCAGAGGCTCTGCCTGTAGCTCATTGGACCTTTCTCACTGTATCAGTTATATGCTAAAGCCTTGCCTTACCATCCCTAGCCCCATTCATTCAATATATATTGTATACCTGGTACCCGCAGAGACTGCTAAATGTAGGAGAGGGAGATACACAAGGACAAATAGTGGCCAGTCTTGATTCTCAATGAGGCAAGTGAACAAACTTTCCATTTATTGAACACTTTCTGTGCAGGTATTTTATTTATTTAAAAAATATATTTTTTCCAATGTAGTTAACATACAGTGTTATATTAGTTTCAGGTGTACAATATAGTGATTCAACAGTTCTGTACATAACTCAATGCTCATTCTAAGTATCCTCTTTATCCCCATCACCTGTTTCAGCCATTCCACCTATTCCCCAGCCCACCTCCTCCCTGTAACCATCAGTTTGTTCTCTGTGGTTAAGAGTCTATTTTTTGGTATGTCTTTTTTTTCCCCCTGTGTTTGTTTTATTTCTTAATTTCCACATATGAGTAAAATCATATGGTGTTTGTCTTTCTCTGACTGACTTATTTTGCTTAACATTATACTCTCTAGGTCCATCAGTATTGCTGCAGTGGCAAGATTTCATTCTTTTTGTGGCTGCATAATATTCCATTCTATAGTAAATATATATATATTACATACACATATAAAATACATATCTATTATATACATATATACATAATATGTAATTATATACATATATATTTAATATATGTATTACATATATACACATATATAAAACATAGTATGTGTGTATATATATACACACATACACATACCACATCTTCTTTATCTATTCATCTATCAATGGACATGTAGGTTGTGTCCATATTTTGGCTATTGTAGATAATGCTGCAACAAACAGAAGTGCATATATCCTTTCAAATTAGTGTTTCTGTATTCTTTGGGTAAATATCTAACAGGGTGATTACTGGATCACATGATAGTTCTATTTTTAATTTTTGGGGGGAACTTCCAAACTGTCTTCCACAGTAGCTGTACCAGTTTGCATCCCTAGCAACAGTGCAAGAGGGTTCCTTTTCTCCTCATCCTCACCAACACTTGTTATTTCTTATGCTTTTGATTTTAGCCATTCTGATAGGTGTGAGGTGGCATCTCATTGTGATTATGATGTGCATTTCCCTGATATGATGAGTGATATTGAGTGTCTTTCCTTGTGTTTATTGGCCATTTGGATATCGCCTTTGGAGAAATGTCTATTCATAAATTCTCTATCAGATATTTTAAATGCACTGTTTGAATTAGTTCTCATTTCAACCCTGTGAGATAGGTTCCCATTTTACAGACAGGGAAACCCAAAGTTCAGAAAGTTAGTGAATTACTCAAGCCCTGCCACTGACAAATGACTTGGCCAAATGCAGGTCTGTCTGACTATAAAACCTGTGCTCTAGATTACTCTGTGTAGGCAAATAGAAATGTATTAAGTTAAAGGTAAATGACAAGGTAAAAGTTCAAAGCTCTCTGCTTTTGAAGAGTTAAGGGTCAGAGAAAGTTTGTTGAAAGAAGGGGCTTTTGAGTAGGGCCTTGTATGCTATATATATACAGATACACATTTTAACCGTTTGTATGATAATTTAAAATGTGTAAGATATTCTCACACATAGATATCATTGGAGCCTTATAATAGCCCTGTGACTCACAAAGGGATCATTATGTCCATTTTAGAGATGAGAAAACTGAGACCTGGAGAAGTGAACAAGCAAGTTACTCATGATCCCACAAACTAACAAATTATAGGGTTGAACTTGGAATCAAGCAAGGCTTTTGGTTACCAGTCCTGATCTCTTTACACTCAATTCTGCTGTCTCTTGTAGTTAGAATTTTATGTGTCAGAGATGAAGTGGGGAGGGCACACTAGATGGTGGAACGAGCAGAAGCAAAGACACAGAGACAAAGATTCTCAGAGACTTCCTGGGTTTGGGTTTCTCTGTGCACACACATATATAGTGTCTCTCTCTTTGTCCACATGCCCTTTCTTGAGCTTGTACACTGCACTTGCTTTGAGAGCATTAAAAAACACCAAGGCCTGGGCCCCTACCTGGAAATAAGGATTTAGTTCTCGTGGGGCATGGCCTGGGCATCAGGGGTGATCCAGTGATTCAGGCCAACTCTAAATGAGAAAATGGTGACATTTTTAAGGTAAAAGATGAGCCTAAGCAGAGCCATGACCAGAACTTCAATCTCCTGAGGCTGCACTTAGGGCTCTTCCTGCCACACTGTCCTGACTTCTGCACTCCAGGCATATAGCAAAGTTGATGGTCACCTGAACAATCCATTGGGCAGCATCTACACTATACTTGTTCGCTGCACTTGCTCACAGCACACAGCCTGAAGCCTGGGACCTGTGAGCACTCAGTAAACCATTCATTGAGTGAAAGTGCAAATCTCACCCTGCTGGTGGGCTGTTTGGTGCTAACAAGTGGACACACATTCCCTCTGTTACTGTCACTTCTCTCTTTTGACATCTTTTCTGAAGCAGGAGCAGCAGGAGACCCACAGGCTAGGTTCTTGGTTCTCTCTGGTCTCAAGGACAATCTGTTACTGATTTTAAAAGTACTCCAAATTAAAAATTGAAAGTATGACTCATTATTGACATTTGCTGTTGAAAGCAAAACTGTAAAAAGTAATAGATTCCAAATTAAATCTGATCTTGCACTAGGGAGATACTATGAAGTAGATGTGATATGTGGAATTAAAAAATTAGGGGATCCCTGGGTGGCTCAGTGGTTTAGCAACTGCCTTCGGCCCAGGGCATGATCCTAGAGTCCTGGGATTGAGTCCCATGTCGGGCTCCCTGCGTGGAGCCTGCTTCTCCCTCTGCCTATGTCTCTGCCTCTCTCTCTCTCTCTCTCTCTCTCTCTGTCTCTCATGAATAAATAAATAAAATCTTTTTTAAAAAATTAGTAAAGGTTCATTTTTATATCAGTACATACATTTACAAGACACATGGTCTAATGATACTCTTTTTTATTGCTTTTTTGGAAACTTCACATAGCATCAAATTCACCACTTAGAGGGTATAATTCAGCGTTTCTTTTATGTATTTACAGTGTCATACAAAATCCCTACCTTTTTATTGCCATCACCACAGCGAAACCCCAAGCCCATTACCAGTCATTCCCAATTCCTGTCTCTCCCTATCCCCTAGCAAACACTAATCTGCTGTGTTTCTATGGATCTGTCTGTTCTGAGCCATCTCATCTAAATGAATCATGTAACATGCGGCCTTTGTGACTAGCAGAATGTTTTCAGAGTTGATCCATGCTGTGGCATGTATCAGCACTTCACTCCTGCTTATTGATGAGTGCTGTTTCTTTGGGTGGCTGGGCCGCATTGTATTTATCCACCCATCAGTTAATGGCCATTTGGGTAGTTTCCACTTCTTGGTGTTAGGACAGTACCACTGTGATCAAGTGTGCACGTTTCTGCCAGACTGTCTTTTTCCTAATAATACTCTTCCCTTTACAGATCACCTAGAATGTGTGTGATGTGTGATGTATGTTTGCTGTGTGTGTGTGTGATTTAATTTTCATAAACTTCTTGGAGGTTGTCACCATCATCATCATTACACAGATACTAAATGGAGAATTTTAGGTTAAGTGATTTCTTGAAGATAAAGGACCTAAGAAGGGATAACATTGGGATTTGAGCCCAGATATTTAGATCCCGAGTTTAGGGCTCTTAGCACTTGCAGGGTGAGGTGAGTCATCACTGTATTTTTCAGATTCGTTTTCCATGCTGTTATTGGTTTTGCCATCTGCTGTATTTTTAAAAATTGATCTTAGTCATTTTCTTGCTCCTGAAATTGTAACATGGGCTCTGATAAAAGGGCAAACCTAGTATTCTGTGACATGAAAAGTAAAAGCCCATGTTTATCCAGTCCCACAGAGAGCTTGTTCTTCATAGCCTGGTGCATATGGTGCCAAAATATTTTTCATTACACGACAATATACTTTCATAATTATTACTCTGTGTTTGGTTTTTTAACTTACCTGCTGTATGTACCATTCCTCTCATTGCTTATTTTCTTGCTCACACTATATCTGAGATAACTTCCTATGGGAACAAATAGATCAACCTACTTTTTCTAAGCTGTCTGCCCAATCTTTGAAAAATGTTGCCTGCTGGTAGAGCCCTTGGGTGTCTGAGGAGCCTAATTTAAGCCTGGGTTTCTCAAACTTAATTGTGTACCTGGGAATCTGAGTCACCTGGGAGTTTTATTGAAATGCAGAATCTGATTCCCCAGGCCTAGGGAGGGGCCCGAGATTCTAGTAAGCTTCCCAGGTCCCTCTGATGCTGCTGGTCCACAGGCCACTGTGAGTGACGAGGATCTGATCTGGGGGTGGGCCGTGAAGAAGCCTGGCTCCAGTGTAATTTCTCCCTGCTGAGTGTGTTTTGCTTTTCAGAATGAAATGCTGGAGGAAGGGCACGAGTATGCAGTCATGCTGTACACCTGGCGCAGCTGCTCCCGGGCCATTCCCCAGGTGAGACTGTCCTTGCTGGGGCCACCCTCCACTTTACCCTCATCCAGGGAGCTGAGCTTTTCCAGGTGGCTGGGAGTGAGTGAAGCAGGGCCTGTTATTCAAGGGTGCTTTTCAAGATATTTAGTGAGCTTCCCATAAAACTGATGACGACTTAAAAAAATATGTATGATTTATTTCAAAAGCGAAATGTACTACCTGTATGACACCCAAACCGCTGCAGAAAGAAAAGGTGAAAGGCAAGATGTTCCCACCTTCTCACCCCCACCACTCAGACCCACCTCCAACCAAAGCATAATCACTATGGATACTTTGATGCATATTCCTCTGGATCTTTTTCCTTGAATATCCTGAATGTTCCTACAAATATTATTTGTAAATTATCATTTACAAATGTATGCTTATTTATATTGTTCTGCCAATTGCTTTTTTCCACTTGATTCCTTATTAGTAACTTTGTTGTGTTGACTCATGCAGATATTATATTTACAATAATTATCATCATGTAATTCCAGGGTTCCATTATAACAAAATTAACAAACCACAGGTGTACTAAGTAAATAGAAACTATATCCCTCTTTTCCCCTAATCTTAGCCCCCAGAGATGACTACTTATTAGCAGTTTGCCTTGAAGTCTTTCAGATTTTCTATGCCTGTATTATTTATGGACATACAAACACTGTTTTGTTTTGTGTTTCGTTTAACAAGAAAGGGACTCAGTTACACTTCATGTCCTGCAAGTTTTTTTCACCTGTCAGTTTATGGTAGCAATGTCTCCATGTCACTTCACATCCATCTGTCCCATTACTTCTAGCAGCCTTAGGATGATATTGTATGAGTACATCATATTTTATCCATTTAATCATTGACTGGTGGGTATTTACCTTATTGCTACCATTTTAAGAATTTCTTAGCAATAGCGTGAAGAATGTCCCCGTGCTTATCCTTTGCTCACTCTTCAGTTTCACTTGATCAGGTCTTGGGTTGGGTACACATGCTATGAAAACGTCTGCTATGTGATTCTGATGTGTTGAAAACTACTGGGCAGAGAAAATGGGTTTCTTGATGGGGCCAAGTATGGCCAGGGGCCTTGTCCCATGTGCATGCAGAGAAATGGCTAGAACATTTTTCTCTGCTCAGATGCTGGTGGGACCCCACTTGGGAGTTTCATTGAAAAGGCTGAAGGAGGGAGACCTTGCAGATCAAGGTAGATGTGTATACAGCTCATGGTCAGGGTACTGAACAGATTGAAGAGGAGGAGTGTTCTGATCTCAGAACTAACTGGTTTCTTTCCTGCAGCCAATGTCTAGGGAGCAGTTTTGCTCTGGTCAGACCCGTCAGGCAGGGCTACCCCAGCCCCCACTTACTAGGGTGACCACCACATTTACCATCCTAAACGAAGTGCCTTCAAGAGTGCCAAATGGGCCCCGTTAATAAGATGATAGATGTGAACCAGAATTGCGTTGATAAAGGAAGATGTGTCATCTCCCCTCTCCCCACACAGGTGAAATGCAATGAGCAGCCCAACCGGGTGGAGATCTATGAGAAGACAGTGGAAGTGCTAGAGCCAGAGGTCACCAAGCTCATGAAGTTCATGTACTTTCAGGTGAGGGGTTAGGGTGGATCTGGATCAGGAGACTTGAGAGGCCACACCTCACTGATTGCTGGGGTCTGGATTTTTGACCCAGGTTATTTATCCAATGAGCAAGAGCTTTTTGTGTGCCCCCGTGATACACCCCTTAGTGAGCAAAACAGACAAGCCTCCCTCTCTCCATGTGATTTACATCCCAGTGAGTACACAAGTGTGTTTCAGGTAGGAGAGACTGACAGTAAATAATACACAGTCCACCCACAATCAGGGTATAGTAAGTGCTGTGAGTAAATAAAATTTAAAAATCAAAACTCTGGGGTAGAGGGTGTCTGTGACATGGTGCAGCTTTAGGGATGGCCTGTCAGGAGTGGTATTTGCACTGAAATCTGTATGTAACAATCATCTGGTGTGTGACGATCAGATGAAGAGGATTTCAAGCAGAGGGAACTGCAAAAGCAAAGGTCCTGAGGCCTGAAGAAGCAGGATGTGTTTAAGAAATAGAAGAAGCCAGGGATGCTGCAGTGAGAAGGGATGGTGGACTGAAAGTGACATGGGAGAGGTAGACAGGACCTGACCTTTTAGGGCACTGTAGGCCAGGAGGCAGGACATGAAGAGAATATATGGATTTTACTCGAACACCATAGAAGCCACTGGCAGTTTCTTGTGACGGGTTCTGGTTTGAGGTTTTACAGCAACATTCTGGCTGCTGTGTGGGGAAACAGATGGGAGGTGGGAGGCAGTTACAGATGTGGAAGGTGGGAGGGGAGAAGAGACAGCACGGAAGCCAGCTGGGAAGCCAGGAAGAGGAATCATGTCAGGAGGAGAAGAGAAAAGAGAGCTGAGGGGCCTCTATCGATGGAAGGCTAGAGGGCAGGCTGGTTAAGCAGGAATGGCAAAGAGAAAATAATGCAAATTGGTTGATTATTATAGTTAGGTCGGATGCTGTTCAGGAATGCAGGTTGAACACTTCAAGAACAGTCTGTACCCTGGGGCGGGAGTCATGGCACTCGCTCTATGCCCTCCACACAGTCCACTGAAAAGCTGAGCTTCATAAATAGACTTGCAAGCCCTGGCCAGATGTCCACCCCACACCCAGCTTATTCGGGCCCCCGGGGGGTGGGAGATGGGGAATGTCTGGGGAAGGTGCAAATGCATGCAGCCCTGGGCAGATGGCCTGGTGTCTGAGGCAGGGAAACTCAAGATTTCCCCCCATTGTCCCTGTGTGCCGGGAGTTATGTGACGTCTCACACCTTTGCGTTGACAAAAGTTCTCTCACCTTGGAAATCTTGCCTAATCTCTGGTTTGTGGTGAGGACAAATGAGGTCTATTTGTAAAGAGCCGAGTAGAGTCCTGGTTACAGAGTAGGTTTGATAAATGGCAGCTGCTGTGACTAGCATCATGGACCTGCCCTTAGGAGCCTACTGTCTTTAGGAAGGCAGGCCCAAGAGAGAACTATCCAGAGGCTCATTGAGTGCGAAACAAAGGGCCTTCCAACGAAACATTGAGAGGAGGATCTGATGTAATCTAGAACTATGCTGTTCAGCACAGTGGCCAGTAGCCATATGGGACTATCTACATTAAAACTAAATAAAATTTAAAATTCAGGTCCCCAGGGCACTGGCCATTTCAAATGCTCAGTAGCCACATGTGATGAGTGGCTACCATATTGGACAGTGCAGATGTGGAGCATCTCCATCATTGCAAGAAGTTTTATTGGACTTAGACTCTGAATAGAGAAAGTCTGGCTTGGTCTAGGCTTTGAAGGAAGGAATGACTGGCTGGGCAGGGTATCCCATGTCCATGGAGTAAAGTTCACATACAAGGAGTGATTTCTCTCCTTTCTCCTGGTTATCCTCCTCTTCCTCTTCCTCCACCTCCTCCTCTCTCTGTGTCTCTTTCAGAATTGCTACTTTAGCCCTTTTTTGTTATTTGTCAGCTGCTCTTTTTGGCAACAGATTTTTTTTGAGGTATGATTCATATACCATACAATTTGTCCATTTAAATTGGACAATTGAACAGTTTTTATTAGTATATTCACAGAGTTGTACATCCACCACCACTCTCAGTTGTAGAACATTCTCACCCCAAAAAGAAATCCCATTCCCTTTAGCTATCACCCCATCATACCTTCCACCTGCCCCCCTCCAGCTCTAGGTAACCACTAATCTGTCTTATGGATTTGCCTCTTCTGGACACTGCATATAAATGGAATCACATAATATGTGACCTTTGGTGACAGACTTCTTTCACTTAGTATATTGTTTTCAAGATCCATCCATATTGTAGCAGGTATCAAAATGTATGACCAAATACTAATCTTCTATATGGATCTACCATATTTTATTTACATATTTGTGTTAATGGACATTTAGATTATATCCACTTTGAGGCTATTATGAACAAGGTCCTGTGAATATTCATGTATACATTTTGGGGTAGACATATTTTCATTTCTCTTAACTATTCTCCCTCCTCCTTTTACCTTTGCCTGCTACTGTGACCTTTTTTTTTTTCTTTGGATTTTATTTATTCATGATAGACAGAGAGAGAGGCAGAGACATAGGCAGAGGGAGAAGCAGGCTCCATGCAGGAAGCCTGATGTGGGACTCAATCCTGGGACTCCAGGATCATACCCTGGGCCAAAGACAGATGCTCAACTGCTGAGCCACCCAGGCGTCCCATGTGACCCTTTTATTTTTTATTATTTTTTAAAAGATTTTTTTAATTTACTTATTCATGATAGAGAAAGAGAGAGAGGCAGAGACACAGGAGGAGGGAGAAGCAGGCTCCATGCCGGGAGCCCGACGTGGGACTCAATCCTGGGACTCCAGGATCGTGCCCCAGGCCAAAGGCAGGCGCTAAACCACCGAGCCACCCAGGGATCCCCCATGTGACCCTTTTAAAATACAATTCAGATCATATTATTCTTGACTCACTCAGTGTAGAAACCTGAGCCCTCACAAAGGCCTCAAGGGTCCCTCTCTGCCTCCAGTTTCTTTCTTTTGCTTACTCCACTTCAACCACTAGTTTATTACTCATCCTTCAGACATGCCAGGCACACTCCTGCCCCAGGGCCTTTGCACTGGCCACTCATGCTGTCCAGAATGCACTTCTATCAGTTATCCCTGTCATTCTCCTTCTCTTCTTTCAAACTCTTTTCCTAGAAATCACCTCTGAATGATTTTTTCTCTGGTCTTCCTACTAAAGTGTATGGCTCCCCCTGCCCTCCCTATTCCCCTTTATTATTCTGCTTTATTTTTCCTGCTTTATTTTTCTCCGTAGTACATATCACATTCTAATACAGAGCATTTGTTTTGTTTTCTGCCTTCCCTCATATACAAGCCCCTTAGAGTAGAAATTTTTCTTTTATGTTTTGTTCTCTACTTTACTCCAGTATCTTGAATGATTTTTGGCACATAGTAGATGCTCAGTAAATACTATTTATTGGATACATTACCCTCTCTCTCTGAATGTCTCTCTCACTCGTGGTCCCTACCCTACTCTTGTCTGGCACCTGACACTGTCCTAGGTGCTGGGACACAAAAATGAATAAGACAAGGTTTTTGAGTGAAGGCATGGTGAATGAATTCATTGATATGACTCACTCAGTTGCAGGTTCCAGGCTACCCTCTGGAAATGAGCCCTGGATTTAGGGACTCCTCTGAGAATGACCTGACAGATTTGACTTTCTCTAAACTCTGACTAGAGCCTCAGAGGAGGGAGACTTGACCCTGCTATCCACAGAGAGCACAGTGAGCCCCCTTCCTGGGCTGCCTGGCCTTACTTGCTGCCCCCTCTGCCTGCAGCGCAAGGCCATCGAGCGGTTCTGCAGTGAGGTGAAGCGGCTGTGCCATGCCGAGCGGAGGAAGGACTTTGTCTCCGAGGCCTACCTTCTGACGCTGGGCAAGTTCATCAACATGTTTGCCGTCTTGGATGAGCTGAAGAATATGAAGTGCAGCGTCAAGAATGACCACTCTGCCTACAAGAGGTCAGGGCGCCCTCACCCCGCCCCCCTCTTCCTGCAGAGCCAGCCTGGGGGAGGCAGAGGATATAGTCCTGCCACGCTCCTCCTCCAGAACCAAGCTGGCCATTCCCCAGCACGAGCAGGGTTGGGCCTGTTACCAGCTTTTGCAGTTTGAGAAATAAGATGCAGAGCTGAGTCTTTGGAGAACTGGGTCTCTGTAGATGTTCTGTCTCAAGGTAGGGTCAGATCCTCATTTTCCCTAACCTGTGGAGCAGTAGTAGTTTCCCATGCAGTATAGGACCTGGAAGATAATCATAAAATGGTCAGTCACATCAGTCATTTCCTGCAATATTCAGAAAGCCAGTTCAAACTGTTTATATTAAAAAGGAACTCAATTGGCTCCCAAAACTGAAAAGTTTCCTTGTTTCTGGATCCAGGTACTCAGATGCTGTTGGTCTGGTTCCCCCTACCTCTGGGCTCAACCTCCCTTGATAGCAGCTTCCTTCTCAGGCAGGCCTATGCCCCGTGGTGGCCTCGGCAGCTAGAAGCTACCCTCTGACCAGCATAGCACCCCCAGTTTCAAAAGAAAGAAAGGGTGCTTCTTTGAAATAACTTTTGAAAAAGTCCCAGATTGTCATTGCTCTGGTTTGGGTCCCGTGTGGACCCTCCATCAGGTAACTGCGGGGAGTGGAGGCTCCAGTTGGACAGGTGCTTTCCCTCAGAGTCAGTTGGAGGTCCACGTCAGCTTACGAGAAAGAAGGACTGAGAATGTGTGAGGGATTGTCGTGCTCCAGAAATTAGGATACCACCACCTAGAAGGTGGCAGGGGGCATTTGAAAGCAACAGGTATCTTTCCTATATGTTGCTGATGTTCAGATGAGCTCTCAGTGTCTGCAGATGTATCTTGGGAGGGATTTTCTGTGTCACTGATGAAGAGGCCCCCTCTTCCTTGAATCACATCCTCTTGGGGCTCCAAGGTAAACTGGAAAAAAGCAGGCAACAGACCTATTCCCACAATTGTATCCTAAGTGAACTGTGTAACCTGGAGGTGTCCATAGACAGAGCCCCCTCCTCAGCCTGGTGCAGAAATGGCAGCTTTCACAAAGATTTCATAGACAACTCATGGTATAATATCTCCTACATCTCCCCCCGCTGCTCCCTGTGTTTCTCCCCAGTTTTGGCCACTCCTTGCATCGTGGTCATAAGTGACACACCATGCAGAACAGCTAGGGCTGTGAGCAAGGCGGGTGTCTTGTCTGCTCTCGTGATCAGTCGTGATATGGGCTGCAGCACTACCAGGTTAGGCTGGGACAGACCAGGATGGCGTGGTGTTCCCCCATCGAGCCCTGTGAGTGCTCCCCACACCCATCACCCTTCACCTATATCCCTATTGGGTGAAATAGACTTTTGTTTCCATGCAGTGCTTTGCTTTAGAAACTTGGAGGTTTTCTGTAAATAACATAATCCATGCAAAACCAACACATCCTGCCTGGGATTCTTCTCCATGACCGCTGTGTGGTTTCACGGCAGGTTTCACAGCATGGCGCAGGGATGCCCATTTCGCTCTGTCTTGGCACCTCTGGCTGGTTGATAGGATGCTCGTTGCCCTTAAACTTGCCGGTTTGGGCCTTCAGTGTATTCCTGCCTCCTAAATTTAGGAATCCTTAAATGTACAAGGTGTATATGGTCCCAAAGGAAATGACTCCGGAATACACTCTCCTTTGATATTAGAGTCATCTGTGATATTGTGAGCTCCTTAACCTCGGGGCCGGGGGAGGGGGGGATGACTCTGGGTTAGGTGGGAGCGGGAGTCAGTGAGGCCCGGCTTAGGCGGGTTCTGCTTGAACATTCCTCTCTGCAACACCCTGTAGGGCGGCGCAGTTCCTGAGGAAGATGGCGGACCCCCAGTCTATCCAGGAGTCACAGAACCTTTCCATGTTCCTGGCCAACCACAACAGGATCACCCAGGTGATGGCAGAGTCCTTGTTCATCTCGGCCTGGTGTCCCAGGACACAGGCAGGGGCCTGAAGATTGAAGGACCACAAGCAGGGGAGCTTAGTCCAGATCTAACATCCTCACTTCCCTGCACTTATGGATTAACAGACTAAGTCCGCTCCCCACCCACAGATGACCCTTTCACCCCCTGCGGATTTGGTTCCCTGAAAGCCTTCTCAGCCCATGTGCTACCCCCACAGCAGTGAGGATTGAGGGCCTGGGTTCTGGAGTTTGACAGACTTGTTCATTTTATTTCTTTTTTTTTTTTGAATTTTATTTATTCATGAGAGACATAGAGAGGCAGAGGGAGAAACAGGTTCCATGTGGGGAGCCCGATGCGGAACTCAGTCCCAGGACCCCGAGATCACAACCTGAGCTGAAGGCAGACACTCAACCACTGAGCCACTCGGGTGCCCTGACAGCCTTGTTTTCTAATCCTGGACCCTCCATTGACCCTTGTGAGATCTTGAGTAAGGTCTAAGCCTCAGTTTCCTCATCTGTGGTGTGATCTGTTATTTTTGAGAATAAGAGTCCATCTCATAGGACTGTTGTGAGAAATGAAACATCATATCAAAAGCCCTTAGTAAGCAGAGCCTGATGAGTGGTAAAAGTATAAGCTGCCGTAGCTATCGTTACTGCCACCACTTTGCTGGGCACCCCCATCAGCTATGGCTCTTTTGCTCTGACTGACTTAATGTAACCCGTCTTGCTCACCTGTCAGGTCAGCCTAAACAGGCACCAGCAAGAATGTGAGCTGGGCTCCAGCTGAGAGGGTTGTGCATCTTGGAAACATTTCAGGCTCAAACCTCTCTCAGGGATGCTCCTGGCTTCACTGGACCCTTCCTGCTCTTGGTTAACTGCACAAGGCTGCCAGTGTTGAGGCTCTATGTTTCTTTTCCGAGACTCAGCCCCACGTCCCAGCCCCAGGTTGTCTGTGGAAAGCACCAGCAGTGTCTTTCACGGTGTCCTCCACAGGGGCCCAGGTTGTCCCTTTTGAGAGAAAGGGCCTGAGATGGAGCTCTTAGACTCTGTTCTTATGGGAAATGCTTCTGTACCACTGTGTCCTGCCAGGAGGGGCACAACTGCTGGTCCCACTCTCCTCCCCTGGGCTGGGTATTTCTGTCATCGTCTGAGATATCATGGCTAAGTCTATACCCTCAAAGCTAAGCCTAGATTACTCAGGCCTGTTACTGTAAAGCTGAACTGCTTTTCAGCTCAGCCCAAGAAAGTCCTTGCTAAATGTAAGAATTGTCAGGAAATAAAATGGAGAGCTCAGAGTGGGGGCAGGTTGCCTGCCGTGGGAGATTGCAGAAGCTCTCACCAACCACCGTGGGGACTTTAAGGAGAGGATGCAGGTTCCCTCCACCTGGGATGGTCAGGAGGCTGTGCAGTGTCACTGCCAATCAGCTGTGGGCCTTCTGTGGTGGTGTGGGTGGGGAGGAGGGAGAGGGGCTAACCAGGAGTGGGGGGCGTTGCTGTTCAGTGTCTCCATCAGCAACTGGAAGTGATCCCAGGCTACGAGGAGCTGCTGGCAGACATTGTCAACATCTGCGTGGATTACTACGAGAACAAGATGTATCTGACCCCCAGTGAGAAGCACATGCTCCTCAAGGTATAACTGCAGTCACACACCCCAGGTCCTGGGCTAGCCCCTTCACCTCCTTCTTATTTAAAATCTTTTTTTTTAATGTTTATTTTTTCTTAAACACTGATACAGATCTTACTGGACATAATTTTTTGTCCTTTTTTCTTTCCTTCCGTATGTCATATACACCTTTCCAGATGCTGTTAAGGTTATTTCTACAATAATTTTTAAAAATTTTTTTTTATTTATGATAGTCACACAGAGAGAGAGAGAGAGAGGCAGAGACATAGGCAGAGGGAGAAGCAGGCTCCATGCACCAGGAGCCCGACGTGGGACTTGATCCCGGGTCTCCAGGATCGTGCCCTGGGTCAAAGGCAGGCGCCAAACCGCTGCGCCACCCAGGGATCCCTACAATGTAATTTTTAATGGCTGCTGAGTGTCCCATTGTGCATGGATACTGTTACTAAACAAATCCCCTGTCATTGGATATTTGTTTGCTAAATTGCATTGAACACTCTTAGAGCGCAACTTTTGTGTACATACTCCTGCCAAGTCAAATGTCATAGAGGAGAAAATTGCTGACTCAAAGGGAAAGCAAAATCTTCAAGCTTTTGCTGTCACAAAGTAGTCACATTTGTTCCAGTGGTTTGCAAATTTCATTTTTAAATTACCAAGTAATATTTATTGTAGAAAATCTGGAATATATAGAAAAGCACAAAAAATTTTAATGTCTCCCCATCTTTTCCTCCAGAGGTAAGTAACACTTTTAGCATCTTGATATATTTCAGTTTTTCTATGCTTATACTTCTTTAGCATATGCTATATGCATAAATGATGTGTGTGTAATTTGTATTCCATTTCATTAAGAGGAGTGGGAATATTATGCAACCACTCAATAATGTGATATGGATGTGCTTGTATTTCTTTCGCCATTACTCAGCCTTTGGCTGCTTGGGTTCTGATTTCTCTGGACAGCAGTAGCACTGAGATGAGCAGCCTTCTGCATGTTCTGCTGACACCCTGCATAGCCCCTGTTCAGTCTTTCTTCCCCAGAGCCTCCCCTTCCAGAGTTCTCCTGGTAGTTTTATTTTTCCTCCTCTCTGCCTTGCCACTCTGGCTTGCTATTCTGAGTCCCAGCCCTGTTGGGGTTCCCTTCTTTCTGTTCTCACAGCACCTCGACAATATCTGTAGGAAGGGGTGTCTCAGTGATTTGTTCCCTCCGGCTTCCTCTGTACCATCAGAAATCCAGATGAGTCTCCAAGAGCCTAGTGGTCTCTCTCACCCCCTTGCTGTGCCTGGGCAGGTCACAAAGCTCTGCCCAGAACAGCTGCTGCCACACACCAGGTCACTAAATTCCAGCCCACCAAGCTCTCTGAGATGCTGCCAGCAGATTCTCTGGCCCTGGTTTTCTCTCACTAGCTTTTAATTCCTCTACTCCTCTACTTCTTCATCTTCTTGCCCTCAGCTCTCCACCACTTTCCCCCAGGCTCTGGGTCTCAATATTGATTGTTCCCTGGTTTTGCAGCTCATTTAGTGAACTCAGATTGCCACCAGGGGCACCTCTCACCTAACGTGGAAGAGTCTGGTGCCCACCCTGCAGAGCAGGAGACAGAATGGGGCTAAGAGGGATGCGACCTCAATAGTCTTCTAATCCAGTCCCTTACGTGTCAGATGTGACTTCCCCACAGTCACAGCAGCTCTCAGCAAGGGAAGCTGCTTTCAGCCTAGCTGTTCAGGCCCCCTTCAGCCTTGCTGTGCATTTGACAGAAGGAGCAAAACATGTCAGCATTCGAGAAGCTATTAAATGGACTGGCACATCCAGAGTCAGCCTGACCTACTTACATGGCATTGTCAGACAAAAACATGTTCCCGAATGAAGTCACCAGTGGCTCCTTGGGAATCTCTGCATTGTTTTAGCTTCCTTGGGGAAAGAAGTCAACAGTTTCACATTCATTCGACACTGAGCAGGTATTCCCAAGTGCCTGTAATGTGCTAGACCCCAGGGATGCAGCAACAAGCAGCGCTCAGCCCTTCCTCGCAGGAAGCATCTAAATGTGTGGATGTTCTTGTCTGATCTGGCTTCAGACCCTGTCTCTGCAACCTGTTAGCTGTGTGACTTGACTCATAAGATTGTTGTGAGAATTGAGGAGAATATCTGGTAAAGCCCTACGCATAGTAAGGACTCAACAAGCGACCACCATTACAACACAGGGTGGTCTGAATTTCTTCACAGAAATCAAGTTTTTAGTTGAAATCAGATTTATGTCTCCTTTCTTTAATTGAAGACATGTGGGTTTTGAGAGAGAACGTGTCACTATAAGACATACGTGTGTGTGTGCACATGCACAGACCTCCTTTTTTTGTTTTGTTTTGTTTTTTAAACTTTTCCAATGGTCATGATGTGCTCTGCACTTTCTTGCTCTAGGTAATGGGTTTTGGTCTCTACCTGATGGATGGAAATGTCAGTAACATTTACAAACTGGATGCCAAGAAAAGAATCAACCTCAGCAAAATTGATAAATTCTTTAAGGTCAGTACCTGAGGGTGGGGCCGGGCCGGGCGGCAGGGCAGTCTCTCTGAGGAAAGGGAAGAAATCTGCAGGAGCAGGGCTTGTTGACGGAGCTGCAGCTCTAAAGTCCCCAAGAGGAGGAAGCGGGTAGAATGATAGGACCTCCAAATGCCCTCCGTAGAAGGCTGCCCCATTGAAGTCAGACATGCTCCCAAGTCTCAGGATTCCGCTGGGAGGCCTTAAGATTCTTTCTGCATATTACTTTTTGTCTTTCCTGAATTCCTTGCTATCTAAAGAAAGAGGTGCATCCCAGAAGATAGTGCCTGCTTTAATTTTCCATATGAATAAGAGCTCACGGAAGCAGGAGGATTAAAGACTGGATTTTAAATTGATTCTCATTTGCAAAGTCACAGCCTCTCCTGGTCCACTGAGGACTCCCTCTACTTGCCCCCTGCCTCTGGGCGCAATGCCTCATCATGGTCCGTTATACACTCAGACCTTTGCAGTGCCTCCGAGGTTTGATCTTCTGGCCCCAGGTTTTTAAAAAGAAAACCTGGTGTTAAATTAAGCCTTTGAGGTTTTCATGAAGAGATTTCCCGCCCTCGAATTGAATTCCATGATATCAGTTTAACTAGCATCAGGCACTCCAGGCTTGGAGTAGAGTCTCAGAGGTCAGACATGGAAAACCCAGGCTTAACATTAAAAGTCCCCCATGTGGCATGGGGGACACTAGGCTGGGCCTGGGTCCCACTGACTCTTCCAGGTGAAGAGGGAAATAAATCACCAAAGGCATCCTGTGGCTTTGCTTCTTTTTAAGGCAGGAACTTTCACTTTTCTCTGGAGCTGCCCCAAATGAAAACGGGGCTCATCTCAGGAGACCTTGTAAAACCCGTCTCTGCCCCCAGTCAGTAGGAATGAGATTGGGGTGCAGTTGAGTAATACAGCTTTGCCATGGTCGGGCCTGGGTTTTAGTCTGGCTCTGCCACTCAACAGCGGGATGACTCTGGAAAGTCACCAAACCTTTCTGAAATGGAGTTCCTCAGCCGGAAAAATGTGAATGCAAAGAGTATTTACTTTATAGAGTTTCCTTGAGGATTCAGTGGGAGGCAGAGCCCTGGATTATCATCCTGGCTCCTTGACTTCTATCGGGTTTGATTTTGTGTGAAGATTACTTGAGCTATCTAAACTTCATTCTTTTTATCTGTGAAATGGGGATAATAATAGTATTGACCTCACAAAGTATTTGTATGGATTGAGAGACTGTTTTTTTGTTTAATAGACTATTTTTTAGAGCAGTTCAGAAATCACAGCAAAATCGAGCAGAAAGTGCACAGTTTTCCCATTTACTCCCCTGCCCTCCACCATGCAGAGCCTCCCCCACTATCAAAATCCCTTATCAAAGTGATACACTCTTTACAATCATCAAACCTACACTGACACATCATTATCACCCAAAGTCCATAGATTCCATGAGGAATCCCTCTTGGCGTTCTACATTCTGTGTAACTTAACAAGTACAGAATGACATGGATCCACCACCGTCCTAAATATCTGGTTTTGAAGAGTTTGATATGGTACTTGTGCATAGAAGCCAGCAGTACATACCAGCCTCCTCTCCATTTATCCTGGTGTTCAGTTAGGACCTGTCTGCCCTTTAGCGTTTAGTGTTAGGGTTTCAATTGCTTTACGTTGTAAAGTTCTCAGGAAGGCCACACCCAGCCGGCAGCATCCAAGTATCCACTCCTAGTCCAGAGTTCACGGCAGCAAGGATCCGAGAATCCCAGGGAAATTAAAGCAGAAAGGACCCTGCCCTGGGAGGCAGGCCATCTGATTCTCATCCTTCATCCATTCTGCCTGCTGTGTTACCTTAGACAAATCACTTTGCCCCTCTTGTGCTCAGTTGCTGGAACATGGGTTGGCTGGAGGCAAGAGAGGACCTGTACAACTGTCTGGGACTCTTTCTGTTGCCAAGGTGACAAAGTAGCATGATCAGAAGAAGAACCTAGGGGTTGGCCCAGAGGTACACAGAGGCCTGCTTTCCCCAGCAGAAGGCAGCCATCCCTCCCCCCCACTCCTCTCTCAGCATCTCACGCCTTGTGTTTGCTTCCTTTGCAGCAGCTGCAAGTGGTGCCCCTTTTCGGCGACATGCAGATAGAGCTGGCCAGATACATTAAGACCAGTGCTCACTATGAAGAGAACAAGTCCAAGTGAGTGCCTGCCATAATGTCTCTCGGCTCCCGCGAGGATGCCCAGCCCGGGCAGGGGGCCGAGGGGCCACTTCAGCCCCTCCTCCCTCCCCAGAGCCCTGGGCAGGTGGATTCCATCACAACACTGGCACCCAGCTGGCCAGAAGGGAACAGCAGAGGGTGCTCTGAGCTCTTTTGTATCTGCCCTTTGCTGCCAGGGTTCAAAAGTGTTCAGAGCACAACCCTGCCCCTTCTCCGTCCCGGCGCTGACCCATGCTGCCCACAATGGGATGGCAGGAGCCCACCTTCCCTCAAGAAGGGGGAGGACTGGCTGGCCCTCCATGGTCGGGTGGAGCAAGATGGCATCCTTCATCACCTTGCTTCTTTCCTCAGATTTATGTCTATGCAGTAAGTATGTCATTGCGTATATGGCCTGATGGTTCTACCTGCAAAGTGGGTCAATAGCCTCGCCTTAGATCGTTTTATAAACCACCGTTCTAGGTAACTTGTGCTAGGATCTGGGGTGTCAGTGACTCATGGCAGGTGGGTGACATCTAGGCACAGCCTTGGCCACTCCTTTGATATCTGGGGTTGTTAATAAAGTTCCTTCTGTCTGCATCTTCCCCAAAGCTGAATGAATATGACCTTTCCAAACAGAGAGTGGCTGACTGTCCTTTAGTCAAAAGTGAGGGTTAGTGCCTTAAAAATATGTGAATGGAGTGTCCTCGAGCCCCACCAGCCTTGAGACCCTGTAAGGGAGCCTCACCAAGGAAGCTGATTTAGTCTTTTCATAACCTGCTGGCTGCTGGCATGTGAGGAGGTTCTCTAGGGAAAGCATGGAACTGAGAATGCTGAACTCCTGAACTCCTTTCCTCACATTTCCTGCGTACATCCTTGACCACCTAAAGTTGGTTGGGAGTGGTGATGTGGCCACGGTGGGGTGTCAGGAGTTTGAGTGATTGTGTCCCCCCTGTACAAGTAACCCAAAATATGAGTCATGCCACAGGAAAGGCATGAAGAAATCTATCACCAATCCAAGCATTCTTATGAGAGCCACTTCAAGGAGATCCTTTTGAGATATGAAATTTTTCCCAAAATGTTTATCCACCTTGTTTGGTTCTAATGCTTCATCTGTCTCTGGGGTCACCCAGCACCAGATGACAGAAGAGGGTGGAGGGGGCAGTCTTCTTTCTCTTGGGGAAGGAGAGTGAAGACTTTCATTCCTTGATTTACTCTCCATTTCAGGATGGTTTTCCCAATGATCTTTTTCCAAAGAGTTGAGAAAGGAGAGAGGCAAGGGGAATGAGAAGGGGGTGGCAAAAGAGAGAGGGAGGGACAGAGAGGAAAAGCCTGCCAGCAGTACCTCTCAGAACACATCCCTTGCCATGGAGTCCTCTCACATTGCCAGATCACTGTTGACAAAGAGGCACGATCCCTGTAAGTTTCCCGGGTCCCACCCCAGCAGCCAGTTTCAACCACAGGATACCGCCAATGCTGACAGTCAGTACGCAGGTTTGGGGAGGTGACCCACCTTGCCTTTTCTTCACTCGGTTTTCAGCTCTTTGTAGCCCTAGAGAGGCTCTTCGCTCATAGAACTGGTAAGTACCATGGACATAAGGTATCCGGAAAAGCCTGTGATTGGGTCTCAGAGGAGGAAAAAGACTATTGAAGTCGGCCTGTGGCAGGCTCTCTAGCTGGTGGCTGTGACACCTCTTGGGTCTACCCAGGGGAGCCAGCCACATTTGGCTGATCGCCAAGAGCAACTAGTGAGTGGAAGGAGCCTATCCTGCTGAGGTATGTAAGGCCAGGACCTGTTCCAACACTGTGATTTTCTGCCCAGGTGGACCTGTACCCAGAGCAGCATCAGCCCCCAGTACAACATCTGCGAGCAGATGGTTCAGATCCGGGATGACCACATCCGCTTCATTTCCGAACTCGCTCGCTACAGCAACAGTGAGGTAAGCTAGCTCTGGCTGCTAGGATGGAGGCCTGGGGGGTTCAGGGTGTGAAGGGACAAGGACTAGCCAGGAAGGAAATAATCACAGGGATGATGGAGAGCAGGAGTGAGGCAGTACATATCGGAGGCAAGAGGTCAGACTGGCCAAGAGGGGAGAGTGACCAAGAGCATGGACTTTAGAGTCAGACAGAACTGGATTTGATTCTGGTTTTGCCACTGACCTTCATGAGTTATTCACAATCTCTGTGCCTTAGTTTCCTCATCTGTAAAATGGGGGTAATAGTATCTGGAAAGGTTCATTGAGAAGATTAAACAGTAGGATGCATGGAAAACGCATCTTGCCCAGCAGATAATGGTGGCCCAGTAATGGTTGATGTGCACACAATCCCAGCCATTTTGACCCTGGATGGCAAGAGAAACAGTTCTGAACAGTCATGCTCAAAGCACTTACTAAATATTTTAAAACTACACAATAATAAATTATCCTTATAACACATCAGAAAATGCAGTTAGGGACAGAAGACCATTAAATCTCTTGCAATCCCACCAGTTACAATTTTACTGGTGTCAAATTTTTCTTTTCTTTTTTTTTTAATATGGAAATATAGCCAATGCATAAACCTCAGAAAAAATACAAATATACGGAGAAGTCAATCATGTAAAATTGTACCAACCAGCACCAACTGTGATTAATACTTCGGTTTCTATATCCTCCTGGACTCTTCCCATATATACCCTTCTAATAAATTTACATATTGGTTTGATAAACATAGGTCTCTGGATTCCAACCTGGATGACTCTGCACTATCCCACGTTTGCTCACTGGTTCCATCATGTGGCTGGCAGTGATAATGCACATGCTTTCCAAACCCAAACTCAGAAAATGTCTTTGATCAAAGGGCTGCATATTTGAAATGAGGACAGTCAGACAGGTGCACATGGTGTGGTCATTAGACAGGCGGCCCATATCCTTAGGAGGTCTCCTAGAAGACATAGACCAAGGTCAAGCCCACACCTTTGGTTTTCTTGACCATATGTGACAATCAACTAAAGCTATGGGAATAATTTGAGTGCTGGGGCCTCCTTCATCTTTGTCAAGTGTTGGTGTGATCTAACAATGAATTTGGCTTAAAGTTTTTTTTTTAAGTTATACATGTTATACATGTGTATACACAGATAATTCTCATTATTCACAGAAATTATATTCTATAAAGTGGGCACGAACACTAGATCAACAAATGCTGAACTATTGCTCCTAGAGGAAGTACAGAGTTCAGTTCCTTTGAACCTTTGGTCACAACATTTTCATATGCTGATCAATGTATAACCTCGTTTTCTGTGTATTTCTATTTAAAGTCCCCTTATGTAATGTATGTTTACAATTTTACTGGTGTCAAATTTTTGACACCAGTAATATATAATATATATTGCTAATTCGTTGACATTAACTCACATGCAACAGCACTATAATTTAATATCCAAACAAAGCTTATCTAAAACTTGTGCTTTTTCCCTAAGGCATGTCATAGCCTTTTTGCAGTTAGCATCACTAGACAGAACTTGAGCACTACACTTGGAGCCACTTTAAATAGTGAAATCACCAGTAAAAAGTTCAAAAATGTGGAAAATGAGGCATTAAATAAACCATGAAAAGGACAGGTATACAGCATGATTACTGAAATAAGAACGCAGAGGGTCATCATGTTCAACCTCAGCTGGGACAGGACTCAGATTTTTCACCACTCAGCACGTACCTGTGAATGACCAGTGAAGGTACTGGAAGTATTGACTTGAAGGTTACAAATAGATTTTAGTGAGTAGGCAAATTCACAGTACCAGAACCCACAAATAATAAGGGCTAACTCGATATGTATATAAATATATGCAGGTACATACATGTACGCACGCAAACATATATGTGCACATGCGCTGCATACATGCATGCGTGTATATGTATGTATGCGTACATATGTGCATACATATTGCATGCATATCTATGCATATGCACTTGCACACATCCATATTGCCTTATGGAATAATACACATTCAAGTACGTGTTTATCTTCAGCACTTTTCAATTGGTGAGACATCTAATTAATGAGTTGTGAAATTAATATAGTGGCTTATGATTAGCATTTTTGTATGAGATAGAATAGACAATCAGAGAAATTATGAATAAAGTTAATTCATGAAAAATGTTGGTTCATATATATATATATATATATATATATATATATATATATACAGGTATGTGTTCCTGAGTTAATTTGTTGTGTGTCCTACAGCTATAATTTACAATTTAAAAAATTTGAAAGCCACAGCTCTGCAGTATAGCTGGGGTAGTTGTGAGTGGGGCTATGGTATCACACCACCTGAGTTTAAACCCTCAACCATTTACGACCCATGTGGCCTTCAACCAAGAACTTGTCTGAACCTCGGTTTATCTATCAAAGAGGATATAATTTTAGCACCTCCTTTGTATTCTTTGTGGGGGATTCAGATAGCATCTAAAAGTGCCAGGCATGTACATGGTGAGGGTGACAGCTCATGTTCCCCAGGTGGTGACTGGCTCCGGGCTGGACAGCCAGAAGTCAGACGAGGAGTACCGTGAGCTCTTCGACCTGGCCCTGAGGGGCCTGCAGCTTTTATCCAAGTGGAGCGCGCACGTCATGGAGGTGGTAGGTGTCATGAAGGCAGAGGGCCTCCCCCTCCCCAGACCTCTCCAGCCTGACCTCCATTCACACAAACTCTTGTCTGCTTCTGCCTCTCCCCAGCACTCTTCCTTTAACCGCCTTACTGAGATATAATTTTCACACTATACCATTCACTCATTTAAAATGCAGATTTGTTGGTTTTTAGCATATTCGCAGAATTGTACAGCGACAGTCAAATTTAGAATGTTTTTATCAGTTCCAAAAGAAACCCTGTGCCATCACCCCCCCCATTCCCTATCCCCACAGCCCTAAGCAATCTGTCTTCTGTCTCTATAATTTCCCTGTTCTGGATGTTTCCCTTAAGTAGAATCATATCATATGTAGTTATTTGTGTCTGACTTCTTTACTTCATGCCTTCAAGAACCATGATCCGTGTTATAGCCTGAATCAGAACTTCATTCCCTTTTATAACTGAGGAGTACCCCCCAACACACAAGGTCACGCCATGTTAGCTTTTCCCTCTCATCTGCTGATGGACATTTGGGTTTTCCCCCCATCGCTAGTACTCTTGGAAGCTGGTCCATCCCACAGACAAGTTCTGCAACAAGGACTGCCCTGGTACTGCAGAAGAGTATGAGAGAGCCACGCGCTACAACTACACTAGTGAAGAGAAGTTTGCCTTCGTCGAGGTGGGTACTGACTCCCTCCATTCCTCAACCCCTCCACCGCCCCCCCCACTCCTTACCATCCCACCCCAGGCTGCTGCTGGTGTTGATCCTTGTGATTCCAACAATGCTTCTGAGCAAGATGGCAGCCATGATCCTTGTATGCATACACTTCCCTGTTCTCACCCTGCCTGATTTAATCTTTGTCAAAAGTTGCCATTCAGGAGCACCTGAGTGTCACGGTCACTTAAGTGACCCAACCGACTCTTGATTTCTACTCAGGTCATGATCTCTGGGTCATGGGATCGAACCCCATATTGGGTTCTGCACTCAGCGCAGTCTGCTTGAAATTCTCTCTCCCTTTCCCTCTGCCTCTCCCTTTATGCTCTCTCTCTCTAAAATAAATAAATCTTAAAAAATAAAGTTGCCATTCAAAAATGATTAGAAACTCACTCTGTTCCTAAGAATCCAAGGGGGAAGCATTTACTCTACTAGAAAAGTGGGAAAAAGGAAGCCAACAGCAGAAACAAGGACAGACAAATGGCTAAAAGAGATAAGAAAAATGCCCAGGTTAATGAGTGATCAAAGAATGACGGGTGGAAACCAAGAGGAGATGAGTTAACAGATGTTGGATCCCCCGGATTTAGTGTCTCATGTTTTTATCTTTTCTGTTTTGTCCATCACTCATTTTTGTACTGTCTTATGGGATATATCCTGAAGTTCAACTTTCTACTCTTAGTATTTTTTGTTGCCCCTATTATATTTTTAATGTCCAGAATCTCCATCTTGTTCTCTAAATGTTCCTTTTATAAGACTCTATTCTTGGGTCATGCATGCCATACAGTCATTCATGAGGATAGTATAGTGTTTTTATCATCTTTCTTGAGGTATAATTTATATTCAATAAACTGTATCCATTTAAAGTTGCATGTAAAGTTTGGCTGTTATATACACACCTATGAAACCACAAAGATACAGAACATTTTGTTTTCCCTTTGGCAACACATAGACTAAAATTGGAACAGTACAGAGGTTAGCCTGGACATCCCACAAGGATGACACACAAATTCACAATACATCCCCTTTAAAAAAAAAAAAAGATGTAGAACATTTCCACCCCCCCTTAAAGACTTTGTACCATTTGCTATCTATCCAACCATCCACGGGCCTGATATATATAGATATAGATATAGATATAGATATAGATATAGATATACATGTAGATATAGATATAGATAGATATAGATCTTTTTTTTGTCACCGTAGATCTATTTGTATTTCCTATTGTTTTGTCTAGTTTGTATTTTTCGTGTGTGTGTTTGGCTTCTTTCAGTCACCATCATAATTTTGAGTTTTATCCACATTGTTTTGTGTATCAATAGTTTGTTTCTTTGTATTATTGAGTATAATTCCATTGTATGGATATACAATGTATATAATGCTATAATTTGTATACCCATTCAACTATTGATAAACTTTGGGCTGTTTCTAGCTTTGAGCCAGTATAAATAAAGTTGCTTTAAAGATTTGAGTATAAGTCTTTGTATAGATAAAGGTTTTTATTTCTCTTGGAATGGTCACCTTGTAGGTTAATACTTAACTTTTTAAGGAACTGCCAAATGGTTTTCCGATGTGGAAGTACCCTTATATATTCCCACCAGCGGTAGATGAGAGTTCCATTGTTCCACACCCTCATAGTCCTTGCTTTTGCCAATTTTCTTAATTTTAGTCATGCTAATGACTATTTAGTGAAATCTCATTGAGGTTTTAATTTGCATTTCCCTAAAGACTACTGATATTGAGCATCTTTTCATGTGCTTATTGGCCATTCATATATCTTCCATTCTGAAATGTTGTCTTCTGAAATCTTTTGCCCATTTTTTAAATTGGGTTTCTGTCTTATTATTGAATTGTGAGAATTTTTATATATTGTAGATACAAGCCCCTAGCATATATATGTTGCAAATATTTTTTCTATTTGTTGACTTTGCCTTTTCATTTTTCTAGGGGTACCTTTTTTGAAGAAAGACTGTTTTTAATTTTGATAAAGTTCAACTTACCAATTATTTTCTGGTTTGTGATTTTTGTATTCTATCTAAGAAATCTCTGCCTAGCCCAAAGTTGCAAAGATTTCCCTATAGGTGTAACAGATCTGCATATTATGCTGTGTTTGGAATTATTCTAAAATCTCTCCATTATCTGTTTCTTCCTTTGTCTCATTATTTCCTAGTTACATCTCTAGCCAGGAGCCTAGATGTTTTCATGATGTGATGTTCCCTTAAGACTTCTGTCCCATTATTTCTTTATACTAAAGCTTCTCTCCAGCAGAACCACTATGCTTATGGTATATATATAATCCTTACCTCCGGAACTGTTCTCACCGTTTCCCCAAACCTCAGATGTTCTATTTATTCCTTTAAGGTTTAGAGGAGACAAAATCTTAGCATCTAAACTCATTCATTACTTTATTCATTCCTTTTCAACAAAAATTTTCTGACGGCCCACTCCAGGCCCAGGCTGTAGGCCTAGGGTGTGCACATTGCTGGGCCTCACCCCTTCAGCACCTAGAGTCTGATGCAGAGGTAGAAGTCTAGCACATCACGTTGGGTGTGATAAGTGTGGTGGTTGTCAGGAGGCTCCTGTGGCATTGTGCTGTCCCCTCAGAATTCGGAATCACTCCCAATATTAGCACTCGTGGCTGATAGGGGCCAAAGGGTCAGGCTTGTCACAGGTGAGCTAAACTAGGGATGTGACTTCCACCCAAGGCCACCCAAAGCTTCTTATTCCTTCTCCATCCCATTAAATTACCGACTGGGAAACAAATGATACATGCATGCCTCTGTTACTCAAGATAGAGAAGGAATGGTGATTGCAAGGAGAAGTAAGGAACCCAGAAGGGGATCTGTCCCTATAGGCAGACAGGTCTCAAAGGAGAGCTCCAAGGCAGGCCAGGATACACTCACTACAAATGCCTGTCTCCCATCTCTGTAGCCTGGGAAGCAGAAAAAGGAAGGGCAGAAGCTTTCCCTCACCCAAGACTTCTACAGAGATTTTACATCATTAGGAAAAAGTTCTAGGGACTTAAACAGCAAATGACCAAATTATTTCAAAAGCAAAGATTGTAAAAATTCGAGGACGTCACTGCAAGGGAAGGGGTCAGGATTCACTAAAGGAAGACAGGGTAGATGCATATAGATTTGACTTTAAACTCCTCCCACGCTATGGAACCTATACTTCTATAGAAAATTTTATAGTAAAAAAGTTCTATTTGATACAGTCTGTGGGTGTGTGGTACATGGAGAGGCCTCTCGATGTCAGAGTGATCTATGAAATGTGCTCCATGGACTGGCTGCTGTGTGATATCAATCAGCAACAAGATAGGAAACCGTGCCAGAATGAAAATTGGCTGTGTCATGAAGCCCACTGTTCAGTGTAGCTAATATCTTTGCCTTATAGCAGGACTTTTCTTGATGAAGAAGGCAGAGTGCTGATTTCCATCCTGGCACGTGTTTCTTACCTAGCAGTGAACTGGCACTTTGAGTAGCACTGGCCTTTTGCTTCTGGGCATCTCGCAGAGCACCCTCTCTGCAATGCAGTGAAGGGTACTAGATGGATAGGTAAGCTGAAGCCTGGTGAGCCTGACCTTAATCTGTGCCTGGCCAGGTGATCGCCATGATCAAGGGCCTGCAGGTACTCATGGGCAGGATGGAGAGCGTCTTCAACCAGGCCATCAGGAACACCATCTACGCGGCCCTGCAGGACTTTGCCCAGGTGACCTTGCGTGAGCCCCTGAGACAGGCAGTGCGGAAGAAGAAGAACGTCCTTATCAGGTGGGTCTTCAGATGGCCCTTTCCAGGGGTCACATAAAAAAATCAAGGGTGCTAAGTGCACACCACAGGGGAAGTTCCTGGCTCAGTCAGCTTCCAGCGCAGCCTCTGCACACACACAGACTCTTCTAGCAAGTTCTAGGAGGCTGTCTTAGTAGATTGGCATTTGAAATTAATTAAGCCCCAGTCTGGAAGAGTTGGAATCCTGTATCCACCTACTAGCTTTGTGTACTTGACCAAGTAACTTTCTCTGAACCTCAGTTTTCCTCATATGTAAAATGTGGAATATAATGGTACTTACTTCATTTATTGGCTGGTAGGATGATAAGGTGAGATAATCAGTGTGTAGATCTAAGCACACAGCAGCATGGAGTAAGTATACAACAAATATAAGCTATTATTGAAACTTCAAACATACAGAGATGTAATTGGACTCCTGAAACTCCCCTATAATGAGAAAGGAAACTAGCCAGTGGGCATCAGCATTGCCTGTGGCACTTGTTGAAAGTTAGACTTCTGGACCATGGCTCAAGCCTGGGAAGCCGGCACCTCTTGGGGGTGGGGCTAGGAATGGGCATACTTCCCCAGCACCCAGGAATTCTAAGACAAGGTGTCCTGGGCCCTCACGGACTCTAGAAATGGAGTTGCAGGGCCTCCTTCCAGTGGTAAAACCTGGTCTGAGTATCAATTCTTCCTTCCCAGTGTCCTGCAGGCAATTCGAAAAACCATCTGTGACTGGGAGGGGGGCCGAGAGCCCCCCAATGACCCATGCTTGAGAGGGGAGAAGGATCCCAAGGGTGGATTTGACATCAAGGTGCCCCGGCGTGCTGTGGGGCCCTCCAGCACACAGGTAAGTGGTTCCGGGCACAGGCTAGCTCGGTTGACCTAGAGGCCAGCCAGGCCACGGTAGTTCATCCTGGCTGGACCATGGGGCCATGGGGCTGGGGGTCCTCAGGAAGGAGGGGCAGGGTCCAGCAGCTGCACTAGTCTTACTCTGCCATCTTGTTTTAATACAGGAGGGAGGACTACCAACTTAAGATTCAGGAGACCTGGATTCTAGTCCTAGAAACCTGTGTGACCTCGGGCACGTTACACAGTCTCTTTGTGCCTCAGTTGTCTAATCTGGCAAATGGGGGTAATACCAGGACTGGCTATCTCCTGGCCCTGTGAAATATAGGTTCCAAAGTATAGGAAGAGTTTAAAGTCAAATCTATATGCATCTATCCTGTCCCCCTTTAGTGAACCCTGGCCCCTTCCCCTGCACGTCCTAGCTTAGGAATTCACAAGTTCTGCCTCTGATGTGCTGTGTGATCTTGGGTAAGCACCTTGATCTCTCTGTACTCTGATTATCTTCTCCATTAAGTGAAAATTTTGAATGAGATCATGGTACTGACAAAATATTATTATTATTATCTCCTCAAATGCACAAGTATCAAAAACCCTTGACCCCTTAGAGAAAGTCTAGTAATCAGAGAGATTCAGAGTTGCTAACCAAAGCTTCTGAACAAGAGGTCACCTGTGATTTATCCAAAGTAGTCATTAAATTCCAAAAAAAAAAAAAAAAAAAGAAAGAAAGAAAGAAAGAAAGAAAGAAAGAAAAAGAATCTGGGCATCTTGGTTGAATCCTTGCCACTAACTTAAGGATAAGCAGTTCCTGGTAGGCTTTTTGAAGTATTGGAAAAAAGCATGAGAGTCTATCGAACTTTCAGGGGTCTTACAGGAACTCCCCTTTGACATGACCTTCCAGCCTGACTCAGCTCTGCAGTCCTGAATGTGAACCATCTGAGATGAGCCATCCGAGGCCCACCCCTACCCCTTCTATGTGTCTGTGTCTGTGTCTGGGCAGGGGACGGGGAGGAGGGATGGGGTAGGATGGGTTCTCAGCAGCATCACTGTCACTTCCCTTGGCTTCACAGCCCGTGGGCCAGTTTGCACTGATCTTGCTGGTCTTGGAAATCCCAAGGAAGCTTCTACAAACACTTCTGTATAATGTCAAGAACCTTTCCAGCCTAGAATACCCTGGAGGGACCAAGCAGGGCTTTCAGGTGTTTCTGGAAGCCCCAAGACTCAAGTGAGTGAGACACAGACAAGGCAGGAAAGACACTAGAAAGGAGGCTGAGGGGAAGGGCCAAACAGGCAGAGAGGGAGAGAGAGAAGGAAACAAGAGGAGTGGAAAGAGTATACAGGTGGTCTGAGAGGGGAGCATGACCACAAGTCAGCCTCCAATTACGTGAGGTGGTACAAATGCATTGAGTAGACTCTCTAACGGAGCCAGAAGAGCCCTTAGAGACAAGCTAGTCCCAGTGCCCTCCCTGCTTTACAGATGGGGAAACTGAGGTCCAGAGAGGGGAAGTGACTTGTCTAAGTCACAAGGTGAGTCACAGGTGGAGGTGGGACAAGAACCCAGGTCTCCTGACTCCCGCCCCAGGGCTCTGTTAGGGCCTGCAGAGCACAGTGGACAGGGGCTTCTAGCATAGCTGGGATGCTGACTGATCTGATGACTTAAATGCTCTGGTCAATAGACATAGGTGGGAGAGGAGGTCCCCCCTCTTACCAACAAAATGGATTTTCAAATAGAATTTGATACAAATCAAGTCAATACCACATGGATTGTACTTGATAAATCCTTTCCTGGAAGGATGGCTCCAAGGGCCATCATTAGAATCCTGGTGGCTCCAAGGGCCATCATCAGAACAGTGCTTCTCAGTTCTTAAGGATGATCAGGCCTGCCGACCGATGGGGTTGCAGTGGGTGGACTGTCCCATAAATCAGCCACCATGGTAGCTCTTTGACCATCAAGGGAAATGCTGCGGTAGGGGCGGTGTGCCCCTCCTCTCTGTGGCTGCGCTGCCCGGCCAGGTGCCAGGCACATGGTGGGTATGGTCCTGGAGGAGATCCAGACGCAGCCAGGGCAGACGTGGTGGCAGAGGGAGGTTGGAGCTTCTGAGAGGTGGTCGGCAAGTGGCCCCTAGCAGTCGCGGCGGCTTTCCCACCATATACAATACCTCTTGCTTTTCTCTTTCTCTCTCTCTCTTCTCTCTCTCCCTCTTCCCTGTCTCTCCTGCCCTCCCATTCCCTCCTCTTTTCTCCTATCTATGTCTTAGGCCTGCCAGTGGTCCCCGCGGGCTTTGTTTCACCCCACTGGTGGCACACAGGGCCGAAGAGGCTGCCGATCCCTGGTATAACACCGCCTGGCTGGGTTGGTTGGGGTACACTTCTCCAGGAGGCAGCAGGAATGGACTAGCCTGGCTCCTCAAGGCCCCTTCCAGCCCTAAGATTCAAAGACATATGATGTGGAAAGATCTAGATTAGCACTTGCACCCTTTGCACTTAAGGCCCTCTGTAAGCGGGAGTTGATTGTCTAGTAGACCTCCTGTGTAAGTACCCATCTTCACCCGCTTACCACCCAGGATTTCGGTAGGCTGTGCAATGCAGCTGGCGCCACCAGAGGGCGCCATCCCTTGGTAATGGATTCCAAGTGCTAAGGGTCTGAAGCTTGAGGTGGCTGGGTGGGGGGCTTGCTCTGATCAAACTGCATTTCGCAATTCCTCAAAATGCTAGAGCTGAAAGGGACTGGCTTGAGAAAGCATCTGGTGCAACCCCCTCGTATTAGCAGATAAGAAAACTGAGGCCCAGAGTGGGACTTTGTTGCCCAAGGTCACACAGCAAGACAGTAGCAGTGCCTGGCCATAGACCCAAGTCCAGGGTGCCACCATAGCCAACCAGTAAAGCAGAGAGTGACTCCAGAGTGATGTGAACTGAGGTTCTCCTCTGATGCCCACGCCCTTGGCCAAGCAGAGCCAGCAAAAACTTGGGCCTTGAATGACTTGTTATTTCAGGTCCTCCTACCCAGGGATGCCACAGGCCCTGGGCAAAATGTCCTTTCTGGGCGGGCCACTCTCCCTCATGAAGGTTTACATGTTCGAAATTCACTTCTCCAACCCTAAACTGGTGCTTCCTTAAGAAGGGCTTTTTAAGAGCAGACATCTGCAGAAAAAAAGAAAAATATAAACACAGCACAAAGAAACCTTTACCCCAGGATAGGGGGCCAGCCCCTGACCTTCTCCTCCTACTTTCTCTTTCAAGCTGTACATGGTGCGGACCATGCTTGAATCGCTCATCGCAGACAAGAGTGGCTCCAAGAAGACATTGAGGAGCAGCCTTGATGGACCCATCGTCCTCGCCATAGAGGACTTCCACAAACAGTCCTTCTTCTTCACACACCTGCTCAATATCAGTGGTGAGTCACGCTATCCAGGCAGTGGGGAGAGGACGGTTGGGTGGGGGCAGGTCCCAGACCCACTAAGGCTGTTGGACCAAAAGTTGCAAAGAAATGTGGTCATCGGCCAGAAGGGCACATTTCGCCACCGAGGTAAAAAATGCACACTTTCTGGTGGGCTTGGAAAGGCCAGGCTCAGTTCAACTATTCTGACTCAGCTAAATTTGTCTGGTAGACATTTGTGGTTTGTCATGAAGTCCTTAGTAAAGGGGATTAAATCCAGCAACATACCCACAGATGCAACAGGCATTTGGGCAGCCTTTAGCTTTTAAGCAGCAGCTCTGTGCTGATTATTCTTATTGCTCGTTGCAAAGGAGGCTTCCAAGCTGGACCCCAAGCCGTGTCCCCCAATCCTGTTCTCCCATTAGCAGGACGCCTCTGCAGGTGGGACAGGGCAGGGGGAAGGACAGCAGCCTCCAGAGACGCAGGAGTGGTAATGCATTTGTTGGTACTAGAACAGTAACCTTAATGAATCCAGACATCTCCATTAGAGCACAGACCAGGGCCCCTCAAGGCTTCTAAGTGGATAAAAACCGGAATTACTATGTACAAGGGGATGAGGAGCAGTGAAAAGTGGGCACTTGGGGAGCTGGCTTGACACTATGGATAGCAAGCACACTTTTTCCACTAAGATTGTGGGTCTTCAGGTTGGCCTTATAGGAGGATGATGGAGATTGTGGGGGCATCTAAAGCTTTAAAATGTCACTGCTCTCCTCCACCCTGGGGCTGCTACTGTGAGTCTAACGGATGCTGTTTTCTAAGTAGATATTAGACTGACCTTCAGGTAAAAGAGAGCAGGATCTACTGATTAGGTCATATTTATGAGTACCTGCTGTACTCCAGTATAGTGGTAGAAATAGCAAAAGCAATAAGAACCAAGTTAATAGGAACAAAGATCTTTTGGTGCTTCTTCTGTATAACCCACTGCTTTTTCCTTAATGCTTTCAGAAGCCCTGCAGCAATGTTGTGACCTCTCTCAGCTCTGGTTCCGAGAATTCTTCCTGGAGTTAACCATGGGCCGGCGAATCCAGTTCCCAATTGAGATGTCCATGCCCTGGATTCTAACAGACCATATCCTGGAAACCAAAGAACCTTCCATGATGGAGTAAGAGGCTGGATCAGGATTGGGTCAGCAAGGAGGTTCCCAGGGTGCGGAGGGAGGGCAGTTTGCTAGGGAGCTCTGTTCTTTCCAGAACTTTCAAGATGAGGCAGTGTGGCCCCACTAGGAAAAGCGCTCATGCCAAGGATCAGGTCACACCAGATTTGACTCAGCCTTGCAGATAGGCTCAGGATTATACCAGCCCAACTGCCCTTCCTGAGCTCTGTCAGTGTCAGGCAGCTATGCTTGGAAGATAGTCCTCTCTGGGGACCACGAAGCTAATATCCTTAACTGCCACGTGATTTCTTTTGGTCCCAGACTAATTGTTTCAGGCCTTGTATTTATTAACATCATGGACTTCTGATTTCTATAGGCAGACTGTAAAGTAAGGCATTCCGAAGGCAATTTGGAAACCTCAGAATGCTGGAAGGCTCTCTCATATTAACCCCAAGCTTATTCATGTTTTCACCCAAACCTTCATATTTCCCAATCCACTTGCTTTCAGATTGATTAGTAAGCTGCTGGTCTCTGCTTTTCTCTCTTCAGGTACGTCCTCTACCCTTTGGACCTGTACAATGACAGCGCCTACTATGCTCTGACCAAGTTTAAAAAGCAGTTCCTGTATGATGAGATTGAAGCTGAGGCAAGTGACCCGCATCTCCTTTTGTTCCTATAATCTTATTCCAACAATGTGGACTTTTTAAATCTGTAGCTTTTGGCACAAAGTGGGCTGTCTTAGTCCATTCAGGCTGCTATACCAAAAATCCACAGACTGGCTTATAAAAAATACTGTTGTAGAGGCTAGATGTCTAGATCAGGGCACCCTTCTGGGTCACAGACTTTTCATTGTATGCATAGTGGAAGGGATAAGGGAGCTCTCTGTGGTCTTTTTAGAATTTTTTTTTAAGATTTTATTTGAGAGAGAAAGGGGAAAAAAAAAAAGCCAGACTCGGGGGCTTGATCCCACGACCCTGAGATCATGACCTGAGCCAAAATCAAAAAACTTAACTGACTGAGCTACCCAGGTGCCCCTAGTTTCTCTCTTACCCCTAATCCCATTCACGAAGGGTCTACTTTCATGACCTAATCACTTCCCAAAGGCCCCACAGCCTAATCACTTTTGGGGGTTAGGATCTCAACATATGAATTTTGGGGGACACACATATTCAGACCATAGCAATGTGGGATCAGTGACTTGTTCTGGAGAACAATCTCTTTTTATGACTTCTAAAAAAAAAGTTGCAGTGTAGTTGATGCCCAATGTTATATTAGTTTCAGGTGTACAACACAGTGATTCTACAATTCTGTATGTCATAACTGTGCTCACCAGAGATGTAGCTACCATCTGTCCCCGTACAATGCTATTATAATAGTATTCACTATATGGAGAGTGATCTTAACAAATCATGATCATCAAAAAGGACCCAGACCAAGGTGATGGTCTTTCTTTTTCAGATATATTAAGGGATAACAGATGGTAAAACTGCATGGGTAATATTAATATTCTAATGAATCTTTTATGGTTGGAACATTTTGTTAATAATAATAACAGCAATATCACCTATCAGTTATTATATATTCACCATTTGCTTTTAAAACAACTTTTTAAATAACCTTACAGCAATTTAAAGAGGTATATACTATTAATCTGTTTTACAGATTAGTCTTAGACTTAAAGTGGTCAGTTATCATAATGCCAAGGTCACTCAGTGTAAAGAGTCACTTGGTAGTAGTGGTAGGACTGAAGTAACCTTTATCTCAACTATTAAGCTGTTTATTATTAGTCACTCAATGGCTTTATTTCTGTAATGGTCAGGATAAGCTAGGTTATGCTGCAGTAACAAATAATTACAAATTCTTAGTACCTTGAAAACAAAGGTTTATTTCTCTGTTATGGGTTGGTTGGGGGCTCTGGTCCATGTAGTCTGCGAGTCAGGACCCACATGGAACATTCACTAATTGCCATGGCAGGAGGAAGTGTTACTGGTACTTCAAAACTTCCACCTATAAATGACACATGTCATTGGTCAAAGCAAGTCACATGACTGCATCGCCTTTATGGAGAGGCGCAAGGAAGTACAATCCTGCCACATGGAAGGACGAGGCCAATAGTAGTGATGGCTACTGAAATTTCTAAGTTTTGCCTCCTGGGAAATGGAATGATGGTCTGGGTTCTTCCTTAACTGCATGGGGCTATATAAACACAGAATGAGGCCAATTAGGTAAAAATATCATAGAAATATAAAACATTCTTGTTTATAAAGGAAAGACATGAGTGTTTTAGGATTAACACCACCACCAACTTAGTTTGACAGTTTATGTATTTCAAAGAAAATCTAGGAGAGGTACTGTTTGCTTTCTCTACCCTCCAGTTTCTTTGGGAGTTGAAAACCTTAATGGAACCCAACCCAGATCTCTTCTCCTGATCACAAACTTGGGAAGAGAGATCCCAGGAGACAAATGAACTGGTTGCATCTTAACTTTGACAACCCCATGCTCTGACAAGATCCTGTATAGTTGTGTTCTCCAACAGGTTGAAAACAAAAGAATTCTAGAGTGTCATGTGGCCAAGTGAGATTCTTAAATATGAAGAAAGCACACAGCCAGGCCCTGGGTAACATTTGAGGGCATGGGGCCAAAGTACAAATTGAGACACACACACCCCCAGCTTGTGGGCTGTCCCCTTTCTCTTCCCATCTGAAGACTGTTCTGTACTACAAAGAGCCTCATGTGCATGTGTGTAGATACCCAAGCTTTGTCTGCCACCACTGCCCACAAACAATGGCCCCTTAGCTAACCCTCAACCCTAGGGGTGCATACACCTGCTATGCAGTCCACATTCAGGGACAATACCAGGGAAAACTACAGACAGGCCTGGAAGGGGCTTGGGCTTTTGGGACAAGGATAGTAAAGGCTGGTTCTAGAAGGAGAGCTTAGGGTATGGGTAGGCACCTCTACCTTAGCCCTGCAGGTTCTTCAACTGGAAGAAGACCTGGTGGGACCCTTGAAGCATAAAGTCCAGAGCAGAGGCCTTGGGTACCTGCAGTTGAGGGCAAAACTGCACACAGCTCTGTGTTTTATGTTCAAGATAATATCTAGGGTATAAAGTAAGAGATACAGAAGCTCTTCAGATAAAGAATTAGCTTTATGGAACTGAGAATTTGGTGAAGGAAGACTAGAAGATCAGTCCCCTAATTATGCTCTGTTCTCTTTTAAGTCACATGGTGCTCTGCTACCACCGCAGCCCCATCTCATTAAGGTCCCACCCTTGGCTATTTCTTGCCATCAATAGAGGGTTTGGTTTTGATCCTCTATCAGACATGAACTTCTCACCTGAGCATCACAATCTGCCACCGATGTGTGATGAGACAGACACAGAGATGGCAAATTGAGCCCATATTCATTAAGAGACAAAGGTTTTCAAGCAAAGTTTGAAAAAAAGATATTTTTCAATTTCCGAGGACCATCAATTTCTTCGTTTGTCAAGCAAGTAACAAATAAAGTGAAAGGAAAAGACGAGAAAGTCTAGCAGGGAAGAGGATGGGTGGGCTGATGTGAGTAATTGCAGGATATAAAGATCTATCTTGCCTTCCCACCTTGGAACTGCAAGGAGGGGACCTAAGCAGAGGCCAGTTCCTCAACAGCTTTTTGAACTTTGCCTTCTCTGTACCTAACTAAGGACCTTGAGGGCAAGGGACCAACTTCTTACCTTACTTAGCCACAGAATCTTCTTTTTTTGCTATTCAAAGTATCTTGCCCTACAACACACAATACAGCCCAGATGCCCCTTGCAATTTGCCTATGCTTCTGTGATAAAGCTAGACGCACAGCACTGACATTCCTGCTTCCCTTTCACAGGTGAACTTGTGCTTTGACCAGTTTGTCTACAAGCTGGCGGACCAGATCTTTGCCTACTACAAAGCCATGGCTGGCAGGTATGAGAATCCCAGGGCTGTAAGGAACAAATGTTCTTAGACTGCTCTCTGTAAGACATAGTTGCCTGTTGTGAAACCTCTCTTCTTCTTCAGCCCCTAAGGAAATCTGAGTGATTACCTGGGCCTGGACTGGGTGCTGAAATGTAGGAGAAAGGAAATAGGCATATTTGGTGCTGTACCTCATGGAACTTACAGACTAGTAGGGATAACAGACTATAGTAAAAACTGATGAAAGCACAGTGATAAGGGAGGTTGCATGCTCCCCGCAAAGGAAAAGTTCATGGGAATATGTGAATCTATGATGGTTAAACCTGAACTAGTCTTTCAGGTGAGGAACTGGAAAGGCTATCCCGAGAAAGTAACATTGGCATTCTTATCTGAAGCTGATAGGCATTAAGTAAAACTAAGTAAAGGATGAGACGGGAAATTGCAGGCAAAAGATGTGCTTGTGCAAAATCCCTGAAGTAGAAGTATTGTATTGACAGCATGCCTACTCCATAGGGCAGTTGAGACAATTAATGTGAATTAGTACATGTAAATGCCTCGTCCACAGGCCACAAGAGGAGGCAAGTTACATGATAAAGCTGGAGAGATAGGGCTCAGGGGATGAGGCTTGTAGACATCTACCTAGGAGGAATAGAATACCTTGGGATTTCAAAAGTATAACGGGAACCTGTTTCAAATCTTATTCTTAAAAATCTGTCCTAAACAAAAATGTGGGGAATGGATTGGTGGTGAGCAAGAATGGGTATATAAAGGCCACATAGGAGAGCAGTGAAGAAGTCCAGCAAGAGACATATTAAGTATTGGAGGCTCGTTGGTATTGCCAGTATGTGTTGATTTAGTAAATTCCTGGCTTTCAAGAACCCATAGCAGTACTGGTCAAGAAAAACCTCAAAATAAATATCTCCCTTCTTTTTGGAAATCCAGATGTACAAACCAATAATGTCAAGAATAATGACTTAAGTGTCATAAATTATTTTTTTTTAATTTCTATTTATTTATGATAGTCACACAGAGAGAGAGAGAGAGAGGCAGAGACACAGGCAGAGGGAGAAGCAGGCTCCATGCACCGGAAGCCCGACGTGGGATTCGATCCCGGGTCTCCAGGATCGCACCCTGGGCCAAAGGCAGGCGCCAAACCGCTGCGCCACCCAGGGATCCAATTATTTTTATTTCTATGAAGAGAATTTGCTTCATTTTGCTTTTGACAGCTAGAGTTGCCTTGACATATTTCAAATAGGAGTTGACGTGCAGAACGCACCAGTTTGTTAACACAGAATGTGCATTAAATGAAGTGAATGGTTCTTGATGATGGGAAGTACACAAAGCATGTACTTTCAGGGAAAGCACAGATTACATAGCCTTTCACAGAGTAGTCACTTAGTAAGTGTCTGGGTTGAATATGATGCAGTTGTAACAGTGACACAGAGAGAGAGAGAGAGAGACAGAGACAAAGGCAGTGGGAGAAGCAGGCTCCATGCAGGGAGCCCAATGTGAGACTCAATCCCAGTCTCCAGGATCAGGCCCTGGGCTGAAGGCAGGTACCAAACCGCTGAGCCACCCGGGCTGCCCTGAGATCATTTTCATTTCAAATATGCTATCTACACAAACTCAGACTTGTCAAACCCTTGGGTCCTTCATATAATTTAGTTTACAGAATATTCTTATCTGAAAAATACCCCTTAATCTATACTACCCCCTGTAAGATCAGTGGTTTCCAAATATATGGGAGGCTGGGGGAGTTTGAGAGATGTTGAGAGAGTCCAAGAAAACAGGAGGGGAAGAATGATGATGTAGGTCAGTGCTGTCCATTAGGAATATAGTGTAACCACAAATGTGAGCCACAAGTGTCATTTTAAATTTTTTAGTAGCTATATTTTTAAAAAGAAAGAAAAACAGGTGAAATGAATTTGAATCATATATTTTACATAATCCAGTATATCTAGAATACAGTTTTGACATGAAATCAATATAAAAAATGATTAAAGAGACAGTTTTCTTGTTTCTTCCTAAGTGTTCAAAATCTAGTGTGTACTTTATACTTCTAGCACATTTCAGCTTGGACCCACCACATTGCAGGTGGCTGGTGGGCTCCTGTAGAGCTAGTGGTTGTTCTCTCTGTTGCAAAGTGTAGATTATGTTATGTCACTTGCCTACCTAAAGCCACTGGCAGTGGCTGCCAGTGACATCTAGAAAACAGCTAACTTCTTTACTGTGGCTGATGTCATCCCACATGATCTAGCCCCTAGGTTAACTTTATAAATTCATTTTTGTGTCATGCTCCCCAGCATTCCCTGTCCTTTATCCATCCTAACCAGCTTTCTTTTCCTCTGCCAGAAACACTCTTCCCCCCAGATCTTAACATTTTTAGCATGTAGGTGCCCATCCAGCAAAATTGCTTTAGAGAGGCTTTCCCTGACCTCCTAGCACCAAATGATCCTGTTTTATCATCTTCAGAGCACTATTACTCTGCAACATGTAACTCGGTGTGAAAAGTAATAGTAGTACATCTAACTCAGAAGGTGTCTTGAGATTAAAAGTGACCATGTACAGGTGTGTGTGTCCCTGATAAGCCCTAAATATGGTGCATTATTTTCTCTCACCTGAAATTATTTTATTCCTTTGTTTATTTAGTTACCAATCTCTCTTCATTAGAAGTCCGTTCCATGGGGACAGGAACTTCGTGTCCCCAGTACCAGAATGTTCCCTGGGATATGGCAAGCACGCACTCAATTGCTTTTTTGGTAAATGAATAAAAGAGGGAAATGGCTCAACTTCTGTGTTGCTTGTCTTTAACTTAGAAATTGTGCTTCATGTTGAGCTTATGTGGCTAAAAAGCTGAAAACAGCTATATTCAAAATACATCAGTTAGCGCTTCCTGAGCAGATCCTCTGGTCTGAAATAGATATGGCTGGGAGATAAAAAACCATCCATGGTCATGTTTACTGGATTTATGTAACTTCTATCCCTTGCAGCGTCCTGTTGGATAAACGCTTTAGGGCTGAATGTAAGAATTACGGAGTCATCATCCCATACCCACCATCCAACCGCTATGAAACGCTGCTGAAACAGAGACATGTCCAGGTATGGCAAAGAAAGCCAGAAGGGAGGTGGATTGGGCTAGAAGGTAGCCGTGAAGTTAGTGGGGAGATTGGAGATCAGGACTGCATACTCTCCACCCTCCTTCTGAGCATGGGTATAGCACAGCCTTAGAATCTTACAGGCAATAAAGAGGTGTTGGCATCCTGTGGCTCAAGTTCTGGGCTTCTCAGTCCCCCTTGCAGCTCATCTCTCAGGAGTTGTGGTCACCAAAGCCTTGGTTCTATTGTCATAGCCATGGCTCACTCCCTTCCATCAGGATTGCTGCTAAGAAATGAGTAAATCTGTTCTTGAGTGGGGCCCAAATGCTGATCTAAGTGAAGGCAGGCTGCTTCGTGCTTTGAAATGGAGCGTGTCAGCTAAACCCACGCTAGAAATTACAGTTTGTTGCTATGGAGTTGGTTTCTATTCACATTTGACCCCAGATGGAGAGGAAATAAATGCTGCCAGGAGCTCAGAAACATATCCATGCTTAAAAATGTTAACATGAGCCAGGCAGGCAAAATACAAGATGCTGCAGCTGCCCAACTCCTACGCCCCACTATGGGCCAAGCTGTGGTGGCACAGCCTTTATGCCATGACCTCTATGTTTAGTAGGTGGGCCACGGTGTTTGTGGGCAAGACCCCCCAGGGGAAGGGACATGGCTGAGAAGTGCCCCAATGAAGAGGAAAGGCTTACCCTGGACATTTTCACTGCTGTGAGAAATCAAAGGGAAATGGAGAATTAGGAGAGAAAAAAGAACATCTTCACCTCTGCCAACAGGAGGAATTCAGTGCTCTTCTTCTGGCCTCTCAGGAAATTACAGCAATCAGTTACTGATGTGGCCAGAATTAGCTACAGGACTTTCAACACCGAAGGCTTGATGTGTGTACAAGGTGGCTGCCAGGGGTCTTAGTTGGTAGAAAAATCTCCCAAAAGAGAAATAGAAGAAAAGTAAAATTGTTAAGAATAACCCTTGGGTGCCTAGCAAAGCACAGTGCACATAGCAGGTACTCAGTAAATGTTTATTGTTATTTGCATAGCATCTGTGATAATGCCCACGTGTGTGTGCCCCAATGGAAATTAGTGTAAGTTCTGTTTTCCGTCCTGTAATCAGCCCTTGATTCTTGGGCTTCTGTGCTGATCCCCATAAAGGCACACAGGAGGCCTGCTAGGGAGCTGCCCTTCTCTGGTGACTGAAGTGGGGCACAGGACTCATGTGGGAAAGACCTCATAACTAAATTTAGGATGTCAGCATTGCATGGGGTGCCCAAGCCTATGCTGAGCCTTTTCCTATGGTCTGGGTGAATTATATTTTTCCTCAAATTTTTATATATTTCAAACTTACAGGAAAGTTGAAAAAATAACACAATGAACATATATATATATATATTCTAGAGGCATATTCTTGTTACTATTTTTTACTAGTTGCTTCACTTTCTTACATACATATTTTTCTCTCTTGCAAATACATTAAAAAAAATAGTTAAGAATAATCTTTGGGCACCTAGAAAAGTGCAGTATATGAATGTGTGTGTATTTATATACATGTAAATACACATATATGTGTATAAATATATAAACACACATGTAAAAAGTACATAAATAGTATATAAATGTATGAGTAGTATATAGTATATATACTATAAATACAGCAAATATAGTAATAGTATACAAATAATAAGTACATAAATCGTAAATAAGTATGTAAATAACATAAAATACGTATATGTAACATTAAAATATATACATTTTAAATATATTTACTTTCTCTCAGCCATTTGAGAGTAAGTTGCAGATGTCATGACATTTTACCAATGAATACCTCAGCATGTATCTCCTAAGAAGACATTCTCTCATAATCAAAATAGAATAACCAAATTCAGGAAATTTAACAATACTGTTTTCTGCATAGAGTTCCCATTTGTCCTCGTAATGTCCTTTATGCTTTTAATCCCATTTCCTATCAGTACATTGCATTTAGTTGTCATGTACCTGTGAGAACCTTAAGTAAATTTTCTCTCTGTCTCTTCCATGCAGTTGTTGGGTAGATCAATTGACTTGAACAGACTCATTACCCAGCGCATCTCTGCCGCCATGTATAAATCCTTGGACCAGGCCATCAGCCGCTTTGAGAGTGAGGACCTGACTTCCATTGTGGTAAGAAACTGGGGGCCTGTGAGAGTTCTGGTCTGGGATTCCTTAGACTTGAAGCCTAATTTGAGGTGTTGTTAGCCTAGTACTGAGCTAGTTAAAGAGAAGCAGGGAGTCTCTTTCCCAACTTGATTAGAGCAAGAGAAAAAAAAGACTTAAAAAGAATGAAATGATCTTATCTCCTGATTGCCCTGAGATCTCTGAGATGGCCAAAACTAGGCACAATTGCTTGTCCTTTGGGCTTCTACACAGGTGAACAAGTATAGGGGTGGTCCTGAGAAGTTAGAGACGGTTGCACAACAGGGCGGGCATCATGGGTGTGCAGTAGTATAGGGCCCAGAAGGACTCTTCTTGGTTTAATGCTCTGCTCTTGCCATCTTGAAATTCTTAATAACTTTTTAACAAGGGTCCCACATTTCCTTTTTTTTTAATACTTTATTTTTTTTTCCTTAAGATTTATTTATTTATTTATTTATTTATTTATTTATTTATTTATTTATTTATGATAGAGAGAGAGAGAGAGAGAGAGGCAGAGACACAGGAGGAGGGAGAAGCAGGCTCCATGCCGGGAGCCTAACGTGGGACTTGATCCTGGGACTCCAGGATCGCGCCCTGGGCCAAAGGCAGGCGCCAAACTGCTGAGCCACCCAGGGATCCCCGGGTCCCCACATTTCCATTTTGACTGGGACCTGCAAACTGTGTCTTGATCCTGATGCACAAGTATGGAATAGTCCTGTTCCCTTCTATTAAACGACAATTTGAGTTACTCTCTGCTAAGTCTTCCTCTCCAAGAATTAGGATGAACTTGATCTACCAGTCCTGAAGTGAATCAAAGGAAGACTTTAATGCTTTCAAAAGCAGATGAGTAAAAAAAAAAAAAAAAAAAAAAAAGCAGATGAGTAGAAGGAATTCAAGACATAGAAAGTCACCATCAGAATGCCACATGACCATTGTGGGCAAAATCTACCAAAGGATGCTAAAATTAGTAGGCAGACCTTTGAGAAGAATATTTTATGGTTCCTCGTACCATGAGGTCTCTAGAACAGTCACGTTCATAGAGACAAGAAAGTGGGATGGTGATTACCAGGGACTTAGGGAATTGGCATTTAATGAGTAAGGAGTTACGGTTGAGGGAAATTAAGTTCTGGAGATGGATGGTAGTGATGGTTACACAGTAATGTGAATGTACTTAATGCCACAGAACTATACATTTAACAATGGTTACAGTAGTAAGTTTTATGTTATATATATTTGGCCACAATTTTTTAAACTACTCAGAAATTTTAAAAAAAAACTAAGAAGCAGAATTCTTGCATCATCTCAAACTATCTCCTTCAAGATATTTACTAATCTTCCAAAGGGAAGATTAGTAACTTTACAATGGGGACACCATCTTAACCAAGCATCAAAGCTTAATGTCACTGGTAATAATATTTATTCATTAACCCCTGCTATGTATCTTCTGTGATATTATTGCCGAAATGCTTATTCTCAATCTGATCATAAGAAAATATCAGATAAACCCCAATCAAATGGCATTCAAAAAAAAAAAACAAATGCGAACAATACTTTTCAAAAGCATCAGAGCATAAAAGACAAAGACTGAAAAATGTTAGTGATTGAAAAAAAGATTAAGAAGATATGACAACTAAAAGCAAAGTGAGATTCCAAATGGAAACACAGAACAGAAAAAAGGAGCCTCTTGGAGAATCTGGTGACATCTGAATAAGTGTGTCATTCAGTTACTAGAATTGGACCAATGTTAATTTCCTGCATTTAATGATTATGTTATGGTTATATAAGATGTTAACATTAGGGAAATTGGGTCAAGGATATGCAGGAATTCTGCTTTTTCACTTACAGAAAAGTAATTATTTCAAAATAAAAACTTTTTTTTTTTAAGTGGACAGAATGGTTTTTAAAAGTGACTAGGGACAAGGACTCTAGAGTCAGAAAGACCTGGGGTCCCAGTCCTGGCCCTGCTACTTACTAGCTGGCAATATTGGCAAGTTGCTTAATGTGTATACGCCCGTTTCCCCATCTACATGATAGAGGAATATTAGAATTTACAGGATAGCATTTTTTAAGGATGACTCTACTGCCTAGGAAGAGCTTTGCATAGTTCCTTGTACTTAATAAAAAGATGACGAAAAAAAGAGAACGAGAGAAGCATATAAATTTGGAGCTACAATGAGACATTCTCAGGGTGAATTTTTAGCAGCATTTCCTATGGAGACTTGCCCCCAACTGCCCACCTAAGTCCTGGGTCAGTTACTTTAGGAAACTATAATATAGCACGTGTTCTTCTGGGAGATCTATTTTAAGAAATAGACTTTTCTTAAAAAAAAAAAAAGAAAGAAAGAAAAGAAAGAGAGAAATAAATGGTAAGGAAAGGAAAGGAAATAAATAATATTTATGCCAGAATGTTAGCAGTGATTATCTCCAAGTGGTGGGATTTTTTTTGTTTTCATCTTTGTTGTTTATCTGTATCTTCTGGTTATCCAGTAATGAATGAACATATCTCATGGGAAAACTGGTTTGGGGTGTGTGTGGGTGTCCATGGCCTCTTCCCATCCCTTCAAAGGCACTGAATGTTCTTTTAGCTGAGAACAAAGTCAAAACAAGCAGTGAAAGCTGGTGTTTATCAGGTGAGCCAGCAGCCCCCAGGAGAGTGGCCACTCCCTGTAAAGCCCATGAAGAGGAGACCCCAGGGATGCTCCCTCCTGTGGGGTCAGGAGGCCCCTACTGGCCTTGGCTGAAAGAAAAGCTCTGCCTCTTGTGAGAAACAGCCTGAGGAATCTGCTCCATTCAGCCCATCCTTCCACCTTAGAAGCTCTGTTCTGAGATGAGAAGGCGGCTCAATGCCAAGCTGGGCGGGTGGCAGAGATTTCTTAAGTCAGCCATCCTCATCCTACACAGTTGAGCAAATAGACTCTCGGAGAGATCCTATGCTGAATTTGAGGGCTGGCAGCTTGCAGGCTGTGTTTTGTTTAGGCTACAGAGCACATTTGAAATTTTGAGCCAACATTTAACATTTGGAAGAATTTGAATAAAACTGCAGAAGCTTTGGCAACATCACACCAGGCTTTCCAGATGGCAACAATTGTCTAGAAATGATTAGACAATCCCATCAGCCGGGCTCTGCTCTCTTCAGCTTGTCGCCAGCCTCACTGCGGTACTTCATTCCCCTGTATGGCCTTCCACACTTCACTGCACCCGACTTCGAGACCCCCATTCTTCCTTCCTACCTGGGACCACAGAGCTAGTCAGCAGTCCACGGTGGCCGATACTCAGGTTTTCTGGTTCCCATCCAAGAGCTCTTTCCTCTCCATTTGCCCCATTAGGAGTTTTATTTCCCCAGCTCTGCTTCTCTACGTTGCCCTCCGTAAACCAGCTTTACTATAGAAAACCGAGACCCTCTCAGAGACACCTGCACCACTCACGTGGCCTTTTAAACCACCAAGCCTGCTGCACTGAGCTCTGCATCCTAGAGCCAAGTGCCCTCTATGATTTAAAGGCCAGGAGAACATGGCTGATGCCAAAACAGGGCTTGGGTTACATAACAAAAACCTTGCTACTTTTGCATGGCGGAAGAGGTGGGCCTACATTTCCAGCAGCCCCACATCAGCAGCGCTGAGAACTCTCTCCTTTGGTCTCCCTTGTAAATACCGCCACACATTCGGAGACTGTTAAAATCGCAGAACATTAGAACAGAAATTATCCCCAAGTTTTTCATTTGCAATTATCTTCCTGGTAACATGGCACCTCAGTGTGCTGAGGGACTTGATGAGCTTAGAAATAAAATCATTGGTGCTTACTCCATTTATTTGATTTATTTATTTATTTATTTATTTATTTATTTATACTCATCCTAAATGAATGGGAACAAAATTAATAGTCCAGCTGGCTAGGCCCTAAGAGACAGAAGCAGAGAGGTGATTCTGTGTTTCTGCCCTTCATTAACTTCATGGTGCACAGTGATTGGAAACTGATTCTTCCAGCTGTCATTCCAGAATTAAAATCCAGATTTTGACCTTCTTTTGAAAGATGATGAGGTCTATCATCACTGAGCCCATTTTGAGGAGGCAGCACAACTATATGGAGTTGAGTATCAGACTACCCTGTCCAGACAGACATTTTGCCACAGGCAGCCCAGCCTCAGGAATCCCTCCTCCTGCCTGTCCCTCTTCCCTGAGCTGGGCTGGCCTATACAGCCATTTAAGTTTGCAAGCTCCGATCCAATTCCACACCCCCAATTTAGAGCCATAGAATCTCAGTTGCAGAAAGACAGAGCTCCAAAATTGGAAGCATGGTCTGGGGCCTCCACCTGGCCACACTCTGGACCCCAGCCAGCCTTAGGGACACCTTGTGGCTGATGAGAATAAGATCGATTCAGTGGTGTGAGGCTGCATCCTGTGACCAACCTGAGCTCCAAATCCTAGCCCCTAAAGCTGTCCTGCCTCCTGGCCACCCTCTGGTGACCTGCCCTTGCCAGTGTTCCGTGAGTCTTTATATTGTCAAACTATCATTACTTTTCAAAGTGATTTCTTAGCAAATTGCTCCTTTATTCCAGGAAGCCATGTCCTAGAGGCCCAGGATCACACACTAAACCAAGTTCTGTATTCCCTGTGTGACCTTGGTCAAATCACTTCACTCCCTGAGCCTCATTTGTCCCCTCTATAAGACAGGGGCTATCATACCCATCTGAAAAGAAGGCTTAACCACAATAATACGGGAGCGTCCTAGAGCATTATGAAGAGGCATGCCCTCTCTCTCTCTGCACAAGACTGTGCTTTGATCCTTTTTCATAGCAGCACTAAGGACGAGAGCCAGCCCAAAGGGTTTCAGTCTCCTTTTACTTGCCAGCAAATGCAGTGACCTGTTGTGTCTGCGTATTGGCCACTTTGCTCCCATTCTCTGCCCAAAGGTAGGGTTTCAAGCAGTCAGGGCCCACCACTCACATGAGTCCTTGGTCCATGGCTTTCAACTGCACCTTTGCCAACATGTGCCCAGCCCTTGAGTGGAAGACACACGAGGAATCCAAAGGAGGGGGCATTCTGTCCCCGGCTATTTGTAAAATTTCTACAGTATATAGTGGTTAAGAATATGGACATCAGAGCCCAACTTCCTGAATTTGGAGTCAAGTGATTGAACTTCTCAAAACCTCAGTTTCTCTAGGCATAAAGTAAGGACAACTGTAACGGTGACCTTATAGGGGTTTTTGAACATTAAATGAGTTAAGACACATAAAGTGCTTAGGATACTGTTTGGCGTATAATACACTGAATCACATGAAACTACTAATACCTGATGGTATTTAAGCTAGAAAATCAGTAGTTTCATGTGGTCTGAGCTAACAGGAAGTACTTAGCAAACGGTAGCCCTTACTTCTGATCGGTAGAGATCCAGCCTCTGGTGGTAGGCTGGCACACCCTCCTTTTGATTTATTATTATTATTTTAAATATTAAATAATTATTTAATAATTATTGTTATTAATAAATAATATTAAATAATTATTTAATAATAATAAATAAAGCAGGCATGCTTTCCACCCAAGGGGGTACTGACCGGGTTTGCCCCCGGTCTGTGGAGCCTTCCCAGAGCCGGCCCGTGCAGCTTCCCTGGGCCCAGGCTGGGAACTCGTCCTCTGAAGAAGGGTGGGAGGTTGTGTGAGGGCCTCTCCCCCGCACGAAGGGGGGCCGTCAGATGAAAGTGTGCGTGTGAAGTGTGCGTATACACCCTCAGCGGCCGTGGGCTCTCTCTGGCAGGAGCTGGAGTGGCTGCTGGAGATCAACCGGCTCACGCACCGGCTGCTGTGTAAGCACATGACCCTGGACAGCTTCGACGCCATGTTCCGGGAGGCCAATCACAATGTGTCTGCCCCCTACGGCCGCATCACCCTCCACGTCTTCTGGGAGCTGAACTTCGACTTCCTCCCCAACTACTGCTACAATGGGTCCACCAACCGGTAAGGGAGTCCCTGGGCGAAGGGCGCGGGCATGGGCTGCGGGCCGGGGAAGCGGGTCCTTCCCGCAGTAGTCAGTCCCTCCTGGCTGCAGGCTCTGTGCAGAGCCGGGGCTGCCACGGTGAGCAAGTCTGCCTCTTCCAGCCTTCAGGCTAGAGGACAACGCAGGCAATCCGACAGCCCCCTGATAAATGTACTGTTAGAAAGAGTGAATTTGGAGATGGAGGAAAACCCCAGTCATGAGCGAGAAAACACCACCACCTGATCCAGCCTGGGAAGTGACGGGAACCTCAAGAGAGGCTTCCTCCTCTGAGAAGTCATGCTTGAGTAGAGATGTGAAGGATGAGTAGGAATAAAAAAAGTGAAGAGATGGGAGAAGAATATCCCAGGCAAAATCTCCAAGGAGTGGAGAGCTCAGTGAGGGTGTAACAGATGGGACGGGGAATGGTGCCATGAAAGATAATATAGGACCTGGGAGGAAGCAGGAGCCGCGCTGTGCACTACTCCACAGGCCAAGATAGGATTAAGCATGGTGCTTTATGATCAGATGGTACTTTTTTAAAAAATATTTATTTATTTATTCATGAGAGACACACACACACACAGAGGAGGCAGAGACACAAGCAGAGGGAGATGCAGGCGCCTTTCAGAGAGCCCGATGTGGGACTCAATCCCCAGACCCCAGGATCATGCCCTGAGCTGAAGGCAGATGCTCAACCACTGAGCCATCCAGGTGTCCCTCAGATGGTGCTTTTATGAGGACGTCCATATACACGAATACATTCATGCAGAATAAGCACATGTATGTGTGATGAAGCGGCATATGTCTCCTGCAAGGTGTACACAGCCCTGTATCGAGCACCAAGGTGAGGAGAAGACCTTATCCCTTATCATCACAGAGGTTCAAAACCTGACAGAAGAGGGGAGATGTATTCATGCACAAAACAAGTCCGTTAGGTTATACAAACATGTATGTGTTTACAGGTCCTCTCTGTACCCTCAGAGCCTGGCTTACAGCCAGTATTAAATAAGTATGTGTTGAATGAATTGAAGGGTCTGGGAGGAAACCACAGATGAACATGAATCCACACACTTAGCAAGACAGGCTTCTGGTTCTGTAAAGATTTGGGACTTTTAATCCTCTTGAGCAGAGGTCTGCAAGCTATCGCCCACAAGCCACATCTTGTTGCCAACTGTTTCTATATAACCCATACACAAAGAATGCTATTGACATTTTTGAATGGTTGGGGGAAAAAATCCAGAGAAGAATTATAGTTTGATGACAAGTGAAAATCATTTGAAATTCGTAAAGTTTTATTGGAACCCAGCCATGCTCATTCATCTACAATTGTTTATGGGTGCTTTCACACTATCGGCAGAGCTGAGTAATGGTGACAGAGACCATCTGGCTTGCAAAGCTGGGAATACTTCCTATCTGGGCCTTTATAGAAAGAGCTTGTGGAACCCTGCTTGTAAGAAGCCAAACTGGGGGTGGAGGGAAGGATCTGGAGCCCCAAAGAAGGCCATTTTCAGGCCCAGCCAATTGTCACTTGGTTGCCTACTATTCTCGTGAGCAGCCATAGCCCAGAGTCTAGCTTGAGAATCTGGACTACAGTTTTCCCATTAGGGAAGGGAGACAGTAGGTAAATGAATGGGAGTGTATGATAAGAGTTTAGTATCTTTATAGACAACCACCTAGAAACAGTTTGCTTGTACCTGGTCAGGAAGGGCTCTGGCTAGGTTGCGTCCCATGAAGAATGCCCTAGGACCTGGTTAATTCCTGCCCCCTCTCTATTCCTCTACTAGTTTTGTTCGAACTGCCATTCCTTTCACCCAAGAACCGCAAAGAGATAAACCCGCCAACGTTCAGCCTTATTACCTCTATGGATCCAAGGTGAGTAGTCTTGCCTGCGTCCTATTCCTAAGAGGACTTGTCAACAAAAGCAAATAGGAAAAGTGTTCCCCAAATCAGAAAAGTAAAATGGTATGGAGATTAGAGAGGCAGCAGTGAGATCCAGGCAGAAACAACTGCGAGTATATTCATCTTTATTTGTGCACAACTAGCAAGGGTGAGGGTGAGTGCAGACCTGGTAGGGGAGTGGTTCCTGGGTGGGAATTGTTTGGGGGCAACTGCACTGAGGTGAGCGGAAAAGTAGGTATGTGGGGCTTCTCGTCTTCATCCTGTCTCCTGTTGCTCAGTTGATTCACTGCAAAATGGTCCTGTGATTCTGGGATTTGGGTTCCAGAAAGGTGAGGAATTTGCAGACAGGAAGCAATTGGGAAGGTGGAGTTTTGAAAGAAATCCCAGATTTTTGGAGCTAGAGTCAAGAAGCAGGTCTTCTCCCATCTCTTTGCTGCTTTGTTCATAATACGCATCCTGACACTAACCAGGCCTCCCAGAGGGAGCCCTGTTCTAGACTTTCAGTCCTTTGTCATTCATTAAACAGACATTTATTAAGCGCCCACAGTAGGCCAGACATTGGGCTAGATTCTGCATGCTAGGGATATATCAGAGATTAAAGCAGACATCATTACCCTCCACAAATTTCTACACCCATGGTGGGGACGGGGGCAGTGTTCACAAAGTCTCACCAGCATGTGATGTATGTAGGAGATGCCTTTCTTACCCTGTGGGTTTGAAAGGGAAGAATGCCACTGCAAGAGTAAAACTTGCCAACAATAACAAAACCAACATTTTTCTTTGTGATGGACTAGAAATGGCCACCTTTGACCCGATTTTCAAAAAGTAAGCACAGATACACTTTGAAGAACTGACTGAATACATATGAGAAAAGGTTGGGGAGCCCAAGATTGGGAAGTGTGGTGAATCAGTGAGCTCCCACCACTTGGGCCTACTGCTGGGCTTAGAAGGTCTTAGGTTGATGCTGGGACAGTGCAGGTGTCCTCTGGTCCAGGACAACCAGTCTGCTCAAGGCAACTTTCTCAAATCACAGGACACTCAGAGCCAGCATTTTGAATAATTCACAGATGTGTCACTGAAAAACACTGACTCACAAAGTAAGAACAACACCTCCCTTTTCAAATCTCTTTCAAGCCTTGTAATTATAATTGGAGAAAGACACATTTTTACGTTGATGCTAATATGCCTTCAATACCTTCTGCTTTCCCATTTTCCTTTTTGTCAAAGCTAAGAGAGCAGACCTTAAGTTCAGAGTTTTTAGTAAGCAATAGGATCTAAGTCAAACTTAATATGATTTTGTTTTTATTATATTTATTCCTGTGTCGCTACTACTTAGAGCAGGAAGGTGCTGGTTTTAATTTATGGAGTCATATAAGCCTATCTTTTAAAGTAAGTTTAAGTTTTAAAAATGAGTCCATTTAAAGAAAAATATTGTTAATAATAGTAAAGATAGTCTATGGTTTAAACAAAATGGAGGTGGGGTATGAGGTGGTATGTGGTTGCCTGAAAGCTGGAAAACACTCTAGAGCAAGGCTTCTCAACCTTTCCAAAATAACCCCCTTCCCCAAGAGCAGAGGAGACTAGACATCTGCCTCAGCTGATTGGAAGCATAACCTGCAGAGCCCATCTTCAACTCAAAAAGTTTCCTCGAAGTATTGTATTTTATTTAAGCCATGCAAATTTTGCTTTCTTTGCCATGATATATTCATGTTTGTTTTAACGTTAAAGTAATGTTTTTAGTTCCTAACTGGGCTCCCCTAAATGGATACTCCTAAGAGATGCCATGTTTCTCCTTTGGCATACCTTGGGGGTATATGCTTTTTAGCTTGAGAAGCTTTGTCACAGGACATTCATCCAACCAGGATGATCCACAAGAGCACAGACAGTTGAGGGGAGGCCAGTGAGTAGTCTAGAGACACATTTTTACCAAATATCTACTATATGGAGGGCTTTAAGCTACACAGTATAGGTTGCCTCCTCCATACTACCTCTCACTCCCTAAAATGAGGCAGTATGGCAGGATGATCGCCACCGCCCCTCAGTAAGGCACCCACATCAGGGGCATCCTGATTGGCGGCGTCCTCGTCAGCTGCATCATCCTGGTCGGCTTCACCTTCAGCTTCTGGTTCGGCTTCAGCTCCAGAGTTCTTGCGTGGCATTTCCACCAGGGGGAGCCCCTGCAGGTCTTCCTCTCTCTGACCAAGAGCCGGGGCCTCCTCTGGCCATCGCACCAACCCATTGGCTTCCTCCATGTGGCCGGCTCTGTAGGACCATCGAGGCTCATGACAACGGATGCACCAGAACTGGAGGCAAATGAAAGCTAAGACGGCTGTGAAGCAAGCCAGCAGAATGGCCATCAACACCCACAGGGAGATTTGGGGGTCTACTAGGGAACTTCCAGCAGCCAGTGGGCTCTTATCCAGGGTATGGAACATGGTGCAGTAGTGCCTATAGGGGAAGGCAGCCTTCTTGCAGCTGATACACAGGAAGTAGAGAGTAGAAGGGGCGAGGTGTTCCAGCACCACAGAACTGATTGTTCGAGGCACTTTCTCCTCGTGATGGAAGCTGTAGCGAAGATAGCCGGAGAAGATGCTGTTCCAGTTGGGCCTGTACATAATATGGTAATAGTCCTCCAAGCAGGGCTCTGAGGATGACCAGGAAATGATGGCTCCTGTATAAGAAACGTTCCCAACCTCGATGTTCATCCTGATTCTAGAACCAGAATCAAAGTGAAAAATGATATCCCCTTGTTTAAGTATTTAGTTGCAATATTCATAACCACCATTTAGTGAACATTCAAGATGGGGACTGACATTGCCCCTGTTTTACAAAGAAGTGGAGGTCAAGAGGTTACATTACTCAGCAAAGGCGTAGCTAAGAAATAACAGAACAAAAGTTCAAATCGGGGCTGTCTCATATCAAAGCCTGTGGCCTTCAGGCCTGAGAAAGGTGCGCCCATATCCCCCAGGTTCATCCTGCCCTAGCTCAGATCCTTTAGGTACAACATTGTTTCCAACCCTTTAAAAAACGAAAAAAGGCAGTAAAAGAAATCAGACCACATGCCCATATTAGTCACCACAGCTCTGTTCCCTCCAAGTCAGACAATTATATCCCCTACAGTATCCCTTCTGGACCTTCTGCTTCTGCTCCAAGTGCTCAGCCATCTAGAACATTCTGCCCACTGCTTTTTAGCCTCCCGGTTCTGTTGCCCATGAAAGAGGAGATTTGCGTCATCACTTCTTGGCAGCTGATTTCTCCCCAAACCCTCTGCTCATGTTTTGTTTCTCTGTTTGTTTGTTCAAAGCCAAAGGTACCCAGAAAATCAGTTGTATAGGTCAAGACAGTCAGCCCCTAATGCCAGCATAGCTGCTACTATTTAATGTCTCTGGTACTATGAGTGTTAATAATGATACTAATCAACAACAGTTAGTGAGTGGTGGCTGTGTCACATCTCGTATGTGTCATGCTAGATGCTCACATACTGCAATACGTTCCCTTTAATCTTCATCACACCCTCTGAGCTAGATCCCCATTTTACAGATGAGCAATCTGAGGTCACTTGGCTAGTAAGTAGACTCAAAGCCACTTAACTGCTAGATTTCCAAATGCAAGGCTTCTGGGTTTAGTTATAGAACATTATTGCAAAATGAGGTGCTGGTACTAAGACCTAGTTGCTGTTTTTCCACAAATCAAATGAGCCCTCTTTAGACTACCAGCCCTCCCACTTTGATAAGAGAGCACCATCTTCAAGCTTTTTAGTTTCTCTTAAATGCTATCTCTTTGAGAGACAGAGAGCTTCCTCTCCAGTGAATTTCCCCTGATTTAAAATTCAGGGACAGCCATATTCATTCAACCTGTGTATGTTCACATACGGGTCTCACCCAGCCTTGTTCTCTGCCCTTCCTGTCTCATGTGTAATACAGAAGCCTTCGTTTTAGATTTTAATGACCCAGTAAAAACCCATCAACCAGATCTGAACCTGAATTGGATGTGAAGCCAAACTGATTTCTATCACAAGCTGCTCTCTCCCCTTCCTGCTTCCCTCTGACCTTCTATTTTCATGCCTGTGTTCCTAGAGGAGGTGGGTTGCAGAGAGATCACTGAGCGATTTTTTTCAATCCTGGTTTTTCTTCTCTAAGGATGACAGTGCACTGACATGTTCAGGAAGGGGAATAGTTCCCTTCTGTTTGGTTGGAAATTTCTTCCCAGAAACATAGTGAATAATAAAAGAGACAAGACAGGTGTGCTCAGATCCCTCCCGGGAAGGTCATTGCAAAGGAGACGTTTACGTTCCCTTCGTCATTGTCCTTTCTCATGACCTCCCCCACCCACACCACCCCACACATCCTTGTAAACGCTTCTGACCACAATGAAAAGAGTTTTAATTCATTACTTATAATAAGAGGCAATGGCCTTTGTACAACCCTTCCATCAGGGGTGATCAGGAATCCCGTTTTATTGTCATGAATTTTTTGTTCTGTTTGCTTTGCATCTGCTGCTGGCTGGCTCTGCAGACTGAGTTCTCTACAGCAGACATTTTAAAGAGCTTTCTGGCAAGACACTGTAGCAGCATCCTCAGCTTTTGGGACCAGATCAAGCTTCCTTATTTGCTTTTCTTTCTCTGCTTCTGTTTCTAAATTCCCCCTATTTTTAGCTATTCATATTACCATTGCCTGGCCCTCCTCCAAGAAGAGTGTGAAAGGAAAAACCATTTCCATTTCCAAGAAGAGCCATGTATGTCCCTTACCTGATGCTCGCGGTGGGTCTGGTTAGAACGCAGTCTGCAGAGGCAGAGACAGAGTGGACCAAAGCTGAAGGAATGGAGCCTTCTCGCCTCCTCTGCTCTGGGCTCTCCTTGATGCCTCTCTCGCCACTGTCTGAGTAATCCCACTGTCGCCCCCAACGCTCACATTATTCATTTCTTCAGATCAGCATCATTCACCATGGCAACCAGCAGGCATCTGTACGCACGATGCTTTCAGGGACCAGTCTGGAAAGGCTTTTGCCCACTGAGAGGAGCTCTCATTCCTTTGGCCAAAAAAAAGGCAAACAGTCTCCGGCAAACCGATCCTCAGAATGGGACTGATTCTTCCAAGGCTGCCAAATTTTCTCTCTAATTGGCTGGTGATCATTTTTTGCCCCATCTAGACCCTCTTTGGACAATGGCCAAATGCAAAGACGCCCTTCTCAGTTATCCTACAATTAAAATAGTAATTTTATCCCAAGCCATCCCACCTCTACATCATCTTCTTTCTTCATTTTTATCTCCTGTGGCATTTTCTAGTCACATGACAGTGGTCAAGAGCTTTTTATCCTCTGGGCCTCAATTCCATCATCTGTAAAGCTACAGACTTGGGCTAGATGGAGATGACAGATGGAAAGCAGGAGTACCACCCAGGTCAGGCTTGCTGAACCATCACAGCATTTGTGCTGGGTTGATTTGAGTGTCCCACCAAAATTCTGGACTACCCAGAACCTCAGAGTGTGACCTTACTCGGAAATAGGGTCTTTATAGACTTAATTAGTTAAGGCTCTTGAAATGACATCGTCCTAGATTTAAGTGGAGCCCTAAATCCAATGACTGGTATCTTTATAAGAGAAAGGAGAGGGAGATTTACATGCAGAGGGACACTAAAAGAAGAAGTCATGTAAAGACAGAGGCAGAGGTTGGAAGGATGCTGTCATAACTAAGGAGAACCAGGCACCACCCAGAGCTGGAAGATGCGAAGGAGTCTCCCTTAGAGCACTCAGAGGGAGAGTGGCCCTGCCAGCACCTTGAGTTCAGGCCTCCAGCCTCCAGAACTGTGAGATAGTACAATATGAAGACACCATATTTATGCTAATTTGTTACAATGGCTTTGGAAAACTGATAGGGCACCCCTTCCAGCTGGTCTCAGAAACATAAGCATCCCAAGAAACTGCTTACCAATCCATCACTTGGGGTTGACACCAGAAATGGAAACTTTTTACTATTCCTGGATTGGATGATCCCCAAAGTTCCTTTTCTTTGAAGAATCCTGATTCTGCTTCCATTTCCCACAAAGGTATATCTGCCTCTGAGATTCCACCCCTTTCAGGTCCCCTCAACCTTGAAAGAATTTGTTGCCATCCCTCTACTGGGGCAAATCACAGAGCATGTCTGAAATATAAAGAGAATGAAGTTCTGTCATCTTAAGCCTTGACCAAGTGTGTGGAGATTTGTTGTAGCAGCTCCAGCCCAGACAGATTTAGATCTGAATTATTTTACACAAATTATGTGCTTTTAAAAGTCAGGTTTTTTTCTCTTCTTGGTTCCTGGCCAAAGTATTGAGGTGAACCCATGGAAGTCTCCTTGTGATTCACATGAGTGATAATCAAAAAGTTATGTAGAGTTTCCTGGTGAGTCACAGACCCTCCCCCGGCCAAGGGTCTCTGTGAGTCTTGGAGTCTCAGGATGTCCCTTGATTAGACACTTGCTCTGTGGCTTTCCCATGGCATTAGGTCTTCCCAGGGGCCTGTCTAAACTCTGCTGTAATGTGTGCTAATGGCGACTCCCTGCAGAACATGAAAGTGTCCTCTCCCCAGAAAGGCCAGTGTGGTAGTTTGCAGGTACCTTTTGAAAAGGTTATTTTGAGAGAAATAAAAATACCAGACTTAGGAGGCCTGTGGAGTGACAGGATAGAACCCAAGCCTTTGCCACAGAAAATGGGAATTTATTTTTAATGCTCCTAGATGCCAATTTTAACACCAAGCTCTTTATTTGAGAAGCTGAGACACTGAGAGAATGTGAGTGGGGCCTAGAAGCCTTCCTGTTTCACAGAGCCTGAGAGGAAGGATGGCATTCCTCAGGCCATATGACTGATTAGTGACAAAGCCAGGAGTGGAAACCAGTCCCCAACTTGCAGTCCTGGATGCGTCCTGCCCCTTTTGGGCCCTCACCGTCCCCTGGCTGCACCCGGAGGAGCCAGGGCAGCCCTCAGTGCATGAGATCTTCTGGGGGAACTTTCCTCAGGAGATCACATCTCAGCCAAACCCACACTTTTTCCACCTTCAGGGAGGACCCTCCTGTCTGCATCCAAGTCCAAGTCCAAGTCCGTCTAAGTCCAAGTCATAGCCTCTTCAGTTGGCAGCCCAGGAGGGCTCTGATTGGCTCACATGGTTATTAGATTACAGCCAGAGGAAATCAACCAGAGTGGGGTCCCTGTGCCGTTCCTGAAGGTGGCAGCAGAGGGACAAGGTGAGGCCATTCCCGGGGCATTCCTGGGTCCCAGAGCTGACTGGCACGCAGGAGAAGGTAGTTGTTCAGAGTGCAGGCCCTAAAACCCAAGGCTGGGTTCAAATCCTGCCTATGTAGCCTTGACAGATCCCTTCTTATAAGATGGGAGTATCAAGAATCCCTGTCTTCTAGTGTTGGGGCATGAGATGAGCCTATCTCTGCAAGCTGGGCCTGGGAACAGCTGCTCTTCTTTAGAAGAAAGGGTCAGTGGGCCAGAGCCATCTCCTGAGTTGACTGTAGCTTGATCCAGGGGCTGTAATGAGCAAGGTTTGCACCCTACATGATGCTTCCTTCCTTGCTTTTTGTTCTTTCTTGAAACAGCTTTATTAAAAAAATAATAATAATGACAGTATGCTCATTGTACATAAACTAAAGAATACAGAAAAGCCCAAAGGCAACCTTCAAACCTGTACAACTCAGAAATAACCACTGAGAATGTTTTGGTGCATTTTACATGTGCTTTGTCACTTTATCAAGGCAACAAGTCTTTGAGGTCAACTTCTTACTACCATTGTGCAAAAGGAGGAACTGAGGTTTACAGGGGTTAGTTAACTTGACCATCATCATGAAGCGAGGTTTGGCCAAGCTGTGCCATCTCCTGGTCGGTAGTCCCTAGAGCTGGGACTCCTGGACTGCCTCCCTGATGTGCTACTCCTCCTCGGTTCACAGTAGTCAACAGGAACACTTACCTTTGCTCTGCTTCTCTGGAGAAGTAGAGACAGGACTTAACAGTTCAGTGGATTCCAGAATGACGGGAACAGACAAGGAACTAAAAGACCTCAAAGAGAACATCCAACCACCTGGATGCAGCCACCAAAAGCAGGGAAACCATCAAATACATCTGAAGAAGCACATTCAGCGACTGTTTCCTCTCCCTGCTCGTGAGTCTAGAGTCCATGTACCCCTGACCAAGAGGGTTAGAGGTGATACTAAATGTAAAAACAAAACAAAACAAAAGCATTTCACAACTGGTCCAGTCATTGAAATTAGTCTATGAGCCTAAATTTTAAATGTGTTATTCTCTAAGTAAAGTGAGTTCTTTTTTTTTTTTTAAGTTTTTATTTATTTATTCATGAGAGACACAGAGAGAGAGAGGCAGAGACACAGGCAGAGGGAGAAGCAGGCTCCATGCAAGGAGCCCGATGTGGGACTCGATCCCAGGTCTCCAGGATCAGGCCTTGGGCCAAAGGCAGGTGCTAAACCGCTGAGATACCCAGGGATCCCAGTAAAGTGAGTTCTATAGAATCGATCATAAAACTGCCTTCCAGGTGACATAGGTTATCACACAAATCAGCCCTTAAATTATGCCAGTAATGTCCCAGTAACTTTTTAGTCTCTAGAAATTGCTGGTGGGACCTTGTGTTTGTGTGGTCATCACTAGCTAAATGACACCCCATGATTTGACCTCAGGGAAATTTCCTCAGGGAAATTTATCATACTCTTGAAACGCTTTCTCCATGAAATCACCATCCGTAAGATCTAGGGCCCAGTGCTCTGCTGCATCTAGCTGAGTACATCTCTGCATCCATCCCTTGCTATCAGCACTTCCCACCGTGGCTTGCCCAGGTGAGTCTGCCTCAGGCCCACTGACAACGTCGCCAGCAGTGTCACTGGCTTTGCTGTGGCCACCCCTGCTCTCAGGTCTGCATGGCACCACTCCCCAGCTATACAACATTACTGATCCACTAGTTGTGAAGAATTTTGTTATTTTGGCAATTGCTAAACACATGGTGAAATATCCTGCGTTTCACTTCATTTAGCTTCCTCCTCTACTAAATGGGGGTGATTGTACCTTGCCTTACCTGATGTAGGAGATTGGTAATGACCACCCCCCACCGAGATATCAGGTCCTAATCCTATAACACGGAAATACTACTTTATTTGAAAAAAAGGGGCTTTGTAGATGTGAGTAAGTGAAGGACCAAGAGATGAGAAGATTAACAGGATGGGTCCTAAATGTTATCACAAGTGTTCTTTTAAGAGGGAGGCAGAGGGAAGTTGCATACATATAGAGGAAGAACCCAAATCTCAGGAGATGGGTGGGAGCTGGCCACAATACAGGAATGCTGACAGCCTCCAGAAGCTGGAAGAGGCAAAATATCCATTCTTCCCTCAGGCCTCTGGAGGAGGTGTGGCCTCATTGATGCCTTGATCTTAGCTCAGTCAAACTGATTTTGGGTTATGATTGTAGAACTATGAGAGAATATATTTCTTGTGGTCATTTGTTGTAGCTGCCACAGAAAACCAATATGCCTGGGTAGTTATGAAAGAATTATTCACAAGCAGAGAAGCATTATCCACTTGTGTATCATCATATGAGTACAGGTTATTTAAAAAGGGTTGACATTAAAAAAAAAAAAAAGGGTTGACATTGGTTTCTTCCAAAAATTTTAGCATCTCTGAGTATTACAGCACGGGTATCATACTGCTGAATGGGAAGTCTGGTTCCTTTTCTCCTCTTGTCTTTATTCATGAGACAAGAAAGAGAGGAGCATCAATTCTTGAGGTCTCTACAGCAACTCCCTTGGATTTTTCAACCTCTGAGCTGAGAAGCCCAAATGGACCCCAGATGTTGGAGACCTAGCCTACAGCTCTCTACATATCAAGAAGGGACAGACAGGAACATCAGCAAGCCCTACTGATGCCCTTGAACCTGTAACTCAGGATTTATCAGTCCTTTAACCCATCTTAGCCCGTAGGCTCTCCTAACAAAGACTGCATTGCAGTTTTATTCATCTCTCAATCTCTCTTGCCTTGTGGGGATTTCAGAGAGTTGAGCTGTAGCCTGAATTCAACTTGAATTAGGGAGCCATGTTTGTGTCCCTGGGCTGATGGGATTCTGGTTGCTCAAGGAACATTAGAGAAATTGTAACTAACATAGGAAATTAGAAACCATTTAATACCTCTTGAAATCTGAAAAACAGGGATTGTGATTCCAGAAAGCAGAGATGCAAATTGCTTGCAAATTCAGTTTGCCAGATAAATAGGCCTCATTGTTTAGAGGGGCTGGCTGTGTTTATTGTTAGAGGTAGAGGCCTTAGGACTTAAAAGTCCATATGCAATGCTTAAAAATGATAAAAAAAATAGTAACTTTTATGTTATGCATATATTACCACAGTTTTTTTTAAGTCCGTAAAATAATATTACAGGGCCCAGAATCTGCCAGATAAAACTCACTTTATTTTCTCTCCTTAAAATACTGCCCTGCCTTAAAAAAAAAAAAAAAAAATATATATATATATATATATATATATGCACATCTATGTCACATATTAAGAATATGGCCCTAATTTCTGAATCCGGATTGTTTATTGAGATCTCATAAAGTTAGCTATTTTGTGCAGTGTTGCAGTATTTTGAAACAAGCTTGATTTTAAGTGATATATCTTAAATAGGGTACATAATTAGTTTCTAAGGCAGGCCAGTTGACTGTTACCTGAGTCAGCAGGATTGGTTTAGTATAAGAGATGTGTAGCAAGTTTCCGATGTCTTAAGTCATATTGCCTTCCTGTTTTTCTTTGCTAAACCTCAGAAAATGGCCAGGCTCCCATATTCCCACATTTTCTCAATAGGGCCCAGCCTCCTATTGAGCCAGCAGGTCAGATGGGTGCCCTCCGGGGGTGTGTGTGCATGCACTTTGCAGCATGCATGTGTGTGTGTGTGTGTTTCCTCTTGCATGGGTGTGGTGTATTTTGGGGGTGAGGGGAGTAAGGGGAGCTTATTCACTTAGGAGGACTTGAATTCTGCTCATTTCACACTGATCCTTCCTGAGCTTGGGCCATCAACTAAGGCCTAAATTTTTGGTCTAGACCAGGATCCAAGACTGATGATACAGGAATGGCAACAAGGGGCCTCTTATGTGCGCTACCCAGTCTGTGAGAGGAATTCTTTACACTGCTGTGTGTGGTAAAATAATCCCAAAATTATTCTCCTTCTCTGCCTAGAACTGGGGAAGCTACTGAACAGTTTCCATCTACCTGAACATATTTTAATTTGCACTTGCCAAGAGTGTGAAGGAAACGTGGTACTTGGGTAGGAGCGAAGGTTAAGACTGCCTTGGAAAAGTGCCCAGGAAGACAGCACTGCAGCAGAGCGCTCTGCAGGGAGAGTAAGCACATCTACCCAATGAGTGCAGGGAGATCTCCCTTCTAGCAACACTGTTTCTCAGCCTCCACTGGGGCGCTTATAGCTGTGAGGGCCTCTACCCAACACAGTCTGATGTTGGACACCATTTTATAACATAATCAGTATTGAACAAAATCTGCTTTTTTGATGTGTTCTATCAGCTAGTCCAACTGTGACCTCTGTCACACCCCCACGTGGGACATACGGTGGGTTTTATAAAAATGTATCCAACATGTGCACTCCCCTCTCCACATTCAGAGAATCGTGACTGTAGCCAGAGCTGCTGCGGGACATTTGACCAAGAAGTGGTATTGTTTTAGTCTTTACTTAGCAAATTATCAAAGTAATATTAATGGTGGTTATTGGAACGAGTGCTTCCAGTGTGCCAGGCCCCACGCATAGTGTTTTATGTATGTTATCTCATTTAAACTTCCAACAGCCAGGGGCACCTGGGTGGCTCAATTGGTTAAGCATCTAACTTTTGATCTCTGCTCTGGTCTTAATGTCAGGGTCATGAATTCATGCCCATGCTGGGCATGGAACCTACTTAAAATAACAATAATAAAATAAATAAATAAATAAATAAATAAATAAATAAATAAATAAATAAATAAATAAATAAACAAACAAACAAACAAACAAACAAACTTCCAACAACCCTATTGGAGTTCATATTATTACCTTAGGAGAAACCATGGCCTAGAGAGCTTAAGTACTTTGCTCAGAATCATCTAGTTAGTAAATTTGTGGACCTAGGATTTAAACTCAGGAATACCCACCTCAGAATCCATCCCCTAGAATCAAAGCAAGACAAAAACGTCCAAAAAAAAAAAAAAATGTAGTTGATTGCTTTTGTGTCCTTCAGGGATATCCATTTGAAAGCTCCCTGTTGCTCAGAAATTCCTTTCATAGGATATTTGAGAATGGATGAAGGAGAAATGCTCACAGCTTTACTGGGGGTTCAGAGAAGAAGTCCAGAGTGCCTGGTGTGGGTGGGGAGATGAGAAGGTAGTTCTACAAGTCACTAAGCTCTGTCACATGCCCTTAGCACAGCCAGGTCATCATTCTCTTGTTCCCGTGCGGGCTTGAGCTGCAGCCCTTTTCAGGAGAAAATCCAAATCATGGATTTGTTTTTTAATCTTTGAAAATAAATGTTGGGAAATAAATTAGGCTATGGTATAGCCCAGTAGGTTTTTTAACTTACTTTTATACTGAGTTATAATCACATACAGTAAGATGCAGTCTTAATCAGTTCAGGCTACTATAACAAGAATATCATAGATTGGGTAGCTTAAACAACATTTATATATTGCCTAGAGGCTGGGAAGTCTGAACCCATGGTGTTGGCAGATCAAGCATCTGGCATGGACCCACTTGATGTTCTGCAGAGAGCCTTCTCGCTGTATCCCACATGGTAGAGGAAAAAAGAACAAGCCTTCATTTATCTTCTTACAAGGGCACTAATCCCATTCATGAGGATTCCATCATCATGACTTTAATTACCTCCCAAAGGTCCCACTCTTAACACCATCACAACAGGGGTTAGGATTTCAACAAATGAATTTTGAGAGTAAACAACTATTCTGTCCATAACATACACAGATCATAAATGTACATACAGTTTCATGAGTTTTGACAAGTGTATACAGCTGTGTAGTAAACAACCCAAGCAGCAAGTAGGGCATTTCTCTTACCTAGACAATTTTCTCCTGCCCCTTTCTCATCAATCTCCTTCTCCAACCAGAGGTCAGCCATGGTTTGTTTGGTGTTTACTGTATACTCCTCATCCCTAGTACTGGAAACAGGAGAATACAGAATAGGGCCTTTTTAACAGGACCAGAGCTAAAATGCACTCGCTTAGGAGAATGAGCGTCTCCCTCACCTCACCCTGTCCCAGCCCTGTTTGATAGGTGGACTATTCCAGAGACACTAAAACAGTTCACTTTCATATACAGAAAATTATATGGCCCAGCCTGGTTTCATGATCGGCTAAATCAAACTCAACAATCCATACGTATACTTCCATGATTTCTTGAACATTGACTTCGGCAAACATCATGTTTTCAATCTTACATATTTCCTGCCCGACATAAGCCTTTCTTGCCTCATAACATGTAGAAATCTCTAGTGACTACATAAAGACATCCCTCCCTTAGGTTAAGTAGAATTTACTGTGACAGCCCATCAGTGTTGAGTGCAGAGTACTGCTCCTCACATTCCAAGCCTTACCATATGTAGGCATCACCTTACCAAATGAGCTAATATTTAACCTGCTGGATGCTGGGGTATTCTGATTCCTCACAAATTCTTATTAGTGGGTCCTCTAATTGTGTTCTTCATGTATCCGTGTTATTAGAGAGTACTATAAATGTGATGCTTTTTTCGTAAAGTTTAGAATTCATATATAGTAGAACATACTTACTGCAAAGCCTAGACTGAACATAATTAAGTCTTCCTTCAATGGCTCCAAAGGGAGTTGAGAACCTTACAGTCCTCCAAAAGCATCATTACAGTTCCTATTTAATAGAATTTCTAATTAGCCAACTAATAGAAAATTTCAGCTAATAAAATATCAGCTGTGGTCTTTACATATTTGCATGTTCCATGTAGATTTTTACAATTCCAGATAGGATACTATAGTCAGAACTAAGTTTTGAAGTGACACCTTATCTAAAAAACTGGATATGATTTCTAATAGAATTCAGCCTCCAAAGTCCACCATTACATATAGAGGGGAAGAATGTGGGCTTTGGAATCAGACCTCTCTGGATTCAGGTCAGGGCTCAGTTACCTAAGGACTGTGTGACCTTGAGCAAGCTACTTAACACCCTGAACCTCAGTCCCCTCATCTGCGAAATGGGGCCAGGAATTGTCTGTATGCATGTGTTTGTTGTGAGGATTGAACGAGTACACACATGGAGGGCTTCGCAAAGCCTGGCATGAGGTCTTCCATAAATAGCAACATTTCAAAAATGAAGTCAACCATAACTTTACCGTCTCACTGACTGAGTGAGACCAAATTGGGGCCCTATATTTTAGTCACGTATTCCCAGACAGAAAAATATCTTAAGCAAATTCCACGAAATCAGTGAAGGTGTCTCATGGAGTCTAGAGGACAATGGTGGTGGCCCCCAAAGAGCAGCCAAATGGAGCAACTGCTCTTGTCTGTTTCACATAGCAGCTTCCATGACACCTTTTGTTTGGACTGCTACTTGAAAGGTTATGAAACCCCTGATTTAATCCAACACCCTCATTTCATAGATGAAGAAACTGAGGCTCAGAAGAGCATTGGTGATTCGCATGCACTCAGCACAGGTCTCCTGACTCCCAGGCCTGTGCGTTCTTGGGACCCTGCCCTGTAATAAATGGAGACAAGAAACAGTAAGAGACAGTATTAAGTCAGCTACTGAGTTCCCACATGGTTCTCCCAGCCAGTTTCTAGTAACAAAGATGTCTCTAGAAAAAACAGAATCATCTGTTTTACCACCACCCCATGCCTCAATTTGTCAAAGTCCTGTTTTGTGGGTGGCAGGAGTGCCTGTAAAAAAGATACTTGCCTGGAAGCTCTTTCTCCTCTTCTGCTGGGGAACTGCTGTTCATGGAGTGGCTTTCGCGCCATCCTGAGGTCACTGGCCACACCTCTCTCAGTGATCGTCTTCTTGCAGACATATTCACAGGGGTGCCCAGTGAGAGATTGCAGATATCAGGCTTTCGTCCCCCACCAGGACTCATGCCGGCACCCACTTACCTCCCTGTCTCTTATTTTGCCACAACCTCTGTTTTCCAGCCTCTCAACATTGCCTACAGCCACATCTACAGCTCCTATAGGAACTTTGTGGGGCCCCCCCACTTCAAGACCATCTGCAGACTCCTGGGTTACCAGGGCATCGCAGTGGTCATGGAGGAACTGCTGAAGATTGTCAAGAGCTTGGTAAGGAAGGGCTTCAGTGAGGCCTGGGTCATGCCTTGAGCTCTGTGCAGAGGAATCACTCTAGAAATCCTGGGCCCTTATGCCTGGGTTCCTCCTACCTAAACTCTGTAACATTTCTGTGTACTTCTGATCTTGGGGCTTTGCCTCTCATTTTTTTACCTTTAAGGCCTACTAATTACTGTTCATACTCTCCTCCTGTGCAGTGTTTTCTAATTAGAGCATCACAAATCCATGACATATGTGCCACCATTTCCCTACCCTGTGCTCACGGCAGACATCTCTAATCAATCACCATGCTTCTTCCCTTGGGGTTTACTGCTCAACACTTGCAAATACTGCACTGGCCTCAAGAGAATTCTATATCCATCCCAAGTATGATCATCTGAACCTTTATTTAGTTCTCCATGACACTGCTGAAGCAAAGCTGAAACATTTAAACCAGATTTTCCTGAAATGTGGAGTTGACAAAAAAAAAGTAAATGAAATAATGAATAACCTTGCCAGAAATAGGAAACAGCATTCACCTGCTAACTCCAGGCCTCTGAAGTAATGTAATGGATTATGGGTGTCTGCCTCAGACACAGGAGGGATAAATGTGCTATGTATTTTCTGTGTTTAAATTTGGCTAATGTGTCTCAGTCTCCACAGCCCCTTGGCCCATGACATTTCAGCCCTGGATCTTATGGAAGCAGCTCAGCCCCTGGAAAGACCCCATGCCTAGAAATTGCCCTTCTGAAAGTCTGTACAGCCTGGAGTGCTACTGAGACAGCTCCCTTTTTGTCTCATAAAGGCCCATTTTTCTGTATATGTATTTTTCTGAGAATGGGGCCGTGCACCACCTTTAGGAGGGGACCTACTCTCCTCCCAAGGAACAGTGCCTCACTGTCTCATGCAGCTCAGGCTGCTATAACAAAATAACACATACTGGGTGGCTCCAGTAACAAATGTTGATTTTTTCATAGTCCTTTGACAGTCCAAGATCACAGTGCCAGCATGGAGTGGATGGGGGGTACAGATGCCTGCCTTCTCCCTGTGTCCTCACCTCTCTTGTCTCTTCTTGCAAGGGCAGGAATCCCATCAGGAGGCTCTATTCTCATGACATAATTACCTCCCAGAGGCCCCATCTCCACACCAGCACATTGTGGGGTGGGGTTTCAGTATATGAATTGGGAGGGGGCACAAACATTCAGTCTATGACACTTGCCCACAGGCAGCAGCAGAACCCTGTGTACCTCAGTAGCCCATTATTCAGTCCAGAGCTGTACATATATAGCAACGGTAGATCGTTCAATCATGCTGCTCTTTTCTTTTGTCAGCTCCAAGGAACCATTCTCCAGTACGTGAAAACACTGATCGAGGTGATGCCCAAGATATGCCGCTTACCCCGACATGAATATGGCTCTCCAGGTGGGCAATGGGGCCCAGGAGGCAGAGGGTGGTGATAAGAAGATAATCTAGGCCCATCCCATGGTGGGCGGCAGGGCCCTACCATCTCCCCAGGAATGTTGGCTTCCCTAACATGCCAACAGATGGACACGGACCCAGTGCCCTAACTCCACTGTTAGCTAGGTAGACTTGACCCATTTTTAATCCCTCTGGGCAATAGTACCATTTTGCCCAGGGAAGATAAAGGATGCATGCTGGAATGCCTCACGGGCCTACTGGGGAGCTAGGGAAGATAGCAGTTGTGAGAGCATTTGTGAGGTTGCTTGTAAATGTCTTTTCTAACTTAGCACCTCTAGGATCCCTTCCTCCCTCTGCCCATTTGTGGGAGGCGGTAGTATAAGGCGTTGCAGGTGGTGGTATAAGTGACATTTCCAGGGTGAGTCAGGAAACAGGAGTTTTTGCCACTCTGCCTCTGGGCAGAGAAATCATTCTTTCCTTCCCTAAAAATGAATGGCTCAGAGACTGAATCTGGGGACTGAAGAATGAGAAAAGATGGGGGCTATGAGTTTGGAACCTGGTGTTTTTTCCTAAAAATCAAGCTGTCAGGTGTTGAGTGTGTGTGATTCAGAAGAAAAGGGGCTTGCACTCAAAAGCTCTGGTTTTCAATCCCAGCTGCCCACTTTCCAGCTGTGTGACTGTGGGCATGCCACTTACCCTCTCTGAGCCTTATCTGAAAATAAGAGTAATAGTGCCCAGTTCATGATATTGTTATGAGTGTTAAGTGAAAAGCTGTAGAAAAGTGCTTAGCACAATGCCTAATGCTTATAAGTGTTCATTCCTGGCATTATCAAGAATTCAGACAACTTTTTGGAGGGACTAGGAGAGATCCAGGGATACTGTATTTGTATATGTTTGTTTTATTCCAAAAAAGGATTTGGCCAGCCTCCTGAGCTTTCTGTAGTACTGAGCCCTGAAAGAACTCTCACCCCTGGCCCACATAGAGAGAGATGTGAGCTTGGTTTTTCACTCTCCCACTCAGATCTGGGACTGTTGCTCAGTCAGTACTTCCCAAGCAGGGTCAGTTTCCCCACTAACTCTGCCTTCATACCCCAGGAATCCTGGAGTTCTTTCACCACCAGCTGAAGGACATCATTGAGTATGCAGAGCTCAAGACAGACGTGTTCCAGAGCCTGAGGGAGGTGGGCAATGCCATCCTGTTTTGCCTGCTCATAGAGCAAGCTCTGGTGAGTCGTGAGCCCAAAGCAATTGGAGCATCTCCAGGCTGGAAGGGACCCCTGCCCCAGCCAGATACTTGAGGCCCTTCTACTGCATCCTGCCCAGAGGTCCTGCAGCATAGACTCGTGCTCTTCCAGCACTGGGCACGCACTGCATCTCCATTCTGCCTTCAGCAGCTCCGACCATTTAAACCCTGGGAGGAACACAGGCATTCTTTCTAAAGCCAGGGCCTGGGTTCCTGTCCCAGCCCCACCTTCACTAGCTGCAGGATCTTGGCCACCCATCGAAGCTTAGTATTCCATCCACTCATTAAACAATAACTGCTTGGCTGCCACAGCCCAGGCACTGCACTGGGGGACATAGCTGTGGCCAGTCCCAGCCTCAGGTCCTGGACAGTAAGTAGCAGGGAGATTTATATTGAATAAGTATTTACACAGAAATGCTGTGTTTACATTACAGCAAGTGCTATAAGGGGGGCGTGCATGGTTTCGTGGGAACATTAAACAGTACCTAGTGTGGTGCTGGGGGAGAGGGAGGACTTCCCTGAGGACGTGACCGGGAGAATAACCAGGGATTGATCTGGTGAAGAACCAGGAGTGACAGTCCAGGGTGAGGGAAGAGCATACAATGCTCTCTTCATTTATTATGAAGCAGCCATTCTAACCCACAGGGTAGTTTAGAGGCTGAAAGGAGGCAAAGCTTGGAAAGCACATACAGGAAAAACTAAATAACTGGTCATGGTTATCATGATGGGCAGAGGCTTGCCTCGCCATACTCCCACCTCCCAGGACCACACAGACCCAGCGCACCCTTTAGCTGCCCGACCGCTCATCTGGCCTCCCTCCTGCCTGAGTCCCAGAGGCTGCCTTCCCCTCGTTCTCCCCAATGCTCTCTTCTGCCTTTTCCCCTCCATGTGGGGGTTCCACAGCCCTCCAGCCATGGGTTAACTGTGCAGGGGAGCAGGGGAACACTAGAAGGATAGGGAGAGGCATAATCCTCAGGAGGCAGTGGGAAGATCTTTCAGCATCCATGAACTCATCCAGCACAAGGGGATTGAGCACCCGCCTGTTGACTACTGCAGCTCTAGGTTATGGGTGAATGGCCTCGGGTAAGGGAGACAAATTATTACCATTCTTACTCCAGAGAGGCAGATGACTGGAGAAGTAAACAAGCAAAGACTGGGCATACTGAGGGTGGTACGTGCTATAAATGAATAAAAAGGAAAATAGGATAGAGTGATGAGTGTCGGGAGGGACAAGCTGATTTTGGAGATGGTGGAACTGGATGTCTTTAAGAAAGGGAAAGAATGGGACACCTGGGTGGCTCAGTGGTTGAGCGTCTGCCTTTGGCTCAGGGCGTGATCCCGAGGTTCTGGGATTGAGTCCCCACATCAGGCTCCCTGCATGGAGCCTGCTTCTCCCTCTGCCTGTGTCTCTGCCTCTCTCTCTGTGTCTCTCATGAATGAATAAAATCTTTAAAAAACAAACAAACAAGGGGAAAGAACCCTGGAATGAGCTGGAGCAGAGAGACAAAGGGAACAAGCTAGTAGCTGAGGAGGGAGCAGCAGGTAGCTGTGGTCCTGGGCAGGTAGCCCCATCCTGGGCAGGTAGCCAGGGTCCTAGGTGGGTAGCCGCGGTCCTGGGCAGGTTAGCCGCATGCTGGACAGGTAGCCTTTGGAGTTTCCTGAGGTGGAGAGTGAAGGGGTTGGATTTGACTTCTGTGAAAGGCCCTTTCAGCCTTGGGAGAGGCACCAACCGTAAGCAGACTGAGGCTGTGTGCAGCTGCCCAGGCCAGGGGTCATCCTGGAGGCAGGAGGCACATGGAGAGGGGAGGAGGTGAAGCAAAAGGAGATGCTCAGAATAAGAACCCCAGAGAGTCCTGCTTCTCGTTTTCCGTATGAGTGAGCAGGTTCACTGCCTGCCCACGGTCCCCACCTCTACAAGGGACATGTCCCATCTGCTCTCTCGGACCCTGCCCCCACGGAAAGACTCAGAAATGCACACAGTTTCGCTTTCCCTCCATAAGGAGTAATTGCCTCTCTGTTCCCCTTTAAATAGACTCTCGAGACAGCTAAGTGTTCCTCTTTATGGTAACAGGTTTTGAACATGGTTCAGTGGCCTGAGTTGCCATGGCAACTTAGCCTTCCGAAGTCACAGGAACAAGATGGGTAGGAAACACTGCTCTGTTCAAGGCTGCAGGATACGAGGAGAGGCTCCAGGGGCACTGGAACGAGTGGAGGTGGGGGAGGGTTGGCCCCAGAAATCTTGGTGCCTGCATGTTTCCTGTGAGCACCTTCTTTCATAAGGAGCTGTGATCCGAGAGCTGAGAGCACCAGTTAAGCTTCTCCTGCACATACCCCAAGAAGTGGACTATTTATTGAGGGGGCTACAAGGAAAGGAAAATTTTTTTTCCCAGGCACACCTGCCAGGGTGGTCACTTGCATATATCAGTGAAGACAAGAGGATGCTCAGGACCAAAGACCTTCAGCGCTGACAGAGGCCTTAATGGTTATGTTCCCGCTCCCTCTATTCACACATGAGGAAACAGGAACCAGAGAGGGTCCTCTCGGGAGGACTCACAGCCCATCAACAGCAAAGGTGGAAGGAGGAGAGCAGGGGTTCTCAGCACTGATTCCAGTCCTGGCAGAGGCCAACATAGCGAGGAGCAGGGCTCCACAAAGCTGTGCACCATGGTTTCAGTTCACAACTGGGGAGATCCACAAGCCAAGACAATGCTTTTTGAGTTAGAATGAGGAATGACATCTAGACCATTCTAATTAAAGAGGGGTACTAGTAGCAAAAAAAGAAAGGAAGGGAAGAAGGAAGGAGGGAATGGAGGGGCTTTAATGGCCATCCACAGAGGAAGGACTATTTAAACAGTGCTACATCTGTTCTTATGGAGGACTCTGAAGCAGTGAGAAAGGACAAGATGCTCAAGTAGCTTTGTATATACCCACATAGAAAATGTTGAAAGATTACTAAGTGAAAAAAGAACAAATTGCTGGACAAAACACATTATGATGCCATATGTATAAAATAAACTAAAAATAAAACCCACAAAAATAACACTGTATTGAAAACAAAGATCTAGGGGGAAAAAAGGATACCAAGGATACCAGATAGTTCATTTTTCTAGGTATTGGAGAAGAAACTAGAATCGGGGGTCGACAGGGGCTTTCATTTTATCTGGAATGTCTAATATTTTGTAGGAAAATTATTTTCATGCATTATGTTTGAACTGAAAATTAATTCAAAAACTAGTAGGACATAATAATTATAGATTAATAATAACAGAAAAACTGGAAAGTACAAATAAGAAGTCTTCTGCCCATTTATCTCGTGTTGTCTTTCTCTAATAGATTTGCAGAGTTCCTCGTTGTAGGTTCTGTATCGCAATTTTTGCTACAAATACCTATCCTTCTGTGACTTGCCTTTTTATTTTAAAACTGAGATTATTAATAGATCATTAATTTGTAGGTAGAGGGAATATAAATTGAAAAGATTGATTACCTTTTCAAAGGTATTTTTTTTTATTCTCTTTAGGTTAGGTGCTTGCAGATACTTCTCAAAATTCAAGGTGCGTGTTAGTATAGGAACCTCTATATCTGTCGATCAGGTTGTTTGCTTGGTGTTTTTAATTAAGGTCTGACGTAAATAGAGTAATACATGGAATATGCAGTATCGCCACTGTATGGATTAATTGAATCATTCATGTTACTGTGGGTGGGTGTTTACAGAGTGATGCTATTATGAATGAAGATGCCATGAATGTTCTTATACGTTTCTTTTGGTGGATCTATGCTCTCATTTTTATTAGATTTACTTACCGTGTGGTAAAATGGCTCAGTCAGTGTGTGGATAGATAATACCGAACAGTTTTACAAAGTGATTGTGCCAATTTGTTCACTCATTCAGCAGTGTAGGAGAGTCTTCATTTCTTCACATCCTCACGAACACTGTCTTTGTCTGTTTTTTCCATCATAGCCATTCTGGTGGATGCGTCATGATATCTCGTTATCGTTTTGATTTCCATGATGACCACGGATGCTGGGCCCCTTTCCAGACGGCACTGCCATTTGGACAGCCTCTTTTGTGAAAGGCTGTTCGATATTTTTGCCTGTTTTAAAATCAGGTCATCTTTTCCTTATTTATCCATATATATTATTGATATATTGTGGATACATGAATCATCAGTATATTTCCGTGGTATGTGTTTTGATGAACAGAAGTTCTTGAGACTTGATATAGTTATCATTCTTTCCCTGTCTGTGGTTGGTGCTTTTGTAGCTTGTTTAAAAAAATAACTTTTTTTAAAAAAATAACTTTCCTATCTAAAGTCATGAAGATGTGTTCTCTTCTAAGTGTTTTACAGTTTAGCATTTTGAGGCTTAACAGACCTTTAAGTCTGTTCTCCACTTGGAATTGCTGTGTGTATCTAGTGGGAGGTAGAAATCCAGTTTCCTTTCTTCCCTGGTTGTCCCAAGGAAGAGACCTTCTTCTCCCCACTCTACCGTGGTGGGGCCGTGTGCGTCACTGATCAAGCGTGCACACAAAGGGTCTAGCCGTGGTAGCCTCTTAAATATTTGTTGAGTCTAGTCTGAAATGAATCAGCATTTGTCAGGTATCTATTTATAAGTTCTGTTATGTTTTTTAAAGGAAATTCTCTTATTAACAACTAGTATTTCCTCTAGCATCTCCTGCCCTGAGAAATCATAAGATGGTCATCAGGGAAATATTCCACAGTCGCCAAGTTTTTGCTCAAATTTTGCATAGTTTTGGAACCATCAGCCCATTGTTCGTTATGCCGACACACACCAGAAGAGGGCCCTGTTTGTTCACATGAGTGAGCGAGGGCCCATCCCTGGGAGGAAGACAGCTTGTCTGTCTGCCTGTCTGCCTTTTATGGCAGGACCTTCCATCCAGGACTTTAGAGTGTTCCCTGCCCTGGGCCCTGTTGTTTATTTCTCCTGTCCTCCTTAGAGTTGGGTGGGCCACAGTCAGAGTTTGGGCAGCCATGAAACCATCGCTTCTTGTACAGGAGGCGAGGAGAGTCCAGTTCTAAATGCACAGAACCAAATGCCATCCAGGGCAGGTTTCACCACCTTGGCACTGCTGGCAGTTTGGGCCAGATAACCCTTTGCTCTCGGGACCTGTCCTGTGCATTGTAAGATGTTGAGCAGCACCCCTGGACTCTACCTTCTCTCTAGATGTTAGTAGCACCGTCCCCAGTTGTGACAACCAAAAAAGTCTCCAGATTTTGCCTATTATTCCTGTAGAGGACAAAACCTCCCCCTGTTGAGAACCACTGATCTAGTGCAATCCCACATTTTGCAGCTAGGAAGCCAAGGCCCCTAGAGGGAGATGACTTTCCCAGGGTTACAGCTAGTGCGGGAGTTGGGGTGAGAACCCAAGATCCTTAGAGTTAGCATACTCAGGGACAGAGGGCTGCTCTACAGAGCCTTGCAAATTGCGTTGTTGGTTTTTGTTTTTGTTTTAGTTCCAGCTCCACGTCTGACCCTTCTATCTCCTGCTTCCATTTTATAGTCCTTTCCTTTAATTTTGTTTTTCTTATTGCATAACTGAAAGAAAGTCATGGCTGGAAAATCCAGAGACACAGAAAAAAGAAAACAAAAACCACATTGCCACGCTAAGATAGCCACTGTTCACATTCCAAAGGATATCCTTGCAGATGTCTTTATGTTCCAGCATATTAATAATTTTTTCATAGATTTTTACTTTGTTTAGTTATAAAAGTAACATTCACCAAGATAGGAAGAGTGGTTGCCTGTGTGGGATGTGATGGGAGCAGGAGATAGGGGTCTCCCATTTTTTATTTTACACTCTAAATTATTGTTTGGCTTTAGTGCAATAAATATTTTTGCTTCCTTTTCCTTAAGAGGAAGTATTCACACATTTAACAAATGTAGACCATCTTGATGCATGGGAAGTAAAGAAGCAAAAGCCCACCCTTTAGTGTCCATCTCAGTCCTTTGCTCTATATTCCCACCTATCCTTGATTTAGGGTAATTTTTCCCATCACCCTGACAAAACATCCCTCTAGCTACTCAGAGGTACATCCTACACCCAGGCACAACTAAGCAGTACCTCTTGGCCCATCTGCAAACAGTGTATCTTCCAACCCAGACTCAGAGCCCAATGGTGCAATAAGTGAACAATGAGCCAGGCTTTGTGGAAAGGGGTCACCTCAACTCACAGTAATCCCTGTCCTCTACATGGTTTTATAGTTTCTTTTTTGTTTTTGTTTTAGTTTTTAAGATTTATTAATTTGAGAGAGAAAGAGAGTGAGAGTGGGAGGGAGGGAAGAGGGAGAGGGAGAGAGAATCTCATGCTGACTCCCTACTGAGTGCAGAGCCCAACTAGGGGCTCGATTTCATGACCTATGAGATCACAACCTGAGCCAAAACCATGAGTCAAACACTCAACTGACTTTGCCACCCAGGTACCCAAGACTTTATAGTGTTTAAGTATTTTACATTCTTTTACATATGTCCCAATCTGAAAAACAAACCTGCTAGCTTCATCACCATGTCAGGTACCTAGGAAACATGGTCTGACAGATGAGAATCACAGCTTCTGTACACATACCCCCATGGGCCAGGCGGTGTGTGGGACTCCAGGACTCAGAGGTCATTGGACATGATCCCTTCCCTAATGGCACGCTTCACAGTCAACACCTTCAGTCTGCAGCATAGAAGGTTAGCTGTCCAGGGGATAGGCAGGATGATCTCATAGCTTTTAACTCTTTACTTACTCAAAAATTAAGAAAGAAACTAAGCCGTCCTGTGTATTAACACACTGTTAAATGATAGCTATCCAGAGTTGATCAAGTAAATACATGTCAACTGGGATGTTTGCTCAAAATTTTACTGATGAAAAGCATGTGGTCCAAAAAGTTTGGAGACCACCAGCCAAGATCCACAACCACAGAGTGATACGGGTATAAAACAGTGGAAACAGGTAGGAGGGGATGATAGGACAAATTTCCGCATGAGGGTCATTTTTGTATCCTCTGCACCTAACACAAGTCTCTTTATGGGCTAAATGGTGAGGGGAGGGACATTTTAGCTCAATTCTAGGTGACAAGTAGAAACATCCCTGTTTATCCCCCAAAGTCTTTCAAGATAGCACCATTCCATTTGAGGCAGAGACTGTCAATTACCTTCATCCAAAGCCACCCCAATCCTTGAAACATGCCGTGTTTGTTTCATTAACCTTGCCAGTAATTGACAAGAGATCAGAGCCTCAGTCATCCAGTTCTGCACTAAAGACTTTTCTATGAGGATACCCCATTGGATAGGATGCCTAGAAGCTGAGGGCTCAGGAATCACAGTGCAGCTTGCTCTCCTGCATGTTGTTGGAAAATGGGACATCTGCAAACATCCAGGAGGTGGTGTAGTAGTCCCACCTGCAGCTGCTTAGTACAGTTGCTCAGAAAGCTCTTTAAATATCCCGTGTCTGTACTTCATCCTGCTCCAAGGAGGCCCTGGCTAAAATGCCAGGCCAGAAGCTCCACACTCGATTCCAGGGTACAGCCAGGGTGGAGAACCCCTGATCTAGAAGGAATCTTCTTAGCCAGCATTTCCAGAGATTACTCATTGATGTGTTGTCATAATTAATTCTTGCCATATCTACAGACCACTAGTCCTCTTGTTTATAAAACAGTTGTATTTAAATTGACTTTTTAACTTAAATTTATTTTAAAAGGAAACTTCCATTAAAAAAAAAATCATTAACTCTTGCCATCATTAGAAAGCAACCAAAAAAACAAATTCAATTAAAATTAACCAAACTCATGTAATTCCAGCTGCTACCAGCACAGGCCATTGAGTGTAAGGGCTGCTCTCTCTGTTAAAAATGGAGATTAGCAAATGTTAGAGAGGTGATAAGATGTGTTGGATCCAAATGGAGACTTTCTCATTAAAGTTGTCAGAAACTGAGAAGGAAATAACTTCCTCACCGTGACTCACTGTTGTTAAATATCATTTCCCTGCATCCCCAATTCCCACCTTTTAGGAAGTGCCAGCCTTGGAAGACATTGATGTGCTCAAAGGGGAGGGGGCTGAGCTACGTTCTAAGCCTGTTTCTTGGCTGTAGATCTTTCCCAGCTGACCAGACATGATTCTGATCCAGAGTAAGAATTATTTTTCCCCTTGACAATTCAGAGGGGAGCGGAAAGAGCAGAGGTGAGACATGGTAATATACAGCATTATTCAAGTGAGGCGGAGATTGGCGGGGGAAAAGACCACACACACATGCAGATACACAGAACCAGATAAGGTTACTGATGTATTTGGCCAGGTTTACAAAGAGCTCCTGGAAGTGAGGGCCCCACGGAACAGGAGCAGATGGAATATATCACAGTTGAGCTTTCCACTGCACCTGGAATCCCAGACCAGGGGTGGAAGCTGTAGCTCATATTTGCTGTACAGAGCTGGCTGTGGGAAGCCTAATTTGTTGCCTGCTTCACAGGCCCTGATCTTTGGGGCTTAACATCAGCATGCAGGAAACACTTCACAAGCCATCTATGCGTATCCATATAAGGGAATGTTTAGAATGCTGGGCTCTGGTTAGGCCCTGTACCCCACCCCCAAACACACACACACTCTTCCCACCAGAAAACCGGAGTTTTCTGAGAGCCTCCAGTTCCCAGCTCATTTCTGCACCCTCACTTGACAAGGACAAAAACATAAAATATTAGTGTTAGTGTTACTGTTTTTTGGTTGCCTCAAAACTTAGAATGTTAGGAAAATACTGTTTTGAGTTTAGTTTCACGATTCCCTTTAGGAGATGGGCCAAAACTAATACATAGTTTTTCCACCCAGACACGGAGCCTAAAGGTAATGTTTAATGCTGTTGAATGTGAATCCGATCTGTGTAGGATCACATTGACACTGTTTTTCCTAAATGTGTGTCCTGAATCTGTATGGTATCTTTTACACAAGAGAAACCAAGTCCTCAGTTAGCCTCAGGTTGAGTGAGTTGAGAACGTGAAGTTTTGTGGTATTTGATGGAACTCCCTCATGGTCAGGGGTTCCTAGCTGGCTCAGTCATTGGAGCATGCGACTCTTGATCTCAGGGTCGTGAGTTCAAGCCTCATGTTGGGCAAAGAGTTTACTTAAAAAATAAAAAAAAATTTAAAAGAAAACTTAAATCAGTAGTTAAAAGTACTTCCCCAAAAAAACTGAAAAGGAAAAAAAAAAAATCCCTCATGGTCCCGGAGTTTTAAGTAACATAGCAAAGGAAAATCTTAAAACTGAAGCTAATACAAAAAATAAAATACTCCTCCCTTGAAGAATTTTTATGAGGGTCCCTTAAAATAAAAGATTTTTGTGTCCTGATTCCAAAACCTCTTCACTTTTACTTGCTCTGTTGATAGGGCAATTTCATAGTAGGTTTTGGTTCTTATTAATCATCTAATGATCATTGCTCTCATAACCATGAGGTGTCAGTAGTTGTCCTAAGCAGTAGGAGTAACAGGCGTTAGTGTGGCACTTGGTAAGTGCAAAAGTGACCTAATCGCACTGGTCACTCTCAAGCTCCTGCCAGAGAGAACCCCATGCAGAAGCAGGAGCACAAAGCAGGTCCCAAACAAGAAATTCATGGAAGTCCTTTTGTGTAGAACAATCATGCTTTTTTCACACTTTAGAAAAATCATTATAGTTGAATGCTGGTTCCAAAAAAAAGGCTATAAGAGGAACGTTTTAGAGGCAACTAAGGACATTTTAGTATCAACTGTATCTTAAATGATATTTAAAAATTTTTTTAATGTAGGCACTCATAATACTGAGGTCACATAGGAGGATAATCTTGGGTTTAGGAGTTGCATGCTGAAGTATTTAAAGCTGAGTAATGCAATGACTTCAACTTGCCTTCAGCGATTCAGTAAAACATTTGGAATCAAGGCAGAAATGGTATAAGAAAGGGTTTTTGTGACTATGTCAGGAGTATAAGGATGTGCATTGTTCTTTCTAAAATTTTATATGTTCAGTATTTTTCACAAGATGGGAGAAAGGAAACTTCATTATGGGATCTGGAAAGTTAAGAAGAAAATAGATCACTAAGCAGACAAGGTCACAGTGTGTAAGGAGGAAGAAAAGTTATGAGGCTTTTTGTTTTTTCCAGCTAGTTCTGCTAGTTGGTGAGATTTATTCTTGATAACGTATGCTTAGGAGCTACTTCTGACCTCATTTTTTTTAATTTATAGAGGCATCTGCTAGTGCTGAACTCAGCCACGACTCTCATGCTACCCATCTATTTGATTTATAAGTAGGAAATACCAGTGTAGAATCACGGAAAGGCAGATGAAGTCGGGAAAGCTGTCCAGTCCAAATTAGAAAGAGACCATATGGGATTTGTGAGTGGCCCTAAGAGAATACCCAGAATGCCACTGTCAGCTGGCCTCTTCCTATAGGTGGTGGTGGGGAGGCTTTCCCTCTACTTCAGGGTCCTTTAGAGAAAAGAAAGCAATAATGCCTTCTCCCTGTGTGCAATTTAAGAGAAATGTCTCAGACCCAGCTTATTTGAGGGTCACTGCCTTACCCTTCTTGTTGAGGATGGAATTTTAAAGCATTGGGGAATAAAATGGCAGAGCTGATTTTCCATTTAGCAGCAAAAGCGCTTTCAGACAATTATAAATTAGATCATGTTACTTTCCTGGTTAAAACTGACAGATGGCTTCTCATTGTACTTAAAGTTCTAGCCCCCAGCTTTGACGCAGGGGCCCAGAAAATTCAGCCATGACTCTTCCTCCAACCTCATTCATCTCTTATTATATACCCTCTCCCTTGTGTACAGTCTAGCCACATCAGACCCAGAAGGTCAGTGTACAAATAAGGAAACCAAGGTACACGGGAGGTCTTCGTCAGGGTATAGCCAAATCCTACCTTCTTGGTTTCTACCGTAATGCCTATTGACATTTACTTCCTTGGTGTTATAATTCAAGGGGTACCAGGAGGACTCTCACCATCACCCCCAAACCAAAGCATCTCTTCCCATTTCCAACAGTGTTTGAAATCCTCCTGTTAGAGACTTTTGATTTGAAATGTTACCTGATCTTTATTTTTTTGTTGTTGTTATCTGATCTTTAAAAGCTTCACTAGAGATGCCTGGGTGGCATCTGCCTTCAGCTCAGGGCACAATCCCAGGTCCGGGGCTCGAGTCCCATGTTGGGCTCCCTAAGGAGAAGCTGCTTCTTCTGCCTATGTCTCTGCCTCTCTGTGTCTCTCATGAATAAATAAAATCTTTTTTAAAAAAGCCTCACTAAAATACAAAGTCTGCTGAGATGCGTTTGAAAAAGATAATGCTGTGAGAGCCAGTAGTTTAGTGGGTAATCATTTATCAAATAATATGAGTAAGTAAAATGGTCACTCAGGAAAGGATGTGGGGAAAACAAGACTCCTCCAGGCCAAAACAAAGACAGAGACACACATTAAATGAGAAACTCTGTACTGCACATAGGAAGATGTTGATAGTATATGCTAAGTGATGAAAAGAGATTACAAAAGAGTAGGTGTTTTATACCCCACTATTTTAAAATACATACTTAAATGTTATACATGTAGAAGAACCTGGCAGGATAAACCCCAAAAGGTTATCAGTGATGACCCCCCAGGTGGTAGGATTATAAATTTCTTCCTTAAAAAAAAATGCATCTGCATTTTTCTTTTTTCTTTTTTTCCAAAAATGAGCATAAATACTTGAGCAACAAAAAGAAAGGGGCTAGAGTAACAACTTTAAAAACATACCCACTGTGATGTAAGGTCCAGGCATGGTGACAAGAGTTAACAATACTAATTCTTTTTTTTTTTTTTTAACAATACTAATTCTAATTCTAATTCAGAATATACAAGTGCTGTATACTTGAAAGCCATTGAGGAAGTAGATCTTAAATGATCGCCCCACTACAACCACAACAAAAATGGTAATTGTGAAATATGGTGAAAGATGTGTGGTGGTAACCATTTCACAACCATCAAATCATCACAGGGGTGCCTGGGTGACTCCATCAGTCAGGCATCTGCCTCCAGCTCAGGTCAAGATCCCAGGGTCCTGGCATCAAGTTTCACATCAGGCTCCCTGCTCAGTGGGAACCTGCTTCTTCCCCTTCCCTCCCCTTCACCCTCCCCTTCATCCTGCTCCTGCTCTTGCTGTCACTCTCTCGCTGAAATAAATAAAACCTTTTTAAGAAATCATCACATTGTACACCTTAAAGTTACATGGTATTAACATGTCAATTGTATCTTAGTAAAGCCAGGAGGAATATCTGCCAAATTAATAGTTTCAGGGGACAGTCCTCGCCTAAATTAAGTATTTGATGCATTTCCAGAAGAAAATGACAAATATCAGGTCAGTTAGCACACATAAGTAACTAAAATGGTGGTGGTGGTGCTGGTGGTGGTTTTTAGAGGTCAAGAATAACAAATTTGTGACTTAAGTGCCATTGTCCCTATGCTAGCCCAAGGCAGACATTAAAAATCAATCCTGCTGAGCCTGAATATGTTGTCAGAATCCTTTCCAAAAGCAACCACTGCCTAAGTCATGGATTATTGGGAGAGGACCCCTGGACCACTGCTTGCATATATGTTGCCTGCAGGTAAATCATGAAAAGGTCTCCTTCCTCAAGATGTTTCACTTCTTTCTTTTGAAATGTTATCATAATATATTGATTTTTGGGACACCTGAGTGGCTCAGTCCATTAAGCATGTGCCTTTGGCTCAGGTCGTGATCCCAGGGTCCTGGGATTGAGCCCCTTGTGGGGCTCCCTGCTCAGCAGAGTCTGCTTCTCCCTCTGCCTCTTTCCCCACTCATGCTAGTGCATGTGCTCGCTCGCTCTCTGAAATAAAATCTTTTTAAAAATTTTTAGAAATATTAATGTTTGAGGCGTACCCAGGTGGCTCAATTGGTTAAGTATGGCCTTCAGTTCAGGTCCTCATCTCAGGATCCTGAGATGGAGCCCCACATCGAGCTCCCTACTCAGCAGGGAGTCTGCTTCTCCCTCTGTCCTTCCCCTTGCTCATTCTCTCTCTCTCTCAAATAAAAATATTGATGTTTAAAGAACAAAATACATTTGCTAGAAAATGATCATTATAAACAGTCAGTCTCTGGTGTGTGTAGTATACTTGGCCTTCCCTAGGATGAGTAGACAGTATTCTCTCTTCTTAAACCATTCATAACAATCCTAGGTGATTCTTTTTTGTCATCTCTGCTGGAAATCATTAACCCCTCCCCCCCAAAATAAACACAAACCCTGACAAGATGGTATTATCTCCCAGTGAAAGTAAAGTGGCCTGAGACCCGCCCCCCCCCCCCCCCCCCGAAACTGCCTAGCCGTCGTATATTGTAGGCCCTAGAATCTGTCATGCTTTGGTATCTAGGAGGCTGCTGAAATGCCCACTTCCTCTTGGTCAGACGCAAAGTCCAATATAACAATATGGCAAACCGGGATCCCTGGGTGGCGCAGAGGTTTAGCGCCTGCCTTTGGCCCAGGGCGCGATCCTGGAGACCTGGGATCGAATCCCACGTCGGGCTCCCGGTGCATGGAGCCTGCTTGTCCCTCTCCCTATGTCTCTGCCTCTCTCTCTCTCTGTGTGTGACTATCATAAATAAATAAAATTATTAAAAAATAAATATGGCAAACCATAGGACATGAACTGGGTATTATTAACCAGTCAGCTGTTTCTGCTTCAAGGCAGCATGATTCAAGGAGGACCATGAGTCTTTGTTCTAATTGAAGCTCAGGCTTAATTCCATTTTTTTCCAGTCCATGAATTTGCTCATTTCTCATTCCAAGTGATTTGCGATGAATGTCATTCCCTGGGATCTTTGCTATTGCATTGGCCACATCAAGACCAGGCCTTCGCATTTGGGGTGTGTAGTCCAGTGGTTGGGAAGGAGATGTGTCCTAGGGGATGCGGGACAGGGTCCACTGGATCTAATGATGAGCAAGGGAAACTCAGATGGTAAGGACATTTACTACCCAGTAGGTTCTAACTGGCCACTTGCAACTTAAAAAAAAAAAAAAAAAAAGCATTCCCGTTTTGAAACTTGCTGCAGGCACTTGTTCTTGACCTGCCTTTGTCCCTCTGAAGAAAGATCTGTCTCATTCAAGGCTATATAACTCAGCAGTAGAGCAGAATGAAAGAACAGGGTAAGGTTGGTTTAGGAAGGAGGCCCAGTAGCCAGGCCCAGGTCAGCAAGAAAATTCTGAGAGATCTCAGGTCTTTTACTTATACTCTGCACATATCCAGAAGAATACACAGCGCCTTACAGTTAAAGAAAGAGTGTCACTAAATCTGTAGACCTTGCACAGAATAAGCCCAGAAATGCATCAGGAGCCAAAGGAAAAGGCCAGGCCAAGTTACATCAGTTTGTTTCAGCCTGATATCAGCTTGACTCCCAGGTGCTCTCCTGGAAAAGAATATCTCAGGACTCAGACATCCTGGGTTCAAGCTTTGCCTCTGTACGTAATAGCTATGAGACTCCAAGAGAGTGATGAAATCCTCTCAGCCGTAGATTCCACACCCCAAAATGCTGGGGCTAAGTGTAAGTATCCCCTGCTTTTTGAAGTTTGCATTCTGCCCCTTTGCTTTCACGAAAGACCTTATGGTGGTACCTGTTTTTACGAACCACAGAAATCCAAAGGGGATATTGCTTTCAGGAAAAAAAAAGGTGGAAAGCAAGAACCGCACTCAGCTGTTGCTTTGCAGCAAGTCCGTCTAGAGGCAGCACATGAGTGGCTGCACCAAACCCCTTCCTGGGGACTCCACTTAGCATCTCAGCATCAAGCTGCCGGAGCTTTAAGCTGTGCTTTATCCATGCTTCATCTCTATTCTGCGCATCCCTTAAAGATGTGTTGTGAGGTATCAGAGAAGCCTGAGAGAGGTTGTTTTTGGGGTCTGGGAATGTTCAGAATTTTTTTCCATGTAAAATAAGTGTCATTACTTCTTTGCTGTATGCCATTTGGGATTAGGAAAGGTTTCATTAGGAACGGTCTACTTCCAGATTGCAGAGAAACCTATTCCTACTTCATAGTCTTTGTGTTAAGTGAAGTGATGAATGTAAAGTCACAGCCTCATAGGCAGGCCCTTTTCTCTTTCCAGAGCAAGGAGGTTTCAGCTGGGCCTTTCTGACAAGTCCCCAAGATGGAGAGCCTGGCTCCTGACTGCCTGCAGCCTTTTCAGTCCACCCCTCCCTCACAAGCCCCAGCAGATGATTTCCTGCTTCACATTGATTTTGATCTTATCTCTCCTCTGTCTGTGGTTGCACCTTTCCTGTAGTTCAGGACCTGGCCCATTTTCTCCAGCCATCCCAAAGCCCTTACCATCTCCTCCCCTCCAGCTCCAGTTTAGCACATACCTTATCAAATGCCTGCTCTCCACAAGGAACTTGATGTCACTGTCCTTCTTCCCAGTCTTCAGAGTCCTTTGTTTTATTTCCCAGGCACAGGTGTCCTGGGCTGTCTTCCCCCACTACTTTGGAAACTTTATTCAAATCTAATTTTTCTGGTCTTACCTGGCATTGTGTTTCCTGCAGCATCCAGGCCCCTCTCTACCCTGTAGAGGACACCATCCTTACCTCTGTGCCTTTAGGTTGGGTCTCAGACCACTAGCGCTCAGTGGATGTTTGGTGAAGTGAAGGAAGGAAGAAAGAGGCAGCACCAAGTGTGTAGTAGGAGTAGCCTTCCTCCCCACACCTGGTTTGCAAGATGGCCTGTCCTCTCTCATCACATAGTATGTTGGTAGACATGGAAGTGTCCAGAATTTATCAGTCTCACCTTGATCTCTTTGCACCCTCTCTTTCTTTGAAGTCAGAAGAGCTGAAGTATGTGTAAGGGTCTGGTCACTTTGAGAAATGCCCACCCATGCCTACCCTCATACTGGTGTATTAGCCCCTCTTGGAGTCAGTTTTCATCTTCATGCTGATGATTCCCAAGTTCGGATTTACCCCTCAGATTCTGGGGCCCCACACCATACCTCTAGTTGCCTGTTAGATGTCTTCTCTTGAACGTGCACAGACCTCAGAAAATCCCCTTACCCAGATCTGATCTCAACTTCCTGCTGCCTGCAAACCCACTGTGTCCTTGGACCCTGTGAGCATGTGGTCATGGATGTCATTTCCCTCTCTGCTCCTGTATCCCATCTGTCATCAGGTCTCCGATGTCTGCTCCTTCCTCTCTGTCTCCTTTGCCACCACTCCCTACTCTCTCTTGCTTAGACTATCCCAACACCTCTTTTCACACACACTCCCCACTATCCCAATCCTTTCTGTTTTACAGACAGAAGGTGAAACTGCAGATTTCCCTGATGGAAACCAGCAAGGTGGCATTCAGATGCCTGAGCAAGGCTTCTAAGATCTTTCCCCATATGCCTCCTGATTCCCCTTCTCCCTCAGCTCATACCATCTTCCTCTAGCATGGAAAGCTTCTTACTCAGTGGTCAGCCCTTCACCCACCGTGGCCCCTGTCACTCTTTGGCCTTTGCAGGAAGTGTTCTTCCTCAACTGTCCAACACTTACTCCTGGTTCAGGTCTCAGCTTAGTATTCCCTTCTCTGAAGAGCCTTCCCTATCATCCTCTTATGCATTGCCATAGCCCCATGCAAGACCCAGCTCTACCACTTGCCACAATTTTCCATTTACTTGTTTTCCTCATCACCTTGACAAGTACCATGCATCAGGTCTGTCCCCCCACACTATCGTGTCTCCACCCCTTGCAGAGAGACTTGTGTATAATAGATGCCTATTATTTGTTGAATGAATGAATGAATGAATGAATGAATGAATGACTTCTTTCTTTTCTGTGCTGACTATATCCTAGCCAGAATGAAGGTGTTCAGATCCTGCTTGGTCTTTAGATAATATTATGCCCATGCTCTGTATATTCTTTTTGCTGTCCTCTCATGTCAGAGCAAATGTGGGTCTTGCATATAACTGGTCCCTCCAAGAAGACTCTCTCTCAATCAGTGGTATCATAGGATATGAGACACTGCTCTGATTCTTCATCAGAACCACAGACTTTAGGGCCCTAGTCTGGGGCTAGATTAGCTCAACCTACAGACAGCTTATGGGGCCTGAGTGAATAAGGATTTTGCTAAGTTTTTAAAAAGAAAACCACTGTAGACTGGAGGGTCTTAGAAGACGACCTAGGAGGTGAAGCTTGAGTGGGGCTCTGAGGGATGGATGAGGATGCATGGAGGTTAGGAGGGTAGGGAAAGAAGGAATTTATAGGTGTAAATTACCCTGAGCGATCCAGTTATTATTTACCTTGGTTTCCAACCAGCAGACCTTAAAAAATGAGTGGCCTGCAAAGAAATTATTTACACAAATCCAGAATAGAGGTTATGTCTGGGGGTTGCAGAAGAGTAGTTTTAGTAACTCCGTGTTTTATCAGCTAGAAGATAGCTCAAGACTCTTCATACTTCAAAATGCATATTTGTGTGTGTGTGTGTGTGTCAGAATTTTTTAAGTTTCAAGAATGTTAGTAGCTGTGACTAAAAGCCCAGTAAATAAAGCAACAAATGATGTGATCCTATCAGATGTGAGGCTAAAAAGTTTCTCAGGTGATGAGATTCTAACCAATCTCCTGTTTTTATTTTTGATAACTATACTTTTTTTTCATCATGTGCATGTATAATGAGGGGGGAAAATATTCCACATTTCCTCAGGCTTTGGCTGCATGGGTTGCCATGGAGAAGCAATGGGTGTCAAAGGAAAGTGGCTCTTGCTCTTAACCCTGTCAGCCCTACTGCCTCTTTATTGCCATGTGGACCTGTATAGGAAAATGTCACCTCCCCAAGAGTCTCAATGTCCTGGTGTGTTGGAGGGAGATCGTAAGAGCTACCTCATAGGATATTCTAAAGTGCAAAGCAGATGACGGGTACAAAGCACCTGGCACATAGTTAGTGTTCAGTAAATGTTCATTGCCTTTCGTTCCCTGAAGAACAAAGCAAACGTGTTGATATAGATTCTCAGTTCTAGGGAAAGACCCTTAGAGACCATTTAATCCAATCTCTTCATTTCGTTCCATTTAAATTGTTCTTAATTGCACATGATAAATCAAATAATACAAATGAGTTTATGATGAGAAACATCATTCTTGGCTCTGCTGCACCTCTCCCCACCTGTATCCCAGTCCCCAAGGCAACTTGTTGTAATCATTTCTATTTCTGGTTCTTCTCGTTGTTCTCACCATAATGCTGCTTAATAATAGGATAGCTTCTATTTTTTTAATTGGCAACTCTAGACAATACTTATACTCCCTAGTTGGAAAGATGAGATTTTTAGTTGATTTAAATCTCTCCTCTTTCTTCCTCTTTAATATTTGATTATGTTACTTATTACTTCTGTTGCTTCCTTTGGAATCAGAGATAATATACTTATACCGCCTTTGCTTCTTTTAGAAACATTATTTAGTATCTTGACTCCTTTCTGTGCAAGATGAGGAAATTAACACACACACACACACACACACACACACACACACCGCAACTTCCATTTCTAACACTTCCACCTCTTACCTCGCGTCAGCTTCACTTTTACTATTATATGGTCAAAGCCGTATTTTTGTAACCCTTGTATTTTCTTCTGCATCTGTAACCTGTCCTTAAATGTAGCTTAAAGAAAACAAAACAAAACAAAAATATATACTATTTACATTGTTAAGTCTGTGCAGATGTTATTCCTTGCTAGATCAAGTGGCATGCTAGGATTTCATTTCCTTCCTTCTAATTCCAGTTCAAAACCCTCAAAGCTCCATATTTTAAAGGTAAAAAGTAGGTACTTCCAGAGGTTTTTCAAATTAATTTAAGTAATATATGTTCAATATAGAAAATTCAGTAGATAGGGCACTTGGGTGGCTCATTGGTTGAGCATCTGCCTTTGGCTCAGGTTGTGATCCTGGGGTCCTGGGATCTAGTCCCATATAAGGCTCCTCTCAGGGAGCTTCTTCTCCCTCTGCTGTCTGTACCTCTCTCTATGTGTCTCTCATGAAAAAATAAATAAAATCTTTTTTAAAAAATTCAGTAAATATATACAAGTAAGAAAAAACATAAAGAGAGAGGGATAGAAAATTAAGGACACCTGAAAATCCCACCACACATTAATGCTTCATATAATTTATACAGAGTAATCAGTAAAACTGAAGAGAAAATACTTTCCTTAGTAATAAAAGGAAACATGCAGGCCTGCATAATATGGGCCCACACCCCAAGTAGGAGAGATTCTGTCCTAAGTTTTAGTTCCTTTATATGCTGCAGACATTCAGCTTTTTTTTTAAAGATTTTATTTATTCATTCATAAAAGATACAGAGAGAGGCAGGCAGAGGGAGAAGCAGGCTCCATGCAGGAAGCCCAATGTGGGACTCGATCCTGGGACTCCAAGATCATGCCCTGAGCCAAAGGCAGACACTCAACCACTGAGCCACCCAGGCGTCCCAACATTTAGCTTTTTTTGCACGTGCTTACTGAGCATTTGCTATCTATGAGACACTGTGCTAACTATTGGGAATAAAATACAGTCAGAATAAGACATTGTCCCTACCTTCATGAAGGTTAAATTCCAGTAGGGGGAGGTAGACATTAATCAAACAGTCATGGGTAGGCAAGTATAAAGTATAAAATAAATTGAGTTCAGGTGTTGAAAGGAAAAGAACTTGATTCTTTGAGGACACATGACAAAGGAATGTGCCCAGGCTCAGACCCCCCCTTTCTTGAGGGGGTTAAAAAGGTCTCCTTTGAAGGAATGATGGTTGAATTAAGATCTGAAAGGAGAGTGGGAATTTACGGAGCAAAGAGAGTGTGGGCAAAAGATAGGTTAGGGAGCATTCCAGAGAGAAGGTAAAAAAAACTCTATGATGGGTGCACAGATAGGGCATTCAAATAACAAAAGCTGTTATGGCTGGAGCAGAAGGAACCAGGAGTGAATGGAGAAGAAACCCATACTCAGGGCGCTTCACAGGCCAAGGGTTCCGGGGGCACAGTGGAAGTCCAAGTGTGGATCCTTTAAGATAGATATTAGATAAGGAGGAAGTTGACCGTTAGCATGGATACCCACAATGGAGGCTTGTTTGCCTCCCTGACATAAGACTTTATGTCTCCTAAACCAGACATTTTAATTAGTTGCAATGGCCTCATCTAAGGAATGCCAAATAGATACCTTCCCCAAAAGGTGCTGTGAGGTGTGTAGCCACCTCACTATGCAAATGACCACATAGCTCAGCCTTTGGGACCTTTCAGGCAGACACTTTCCCACCTCTAATAGGAAACACACCCTTCTGTCTTTCCTCACCTTCATTAGCAAATTGCATTAAGAGGTAGAGAGCACACAGGAAGCATGCCACAAGGAAGCCTCCACTTGCCCCAAAGCACCTCTGATCCTATAGTTGCTAACTGGAGGACAGGGGGATGTATAGAGAGGGATAAATGGAACACTCTTGTCCCTCCCAAAGAAATCTGAAGGAGAAGCTCATCATGTAAAATGAGTAAAGCAATAACATTGCTCCTGTTGTAGAGGACCCAGAACATTCCTCTCCTCCATCCCCTGAGGTGGTACCCAAGGTCAATTTTATTCTCATTATTAAAAGAGAAAGCTGATAGTTCATGCAACGAGCAACTTTTCTAGTAAGAAGACATTTGTAGGAGCAACTGAAATTTTTGGAAGAGAAGAAGAAAGAGGAAAATTTGGCAGTTGAAACTATTGTAACCAATCCTCTGCTGAGAATACCTACATAGTTCCTCATCGCACTTCAGAAAAATCCAGACTTCATAGCACTCCTGTGATTCCCAGCATGGTATCTCTATGGTCCAGCTTACTTTCTGCCCCAGGGCCTTTGTACTGGAATGCTCTTACCTCATATCTGCATGGCTGGCTCTCTCACTTCATTCCATCTTCTTTCAAATATCTCTCCCTCAGAAAGATTTTCCCTAACCACCCTTCCTCAAGCAGTCCATTCCCCATGCCCAGTCACTCTCTAGACTCTTACCCTATTTTCTTTTATCACTATCTGAAATTTTCTGATTTGTTTGCTTGTTTTTATCTGTCTCTATCAACCAGAACATAAATTCCATGAGGGCAAAGATCTAGTCTAACTTGTTCAACATCATATCTGCAAAGCCTAGAACAGTGCCAGGCATTCAACCAATATCTGTTGGGTGAGTGTATGTAATGATATTCTCATACTTGGAGGTTGGTTATGTGGCTAAACAAATTTATTCATCTAAGAAAATATGAGATAACAAATATGCATTCATTAATCAGTTATTGAGAAACTGTTATACTCAGTAGGGAGAAGAGGCAAAACTAGAGACAGCACCTCGTGCTTAAGGAGTTCGGAGCATTGTGGTGGTCAGTGGGAAGGAACATAGAAAGAAGCAAAAGATATGAGGACTTAATGGTCTTGGAAAGTGAAGAAGAGAGAGAAAATGAGCCCCAGATTTTAGGCTTGGGCAGATAAGATGATCATGTCATTCTGGGAGCAGAGGAACCCCAGGGAGAAAGGGAAGAGGTCAGCTTTGGAAATGTTGAGGTGTGGAATATCCAAGCAGTGATATCCAGCAAGGAGTTAGATATCCAATCTGGAGCATGGGATTGGTGAAAGGAGCCATGTCCTTGATACATACAAACCCCCAATACTTACTCAAGAAAAAAATGGTAACCTGAATGGTCATGTGTCTATTAAAGAAATTTTATCAAGGACATGGGTCCTTTCGCCAACCCCAATTCTAGACTTGGAGCACTCAAGTGCCCAATTCTGCACAGTTGGATATCCAATTCTGCACAGTTGCTTCCGGAATACAGAAAAGAAGGGATTTCTTCCCAATTTGTCTTAGAAGGTCAGCATTATCCTAATGCCAAAATCAAAGGCATTTAAGAAGAAAACAGCAAATCAGTGTCCCTCGTGAATATAGAGTAAAAATAAGCAAATAAAATCCAGCAATGTATAAAAAGGATAATGCATCACAACCAAGTGAGGTTTATTCCCAGAATGCAAGGCTGGTTCATCATTGAAAAGTCAAACAATGTTAATTAGTAAATTAAAGAGTAGCCTGAATGACCAATAAGCCAAATTTTAGATTATATGATGAATCCAAGGACCTGAGTTGAGAACTATCAGTACTAGGTTATTTGATTTAGTGGTTATGAGAGAAATAGTTTAATTAAGAAAGAGGGAAATTTTCCCTTCTGGCTAAAAAACTGAGAATTACACTCAGGTCAGTCCCTTCGAAGGGTTCACTTGTCTTTCCTCTGCTAGCCTCATTTCAAGGACTGACCTAGAATATAAAAGGAGTTTTGGGGTTCCCCTCTTGAGCAGCCAGCCTTCCAGATTTCTAGGATGGCATATTCCACCCATGCCTGGGTGAGGAAAGCCAAGAGCACTCACAATCCTGATTTTCTCACATGCTTAGGATCCAGGAGTGCCAGAGTTGAATGAAGCCTGGATCTTACCTAATCCAAATCCCTGCAGTTTAAAGAAGAGAAACCATGAGCCATGGAGGGTGGCTTCTCTAGGTCCCCTTACCCTGTCTTCTGTTCTGAAATCCAGTGTTCATAAACTGATCCCGGGACAGCAAGCCCATTAAACCATCTCTTACATGTCTGTCCTCCCCAGACTTTCCCCTCTTTTTTAAGCTGTCTTAAAGCTCACTTCTATGCATAACAAGTCACCATCAAAACATATCTGTCCTGGGTTCTAGTTTCTCTCTTCTCACTAGCTGGTGTCTGGTGTGGAGAAAACCAAACAGACACAGGCTTTTCACAGAATCATCTGCATCAGTGGATTGGCAGATTGACCCACCACCTGCTTTGAGCCTACAAGCCTCACAACCAACCAGACAAAGAGTCTGGGGCCCATCATTTCTCTTCAATTCCTCTGTCACTCATTTGAAATCCTCAACAAATTCCTTATAAGATTATAATGAAAATGTATTGCACACTCATGACGTGCCAGGGACTATGCTATACGGTTACGCATTCTCTCACTCAATCCTTACAAAAACTCCTTAAATAAGTACTGTTCTGGCCCTCATTTTGCAGGTAAATAAATAGGCTCAAAGAGATTAGGCAACTTTCCTAAGGTGCCATAGCTAATAAGAGGAAGAGCCAAAATTTGAACCCTGGCTGACTGCGGTGCTCACGCTCAAGGTTTTAGAAGTGAAAATTCTTTGTGGTTTAAAATGTGACTTGTTTTCCCTTTCTTTCTTCTATCTCTGTTTGCAGTCTCAGGAGGAAGTCTGTGATTTGCTTCATGCTGCACCCTTCCAGAATATCTTACCTAGAGTCTACATCAAAGGTAAGAAACCACTAACAACAGCTACATAGCCAACTTGCATTTGAACTTCATGCTTGCTTAATCCCAATAAACTCAGACCTGCAGTCAGAAAGGCAAAAGGTTAAATAAAGCTTTGGGCAGCTATTCAGTATTCACAGAATTGCAGAATTGGAAGTGATACTCCAAGCCTTGTTTCTTGGTGCTTCTAGATCATCCCTAGTGCATTCCTGCCTAGCCTTGGTTTAACTCTTTTGAATGATGAGGAACTCACCACCCCACAAGGTATATATAATCTATCACTGGACAGAGAAAACAGAATGTTTTTCCTTATAATGAGTTCTGATCACACTTTAGAATGAAGGAGAACAGTTCTACACAGTCCATGCATGTTTTGGACACAGATCCATCACCGGTCCTCTCAGAGTTTTTCCTTCCTCAGTTCCCCCAGGGCACCCTGAATCTCATTTTCTGCTCTGCTGCTCCTTTTGCAGAAGGGGAGCGTCTGGAGGTCCGCATGAAACGCCTGGAAGCCAAGTATGCCCCGCTTCACCTGGTCCCACTGATAGAGCGGCTGGGGACCCCTCAGGTATGATCCTTCCATCACAGACTCTGAGAACCAAAAGGAACTTTCGAGGGAAAGCATTCGGCCCAACCCCCTCATTTTACAGGCAGGGAAACTGAGGCCCAGAGAGACAGTGGGGAAGAATGTCTACAAAGCCTGTTGGTGGCAGGGTCACGTCTGGAATGAGATTTGCTGTTTCTCAGGCCTGAGTTCTTTCTTCTCACCTGTATCAACTATTATTCCAAGAAACAAGGAAGTCAGACAAGTATCTAATATGCTCCTGTTAGGTATTGGGAATTCTACTAAGTCCTCTCTGAGAATTAAAACCCCACACACCCCAAATACCAGCAGTTCACTTCTGGATATCTTTGCTAGAAAAACATTTATGGGAACACAGATGTTTACTATAGCATTGTTTGTTAAAATAAAAAAAAACAAACAGAAACAACCAGTAGAGGTTGTTATTTGACTAAATAGCAGGTTTTAAAGTTATCTGAATGCTGACTCCTGGCTACATAATAATGAAGAGGAAAGATGAGATCTAGGTGTGACAGTGTGGACAGATCATAAGTGCGTGGTCAGGGGAAGAAAGCACACAACAAAAACCTTTCAGTGAAACTTTTCCTAAAACATGACATACTCATGGTCCGTAATGGCGACACTCTCTGAAGAGAGATGAAAGAGACAGAGATAGAATGATGACCACAGGAGACCTCAGCTTTATCTGTAATGTTCTAATATTTTCAAAAGCAAATAAGCTCATAAGTTAATTCTGTAATTAAAATGAAGTTTTACAGAGGTGCCTGGCTGTCTGAGTCATTCGAGTGTGTGACTCTTGATCTCAAGGTCATGAGTTCGAGCCACACATTGGGTGTATATTACATAAAAATAAAATCTTTGAAAATAAAATTAACTTTTCCAAACCAGGACCAGTTGCTATGAACATGGAGATGAGTGGAGCAGGACTCCTGCCTCAGAGAACTCAGAGACTGTGGCAGGAGTCAGGAAAGAAGAGAAGAGAGGAGGGACGCAACAAAAGCATGTGCTGGCTCCTTTCAAACTGATTTGAGTAACTGGCACATTGTAGAGAGGCTGGGGGAGGAATTCTGAAGGAGGAGAACTGGGGCATCCTGGTGAGACAAGCTGGGGTGGTCTGTTTTATTCACCTTTGCCAACTTTTTAAAAGGCTTAGGATTCAGATCTTCACTTGGACTTGCATTCCAGGGATCCTCTCTGTTCTTATCACAAAAGCTGAGGAGTCTGAAGGACTCACACCCTCAGCAGGGGGCAGAAGGCAGCCTCTTCTCTCAAAAATCAGGGCAAGTATCTGGAGCACATTGCAGGACCCAATCTGCTCAGGTGTCACGCTGATGAGCAACCCTCGCCAGACCACCTGCGTGCCACCCACCTCCTACTGGAAATGGTGACTAAATGTTCAGTGGCATTTGGGTTCTTTGAGTCACCACAGGGAGAATTCAGATCCTGCGGAGTACACACATTTTCTTTTTTGGCCTTGAGAGGCTGAACAGAGGAGTCCTCTAAAGATTTCCTTTTAGGGAGAAATCCCCCAAGCCAGCAAGCGACATATAAATGTGTCTGCTCTGTTATTGGTGTCATCCTACAAGAATCTGGCCTCTCGCACCCAGGGTTTGGCATGTGTTTCCACTTAGAAGACTGTGAATTCCTTCCCTGTTCTGGTGAACACCATTTCCTTGGGACTGATAGAAATCTCCATTTGTCAAATGCCGAATCTTTAACAAACAAAAGCCTAGACATTCTGCTGGAGAGGAAGTGCCAGTTTTCTAAGGCCCTCAAAGGAATAGCCCAAAATTTAGCCATCCCAGAGATCAAAGAAAAGCTAATGAAATATTACCTTCCAAGCTAGCTGGGATTCAGGAGACTCACATAATAGCTAAGTCTGTGATGAGGAGATTTTGACAAATAAATGTTTAAAGTCAGGAGGTTTTAATGGTGTTGCACTGTTTGCATTTATTTCTGGGACATGCTAAGGTGCTATCGTGGAAAGCAGTGAGCCTCATCCCAGCTTCCCACTTGAACCAATGCATAATCTGGTGTTAGACAATGTCTCAGCCTTTGTCTCCCCACCTTTGAAATGGGCTAACACCTGCTTTGCGGCCTTCATTAAGCTGCCTTTTATGAGGGATGCCTGGGTGGCTCAGCAGCTGAGCACCTGCCTTCAACCCAGGGTGTGATCCTGGAGACCCCAGATCCGGCTCCCCACAGGTAGCCTACTTCTTCCTCTGCCTCTGCAGAGATAGAGAGAGAGAGAGAGTGGCAGAGACTCTCTCTCTCTCTGTGTCTCTCATGAATAAATAAATGGAATCTTAAAAAATTTTAAAAAAAGAAGCTGCCTTTCATGAATGTTATGATAAACAAGGACAAGTAAAAGACTTTTAAAAAACACAAAGTATTATATAAAGGATTATCAAGGTATCATTCTCCTCCAAACGGTACTAAATGTAATCAGAGTATTCTGTGCAGAAATTTATTTCCACATTTATTTTCACAATGTTTTTTCTATTCCCTTGTTAACTCAGAGAAGAATGGCAGAAGAAGAAAAATCCCCACCCCGCTGAGTAGAATAGAAAAGAAATGGATGAGATTTATGTGAAACACACACAATATATATATGTACATAACACCAAGTCTCAAAGTGGTGGCCTTTGCTGCAAATAGTCATTAATACGCTTCTTCAAAGCAAGCCAAAAAGGATAGACACACCCATAAGAAAAAGGACATGGAAGAAAACTGACACCCTAAAAAGTATAAATGCCAACAGCGAAAGTGTACAAGGAGCAGACTTGAGGCAGCTTTCTTTTGGACTAGTTGGCTACTATGTTGCAAAAGCCTTTTAAAATATGTGCCCACTTCCACTGTGGAGTCCTACTCCTGGGATTTTATCCTAAGAAAATATAATCAGAGACAAGTGTTATGTATAAGGATGGTTGCTTAAGAATTGTCTCTAATAATGAAACTTATATACACTTTAAAATAACCAGTAAGAGTAGAAGACTCAATAAATGGTGATCGATCAGTGGCCATTTTAGTAACCATTAAAAAATTATGTTACTGAAAATATTGAAGGAAATGGTTTTGTAACCTGCTGCTATCTAAAGAGAAAAAAAAGCAAGATAGACCATATGATCCAAATTCTATTAAATATAGACACACACACACACACACACACACACACACACATTAACACAAATCACAGATCTGTATTTTAAGATAACCTGATTCCTAGGTAATGGGGTTTATGGGAGATTTTTATTTTCTTATGACTTCTTTGAAAGTGGTTTTCCATATTTACCCAAGTGACTGTGTGTTACTTTTACAGTTCTCAGGAGAAACTGAAGGGTGAATGATTTTCTGAGGAAAGGGCAAAGCCCCTAAATGTTTTCCATCAGGGGCCCTTTTGGTTGGTCACCAGAGTTCAAAGTCTGTCTGTAGATTTATAAATCTAGCAAAACCCCATTGCTAATTTTTAGTTCCCACCATGGTTGTCAGGCCCTGGGGATTGATTCAGACTAACTAGATGCACAGGAGATTAATTAGTAAACCAGAAGTCTCTGTGTTAATTTATGAAGAATATTCATGACTTGAGAGCAAATATGGGTCCTTTATTTATCTACTGACCATCTTCTCTGTACCAGGCACTCTCTGAGTGGAGAGCCCTTTCAGGGTCCAAATACCAGCGTAAAGTGTTGCCTAATGTAAGAACAGAATCAAGTACTAGGTTCAGGATTTTTTTTTAAGACCTATTTCTAGCCAACTGTGGCAACTCGAGTGGTCTCATCTCTGCTCAGGAGCTTTCTCTGCCTACGGAATCAAGATGAGTCACCGTGAATCCAGGGTTCCCTCTCCTTCATGCTTGAAACACATGTTGTCTTCCCTAATTCACATTTTTTGTCCTAGACTTCTTTCAGTTTATGGTTGTCATGACAACTAAGCTCATGGCCCATTTTTCTAACACGCCCCAGGGTTATGTTTCCTGATTTATTTCCCCCTGTGGATTAATTTAGAGGTTGTACTCCTTGTAGGGGTTCCAGAGTGGGACCTTACAGGGAGAAGTCAGGTAGGCTTCCTCCAGGTACTCTATAAAATGAGCTGTCTGGAGGGACTTCCCTCTGGAGAGCAGACCCCATGAGTGCCCTATGGGCCTCTCCGTCTCAGAGGCCAGCCTCCTCTAGCCATGTCCCTAGCTTTCGAGACCTTACTTTGACTTAAAATTTTAAAATCTATCTACTATTTGCAAATGGTTTTGAGACTTCCACCCCCAGACATTTTTACTCATAATGCAGACAGTAATGTGTTTTGATGTGCTTGTCTAGTGAGCTGATTATTAGTTATGCAATAACCAGGACCCAGATGTGAAGCCAGTTTAAATTATTAATAGAGATAGTTTACAGTGGTCAGAGGACTTCTAATGGGAGGAAATGATCCTGTAAAATCAGTGGCAAAATTTAAAAGACTAACATATGCTTATTGTAGAACATTCAACTGTACAGGAATATTTAAAGTAAAAAGTGAAAATCTTGCCTGCTTCTCCAAGCCCATCTGTTCCACAGTTGACATTTCCTTCTAAACTAGTTTATACACACACACACACACACACACACACACACACACACACACACACCACATATAGTTTTGTTTGTTTGCCTGTGGATGACATGTTGTTGATGGGGTTTTTGTTTTTTGTTTTTTGTTTTATTTTGTTTTCTTTGCAGGAATACTTTTATTTATGCTGAGCAACTGGTTTATTTTTCCCTTTTGGACATTAAGTTAATCGACTGTGTCCTCCTTCTTGGGTGGTTGGGCAGTGCCAAGTTTTTGATGTATGGCAAGTCTTTTGGGTATGATCCCATTCCTGGTTGTTGTTGATGTTTTTAATAGGATTATAGCATACATCCTTTTCTGAAACTTGCTTTATATTCACTTAACAATTTAACTCATAGATCTAGACTGTCAGGATGTAAATCCCAGCTTTTACCACTCGTTGGCTGCCACTCTGAACCTCAGTTTCTTTATCAGTAAAATGGGGATGCCAATGGCATGTATTTCCTGGGGTTGGTATGAGGAATAAATAGCTCAGAGCAAGGCCTGATGTATTATACACACTCTCAGTAAGTGTGAACGACTCAATCTTTTCAGTGGATACATAGCATTTCATTATGTGGTAGACTGGGATTTTTTTTTAGTTTGACTCTTCCTCCCTGATGGCTCCTAGATTTTACTTACCACAAGTAAGTCTTATCACAAGACTCCCTGCTACTGCACTAGGACCTACAAAGTTAGTGCCCAGCTCTGGGTGAGATGTCCAGGTACAGCCAGCCCTAGGGTATGGGAATCTCTGGTGAGAGGTGGAAGATGGGGTCTGGGGTGAGGATAGAAGATTTATGTACTTCTCTGTTCCCAGCAAATCGCCATCGCTCGGGAGGGTGACCTGCTGACCAAAGAGCGGTTGTGCTGTGGCCTATCCATGTTTGAGGTCATCCTGACACGCATTCGGAGCTACCTGCAGGACCCCATCTGGCGGGGCCCACCGCCCACCAATGGAGTCATGCACGTCGATGAGTGTGTGGAGTTCCACCGGCTCTGGAGCGCCATGCAGTTCGTCTACTGCATTCCGGTGGGGACCAACGAGTTCACGGCTGAGTGAGTACCCTCGGGGAATGGCGAGTCACCACCCAGCTTCCATGTCTCCCCCAACCAAGAGTCACCAAGCTACCAGGGCTCAACCAGAAAAGTGATCAGGGACAGATTGTCTGACAACTATTTATTGAATACATACTGTGTGCCAGGTGCCAGACAGATACCAGTGCTGAGCAAAAGTAGATGGTTCCTGGCCTCATACAGCAAAGGCAGGAAGGGCAACAGGTGCCTGAGAAGAGAGCTGAGTGGGTTATTGGAATGTAAGTGACATAGTAGAACTGAGCGTTGAACATTGTCTGGGATTCAGCTCTTAGAGAGGAGGTGAGGACATTCCAGGAAAAGCAACAAGTGCCTCCTCAGGAGAGCGTCATGCCCTAACTGCTCATACTAGTCTGGCTCGTGAGGCCTCTACTCTTGAAAACCAAGAAACCTTCTAAAGGAACCCAATCTTGTCATCAGAAAAGACAGAAGCAGATTGCAGTTCTTCCTTCCCTCACCCAGCTACCCATCAAGAGTAGTGCAATAAAGAAGGCAGACAAGGTCTCTGCTCCAGGAGCCAAGAGCCCCTGAGAATGAGCGAGTAAGGCCAGAGAAGGCTTCCCTGAGGAAGTGCTGTTGGGACTGGGCTGGGCTGGGCTGGGCTGGACAAACTGTTTCCAGAGCAGCTGCTGGGCCTGCGCTTCTAGCCAAAGTGATGGGGAAGCAGGGAAGCCTGCCTAGGGGGCTGCAGCTGCTGCTCGAGGATAAGAAAAACAGCAGAGAGATGACCCCGCAGCCTCTGGACCTGCCCAGGATGCTGTCGAGGTCTTGCGGCACGCAGGCTAAGCTTCCCAGACCCAGAGGACTCGCAGCCCCCACGGCCCAGCAGCAGTTGCTCACCCGCACAGCACGCCCATCCCTGCCTGCTCAACCTCCACAGGCCGCTTGGTCTGCAGGTTTAAAAGGGTCCTTCACTTCACAAGCATTCCTCTGGCTCCCTTATAGAGGCGAGACAGATTCTCATCCAAATTCGAATCAGCCACAGAAATCTCAAGGACTGGTTGAATTTTTTCCCTCCAAGTGTATACAGCATCAGTGGCCGACAGGCTGGCACCTCTCTGTGGTTAGAGACTTGTAATATATCCATAGTCCCTGGATCAAAGCAAATGTATGCTCACGTCTTACCTTGCACCCACTTTACAGATTGAGAGGATTGACCCAAGGACTGGCTGGCTCACTATCTATACTCCTGGCCCAAGATGAGGATCTTCCCCCACCCTCCCCTGCCCTTAATTCCAGCTGCTTTCTCTCCTCACTCCCAGGCAATGTTTTGGTGATGGTTTGAACTGGGCTGGCTGCTCCATCATTGTCCTGCTGGGACAACAGCGTCGCTTTGACCTGTTTGACTTCTGTTACCACCTGCTAAAAGTACAGAGGCAAGATGGGAAGGATGAGGTCATTAAGAATGTGGTAAGCAGCTAAGGGCTGGGGCCTGGGGAGTGGGGCCAGGCCTGACAAGCAGGCTTTCATCTGCGAAGGAGGGCGAACTGCTTATGGAGGCCAAGTCCCCACACCACAGGTAGGTACAAAGATGCTCAGCAGTCGGGGACCTTCTCGTAGAAAGCCATGAGTCACTTGCTCATAACCTGCTGGGATAAATCAGGTCACCCTGCAGGGCCGGGCCAGGCTCCAGACCTGAATTACCCCTACCTTGTGCCAGCCAGACTGCTGATGCTGGCACTGCAGCCACACAGACTGTCACTGAACAAGGAAGTTGTGCCGGTACAGGGATGGGAGAAGCGTCATCATAGGGTAAGCGGGGCTGCTGTAGGGGCAAATGAAAAGGGCTGTCTAAACTGAGCTGAGGCAACGGGTGGTCAGAGAAGGCCTCCCATGGAGACAATGTTTGGACTGAGTCCAGAATGACCAGCAGCCAATAAACCAGGCAAAATATGGGGTGCAGGGTGGGGAGGATATTCCAGACAAGAGGGATCAGCTTGCTGTAGCATAGGCCCAGAGACATGAAGATGTATGGCTGGAACAAAGAGTTGGGTCCCTAGGACCAGCCGAAAGGAGGAGGAAGCAGAAGCCTCCTCATAAAGGGGTTCTTTGGCCATTGTGGTAAACTATATCTAAGCATTTGAACCATCGTTAAGTGTACAGCGTGGTGGCATTAGGTTCACTCACACGGTCATGCAGCCATCACCACTATTCACCTCCAAAACTTTCTCAGCTTCCCAAACTGTGAAACACTACACCCACCAAACACGAACCCCCAGTCTCCCCTCCCCAACCTCTGGTAACCACCTAACCCTAACCTCCACCTTCCATGTCTAGGATTTGACGACTCAAGGTCCCTCATCTAGAGGAGTCATACAGTATTTACCCTTTCATGACTGGCTTATTTCACTTAGCATCATGTGTTCAAGGTCCACTATGCTGTAGCTTGTATCAGAGTTTTCTTCCTTTTGAAGGCTGAATAATGTTCCATTGTATGTATACACCACATTTTGTTTATCTACTCATCCATCAATGAACACCTGAGTTGCTTCCCCTTTTTGGCTATTGTGAATATGCTCCTGAGATCATGAGTGTACAGATATTTGTTCAAGCCCCTGCTCTCAGTACTTTTGGGTATCTCCCTACAAGTGGAATTGCTGGATTACACGCTAATTCTATTTTTAATGTTTGGGGAACTGCCATACTGTTTTCAGTAGTGGCTGCACCATTTTACATTCCCACCAGCAATGCATAAGAGTTCCAGTGTTTCCACCTCCCTCCTAGCATTTGGTGTTCTCTGGAGTTTTTGATAATAGCCATCATAATGGATATGAAGTCATAGCTCATTCTGATTTCAATTCCCATTTCACTAATGATTTAGTGATGTTGAACGTCTTTTCACATGCTTATTGGCTGTTTGTTTTCTTTGGAGAAATGTCCATTCAAGTCCTTTGTTTGCTTTTTAATTGGATTGTTTTGTTGTTATTGTTGAGTTGTAGAATTCTTTATATATTCTGGATATTAATCACTTATTTAATATTTGAGTTGCAGATATTTTCACCCATTCTGTGGGATTGTCCTTTCACTCTGTTAATAGTGTCCTTTGATGCAGATGAGTCTTCAATTTTGATGTGGTTTGTGTTTTCTTTTATTACTTATGTGTCACGTCTAAGAAATCATTGCCAAATTCAATGTCATGAAGATTTTTCTCTGTTTTCTTCTAAGAGTTTTATAGTTTTAGATCCTATGTTTAGGTCTTTAAACCACCTTGAAGTTTGTTTTTTTATATTGTATATTATATAAAGTAAGGATCCAGCTTCATTCTTTTGCATGTGGATACCCAGTTTTCCCAGCACCGTTTATTGAGAACACCGTCCTTTCTCTGTTGAACGGTTTTGGCACCCTTGTTCACCCTTGTTAAACATCATTTGCCCATATATGGAAGAGTTTATTTCTGAGCTGTCTATTCCATTGATCATAAATGTTTGGACTGAGTCCAGAATGACCAGCAGCCAATAAACCAGGCAAAATATGGGGTGCAGGGTGGGGAGAATATTCCAGACAAGAGGGATCAGCTTGCTGTAGCTGTCTTCATGCCAGTGCCATATTATTTTGATTATTGTAGCCTTGTAGTAAATTTTGAAACTGACAAAAGGTTTTATAGCCAAGTTAACATTTGATTGCTAAGCTCTGGAAACCCACAGAAGGTCTGTAAGCAAGAGAGTATCCTGATCACTGAAGCATCAGGACCCTGGACCCCAACCTCACTGAATTCTCTTGCTCTTGCTTTTTATTTCTCTGTCCCCTCCTCCTGCCCCTAACCTGCACATCCCTGTCTATCTGCAGCCCCTGAAGAAGATGGCCGACAGAATTAGGAAGTACCAGATCTTGAACAATGAGGTTTTTGCCATCCTGAACAAGTACATGAAATCCGTGGAGACGGACAGCTCCACCGTAGAGCATGTGCGTTGCTTCCAGCCACCCATCCACCAGTCCCTGGCCACCACCTGCTAGGTGGAAGATCCTGCAGATCCTTCACCTGGAGGAGAAGAAGCAGCAGGAGAGAGGAAGCCATGGCCAGCCTGCAGCAGGGTCTGACTGGACAGCACATGGGATAAGCCTGGAAGCAAACAAGAACCTCCCCAAACACATCTACACCTCCCAAGGGCTGGGCCTGTGCATGCTCTCCCATGACATCTCCATGGTGGTTTTTCCATAGCGTAAATGAAAAAAAAATGAAAAGAAACAGGGCAGTATGTGCTTTTTCTTTTCTTTTTTCCCTCAGCTGTGTTAAGAGCCCTAGTTTCACCCCTTCTTCATCTCACAGCCCTGCCCCCCCATCCGTGGTTGCTTCTCAAGACCTCCTCCCAGATGATAACCTCCTACTTGGTGCCCACATGTGACCTCAGGAGGGAAGTCTTAGTGCTGGAGACAAGAGCATGGCTATACCTCAAGATATCAGTCTGACCTGACAGGCGTGTCCCCACTTCTTGGCTTCTTCCCCTCCTCTGGCCCCTTACCACCAACAGTACTCGTGGACCAGACGCTAAGAGCCACGGAAGACAAAAGACAAGGTTCCTGGTACTGGCACCGTGATAGATGGTGTTGGCTCTGGGCCTTCCATGAACTCCCCAAACCACACTCCCCTCTCAGGGTGCTCCAAGGGAGAACTCAGAAATGCATTCACAGCTGTATCTCACTGAGTGGAATTAGGGTAGGAAGATGGTCAGGCCCGCTGTACAGAAGCAGTATTTATTGACATAGCCAGGAATTCCCTAACCCCGAACAAAAAGCTCTTAGACCATCTCAGCTTGATGAGGAAGTGGTTCCTTTATTCATCAAGCAAATACCGTGAGTAGCTGGACACTGGGAATGCAGCACCAAACGGTTCAGCTGTACTGCCCTCAGCACTAGCCGGTGACCAAATTAGGGACCACTTCTCTGCACAGACTCTCATCAAGGCAAACTCCCACGAGAAAGAAATTATTAAGAGGTTATTTCAACAGAAGCCCAAAGCATATTGGGGTCAGGGAGGTAAGGAATATAAGTAACACTTGTCAATGAGTGTTTAATACCAGGATACACTCCCAGAAAAGGAATCCTGTGTTGGTGAATCGGGACTTTCATCGTCCTAGAAGCTGAAAGATCCTTGGGATGTTTTATCTCTTGCTCTCAACGTCCTTAGTGTTCCTTAACTTAGATTTTGAGGCATGTGGCATTGCTCACAGGGGCATACCTACTTCGATTTCTCTGAACCAAAAGTCTTTGCAGAATGTCTCATTACAGAGCATCTCTTCTTCAAAGGGAGCCTGTGACCCTGAGCTTGTAAGAAAATATAAAGTGAGACATTTAATATCTCTCCCCCAACCCAGGTAGGCAAAGAAAGGAGAGAAAAATAGAACTGCACTGATCCCCTCCCTCAGGGCAGATAAATGGAAATGATAACCATTAGTCAGATGGCCCATTTTAACCCCATGGAAAGAGCAAAAACAGTCCATAGCAAGAGGGTTGTGTGATACACTCTGCTTACCGGGGAGGAGACAGGTGGGGCTCACCAAGTGTGCTCCAAGAGCCTACATCAGGATGTCCTGAGACGAGCACATTGGATTTCTGGGCCTGACCCCAAACCAATTAAGTTTGCATCTCTGAGAGTAGCAGGGAGATCTGCACTTCCCACAAGCGTTCTCAGTTGTTGTGTTGCACATGGAAATCTGAGGACCACTGCCATAGAGGGTCTCTTCACTCCCCACCTTGGACTTTGAATTCCCTCTGAGCCATGAAAGAAGATATTTATAGGGTAGGAAAACTACCGTCCAGGGTGGAAACTGGCAGCCTCCTGTCTGGACTTGCCACTTATCTTATTCTGATTTTTTTTTTTCCTCTTGATGAGCATAGATGTGTCCCAAAGGCGAAAGGGAGAGGCTATGCCACGTGGTCAAACATGCCTTCCAAAACCACATTAAAGTCTCTAAGCACCAGTGTTCTGAATCTTCACTCCTGTCTGGGGACAGTGGGTATTTCAGATAGGCGACCAACTATTAAATCCTAGAGTTTATTCCAAATCCTTGACCATTGCTTTTGTGGAGATTTGGATCATCCGTTTGATGGGATTGCTTTTTCAACAGCCAGCCCCTAGGTCCTGCATTCGTAAACCTGAGTCTAACCCCCTCGGTAGAATCCTATTATCTTCAGGAGATTGGACCCTGGTAAACTGAGGTCTTCACTTTAAGGAGAGACATTTCATTTCCCTCACTCGCTGGCAGCATTTATTTATGAATACCAAACAGGTTTAATATTCTTTCCTCTCTGATATTCCTGCCACCTTTTGATTTGATTTTTTGTGTGTGTCTAAGAACCAGGAAAAAAAAATCTTAGGTTTTAAAAAGTTTTAAAAAAAATTGTTTCAGAAACTGTCAAATGTACCATATTTGTATTAAGAGTTGTTGGGGATTTTTGTACAATGAATTTACATTTATTTATGGTGACTTCTATTTACGCTTGTGATCAAATAATGATGTTAAATTCTTAAACCATATTTGCTATGCAGCTGAAGATGATATTTTGCTTTGTATTTTGGGGTATCTGTGTTGAGTTGATAAACATTTCCATCTCCATTAAAACTGCTTCCAAACCAGCATCTTGGCCCTGATTCCTGGTCTTATTCCAGGGCTCATGGATCTGTGGAAGGTCACATGAACACTTGTGACTAAGGAAACATCCCAAAAGAGAATGGAAGGAGATAGGGAATAGGAAGCAGGTCAGTGCATCCTAAACTAATGGCTTGTTTTGCTTTCTCCTGGGGGCATGACCTTTATCAACTGACTTACACTGGACAAGATACAGGCTGGTAGTTCCTGCTCTTCAGGATTTCATAGTCTCACTGAATAATCCCTTGTTTCAGAGGAAAGATGGGAACTAATATTTAACGAGACCTGATGTGTTCAGGCACCGTGCTAAAACCCATCCCTCCATTTCTTTGAATCAGCCGCAGCCACTCTGTGTGTTATAGATCCCACCTTGGAGAGAGAGGCTCTGCAGTGTGTTTCCGCACAGTTACTAAGTGACAGTTCTGATTTGAACCCAGTTTCAAAGCCTGAGCTTTTTCTCTCATGCTGGCATGAACTGATCAGCCAGGCCAGACCCCGAACCTAGACTTAGGGCCACTGGATTTTTCAGGGTTTTGGGTAAGATAGAGCAGAGCCTGGTATCGGGAAAAAGCCCAGCATGGTGACAGGGGAGTTCCCAGGCTGAAGGTACCTCTCCCCCTCATCAGAAAGGGTGACACAAGAATACTAGAAGGTTGAGTTTAAAACCAACACTGGTACTTGGAGTCTCATATTTAATGGAGCAGCAACTTTCCTAAAGATGAGTCCTAGGGCATTATGACTCCCCTTTGGCTCTGGCCTTGGGCAGCCCTCTAATCTCTTAGGGCGTTGGTTCCCTCTTTTTCAACTTGGACAAAATAATCTGAGGTCCCCTCCAGCTTTACTATCCCGATTCCCAATAATGTCCCAGTGGGGTACTTTGAGGGGCCTGACTCACAAATTTGCAATCTTTTTCAGCCATGTGTCACCACCTTCCAAGGAATCTCATCATTATGGGTTGTATATTTGAGCTGGTGTAGATGGAATGCAATTGGTATAGTCCTGAGAGATGCTCAGTGAAAAGGGGGTTCTGTGGCCATGTGGATTTGGGGAACACCTCACGCTCTTTCCCTTCTTGAAGATCTCCAGTGTTGTGAGTCCTGCGGCACCTAATCAGCCTAGAATAGCACCACATTGCCTAGTGGCCATGACTTCAGGAACACCTTTCTCTGCAACACTAGTGACCCTCTCCTGGAACATGCTTTGAAAAATACTGGCCTAAGAACATAGAAATCCATGTTAGATATATACAAATAACAACAACAAGACTCCCAGAGGAGAAGGACCACTGACTTGCAGGCAGTCATAACGCCTGGGCACAATCTGGGAAGCAGGGACCTGGCAAAATATTGAAGGATTTCAGATAGAAAGGGGAAACATTTTCACAATGGGAGAGAATTGGGCAGCAAAACATATTCATGTGCTAAGGCTGCCATAACAAAATAGCACAGACCCCATGGTTTAAACAACGGAAATTTACTTTCTGGAGGCTAGAAATCCAGGACCAAGGTAACATCAGGGTTGGTTTCTTCTAAGAGTCTCTCCTTGGCTTTTTTTTTTTTTTTTTTTTCTCCTTGGCTTTTAAATGCCATCTTCTCCCTTTGTCTTCCCACGGTCTTCCGTCTGGCTGTGTCTGGGTCCTGATTTCCTCTCCTTAGCAGGACACCAGACGTATTACATTCAGATACATTCAAATGGCCTCATTTTGCCTAACCTACCTTGTTAAATAAAGGTTTTTGTCTCTGAATACAGTCCCATTTGGAGGTACTGGGGGCTAGGATTTTAACACAGGAGTTCTGGAGTGGGGGACGCAATTCATAACACTTGGGAAGAGAAAGTCTAGGTCTGAAAAAGCCTCTGTCTCTGGGGGCCCTGGACTTGTTTGAAGGTTGGGATACCATTGCTTTGAGAACACATCTTGAATACTATTTGCAAGACTCTGTATGATTAAAAACTGATCATAGTCACAGACTTAAAGGAACTCCTGGAGTTCTAGAAGGAATAAAACCATATCGTGAATAAGAATGTGATGGAGAGAATATGACAATTCTAATGATCACTAGCAATTATTGAGCTTCCTTATGCCAGGCATCAGAAAAAAATGCTTTAAATTCTTTATTCACTTAAATGTCACAAATTGTAGGAAGTAGGTACTGCTATTTACTCCCATTTCCTGTGCCAAATTCTGAGGCACAGATCTCATAGAGGGTAAGGAAAGGAGCTAGAATTCAAAGTCCAGTAAGTCTGGATCCAAATCCAAGGTCTTAACCACTAAGCATATAACAATATGCTTTGCAGCACCTCTATCCTAAAGGGATCCCAAGAGACAGTCACACCAGGTGTCTCTCAAGATCAGAGGAAAGCGTGTTCTTCCAGTTGGGGTAAGATAGAGTGAGGGCCATATCAGGGAGGACTTCAGGGAAGAGGTTCCATTTATTTTTTTTTTAAGATTTTATTTATTTATTCATGAGAGACACACAGAGAGGCAGAGACACAGAGGGAAAACCAGGCTCCCCATAGGGAGCCTGATATGGGACTCGATCTCAGGATCCCGGGATCATGACCCAAGCCAAAGGCAGATGCTCAACCACTGAGCCACTCAGGTGCCCAAGAGGTTCCATTTCTGGCTAAACTTGAAAAATGAGCATCTGGACACAAGGAGATGCAGGTACCAAAAGACTGAAGAGAAAGAATTTTCCAAAATCAAATGTTGGCCAAGAAGAGGCCCTGACCGGCTTATATCAGATTAGACCTGCTCCTGCCCCTAACCCTACACTTTACCAGGCCCTGAATGTCAGTCACAGTCTGCAAAACAATGCATGTGTGAAGTAGCATAGTGCATCTGCGTCCCTCAAAATCCGATGCTTGGTGCTGGCTCGGTAGCCTATGATCCTAAACATCCACCCTGTGACCGATGCTGTTCAGGCCCCAGTAGAAGCTTCACCCTGATTTTTAGGTCATGTCCTTGATTGCAGTGACCTCCAAGTGTAGTGAAGGTTTTGTGCACTGTGCTGCCACTGGCCCCAGGGGATGCATTCTGCTTGGGAGGCATGGAAGCTTGAGCTGTAGAGGCATACAGGTGAGGAAAGAGGGCAAGCCTACGAGAATGGCAATTTTAACCAAAAATCCAGGAGTGTTTTTGTGCCACAGAATGCAAGCAGCTTGAATTTGTTACTAGGCAAACAAATTTTTGTTTCACTGTTTCGATTTCTATTTCATTAGAACGGCATTTTTGTGGCATACGTCACATGCATTTTCATTTGAGGAAAGCCAATTTCTGTAAAATCTGTAAAAATATTTGTGCCCCCTTGAAGCAAATTAGACAAACCTAGATGACTTTGATTTTTTTGGTAATGTCAATAATAGTAAGCAATAATGCAGACCAAATGACTATAGTGTAAATTCAAAATGAATTTTATTTTCTCATAAGACCACTGCTCACTTTTTTGAGGATGTTCTGTGTCTTTATTTAAATTTTCAGTTCAGTTCTTTTATCCTATCTAAATCTAATTACTTGAACAGCATTTTGTCAGCAGTTCTATTGAGTGTCTGAAAATGGTTATAATGTGAAATGGTTATAATGTGATATGTGTTTCATCAAACATTCTATCTTTGAACAACAGCTCCATAAACTGTTGTAGGTAATTTTTAAAAAGGGGACATCCTTAGAGGCACAGTTGTAACCTATGTTGCCTAGTAACAAATTTTTTTTTGCATGACAAAGAAGATTCATATGCAAGTAATGCCAAACTAACTTGTTTACAAACTATTTTTTGGCTATCATGGTCAAAGTACTGTCCTGAGGAAGATCAGAACAAGGGAATCCACTGGCCACTTTTAGGGAGGTTTCCTTATCAATCCCAGAATTGAAAAAGTTGAAAAAACAAGAAATACTATATGCTCCAGATGCTGCAAAGAGTGAAAATGATATTGTAAGGGATATTTGTATAATAAAATGAAAATATTTTGTAATATTTTCTGTTATTATATGTGACCCCATTACAGTAGTTGAATGTGATTGGTAAAATACCTTGCTTATTTTTTAATCTAAGTAGTGCTTAAAAAATCCTATTGACAATTTCAGGTGCCATCCTCTTACCAGAGCAGAATTTCTTCAAACTAAAATTAATGAAAACCAAAGAGTTACAGTGACTCAAGAAAGGTTGTCTGATCTGGTCTAACGGACAATAGGGCACAAATGGTATAAAGAAAACTTCTGGGCAGCCCAGGTGGCTCAGCGGTTTAGTGCTGTCTTTGGCCCAGGGTGTGATCCTGGAGCCCTGGATCGAGTCCCACGTCGGGCTCCCTGCATGGGGCCAGCTTCTCCATCTGCCTGTCTCTGCCTCTCTCTCTCTCTGCCTCTCATGAATAAATAAATAAAATCTTAAGAAAAAAAAGAAAAAGAAAGAAGAAAGAAGAAAGAAAGAAAGAAAGAAAAGAAAGAAAGAAAGAAGAAAGCTTCTGAGTGTTCTCACCCCGTGGAAAATGGAAAGGTGACATGTGAGGTGATGGGTGAGTTAATTAACTTAGTTGTGATGATCATTTCACAGTGAACACATGTATCCACACATCTCATTGTACACCTTAAATATATACAATTTTTATTTCAATTGTATCTCCAGAAAGGCTGGGAGGTCTGGATTATAACATACAATGTTACTAAAATGAAGGCAAGAAAGATAAAATGTATAGTATAAATGCATATTAATTTAGGAGTTCGATTTATAGTTTTGTTTTTTCATCCCCACACCACCGGCCCAACAACAGAACGTCCAAGAATATGCAATAATAATTCAGTCCTCTGGTGTTTTTCCCAGCTCCCAATCCTATAAAACCCTCAACCTGACCTGTACCTTCTTTTGTGTTATAAAGGTATATTTCTTTGTCAGGAAGACAGCATATTTTCTAACCACTTAATAGTGTGCTGTAGAACTTTGATGTCGACACATACGATACTTGGTACCTTTGACCCAGTCCCTGCAGAGGGTTGGAGGGCTCTGACTGCCTCCAGCTGCGCTAGTGTGAGTAAAGCCAGAAGGGGGAAGGGGACCGAGACCCATTTGCTCCCCTCTAGGCAAGGAGGCGAGGAACCAGCCCCCCCCCCCAGGCAGTTCCCCCCCATCTGGTTTGATTTACCCGGATCCCCTGGGGGGCTCCCTTCCAGCCCGCTCGCCTTCCCAGATGCGCGCCCCCCGCTGGCCCAGAGCTTCCGGCAGGATGGGGCGAGCGGGGCTTCCCTGGGAAAATATGCTGGGAGATGCTATCGGAGCTAAAAATACTAAGCTCCGCCTTCATTAGTCAGAATAAAGCCCAGGGATTTCTGCCTTCTGGAGTTGCAGATCAACGGGAAAATGGGAAATCAAAGAGCCTCCTGGTTGGGGCTTTTCTTACACCACTTTGTGGCCGGGATGCAGGCGGGAGCTGGAGGAGGCTCGCTGCTCCCCCTGGGGCTGCAAGGGCCTCGGCAGCACAGCCCGGCCCGCCCCCGCGGCTCGAGCAGGCTCGTGTAATCTGCATCCCCCTGTTGTACCTGAGGACCCGACTCCGAAAACAGGGGAAGGTGAACAGCCCCATCACTGGCCTCTCCAATTCATCCTGGACCCAGGCTGTCCCTGGCCCCCTGCAGGTGCCCACGTTGCCCGGGCCTGCCAGGAATGCTTGCCCGCCCCCCCTCCACCTCCCTGTCCTCACAGACTAAGCATTTTTGTCCTTCAAGCCTCACTTCATTTTTTTTTAATTTTTTAAATTGGAGTTCAATTTGCCAACATCTAGCATAACACCCAGTGCTCATCCCGCCAAGTGCCCCCCATCAAGCCTCACTTCAAATGCCCTTCCTCCTGGAAACCTAGTCCCAGTCTGGGAAATACTCTGTGCATCCCCTACTTGATGCTCTGGTCATTTATCAAAACTGTGGTCCACGGTGCACTGTGACCATTTGATGAGTACAATCCATGAGTACAGGGATGGCAGGTGTCTTGCGCACCATCCTAGCGCCCGAGCTTTTCACGGCAGGCGCCAGACACATCGAGAGTGTTCCATCTGTGTCTGCTGACTGACTCCATTCCCCTGCTCCCTCAGAAAGCTTGCTGTGTGGTTGGGTCAACAAGTTAGCCTGCCTCAAAACAGCAGCCATCATAAAAGAGAAGAGAAAAAAGGACTAATTGTCTGGTGCGGACGGTAGGCATCATGGTTTTACCCTACAGGGGTGTAGGGAGGACTGTGCAGGTGAGCTAGGAGAGGGAGGGACACAGACAGGAGTAGTGGCTGGGCGTGCAGCTGGGGGACAGTGCGCAGACACAACCTGCTGGGAGCTGTTGGGAGTGATTTTCTCCCTCTTGGGACCCTTCTCGGCCAAGAATAGAGATGAAAGAGAGTGATTAAAAACTTGGTTTTTGAAAACTCAACTCTGCAAGGGACTAGCAAGTTCTCTATCTCTCTGAATATTAGGTTCCTTATAATAAGAATAGTAACAGTGATAATTCCTATTTCTGGGGTTGAGAGAATAGAATAATATCACAGTATCCCCCCTTTTCTGTCATTTCATTTTCTGTTTCAGTGACCCATGGTCCACTGTGATCTGGAAGCAAATGAACCTCTTTCTGGTGTGTTGTCAGTAGTAGCCTAGTACTACACCACATGACACTACACCATTCACCTCACTTCATCTCATCACGTAGGCATTTTATCATCTCACACCATCACAAGAAGAGGGAGTACAATACAAGAAGACATTTTGAGGGACCCCATTCACATTATGATGGTGTATTGCTATTGTTGTTAATCTCTTACTGTTTAATTTATAAATTAAACATTTTTAAGTATGTATGTAAGAAAAAACATTATATATATATATATAGTTCAGTGACAGTTTCAGGAGTCCACTGGGGGTCTTGAAACATAATCCCTGTGGTTAAGGGGAGACTGCTGCAAATCATGTTAGCACAGGGCCTGGCACATTGTCAGTGCTCAATGACTGGAACTGATTCAGAAAAGAGGGTTCAGGGATCCCTGGGTGGTGTAGAGGTTTGGGACCTGCCTTTGGCCCAGGGCGCGATCCTGGAGACCCGGGATCGAATCCCACGTCGGGCTCCCGGTGCATGGAGCCTGCTTCTCCCTCTGCCTCTGCCTCTCTCTCTCTCTCTCTCTCTCTGTGACTATCATAAATAAAAATTTAAAAAAATTAAAAAAAAAAAAGAAAAGAAAAGAGGGTTCAGTCAGCCAGGATCATTTGTTTTCCTCTCTGCAGCCAAGGGTCCTATTTCCTTCTTTCCAACCTGGGTTTCCCCTTCAGATTCCCTAGGGAAGTTCAAAGCATATCATAGAAGAGCTCATTACTCCTTCTCCCCATTCAATCCAAGGCTATTTTCCAACAGAGTCAAGAATCAAGAGGTCTAGAGGAGAGAGAGGAAACCACTTGGAGGGTACTGCCCCAGAAATTAGAAAGCCAGGAAGTCAGATTGAGTTATTCCTAAAAACCAAAGGGGAGAAGGCAAGGCCTATTTCCCCATCCCAGCCCTTTTTGGAAAGGCCCTTGAGCTCTGAAGAGAAGCTCAGGATTAATTCACAGGACCTGGAGCCTGCAGCCAGGGGTCCCTGAAGGGGTCTTCTATGTGACCACTTCCTACTCCAACAGAGGGGAAGACCAGCCTGTGGGAGGCCTTTACTGCCTGTGTTTGCTCAGTTAAGAAAATTTTCCTCATCTATAATTTGAGGTGTTTCCAACACCCCAGCTGAGCCCAGGAATGCATCCCATATTCCTCCTTCCTTGAAGACAAAGGGTATTCAAGCCAAAGAGTACTTGGGATCAGGAACTGTGAGATCTGGATCTAGTCCTAGTTTTTCTTTTCTTTTTTTTTAAATTTTTTTTAAAGATTTTATTTATTATTCATGAGAGACACAGAGAGAGAGAGGCAAAGACACAGACAGAGGGAGAAGTAGGCTTCATGCAGGGAGCCCAATGCGGGACTCGATCCTGGATCTCCAGGATCATGCCCTGAGCTAAAGGCAGATGCTTAAATAAATTTATTATTTAAAAAATAATAATAAAAAAAATAATAAAGGCAGATGCTTAACCGCTGAGCCACCCAGGCATCCCAAGTCCTAGTTTTTCTACCTCAGGACTCTTTTTCTCCATCTTTAAAATGAGTACAGTACCCCACATGACCTCTAGGGACTCCTCCCAACAATCTGATATTTCTCAAACCACAGACATGAATCTCAGCCTACCTTTGGGAAATGGGGAAAGGAAAAGAAAGCTGAGGCCCTGAAAGGACAGCTCTAACCTTAGGAGGTCTGGGAACGAGCTTTGGGGGTCCATGGTTTCTCTGAAATAGTAGACACATATATAGGTGCATCTTTTTCTACTTCAGAGAGGGAGCTTCATGGATAGCCTCATATTCCCAAAGGAATCTAGACAAGTTAACAACTTCTGGTCTAAAGAGGATGCAGCCCTGTATTGGTCTCCTGTTTATTGCTGCTTTAACAAATGACTGCCAATTTAATGGCCTCAAGCAATCCAAATTTGTTGCCTTACAATTATGGACATCAAAAGACCAAAGTCTTCCAACTTAGTCACTAGGCTAAAAATCAAGATGTCAGCAGAGCTGATTCCTCCTGGAGTCTGCAGAGAACCATCGGTTCCTTGCCTCTTGCTGTTTCTGGAGGTTGTGCCTCATAGTCATGTCCCTTCAGCCTCTCCTTCCCTTCTCAAGTGACTTTCTCCTCTGGCTCTAAACCTCCTGCACTCTCTTAAAAGGACCCTAGTAATTTAATTGGACCCACCCAGATAATCCAAGATAATCATCCCACTCCAAGATTCTTTTTTTTTTTTAAGATTTTATTTATTTATTCATGAGAGACACAGAGAAAGAGGCAGAGACATAGGCAGAGGGAGAAGCAGGCTCCCCAGAGGAAGGCTGATGTGGAATTCCATGCCAGGACCCCAGGATCATGCCCTGAGCCGAAGGCAGACACTTAACTGCTGAGCCACCCAGATGGCTTCCTACCCCAAGATTTTTTTTTTTTATGATAGTCACACAGAGAGAGATAGAGAGAGAGGCAGAGACATAGGCAGAGGGAGAAGCAGGCTCCATGCACCAGGAGCCCGACGTGGGATTCGATCCCGGGTCTCCAGGATCGCGCCCTGGGCCAAAGGCAGGCGCTAAACCGCTGCGCCACCCAGGGATCCCTACCCCAAGATTCTTAATCACATCTACAAAATCGCTTTTATGATGTGAGGTAGTAAATTCCCAAATTCCAGAGATTAGGACATGGATATGGGGAGGGGGTGCTAATTAATATTCAGCCTACTACAAACCCATTGAGAGGAAACATTTTTAAATAAGCAAACCCTTTATCTCAGAAATTTCACTTCCAGAATTTCTCCTATGGGTATAACTACCACATGTATAAAGATATGTTCAAGAATGTCCATTATAGCAGAGTTCACAATATTAAAACCGGAAAACAACCTGTCCTACTGATAATCAGTAGAACTGTAATTAAATAAGTAGGAAATATTCGTACATTGGGATATTCTAAAAAGCAACATTCTAAATATAATAAACTATCTTCATATATACTAATATGAAAAAGTCTGCAAAATACCTTGTAAGGTAAAAAAAGCAACTTGAAGTGCAATCTGTATAATGTGATCCCATCTTTAAAAAGAATGTACTCTTCTGTGGGTATGTGTGCATAATTTCTGGATAGATCTTAAAGAATCTGTTAGTGTTGGTGACTGTCTCTTGACTACAGAATAGCCAGTGGACTTTTATCCTTCACTTTATACCCTTCTGAACTGCAATTTTTTAATTAAAAATTATTATAAGTTTTATAATTTGAAAACCATACATTTAGAGGTAGGGATGCCTGGCTGGTTCAGTGGGTAGAGCATGCAACTCTTGATCTTGGGGTTATAAGTTCAAGCCCCATGTTGGGTGTAGAGATTACTTAAAAAAAATCTTTAAAAAAAAGCCCCATCATTTCAACTGAAATTCAGCAGTTTGAGGAAAAAAGAGGTGGGAGCAGGGTCACAGCTCTGAGGTCATCTTTAGGAAACTCTGATAAGCAGGCATGAGGGAGAGCAAGTATCTCTTCTTCCTGTAACTTCAGCTCCCATCGCACCCCCCCCAAACCCCCCCGCTGCTACTGGAGCCAAGAAAAGAAGAAAGTTAGTATACAGTTGTGGAGCCTTGGTGTCACTTAGGCCTGGGGTTGCATTCCGGTGCTACCGCTAACCAGCTTCATGGTCTTGGTCTTAAACTCAGTGAAACCTCTGTGTGAAATGGTGATAATATGCTTTTCTTTGATGTGAGACTTTAAGTTAGGTATGTTATGTGCGTGCACCACAGGGATTAGCACTCAATGATTTATAGTTTCGATTATTAGTAAGATTGACTTAACCAGAGAAGGCAGCTTCAAGGCTTAATTTAACCATGTTAAGGGTAAAGTATCAGTGGATTTTTACATGTGTATGCAACTGTTGAAGCTGCCATTCAGATACCATAGAGATCACTCTCAGCCTTCACTATTCTTTATGAAGTGCTGCCTCAATAGAAATGCACGTTCAAAATTTTAGGACTTCTTCCCCCCTTTGGCCAAAAGCCAAGGGTTATTAACCTGACTCCCCTGAAATTCAGTGATGAGGATGTACAGATAGGTGGGTGCATCTTTCTGGGGCAAGGGTTCATAATCTTTGTCAGATTCTTAAAGGGATGTGAGGGCCCCTAAAAAGAAAAGGTAAAAATCACCAGTTAGGCCCTTTTCTAAAATGAGGGCCACTCACTCCTGATTCTGCTAGGGTGTGACTATAGGTCAGACCACTCCTCACAGACCAGGCTTCCTGGGAAGGCAGGACTCGAGATGGAGAGACACAAACATATTTATTGAACTAGTCGCAAAACAAACATCTACATTTTTGTTTGCAGGGCGAAATGCAGATAATTATCACCAGTTCATCCTCAGCTCAACTGAAAAAAAAAAGGTGTGGCTTTTTAATGGGCCCAGCGCCTGGTCTGCAGCCAATCCAGACGTGGCTCCGCCCACGCCCCCTCCCCCGCACCCCCACGGGGCAGAGGTCCTCGGTGGAGGGGCGGCTTAGCCCCCTCTGCCACCTGACAAGGGGTGAAGAAACCTTAACCCACGCTCTGGATTCCTTTGGGGCTCCTCATCCAGTCCCTGCTCACAAACCAGAATTTCCAGTGTGACTGTGTTGGCCTTGACAGCAGCAGAGGAGGAGGCTTGGGCGCCCACTGCAGTGGCTCTGCACCCCAGGTGGGGGCGGGGGGCAGACTCTGCTCACGGGCCTTTCTCCTGGAACGAGACAGGTGGGAGAGTGCATCTCAGAGAAGGAAGGCGGCATGAGAAAGAAGCCCTGAGGGGAGGAATATGGAAACTGAAACCCCAGCTCCTAAATATATTCATCACGTGCCTGTATGGAGCGCTTGTTGGATGTACACCAGGCCCTGGGCTGTACACAAGCTCTACATCAAGAATGGGGTTTGAACCAGACAGCGAAGGTGTGAATCATAGCTTGGCCACTTTGTAGCTGTGTGGCCCTGGGCCAGCTGTGTGTGTGTGTGTGTGTGTGTGTGTGTGTGTGTGTGTGTGTGTTAGGACCCTCTTCTGTAGTAATGCGCCTCGCAGTAATATCCACCCTAAACTCCTAAGCATAACTTCTAAGCTGGCCCCTGCCTAGAACTCCGATTTTTTAAAAACTCGAGATACAATCCACTTACCATAAAGTTCATCCTTTACAAGTGTACAATTTAGCGGTTTCTCATATATTCACAAAGTTGTCCAACAGTCACCATTATCTAACTCTAGAACGTTTTAATCACCCCCAAAGGAAACCCCATACCCTTTAGCAATCACTCCACATTTCCATGCCCCCCTCTCCCCCGCCCCCACCCCAGCCCCAACCATTAATCTACTTTTTGTTTCTATAGATTTACCTACTCTGGACCCTTCATATAATATGTGGCCTTTTATGTCTGACCTCTTTCACTGAGCATAATGTTTTCAAAGTTCATGCATGTTGTAGCATGTATTAGGACCTCATTCCTCGTTATGGCCAAGTAATACTCCATTGAATGAATGTGCCAAACTTTGTCCATTTATCAGTTGATGAACATTTGTGGTGTTTCCACCTTTTGGACACTGTGAATAATGCTGATATGAACATTTGTGCACAAGTTTTTGTGGGACCAGTTTTTGTGTTTTTATTGCTCTTGGGTCTATACTAGGAGCAGATGATTTTATGTTGTACCTCCCCCATCAAAAGGTTTTTCCTTCTGCTCCTCAAACAAACCAAGTTTGCTTGCACCTCAGGGCCTTTGCACTAGCTGTTCCCTTTGTCTGGAAGGCTCTTCCCCCAGATTTTTTTAATGGTTCACTCCTTGTCAATCAATCAGATCTCAGTTTAAATATCACCACCTCTGTGAGGCCTTCCCCAACCATTTTGCCAGTCATTCTCTGTCCTTACTCTATTTTATTTTCTCTATATTAATTATTATACTCTGATTTATTTTTTATTTAGTTGTTTGCTTGTTTGTAGCATGGCTACCCCTTCTAGAATGTAAGCCCCATAAGAACAGGATCTTGTCTATTATGGCATTGGCTATCCCAGGCTGCTAGAACTGATACATAGTAAGCACCTATGAGATCTTAGTTATTATTACTTGAGTATAATAATACACAACTAACTTTCACAGGAAAGTTAGAAACTTGGTACCATGATTATCTCCATATTACAAACAGAAACTGAGACTGAGAGAAGTTAAGTGATTTAGCTAAAATCACAAAACTAGAAAGTGTTGGAGCCTGACTCTAAAGAACCATCTGGCTCAAAAGCCAGCGTCTCTTGCACAAAGCTTACTGCTTACCCCAGCTTTCCTTCCTGAACGTGTCTTAGCTTTGCAAAGTGACAATTCCAGCAAGGATTCCTCTGATCTCAGACAAGAGACAGGGAGAGAAGGCAGATTTGGGGAGACTGTTGGGTCTGGCAGCACCGAGAGGCCTGGCCCCAGGGGAAGGCGTGTAGGGCACCCCTCCACACACACCTTCTGGAAACTGTGGCTGGACAAGGGGCTCCTGAGAGCTGCCAGCAATCCCTGGCCTCCCTCCAGCAAGGCCCCGGTGAGTCCTGGCTGCCAGCAGCAGACTCTCTAAAGTAGCATCCACACCTCGGACTCATGGACAGTGCCATGGACACTTGGGTAAACTTCATTTTATGCAAACTCTAGTAGGAACAGTGACAATTAACTATTTTATGCCAGATGCTATCCTGAACACTTTTCTTGTATTAACTCACTGAATCCCCCAGTTTGCCTGATGAGGTGTACACCGTATTGTCCCTATGTGACTGATGAGGAAATTGAGGCCCAGGAAGGTTAAGTGACCTGCTCAAGGACACTTGGCTAGGGAATGGCAGAGGCAGGATATAAGTCCAGTCCATCCGATTCCAGGTTCCTGCTTTTAACCACTGCTCTACCCTGCGTGTGTCTCAGTGGTGAGTTTGAGAACAAAGCTTCTATCCTTATAGCTCTATGACTGTGGATTATCCACATAAGCTCTCTGGCCTTTAGTTACTTTATCTGCATGAATGGAAAAGAATCAGCTTCCCTCCCAAGAATGTTCTTTAGAATAGGATGTTAATAGGTATTATGTTAATAGGATATTAATAGGGGTGAGGCATGGGAATTCCATGATGAGCAGGGTTTGGAATACTCTGGGTCAAACTACACTGAGCAGGATTCTTTACAGGCAGGACGTCTCAGTGTCTTTAACATGCTAATATGCTGTGAGCATCTCACAGAGGACAGCTGAGAATGCAGCATTTCCCAAACTTTATTGAACATGGGACAATGTGGAATGATGTCTCAGGATCACAGTTTGGGAAACACTCATTAAAGAAGGTTTTTGTAGGAGAAAAGCAATTTTTCCTGAGACCAGATAGATTTCTCTTCCATTTCCCTACTTTCACTTGCTGGGAAGAAAGGGACCTGTAGACAGACTTTCACCAACTCCTTCAGGCTTGTAGGGGACCTTTCAGACATTTAGCAGGAGATGAGGAACCAGAACCCATTTCCTGAGCACATACTATGTGCCAGCTCTGTGATTATGACATAGGTTGTCTTTTGTGATTCCCAAAACAGCCTTTTGGGGCAGGTTTAATTTAAGAAGTCAAGATAATGTTGCAGATGAAAATGTTGGCTTTGGAGTCAGAAAAACAAAACTTTGCCTACCATTTAATAATTGTAGCTGTATGCCTTGTGCAAACCACATATCTTCTCTGTGCCTCACTTCCACATCTGTAAAATGGATACTACAACACCTGCCTCATAAGGTTAACGTGAGGATTTGCTGTGTTGTAATAAATGCAAAGCACTTACACAGAATCTACACAGAGTAGGTATTCAGCACGAGGTAACTTTATGATTATCATTACCATCATCATTATCTTTGTTTTACAGATAAGGGAGCTGAGACCCAGGAAAGGTAAGTAACTTGCTCAAGGCCACACAGCCATTGTGTGTGGTGGAGGTGAGACCCACACACAACTCAAACTGCTCTTCCTCCCCAGAAGCCCTGAAGGAGGCTGAGCTCTTCACAGGCTGGCAAGTAAAACACATCACCCTCCCCATACTGCTACAGCCCTCTCACACGGAATGCCACTCTAGAGTGCGTGGGAACCTCCCACAGGGACTCAGACTATACCACCTGCAGGAGAGTTCAGACCCACTTGGCCACAAGGTGACTGTGTCTCAAGACCCTTACAAGTTGGCCTGGAGAATTAAGGTCCTGTGCACACAGGCATCCCTTCAAGAGTCTCTCCATGCAGTAAAGTCTCTGGCTATTCTTCTGAGCCCCAAACCAGTTCTAGGGGAGCATCTCATAAGAAGAATGGCTGATACAAGCATTGTGTGCTCAGGGGGCCACACAGGCCCCCCAGTATCAACCTAGGATTTTCCTAGTCCTAGCATGGATGGGAGATGGCTCAGTGGCTGCTGCAGGGGAGGGGGCAGCAGGGGATAACATGGAGGCCAAGGTGACAAGGTTCTAGGCTCCTGCCCCATATCAATGAAAGAAGCACCTCTTAAACATTTGTAGGTTGTCCTTCCATTTAGCTTTCTCCTTGGAAAAAAAAAATGTTTGGTACCTACCTCCATCTCATTAAGAAAAAAAAGGCTTTAAAAACCACTATCTAGTCCTTCCTTTTCATTGCACATATTGGGGAAACTGAGGCCCCGATGAGAAAGACCTGCCTCTGGTCCCAGTATATGAGTGGTCCCAGAATGAGGACTGGAAGCTCACATTCTCTGACCATTTAATACCAACCTCTCAGATATCAAAGTCTAAGATGGGTTAATTGATTAAACCCAAAAGGAAAAACAGAGCCTAAGTTTTGTCCTTTCTCAAATTGACTCTTCCCGCTTTAAAAGCAGTCCTCCCTGTGGCCACCGAGCACATGGTGCCCTTGTCCTCCCTGTTCCCACAGAACAAATGCTAAGCACCAAACAGGTGCAGGAGCAGGGCATCACTATGCTCCCCAGGGCCCCTCACCTTGAGTCACCAGCCCCAGTAATGACTCAGACAAGCAAAAGGTAGGGAATCCCGGCTTAGCGACTTATTATCTGTGTGACTTTGAGCAAGTCACCAGACCTCCCGGACTCTCACCATCATCAGCTAGCTGTAAAACTAGGGTACTCCATTGCCTTGTACGACTACCATGAGGATCAGAGTTCATACATGCAAAGAACCTGAAACATAGAGGTTGTGCAGCAGTAGTTCATCTCAGTATTGTTATGTTAACGGTAGCTGGTTTTCCACAGGATCTGAAGATCTTTTCCATGAATTAAGTGCATTACACTCTCCGCACATCCACACCAAGGCCAAACAATGCTGCACTTCCCCATAGATTTCTCGCAGCGAGCTCTGCCCTCTGTAGGAATTTGAAACTTCTTCCACTTGTGGGCAGATCCTCTGATAAAGGATCCCCTAAATGCAGTGTGATCAGCCTGAGGATTGCAATCAAGAAATGGCTCTAGAATCAGCCTGCTGGATTTCATCTTGGCTGCACTGTTTGATTCCTGACAAGTTACTTTGCCTTTCTGAGTCTCAGTTTTCTCATCTCTAAAATGCGCATCATAGCAGCACCTGACTCAAGAGTCTTACTGTGAAGAGTAAATGGGACAGTGTGTATGAAGTCCTTAGTGCACTGGCTCATCCTTAAAAAGTGGCCGAAAAATAATAACTCTCATTTTTTGCCCCATGGTCGAGCTTTTCTGCGCATAAACAAAGCATCGTGGGAGATAAAAGTGCTGGATTAGGGTTGGAGTGATTATCAGTAAGGTTCTGATTCTGCCACAAAGTAGCAGAGACGTTGGGCATGACCTTTTCCCTCTTGTGGCCTCAGTTTCCCCTTCTGCAGACTAAGAGAGTTGATTAGTTCAGCTCTAACTCTGAAGGTTGTAAGGATGGTCCCAGTCTTCCCAGCTACCCATACAGAGCAGGGCCAGCAAGAGGTCTGGGAAGAAGCGTCTGACCTCTGCAAACCAGCTCCTTAGTTAAGAGAGCTGTTCTGGGAATCTGCAAGTCCAGCTTGAAGTGTTGTCTTTACCATTGTGCGTGATCTTGGTAAAGTCACTTTACCTTTCGGAACCTTAGTTCCGTTATCTGTAAATGGGACCTAAAATGGTACCAGAGTACAGGATTGCAATGATCACGTGAGCCAATGCCTGCAAGGTGCTTAGCACACAGAGGACGCAGTCAGTAACAGTGTGTTGTTTTAATAATCATTATTGATGCCAGCTGCATGTGGACTCATCCCTGGGCATGGTGCTCTTCTTAGAGCCAGTCTGAGTGCACCTGTGGCCATTCCAAGTATTGTTTCTGGTGACAGTAAAGCTTTTTATGAGAACAGCAGCCATCCTGGGGACCCACATAAAGAAGAGGAGTTGGCCAGCCTCTGCATGCCAACAGTCAAGATTCCCATGATTCCAGGTCAGTGTGAGGGAGGTGATAGCCATCTGTCCTTCCCCACCCTGCCCAGAAGACCAGCTCTGCAGGGTTGGAAAGGACCACAAGCTGCATCTTGTCTAGCCCTTTTACGTGGGGTAAGATGCCAGGAGGGGAAGTGACCTACTCAAGTCTCATGGCATGTTACTAGACCTAGAACATTCAGTCTGTGTAGTATTAAAAGGGTATTTGCGTTTGATTCTTGGCTTCTTGACTTACAGGCTTGGTGACCTCACTGCACCTCATTCCTCATCTGGAAAATGGGGATAATAATAAAACCTGCTTCCCAGGATTGCTGAAAGATTGCATGAGCATGCATATACATATATGCGTATAACTTATAAGCATGTGGGATCCCTGGGTGGCGCAGCGGTTTGGCGCCTGCCTTTGGCCCAGGGCGCGATCCTGGAGACCCGGGATCGAATCCCACATCGGGCTTCCGGTGCATGGAGCCTGCTTCTCCCTCTGCCTGTGTCTCTGCCTCTCTCTCTCTCTCTCCCTGTGTGACTATCATAAATAAATAAAAATTAAAAAAAAAAACTTATAAGCATGTAACACATAACAAGTCCTCTATAAATAACAATGTCCAATAGAAATATAATGTGAGCCACTATGTAATTTTCCATCATTTTGTAGCCACTTTACAAAAAGAAGTAGAGAAAATTAATTTTGATAATATATTTTATTTAAACCACAGTATCCAAAATATTATTTCAGCATGTGATCAATAATAAAACGTTATTAATAGTTTATATTTTTTATCTTATTAAGTCTTTGAAATCTGGGTGCGTTACAACCTGGGGAAGATTTTGGCAATTATCTGGGATGCTTTTGGTTGTCACAATCAGGGGAGCCTAGGAATGGGAGGCAGTGTGTGCTACTGGCATGGAACCAGGAATACTGACAAGAATCTCACTGTTCAGGGAGGCCTGGGTGGCTCAGCGGTTGAGCATCTGCCTTCAGCTCAGGTCGTGATCCTGGGGTTTGGAATCGAGTTCTGCATTAGGCTCCCTGTATGGAGCCTGCTTCTCCTTCTGCCTATGTCTCTGCCTCATTTTCTCTGTCTTTCATGAATAAATAAATAAATAATTTTTAAAAATCCTGCAGTGCATAAGACAGCCCCCCACAACAAACAATTATGTGGCCCAAAATATTAACAGTGCTTAGCATAATTCACAGTAGCCTCTTTCCACATTCTCCATGGTCACGTGGAGCTGGTGGCTACCGTATTGGGCAGGGCTATTCTGTAACATAAAGCATTTGGACGTGCACTTAGAAGGACCAAAGTTTTAGGAATTTGGGTTTTGGAAAATTAGTTTTTTCCTGTTCATGGGGAATAACTGGCTCACCAGAGCCTGGCTGGCTGAGGACAGAGCCCATCTGTCTCTGGCTGGTCAGACCCTTCCAAAGTCACCGCCCTCCCCTCGTAGACGAGCCTGGGACGGACAGTGAACCCTGTTGTTCTTCTCTGGGGAGACAATGCTGCAGGCCCTGCTACCTGCCTGACAGTGCTATTGTGGCTCCGGGAGAAAAGGGCTTTGTCAGGACAGCAGGCGAGGAGACTGCGGTTCAATGGGGCTCATTATATCCTCACTCTCTGGATGCTGATGCCACCAGCCCTGGAGAAGCCCCGCCTCCTTCTAGAACAAATGGGGAGCCTGAGGCCCAGAGGGTGTGGAAGGCCCTCCAGTAGATCCCAGCTCCCTCCACCTCAGCTCCCTGCCCTAAAACATGAAACTCACCTAACTCCGAAAAGCCTTGCCTCAAAGCACAGGGTGAACTCAGTACTGCCCTTAGCCCCGGGCAAGGGACCCCATGCCCGGGAGCCTAAAATTTAGCAGCTCCACAAATCGCAAACCCATCCACAAATATATATATTAAAGAACACAGGTGGGGGCACCTGGGTGGCTTAGGCAGTTAAGTGTCTGACTTCGGCTTAGGTCATGATCTCAGGGTCCTGGATCAAGCCTCGCATTGGGCCCCCTACTGAGCAGGAGTCTGCTTCGTCCTCTCCCTCTGCCCCTCTCCCCTGCTTGTGTTCTCTCTCTCTTCTTTCTCTCTCTCTCTCAAACAAATAAAATCAGAGAGAAAGGAAGAAAGAAAGAAAGAAAGAAAGAAGAAAGGAAAGAAAGAAAGAAAGAAAGAAAGAAAGAAAGAAAGAAAGAAAGAAAGAAAGAAAGGAAGAAAGATGTATATTTGTCTCTCAAGATCTGGCCTCAGCTCTGTCACGATGTGACTATAATCTAAACATCCTCTCTTGTGCTTATGATTAAAAAAGCCCAGGCCAGAAAGAAAGACCACAAATCTTTTGTTCTATGTCCTTGGAACAAACTCAGAGACTGAAGGTAGTGAGTGTTTGCGGTTGGTACTTCCACCAGCCTCAGAGGTGGACATGTTTTGTAGCATGTGTTAGATCCAAGCAGCAGAAATACTCAGGAGAAAGAAAAGACCAATTAAATTATCTTGTCCAGTCCTCCTTCTCAGGTAGCATGGATGCTTCTATAATGAACTATCATTTCTGATCACCCAGTTTCTGGCTTCTCTGTGTTCCAATTCATACAGGACTTGGAGGTACTCACTTCCTGTGAACTCTGGTGCGCCACATCCCTCCAAAGTAAGGGGTAGATCTGGGTGCATTATGTCCCCATGAACTTGGATGTGGAATGTTAGTAATATCTGTGATTCCCTTTCCCCCTACCTTACCTATCTTGCCCCCAACCCCATGGTCTCTCTCTCTCTCTCTCTCTCTCTCTCTCTCTCTCTCTCTCACACACACACACACACACACACACACACACAGAGAGAGAGAGAGGACAAATGAGGAAAATGTTTCTCCTGGAGAGTGATTTGTTTAAAGTCACCCAGAAAGTGAGGGGGAGCTGCATGCTGGGAGAACCTATCTTTTGTGTCCCAGCCAGAAGGCCATGAGTTGAGGCTGGAGAAGGATGGCGGGGAGGATGGGCTGGGGGCAGAACCTGTTTACTCCTAGTTCCTTCGCTAGCTGGCACCTCGGGGGAGGGGGGGGGGGAGTTTCTCAGAGTAATATGGGTTTTTTCTATTCCTGTACTAAATGTTAACATTAAGGGAATCTAGTGACAGGTCTATGGAAACTTTCTGTAACTCCTTTGTGAATCTAAAGTTGTTTTATAACCAAAAGGTTGTTTGTTTGTTTGTTTGTTTTAGATTTTATTTATTCATGAAAGACAGAGAGAGAGAGAAAGAGAGAGAGGCACAGGCAGAGGCACAGGCAGAGGGAGAAGCAGGCTTCCCACAACGTGCCCGATATGGGACTCTATTCTGGATCCCGGAATCATGCCCTGAGCTAAAGGCAGATGCTCAACCGCTGAGCCACCCAAGTGTCCCCAAAAGGTTTTCTTAAAGTACATTTTTCCCCATCTGTACCATGGAGAGAGTAATGGTCCCTACCTCGTAGGAGGCTCAAATGATATAATGTCTGTATAGGTTTTAGTACAGGGTCTGTCCCATAGTGAAGACTCCATAAGTAATTATTTTTAAAAGCTGCCTCCTCCAGGAGGTGGTGACCACCATTGCCGGAACTGGCCACTGTTTCCTTGGTGGTCCTATGTCTTCACTACTCAGGAGCAGGAGTGTATTTCAGTCTAAAATACTGGGCCTATTCGTGTGGCCACTGGGAACATTCTCTTGCTCTTCACTCTTCCACTTCCTAGCTGGGAAACCCAGTAAGTTACTTGATCACACTGCGCCTTAGTTTCCTTTCTGTAAATAATGAAAAATACGTTCTGCACACGGTTGTCCTGAGGATTAAATGAACAGGGATTTTTTCAGCACTAATCACGGCACCTGGCCTATAGTAAGCACTACAAGTGTTTTTAAGGTCCAACACAGTGTTTCCCTAATTTATTTTTACTATTACCCATAGTAGTAACTATACTTTCCATAACTAGTTTTTTTCAGGGTGATTTGGAAGACACCAGCTTCTAGATAGTAGATCCTATTTTGTTTTTCTCATTAATATATAAGGTTCTCCAGGGACAGAGAGTATATCTGACTCCTTTGGGTCTCCAATCGCTTGGAAGGAGAAATTTACTTCTCTCGTTCAATTTGCCAAACTTCTGTCATCCACTCATTGCGCATACAGGTACCGGCCGTTTATTCAGCGCCTACTCACTAAGTGTCTGTTGTGCACTGGCGTCCAGCACACATCAGATCTACGTTGAATGAATGAACAGGGCGGGCAGGCAGGGAAGTAGGAGGCCAGGAGGGCAGGCAGGCGGGAAAACACCAGGGGCCCGGACCCCCTGCCCCACCAGCGCTGCAGTCGGCCCCACGTTCCCGCTGCGCCTCGGCCAGGCAGTGCCCCCTCCGCCACCTCGGGACGCAGCCCTGTGACCCGCGCAGCCGGTGCAGTCCCTCGAGGCGGAGGGGCGGCGCCGGGAGCCCCGCAGCCTCCGCACCCCGGAGCCGCGCGCCCCTCTGCCGGCATCTCGAGCGCGGGGCCCCCGGCCCGGGGAGTCGCCCAGGACGCGGGGTGACTCCTCCCCGGGGACCGTCCCCTCCGGGGCGCGTCATTCTCTCCACCCCTGGGGCCGACCCGGCAGCTTCTCGCACGCGGGGCGAGTCGCGGGCACCTGCTCGGGAGCCGGGAGCCGGGAGCCGGGAGCCGGGAGCCGGGAGCCGGGAGCCGGGCGCAGGGGCGCAGGCGGCGGCGCGGGGGGCGGCGCGCAGGGCCCATGGAGCGGCCGGCGGGCAACGCCAGCTGCCAGAACGGTGCGTGCGGGGGCGCGGCGGGGCGGGCGGGTCCCGGCGAGGAGCGGGGTTCCGGCCCCTTCCCCCCACCTGGAGCCGGCAGCCGAGGGGGATGGCGCCGGAGGGGGACAGCGCGGAGCGGGGCGGGGCAGCCGGCGGGGGCTCCCCGGCTCTTCCTTCTGTGCAGTTGCTGCAGGTTCAAGCACCTGCCCAGGTCCGGTGCTGCCCGGGGCCCGCCAAAGATGAGGGAGGGGGCGCAGAGCCTCACCACCCCAAAGCCACGCACCCCGGATAAGCAAGGACCCGAGCTTTACTGGAGGGATTCCTACCAGGCACCGGGGGGTAGGCTGGGCCCTTCACCTACATTGTCTCATTGAACCCTTAACTCTAGAGGGCAGGTGGGTATTATTACCTTGCTGCCTCCTTTCTGGAGAGAGAGAAACCGGGGTTCTGAAAAGCCTGATAATTTGCTCAAGCTCCTCCAGTGGGGGAAGTGGAACATAAAACTAGATCGGACTCGAAACCCCGTGCCCCTACCGCTGTGCTTTCTCTTGGTACGTCTCCACTTCGCTACTCCCTCTTAAAATTGAGCGGCTGATCAGGTAGCCTGGTTTCTCGAACTTCTTTTCTCCTAGTGAAGTGTTCAAAGCCGGCTCTTTGGGTGTTGGCTGGCTTTGGTGTCCAACAATGCAGTCCATTTTCAGCCTCACCTTCCCCTGGGGAAGAATTCATGCCCTGGTCCTCGCATATTCTGGAACAGGAGTGGGGCTCACCAGGCCCAACACCCATTTGTCTAATGAGCATCCTCCTCGGAATTGGATTTTCTTTGGCCACCATCCCGCTCTCCTTTTCTTTTTGTCTTTATGGGAAAACTCAATTCAGGGGAGGGTGCTGTGCCCTTGGGTGCCTCAGGCATCCCCAAAACAGGCAAGCTCACTGTTTGGCTCCACCTCTGGAGATGCACCAGGATGGCAGGTGAAGGGGGTGGGAATGGGATTGGCCTTCCTCTTGGGAGTCACCTTCCTTGGCCCATGTCCTAGCTCTGGCTCATTTCCTGAGTTCAGGGAACTCCCCAGACTCGACTGTCTGAACTGAAGAACAGCTGTGAGAGGTCAGACCAAATCTGATTAGGGTTGGCAATGGCTTTTTGTCTTACCCTTTCTTGATTGTGACACAGGTGTCAGGAAGAGGCATCTCCCATTGCAAAAGACACATGGATGGCCCCTGGTGGGTTCCAGGTCCAGCTCTGCTCCTGGGTTTTTGTGAGACTCAAAGAAGTCCTTCCCCTTCTCAGGGCCTCAGTTCTCCTGCCCGCAAGTAAGAGAGTTAGGCAGGCTGTCTTCTCGGGATTCTCCCAGCACCATCGTTCTGAGCTTCTGTGCCATAGAAGAAAGGTCAACATTGCCCTGACTCTGTTCCACCAAGATGCCACTCTCTGATCCAGATACGCCAGTGCCAGAGCTGCATGACCGTGGACTTTGGGGCACACCTAGTGCTGTAGTGGCCTGTAGTTCTAACTGGTCTGAGGAGAAGTGCCTGGCCCAGGCGTACATCCCTGGCACAGGAGCCTGTAGTTTTGTGACCCACAGTTTGAGAAAAATCAGAAGGTTTTCACAAACTCAAATGCCTACAGGGGCTGAGCACATCACCAAAATGGATGAAGGGACCCAGGTACGGACTTTGGGGGAATTTCAAAGAGCCTGTCCTCAGGCGGCAACCACTCTCAGCTGCAATCAGTTGTTGGCTCTGGGAAGGTGAACTTGATAAGGTCAATGGAGGCAGCTCAAAAGCTGAGTTTTCGTGGAAAATCCGATTTTAAATGTTGGTAATGAATTCAGAAGTTGTAACAACCCCCAAGAGGCCAGATGAACCACCCACCCCACCCCCACCCTTGCTGCCTGCTCCGTGGGTTGTGTGTAGCAGTGAAGAGCAGGCCTTTGGCATCACATGGACTTGGGAACAGTTTGGCTTCCCGTTTGCCACCAGTGCAGTCTTGTTCAGCTCACCAAATGTACTAGGGCCCCAGTTTCTTCAACTAAAACCCTGCACATGATCACTGTGCCATTTCCATGACAGAAATGCTCATGGAAAGCCTGAGAGTAGAGGATCATGTGAGTCCTGGCTATGGGGGATAATTGGCTGTGCTTTATGGTGCTTTACTGAACTTGAGCCACTTAACTCCTCTGGCTGAGGATCTGCCCCTCAGCCCCAAGTCTGTCTTATGGTCCTTGGTGTTTGTGCCAGAAGACCCAGCAAGGGTTGGCAGGTTCTGGGGCATGAGGGCTGATTCTGACTCTCAGGATCTCTAGGACTTGGAAAGCAAACTAAAGAAGATTCTACATGGTGTCATAGGGACACCGATCCCTCTGAGGCTTCAAGGAGGCCCCAGCTACAGACCATGGGCACCAGAGATCTTAGAATAAAACCCGGAAATGGTCAGTTCTAACCAACAGTCTGCTTATATTTAGTTATCTTCAGGCCTGGAAAGGGCTGTGGGCTCTCTAGCCTCACTCCTTCATGTTAACGTCAGGAGTGTCCACTAAGGCTGGAGGTAGGGATATGGAAGTGAAGAGGCCTCTTGGAGGGGAAAATCCCTGTGTGATCCTGAGCTGTTGGAGGTCCAGGGGCTGGGAGGGGATTCCTGAGAATGTGGGAGGTTGGATCCGGTGATGCCTGAGAACTTGGAGGAGCCTTCTTGGTGTGTGGAGCATCAGTACACCTTAGTGGTTATGTGCTGGAGTTCTGGAGTCAGACAGTCTGTGTTCTTAGGCAAGGTGCCTGACCTTTCATGACCTCTATGTCTCATCTATGAAATGAGAATTCAAGATGGCACTTATCTGACAGATGGTTATAAAAATTGGATGAGTTCATGCAAATGAAACCCCTAGCCTGGGGTAAGCACCCCGTGAATCTCTGTTATTGTTGGGCTGAGGCCCATTGTGCAGACAGAGGCCCACTGCCACTAAAGTATGGGATCTGAAACACTAGCCAATTCCAATATTTTGCAAGCATGCAGATGCCCCCAGCATGACTCTCTTATCATGGTCTTCCCATCCAGGTTCCCTGATCAGCCTATACTGCTCTTCCCAACAAGTCCTGTGCCAGATCGTCGGTGACCTCAGCCCCCCGGTGCCCAGCAATGTCACCTCTCACACCTGGAAGGAGAGGTTCAGGGAGAACTATAGCTTCTACATTGGCCTGGGCCTGGCCTTCTTGTCCAGCTTCCTCATTGGCAGCAGCGTCATCCTCAAGAAGAAAGGCCTTCAGCGACTGGTGGCCTCCGGGGCTACACGGGCTGGTAGGTCCTGGCAGGGAAGGTGGGCATGGGGTGTAGGCGGCTGAGCCCCCAGCCAGCTCCATGAACCTCCTTTACAGGGGGCCTCTGGGGGAGCTGGAGAGCCTGGCCTACATGGTCACAAAAGGCTCCTTGTCAACCTCACTGGGAATCCAATCCACCAACAGGAGACCTTCTTTTAAAATCCAACATTTCTGGAGAACTTTAAGATCAGTTAATTGGGGGTACAGATGAGGAAAAGTCTCAGGGCTAAGAATCAGAAACCCCAGATCTAGTCCCATTCTTTTTCTTACAAGCTGTGTCATTATAGGCAAGCCCCAACTTTCCTGCAAAATGGGAATGCAAACACCTCTGACCAGGACATTGTCACACACCAGTGTGCCCTCACAGCCTCTCAGATGGAGCCCCCTTACAGGCTACAAAAGATTATTGAGTCACTGTCCACAAGGGATTTGTTTGTTTGGAAATAAGGTATATATCTATGAACCCATTCTGAAGAAAAGGAATCATGTAAAAGAATTTGTTCATTTAATTATCATTTACCATATACCTGTTGTATGCCAGGTCCATGCTGGACCTGGGGACACAGTGTCCCATGGCGGCATTGATCATGTAGGAGAGTCAACAGGCAATTGTTCCAGAATGTGTGATGTGCTGTCTATCATGGGGAAAATACAGAACGCTTTGGGAATATTTGGAGTGCATGTAATGCCCAGGCTTGGAAGGTTAGGGGAGCTTTTCTATAAGAGATGATCTGGAAGGTGGGACTTAAACAATGAGATGGCAAGATGAAGGGGAAAAGAGGAAGATGTGGTGTTCCAGGCAGAAAGAACAGCATGTGCAAAGGCCCAGAGGTGAGAGAGCATGAGTGAAGCTGAAAGAGTTCAGGCTGGTTGGAGCACAGGGCAGTGGAAAGAGTTGGGGGAGGGGCCAGATCTCGAAGGGTCTTAGGAGCTACGCCACAGGGTTTGGGTACAATTGTAAGTGACAAAGGTTTTACACAGGAGAAAGACATAGTTCAATTTAGGATCTGAAAAGATTCCTGGTTGCTGGGTGGGCAATGGATTAGGGGACAAGACTGGCACCTAGGAGACCAGTTAGGGAAGAGAGACAGCAGAACTTGGGCCAGGGGAGTTGCAGTGGGAACGGAGACAGTGGGGAGTCCAGAGATAGCCTTCGAAGGTAGAACTTACTGGGCTTGGTGTTGACTGGCTCCAAGGGGAGGGTAGAGACAGAAGCGAGACTGACTCAGCTTTCTCACTTGAGCAACTGGGGAGATGAGGGTGCTGTTTTCAGAGATGAAGAATTCAGGACGAGCAGGTTTATGGGAAGATGATGGTTCAAGTTGGGACGTGTTCAGTTTAGTGTTCTGTGGGACACTGCTTTGGAAGCACACTCCCCAGGTTCCAATTCCAGCTCTTTAATTCCTGGTGATGTGATCCTGGACAGGGGAAGTGTCTCAGTCTCCTCATCTGTAAAATGGGGTTCTGAACAGTTCCAGCCTTTAGGATTATTGAGAAGATAGGTAGTATGTTTACCAAGAGGCTTGGGACAGAGTCAGCACGAGTATCGGCACTACTGTTAATCTAAGTGGAGGGCCAAGCAGACAGTTGGATACCCAGCTCTAGAGCCAGGTGCCCTCTAAGTGGAGAGCTGGGAGGAGCGGGGAGGAAGTCAAGATCAATGGTCTTTTCTGCTCTGTCCTTTACCTCTGCACAAGTGTTTGAAAGTCTACCGTGTGAACCAAGCAAACACAATTCCAGGCCTCATACTGCCTCCATTTTAGTGGGAGAAATGCCAGAAAATAAATACATGAACTCAAATTATAAATGAGTGTCATGAAGGAGAAGATTTGGGTGTGATGAAAGAGAATCCCAAGGGGGAAATAACAGAGATAGGGAGTCAGGGAGGGCATTTCAGGGGAAGCAACATTCGAGCAAAGTCCCGTAGAGAGTGTAGATAGAAGTAAATATTGTTAAGAAGACTTTTCCCAACACAGAAAAGCACATGCAAGGGTCCTAAGGCCAAAAAGAGCTCATCATTTTGGAGGAACTAAAAGAAAGCCTGAGTGGCTAGATAGTAATGACAAGTATGGCAAGAGATGCCTTTGGAAACATGAACAGGGTCAAAACTATGAACTGGCTTGTTGAGGATTTTGGTCTTTATTCCAAGAGTATTTGGAAGCCATTGGCCTGCTACAAACTGAGGAGTAACAATATGATTTACATTCTTAAGAGACCATTGGTTGCTATGAGGAAAGGGGTTATAAAGGGATGATGAGAGTGTAACCAGATGAACCATAGGAGGCTATTGCCTCACAATGGGCCAGAGGTGGTTGTGCCTTGGAATCGGGGTGGTGAGATTGTAGTGGAGTGGACACATGTGAGATGCTCTTTGGAGAGGGAATCAACAGGATGGATGGAATTCAGAAGGTAGAGGAGTAGGAGAGTCAAGGGTAGTTTCCTGGTTTCTGGCTTAAGCAACGAGGTACATAGAGGTGCCACTTACTGAGTTTCATTTGGTAGATGGGGAGCATTTAGAATCAAGAGTTCTATTTAGGACAGAGTTTGGGATGCCTGTGAGAGATCCAGGAGATGTCAAGTAAGCAATCGGATGTACACCGAAAGGCTCAGTATACATATATGAAATAAGGACACTCATGTAAAGATGGTATTTAAAACTTTGAAAATGGATAAATTCACCCAGGAAGGGACCCAGAGGCAAGCCCAGAGGACTAACCACAGTGAACATGTATTGAACCCTTTGAGATTAGGGAGTGAAGGTAGACATAGGAAAGGTGCCTGAGAAAGCATGGCCAAGCTCTAACTTTGTGTCCATTCTTTCTACAGTGGACGGAGGGTATGGCTACCTGAAGGATGCGATGTGGTGGGCTGGATTCCTCACCAGTAAGTGGGTTCTTTCCTAACGACACTGACCCATTGAGGGTAGAGGTGGAGATGAAAGGAGAGGTGGATGGGTTTTTTCCTGTCTTCATTGCACAAAGTGTGAATCTGAGGCCCAGATTCTCAAGGGGGAAATCCTTGGCATCTTTGCAGGCAGAGCATTTTCTGTATATATCAGATCACATTCTCCACCCAAAGTTGGTCAGTCCTTCAGCCAGGAAACACGTATTCCCAGCGGGGTTTGTAGAGAGCTGCCAATGATAAAGGTGTAATTTCTCAACTTCCCTTGACATGGAGAGAGTCATCACTGCCGGTTGGAGTCTGTTGGACTTCTACATGGTAGAGGCTGGGTCTCCTCAGCCAGTTTTCCCATTCCACAGGCAATGTGTTGGCTCACTTAGAACCTGGCTGGTCTGCCACTTATGGTTTCCTTAAATTTTCACATTCACACATTTCCCTGGCTTTCCACCCATCCTGTCTGGCTTTCAAAACCCTAATTCTTGTGAATGGAAATTTAGCCAGCTTTCTGTTTATAAGTCAGGTCCCAGTCCTAGCCAAGGCTATCACATTCATCTTCTACTTTCAAAGGGCACACCCAGGTCATTCTCTACAACAGAGACAGGAAATGCACTTGTAGGAGGAGTCTGCAAACTGGAAACTCAAAGGTGGAGAATTCGGCTACTTGGGAATGTCATACTTTCTCACCACCTGCCCACCGGTCTAGGCTAGACACAGTTCCTCTGCGACAGATGGCTCATGACCAACTGCTACTTGGAGAATCAGTAACTAAATGTTTCTTTATTTGGTAATTAACACTTTCTAGAACTTAGAGATCCAGACCAAACATTGGCAGTCCCCAAGGTACACTCAACTGTGACCTGAACTAGAAGCCAGGATGCCTCAAGAGCAAGAAGGCATCCTTCCACAAACTTGTCATGTGACCTTGGACACTAGGTCTCACTCGCCAATCTTTAAAATGGAAGGATTTGATCAGGCTGGTCTGGACCTGACCTTCTGACCAGATTCACTAGGGGGAAAGAGTAAGGATCAAGACTTGAGGGAATGCTGGCCTGGGATTCTGTGAACGGTTGATCACTGAATGATGCTGTCTCTGCCCAGGTTAATTTGGGCTGCAGATGGTTCATTGAAACCACGCTAGCCTGTTTTCTCTCTTTATTTCCTAGTGGCTGCTGGAGAAGTCGCCAACTTTGGGGCCTATGCATTTGCTCCTGCAACAGTTGTCACGCCTTTGGGAGCACTGAGTGTCCTCATAAGGTTGTTGTCACCTCTCACGCTGTCTCTGCCTCCTTCCTATATTCAGTTTGTTGAGGGCTAGATCTGCAAGTGGGGTCAACTGCCACTTGCAACCAGGGACCTGAGTTGGTCCCAGCTCCCAGAGAGAGGCACCGTGCTGGTCAGAGCCCCTGATCCTTGGATTGTTTGCAGCCACCTGTTCTAGCATCCCCTCAAATGACTGGCCAATAGCGGGGCAGACCAAGCCCAAGCTGGTTGGAAGGGCTTCCACTGTGACCATGTTGAATGTCTCATGTCAGTCTTTTGGTGTCTCAGTGGACACAACATGCAAGTTGAGAAGCATGAGCTGGAGACCAGTGCTCCCTGAGTTCTAACCTTAAGTTCTGCCACTTAGTATCTATATTACCATGGGCCAGTCACTTCACTACTCTAAGCCTCAACTTCCCCATATGCTCAGTGGGGATGCTAATAACACCTACCTGAAGGCATTGCTTCAAGTGTGCTTCCCATTGCCCCATTCTTCTTGAACTATGAGCATAGTTACTCTGTGGGGGTCTTGGAGCCCCATTTGAAGCTGGCTGTGATTATTGGCTTAACCTGGGAGCCTAGGTATATTGCAGCCAACCATACCCAGCCCCCATAGTTCCCTGTTTTATCCTCTTGATGACAATTTTGTAACATTTACACAAACAAAACCAAACAGAACCATGACTCACATTACACAGTTGGCTGATGAAGCTGTGATACCACTATCACATATCTGATTAATGTACAAATCCCCACTCCCAGGAAGTTGGGAGAGGTAGGAAATCCTCCATCGTGTGACCTCAGCCTGGGCTAATGTCCCCAGACTCTCTTGAATGCAAATGTTTGTGGTAGTTTTAGAGGAGAGATGGAAGACAGTCAAAGGAGCTTGGACATCAATCCCCTCTCTCTCGCTACCTTAAACAAGAATTTTGGGGGAGTAATTCAGTCCTGGATCAGCCAAATGCTTTTTACCCTAAGCTAATGTTCCCTTTATAAAGAAACAGAAACCTGCCCTGTGAGCATACTTGTCCTGCCCAATTTGCCTCCCTTCTTCCCCTACCTCTGCCACCTCATCTGAGAATGTGAGGAGAATGAAAATGGTATCACTAGCAAGAAACTGGAGGTGTTCGGGCCAGAAAAGAGAAAACTCAGGGAAGTCATAGGAATTCTCTTCAATGAGGTATAGAGGAAAACCCATAGGCTTTATAATTAGAAATTCAGCTAAAATCCTGGCCCTGCAATTCACCTGTTGTATAACCTTGCCAAGTTATGTTAACTTCTACAAGATTCAGTTTTCTCATCTATAAAATGGGGATAGTATATTTTACTTCTCGAAGAGTTGTGGAATGTTAATGAAATATAATAAGCAGAAAATTCGTAGCATAATACCTAGTACATAATACATGCCCAAGACGTAGTGCCTATAATTGTCATTATAGTTGTTTATATTATTGGATACAAATGGAAGAAGGAATCAATGTGTTCTGTATGACTCAAGGAATAGGAATAGGATAATGAGTAGAAGTTGTCATATTTTTGATGACCAGAATAAGCCTACAATAGATTCACTTGCCTTGGGAAGGGGTGAGTTGCTTGCCATCAGAGGTATACAAGCCAAGCCTGACAGCAGTCTGTTCATAATGTTAAGGGAAGATGTGCTCATCGGGTGGGAAGTTAGACAAGAATGCCTTGAAGGGCTTTTCTGACTCTTCTATTTAGGGAGGCTTTTTGTCTCTAAAATGAAAGAAGTCCACATGTATGTCGATTCCTCCGGCACATGCTGGAACCCTCCCATCATTAAGTTTCTATTTCAAACACTTTGAGGAGGGGTGTAGTGAGTCCTGACCTGTTCTTCTCCATGAATGCTTGCTCAGCCCCCTTTCCCCTTCAGGACCCTGGGGCAGGCACGGCTGCTAATCCCTCTCTCCCATTTCCACATGCAGTGCCATCCTGTCCTCCTACTTCCTGGGAGAGAGTCTGAATCTGCTGGGGAAGCTGGGCTGTGTGATCTGTGTGGCTGGCAGCACAGTGATGGTGATACACGCCCCTGAGGAAGAGAAGGTCGCCACCGTAGTTGAGATGGCTGCCAAGATGAAAGACACAGGTAGGCTCCAAGGCCCTGTGAGCTGGCAGGCACTGGGGGATGAGCCACAGGGAAGGCCTAGCTGCGTGCTGACCATGCCAGGTGCTGCCACCAGGAGGAGAAGAAAGCCCATGAAGGAGAGGTGGGGGGGCTGGTCCTAGGGTTAGCTCACAGGCTTCCCAGCCTGCTGTGTATTGATTGATGCCATTTATCGTGTGTTTATTATGGGCCAGGCGTGGTTCTAAATACATTCTGTGCCTTGTCCTGGCCTGTTCAGGCTGCTATAACAGCCACCTAGTACCATAGACTAGGTGGCTTATAAACAACAGAATTTTCCTTCTTACAGATCTAGAGGCCAGGAAGTCCAAGATCAAGGCCCTGGTAGATTTGGTTCACAAATGGCCATCTTCTTTCAGTGTCCTCACATGGTGGAAGGGGTGGGGGAGCTCTCTGGGGTCCCTTTTATAGGGACACTAACCCCATTTATGGGGGCGCCCCCTCATGACCTAAATCACCTTCCAAGGGCCTCTGTCCAAACACCATCACACTGGGGATGAGCAGGGGGACGGCATAGTCTTGTAGCGTGCATTATCTCATTTAATCCCCCCAAAAAAGATCTATGAGGAAGGTCCTCTTATTAGCCCTGTTTTACAAATGAGGAAATGGAAGTCTTGTGGTGTAATTAATCCCTGCCCGAATTATTAAGAAGTTGTCACGTGGGACTGGAACTCGGGTCTGTCTGACTTCAGAGCCCAAACCCTTAGTGCTAATATCCCATTACTGTGGGTGGAGGGCTCTAGAAACTACTTGCATCCTCTACAGCTCCAATTATCTATTTTCCACCCCTCCTGAAGGGTACATCGTGTTTGCTGTGCTTCTGCTGGTGCTGTGCCTCATCCTCATCTTTGTCATCGCCCCGCGCTATGGACAAAGGAATATCCTCGTTTACATCATCATCTGCTCTGTGATCGGGGCCTTCTCCGTGTCCGCTGTCAAGGGTCTGGGCATCACCATAAAGAACTTCTTCCAGGGGATGCCAGTTGTGCGGCACCCCCTCCCCTACATTCTGTCCCTCATCCTGGCACTTTCTCTCAGCACTCAGGTCAACTTCCTCAACAGGGCGCTAGACATTTTTAATACCTCCTTGGTGTTCCCCATCTACTATGTCTTCTTCACCACGGTGGTGGTTACCTCCTCCATCATCCTCTTCAAGGAATGGTACAGCATGTCTGCAGTGGACATTGTGGGCACCCTCTCTGGCTTTGTCACCATCATTCTGGGTGTGTTCATGCTTCATGCTTTTAAAGACCTGGACATCAGCCAGACCAGCTTGCCCCACATGCACAAAAACCCAACCCCATCTCCCACCCCTGAGCCCACCGTCATTCGACTAGAAGACAAGAATGTCCTTGTGGATAATATAGAACTTTCCAGCACCCCATCACCAGAAGAGAAGCCCAAAGTATTTATAATCCATTCTTAAGGCTTGGAATACATGAGTGAGGAGATGAGCTCTACGGTACAGCCTGACCTCTCAAGTTCAGAGGCACCTGGTCATTTTCACCACAACTGTTACCAATGGGCTCTCTTCTCTTGAGATGTTCATTTATACCTCATCACTGTTTCCAGAAGGAAAATCCCTACCCAGTGAGTGGTGGCGGCAGAACTTCATGGATACAGCCTCAGTGACCAAATACCCTACTTTCTGTTGGTGCCAGCAGGTCCCCTGGACCTCCCTTCCCACTTGTTTCCTCAGCGCCATCTTCGTGTTGTTGAGAAGAAGAGAGAATTCGACCCGTTGAATGTAGCACAGGCCAAGAACTTCCCTGCCATGCTGGTTGTCAGGAAATCCCTAGCACTAGATCTCCTGAGACTGAATCCCCTTCCTCGGCCCAAGGATGAACTGCAGCTGCTTCCCACTCCCAGAGGCCCAGAGAGCAATTCATCATGCCTCCCCATCCAGAGCCAACAATTAATGTGGGACGTCTTGCTGCTTTTGCCACTTCCTCTTTGGAGACAAAAGCATGACCTCAGCTGACCTTCTTACTGTGAAAACCACCTGATGTCTCAGGGAACATTTCTACCAGCCCCGTTCCCCGAGCGCTCCAGCCTGGAGGTCACCACCTTAGTTTTTGTCCACTCCACTCCCATCCCCCACCTCCCTCTGTCTCTCTCTATATCCTAAGGAGTCGTCATTGGGACATTCAGGCAATTACCTTAGGACTCAAAACGAAATGACAAGAACACAACAAAAGATACTCCACAGCCATGCTCTGCTGGTCCAACCCAGTGTTTCATTTCTCTGGAAAGAGAACAGCATTTTCATTGCTTTTAAAAGTAGTCTGGCTGTCAAGCTAGAATTTGGCAGAATGAACTTTCCTTTTCCTCAAGGAGTAAACCAAAATAGGATCTGGGGAGATGGCGAGAAGGAGGAGCCGAGTCAGGATTTGGCAGAAAGCAGCCATAGGCCTCTAGAAACCTGGGGCTGGCTTCTGTGTTTACTCTGGTGCCCAACCAAGAACCCAGGTGGTAAGGGCTCTGGGTAGTTTCTGGACTGTAACGGCCTTAGAGGCTTGAGCAGTAGGATCAGCTCTGAACTTCAGTGACCAAGTGGGGTGTAAGCTTGGCGTGGGGGGAGTTCTGGCTGTTGATCAGATTGCCGCAACACCCTGGGAAACAGCAGGTCGTGACTGCTCCAACACCATCTGTTTTGGGGACTGTCTTTAGTCTCCTCACATTGGCCAGAAGCATTCAAAAAACAAGAGCAGCTGGAGAAAGATGATTTCTTTCCTGCCTTCTTTCTGGCTCCAGGATATGGGAGTTGGTAGACACACCATTGGAAGGGAAGGAAGAGAGCCAGTGTATCTATAAAGAGGGAAGGCTTGGTCCTCAGCCCCCAAGTGGGTGCAGAGCCTCCCCTTATAACCCCAAAACTGTGTTCCACGCCCTAACCTGGGCAACTCTTGCCAAACCTGGGCCAGACTCTTGCTGGCCTTGATGCTCCAAAGGCCCAGCTGACTGACAGGCTGGCTTCTTGCACCTCCAGCCTCAAATCCCTGGTTTTTAATGAATGTGTATTTCTGTGTGTAACTAAAATCAATGCAACATGTTGGATCTTGAGAATGGCAGTAATCTAAGGGCCCCGAGAGTGTGGCCTGCAGGGTCAAGAATAAAGACCTCTGAGCATGTTTACTTGATACTTGTGTCTTGGCCTTCCTTGGACATGGAACAATTAAACTGGTTTGTCTGGTGCTGGGGGGTTGGTCCCTGATCTCTGGAGGGATGCGGCTGCCAAGAGAGTCCTTATGGTAGTGTTCACAGCCACACCCTCACTGCAGTGGGAAAGGCTGTTTTGGGAATATCAGTTGAAGATACTCATCCCTGGTCAATGCCTGGGCCCCGTACTGGGAGCCAGGCACAGTACTTAGAGCTTCCTGTGAATTCTTTAAGTCCTCACAAATCCCCAAGGTAGATACATTTTAAATCTCCATTTTATATATGCAGAAAGGGTTTCAGGGAGGTTAAGTAATCACCCAAGGTGACACAGCCAGGAAGAATCAAAGTTGCTCTCTGGCTCTAAGCCTATAGTCTGAACCACCAGTCAACATGTCTCTCCAAAGGACTAAACTAAGTCTGGCATTACTTTCTTTTCTTTTCTTGTGATCCGTGTTTTCCCTGTCTGGTTATAAGCCCCATGGGAGTTGGTCTTTATTTGCTGCTATTCTCAATGCCCAACACATAGTTGGCACTCATAAAAACATTTATTGAATATGGAACAATACTGTTCCTATAGTCCTTCTTTGCCCAAATTCTCTTGGTGGCCAGCTCTCAATCCAGAGCAGATCTTAATAAAACCCTGGCACGTGCAGCAGAACCACACTAAAACTCACATAGTCAGCAGTTTCTGAGCACTTGCTTGTGCCAGGCACAGGTGGGTGCTTTCATGTGGAATATTTCACCGATGAGCACAACACTTTTGAGGTAGGTATTCCCACTGTGTAGTGAAAAGAGGCTCAGGGTTCTGGAATTCATCCACTCTCACGCATCTAGTAAGCAGCAGAGCTGTGATTGGATCCAGGTCTGTCCGACCAGGCTTTGTGTGATATGTTGCTGACCAGTCAAGGACTGTCAGCCCAGAGACTGGCTGGCAGGGTAGACACAGTGGCTAGTTTAAATGAAGGGTGTTTGGGTAGGGGCTAGTTTCATGAGCAGGCATTTTTATAGTCAAAGCATTTGTGTTTGATGCCTTTGATACCCTTCAGCAAAACCCCTGAGAACCCCTGAGAAGTTAGAAAAAGTCAGATACCAAAGACTTCTCAGGGCTTACGTGACGATTGATCACTCACATAAAGAAAGTAGCATACAATGCCAGCATATGTTAAATACTGGGTAAATGTTACCTCCTCTCATGGTTATTATGATTCCCAATTAGAGAACCTCAAAATAGAGGGGATCAAATGAGAGGAGGGTGGGGTCCTATTGTGGACTGGAAGGCACTAATAGGTGTGAACTATTATCACACAGGGGTCTGGAGTCAGAAAGCCTGCCCAATCCTAACCGTGGCTGTGCACCTGCCCACCCAGCCCGACAGACCTTGAGCACGTCTCTCCCCACTCAGAAGTGCATGTTACTTAACAAGAAGATGAGGAGGTGAACACAGGATCTCGTCTGTCTCCTAAACATGAGAGTGTAGCCCTTTCCACCTGGGTTCTCTGATAGCAGAGAATCCCAGGATCATTCATGTCTTTCATGATCCAAGACCTAACTAAACTAGACCAGCCTATGTCCAGGTACAAAGACAAACACCCCACCTTGACTGGTCACGGGAAAACCCAGGGCTTTTCTGTGGCTTCAGGTCTTCCACTATGGCCTGACAGGCAGGCTGCCAGTCTTTGGTGGGAACTCTTCTGAGGAGTCCTCATGGGATGGATCCCATCCAGGCTGAGCAGTGGGAGATTAAAACAAACAAAAATAACTGCCAAACCAGACATTTCAAATGACAATTTATTTTAATTAAATACAAACAAGGAAAAAAAGGCACCATGGCCCATTCAAGTATTTTGCATAGATGTACAAATCTTGTAAACAATTAATAGGTGGACAAGAGAGAAGAGGATCTGTTTTCCGTGAACAATCTCCAAAGAAAAAGAAAATTCACATTGCCCTAGATCCTAGACACGTACGTACACACAGTGGATGGTGTGAGAGGATGCACAGAAGGGTGACTTTGGGGACACTGGCTTGGATTCTGCAGAACCCCTCTTAGCAAGCTTCCCTAAGGATGGGGCACCTTTCCAGTTGGCATTCCCTTGGGTGTTCAGCAGAGCGGTTATACACATATTCAACACAATCGTAACTTTAGAACTGGTCCCCAATTTAAAATATGCGAGTCTTCCATAACCTTGGCCAAATAAAAACAAATTTGGACATAGGTAAGGGAAGGTTTTATTCAAAAGGACTATATTGCAAGAGATAGCAAGGGGCTACTGCAGTATGCAGCAGGGGCTCCCACAATCCTGTAAGATCTGCAAGCATCTCAGAGCTGGGGCAGAAAAGGGTCTTTACAGGGAGAAGTAAGCAAGGCTAAAAGGACCTCATGGCAGGCAGGTAGTCACAACCTGGAGCCAGGCACCGGGGATAAAATTCTGAGACAGGGGGAATGGAGGTGCTAGCTCCTTTGTCCATCTGAACAAAGTGCTGGTTCCCTCCACCCAGCTCTAGCCGGGCTCCTCTCCTCCCCACCCAATTCTGAACTTGGCCCCCCACTCAGCCTGAGTCTGCACAGGACCCCACCGCAGCAGCCCCTTTCCAGGGAGGCTGAGCTCAAGGACACCCCAGATGCGGTTCTCTCTGGCGAGGTTTGCTCCAACTGTTAAAGGAAAGGCCTCTCCTTTCTGAGCTTTGAGATGCTCGCAGATCTTGTGGGAGCTCACCTGAGCCTTCTGCCTAGAGCCCCTGCCCTAACTACAAATTCCCTTTCCGCCACCTTGCAGTAATCTTTTCCAATAAAGTCCCTCTTAAGGCCGTTTTGCTTTTATTTGTCACCTCAAGCAGCACTTGGGCACAGGAGAGAAAAGGGGAGTGCTTGGTGGTCACTCCTGCTCCCGGGCGGCCTCTCCGGCCTGCCAATATGGCGACTCCTGGTCCCTGAGCGCAGCCAGAAGTGAGACAATAAATAGAACCGGCTGCCAAAAGTCTCCATCAGATTTTAAAAATTCAACCTTCTTCCAGTTCACAGTACAATTTTATGGGATGGAGGTGCTATTAAAATAACAGAAAATAAAAACAAAAAAACAAGGAACTATAACCCAGGGCTTTTTCTGGCATGGGTGTGGGGAGGGTGGATTTCAAGTTCAAAAGGCTCCTGCAGCCAGAAGGGCTGTGGCATTTTCACTTCTGAGCCTTCCACCTCCTGATGTATGGGACATACCACAGGAACGTCTGTGAGGCATGCATGTGGGCATAAGAGTGATTTGTTTTTTCCTAGAGTGTTTTCACCTTTACTATTCTGGAACCCGACCTTAAGGCCTGGGGCGTTTGGAGTAGCACAATTATATGGAAGGCTGTCCCCTGACCTAATCAGGTAGCAAGGAAGGTGGAAACTGGTTATGGGGATCAACCAGGGCCCATGTCTGGCAGACAGAGGCAGGATTATCAGACTACCTGAGGGAAAAGAGAGCCTCATTTTCCTGAGATCTTTCAAAATCCACCCCAGGTGTGTCCCTGGAGGCATATCCTAAATCACCTACTAGTCTAAAACCCGAGAACATCTACTGAGCACCCGTTGTGTGCAGAGAACTGTAAGGGGGCCCTGGGTTGGTGGTTGGGAGTGAGAGCTCAAGCTTCTTCCTTGAGGTTTTCAAGAGTGAACAACGGCTCACTACAGGAGGTGGAGACAGCACAGCACCCTTCTGGGGGTGGGAGACCATCACCAGAGAACATCTCCAGTGATAAGTTGTCCAATTGAGCAGAGCACCACATAGCCTTTCTTCCCTGCTCCATAGCCTTCATATGAAACCAAAGAACTCTATTACCAGGTGGTAATACCCACTGGAGTGGCATTTCCCAAACTGCTCCAAGTTCTTTCTGTAAAGGTCAGATGAGGGCAGTGACCAGAAGAAAGAACACAAGGAAGTGGATGATAAAGAGCCTGGTGGCCCCAGGTCAGACTGTTCCATCAAGACTGTTGACTGCTGCTTCTCTACAGATCTCTAGAGACAGGTCAGCTCCCTGCTCAGAAGGCAACGATCATGCCTAAAATCAGTGACCAGACTTAGGAACAGGCTGGGGTTCTGCCCTCTTTGCTGCCACCCCTGAGGACCTTACTTAGATTTCCATCAGGGAGTAGGGGGGTAAGACCGTCACTCTACGGAGGTCACAAAACACAATGGCAAATAAAGCTTCGACTCCCAGCCATGGCCAGTGGATGCTCTTGAGAACCACATGGGATATCCAGTGGCCAATCCTTGAAGCAGGATCCTCACATGTACGTCACAAGCACCAGGACTCAGGAGGCTGGGACCGCTGAAGACCTACTCACTGCAGCACCACACATTAGGTAGGTCTGAGCGGGGAAGAAGAAATTTCTGAAGGAGAAACCAAAAGTGCCGAGCGCACTTGGAAAGAGAAGAAAACAAAAGGCAACCAAGAATGATTCCATTGAGAGCCGCAACCTTTGGCATTGGCTCAGAGGAGGCCCAAGCCTGGTGCTCCCTCTGCTGTCTATACTGCCCACAAATAGTACCTGTCAGAGTCAGGGGGACCCGTGTGAATCAGGGGAGGTGGGGGCTTGGGGGGAGGGAAGGGGAGGGGACTTCTTTTGTTCACATGTGGCCACAGAGCCAGGAGTGGTAAAGTCAACCGAGCCCCCCGGGCAGGGCCACCATGGAGGCTGGTTTGACCCCTGTCAATCACAGAGCTAAAAAGGATGAGTAAGTATCCACCCTCTGTCTAGCTTGGGACCTTCGAGGAAGACAGAGGCAATGGCAAGCTCTCATGCATACCCTCCACCAGAGGACATGAATGGATGGCTTCTCCAAGCTAAGTCCTGGGCTGAAGGGCTGAGCAGGACCTTTCCCAGTTGGGTTTACCAGCTTTGACAGCCCAAACCATCCCCACTGACACCTGGGAGGTGACAGGCCAGCCGAAGGGAGGTTGGAGGAGAAGCTGCCATTCATTCTCTTCTGTGCTCTCCCCTCCCTTCCCCGGGGCAGTATATTGCACAAAACACTATGATGCCATTGGGTAGTAGTCTCTCTGGGCCTCCAGGGAAGCCAAGGAGGCACTGAGTCAAGATGGAGATTTTCAGAGATGCGGTCGTTCTGGGAGGAGGGAAAGCAGGGAGGAAGGACTTGGAGGTGGCCAAACATGCTTGTTCTGGATTCCATGGCCACGGATCCTCTGGGGGTTTCAGAGTCCTCAAGGAAGGGCAGAAGCTCCTTTAGAGGGGTCTATATCTTCGAGCCAATCATCCCCCCAGCCCTCTGTGGTCTGTATTCAGGAAACTGTGGGAAGAAAGAGAAGAGAATGAGAGATCAGGTAAATGCTGACCAGTGGAGTCAATGGGAGCCATCCTCTTGCTTTTGACAGGGTCAGGAGGATAGACAGACTGTTACCTAAGAATGGCTCCCTGTGGAGGTCTGTCACCCTGTCTGTGCGTCCAGACTATCAACTCTCTAGTGAGAGGCAAGGTGGTGGCCTCAACCCAAACTACAGCTCAGCCCATGGATTTCGCAGGCCTGGTGGGAACCGAGGGCGGTTGGCCAGCTTCCTTGCCTCCTCCCTCTGCCCTGACTGCCGGACTGGCAGCCTGAGAACGTCAGCCCCAGGGAAGAGGTAAGAAGAGGGGCCATTTGGGGGGGAAAAAAAAACAGAGGGGCCATTTGTAAATAGACTACCCAGGTCAGCAGTTTATATAAACTTTTTGACCTTCACAGCAGCCTGACGGGGCTGGCCATTGCTGCTTCTTGCTGTCTCTTTCCAGAGAAGGAAACCGAGACTCCAGAGTGATTTGCTCAGAGCGATTCAGTGAGTCAGTTGTAGATCTATGGAAGAACAATGGAAGCCACCATCGTTCAGGCACCATTGTTTGGGCTCCTAGGTATCACCTTTCATATGAAACCAAAAAACTCTAACCCTAACTTCAGGGATAGTCATGCAGGCACTAAGAAACACTAAGCCTTTGTCTTTGATTTTTTTTCTAGAAATTCACCCCTGCAAAAAGAAGCACGAATCTGTTTTCTCAACCACATTCTTGCCTCCTGGAGCCCTCTGGTCCTAGTTTATACCTTGATGGCTTCCATGGACTCACCTTTGGGACAGGTGCTCCCAGAGGCCGGGGCTGCAGAGGAGTGGTGGCAGTGGGCTGCAGGATGGAGGTGCCACCTGGCCTGGGGAGGCTCTTGCGCCCTGGCACCGGGTTAGCCGGGAGTGCTTTCTGCGGTGGCCGCGGCCTGGAGAAATCCTGGGGAGAAAACCACAAACCTCACTCAAAGGCCAGAGGGGCCTATTTGAAAGAAAATGGTCCCAACATATTACGATCAAAATCAGATGACCAAAGGGAAATACTGTAGGGTCCTATTTAAAAACAAATTATGTGCATACATGTTTACATGTTCAGGAAAAAGCTTTTTTGGAGAGCAAGTTGGCATTATCTGTTAAAATTAGAAATGGGTCATTCTCCAATCTGATAATTCTACCTCCTACTATTTGCATAGGTGCACAAAAATAAAATTGCAAGGATGTTCCTTGCAACCCTGTTTGTGACAGCCAAAGGAATTACCAACAACCAAAATTTCCATCAATAGGAAAGTTAGTACAGTTAATATAGTGACAATTGAGGTGGAATTTTAAAAGAATAAAGTGGGACCATTTTAAAGAATTCTTTTTATTCATTTTAAAGAATTTATTCTTTTATTTAAAAGAATAAAGTGGGACCATTTAAAAGAATAAATAAACAAAAGAATAAAAGAATAAAGAATAAAAATACAGGCTCAGGTGGAATGATGATTGAGAGTCATTGAGAGCTGACGTACAAGTTGTGGAGGATGGTTTATGTACAGTAAGTCAACATGTGTGCCCTCCTATTCCCACCCCCAGCCCCACTCCATAAATGTAAACGCACAGAAGAAAGTCAGAAAGGATACGGACCAAATAGATAACAGAGGTTAGGGACGGGGTGTGAGTGGGGAGGGGGTCATCCAGGGGAACATTCAACTTTTTAAAAAATATTTATTTGGGAAAAGAGAGTGCGCGTGCACATGTGCACATGCACACACACACAGGGGGAGAGGGAGAAGCAGACTCCCCACTGAGCAGGAAGCCTGACATGGGGCTCGATCCCAGGACTCATGAGACCATGAGTTGAGCTAAAGGCAGACACTTAACTAACTGAGCCACCCAGGAGCCCCATATTCAACTTGAGCCCCGCATTCAACTTTTTTAACAAGAGCATATATGTGTATTATTTGATTAAATAAAAAAAATTTGTTTTTAAAGAAGAAACCACATTTTCTGTGTTCGTTTTCTGTGGGTGGTGCCATTAACGGGATTCTTCCCTTTGTGCTTTTATATTTGTTTTGTCACCTTCTCAATAAGGTCTTCCCTGACCACCTAACTTAAAATTACAACACCCCCCACCCTGGCATTCAGCACTTTCAGACCCTTTAATCCCAATCTACGTTTTTTTTTTTGGAAGGGGGCAGGTATATATATCATTTTCCTTCTTCCAAAATACTGTACAACTTACTTATTTCTTCTTTTCTACCTCTCCACCCCCCACCAAGACCAGAAGCAGGGGCAGAGGTCCTTGTCTGTTTGGTTCACTGATACAGCTCAAGCTTTCAGAACAGTGCCTAGTATACAGTAAACACTCAACATATATTAGCTGAATAAATAAATTTCTGAGGGGGGCCCTGGGTGTAGCTCAGTGGGTTAAATGTCTGCCTTTGACTCAGGTCATGGTTCTGGGGCCCTGGGATCCAGCCCCAAGTCGGGCTCCCTGCTCAGTGAGGAATCTGCTTCTCCCTCTCTTTCTGCTGCTCCCTCCACCTCATGTTCTCTCTTCTCTCAAATGAATAAATAAAAAGTCTTTTACAAATAAATTTCTGAGCTACTCAAAATTCTTCAAATATGTATTTCTGTGACCAAAATAACTTTTTATTTTTTTTACAGGGCAAAGAATGGCCCATGCCACCCCTCACAGATCCCTAAGATGGTGAGGTGTGAGGCAGAAACCAACTCCGGGCCCTGGGAGTTCCAGTGCTTGCAGCCCTTGATTGTCCCTCTTCCTGAGGTCACTAGCAGGCCTAACAATGGCCAAAAGGCGAGCATACAGAGAGGGCAGGAGCAAATCAGAGAAGTGGGATTTCTGGAAAGAAGCTTCTCAGCCGTCAGAAAACTGAGAGCAGAAACTATTGGTCAAAGAACAGAAGAATAACAGATTCTTGTGACCAGAAAGCCATGCTCTCCAACTCTATCCCTTCCCCAAAGGACAACGCAATCCCATAATGTTCTAGCCCAGACAGCTGCCAAATGGCAGTGGCTGCTGGAGGCCAGGACAGAGACTTTCTGGGGGAAGCAACAGCTGGGAGCAGATGTCAGGTTGCTGTGGAGAAATGCTGTGTCCTCTAGCTCCTTGCTGTGCAAAATGAGCAATCGGGGGGTGGGGGGGTGGGGGTGGGTATCTGGGCAGGAGCCTTATGGGCACAGCACAGCAATACCAGGCCTTCTGGAGCAGCTTCCTGCCACAGGCAATATTGCAGGGCCCCAGCTGGGCTCTACTGGAGGCCTCAGCCAGCCCTGTTTCCCAGAGGCAGAAACAGTCCCTGTGCCACTCTGGCCCACTGCTCCCTTCCTCACTCGGGGGGTGGCACCTCCATCAGTCAAGCTGCACAGACCAGACGCTGGGGGCATCGGTAACTGTTCCCCATCTATTTTCTCTCCTACACATCTCCCATCAGCTTCAATCCAGCACTCCTGCCACCCCCTGCTCCAGACTACCATCATCTCTCCTCTGGGTGGCACTTAAACCTTCTGACTGGTATGTCAGCCCCTCTGATCAGTGAGTCACACTACTGCTAGAGTGAACCTTACAGTTTTTTTAAACATTTTTTTTAAAGTTGAAGTGTAATATACATATAAAACTGTGAATCACAAATATACAACTAGATGAATAATCACAGAGTGAACACACCTACGTAATCCCTACCCAGGGCATGAAAGATTAACAGCCCCAGAAGCATCTGTGGGTCCCTCCCACTCCTGCCTAAAGTGAGCCCAAAGAGCAATCCTCGTAAATAGAAAAGTGGATCATGTCACCATGCCCCACCAGTGTGCCCTTCCCAAGGAATGCAGGCCCTCCTGATTCTCCAGCCTCATCTCATAACTCCTTGGGTCCCAGGGAGCTCCCTACCAGCATATGTCCTTGGACCAGGAAAACTCTCTCCTCTCCCACCCCTTACAGCCTGCTAACTCCTACTCATCCCTCAGCTCTCAGCTTAAATGTCAGGGAAGCCTTCCTAGATTTCCCAGAGTAGGTCAAGTCCCCCCATAACTCTCTGAGAACCCCGAACCTCTCCTTCATAGCACTGATCACCACTGCAACTACACATAACAGAGTCTCTTGCCCAGCAGGATGTGAGCCCTGTCACGCAAAGCTGGCATGTGCTTTGCTCACCACTTCCCAGTAGGGAGTAGAAGCTCCTACATATCTGTAGAGAATAGAAGGGGTTACAAAGCTTCACCACATCCCCAGGGTGGTCCAGTCACCGAGCTAGCAAGTGGTGGAGCTGAGATCTGGACTATGAATGCCCCCCAAGACAGAGTTGTGTCTCCTTCAGCTCGGGGAACCCCAGGGCCTACTCCAGGAGCTGGCTCACAGTGTGGTAGAGGGTTTGGAGTCAGACCTAGGTTGAGATCCTAGCTCTTCCACCCACAAATTCCAATGTAGCAGCCCTAAGCCCCAGGACCTCGGAATGTGACTATATTTGGAGATGGGGAATTAAATGAGGTAATTAAGTTAAAATGAAGCCATGAGGGTTGGTCCTTATTCAGTCTGACGGGCATCATGAGAAGAACGAATCTGAACACAGAGACACTGGGGCACAAAGGAAGCACTGTCAGAAGACATGGGAGAAAAGTGGCCACATCTGCAAGCCAGAAGAGACCAACCCTGGTCTTGGATTCTAGCCTCCAGGACTGTGGGAAAGTATCGTATTTAAGCCCCCGGTCAGGGGGGTCAGAGGGACTCAGGGCCTCCCAGGCTGGCTAATACACCCTCTGCCCCCTCTCCTCATTTCTGCCCTCTTGCTCTTTTCCCTGGTCCCCCATCCAGTCTCACTGCCAGTCCTCCCTGCCCCCTTCCTGCATGGCCATTCTCCATCCCACCCTTGCCTCAGATGAGAAAAATGGGAGTGGCAACTCCACCTCACTGGAGAACCAAACCTAAGTCTCTCAGCCCTGCCACACCAGGACATTGCCCCATGTCCCAGAGACCCTCCCCAAGCTGGTGCCAACCCCACGGGGTCAACTGGGGCCCCAGTGGAGCCCTTCTCCATGCCCAAGGAAAGCAGTTCCAGGAGGAAAATAAGCACGTCCTTTGCCCCACTTCAGAGGACCCTTCACACCCAGAAGACACAGGACGGCTCTGGAAGGTATTATGCCTGGCCACTGCCCAGGAAACATGTGTGTCTATGCTGTGGGAAACTCCGCAAGAAGATACAGTGGGAGCCATCAGAGCATAGACAGGCCAGACGAACAGGCTGCTGGCGGGGCAACTCACACCTCCCGGGGGCCCCTGCCCCTTAACCTGCCCTCGAGTTAGTTTCCCCCAGGAAGACTTCCTGATCAGTGGAAGGAACAATTTGGTGGGATAAGTTCTATGATGAGAGAAGTACAGGGGCACCGAGTCAGGTGTGGCAGTGAGGGAGGGCTTCTGGGGGAAGTGGCATCTAGGAGGCGATCTGAGGATCAATAGGAGCTGGCCCTGCAAAAGGAGGGAAGAATGTACCAAGCAGAAGACAAAGCATTTGCAGAGACCTCAAGGAGAGAAAAAGAGCACAGGAACTGAAAGAAGTTCCCTGGGGGCAGGAGGGAGGTAAGTGGCCTGTCATATAATAGGTCAACCAAGAAGGAAAGCCTCTGTAGTTTGGGGGCTCCCTGGGGAGTAAATTTCTCCATGCTCACCATCTCCCCTTCTGCGCATTCCCTGCATTTAGCAGAATGCAGGGAATGTGGTCCGCTCTGGACTCAGAGCTCCATCTGCACAGTCATTCTCCATTGCCGGCGCCTGTAAAAACACTGCCCCTGGTCCAGGGCTGCCGAGAATCCACTTACCTGGGAGAGGATGCAATTTGGTGCAGGGGGCACTGGCCGGCTGGGAGGTGGCCTCCTGGACGACTCCCTCCTCTCTACTTGGGGCCCTGCCCCTGGGGAATTCCTAGCAGCTCTGCTGAGGTGAGCTGGCAGTGGTGCAGGTGGCGACCCGCCGTGCAGATAGTCTGGAGGGGGCCGAGGAGGAGGCTGGGAGGGCTTCCGTGGGGTTTCGGGGGTGTTGGTCACCTATATGCATAAGACAAGAAATGCCTGAGAAACAGGGATCCTCAATATACTGAAAAACTCAGAGGTGTCCTTGTGTGTGTCACTGAGATGACAGAGGCCAAATCCCCAGGTTCCCAGAGGTCAGGTGCAATCTTTAAGTCAGAACCAACAGAATCTCTCTTGAGCCAAGAAAGTGGCTTTTATTACCAATCCCAGAGGCCCACAGAAGCTCCTAGGAAAATCCAGCAGGGTTCTGAGGGATAACAGAAAAGCAACAAAGTTCAATGGTGCGAAGCCCTTACCTTTCGCTTGCCCTGGGGCGTCTGCAACTTAAACGTTGGGTTGGCGTGGCCAGTTCCACTGTTCTGAGACACCCTGAAGGGACAGCTAGTAACAAGGATGGGGGAGAAGGCAGAGGGGGAAAGTTCAGAAAGGGTCTGGGTCTGAGTTCCCTCTGGCCCAGCAGGACCAGCAAGCAGCTAAATCTCTGCCAAGTCTGCAGAAACAAGGGTGTCACCAGCTAGCCACTGATTCCCATCAGGCATAGACCCAGAAAGACGTGGGATTTAAAGTCCTCCCCAGAACAAGTGTAATTTAATAGGGGACTCGGAGACTACTCATCCCCAGAATCCAAAGGAACGAATCACTGGGGGGAAGATGGCAGCATGGCCGGCTCATTTGCCTTCTCTGCATTAGACTCACTGCCACCAGGTTTTGTTTTGTTTTGGTTTTGTTGTTATCAAGTTCTGCTTACGGAAAGCTTTATGACCCACAAGTGGACCCCAGTCCTTCATGGCACCCCATCATACCCCCATCATACCTGAACTGTTGCCTCAGTTTAGAAGGGAGCGCCAAGGGCTTGAGTTGGCCCAGTTTGTTGTTCTGTTTACAGCAGTAGTATATCAGCATAAGGACTGCCAGCACAAATACGGCCGTGAACACTCCAGCTATCATAGGACCAACACCTTTCAGAAACAGAACCCAAGTGAGAAATTTAGAAGCTGTTTGGGCCACAGCAGTGTTGTTCAAACACTGTATTCCTGATTCTTCTTCAGATATTTGATTGCATTTAATATGTATTATTTAAGTTAAGAAGTATAATGAAACACATGCATGTACCACTGGGTATCCACTAATACTAGCTTAAACAGTCATGTCAACTTGCTTTGTTCAGACCTCGTAATGAAGCTTCTCTAGCCACTTCTGCTTAATTGAAGAGTCCTTTTTGAGGCAATGAGCTCAAGTTCTATTATTACTTACGGCTAGTTTTTAGCCCGAATATGGTTTTTCTGGACACAAAGCTACCAACCCAAAATGCTGAAAGACTAAGACTGTTCTAAGACTAGAAGCCTCACCAGTAACCCACAACTTCATATTTGGTTTCAGCAAAGCCACCTCAGCATTCTCATAGATTATACTTTTAAGCATACAAAATATATATACACCAGGGACACACTATCTGTTTTCTCTATTGGGATTTCTTCTCCAAAAGATTTCATTCAAGTACAAGTACTTTGCTATGAAAGAAAAAGAAGAAAGAAAGAAAAAAAAAGGAAAGGAAAGGAAAGGAAAGGAAAGGAAAGGAAAGGAAAGGAAAGGAGGAAAAGAAAGAGTTTGGGAACCAAAGGGCTAGAATATCTGTGATTTACACTAAAAACTAAATTTTTTCACAGGTCTATTTCTCCATTTTAAGCTTCGTTCATCCAGGGATTCTGAACTATTATAATGTGCCCCAGGCTCATGATTCTTTTTATGTGGCTGAGAAGGACCCATCACCAGCCCACTGTCCAAAACTGGATGAAATTATTCAATAACCTGTGTTCTCTCTTCATCTCTCTCACCCAAGCAGTGTCAGACCCTCTCAGTAGACATGGTAAGAGAAAAAGCAACTGAGAAGCGCCACCCGCCCCCAGCCTGTCAGCCTCACCCCTCTCCCACTTGGTTCCTCCTTTTTGTTTCCTCATCTACAAAATCAGGATAATGGGGCTGACCCGTTCCCTCTCTACGACATGCCACCCGCCCCCCCTCACAAAAGTGGGCAGAGGCCACGAGCAAGCCTGGCACTCACTGTCGGAGGGCATGGGTCCACTGTCGATGCTGCCCCCCTGGCCGGGCGTGTTGCAGAAGGGCGGGGCCCAGCCCTGGAAGCAGTGGCAGTTCTGGTTGTTGTTGCAGACCTGGAGGGAGGGAGGGGCACGGATGTCAGCACCCCAGAGCACTCCGGCCTCCCACGGGCCTGCCCTCACAGGCATCGGTGCAGAGAAGCCCCAGGACCCCGGGCACACGCACCCCATGGCCATTGCACTTCTTCCCACAGCCTTCTGTTTCGAAGAACGAGGTGTTCCTGCACTGCCCCTCGAAGCAAATCTGCAGTGGGGAGGAAACCAAAGTGTCAGTCCAACAGCAGGGACACTGGTTGGCAATCAGGAAGCTGGAGTTTTCACACTTGGAATAGAGAAGACTCAAAAATGTGACTCACTTCCAGTTATTTATGGCCAAAAGGCCAGGACAGGATGATAGTTAGCTACATTCAGGTATTATTTTTGTGATCATAGAGAAAATAACAAATATATTAATGACGGTGATAGCAGTCGACTCTGTGCCATGTCTTATACTAAGGCTGCACATTTTTTTTTTTTTTATAATTTTGTTCTCAGTTAACTTTGAGATAGTTGCCCTTATTTCCCCCATGCTTTTGGACTAGAGTCTAGGCCATTTCTTAAACCATATAATAATTCACAATGAAGACAGAAGTGATAATAGCTAGCCCCTCTAAGCAGTTTCCAGGGATTATCTCATTTAATCCTTATGACAATTCTAGGGGGTGGGTCATGCTATTACTAACATGCTTTACAAAGGAAGCCACTGAGGCTTGGAGAAGCCAGGAAGGTGGGATTTGAGCCTGGGCATCTTCCCTCCAGAGCTCACATTTCATATTCTCTCTCCTCTCCCCTGAGTGGGGCAGGGACTCACGTGGTTGTAGCCACACTTGGTTCCAGTCATCACCAGGCCTGGGTCCAGCATGTCACCCTCTTCCTCGGGACCACGGTAGACATGGGTACCTCGGCATCGGATCTGCCTCCCATTCAAGATGATGGTGGTGTCAATGGGCACTGCGTTGGACTCCAGGGGCCGGGCCTCAGAACTCTGACACTGGATCTTCCCACACTTGGCATCTCTGAGCCCGACAGAGAGGGAGGGTAGGGAGTGGAATCAGAGGCAAGGGAAGAGCCAGGGCTCAGAAGAGCTTCAGTCTTTCTTGACTAGGAGTGCAGGCTTGGATAGGGGAGCTCTAGGGACCCAGCACGAGAGATCTCATGTGAACTTACACTAAGGATAGGAAATAAGATCCTTGTCCCCAGGTAGTACTAGGCCAGAGAACAGGCCTTGAGAAGTCCTCTTCACTGCAAGGACAACTGCCTGACCTGAGCAACCTGCCCCCTTATGCTCCATCCAACCCCATGCACCCAGATGCTGCAGCCAGAAGCCTGGTGTCATCCCCAACTCACCCATTCTCCCTCACTCCTGGGTTCCAGTGATTTTGGAGTCCTGTCCATCCTCCCTCATGTATATTAACCCTGAATCACATCGCCATCCTATTTTACCTGGACAGCAGAGAACTGATCTCCCTGCTTCCAGTCTTGCCCCCACTGCAGTCTAATTTCCAAACTCCTCTCAAGCCAAAGTCCAAACTGTCCTAGTCATGCATTCAAGGCTTTTCCTGATCTGGTGGTGCTTGCTCAACTGTCCAGGCTCATTTCTCAGCCGTTGCCTCTCCAATGCACCCCCACATTGTGCATTAACTATACAAACTGCTACCAGCTCCTCCTACCACCCGTTTCTCTCTACTCATCTCCTGTGTACCCGCAGGAGTTGCCCATTGCCCATTCTGTTCAACTAGGTCATTTCTCCAGATCTCAATTTAGGTGTAACTTACCCTGGGACCCACTAAGGAAAGGCTGACCTATTAAGTAAGACCTTGATCTAGTAAGACCAAGTTGGGTGGCTTCTCCACAGCTTTGTTATATGTATTGTAATGAAAAGTTCCATGTACTCAGCATAGTATTTGGCACATAGCAAACCCTCAGCAGATAGTAGATGGGTGGATGGGTGGATGAATAGATGGATGGCTGCGGGAATGGTTGGTTGAAATGAATGAATGAATGAGTGACAGGTTACTCAGATGAGGGTACAATTAGCATCCCACAAAAATGACCCAAGAGAGCTGATTCCCTACCCGACTGTAAGGTCCCAAGAGAAGTCTGACCAGCTTTCATCCACGCTCTCCCTTTGACTTCCTTAGACTGTACATTGTCCCACAATGGGCCTGAAATTCATGACTGACTCTGACAATTTATTTAAAGGCCCATGCTGCTGAGCTGGGCAGGAGTGAGGACAGAGCAGAAATTGCTCGGTCACCCTTAATCTTACAGGGTTGGCCCTACGGTTATTACCTCATGTTGCATTTCTTGTGTTCCCCATTCATGTCTTTCCCACAGTTTCCAAAGGTATCTCCGGCCACATTCACCTTCTCAAAGCAGAGATCAGGAGCAGGCCGGGCTCCTGGGTGAGCAAGAAACATTTGTCAGCACATTAGCCAACTTTTGTAGAACTCAGAAGCCCCCCAAAGTACAAAGCTAGCCCTTGGTAAAAAATTAAGGATTTTTTTGGGGAGGGAATGTTCAGCTTTTTCTTTCTGTACTGTTTTGGGTACCCTCAACTTCTCATCAAACCTTGCTCATAGAAAAAGGGTATATACCAGTTCTTTATACCTTACTGAAGTATTATGTCTGTGAGATGTTTGTGTGTTTACCTTCTCTGTAAAGAAAAAGCTCTGTCTTATTTCAGATTATAAAATAGGTAATACATGCACAAAATTTTAAAGAAATGAAATATGCCTTTATTTTTCTAAGTAGCCATTCCAGTTCCTACTTCCCCACAACCTGAAGAAGCAATCACAATTAGCAATGTATCTTCTAAAGGTAACTGTATCTCTCTACCTTCTAGATACAATTCTTGTATCTCTTCTAGAGATAATCTAATAAAGAATGGCAGTAATTCTGTTCACTGTTCTGCAGCTTGCCCTTTGCGCTTATTGTAGGAGGTGTTTTTATTCAGTACACACAGAGTTGCCTCCTTCTTTTATTCAGCTGCAGAGTGTTCCACTACATGGGTGTACCAGGATTAATTTAATCCGTCCTACTGAAGGATATATGGGTTGCTATTGCTATCACTAACACTGCTGCCGTGGAAATCTTTATAAATCTACCTTCACATACGTGCACAAATACCAGGATAGGATACACTCGTAAGTAGTGGAATAGAGGGGCCCAAAGAGAAATTCATATAAATTTGGTATCTTCAAATTGCTTTCCAGAAAGGCTGCACTCTGTGTTTCCCCACATTCTCCATGCTACATTATCACCACTCTTACCATCATAGTTATGGTATTATTATATTAACTTTTCGGTCTTTGCCAGTCTGACATATGAGAAATCCTATCTCGTAGTAGTTATCACTTGCTTCCACTTAATATGAGTGAGGTTAAATATTTTCTCACAGCCTAGGGCCATCTGAATTTCCTTTTCTGTTCCTATGCTCTGCCCATCTTTCTGCTGGATGATTATTCTCTATTCACCCACTCTGGGAATTTAAAACATCAAGGACCTTGGGAAGGACACTGTTCACTGTCTCTCTCTCTCTGAAAGTCTACTCTGAGTCAAGGGGAAGGAGACAGGGAGTATCTAGAGAGGCCATGTTGAAGCCAAGGATCTAAGCTATACATTGAGGGCCTGACGGAGTGGAGGGCTGGCTTGGAAGTAGTGGGGTGGGAGGAGGGCCATTCTGTAGGAGGTGCCTTACCAGGACCCCAGAGCTGCTGGCACTGTTCCTGGTAGGTGAGGCACATGCCATTGTAGCAGTAGGCCTGGCCACCCTCACAGGGGGTGCCGTCCATCTGGTAGAAGTTGGTGGGGCAATGGGGAGACTTGCCCGTGCAGAATTCTGGGAGGTCACACTGCCGTGCCTGCTCACGGCACAGGGTCCCAGGGGCCAGCAGCTGAATGAACCAGACGGGAAAAACAGTCAATGTCTTGAATGCCCTCAATTCTTCCAGCAAAGAACTTGTGAGCATCACTCTTGTGAGAGTTTTCCCATTTCCATTGTTCCAGAGACCGTCTTTGGCATGACCTCATTAACTTTAACCATCATCAGCCTTCTAATATGAATAATGACTTAGAGGTTTTCAAGGTGTTTTTTCACAAATGTTAACTCATTTCCTCTTCTCAGCAGTTTGAAGAAGTAAGAATAATATTTATGCAACAATTTACGCAACAATTTACAGTTTACAAAGTGTTTTAGTAATCATGGCTACTTTTGTGAAGCCCCCACTTTAGTGCCTGGTACAAATATTACCTCATTCACTTTTCATGAGAGTCCTAGGTAATATAATTATCCCTGTTTTACAGATGATGAGACCTGAGGCAGAGGAGGTTAAGCAAGGTCCCAAAAGTCTGGTGGTCAGTAAGTGGTGGAAGAGCCAGGCCCCCTAATATATACACACAAATGTGTGTAAACTAGTAGTCACACATCACCTCTGAATTTACAAAGCATTTTAGCAATAATATTTTCCCATTACTGAGCCAAGCACTGGACTAAGTTACACATATTGATCCCATGTGAGCTTCACAATATCCATGAGGCAGATGCTGTTGTTTGCCTCTTTCTGGAGATAAAATAACCAAATAACCTGATCAATAGCACAGCCATGGCAGTGATAAAGACTAAGTATGCCATTTGAATCTTCCAGTCTCACTGAGCGGTCAGTGTTACTGACCACCCCATTTTACAAATAAGGAACCTACACTAAGATGGTTACTATGCTGCCCCAAAGTGCACTACCAGGGCTTGAACTGAAGGTCTCAAACTCCAAGCTTCATGTTTCTGCACACACTTCTCTCCAGAAAATCCTTTCTGAGACTTGAACTGAGTGGACATTGTCCATGCTTATTCTCAGGCCATGGTCCAAGCCTCAAAGGACTCCCTCCTCCAACCAACAAACACAACTCCATGAGGAGATGCCAAGTCAACCCTAGAGTCAAATCAAATGGTGAGTTTCCCCAGGCCTCAGCTGTAAGAAAAGCTACATCTGAGAACAGTGCCCTCCTCCTCTCTCCTCCCAGGTGACCCCCACACCACCCGCAGGGCTTTCCTAGGAGAGAAGGCAGAGAACAGGCCATGCTGAGCAGCTTGCTAAAAGCATGGAGTAGGGGCGCTTGGGTGGCTCAGTGGTTGAGCATCTGCCTTTGGCTCAGGTCATGTTTCCGGGGTCCTGGGATTGAGTCCTGCATCAGGCTCCCTACAGGGAGCCTGCTTCTCCTTCTGCCTATGTATCTGCCTCTCTCTCTGCATCTCTCATGAATAAATAAAAAAATTTTTAGATAGATAGATATATAGATAGATAGAGCGAGCCTCTTGTTGCCAGGGTGGCCCTGTGTGGAGGAGGAAGACTGAGGACACATCTCTATCACGAAGGAGGATAGAGGTAGAGAGGACACACCTGGAGCCAGCGTGCCTGGGTTCAGATCCTAGCTTCTTAACCAGCAGTGGAGCCTGGGGCAGCTATTGAATCTCTCTGGGATGGCACGGAATAAATGGGATAATAACTTTCTCAAGGGATTGTTACAAGGGCTGTATTCAAATAGAGCACTTCAACAGTTACCTAGCTCGTAATGAGCACTCACTCAGCAAGTGCTAGGTGGAAGCGCAGGTCCACAATTCCCATCCAAAACTTTGAGGCCAATGGGCTCCAACTTTTCAAGTTTCAGAAAGCAGACGTCACACATGTATACATACACACAGGTGTGTATATACATTCATATGTTATATAGGTATATTTATTGTATGACCCCCCCAGCAAGACCTGGGATTATACTTTATTATCAAACACATTAATTTTTCTACAACAAAATAGAAATATTCACTTTAAGTGTGTGTGTGTGTGTGTGTTTTAAAGACCATAATTATGTCAATTCAGGTAAAATTTGCTACCAGAAGAGTTAAGAAACTTTTTTCCCAGTTTTTAGAATTTTCTGAATTTCAGAATTATAGATAAGAGACTATAAAGATATAGTAAGATTAGTAGCAGTATTTTCCACAACATCAGGAGTGTAGGCTCCAGGGGTAGAAAAATGTGGTTCAGCCCCCTCTTGCTGTGTGACCTGGGATAAGCCACTTATCCCCTCTGAACTGCAGTTTACTTATCTTAAATTGAGGATATTAATATACATTTCATGGGACTTTTGTGAGGCTTGAATGAGACAATATATATAAAATTTCCTGCATAGTGCCTGCCATCTACTAAGTCCATTAATATTAACCAAAATTTTTATGATTATTATTATGAGCTCCAAATAAAATCAAGCCTACTCTCTCTGAATACCTTTTTTTTTTTTTTTTTTTTTAAGTCTTCCATCTTCCAGTACGCACAGCCCTCTGGGATGATTTGAAGCCAGGGAGGCATGGTATAGAAAATAGTAAACTTCATCACAGGGGCCAGCCCAGATCCATGTTTCTGAAACTTTGATGCCATCACTTCCCTGGGATGGAGGCTGAATCCTGACCATCAGCCCCCAGCAGAACACTGGGCTGTCAGGTCAGAATGCTGGGGCTCTGCGGGGCAGGGTGGGCAAAGGGCCTCTTACCTTACACTGGTGACAGCAGGCACCATGGGCACATTCCGCCCCTTCTCTCAGGGTGCAGTTGGAGGCATTGCAGCACGGGTTATTACATTCCTGCAGAAGCAGAGGGAATGTCCATGAGCCTCTGGGGCAGCAGAGCAGGGAGACAGGAGTTGGGGTGGAGTGAAGCCCTTCATCCACATCCCACATTTCCCCAGCCCTGCCCCACATGCCCTTGGGGCCCAGGCTCCCTAGAAACTCTTTACCAAACATTTTGTTTTATAGGTTTATAATGAAGGTAATGTATATTTATCACCAAAAATACATAAATGCACAATCGCCAGCAACATCACAACACAGACACAACTACATTTTGAGTGTGAATATTTACCCAGGCATTGTCCTCTTCACATATAGATACATATTTAATTTACAAAATGATAGTATCCATACTGCTTTTTAATGTAATATATGTACATTTGCCCCTGCAGTCCTGTGTTCTTCCAAAACACGATTTTTAGCATAATATTATACTATATAGGAATTCTGGGATTTATTTTTCTCATTCCCAATAGAACGTCCAGAGACTCTGTCTTCTACTGCTGCCCTTCTTGCCCTCACAGCCCCAGGCCTCTTATCCCATAAGAAAAGGCCATCAAAAGCAAAGGCTATGCTGCCAGAAGGTCTGAACACAGTTTTTTGTTTTAAAGATTTTATTTATTTATTTGACAGAGAAGGAGAACACACAAGCAGGCAGAGCAGCAGGCAGAAGGAAAGGGAGAAGCAGGCTCCCCGTCCAGCAGGGAGTCTGATGCAGGACTTGACCCCAGGACCTTGAGATCATGGCCTGAGCCATGGCCTTCCTAAACCTTTACCACAGATCATAACCTAATTAGCTGAAGGTAGATGCTCAACTGACTGAGCCACCCAACACAGTTGGGTGAGCCTCCCAACTGAACACAGTTCCTTAGACTGCTCTCCCCATCGGCTGCTCTTCCTCACTCTTCACTGGCTTGGACCTTTCTGAAACAGAAGGTCTTTAGGGGTTCCATGCTCTCCTCTCTTCCTTATTGCCTTATGGGTCCTGATTTGCTGATGTACAGCATGAAATTTAAAAGATGATGAGGGGCACCTGGATGGTCCAGTCGGTTAAACTTCTGCCTTCAGCTCAGGTCATGATCCCAGGGTCCTGGGACCAAGCCCTGCATCAAACTCCCTGCTCGGTGAGGAGTCTGCTTCTGTCTCTTTGTTGTTCCCCCACTCATGTTCTTGCTTTCTTTCTCTCCCTTTCTTGCTCATTTTCTCTCAAATAAATAAACAAAATCTCTAAAAGATGATGAGACACCCCAATGACCCCAAGTTTCCTTATCACACCCCTACTATATTCATAGGCCTATCTATCCCAAACCATTTCTTGACAATGCGCCAGGCAGGCTCCATGCATAGGTCCATTACAGCCTTGTGAGGCAGGATTATTCCCATTTCACAGATGGGGAAATGGAGCTCAGATAAGTCCTATGCTGGTCAAGGTACACACCCAGCAAATGCTGTACCTGAATTCAAGCCATGTCTGCTTGGGGACTGTCCCATGCTAATGAACCATATCATAACCCTAACTGTCCAGGTCTAGTGTGTTGGAGGGGCACATTACGTGCCTGACTATGATGCTCATCCACTTGTTTCCCCTAAGAGAAGGAAAAGGATATTTTCCTTCCATTAGTCTCCCACTATCCCAGGCTCCAGGCAGACCGGGTTCCTTCCCACTTCAGGGCATAGTTCTTCCTCTCGCTGAAATGTGCTTTCTCTTCTTGTGCTCCTCAGTAACTCCTAACTTAGCCTTTGGATATGGGATCAGAAGTCACACTCCCACCTGAGTAGAGTAGCTCCTCTCATACTGCAAATGCTCACAGCACAATATCACTGGCCTTCCTAAACCTTTACCACAGATCATACTCATATACTTTTGTAATTATTTGGTCAATGTGTTTCCCCCAGTAGATGATATGCTCCACAAGGACAGGAACCATGTCTATTTTTGCTATCCATCCTATCCCTAGCACCCAACATAGTGCCCCACACTCAGTAAATATGTGCTGAACATAAGCCAACTGGCTGAGCCCACTTGTGGATTGCTCCTCAACTCCACTAGACCCTCCATGGTAAGACGGACAACTCCCTCCTTTCTGATGGGCCTGGACTGATCTCTCTGAACTCATGGTGGTGGGGATGGCAGAGCCTCTAACTAGTTTCTGTTTTATTATGAAAGAAAGTTATGTGCTGACATTAAAGACAAAAATCAGGGGCACTTGGTTGCTCAGTCAGTTGAGCATCTGACTTTGACTTTGGTTCAGGTCATGATCTCAGTGTCGTGAGATTGAGCCCCGAGTCAGGCTGTGCACTGAGTGTGGAGTCCGCTTAAGATACTCTCTCTCCCTCTCACCAAGCTCCACCTCTGCGCGCTCTCTCTCTCTCTCTCTCTCTCTCACAAAAACCATGCAAAACTAAAAAACAAAAATCAAACCATAGGGAAGGTTATAAAATCAAATAGTCTTACACACACCCTCAGCCTCCCCTTCCACGATTTACTGTTTTGCATATGTTAACGTGCATATCTCATCCTCCAGAAAATAGACATGAAACTATCCAGTTCTGCTTTTTTGCAAAAAATAACACACATCTGTCAAAAATGACAGCACCATGCTGCATGCCCACCACTCATTCTGAAGAGAAGGAGGAAACAGCTTGCACACAAACAGTTCTGTTCCTTCTTCCTGCAGCAGCCCTTTCCAGACCTAACAGTATTTCCTACATCCTCTTTCAATCATCTCTTCTCTAGGCCAAGTAGCATAAGCTTATTATTTTAAGCATCCTTAGGGCCCAGGTTCAAGTTCATATATCCAGCTGTGTGGCATTGAAAAAAAAAATCAGTGGAACTGGAGGACAAGGAAGGCCATCTATAACTGCCCTGGGGAGGAGATTATAGGCTTTGGTTAGACCAGACACTCACAAGGAGAATCCCACCCTGACCTGGACACCAACAGTGCCAACCTAAAACTGAGAGGGTCTGCAAAAATGGTCCACATCCGTTTGGTGACGGGGTCTTTAATAGCCCAGTGAATGTGGGAAATGCCTAAGACTCAGAAGTGTTCGGTTGCATTCTCTTTGTCTTTAAGATTTGAAACCAGTGCACAATCTTCCCTTCTTCCCTGGCACTACCATGCCACCTTACCTCTTCCTCCCCACAGTCACATTCTTCCCCATCTTCCAGGTAACCGTTCCCACACCTCCGGCCTCCATACAGCGTCCTGGTGTCTGGCATGTTGGAGAGACACATCCCACCGCCTGACTGCAGATACCTGTCCAGCTCCTTCCTGTTGCATCCATTGAACACTCTTGGAAAGGGATGCCTGGCAGAGAATAAGGCTGGAGTTGATTGGGAATCTGAGCAGCAAGCAGCCAGAATAGTCTTAATCCTGCTGCCTATGATGCTGATTCCACCTAGACTCAGACCCCCACCGTCTCACGCACACACATTCTGTCCTCTTAGAACATCGCTGATACATTCTCTTACAATTCTTTCTAACCACCCCATAATGTTCTTTTTTCCCCTCACTCTGCAAGGAGGTGTCTGAGAATCAGAAGCAGCAGTTTCTTCCCTTTGTAGGAAGGGGTTGCAATAAATAAAGGGTTATGAATATGTTACAATAGGTTTCCTGAGTCTTAGAGCTGAATAAAATACTAGCCAACCCAAACTTTTCTTGAAGCTTTTATCAGATGGAGATTTTCTTAGAACTGAAGACCAAGCCAAAAAAAAGCCAAGATCATGGGTTTAATTTTTTCATTGGGCCAGTGATCTTATGACCTCTATTCTAAGGATGCAGGCAGCACTCCAAACTCAACCAGCAATTCACAAATGCATAGTTTCATCACCAGATTATGAAAGGTCCTGGGTCCTGCTATTGGAAAAAAAGAATCAGAAGTCATACATTCTCTAGCAGCAGGTCAGTACCACAATTTGGGTCTATAAAGGAAGAGTTATCCTGTTCTAAACCAACTAACTAAAAGTTATACACTGGAGGTTCCCCTTCGGTTGTCAGCTCTGTCACCAGGAATTTGTGGCCAACAATTTTTAAACTACTTTAGTAGTTTATATTTGCAGCTAGTTTAAAAACAAAATTGTGTAGTAATTAATATAACTCTCAACCACAGGACTATAAATATGCTTTTTAGATTGAGAGAGAAAAAAAAAAAAGATTGAGAGAGAAAGGGATGGACTTCATGGTAAGCTCTTAGGGATTTGAACATGACCCATGGAGCTGTATCCTGCATGTCAACATCATCCTTTGTATGTCACAGCCAAGAAGCAATGGAAAACACCGGATGATGGAACTCCAAGAAAAGTGCATTTCCTCTTAAAGACACTGAAATACCATTCCCTAAGAACCATAAGTAGGCTCTAATGGTCTGGGGTAAAGGGAACACAAACTCCCACCATGATGCCTTCAAAAGAGCAACTCAGGTCTTGGGAGAACCCAATGTTCTCTGCTGTATGAGTCCAGATACTAAATATTAAGAGTTGTGGCTGTTTCTCTTTCAAAGGCTCTGGTTAAAAAAAAAAAAAATCCTCACAAATACAGGGAGATGTAGCTGGCTTGTTCTTATCCTCATGGTAAATGCAACCTGTAAATTCCTAGAGGGGTCACTATGCAGGCATGGATGCTCCCCTTCCTTTTCCTTGTTGGATAGGCTACATCAGAATCTTTAATCAGCACTGACCAAATTCCCTTGGGACGGAGAGACTGAAGGGTTGGGGCTATTCAACGTAGGTCCTCTTCAAAAATTCAAGAAATGAAAAAGAAACATGTGGTCAGGCCAATTTTATAGCTGAGGACTCTATGACAGAAATCAAGTATATCTAGGGTTCCACCAGCACCAAAGTACCTGCTACAAACCTAATGTTCCTTGCACACATTTGCTTTTTTAGTTCTCTTTCAATTTCTTTGTTGTCAACTGCATTTCCCTCCATGGCCCCTGCGAGAGGTATAACAGAGGCTCCTAGGGCCAACTGGGAGGAACACTTGGGTTGTACTGTCCTCAAATGTTCTGCTCTCCTTGTCATGGTGCTTGACTCACCCAGTGGCAGCTGCCATGATGCACCCGCCATCAGCCGCGCTGGCTGAGCAGCATTCCGCAGAATCGTGGCTCATGCCGAAGTTGTGGCCCATCTCATGGGCCATGGTGGCAGCCACACCAATGGCATTCTCAGAGTGGTCCTGCCCAAGGAGAGAGTTAGGGTCAAGAGGGCAGCTCTCCCTACTCCCTGTTTCTGTCTTTTCTTAGCCAGGCCTCATAGCTGTCCACTGATTCCATGAACAGCACATCAGGCTTGGTGATGAAAGCCTGTGCTTTAACTGTCATGCTACATCTGTGGATGAATATAGGGTAGATAAAGGGGTGGACAAACAGATGGAAAGCAGGCCTTCATCTACTTCACAGGTTAGAAATGGATAGTCAAAACAGTCCCACCAAGCCAGAGAGAATTTCAAAAGAAGGCAGTAATTTCCTAACCATGACTTTGAGACAAGCAATTGTTTCATAATAACATGCATAAAAACACAAAACTGAGGATTAAAAAATAATTTTTATCTCTATTATCTACTGTATGTTCTCCAGCCCCTGGTTTGGAACACAAGAAACCTAGCTGACATCGCTAGATATAATGTAATCACTTCCAGGGTTCTCCTGAGCTTGAAAATTGGGGATGAACTATAAAAAAATGAAAATTCACCCCTGGGTACCTCCATCTCTTAGAACTTAATGACTTCATTTTAAACAACTGCCCTACTTGATGTCAAGCTTTTTTTTCTCCCCTGCAATAATAAATATAAACATTTTTTTCCACAAGATGACCTCCTGTCCCATGAGGCAGTTTTCTGCCTTCTGCGGAATCAACATATTGGCTGAGACTCACCATGTTGACTCCTCCAGACTGGTACACGGAGCACATGGCCATGAGGGGGGCCAGCCCAATGGTGGTGCCATGGAAAGACATGCCCCTGCAGGAAGGAACAAGAGAAGGTTGCTCAGGAGTGGACAGCCCTCATGGCGTTCCTTGGCCCTGCTGACATTGCCAGATCATTCCCAAGGAGAGAAACCCCGGTATTCTAGGCCAGTTGGACAACTTCCACACCTCTCACTTCCTCTCACCTACTCTCTCACTGCTTCAGAGAAATGGAGGGAGCAAAAGGTCACTTTTTCCCACAATATGCCCAGAGCCCCATTCCCTGGAAGGAAATGGGCAGGGCTCACAAAGCTGCATCCCATTCCTGCTGCAGAGGAAAAGGTCAGGGGGAGGAGCTGAGGAAAGAGTGGCACAGGTCCTGATGCTAATATGACTCATGAGCACTTCTGTCAGCTGCCAGGGTCCCATTGCCATATCCCTGGCTCTATGGTATGTGTATGGGGATGCGGTGGGGGGATTGGGCAGCAGCTGTGGGGGCTGATGCTTCATTTCCTCATCACCCTGGGGCCAAGGAAACAGATGTGTCCCATCAGGAGCCTCACAAAGTGCAGCTGGGTGCAAAGATGAGCTGTTTCTGCCTCTGTTTTGCAATTGTGAGGCAAATCTGCCAACAGCCAGCTACATTCCTCCAGTACAATGCATCCCTCTCTCAGCTGTATCCATCCAGGACAGGGGAGAGGGAATGAATAAAACACCAGTATTCTCAGGCATGCCACAAACATGGAATTTACTTAAAGGCTCCACATGGAAATTCATTATGTGGTGCTTTCATATCTCTATGTTTATCTTCTCATCTAGACCATGAGATGTTTGAGAGCCAAGATGACCTTATTTATTTGGGTGTCACCAGAACTTAGCATAGAATCTGACACATAGGGGGCACTCAATAAATGTTTGCTGAATTGAAGGCAGATTGTTCTTTAGAGAAAAAAAAATCTGCAAAAGAACACATAAAACATATGCAAATCTCTATGAAGCCCCACAGGTTATCTTATAAACTTAGACATGGCCCTGAGGAAGTCCTACTGGACACCTGGATTCAAGGTCTTGCCCAAAGCAGGACACCAACCAAGCTTTGCAAATTCAAGCAAAACCCAAAAACTTCCTAGGTGAAGGTTCCATTGTGAAATAACTATAGCCAGAGTTTGGGTACAGTTATTTCCCCATTTCTTTTAAAGAGTGAACAAATGATTATGGATTCAGAGAGATATTTTTAGGGAGCAAAAGGAAAATAGCCTTACTATGTCTGTGCCTTTTGCTACAACTGTCTCAGAATACCGTTGGAAGTCGACACTAAAAACATCAAATGTTCACCCCTCCCCTGGAGGGGCCTCATGTGCCACCATGATTCCCAACACAATCTGTTCATTTCTCTCCAGGACTGAAGAAATTCCAGCACAACACCCCCCACCCCCCAATGTCTCCCTCCCACCAAACGCACGGTTCCTACACTATCTGCCACTGGAACCAGTTCAGGGTCTCAGCCCTGAGCCCCTAGGAACAACGTGAAGGGCAACCTAAGGAAGCCTCTCTTCTGCTACTGCTTTGGGAAATTACCATGCCTATTAAAATAAAGCACCAGGAAGACCCAAATGAGCCCCCTAGAAAGTCTGTTTGAAGGCAGCCCCCAACAGTCAGTCACTTCCCGATATACACCCAACTGTTTCAGAGGTTCAGCTGAACATTGCCTAAGTCTAATTTTCTCACCTAGATCATAAACACTTCTTGGGGTTGTTAAGACTCTTAGGGTTTTGATATTTTCCTGGGTGTACTGGGGGCAGAGCACACATCTGAGAAGTAAGTGATTATTTAGACCAGAGAGGCAGGATGGCTAGTACCACCCACTCTCAGCACTGGGGGAGGGCAGTGGACAGCACAGCACCCACACTGCAGGCAGGGGCTGTGCAGCCAGGCCCAAGGAAATGCACATGGAAAGAGGCCACTTACGTGATTAACTGTGCATTGTCATGGTTCTTCTGGGTGAGCAGCTTGCGCCTCCAACTGAGAAATGACCATAGAGTAGAGTAGGGGTTCTCGGAAACTTCACACATATTCCCATGAGTCCATACTTCCAAGCCCACGAGGGCAATCCGGATGTTCAAGGATCGGTAAAACTGAAAAAGCACACACGAATGCCACAGCATCATCTGTCAACACCAGGAGATTTATATGCCCCTCCCTAGCCTCAGCACTTGGAGCAGGGGCCGGATTTCTCTCCTATACATTCCTCCAAGGGCATGGAGGCAACAGGGGCTGCTGTTCATGTTTTTCAGAAGGAATCAATGAGATGCTGAGAAAGATACACAACGTTCTGGTGCCAGAGATGGGTCATTAAGCTTAGGGGAAAGAAGCCTGAGATGGAGGTTTAGGCATTTCCTATAACCAGAATTACCAGAATTACAGAATATGTAGTCTTTGTTTCTGGCTTCCTTCACTTAGCATATTTTTGAGATTCATCCATCTCATGGTCTATGTCTGTCATTATTTGTATTGCTAAATGGTATTTCGCTGTATGAAGATACCAAATTGTACAGAGATGCATTTTTGTGTGAGGTCTCCCACTCATTTTGGAGTAAATGGGTATACATGATATACAAGTAGCTAGATACACTTATTCTTGAAAGTTTCCTTTCCTGTCACTGGAGGTGTTTGGGCTTTGTCACAAAGGCCACAAACAGGTGGCCAGCATGAGACTGCGAAGGTCCCAGATACCGTTTAGAGTTCTGTCCAAACCAGAGATCCTGAAATTCTGTAAATGAGACCTGACTCCCAGGTTCCTTCAGAGTAGAGCTACACCTGGTTTGTGATGTGGTGTGTTTCACCTCGTGCACATATAAACAGGAAGAGCGTTTTCTTTAAAGCAAAGTACTACTGGGGGCATCTGGGTGGCTCAGTGGTTGAGCATCCGTCTTCAGCTCAGGGTGTGTTCTCAGGATCCTGGGATGAGTCCCATTACAAATATATGTATCTGCCAAGGTGGAGCCACTTTAAAGAGTGAGTTTTGTCTTATATCTGAAATGGATACAAGCATATGTTTAAACTGCAAGATTTTTACTTGCTAGAGAATCTGTTTTAATATAGTGGTTTGGCCTCTGATTATTTATAGGTTTTATAAATTTTAGAATCAATTTCTCTTTAAGGTGGCTCGGATTTTTCAACTCTTGTGCACATAAAATTGAGTTGAAGTTCATTGTGCCTTTTTTTCTTTATCCAAATTTTGAGTTAAAGCTTCATATGGTAACTGCATCCTGTTCAGACACTGTAGTCGAAATTTTTGAAACTGTGTGGTGTTCACTAAAAGTAGGAATAACAAAGTCAAAGCTAAAACTTTGGTGAAACCCTTAAAGTCCAAATCTTCTTGATATTGTGAATTGTACCCCTTCCAGGTTAGTTTCTTCTGGACTCTCCATACTCCTTACAGTTACCTTTTAAATTTTGCACACATTGAGATTAAATTGGGCCTCTACTGTGCCGATTCTTATTTCCTCTTGTGTTTTAAGTGTGAACTAACAACATAAGTGAACATTAGCATCAAGTAGTGCAGACATATGTGTGCATTTGCTTGATTCAATTTGTTGTGACCTTATCAGTTTGGAATTGGAATTGCACCATTTCGTAGACAAAGGAAACTAAGTATATTGCTGCACTTTTAAGTTTTCAGAACAGTGTTGAAAAATTGCATTGTTTTTATTTTTTTTAAACTCAGTTAAAAAAGACTAAAACGTTCTTTCAAAAGAGGCATCTAAATGTGTTCCTAATTTTGTATATGGGCTTAGGTTTTGTAACCAATAAAAAAAGCTGCTATCAAATATGATAAAAAAAAATTTCTTCCTCTGCCTGTGCCTCTGCCTCTCTCTCTGTGTCTCTCATAAATAAATAAATAAATAAATAAATAAATAAATAAATAAAATCTTTAAAAGAAAGAAAAAGCTAAGTACCACTGGAAGGCATAGGTTCAAAGGATTCTTTGACTGGCCTACCCTAGAGATTACTGAGGCAGTGACTCTGGAAAAAAAAAAAAAAATGCACGCAAATCTAGGTCACATGAGCAGAAGATACCATCTTAAATCCAAAACTGGCAGGTACTGCAGCTGCTAAAAACAACAATCGTAACATCAATGTTTATCAAGCACATTCTATGTCCCAAGCACGGAAGCTTAGAAAAGTTCAGTAACTTGCCCAAAGTCTTAGCAGGAGGATGGTGGAGCCAGGATTAAGGCCCAGATTATCAGATCAGACCCCAGAGCCACTCAAGACCCTCACTGCTTCAGTGCCGGCCTATTACACATCCAGAGACTCATCTTGCCCCCCAGAAGTTGTGGTGTAAGATGGGCTCCAGATTCAGTGAAATAGCAGTTGATTTCAAAGGAAAGTCATTTTCCCGTTTTGTGCCAGGTCAATCATTACAGAGAATAAAGGGTTTGAACTTGCTGCCTGAGGGAGCTTTTAAGGACGTAAAACTTGGCTTTTCCACAGTTAAGGGAAAACATTTTGGATTGGGTTCATGATTCAGCAAATTAGTGCCGCTCCTTCCAGTTTTACAAGTTGCTGGATCAGCAAGCCTCAGAGAAGTTGGGTTTGCCTTCCTTCACCCTAGCCAGGGTGACTAAAATCAGCTGCTCAGAAGAAAACTCAGACTGCTCTCCAGAAGGGACCAGCCAGGCAAGGCTAGGGGCTTCAAATACGGGCCAGGCCATGGTATCTTCTCGCTTCCATTTTTCATAGGCACTCTTGGTTCTACCACCCAGACCAGCTGGAGAGTTCACAATGGGGAGGCCCAGCCAAGTCTGCCACCTGCTGGGTCTCCAGAACAATAGATGTCACGTGGTGAGAACGGGGTCTGCCTCCTGTATACATACCCCCCAGGAAACAAGCTTTTTCTGTTTTCCCAGATGTTGAGTGTTTGGGATGTAGGATCATTTAAATGTTATTGTTGAATGAACTAAGAGCTAGAAAGACAACTGAGCTGTGTCCCTGGAGGCCTTCCTTCCAGGAAATGCTGATGTTTGACTTTCACCTGCCACTGAACACTGACCAGTGTTTCCAGAGCCATCTAAGGCAAAACAAAAACACAGACCATTAACTCTCCCATCTGATGACTTCAGAACACTACCAAGTTTGCTGGTAAATCCAGCAAAAAAAATTTAAATTCTCTTCTTTATCTTCTGTTTTGAAAAAAATAATTCCTCTTTAGATCTGGGATCCATGAATCCCTAATAGGCCTAGAGTTAAGAATCAAAAGTGCTCTGAGTGCCCTGAAATTGTACAATGTTTTCAGATTCTCTCTCTCTCTCTTTTTAAGATTTTATTTATTTATTCATGAGAGGCAGAGAGAGAGAGGCAGAGACACAGGCACAGGAGAAGCAGGCATCCCACAAGGAGCCCGATGTGGGACTCAATCCCCAATCCCGGGATCACGCCCTAAGCTGAAGGCAGACGCCCATCCGCTGAGACACCCAGGCATCCCTGTTTTCAGATTCTCAAAGAGACCCGTGACCCCAAACATTAAAATCTAACTTTTAAAAACCATTTACTACTGGCCTATCAAGAGAGTACTATAATTTAAGGTTATCTATTCTACTGCATTTTGTAGTATAAAAAATACCCCTTTTCATATAAGCAAAGTATTTCCAAGTCCTAGACCAGCCTGTTCTAGTAAAATTCAACAATTTGGGTATTTCCTAAGGGCATGTTTAAAAGGTCCTGATCTGGGAAAGTTAGCTATTCACACCGTCTTTCTAAGAGATAACTAATTTTAGAACCATTTTACAGATGGAGACTATACAGATTGGCCCAAAACAACCCCATTCAACTTTTAAGGCTCTGTATCTTTCCCATGCTGACCTCCCCAATCTTCCCCTAAGTCAGAAAATGTGGTTACATGAGCAGAAGATACCATCTTCAGTGGCATGTCACTCAGATTGACTGGCAGTGCTTTCTACAGTGAGAAGAATTCTGAGACTGTGTGGGGTTCAGCAGGAAAGGGTGCTGGGCTCAATTACAAATGTCTGCCATGGGTACCGGTAAGGAGACTTTTCAGTATGTAGCCTCATATTTATCATTCTTGCCTGAAAAGGAATAGATCCCTTTCAGCTGCAATGATGAAAGAAACCACAGTGTAAGCTTTCTAAAAAGTGTTGAGCTTTTTACCTGGAAGGAACCTTAGAGAACCTTAAAGCATTCTTAAACTGGGCTCTTCCATGTCCTAGGTTCCCTGGAAGCCATTGGCAAGGGTGAGGAGAAGGAGCAAGAGGATAGCACTCTGGATCCTCACCCCTGCTTTAGTTTAGAGAGTTTGTCATTACCTGACTTTTATATTAGACACTGGCATAAGATTTCATTTAAAAGAAGGGTTCCACCAAGAAAACAAAACCATTGAAGCCATTGATTTAAGCCAGCCCCTCTGCTTTGTAAATTAAAAACATAATAGAACAAAACTGCAACCCAAAGAAGACAACTTACCTGGCTAAGGTCACATAGTTGAGGGCTTTGTCATGACTACCCTAAGCCTCTATGCCACTGCTATTGCCTCTCAGAAACTGTGGGGGTAAGCAATCCATGAGGCAGCTGAGGTGCCATGTGATCTCCTGTCCTGTGGCCCCTCTAAGGTGCTGGCACCTTTCCCACAAAGTACACACCTGGTCTCACCTTATCAACGTAATTGGCGATCTCCATGAGCTTGTGTTTGGTGGCGTCCTGGTCTCGTCGATTCTTCTGAAACTGAATGGAGCAAGCAGAGCTAGGTGAGGCCCCAGAACCCCTTCCTGGACCCTCCTGTGACCCATTTCTTATCTTTCAATTAGCTTTTGTTTTCTCCAATCTTCTATAAGCAGTTATTTTTATTTTTATTAGTTTTTAAAGATTTTATTTATTCATGAGAGAGAGAGAGAAAGAGAGAGAGGCAGAGACACAGGCAGAGGGAGAATTAGGCTCCATGCAGGGAACCTGACGTGGGACTCCATCCCGGGTCTTCAGGATCAGACCCTGGGCTAAAGGCGGCGCTAAACCACTGAACCACCTGGGCTGCCTTTAAAGCAGTAATTTTTATACAATTTCTTCTCCCCTCACATACCCACCCTCCACAGTGTCAGCTCAGGGAGGGCAGAACCTGGGTCACATTCATCTTGGTATCTTCAGCTGTCAGCTCAGTCTCAGGCACACAGTAGGCATATAATAGTTGTACAGTAAATTGAGGTCTCTTCCTTTAGCCCTTGAAGTCAAACCTGTTCTCCTGTCCTCCAAATTATCAGGTCTCCTGCAAACTCTTACTGGGGTTTAGAAGTGGGACCAATCTGGTCCTTGCTTTGGCCATCACTCCATCATGAAGCTATCATTACAGGGAGCTCATGAGGCCTCCCTAAATGCGACTGATCAACATTGATCAAATCACCATGTGCGAGGCATTATGCCTGGCACTAGTATGTGAGATCCTGGTACTGGCCTAGAGGACCTTACATTAAAACAGAAAGAGAGGGGCACCTGGGTGGCTCAGTTGGTTAAGCTTCCAACTCTTGGTTCCCACTCAAGGTCATGATCTCAGGATTGTGAGATCAAGCCCCACATCAGGCTCTGCGCTCAGCAAGGAGTCTGCTTGGGATTCTCTCTCTCCCTCCCCCTCCCCCTGCTTGCTCTATCTTCTCTCTAAAATAATCTTTAAAAAAAGAGAGAGCCAGAAATAACAACAATGACAGATTCTGTATTTAAAGCATACACAATTAAAATGGACACATAAATAACTGCAATGGGAGGCCACGCCAATGACAAACATGGTGCTGGCAATCAGGACCCTAAGACTGTGGCAAACAGGCTTCGTCTGGCATGTCACTCAGATTGACTGGCAGTGCTTTCTACAGTGAGAAGAATTCTGAGACTGTGTGGGGTTCAGCAGGAAAGAGTGCTGGGCTCAATTACAAATGTCTGCCATGGGTACCGGTAGGGAGACTTTTCAGTATATAGCATCATATTTATCATTCTTGCCTGAAAAGGAACAGATCCCTTTCAGCTGCAGTGATGAAAGAAAGCTTCACAGTGTAAAGCTAAAATCTGCTACAATTGCAACCTAAATTTGCAAATGATGGGCCTGTCCTGTATGCGGCCATTGTTAGAGAGAATCCGGGTACCTATCTGACTTACCTAGTGCACAGTATATATGTTACTTCAATTCCAACCCTTCACATCACTCCTCCACCCCATCCCACAAAAACATCCAAGCAAGAATATTAAAAAAAAAAAAAAAAAAAACAGCCAGGTAATACACGTTGAGATATGTGTTGGAATGAGGGTGTGTCCTGGCCATGATACAGGGGAGAAAACAGCCGCTTCTATTCTTCCATTGCTTTTGGACTTTCCCGGGGCCTCCTCAGAACTGTCACTTGTCAGAACTGTGGATCGTCTCACTCCACCCTTGCTTTCTAGAGTTCAATTCAATGCAAAGCCCAAGACTTGGACCTATGACTTGTGAATCCTAAAGTTTCTCTTAACAGAGTCATCCCATTTCTAAATTGGTCTCACTGCAGAGAAAGTGTTGCAACATTTATTGAATATTTATTAGAACATCAGAGTCAGATTTCACTGTTTTCCAAATATATTAATCCTATCTTTAAACAACTGCCTGATAATACCACTGTTGTTGATGGACAATATACCATGTTGTCCAGAGGAGCCTCAAGCAGGGGTAGCAAACTTTCTATAAATGGCCAGATTGTAAATATTTGAGGCTTTGTAGACATACTGTGTCACCTCTGATCACTCTGCCACTGCAGCTCAAAGCAGCCATGAACAATACACACAGCAGGAAGCATTTGTTCCAGTACAACTCTATTTACAAATACATGTGGTGGGCTGGCTTTGGCCGGAGGCTAAATATAGTTTGCAGACCCTGATTGAAAGAAAGAACTCTATCAACCTTATACTTTCTAGGGTGACACAGGAAGTAAAACGTGGAATATCACCTGGGCTTTGCCAGCCACCCCACGTTCTTTCTGGAACGTATCAGCACTCTGCGTGCCTGTTTTTACAACTATCCTATATCCTCCTACAACATCCTATCTTGCTCCTTCCCTGCCTAGATTTCCCATTTAACCTGAGTAATGAATAAACAGAGGACTGGCCCAGGCTCTCCCACCTAGGCTCAGGGAGTGAGCACCTACTTGGTCATTTTTACTGTAATTACTCACTCTCCGGGCGGCTCTGCTCCCTGCACCGGGTTCAGAGCCCAGAGATGGAGCCTGGCCTATCTCAGCACCAGGTTATAAATCACAGATAAGGCAGTCCTCCCCTTCTCTCTCTTCCCAACCTCTTAGATTAATTAATTGTCAGAAATACATATCTGCTTGCAGAGGATGAGAGGCCACTGGGAGAGAAAGTCAGGGAGAGGGGGTGTGGGGAGGTGAGGATTTGTGAGCCTGCAAACCCAGCCTGGCTGATTACATCCCCCAGCAGTGAATCATTCAAAGCCCAGAACCCTGAGAAATAAGCACATTCCTGATCCACAGGCTGCACGAATCACGCCCTGTCAGCAATGTCTATGGGACTGGTGCTGGAGGCTCTCTCCTCTGGAACAGGAAGATGGCCCTAAACCACACCATAATCCTAGAGGCCCCTTGGGAGCCACTCTTCCTCTTGGGGGTTTGCTGTGGCCCTGAAGGTCATGATATTGAAGATGCCCAATCCCTAACCCACCCCCAATTCTTCAGTTTCCAGAATTTCACACCCATCCAGTCTTAGAACCCTGCAGCAAGATTGCACTGGGGAGAGTGCAGGGCCGAAGAGGAGGATCACCCAACCTTTACATTAGAGCAGTGGGGTTTCTATATACTTAACTGTGGGGGTCTCAGGAGCTTTATCTGAACAAAAGATTCTGTGGCTAAAAAAAAAAAAGTTTCAAGACCACTGCATGAGATGATCTTAGATCATCTAACAAAAGCTCAAATGGAAAAATGTCCTGGAGTCAGAGGAACTCAGCCTTTTTTCCAGCAGCCCTCTCACCACAAAGCAGTCCTGCCGGGCAGGGGCCAGTGTCGTTACCTCTCCCCATGACCATGGAACCTCGGCTTTTAAATCAGCTTTAGATTTTGCTCCCCACACCACTCCCCCATCCTACAGGCACACCAGTCTTTGGAAAGGAAAACAAAAGAAAAAAAAAAAAAAAAGGAAAGGTTGCTGGAGAAACCAATACCTACATTAGTTACAAAGCTAAATTCTTCTCAAAGCAGAACATGATGTTCCCTTGGCCTGAAATGCCCTTCACCTCCACTTTTCTGCCCAGTTAAGGACTCCTTGTCCTTTAAGGTAGCTCAAGGCCACGTGCTCCTGCATACTAATGCTCTCAAAGGCAGCTCTTCCAGCACGAAGCCTAGTGTTCTTTCCATGCCCTGCACTGCTCCACCATCTGTGTTTTGGGACCGTGGACTAGGTAAGGCCACCTTGGGGAGGTAAAGCTCCCTGGAAAGAGCTGCATCATCTGGATGGGGCATGAGACAGGTGGAGCTCTGACGAGTTCTGTCCTAGGGGACCCCAGGCGAGGTGGCAGCGTTAGACCATGTCGAGTGCTCAGCTCATTGTGACTTTCCCTGCCCAGATGTGCTTAGTTGTGATTAGGTCACTATATGAAGTGAGAACTGGACGTGAAATATGGCTAGTTTAGGCAAATATGGGCTCTGGAGCCTGATCCCATTCTTTGGGTGTCAACTTCAACCTCATCATCTTGGAGCTTTCCCCAATTCCTAAAGTCATGTCAGACCTTTCATGACCTTTGCTCTAATTCTCTATAGAGATCAATCTTGGCAGTCACCACACTTGAGTTTTTGTGCCACTTTTATAAACTTTGGTGTCAGGGGCAGGTCTATCTTAATCTCCTGGGGCCAAGTACTGTGCTTGACACATAAGAGAAAATCAAGATACTGTTGATAAACAAATGAAATGAAAGAGTGAGAGGGATGAGAGTTCATCAAATCTCAGAAGCCAAGGCCAGTCAGTGAGAACCTCACCTGATTTGAGAAATATGGAATTAAAGGGCAGACAGCTATTCCTTAGGTCAGTAGTTTTCAAACTTGCCTGTGTCCAGAATCACCCAGAGGGCTTGTTAAAATATGGATTCCGGGACCTCAGCTGCACAGATTAGGATTTAGCAGATCTGGGATGGGGTTCAAGAATTTGCATTTCACAAGTTCCCGGGTGCTGATACTTTGAGGACCATTTGGTTCTCACTTGGCACCCACATGATTATAAAATGGATCCACCCATGGAACAAAAATTGTATTCAATCAGATGACTGAGAATATACTTATTATCTTTGCAAAAAAATTTTTTTGAAATTTCTATAGAGAATTTATGGACTCACTAAGAATATACACCCTAACCAAAAGGTCTCAGACTCAGTTTAAGAAATGTTAACCCAAATAACACTAGTTGCCATGATTTTCTATCTGATTAATGTATTGAGCCTGAAGAGATTTTTCTCGGTTTTTTTTTTTCCTCAACTATTTAAAAAATAGCCAAAAGAGCCCTTGGTCAGGTTTAAGGCCAAAATCACATGATCAACTGGAGAAAGATGAATGTTTCAGCATTTCGCCCAAAGTGGCTGGAAGCCTGGAATGGCAGCTATCAAGAGAGTAGCTTTTCTACTAAAACCCATTGGCTCCCCCTTACCTCTGCATAATCAGCCACGAGGTAAAGCTCCACATACTTCATGGAGTGTAAATCTTCCCTTTTCATCTAAGAAAGAGATATAAGCAGATCAGAGCTGTAGAAATGGTGGGCATGCTAGTTAATAATGGCCCTCCTTACTGACTTTACACTTGGCATTAGAGACCATCCTGGCTATAGTTACCATTACCCTCACTACACCTTCAGGCTGTCATCTTGGTTATCGATGGGGCTGCTCAGGGACTATGAGTCAAGTCCTTTATACTCAAAAAACAATAAGCTGGGGTGGCTAGTTCACAGGCCAACATACTGTGAGGGAACATGCTGACAATCAAGTTCCCAAAAAGCATTTAAACCACATACCTCTATTTTCAGTATACATAAATACATGTGTTTTGTGCATATGGTTAAGTGGCTATTCCAAAAGGGAAGGCATGGCTTTTTTTTTTCTCACATTTTAAAGTTTCTGAAATCAGCATCTCAGAGTATTATAAATGTCATAGTGTTTTTTCCCAAAAGTTTTTCCCAAAGGCAATTATTCCATCCAATACAAGGGTATCTCACATAGCAGTGAAAAAGATAAGAACTTAGAATTAAAAAGAAAGGTTATTTCCTCCCTCCTGTCCATCTCCTTTAATTTAGGAATACTCCTGGATCCAAAGTAAGGACACCTGAGGGGACAAGCATACCACCAGGTTGGCTCTTGCACTGAGACTCACCCTGCGAGGTCGTTTCTTGGTCTGGTTCATAGAAGGAAGGACCCTGTCCCCAGTGATGGACTTGGAGTACTTGAACCCACAGTTCCCCAGGGGCAGCTTGAGATGTTCAGATCTGTAAATAAGGTGGTGGCCCTCGCTGTCGGGGAGGGGCTCGATGATGTAGCTGAGGTTACTGCTCACCGTAATCAGTCCTCTGTCAATGGGAGAAACAGAATCTCTGGTCAAAGACTATAGTCCTGGAAAAGTCTCTTGCTCAGGCCTCGGTTTCTCCATATGCAAAATGACATGGTTGGTTTTGATCACTGTTTCTTTACTATGGGGTCATGTATAGTATGGGGTCTCTTTTGGTGAGATTCTGATGCAAACTCAGACTTTCCCTCCAGAGAAATATGCATGTGTATATGAAAGGTGGTACACAATTTCAGATACTAAAAGCTTATTAATTAAGAAGCTCAAAGCTTCTAAAAAGGCCCACCAGGGGCAGTTAATAATACAAAGGATGGTAAGACCAGGATTCCAAAAAGCCTCCCAAACTCAAGCACCACATGAGACAAATCAAAAGTTGCAACTTATAGGTTCATAAAAAGATGGTCTGTAAACTGGAAAATAAACACTGGCCTGGCGGTGAGGAAACCCACGTTTTGGTCCTCACTCCAACAGTAAGCTGTCAAATGGTTTTCAATGCACTTCTTAAAAAAAAAACAAAACATTCCAAGCCTCAGTTTCCCCTGTGTAAATGCAAATGATAATTTACTAATTTAACAGGATTCCAGATGATTAAATGAAAATATTTTTGTGTATAGAAACCAAAGCCAGAGGCATCACCTATGGCACTCCTACTAGCCTCAACGAGGCCGTCTTTTAGTGAAGCAACATCCACAACCAAGAACATGTGACTACCCTTGGCTCCCAGTTATAGATACAAGCACTGAACTCAGAATAAGGACATGTGTTCATTCATTACATTCTTTCACTCACTGAACTCTTAATCTGTACTAGATGTGATCTAGACATAATCCCTGTCCTCAAGTAAGTCACAGCTTCATTGGAGGATGGTCATTCATTCTATAAGTATTTCCTGAGCTCCTTCTATGTGCCATGCACATAGAAGAACTAGTTGATGAGCATGGAGAAGTGAACAGGATAGACAAAGGGCCTGCCCCTCTGAAGCTTACACTCTGAACCTGGGAATAAATCACTAGAATATATAACAGAGACAGCAAAAAGAATTCATCGCCCCCAACACGGATGGACTGGATACAGCTGCCTGGGAGCACTCCATCAATGCAGCTTCTGAGGAAAGAGTGCTATGACCTGTTATCGATCACGATCGCAAATAATCCCTGGTGAGTACAAGCCCCTGTAGCAGGTATCTGCCATCCTTGATACAGTAAGATGAATACTATAGCAAGGGAATGCACTGAGTCAGGGCTCTGGGGGAGGAAGAAGCCCAGTAACGAGTCTGAGGGCACCAGCAGCATGTCATGGGATCCCAAACCTGAGGCCCTCGTCTGTCCAGAGAGTTCAAAAGCTAAAGTATCTCCAAGTCAGGCTTTGTCACTCCAAACCGGCAAGACCTCTGTCTGGCTGTCCCAGCTTCCACCTCCACCCCTCCCCCCTCAAATCCCCACCCAGGCTCTGCCCTTTGGGAAGAGCCTGTGATGCTTGTGGGAGAGATAGCGCCAGTTTGTGATCAGCAGCAGCCTTCCTGGAATCCATCCCTGGCTGACCTCACTCTGGTGCCAGGGAGCCTGACGACTTCCCGGTTGCCTCACCCAGGCTGACGCAGCAATCTGGGACCAGCCCCTCAGCCCGACACCCAAGGTGCTCCCTGAACAGCTGAGGGTGGGAGTGGGGCTAAGAGCAAAGGTCACATCCGCTCTCGAGTCCAGACAGGAAAGGGCAGAGGGGAGAGCCACTGTGGGCATCCTGTTCCCAAGCTTTCTTCTCATCTCGCCTGACCAAGGCCCCTCCCATGACCTCAGTTTCCCCCAATGCCTCCAAACATTGGAAACAGAGGGCCTGACAGCAAGTCAGAGGATGGTTTTGTGCCCATCAGGTTGTGGCTGTGAAGATAACACCCAGTGAGTGGAAAGTTCCAGGCTTCCCTTGAATAAGCTTCTGGGTCAAACAGAACAGAGATAAAGCCAAAGCTTAGTACATGGTGAACAATAGGGATCATGGTGGCTATACAGAAGCTTCGCTATGGTCCAGCCACTATGCTGAGTATTTTCTTCTTCACACCAACATTTCTGATCCTTAGAAACATTATCCCCATTGTACAAATAAGAACACTAAAGTGAGGTGAGGTTAATAAACTGACCACCCAAAGTCACACAGGTAGCAAGAACCCAAGCAGTCTGGTTCCAGATCCCACAGCCTTAACCATGATCTCACACTGCCTCTGTCACAACAGCCCTGGAGAGTGGGTCAGAAAGATAGCCCCCATCTACAGATGGTTACAAGTGACAGGCACCAGTACCTCTCCCTGGGGGTGGGATTGGCCTGTCCTAAGTAAGATATCAGTCTGCTGGGAGATAAGACGAAGGAGGCTGTTAGCCTACTTTTCATTGTTGGATGCCATTTTTTTGAGAGTTAACCGCAGGCCAGGCACTGTGCTTACAATCGTCTTTCTTTTTTCATCAGTGTTACTAGGCACCATCAGAAGTCCCACTTCATAGATGAGGAAACTGGGCCCTGGAGAGATTAAATAACAAAGTCTGCCGGGTATCTGGAGCCCAAGGTTTGAGGTCCAGACTCTGGGCTGTCCATCAGTGAGTTCCAAACTGATGGGTCAAACTCCCAGAGCTACCTATTAGAATATTCTATGGAGCATATTAAAAATACAAATGTAGGAGACTCAGATATCGTAGGCTGGAGCATCTGCGCTGTAAACAGTCCTGCGGTAATTCCCTGCACAGTAATACTCAGGAAGTTTGGCCTGGAGCCCAGGCGTGGTGGCAGGAGCCTGTCTTTTCACAAAGCCCCAGACAATTCTGCTTCAGAGAGTGGGAAGATTCTACTTGGAGAAGCACAGGCTCAGGAGGACACTGAAGGTCCTTCTGGCAATAGGACTCATGGCTGCTTCCCGCCCGTCCCCCTACTGTGGTCCCTGGTAATCTGCCCCATGGCACCGTGGCCATCCTCCCAGACTATCTGGCTTGGAGGAGAAGCTGGCACAAGCCCCAGCACTTTACAGTGAGCACCAGCTTTAGACAACAACAGTCGGGGAGAAGGGGATGGATTTCTTAGAATCTAATTCCCAAAGGCTTCCCTATCTCCACCCCCAAATCCTGCTGGCTGCTCTCCCCTGAGCACCCACGGGTCATTTATCTTCCCAGGAGCCTCAGTTGATCTAATTTGCTAAATGTAAGCACTGGCAGAGCTTAGCCAGGGGGCACGGGAGGGGAGTCCAGGAGGCTGGGTGGCTGGAACCTCCCACGCTATTCTCTATTCCACTCTCCATCCTATTGCTCATTGTTAAGAGCCTGATATAAATGAAATTATACAGAGGAACCCTGGCAGGGCAGGACAGGCAGGGAGGAGCAGATGATTCATGTTTAACTCCTGAATGACCATGGGACTTATCCAAATGCACCCTTGAAGGACCAAGGCAAGAAGTACTTCCTAGGAATGTGCCCGTTCAGAGCTAAACCTACGGGGACACATCCCACGTCCCTACATCGGCTGCCCTAAGAGGTAAACACCCTGTTACCCTTCCTTGCCTCCCCTCACTGCTCCCCATCCCCACCCCAATCTGCATCCAATGAGAAGGAGGGAGAAGGAGGGAGAAGGAGGTACTGGGAACATGAAAGGCATCACAGAAGGAAGGAGGTGCAGAGGTGACCGGCTCCCTAAGGGATGGGGTGGCAAGGCACAAGTGGGGAGGGTAAGCTGGGGAGGGAGACACAGCTGGGCCTGAATTCTGGCTCTGCGTCTCCTAGCATTGTGCCAAGTCAATAATGCTGGCCAGCTCGCACTGTGGCTATAACTGACTGAAGTAAGGGAGCCATTCAGTAGTCATTCAACCCATATATATGGAAACTACTATGTGCCAAGAACTGTTTTAGGCACTGGGGATGCAACACGATTTGAAAGAGTTCCCTCTCTTAAGGACCACACTCATCACCTACTATAAATCCACCAATGAGGTCACAGCTGTTCCCACTGTATAGGCAAGAAAACCAACACCACAGAACTAGGTTTTACACCAAGAGTGGTTTGACTCTAGAATCTACACCTGTCATGACTTAGCGGTACCACCCTGCGAGGGCTTACTCTGTGCCTGACACAGAGGCAGTGTTTATTATACGTTCTTCAGAAGGAAGGCCAGGTATTCAAAGGGGAAGGCCATGCCCCTCCCTGGCAAAACAGCAGACGGGGATGGACTGCTGCGGGTATATGAGCCACCTCCTTCTGCCCCAGGTGCCCACCTCCCTGAGACCGTGCACTCTCTGCAGCACAGAACTTCCAACACTGAATAGTCCTTCGAGTGATCTGATCTACTTTATTTTTCAGATGAGAGGAACCAAAGCCCAGAGAAAAAGGAACTCGCAAGGTCACCCAGTGAGTTAATGTTACAGCTGGGAGCAGATCCCAGTCTTCTGGTGAGCCGGCTCCTTACTCCCCAGTGGGGCCCTGACACCAGCCCCCACCCCCACCGCCCACTCACAGCCCTTGCACCATGAACACCATCTGTAAAACTGAATAAGGCCCACAGGAAAAGAAAAAAAAAAGCCCACAGGAGATGCCAGTCTAGCCAAAGGCAAAGACAAGGAGAAAATGATTTGAGGAAGGCGAAGTTCAAAGACCACACAGCTGGGAGGTGTGGAGCGAGGTCTCAGACTTAGGTCCCTTGGTTCTAAATTCTGAGTGCCTTCCAGGCCATCATGCACACATTCTTACACGTTCTCTTGCATTCATTTTCAATCTCATGTTCTCTTTCCAGCCCTCTCTCACAGATATGAGTCCTGGGACCTGGAGTAAAGTATAACCACAGTAAGGGTGGGCCTCAGAGTTTTGAGGACAGAGCTGCTATAAGATAATTTATTGGATATCCTGGAAAGACTTTCTGTGTAATTAAACTTGCCAGACATACATACATAAGATACTTTGCAGCCATTCAAAGAATGAGATACATTTATATGTGCCTAAGACATAATGTTAATTTAGAAAAAAAATTACAGAATGTTATGTATAGGATAATCTTATTTGGATTAAGAAACACCCTGTATACACACAGTTATGTCTTTCAGTTATGTATTCTCCAACCGTGATGGAGAATGGGGAATGCAATTGGTTGGAATGGTGGGAGGGGTTAAGGAACTTCCATTTCTTTTAACTTGACACTTGTGGACTATTTGAACGTTTAACATACTAGTTATGCGATAATTTTTAATAAGCATTTTCTTTAAAAATAAACAACTTACCAATGAGGTACAAATAACGTTTTATTGCAATCAGTACCTCTCTTGCTGGCAAAGAGTGAGCTAAGGACACATACACACACATATATACACACAGGGTGTGCTAGGACCCACAGGTTCACTTAGGGTTCACTTCATTCCAGTACTGTCTAGATTCCTTCACAAATAACCTTTCCTTCTTACATTGATAATTTGTGTTACTTTGCAAAGCATTTGTAGCATGCAAGAGGTCAGGCAGACATTTAGAGGATGAGTTGTTGATCAGACAGGCATGAAGGGCCTTGGCGCACAACATCCACAGTGAAATGATTTGCCACATCTTTGTACTGGTGTATTTTATAAGTATCCATTGATGCTGTGCAATTCTGACTTGTATCAGCCCAAATACAGTTATAAAACACTATATTACCTATCAACGTTCTCCTTTCACAAGAAATATTTCTAAAAGAATAAACAAGAAACTGGTAACAATGGCTGCCTCTGGTGGGGGAGGGGGGAATCTGGAAATCCTGGATGAGAAAGAAACCTATCTTTCACTGTACCCTCTCTTTTATACTGTTTGAATTCATTTTTATTATGATCATGTATTACTACTTCAATTAAAGTCACCCAAATACTGCTTTGGAGAGAAGAGGGGGCCCAGGAACAAACTGGAAACTCAGAGGAACTCCTCTATTTGTATTAACAGCCTGAAGCTTCCATTTGGTATAAACCCTACCTGTTTTCTCCAGTCACAAGGAACATGTTCCCAGGAGAGAAGCACAATCACTATGGAGATTCTTGCATGGGGCCATGGCTTTATGAGCCTTGGGGAGGCACTTGAGAGTCACACAGGTTTGCAGTCTGCTGCTGCTGTAGCTGCTCCTCCTCTGGGGTCCGAATGAGACATCTGGCATACGGCTCTGGTTCTTAAACCAGTCGGGCCCACAGATACCCTTAAGTTCTTAAGGGGTATAGTGAGAAGGCTGGGAAAGTAAGACGGGGGGACTACACCAGAAGGAAGCATGCAAAACAGAAACATGTGGACGGCTCACCCGGTTTCCCCCTGTCAACTCGGCTGTGGGAATGATTTGTGAGAGGCCAAGCCAAGTTCCCACTGCTCCAGACCACGGACACAGGGGAAGAGGCAGAGAGAAGCAAGCCGCACCTGCCTGTTCATTTCTTCCTTCTTGGGATAGACATTGTTTACTTGCAGACTGCAGGTGGTGGTGGCTCAGCCTGTAAACACCACGGGGAGACCAATTGGCTTGGTTCAACCAGGTCATCTGAGCCAGGGTTTTGGAGCCACTGTCACGGTCTCCCAGCCAAAGCTTGTTTCCTGCCTAATTCCCTCCGGCAGATGCACATAAAGCCTTACAGAGGAAACATGGCCTAGTTTATAAACAAACACATGCGATTTGCAGCAGGAGGGACCTTCCACTTACATGTGGGCCTGGGTTAAGTTTAGTGTGGCTTCATTGTTATAAAATGATCATAATCCCGTGTGTCTGTAAAATGCAGTAGTTAACACAAATTTAACATTCTCTACTGCGCCTATCATCAATGCCCGTTCTACAGAAGAGGAAACCAAGGGCTCAGAAAATTACTTTTCAATGCCCATCTTTTCTCAACCTTTGTAGGGCATGGGCACAAAGGAGGCACCCCATATTGATTTGCTGAAGGAAAAAAAGAGTCATGGAATCAATTGACCAACAGAAAGGAAGGGTACACAATGGAGACACTTCCTACTGACTCGTGGGAGCCTGTCACGTGCATACCTCCCAATTCTGCCTTCAGTAACGTCATGTTGACAGCTTTAAATTGGTCATGGTGAGTATTCTTACCAGCATATGCTACAAATCATAGCCTTTTTGTCCTTTTTTTTTTTTTCCCATACTGAGGGCCATTTCATCAACACACTGGGTGTAGGTGCCACATAGTATAGGCAATTAATACCCAGCAATTAATCTTGGTAATGAGAATGCAGGTTTTTCAGATCATCATCTTTTTCAAAAGAAAGAGAGAGTGGGAAGAGTCTAATTAAATGAAATTTATGACTTCATCATACATGTAGAGATCCTACTACATGCAAAGCACTAGCATGGCTGGAGGAGAGAAACAGATATTTGAGATCAGATGCATATCCTTAAGAAACAGGTATTCTCAGGTACAAACTAATGTGCATAGGAATCCCCAGGGATCTTGGTAGAATGCAGATTATGATCCAGTCATTCTAGATAAGACCTGAGAAACTGCATTTTGAACAACCTCTCAGGTGATGCTGATGCTGTCCTTCCGCTGGCCACACCTAGGAAGCAAGGTGCTGGGAGGTTGTTGAGTGCTACTATAGGCCAGCCAGCTCTAAACATTAAAGATCTATTAACACATCCAATCCTCATGATACTAGGGATCTTTACCTCTTATTCACATGTTCCACATGAGACTACTGAGGCCCAAGGTCACCCAGCTGGTCAACTGCTACTGGCTCAAACTCAGGGAGTTTGGTTCAGAGAACCAAGAGCCACTTTCTTTCCATTGTGCCACCTAGTTGGACCTTCCTGAAAATTACCTTGCTTCTCCTTTCTCTTCCTTTCTCCTCTTTTCACTAACTGCCCACCAAGTACTTCTACCAGAGAAGAGCAAAGGAGAAGTGAGAATAAGCGCTCACGCTCATTTCAAGGTTATAAACCATGTCTTGTACTTCCTATATTCTGATGTTTTGACAGCCAAGGCCTTGCCCTTCTCAGGATTTGCCAATTCTTAGGGATGGCAAACAACTTTCAAATGCAGGCTCTCACCCTCTTGGCCAGTCTTCCTGCCCTGGTCACCCCAGGGTAAGGTGCTAGATGACCAAAAACAGCCCATATGCCCCAGATCCCACTGAATTATTCAACTTAACAATCTTAAGCCTGCTTGCCCTGCCTTGCCTGTTTCTTCCCATAGAAATTACAGCAAAGACTCTTGCCCACACTCCCTTACTCCCTACAACCTGCCCCCTTGACTGCCCCCTATGCTTCCCTATGTGGTGTGCCCCCTCTTCTTGGGATCTTGAGTACAACCAACTATTTTTTTCAATGGCAGTCAGTCATCTCCTGATCTGCTGGTTTTACCATACCTATTTTTTCATAACAAAACAAAGTTCCTCAAGAAAAAGCTCAATTCCAGTGAATTATGGTTTTTCTAGGATTTCCCTTGTCTCTCCCAAGCTCATCCCTTCTTAGAATTGGCTTGAATACACTCTCAATGGACAGCTTCTCAAGGTCTCTGCCTAAGGCCAGCCCTGCCTGTCCTAAAAATGCCATGCCTGGGGAGAGTGCCAGGTGCCCCCCAGCACTGTCAGGGTCCCTTACCTCATTCCCCGGCAGGTGCTGAGCGCCACACTGGACTGTTCTGCCTTCCTCACCGTCCCGTGATAAAAGCAGTGTTCCTAGCAGGGAGAAAAGGGTGGTCAGATGAAAGGACACTGATGAGCATGGCAGTGTTAATGTCCCATGAAGTCCAGGGATGATTGTATACAGCCTAACTTACAGTCTGCAAAGAGCTTTCCAAGCCACCATTTTATTTGATCCTCTTAACAGTCCTGGGAGGTGGGACAAAGCAGATGTCACCATCCCCAGTTGGACAGATGAAGAAACCAAGATTCAGAGAAGCAGAAAGGTCTCCCTTGCTGAAGCTTTCCCTGCTTGTCAGAGGAGCTGGGACTTCATGACCATTTCACAGCTCTTGCCATGACACATGGCCCCAGGAAACGCTGACTTCTGAAGAGACTGCCTCCCCGCTAGAGTCACCTCTGTGACCTCTGTGACCCCCTGCAGAGTTGAAATGCGCGTCCTCTCAGAACCTCAGAATGCGATCTTATTTGGAAGAGCGTCTTTACAGATGTCATTAAATTAAAATGAAGTCATCCTGGACTGGTGTCCTTAGAAAATACGGAGAGGGGAGAGAGAGGGGGGGAGAGAGAGAGAGAGAGAGAGAGAGAGAGAGAGAGAGAGAGAGAGGAGAGACCATCTGCAGATAGCGGCAGAGATTTGGAGGATGCAGCTACAAGCCAGGGAGCACTAGACTGCCAGGTGCCACTGAAAACTGGAAGAGTCAAGGAAGCATCCTTCCCTGGAGACTAGGGAGGAAGCCTGGCCCTGCTGACACCTTGATTTTGGACTCCCAGCCTCTGGAACCCGGTTTTACACCCACTCTCCCCCATGTTCATGGTGGTTTGTGACAGCAGCCCCAGGAAACAGAGCTGCCCCTCACCCCCACCTCCCCCGAGTCCCTGCATGTCTGGATCAGGCCTGACTTGGCACTTGCATCCATGGAGTTCTGATCCTGTTCTCTCATTGGCGCGTGTCTCACGGCCATCTGGTCTCCCTGACCTGGCTGGACTCCTCGGGACTACAACCAGCCGCCGAGCACCGCTGCGTGCCAGGCTCCCAGCTGGGCCTGGGAGACACAACGAGGAGCGAACAGACTCAGCTCCAGCCTTCCTGGGACTTGGCGTCTTGTGAGAACCAATCTTAATTAAAAACTCATACAAAGATTTAATTACAAACTGTGAAGTGGGGCTTGAAATAAAAGTTGGAGGCACCAGCAGAGTGTTTTATAAGTAGGAGAGCCAGTGCATCTAAGAGGCCAATTGGGACGCAGCTGGGAGCACTGAAGCACAAACCAGACTGGAGGGCACAGCCCAGGACTGTCCCCAACACACAGAGGGGTGATGACAAGGGACCCGTTACTATAAACTTCTTCCTGAATAGTTCAAGAGAGATCAGCTGCTCAGAAGAGACAGATGGTATAATCCTCAGGGCAGAGTCAGGTTCTGCAAAGGTGTTCAGGAGGGTATGAGCCATGCAGTTGCAGACACGGGAGCTTTGTCTTTCCCCTCAACACCCAAGTGGGTCCAATCAGAATTTTCAGGCATCTGCCTATGGAACAGTCCAAGTGATCCATCACTAGGACCACGCTTGCTCACAGTTGTTCCCCAATCCTCAGCCAGCAGGGAGGGGACCCAGGAGACAGCAAACCCATTCGACTGTATTCTCAGGCTCCACCTCCCACCCAGCTCTGGGTAGGAGTATGGTCTGATAATCAAATTCAGGTATTTTGGCATAGCCAGGCCAGATTTAAACGCAAGCTCCCACACCTGCCAGTGATGGAAACAGTTCCACAGCCTCTCTCAGACCCTCAGTGTCTTCAGTCTCTATGGTTGTGAGAATACTATATGCATCAAGGACCTAGAGCAGGGTACCTGGCCCAGAGTGGCCAGCAATAAAACTTAGTGATCATGATATAGCCATTAAATTCTCCTTGTCAAAGGCAGAATGTGGCCTCCAGGGAGCTGGAAGCCCACCAAGTGGCTGAATCCCCAGTCGTTCCATAACAATTCTGTGTCCTATGCAGCTGTGCCACGCAGCCAGATCAGAGGATATAGGCCAGGCCATCACTCAGCTCAGGGTCAGTCCCCAGACCACTGGTGCCCTTTCTCCTGGTGACGACCTGCATACACTCTCAATGGACAGCTGACCAGCAATGTGGTTCAGCTCCTCCACCCATTCAAGCTCAGGGAGTCAGGAGGAGGGACAAGCAGCAACCCCTCTCGTTGCATCAAACTTCAAACAAGCCAGATCTGGACCTTCAGAAGAGCACAGAGGAAAGTCACTGTGCCCACCTAGGAAGGAAAGTGAGGCAAACGAAACCCTTCTTCCAGCCAGGATCCCATTTACTTTGGAATGCCAGCATGTCATGTGGTTTCTCCCCTCCTCCCAGATTCCAAGACTTGGAGACACATCATCAAACACCCCGGTTCTGAACTGATCCTTAGAACTCAGCCATGGGGCCATGAACTCTACAACCCAGGATCATTCACAGGTGGAGGAGGGGGCCAGGCCTGTACGGGGTAAATGGGGTTCGCAGATGTCAGAATGGCAGAGAGTCAAAAAGTTCAGAAATGAAGGTCAGCTAGTTTCAGTGATCCAAATCCAGGGATGGGCATGAAGAATCCCTGTACCTCTTCCCATCTTTGGACTGATGCTGACAGTGCTCCCTCACTGCTCTCTGACATAGCATAACAACGGACTTTTTGACCCAGGGCTTTTACACACGTCACCACGGGTGCTAATGATACCTGCCTTTCTTTGCTACAATGAAGGGTAACGTCTACCCAGCCCTTACTACTGGATAAAAAAACTGATGTAGATATTTTTCCTTGAATTCTGACAACCTTACAGCTTTATGAGGTAGGTATTATTACTCCCGTATTTAAAAAGGTGAAATTAAAGGTGGGAGAGGTTTCAAGTCACTCACAGCGTCACACAGCCAGGTGGAGACCTGAACCACAGCAGCCTGACTCTAGACTCGACAGCCTCTCCTAGCAGAAGCAGCCCCAGCAAAGTGTGCAGAACTTAATTCGCCACAGCCCTACTCTCTTCTGGCGCCAACAGGGACTTGGTTCTAGTCTAAGCCTTGTCACTTACTGGCTATCTGAACACAAACATGTTACTTTGTCTCTTCTCCTCTCAATTTCCTCATGAGTAAAATGTGCTGGGGGAAATGTTTATAAATTCCCATAAAATCGGTGATTCATCTTACCCTTCTATAGCTCTGAGAGTCAGATCTTAGCATACCCAATTTTCTGATGAAGAAACTCAACACCAGTGTGGTCAAAAGGGTTGGTTAAGGTCACATAGCTAGTTAAAGCCAAGCCTACAGCCCTGGCTTCAGACCCCAAATCTGTAACTCCTCCAGGCCCAGTGGATGAGTTTGATGAGGTTCCCAGAGCTCCCAGTACCCCAGGCCAAGGCTGGTCATGGGTCGCAGCCCTCGATGTCTGGGTCAGGCTCAGCCAAATAGTTTATTCTATTCTCGTTTCTCTTTGAAGTCCTCAGCTCCCAGATAAGAAAGCTGAGTAGGAGCTCCATGAGGCTGGGTGGGGGCTTTGTAAGAGTCCAAGAGGAGGGGATGTAAGAAAATAATGGGTTGTCCCATACTTCAGCTAGGATACCAATAAGACCTTCAGCTAGGAAGGAGGGGCATTCTGGGGGTGAGGGGACGTCCTCTTCCACTCCTTTGTTTCTGAAAGGCCCTTACAGCATCTCTGGCTAACTCTGAGAGCACAAAGAACAAGTAAATGAACAGTCATGAAGTCATCGCATTCCTTCTCAGCTTCTCGGCCCGAGGGGGCCACCCAAGGGGGCTTTCACAGTAGGAAGTATGAGCTCATGGCACACTTGACTGTGCATAGAGAAGTGCAGGAGCCAAACTCAGAGGATGGTGCTTTGTGAGGTCCTGGGGCTTTCAAGGCATGCCTGCCCCCTCCCTGCCTCTCTGAAGGCAGAGAACAGAGGTCTCCGTGATGGAAGAAATTTCGACCAAGGGGCACGAATGAAGGGGTGCAGCCACAGCTGGAGAGCCTCCCTGGGGATGAGAAGACACAGCCAACTTGCCCGCCGTGGGTCCTGGCCACACTGCCAACTCCTCCCCCATCCAGAAAAGTCTTGGTAAAGAAGATAGCATTGATCCAACACAGCTCCTCAGCTACATGATTACTATGCTCCCGACTTCTTAGATCTATCAAACTGGAGCTGTCCTGTGTCCATTTCCCCATTCAAGGCTGAGCTGAAAAACTAATCTGAGCTTTTACTGATGGACAGTGGCTGTCATTGCCTTTTGGACATCTGCACTGTAACAGGGACAGTTTAAAGATGCACAGATTCCATGAGAAGCTGCCAGAGGAGCACTGAGGCAGAGGGACCTCTCCTGCTGTCCTCTACACAACACTCCACATCTGCATGCCACAGAAGCCCATGATGTCCTGCCCCACAGGCAGAAGACTACTGCTGCTCCTGCTGGAGTCCACCTGCCCTTCTTCACCCCCATCTCATCTGCATGGTCTGAGAAGGATCACCCTATTCCAGAGTGTCTCATCTTGCGCACTGCTGACATTTGAGGCCAAGTAATTCTCTGCTGTGGAGGAGCTGCCTTATGCATTGTAGGACACTTAGCAGCATCCCTGGCTTCTACCCACTAGATGCCAGCAGCATCCACTTCCCAGTTGTGACAGTCAAAACTCTCTCCAGACACTGCCAAGTGTCCCCTCCTTCACTGGCTAAAATGGCCAAAGAAATAGAATATTTTAGGGTAACTGCATCTGATTAAAATTGACATAAATCATCATGAAACATATTTTTTTGCATCATGCTAGTTACCCACGTTAATAACAATTTAAGTAAAAGAAATGATTTAAACGAAATCACTCCTAGCTGAGAACCACTGCTTTGATCCCACGAATGCTAACAGATCCTACCACAGGAAAAGTTAGCAAACCATAAAATGGGTACAATTCACTACCTTAAATGCCCACCAGTGGGGTGTGGTGAAGCAAACTAAAATGTATCCATCTGACAAGCCATTTGAAAGACTATTTTTAAAAAAGATTTTATTTATTTACTTGAGAGAGTGAGAGAGAGTTTGCGTGTGTGTGTGTGTATGTGTGTGTGTGTAAGTGCGCACACACACACGCGCAAACAGGAGGAGAGAAAGGGACAAGTAAAGCTGAGCATGGAGCCCAACACAGGGCTCTATCTCATGACCCTGAGATCATGACCTGAGCTATCAGGTCAATCAAGAGTTGGACACTTAACCAACTGAGCCACCCAGGTGCCCCTGAAAGACCATTTTTAAAATGATAAATCTTTGTGCAAATATCCATACTCAAAAACACCTTTGAGTGAAAAAATATCCAATATGAAGATGGAAGCAAAACAAGAAAGTCTACATAACCTAAAAGCACATTAAAAAGGAAGAATATAAAATGTCATATGTCCATATGGCAAAGGATCAATTAAACACCTAATTAAGTGAAACAGCGAAATTACCAGTAAATCACTTTTTTTACTTAAACTTTTGTTAATATGTGGATGATTAACATACAACAAGGGAAATGTATGCTTCGTAATGATTTATACCAATTTTAATCAGATGTGATTACCTAAAATATTGTTTGAGCATTTTAGCCCACATAGGAGAGAGTGCCCTCATGAAACAAATTCACATAAGGCTTCTCCTGCTCACGCCATTGGTCTTGGGTCAGAGCAAACAACCTTTCAGAGGAGGGACTGTCTCCACCATGCATTTCCTTACTTGCCAGAGGTAGGACCAGGCTTGGCCAGCTGCTTGATAGATCTTGTTAACCTGAACTTACCTCAGATTTCAGCATAGTGGTTTGAGGGTTGCCATTTGGAGTATAATGGGTTTCTGTGTAGGCTGGAGCAAAAAGGTGCCTGCAAAGAATAAACACAGACATTTGTCTCTTTAGATAATGGCCTCCACCATCCTGGAAACAGAAGCCAGTCATTAAATGATCAAGGAAGAACCACCCAAGCATCTCTGTGCAGAAGAAAATAAGCCACCATAAGGGCCTAAGGAACAAAAAAGAAAGGCAGGAGAAAGTTGATTAATTTTGTACTCAGTGGGCTCATCACTTAGTTTGGACACAGCCAGATGAAGTAAACAAAAGTAAAGCAGTGGTCGGAACTTTTTCTGGGTCCTAGGAATATACACATGCAAACACATATTCAAAATTTCCCAGGGTCTATGGACTCTATTTTGTACCTACATTGGTAATGTCAGCACTGCATCCACCAACTTCCAGTATCAATACGCCAATTTTTCTTTAAGAGAAACCCTCTTTCCTGTTGCATGTTTTGGTGAGATTATTAATCAAGGTGTCCTACCTGGCCCTGCCCAAGGGCAGCCCATGACCCAGGCTAAAGCCAATGGAATGACATCACAAAAACCAAGCAGATGGGAGCAATTCATCTGTTCCTTTGTTCCAGCTGCATGGATTCCTGGCGCCACCGTTGCCTGCCTTTTCTGAGACCTACTGGTTCAGATTTTCTGAGACCTGGTAGCTCTGTGTGTTACCCTTACAATAAATTCTTCTTTTTTCTTTTCTCTTCTAAAATTGGACATTGATTTCTCTCTTGCCACAGACCCCTTGAGGCTGAGGTTAAGAATCGCTCACCAAAGGCAAGACAGCACCAAACAAGGTTCCTAGAACTTCTCTAAAAGTTAAAAGAAAAAAGAGCCAAGTGGATGTTTCAACTAGCTCAGCCATGTTAAAAGCAAAATGCATCTATAGAGAGTTGAGGTCCAGGGGCAAAAAGAAGAGAAACTGGGCAACTAACAAAAGAATTAAGTAGATCTATATGTACTAACATGGAAAAAAAATGTCTAAAAATGGAGTTAGATTTAAAAAAAACTAAATTTCAGGAAAAAATATATTTTAAAAATCCCTTTTAATAAAAACTAGTAACAGTACACATCAGTGTAGGCATTGAAAACAACTAGAGAGGGATCCCTGGGTGGCGCAACGGTTTGGCGCCTGCCTTTGGCCCAGGGAGCGATCCTGGAGATCCGGGATCGAATCCCATGTCGGGCTCCCGGTGCATGGAGCCTGCTTCTCCCTCTGCCTATGTCTCTGCCTCTCTCTCTCTCTCTCTGTGTGACTATCATAAATAAATAAAAATTAAAATAAAATAAAATATTAAAAAAAAAAGAAAACAACTAGAGAAGCGAGCGTCCACTGTTAATCGTGATTACCTCAGGAGACTGTGGATGTTCACAATATAAGTTGCATACTTCTGAAAATTGGTTGATTTAAAAAAAAATAATTACCGTGTATTTATTTTGAAAACTGAAAACCTAATTTGAAACTGCTTTTAAAAAGAAGAAAATAGAGACTGAGGCCAGCACAGGGGGAGACAAAGGAATCTGCAGAGACCACCCTGGTTTTGGAAGAGGTGATATTTCCCAGCAAGACAGGGTCAACTGAAGAGGGTCTCCAGAGCCACTTCCAGCTGTAAGTTCTGGAACTCCCGACTTTCAGATCCGCCCCCCCACTCCCAGAGTGCAGCCAGAAGGTACATGTCATAATAATTGTCTCTTATACTATGTCAAGCTCTTCAATATCCAGGATTGGACAAGAAGAAAAGAAACTCAACAACAACAAAAAAATGTAAAAATAAAGCAAAGTACAAAACCCCGTTTGTGTAGAGAAACTCTCACTCACATGGGAATTTTGGGTCCATAGCTCATTTGGCAGGTTCTGTCTCCCAGCCCTATGTCTTTCTCCTTAGCATCTAACAAGCCAAGGATCCAAGAAGGAGTCACCCATTTGTCTGAGGGAGATAAATGGTAAGCCCCCAGAGGACCAAGGCCAAGCGGTTTTGTTCAACAGTATCTACCAGTGCTTAACATTTATTTAATGAAAGAAGGACTTAAGTAGTTTTTGAATATGAGTGAATGAATGAATTGTCTAACACGAGGAGCTTGGAGCATGATCTGGAGTCTAAGAGAATGAAGTTTCAATTCCAGCTCTGACATCTACTGTCTCTATGGCCATGAGTGAGCTGCTTTACCTCTCTGAACTTTTGTTTCTACTTCTGTAAATGTGAGGATGATATGCCTACCTGATAGGGCTATATTAAGAGTATAAGGACAAAGTGCACAAACATAGCTTAACACCAGGCCTGGCACAGAGTGAGCTCATTGTCATTGTTTTCACCAGGGATTATGATGGAAGAATGCAGAAAAACAGTTGGAATCTACCTATTTCCCTCAACTCTCCCCAACCATGAATGCTCCAGCTTATCACTTGACAGAGATGAAAAAGCAATTAGCTGATTCCTGCAGCCCCATTTCCTGGATCTGCTTTCACAGACAGCATTATGGACAACTAGTCATGGGTTCAGAGTTTAATGGTCTATCCCAGTGCCAGTGGGAGATCTGAATTTTCCCACAGGAAATGAGCTCCTGGCAAATACATTCTTAGCCTCTTTTTGAGTCTTAGGGGGTAAAAATCACTCATTCATTGAGATTCAGATGCTCCAAGATGCTCCCATATGTTCCAGAGAACATTCCAGATTGAACCTTAGAGGTCTACATCCTTGGCAATCCCTGGCCATGTCTCCAGAAGGATAACCATCTTTCAGTAGTTTCTTATTCAGAGGATCTGACACCATCACCATAGGACTGTCAGAGCCTAGTGTTAAAGGGACTTTAGTAATAATTTAGCCAAACTCATTAGACTGTGGGCTCCCTGAGAGCAAGGGCACAGGTGTTTTGTTCAAGGTTTCTCTCTACCTCCCAGGACCTCCCGGGCAGGCAGTACATGTTTATTCTGTGAATAATTGGATGAATGAATGAATGAATGAATGAATGAATGAACGAACCTTCTACCTTGTGTAGGAATCTGACAGATGGCCATTCAGTATTGGACATCTCCAGTGACAGGGAGCTTATGAGACCACCCACTCCATTTCAGAAGACATATAGTAGTTAGGGAACGTTCTTACATTGAGTCAAATCTACCTCTCTGTCACTGGCACTCACTGGTCTCATTCTGTCTTCTGAATCAACCTGGAACAATCTGCTTCCTCTTCTAGCTAACTACCATTTCAGGACCAGCAGCATCAGCATCACCTAGGAATTAGTTAAAAATATAGATTTTGGGCCTCATCCCAGATATATTGGGGCAGACAGAAACTCTAGGGTTGAGGCCTGATGGATGGTTACCCATCGTAATTAACTCTCTAAGTGATTTTGATGCAGAAACACTTAGACCACAAGGTCTTAGAATACTTTTAATGTAGACCCACTTCAGAACATCAAAGTGTCCCTAAGCCCCCATCACCTTCCTGCCTCTACCACATCCTGGACCATTCTGTACATGAAAACCCAAAAAGTTCCATCAAAACAGTTCACACATATTTAAGTGTTAAACCATTTAACACACCTATGTACAACACACCTATGAGGAGGTCCCAATCCTTTTCCCACTGTGTAGTTGAGGACACTGGAAACTCAGACATTTGACTTATTCAAGTTCTCCCAGCACAATGTCAGGGCCAGGTTTCAGAACCCCAGCTCTTCCCCCTAACCATACTTTTTAAGCACTTTTCTGCTCTGCTTCTCTTAGAAAGTGGAAGCATCAAAATAAAGCACTTCCAGGAACCAGTAGTCCAAACCACAATTTGATGGTAATGATAGTGGCCTTGAGGACACATGGGATGTCACAAAAATGTCATGAGCTGTTAGATGTGCATATGTGCATATATGTTAGATGTGAAGAGAAAATATGGACAAGCAAGGCACATGGTAGGAGAAAGAGGATAAATCTATATGAACTTCAAAGCTAGTTTTTTGAAACAACAACCCTTTCCCCAAATAGGGTTGCAGATGTTGGCCAGGAAGGTCCTTTTTTTTTTTTTTTTTAAGAAGCAAAAGGAAGGGTCATGTTTCATCATCACCATTCATGCAATTTTACTGGTAGACAAAAACCACTTTCAAATCCTTCCCACTGCCTAAGCCAGGCCCTTCTATGCCTGTGTGTCCGTGTGGTACCCTGGCAGTGCTCTCCAGACTCAGGGACAAGGCCACAGTGCCACTGAGCAGCCCAGCTTGGCCCACCCATCCCTTCTTTAGCCACATCTTGTTCTCATCTCCTCCCTGACAAGGGGCTGGCTCAGCAGATCAGCAGGAAGCCATCTCTCAGCACTGGAGTGTATTAGGATTTTCAGGAAACAAGTTGTGAGTGATGTGAGTCCAGGAAGAGAGGAAGACTGTCCAAGATTTCCCACCCCACCCCCTCCTTTTTCTGGCTTTGATGGAAAAGCAGTTTCTATGAAATGCTCCCTGGAGCCATACACACACCGCAGGCTCACAAGCCCACAGCAGGCAGAGACAGTATCCCAATGCTAACAGCAGCCAACATGGAAATGCTCACACTGGGCAAAACCCAGGTCGCTCAGACCCCAAAGTGCTCCAGCAAAACCTGCATCTTCTGAATTCCACCTAGGAAAATAAGCTGCCCTCCAAATACTAGTCATAATCTTGCTCTCCAGGGAAAGACAATAGAGTTGCCTGTGACTGCCTGGGCCCTGTGTGTACACGCACCCGGGGCGCCCCAAATGCACACAGCAGTCTGAAACAGCCCTGACCCTTTAGCCTAAGACTTGGTACATTAGAAACCAGAACGATCCTTTCACGGATTATTTACTATCAGACAAATTTCAAACGCCTCTCTAAACTTCAATTTCTAAAACTCCCTCTGGGGAGAGAAGCCAAAGAGCTCAAACAAATCTGCAAAACATCTTCTCTGAGCTCAGCCCTCCTTCCTCTGCTTTAGATAAGCAGCCAAGAGAAGACAAAGTGATAACAATTTCCTAACTACCTTGAAAAACAACCTATGTAGCTATGCTCAGCACAAGTCAACATTACTTAGCTCATCCCACAGTGGCTATTTTTACTAACACAAAGGCTTCCTTCCCCCAAGGCTTGCTCCATCTAGGTCTTTCAAGAGTATCCTGGCACTTAAACACTGGTGATGGCCCCTCTTATTTTCCCTGGGGGATCTTCACCCTGCCCACCCGTGTTGATGATAATGCAAACTCTGTCATTTCTCCCTCATATTCTCACTGCCATCATCACGGAACTTAGACCATTAACTGCAGAACACCCGGAAACACTGAAAAAGTATAAAATCCCAGGCCCCACCCAGCCCCACTGAGACTTATATTCTCTAGAGAAGGACTGAGAAATCTGTATTTTTAATAGTTTTTCCAGGTGATGCATTTTCAGGCTCTGAGAATTCTCCTACTCCACTGGATCAATGTTAACATCTTAAATTCTTTTTCCCATTTCTAGTCTCCTAATCACCCTCCCAAACCTGAGGATGACATCTGTGCAGCACAGAGGGAAATTCTAGGCTCAGAAAACTTCGGTTTGAGTACCAGCTGCACTACTTTCTAGATGACTGTCCTTTCAAACCCTAGAAACAAGGCCAAAGATTCAATTTTGTACAAGATTACCAAGGAATGGTAGGCTCTGAGAGGGCAGGCTGGGGGTCTTCAGACTCCATTGGGGGGAGGGAGAGATGTAGCTTTGAAAGGTTATAATTAATCAAGGCAGCTCCTGTACATCCCTGTAAAATAAGATGTTAACTTGTAAAACGCTAATGAGGTACGACAGAGATGCAAATGATTTCTACCCAGTAGAGAACATAACTACAAAAGTTACGGTTTCATTTCCCCTAAAATGATCTAACTTCGCAATCTTATCTCAACATTCATTTTTTCACTATTAAAAAAAATGCATGCATACATACACGTTTCCCTTATCCACCTTTAAAACCAGTTCTATCATCTTCCTGGTTCCCCCATAAATGAGATAAACCGAACTTTGACAAGTGCTCACGAGTATTTGCATGAGAACTATTTCTTTTCACTTGAGCCACCTAAATCACCTCCATGTCCTAGACCAAAAATAATAGAGTAATAATTACTATCTCACAGCATCACTGAAAGGATCAAATGAGAAGATAACATTCAAACACAGGACACCTGGGTGGCTCAGTAGTTGAGCGTCTGCCTCTGGCTCAGGGCATGATCCTGGGATCTGGGATCGAGTCCCACATTGGGCTCCTTGCATGGAGCCTGCTTCTCCCTCTGCCTGTGTCTCTGCCTCTCTCTCTGTGTCTCTCATGAATAAATAAAACCTTTTAAAAAAATAACATTCAAACACTAGCTCTGACATTTCCACTTCTGATGAGCTTAGGCGAGGCAGTTAATCTCTCTGTGCCTGTTTTCTCATCTATAAAATGGAAAGAATTTTGGAAACCACTTCATAGGGTTGCTGTCAAAAGTCTATAGAATTTTGTCAAGTAAAATCAACAATTGTGAAATAACCCTTTGTAAAGCATAAAGTATTTGTGTTCTGCAAATCACTGTTATCATTTTCTCCAGAAATAGCTAGGTGCACGTGTGTCAAAATCTTGATAATTGGAAAATCCAGATAATGGGTATCTGAGGGTTCATAATACTAGTCTCTCTCTTTATGGATCTTAATTTTTTTTTTAAGTAGGCTTCACACTTTTTTTTTAAGTGGGCTCCCTACTCAGAGCTTATACGGAGAACCCTGAGATGAGGATCTGAGCTGAGATTAAGATCAGATGCTCAACTGACTGAGCCACCCAGGCACCCCTGGGTATTAATATTTTTTAACCAGCTAGAGGACATTATGCCAATCATAAGCTACTTGGCCTCAGTCTCCCTTTCTATCACATGGAAATAGTTCAGGACAGGCAGACATTGGAAGGGTTACTGAAAAGCAGAGAGTGCTGTTCTAATGTAGTGGCCAAGGTTCACCCATATTTGGGACAAAATAACAAATTCAGTAAGTATTGTTTTGTTTTCTTTTGTTTTCGAAGAAGGAGAAAGTAAAGGAGAGAAGAGACAGCTGTTTCAGAACCAAGATTTCCAAACCAGTGCTCATTCCATCTCTGACTCTGGAGGAATGGAAACAAACCAACATGCCAAAGGCATGGCCCTAAAGCCAAATAAGGGCTGACAAGTCCAGGGGCCCACAGGCAGAGGCATTCCTTTTTGAGGGAACAGAAAGGCCAAGGAAGGCGGAACTTTAAACATCATTCTTAATCTATAGAGTGGGGATCTCCTCCTATCCCAGGACTTTCTTGAATAAGTATCATTCTGGCCAGAGGACCAGCCCCAGAAGTAACACTTTGAAGCAAGATGGCGCCACCCACAATCCTGGCAAAAGGCCAAAGCTACATAACATGTTTTCTTTAACCTTTTATTAAGGAAGTTTCCAAACAATGTATTAAATCAACACTCCTTTTCACCAACCGCTTCCCATTACATCTTCTCCCAGTCCACACAAGACCTGGCATCTTTCCGACCAGCTCCTGATCCTATGTTTTCCTTTTTATATACCAAAGGATGTTTGGATGAACACTGTTTACTCACTTGACCAGCAAGGTCTTTATTTAATCCTCTTCATGCCTCCCTCTTGGCTAACTCCACAAAGAGTAACTTTTCTGTGCAAATAGGGCTGATTTCCTGGGATCGGGGAGCTTAACTGTCAGGGACCTGAGGTAAGGAAACTCAAAATGGCTCACCCAAAAGTTTACACATTTGTTGAGCCCATTATGAGTACCTATTGGAACTGGATAAGAACAGTTAAAGGGGGGAAAAAACAGAAGAAGAAAAAGAACAGTTGAAGGAAATGGGGTCCTATCTTCATTTCTTAGAAAACATTTAAAAAACAGAAACATTGCCTGATAGCAGCCTAAGAGCCAGATTTCTTTTTTTAAGACTTTATTTATTTATTTCTGAGAGACACAGAGAGGCAGAGACACAGGCAGAGGGAGAAGGAGGCTCCATGCAGGGAGCCTGATGTGGGACTCCATCCCAGGTCTCCAGGATCACACCCTGGGCTGAAGGCAGTGCTAAACCGCTGAGCCACCTGGCCTGCCCCAAACAGCCAGATTTTGATAAATAACCATTGTGCTTGTTTAACAGATCAATCTCAAGGGAAGGGCCAAAGCAAGAGGCAACAGGCATATTGTAGAGATAGAGTTTGTGAATAAGACAAAGGGGAAATGAAGAAAAGGAACCTCTAAGATCACTGGGCCTTTGAGAATATGCTAGAAAAGAGGGGAATAAGTGAACCATCCTAAGAAAAAAGCAAGCAAACAATAAGCAGGTGGGTGAAGACCACGAACAAACCTGCCCTAAATGTGAGTGCTTGGTCCCTATTAGGTCCTGATTAAATATCCCAGTAACTTTGATAAACCTTGCCCCATGTTTCTCAGCATCCTAGAGCACAAATCACAGCTGTTGCAGTCAAGAGAGTCAGATGTTGGAAAGCCCTCCTAGATCGTGGTGGACAATGATTGTCCCAGCCTCCCGCATCCCTGCCACCTTCTTGACAGAAGAATGCCCCAATTTGCATTTAGACAAGCATTCCCTTCTCACTGCATACTGACTTCAGGCACCTGGAGTGAGAGGCCAAGACAATCAGATCTTATTTCACCGAATTCCACGGAGGGTGACATCTGATGAAAATGGCTGAAGCAGAGTCACTCTAGTGGTGGCACCTGAAGAGACTGCCTATAAATTCTTAGATTTGTCCTTTTACAGCCATAGTTCTGAACTGAGCTCAAAAAAATGCAGCTGCTTTTCAACATATTCTATTTGTCCTTTATCGTTTCCATAAAGTTTTCTTGGGGGGTGGGGGGAACAGCATATAAAATGCAGAGTTGGCTGCAACAAAAGCATCTTTATATGCTGCCCTCTGTGTCCAATATTTCTCCTCAATCCAACTTTTATAGAAGAATTTGAAAAAGAGCAAAAGCAACTTGCCCAACATCACACAGTTATATTTTGCTTCTAAACCCATCAATCTAAATAAGCAAAAGTAAGCTAAATGTCAGTGGTAGATAATCCAAGAGTTAGGCCATCCAGATACTCCTAGAAGGCAGAGAGGAAGGATGTTTGTGCAATCTCATCAATAACTGCTTATTAAGCAGCATCATACAGTACAAACTGTGGGGCATATGGCATCAGGAAGTCCTAATTCCTCCTGGCTTGAATTCATCATGTATTTGTTCTGGGTCAGCAGCCAAGCTGCAGTGTCTCTTCCGAGCCTCACACTCTGCATCTGTAAACCCATTGACTCATTCCATGAATATTGATTGAGGCCAGTGTTGTGCCAGGCACTGTGCTAGGATGGTAGGAGATGTGAGTGAAGCAAGCATAGTTTTTCTGCCCTCCACCTAGCATGTGCATCTCCCATCATGAAGATCAGAGGAGGCTGAATCTGACACCCCCAAAGATGCCACTTTAGCATAAGGATTATTTTGCACCAAAGGCAACGGAGAAGCAGATACAAAAAAAAAAAGAAAAAAAAAAAAAAGAAGTGCTCTCTGCCCTCTCCCTATTTGCCTAAAAGTAGGACAAAACTTTCAAAATTTTCAAAATTTTCCCTCCTCTCTACCAGGAAGGACAAAAGTTAATCACCAGATACAACTTCAGACCCTATCGGCCCAGAGAAGGCTCCAGAGGAATCTACACAACTTTTACTGACTAGTCTTTGTCTCCCATTGGTCTCCGATATATTTACCTTCCCACACTTTACCTTCTTTGGAAGCCTGTTTTCCTCTGTCCTGTCATTTCTCTAGAGATTTATTGTTCTTTGGGAAAGATGCTGCATAAGCCCAAAGAGGCCAAGTCACTGTTAAATCAGCCCATCTTCCTTCCTTCCTAGAATTGCTGCAAACCAGTCAGGCAACCAACTTCCAAGTACCCCTAACAAGCTGCCTCCACAGCTCCGGAGAAAGGGTGCTTGCGCATCAGTGTTTATGTGTGTGTGCACCCACATGTGCGTGAGAGTGTGTGTGTGTTGGGGACAGAGAGGAAGAGTGGAGTAGAGAATAGGAACTAAGGGTCCTTACTCAACATTACTGATCTGCTTTCCCCAGCTGTATTCTCACCACCACATAACTGAAAGGCTAGTTTAATCTTTGCTCTCTTCCCCAAGCCTCAAATTTAGCAGCAAGAAGAGATAAAGCAATTCTAGGATACAAGAAGCCTGATATCTTTTCCAACACTTATATCACCTCTTTCCCTAGTGTTCCAGTCTCCTTCCAGAGGAATCCCTTTCCATGACTTGTCTTTCCTTTCAGGGGAGGAGGGGGGCTTGGAAAAAGAAACCATGCCTGATATAATGCAGTCATTATAGCCTCTTGTCCCATCTGGACCTCTCCCCAGGGAGACTGATGCAAGAGGAGAAAATGTGGAGTCTGTCAGTTTTCCGCAAATCTGTAACCTCTGGGGAGAAAGCAGGAAAGGGGGCAGTGGGGTACATGGGAGCTATGGAAGGGACTGGGAAAGAGCCATAAGTACAGAAGTCATAAAGACCCCATTTCTCCTTAAACTGGCTGCAGAAAGCCTGGCCCAGCTCCACCCACTCAATGATATCATTGTTTTCAACAAAAGCTGGTTTGAGAACCTCCAGAGAGGCCCCCAGTGAGGCCTCAGCTGCTAGAACAGGCAGAGGGCTCACCAGTTCCTGGGAGATTAAGTCCTTAGAATTGCAGATAAGGAGAGAAAACTATGTAAAAGCCCAAATTACAGAGATAAGCAGGGTAAGGACAGACTTTGCTTCCGCCTGGCCTTTTAGGGCCAAGGAAAGAGAGTAGGACACTACTTTATACATAGATTTTGTCTGTGGATCCCTACCATGATCCTGCAAAGTTGATGACTGGGGATTATTATCTTCATCTAATGAGAAAACTAAAGATCTGAAAAGAGAAGTGGCTTGTCTGAGGTCCCACCCCAAGCTAAGGGCAAGCCCAGGGACTGGCAGCCCTGTCCCACTACCTACTCACACAGAAAACTCAGACTGGCCCTTGCGTCCACCCCTTCCCTCAGCCCATGGTCAACCCATCTCCTAGTCTCCGTGATTCCATCCTGTAAACATCTCTGCAATGCGTCTATCGCCTCTCCATATCTGCTACCTCCTCTCTAAATTCGACCACCATCATTTCTCACTCAGATTATAATAAAACTTTTGAATGGGTCTTAGAACTGCATTAGTCTTGCCTCTTCCAATCCACCCTACACTTCAGTTGAAGTAGTCCTTCTCAAATGCATTTTGGATGCTATTACCACCTGACTTTCAAAATATTCTTCATCAGCTCCCTGCTGCCCTCAAGATAAACAGCCAATCTCTTTAAGGAGCCTTTGAGGCCCTTCAAGGATTCACCCTTGTCTACTTGTCCAACCCCTTTCTTTGCCATTTCTTTCTGCCCTCTTCACTCTCTGCTCTAACCACAAAGAACTCCCTTTCATCTCCACATGTTCCTCTTGCGGTTGGGCCTTTGTTTCTTCCTTGTGCAGCTGGAATATGCCGACTCTATCACCCTCCTCCCCCTACCACCCAACTTCTTCCTTACTTCACTTCCTCTTAGAAGCCTTCCCTTATCCCTAACCCAAGGTAGGTTCCCCTTCCCCAGGCCACATAGCTCTCTCTACTTCCTCCATGATAGCCCTACATTGTTCCCTAGTAGTTTAATTCTCCAACTCTTCCACTAAGCTATGAGCCCCTTAATGGCACAGACTGTGTTTTGCTTGCCACTGCTCTCCTGGGAACACCCATGACTTAGCCCAACACCCGCCACATGGTTGGCACTCATAATATTTGTTGAATGAAGGAAGAGGAGGAACGAAAGACAAGAAGCTAAGAGTTCACAAGGAGTGGTCCAGAGCTCAAGCCCAGTACAACAGAGACTCTCAACAGAAAAGCCAATGATTCAGGTCACCTGGTTGGCTCAGCTGGTAAAGCATGCAACTCTTGATCTCAGGGTCATGAATTGAAGTCTATGTTGGCATGGAGCCCACTTAAGAAAAAAAGAAAAAGCCAAGGATTCTGACCCAATGTCTGCCCTCAGCTTAGTTTGAGCAAGACCTACAACTTGCCCCATTGTGCCCAAAGGCCTATTTATTTAGTATTCAAGGTGTCAGCTAAAGGTCTGTGTATACCACTAAGTTCTACACAGAGAAAGAGGAAGCTCATTTTCTTAAAATCAAAATATTTCATGGGTGAAACATAAATGCAGGTGGGTTTTTTTTTTGTTGTTGTTGTTGTTGTTTTTTAATGCAGTTTCATTCTCAGGATAGAACCAGTCCAGAGGCTCTAGTATTGACCTCCTCCTCTCTTAGATTTGTCTTGGGATAATCATGCTCCATTGCCTAAGCACAAAGGTTGAGGAGTAGAAACATCCTCCAACCTCTAGAGAGTCTAGAGGAAGGGCCTAGACACATCCTGGAAGCTAGGGAGAAAACAGAAGTCTTGAAGGTAGGATTTCCACTCATCTCCCAAGTCTAAAAATATATCCATCCATCCATCCATCTGCAGCCCACCCGCCACGCCCCACTTCTCAGGAGGCTTCCCCCCCTACCCCCCACCCCTAAATTGTGAAGAAGCTGCTTTTGCCTTATGCTCAGCCTCTTGCAGTCCATGGCTCCATCCACTAGGTATCCTCTATCTACTGGACTCAGCCCGAATTTCCTTCAATGGGGAGGTAGGAGGAAAGAGCTTCTTCTCATTTGATGTGTAAAAAAAATACAGTCTAGCTCTAGAGTGTACCTCAAGTATCTTTCCTAGAAGTACCCCACCTACCTCCTTGATCATATGGTTTTACCTGAGGGGAGAGAGCCCAACTCAAAGTCAAAAATAAGAAACTAAAAAATTGAGCTTAAGGCACTGAAATCTTGGGTAACAAGATGTGGAAGGAAAATAAGCCCCTTCCCTATTCCCTACATAACACCCTGCTGAATTAAAATGATTTGGCTAGTTGGAATACTGAATTCCTAAGAGATTATTAGCAGTACAGCTTTGGTTCCTCTTGATCCAGACCAAATATTTACATATTAATTTCTCAGTTTGCATTCCTTTCTCATTCTTCCACTCACCTCTCCTCCCTCCCTCATCCAAAGCCTCCCCTCTTTTGGATGAACCTAGAAGGTAAAATGCTAAGTGAAATAAGTCAAACACAGAAAGACAGATTCCTTGTGACTTCACTTATATGTCGAATCTAAAAATGAAAACAAATGAAAAATGGAAACAAATTGTTGGTTATTGGAGGAGGGGAAGCTTGGAATAGGTGAAGGAGATTAAGAGGTATAAACTTCCAATTATAAAATAAATAAGTCATGGGGATGTCATGCACAACATAGGGAATATAGTCAACAATATTGTAATAGCATGGGGATCATTTTGTAATGTATAAAAATATCAAATCATGTACCCTTGAAACTAATAGGATATTGTATGGCAATTATACTTCAATAAGAAAGACAAAAAAAAATAATAACCTCCCCTCTTTGCTTCTGTAAGACAGAGTTCCAAGTAACTGTCCTTAGGGAAGCTTTCTCTACCTCCCCAGTCAGAAAGTCTCTATTTGCACCTGCCTTCTCAGCACCTTACTTTCAACTCTATTATTACATTTGTAATCTGCCTTGAACTATGCTGCTTTATGTTTTCTCTCTCAGAGACAGCAGACTGCCAGAGGGCAAGGATGGTGTGTTTGCATCTACTCCCTACCACACATAGTTTAAGATTTTACAAACGCGTGCTCAATCAACATTTGCTGAAATCAACCTTGTGGAATGGAGACAAGTTAGCTCTAGTTTAGAAGGCAGGAGATCCATCAACTGATGAATGAAGAAACAAAATGTGGTATATCCCTACAACGTAACGATAATATAACAATAAGGAAAGAAGTACTAATCCCTGCTATTCAATATGGATACAACTCACAAACATTAAGCTAAATGAAGAAGACACACACCCACACAAACAAATGTTGTATAATCTCTTTTATATGAAATATCTAAAATAGGCAAATCTGTAGAAACAGAAGTAGATTAGTGGTTGCTTATTGCCGATGGGGGTGTGGGAGAATGAGGTGTGCCTACTCACATTAGTTTGCTAGGCCTGCATTCACAAAGTATCACAAACTGAATGGTTTAAAAAACAGATTTGTTATCTCACAGTTCTAGAGGCTAGAAGTTTAAGATCAAGGGGTTGGCTGAGCCATGCTTCCTCTGAAAATACCAGGGAAGGATCTGCTCCAGGCCTCTCTTCCAGCTTCTGGTATTCCTTGGCTTTTGGCAGCATGATCTAATCTTCACACAATGTTCTCACTATGTGCATGTCTGTGGCCAAATTTCCCCTTTTTATAAGAACACCAGTCATGTTGGATTAGGGGCCCACCTTAATCCAGTATGATCTCATCTTAACTGATTAAATTCACAATGATTCTATTTTCAGATAAGGTCATTCTGAGATCCTGGGGGTTAGAACTTCACATATGAATTTGGAGGACACATTCAATCCATAAAACTGCTAATGGTTTCTTTTTTGGAGTGATGAAATATTCAAAAACTAGAACATGTGGGGTTACACAACTCTATAAAACATTCAATTGAATATTTTAAGTGGATAAACTTTATGGTATATGAGTTATAGATCAATAAAGCTGTTTTTAAAAATGGCAGGAAAGTTGGGCTTCAAGAGTGTGTATCCAAGCTCAAAAATCAACCCATCAGGACACCTGGGTGGCTTACCAGTTGAGCATCTGCCTTTGGCTCAGGGCGTGATCCCGGGATGGGGATCGAGTCCCACATCAGGCTCCCTGCGAGGACTGCCTGTGTCTCTGTCTTTCTCTCTGTGTCTCTCATGAATAAATAAATAAAATATTTTTTAAAAATATCAACCCATCAGTGTGTGAAAACAAGTTCGCTCCACAAAGGCTTGAGGATGTAACTTAGAAAAAAGCCAAAGGCAAAGCACCTTTATCCGTGTGTTCCACATGAAGTACCCTGATGCAGTGATTGAAACCTAGAAGGTGATCCTCTAGAAGTACCTTCCAAAGAATATAAGAGTGTTCACTTCAACACTGTTAAAAATGAGAAGAAGAAGAAGAAGAAGAGCAGGAGGAGGAGGAGGAGGAGGAGGAAAAGAAATACCTTGAATGTCCATCAATATGGAGTAATTACATTAATCATGGCATCTTTATTATTACTGAATCTGGATGATGGGTATATGGGGATTCATTATTTTATTCTACCTCTGCATGCATTTGATAATTTTTCATTATAGGAAATTTTCCAAGTTAATTACAGCATGCACATAAAATGTAATATCATACAGCCATTAAAAATTGTCACATAAAAAAAATCACCTGATCAATTTACATGGAAATGTGTCTATCATATGCTCTCACATTCTGCTGTATGACTGTAAAATGGTACAGCCCTTGGGGGCAGAAGCTGTGGAGTAAGAGGTACAGCTGATAAAAACTGAAACCGTTTTAAACATATATGCTAAGTGACCTTGCAACTTTATCTGTAAGTATCAAGCCCACAGAAATGCTTGCAAATGTTCTTAAAGATAATGTGTCAGCTGATTACTGCAGCAGGATTTGTAATAGCAAGAAACTGGAAACTTAATTCTCCACGAATAGGGAAATTACTAAATTTTGATCCATCCATTTAGTGGAATCCTATGTGACCATTAAAAAGAATGAGACAGACCCATAAATATGCTAACGTGGAAAGATATTGAAGATAAATAATAAAAAAGCAAATTACAGAGTAGCATATAAAGTATAATCTCGTTTACTATGAAACTCTTATACTTGTGTAATTTTTTCTAGAATCTTATTAACAAATTTTTCAAACACTCCAAACATTTCTTATGTAAAATTTTGAAAACAATGTGATGCTTGTCCATGCTATATCTCCACGTGAAAAAACATGCATAAAACTGAGGATATAGTATAACCCCATTTGAGTAAGTTTACATGGAAATTTACAGAGTTAAAAAAAACCCAAACCTATATAAAATAGTAGGTTCAGGGTAAATGCTCACACACTGGATGCCGGCTATCATTATCTTAAGGTAAACAACCTGATGGTGAAGGGATCCTCAAGTTCAAGAATCAACCCCTGACTTCCTCCAAGTGCGCTGCTTCCCTTTGCTCTGACAAGGGTCCGTCTAAGGCCAACTGACAGCTTCCTCCCATTCATTTTACCCCGTGCTCCTGCTGAAGGGCCGCCAGGAGAAATAAGCTTGAGACAAAAGAAAACCATGGACATCCTTCCTGGCTACATACGCAGCCCTGGCTGTGGATCCCTGGAAGGAGATAGAGCCGGAATCCTGACCTCCTTATCGGACAGTTCAGGGCCTTGCCAAGGGAGCGGCTGGGCACAGAAAAGAGGTACAGTCTGGCTGGCTGGAGAACCCTGCAAAGCTGTATTTGGGAGATACAGTGAGGTCAAACGTGCCATGGCTGGAGAGTAGGAGTGAATTTCCTCTCAGTGGCAATGGGTTTTAAGATCAACCCTTCCAAATTACATTTGGAAACCAACACAGGGGAATTCCCTCTTACTTCATTCTTAACTGTTTTTCCGATCCTGCAAAACACAAATAATAGTGACTATTTATTGCACTTTGTGGTGCACCAGGCACAGTGTACGTTCTTTAGGAGCATTACGTTATCGAGTTCACACAACACCCAGCAGGGTGGCCACTATTATTAGCCCTATCAAGTGTATGAGGAAGCAGATTCACAAAGGTGAAGAAACTTGCCAAAGGTTACATCCCCAGTGGGTGCGAGGAGCCAGATTCTGAATCCAGATCCACCTGGATGACACTACTACTGTAAACTGAAATCCAGATCCTAATCAGGTCCTAGGAGAGTTAGAAGGAAAGGAAAGAGGGAGGGTAGACTGGGGATAATGCTAGTTCTAACCAAGACAGAGTATACTGAGCAAGGAAAAGGCATCTGAGAAGCCACATACAGAACCTGGGTTTTGGAGTCAAACAGATCTAGCTCCACATCCTGGCTCTTCCCTTCCCAGCCAGAGGCCCTTGAGCAACTCACATTGCTCACGGTCCATGTCTGCTGAATAAGGCCAATACAGGTACCTCCACCTCAGAGTTGTGAGGATTCACTTAGATGAACCACCTAGAGACCTCAGAACAGTGTCTGCTCTGTAGGCATCTTCTACATGGTAATAGCTATAATTAACATGATTGTTGATATCATTATTAATATCTGACCATCATTCCTCAGAACAATGTCATCTGAAGGCAGACTGAGCACCAGAGAACATGACCAGAACTTAGGAAACCCTGATAAGGGGATCCCTGGGTGGCACAGCGGTTTAGCGCCTGCCTTTGGCAGAGGGCATGATCCTGGAGTCCCGGGATCGAGTCCCACATCAGGCTCCCTGCATGGAGCCTGCTTCTCCCTCTGCCTGTGTTCTCTGCCTCTCTCTCTCTCTCTCATGAATAAATAAATAAAATCTTAAAAAAAAAAAAAAAGAAAGAAAAGGAAACCCTGATAAGCAACAACCACACACTGTTTCTCACTATGTTTTTCTCTTGTTACTTCATGCTTAAAGACAGTCACAGGGGTCACATGCAATGCTATGGATTACCAAGACCCTTCAGAAAACATTTGTTCTTGATTTTGCATTAATAAAAGTTAGTGTGTATTGAAATCTATTGTTATATGCTGGGCATTGTACTGAGCACCTCCTAATACGTTACCACAAAACCTCAGAGCCCTCTGTTTTTGTTCCCTGTGATTGCTATTTATTACCATAAACCTATGGCTTTAAACAACAGGAAATTAGTCTCTCTCGGTTCTGGAGGCCAGAAGAATGACAATTTTACTAAGCCAAAATCAAGGTGTTAGCAGGACTGCACTCCTGCTGAGAGATGCCATTCCTTGCCTCCCGCTCCCAACAGCTGCCTGCATTCCATGGCTTGTGGTCACATCACTCCGGTCTCTGCCTCCATGGTCATACTGCCTTCTCCTGTCTATGATCAAGACACACTGCCTTTTAACATATATTTGTGATTTAACTGAGGAACCACCTAGATAACTCAGGATAATCTCCCCTCCTCAAGATCCTTAACTTAATCATACTTACAAAACTCTTCTTTTGCCATATAAGGTAGCATATTCTCATGTCTCAGTTTTCAACCCAGCCCACCCTGCAATGAAGGTATTACTATTTATTTTCTATGCATGTGGAGAATATAGTAAGAAACAGATCTGAGTTTGACTCCTGGCTCTGTCCGACATTGGGTTAATTACTTAAACTCCTTACACTTGAGTTTCCTCATTTACAAAATGTGAATAACGGTAATACCTCCTTCCAAGGGTTGCCATGAGGATTACATAAAACAGTATGCAAAGTGCCTCTGCATAGTAACTGGCTCTCAGTACATGCTCACTAAGGAACAAGTGTTATTATGAATACAGATGGAAGAAATATTCAGAAGGCCAGTGACTTCCCAAAGGCCACCTAACCAGGAAGTGTCAGTGCCTGGAAATGAGGCTCTGGCACCAAAGCCTGAGCCTGTTCTACTCTATGGATAATGGTGCTTCGAGTTTATGTGCTCACGGCCTTCAAAATCAACACATCTAGGTTATTTCAATTTCAGACACTCCCTGATACTCTCTTCTGTCCACTGTATAGGTGCATCCCTTCAGATCAGCACTCTTAATTACTGAAACTCAACTTATGCAAGGGCTCCTATGATAGAAATATCACATCTCCGGTGATTTAGAAATAATAAAGACCCTACTTATGCAAGAATTTGGCTTGCAAAAATCACATCAGATTGGCTGGCAGTCCATTTGGTCTGCAACTCCAGGGTTTCTGGACAACGTGGAAACAGTAGATGAAATCAATCTCAGTCTACAAGGCTACATTGAAAACTACATCTCAGACAGGACCATGAGGTGTCTCTGGGGCAAGGTGTCTAGCACAGTGCTTGGAATTTGTAACCGCTTATGCATTTGCTGCCTCAGAGTCAACATGGCAGGGTTAATTCAGTTCCTGATGCTTGAGAAAGTCTTTGAAGAAAATTTTGGACACCCACAGGTGGCTCTCATCAAATTCTGGTGTCCCCACCCATCCACTCAACCATTTCCTCAGCACCGGCTCCTTGGGTTATACTATCTCTGCTGCAGGGAATGGGGAGCCCAGCTGCGTGCCGAGTTTGGAAAAACATTTTGAATACTTTAGGTCTGCCAAATACTTGGTTAAAGAATGATATCCTCTAATTTCTTAAGCCATGTGTATTTTAAGTGAAATGTAACCCATATGTCTGTTGACTCATTTAAATGCAACTCAGTGAAGCATGGTTTACCAAGAGCATTGGGATAGCATCTAAGCCTTTCTTAAGCCTCTCTTTGATCCAGGAAATTGAATTTTGCTAACAACAAATGAAGCTCCTGACAAGAGAGGGTCAAACAGAGCTGTCCTTTATCCTAGATAAGATGTAAAGTCTACTCCCAACTCAAGAGGAAGCTGGGAAGGTGGAGGTGGCAGAGAGCGCCATGGCTTGGGTGTATTCAGGATTATGCTCTGGATCAGCTACATATTTCTACCAGGCTTCCTGGGAAAGTGCAGCACTAGGAGGTGGTAACTAACCCAGCCTGTCTCTTGCTAGAAAAAAACTCCTTTCCTGCCTGCTAATTCTCTCCTTCTCCAGTCCTCCAGTACTATACAATTCAAAGAGTTGAGGGAAAAAGGAGAAAGTTAGGGCACTAGATCACTCCATTAGCATTGAATGACTGCTGATTTTCCAGGTTGTCGCCTGATTTCCAGGACAACAAGAGCAGTCTCCTTCTCAGGGACCTCTCTGAAGGACTAATAAGAAATTAGAGAGGAGGAGAGATTAACGTCAAAAGTAATGGTGGTCACGACAATCACTGAGCCTCTAAAGGACCAAACTCTGTTGTCTATGAGTCCTGGAGGTAGGCATACACACACAAGAAAACAAATGTCCACTCTTATTAGTTAGACACATGCAAACAGGATCTCCCTTTAGCTAGCTGGGCTGGAGCACAACAAATCGGGTGAGACTGAACGATAGCTCTCTCTTTCCCAAGCCAAAATCTGAATCTTATCATCATTTGGACTCAAGGAAGGACAGAATGCCGAGGAAATTAAGAGTTCCAGAATGTGCTCAAGAGACCAGCAGAGAAAAGTGCATGGCCAAAGGTCCTCTGGGCAGAGTGCCCACTGGTTGAGCTGCTTGTGTGCCTTTGAATGTGACCTTGTAACCTAGTGATCTTGTCCTCAAGTAATGTAGCCCAATGAGCACCCAGCAGGCTGATTGAACAGTTCAATGGGCCCTCCTTGGGAAAAAGTACAGAAACGAGAAGGGAGTGAGCCAGACCCTACATTTCCTGGAGGTGTTCATCTCTCTAGATGCTTTACAGCTAAGGAAGATTCCATTTGATTTCAGCAAACAAATTTTTGTCCAGTGTAGCTTTTGGGTTGATGAGGCAGTCCTCAGGGCATGGGGAAAATTACATGCTAAAAAAATATTATGGATTTATGCCTCAAATTTGTGGGCTGTGGAAATAGCAGCCTATAATTTCTTCCCTGTCATTTCCCTTCCCGTGTTTATGTAGCCTAAATGGTGAGTCCTGAGCTAGCAGTTCATCCTCAACTTCAAGGTCTATGGTTTTGAGGCACTTGCCTTTATCCCAGTGCCTTATTTTCAAGGAGGTCTCTATAACTGGAGAGCAAACTTCCTGAGGTAGGGAGTTCTTTTCCATTTTTCTACTTACACCACATCCTTTAGATAGGCAGTGCAAGAAAAAGCTCTTAGAGCCCAATGGGGACAAAATCCCAATTTTATAGATGAGAAAGTTGAGACCCAGGAAACCCAGGTTAGCTTGTTGATCACTTCTATATCACCTGTCTCTGAGCTCAGTACTTTCTCCACATACCACACTGCCTCAATCACAAATAAGGCCCTCCTAATAACAGCTGTGCACCTACATTTGCAAATTACGTGTGTGTGACTAAATGTACAGCAACATAATAAACACTTTTATCAGAGTAAGATACTACCTTCAGACATACAGTTGAATCTTAAAAAACAAGTATGGAACAATATATATAGTATAATCTCACTTTTGCTCCTCCCTCCCCTACAAGAGCCACGTACATGAGCTTCTGTCAATTGTGTTTATGAGTATCTATGTGTGTGTTCTCACACACGTAGAAGAGGTCCAGAGTATGCCCACCAAACTGTTGACAATGGATTCTCCTTGAAGGGAGGAGACTTTCACTCCTTTACTTGTCATATTTTGGTATTGCTACATGTTTTACAATGAGCATGTATTACTTTTGCAGTTAAAAAATCGTGAACAAGACATAACAGTAGCTGCCAGTTACTGAGTATGGAATATAACCCAGGCAGCGTGCTGGCTTTCCACATGCCATCTCACTTCATCCTCCGCATGGCTCATGGTATGGGCTATCGTTATATCCAGATAAGGAAAACCAAGACTTAAGACAACATACAGCTAGTAAGTGGCAGAGCCAGGATCTGAACCTAGGACCGTCACACATGAAAGCCACATTGAGATGAGCCCCACAATACCACTCCTTTTCACTTGCACTCAATGAAGGGCATGAGTCTCCCATGGGAATGCCATCCATTTATTCTGAGTTGCTTCACAGCAGGAAAAGGCTGCCAGCTGTCACACTATTGAATTAAGATAACCTGGGGTGTCTGCCTCCTGAGCTGAAGGCCCATTTACTACATGCCCGTTCTCCTGGCCCATCCTCCTGCTCTTCCATCCTCACCATTCTTGGCAATCTCTCTATGTGCGAATTCCATTAAATGCCTGCTCACTGCTATTTTGGGCCATGCATTAGCACGTGGGCTTTGACTTGATGGGAGAAGGCCAGACACCTCGGGATGATGAAAAGTAAATTAGAAATGTTCTCTCCCTTCCCTCACAGTCCCAGAAACCCTTGCCCTGAGAGGCCTGAGAATCCCATATATGGGGAAATGTGGTGGGGGGTAGGGGAAGGGCAGCGAGGAAAGGCAAACTTCATAACCTATCAGGAGCTTTGCACTTGCTGTTGCTTCTCCTTGGAGTTGCCGTCTCTTAGCCATCCACGTGGCTCACTTCCTCACCTCCTTCAGGTCTTGACTCCAGTATCAATTCACCACCAAGGCCTTTCCTGACCACCATTCTGAAAAGCACCTCCCTTCAGACCCCTCCCTTTGCCCCCTACTTGGTTTCCTCCACAGTGCTTGTCTCTGGACGTTCGACAGTTCACTTGCTTATCCGTCTACTGTTCCTGCCATGAGAATATAAGCTCCATAAGGGCAGAACTGTTCTAGTCACTGCCATGTCCCCAGTAGTGACACTGCTGCCAACAATGCTACAGATGCATAACAGATGAATAACGATGTATAAATCCGTTGAGGAAATTAAGAACCAGAGCTTGAGAAGGCACCTGGCACAGGGCCTAGCTTCCCTTGAAATAACATGGGATTACAAAAACTTTAACAACGGCAATTTGAAAAATCAGAAAAGCATCCCTCCCCTTCCCCCCCCCCCCCCATCCCCCGAGCAGATTTGAATCCGGACTCACAAGCACCATGAATGAGAAGGTTTTGGGAAATAAACACAATAGGAAGTCGTGTGCAGTTCAAGTTCCGCTTGCTAACACGTGTTCAAAAACAAAAAGCCCAGTTTGGACGAAAATAGCAGGAAGCCGTCCCCCAGGGATACCTGATGAGGTCATATTGCTTGGCTCTGCTGCTTCCATTTTTGTCAAGTCTCCTGCCTTCTGCCAACTCAAGGAAGCCAGGAACCATATCCAGCATCCCGCAGCTCACTGGGAGACGAAAGAGCTGCCTGGAGCAGCAGACAAGAGAACTGCACGAGGGCTCGCCTCTGGAAGCTCTCAGGTGGGACAATCAAAGTCACCACGGTAGTGGATCACTCACTATACGCGCTGTAAGCACCTGTGCACGCTGCCTCGCACACGACCACCCTATGAAATTAGTACTATTCTCATTTTATAGATGAGGATGCTGAGCTTCCACAATTTGCAGCAATGTGCCCCAGATTACACAGCTAGTGAGCTGATCCTGAATTTCTGTGCCTCCAGACCCAAGCCAAGAACATAAATGATCCTAGTCTCTCACATCTCTTGTTTACTGGCTGTGTGATCTTAGATAGCTGCCTGCCTAACTCTCTGATTCAGTTTCTACAACCACACAGAAGATTGTCACACCTAGTGTTTTCTAAGACAGCTTCCTGTTCTAACTTCCTATGGCCTCTTGCACAGGTTCCAAAACATGAGGGAAGGATGAGTCCTGGGATCCCATTTACCCATGATACCCCTTAGCCACCCACCCACCCACCCATCACTTGGAGCACCCAGAGGAAGCTTAAGGGTCAAATGGACCACCTGAGACCAAATAGGATGGATTCAGCTCAGGTGGTGATGGCACATTCAGATCGGAGCTACAAGGCTGGGGCCATGGGAAACTAAAACAGGTTCCTGAGAGACCAATAAGAAGAAACCCTCTAAGGGTCTCTGCAGGACCAGAGGAATTTTACAACACAAGGAGAAATCCCAAGCAGGTAGGGTCTAACCCCTCTGGGGACATAGCCAGCCAAGTCTGTCCCAGGGAAATGGGACAAAAGGATCCCATTCTTGGGGTGGTTTCACTGTTAGGAGGAAAGTAGCAAAAATGATTGAGATACCCATCTTTCCAGCTTCCTGGAGGCTGCCATACACTGGAGGCATCTCTCCTGGAGAGATGCAGATGAAGCCCTTTACGGTCCATGCTGCTTAAGACATACTTTGACCACACTTCCAAAACTTCTTTGCAAGTATCCAAAAGCCCAAATTTGGAATAATTTATATTCTTGCTTTCCACCCAAGCTTAGCAGCCATTCCCATCCTTCCAGATACGGGAAGGTCCCTATCCATCCCTTTCTTGGCAGTGATGCGTCTGATTACTCATCTGCTTCCAGGGGACTCCAGAGGCTGCCAAGAGGAGGCATGCAGTTTCTGAGCCATGCAGCCTTATCTGCGAGGGTAGTGAGGCAGAACCAGTTAGTGGGAAAATACCAGAGGCCTCAGCATCCCCCAGCCAAGTAAGGAGAGCTCTCCCACGGCCAAGCAGATCGTGAGGAGCGGCCATGCATTATGTCTATTCACCTGCTCAATAACATGAATCAAGATACAACTGTGCTTGATGGCAAATCAATGTGGAAGTATTCCTGAGCCAGGCAGCCACCCGAGATGAATGAGGTTAGGAAGATGGAAGAGTCAGCCTGATGCAGCCGGGGGACTCCTGACCATGCCCTTATTGGCTGAATCTGAGACTTAGCTGACCCGGAACAGATGGAGCAGCCCGCTTTTGAGGCGCCAAATCCCACAACACTCCACCCTGCCCCTCTGCTTTCTGCTATTTTCCTCTAATCTCCTTCACTTCCTGCCATGCGCCTTGCTGGAGCTAGTAAGTCAGCTGCCAAAGTCCCCCAGTCCGCCCCTCCCTTCATCACACCACACACACACACACACACACACACACACACACACACACCCCTGTTTGCCTGCAGTGAACTAGTGGAGGCCCCGGAAATACAGCCAGAGGAAATTCAAGAAAGACGTTAAATGGTCCAGAAATTTCACAGCAAGTCAAGAGACTGTGGATATGCTGTCTTTGCAAGACTCTCCCCGCAAAGGAAGCACAGATTAAGAGCTTGGGTCACTTTACAAACTGTGTCCTTCCAAAACAGTGGCACCTGCATCCTGCATTGACAGGGAAGTGAATTGTTTCATTGGAGACAAAGGAGGAGTCCACTTACTCATTCTTTTCCAAGTCCAGGATCAGCTCTTGCCCCTCGGCTGTTATCCTGAGTTCAGCTTTGAGTGGATGCTAGAAGCAACAACAAAAGAATGTCAGTTCCTTAAAGCAGGGGACGAGGCTCCAGGGACAGGCATAGGATATAGCACAGTGCTCTGACATTGATCCACAGGAAGTGAACGAGAAAGGGTCAATTGCATTTCCAGCCCAAACATGAAATGACTTCAATCCCCAAAGGACCCAGTTCCCCTCCCCCATCTGCCTTGTCCTCAAACACAGAGAAAAGAAGCTAAAATGTGATATAAGTGCTTTCTTGTAGGTCTGGCAAACACTCGACAACAAGATCTTCAACAATAAATTTTCTGTGTGGTCAGTTCTGGACTCAAGTGCTGTCTGTGGCTGTGTGAGCCTGCACATGTTACTGAACCTTCCTACAGCTCAATTTGCTCATTTATAAAATAGAGATAGTAACAGTCAGCTTTATGGGAATCTTGTAGGGATAAAGTGACACAGTAAATGTCAGTGATTTGTCATAGTTCCCGCACACAGAAAACTCCTGTTGCATGTTGGCTGTTATCTAAGATACCAGGAGAACCCTCTTCATAGTAAGTTCTTATTTTATTTCATTTTGGCTCCCAGTTTGGAGATCCCCAACCATTTCAGAGGAGGCACCTAGAAGAACCTCTAACTAAAGTTTCATAGGTCTGGGGCACCTGGGTGGCTCAGTGGGTTAAGTGTGTGCCTTTGGCTCAGGTCATGATCCTGGGGTCCTGGGATTGAACCTCGCATGGGGCTCCCTGCTCGGCGGGGAGTCTGTGTCCCCCTCTGCCTCCTCCCCTCTTCCTGGCTCATGTTCTCCCTCTCTCTCTTTCAAATAAAAAAATAAATAAACTTAAAAAAATAAATAAAGTTTTAAAGGTCCAAAAGAAGATACATTTTACATATAAGAAAAGCTTACAGATGACCAAATGAGCAATACACCCAGAAGAGATCACTTAAGATATCATACTATGAAAAAAAAAAAAAAGATATCATACTATGATCAATACACATGAAAAACATGTTCAACATCACTGGTACCTGCTCCCCACCAAAAAACCAAAAATTTTTAAAGATAACTTTTACAGTGACAAATATTTTTTAAAACTCATAAACCACAATGCAGTAGAGCAATACTGAAAAATAGGCACTCTCATATCCTACCAGTAAAAATTTAAATTGATATCAAAGCACTAGAAAATAAGTTGACAGATGGACTAAGAGTTTTTAAATGCGTAGACCCTCTGACTCAGTAATATAAAACTCTATTTAAAGAGAACAAATGGAAGCATGGGCAAAGGTTTATACATAGGGATGCTCATTACTTGTAATAATGACTAGTGAAATACAACTTGAATGTCCAAAAATATGAGAATAGTTAAATAAATGATGATCAATCATGTGACAAAATATTCAACCATCATTAAAAATGATGACTTCAAATAATTTTTAATCTATCAAGAAAGTATACATGATAATTATTCACCACACAAAGGCTCAAAACAACACCGTATGTTTTATTTAAAAACTTTCATGGAAAAAAATAAATCCAAACGTTACCCTAGTGACCTCTCAGCAGTAAGATGCTGGGTTAATTTTCTTTTCTTTGTGTATCTTTCCATGTTTTTAGAATTGCCTTTATATTCTAAGTAATGGACTTTTCATCTCTTTTTATCTTATTATTGAGGGAAATTTCAAAGAAATTAAAAATCCGAGTCATAATAAACTTACTTCCATGCTTCAACAATTCAACTTAAGATGGTTGAACTTATTTCGAAGGGAAAAATTATTTATTTGAAATGAGATGTTTGCATATTTAAACATATTAAAAACAGGATCAATAGTGTGTTTTAGATCCATGTTCTTTAACGTGGAACCAAGGAACTGATAAACTCTTTAAGTCTTTTTCAGTCCACAGAAGCTCTCACTACAGTGGGGCATCTATCCCTTTAAGATTGACTCCGAAGCTTAGTTACTGCATTGGAGAAAGTGGGCCCACTGCTTTGCCACCTCTGGTTGGGGGCCTTCCTCTTCCAAGCACAATCCTTTTATTTGGCTCCAGATACACTTCCCATTAGGGTCCTGGGCACTGAGCATCCCTGAGACATTCAGGCTACCAAGGGCTCCAATGAGATCTGAACGTTTTGATCCAGGAAGCTTGGGCAACTGTGTTCTTCACTATTTTTTGTACTAATTCATCCTACTGACTTCTCTTAAAAAGGGACATTTCAAAACCATGAGGAGAGGAAGTTAGGTGGTTGTTTGCCCAATAACTTTCACTAAGGGATCCACATGTCTGTTTCTGATGTCCTGATTCAGCTCTGATAACACCTACCATGGTTGCTGAACCCTTGCTACTTTACTCTGGGATGTTCCAGAGCAAGGACCCTGCCCAGTGACATAGTCCCAAGTGGGCATTTGAGGAAAAGCACACAGTGACAGAGCAATTCCCTCATTCAAGGAGTGGATGGCAATGTGACAGCCCACACAAGAAAGGAAAGTTGACACACATCAAAGCACTGCCACCTCTCCTCCAGAAAGACACAAGCTGCAACATGAGTACAAATATTTATAAGTGGGTAATCTAAAAATATTTCTCTCTGGTGTGGAAGATGCTCAGACCCTGATACTTAAAATATGCTGCTCCCTGTTTCCAGGACACTTCAAGCACAACAATGAAACAGCTCTACCAAGATCTAGGCACTTCCCTGTCCAGCCTTACTCAGCTTTCCCTTGCAGCTCCACTCTGTGCTAGGAAGGGGCAACATCACTTCTCCTAAGGAGGCAGCGGCCTGACCCGCTGTTTATACATCCCACAGGGAAAGGTTTGGGGTAGATTAGATAGGTTACCAGCTCCACAGGGTATCAGAAATCTGTCCCGCGTATGTGCATCCCCCTTAAGATCTAGTACAATATTTAGTATACGGTGAGCATTCAATTAATGTTTGATAAATAGATTAATTACATAAATGAGAATAAGAGGCCTGCGTGAAACCTAACTTCTACTATCTCTCTCTGACATTCATTCGTTCGTTCATTCAACAGATACTTACGGCACTAGGCAGTGTGCTCAGTATTCCTACCAACTACAATGACCCAGATTCTGGGCAGACCACGGCTAGGAAAAAAAGACAGGAATTGGAGCTCCACTTTGTTTCTCAGCCCTTCCTGAGGATGCCGGGCATCCCACATCTGGAAAGAACAAAGAACCTCTACAGAAACTATCGGATCCATTCCTTGAGTAATAATGGATATGTTGGACTATCCAAGACCCTAATTTTTTAAAAATAACCTGCTCTAGGATGGCCATCCATCAATCTGTCTAGATTTTTCCTGAAGCTATTTTCAGCCTTCCTACTTTTTGATGAAATGAATTCTGTGCTCTTGTTGTCTTTAGGATAAAATGTTACTTTCATTTCTCCTAAATTTTTTGCTGGAAGTTCCCTTAAGAAATTCAAATTGAAGCATTTTTGGACATATCTGTACTACTCTAGCCATAACCTCAAGGATTCCAGGCATGTCTCCCTCCTTTCCAAAATCATAAGCCACAGAGTCTGAAATCTTTCCTGCCACAGCTCTTTCTCCACTCTCTCCTACTATAATCTTGCTTTTATATGCTGCCCAATAAATCATGGACCCTTTGAGCCCCAAAGGACCTTATTAACTATCCCCTCTCCCCAGTCCTCTTTCTTCCTATCCCCTCTAAGCTCTATTTTATAAATAAGGAATCTGAACTTCAGAAAGCAGAAGGTCCCATAGCTGGCACACAGCAATCATGTCTTCCTTTCTAGCTCTTTCACGACTCACTTGAACTATAAAGACCAGAACCACAAAGAATATCCTAGTTGTACAGGTCCTCTTTGCATGACAGGATAATACTTTCTGTCTTGTTCCCTCCCCTTGATTAAAACCCGTGCATTTTGCTGGTGTCATGGCCCAAGAAGCCTATTGCATTATAAGATATATTCCTTGGTACTAGATCCCTCCCTGCCTCTTAAAAATAGCTTGAATTATTATTATTTTTCTCTCCAAGTACATTATTTCATCAATAAAGTGAAGCATGTATTATATAGAGCAAAAATAACAGTGACAATATTTAATCAATTCCATTTGAGAGCTAGTGATTTTTGTGACACACATTTGCACTTAGCTTGTGTCAGCATTAATAATTTTCATTTCCTCAACTAATAGCATCTGGAAGTTTTCTAAAAGTTTGTCACATGATGAAGGAAAATCCCATCTGGGATTTTCAAAACCAATGCACAGAGAGGATAGAGTAGGCCAGAAACAGAACTACCAGAACTTTCCTGGGCTTCCAGGAAAGTAGAGAAGGTGGCCCCACACCTCCCAGAATGAGCTTGTTGGCTCCTGCCTCCGAAAATGAGATATTTTGTGTCTTACCTTTTCTTTCGTGGGGCTTTCTGCAGTCTTCCACTGAGGTATTATTCGTTCATGCTGGAGCAGCGGGCTGCCTTCCCCATTTCCTCCTGCCAATACAGGATGCACAACCATTGGAATTCCAGAGCTCTGCACCCTAGCTAAGCTAGGCATCCACTGTCAAATGGAGAAAAACCCCTATTGGGTCATCAGAAAACCTGCTGGATGCCAGGCTCTTGGCACTTACTATGGGTCAGGCACTCTGCTAGTTGTTGGCCATACTGGAAAACAAGGATAACAAAGTCTCTGTCCTCCTCACAGTTTACTTTCTACAGATGGGAGATGCCCAATACACAAATATTCTCAAACAGTCCAGTAGGGTCATGGAATAAAGAAACCATGAAGAGGAGGTGCCAATTTTAGACAGGATGATTAGCAACGATGGCATTTGAGACCTGAGAGACCAGAAGGCAGTCGTGAAAAGGTCTGGGGGAAGAATGCCCCAGGGAGAAGGACTAGCAAGTGCAATCGTCCTGCCTGAGCACAAGTGGACTTGGCCCATTTAAGGAACAAGCAGAAGGAAGAGGTAACGAGAATCTAGTAAATGAGCAGGGAAGCTGGTAGGAGATGTGGTCAGCAAGACAGCCATACATCTGATATCACAGAGGCCATGGAAAGTGTCTGGATTTTATTATAAATAGACTTGGGAGGCACTGGAGGGTTTAGACACAGAGCAATATGAGCTGTATTCAGTTTTTAAAAGATCATTCTGCCAGCTGGGTGGAGATGGTGGAGGAGGGGGGTACAGTGGAGGAGGGAGTGCAAGTGAGAATAGAAGCAAGAAGGCGAGGCTGGGGACCTGGTGAGAGATGATGGTGGCTCAGACTGAAATGAGCTCAGTAGAGAGGAATGAAGTGGTCGGATTCTGGGTATGTTCTGGAAGTCAGGCCCATAGGTTACTCCCACAGAGCTTCAGTTTGTTCATCTGTAATATGAAGACAATGATACCTGCCTGCTTATCTCACAGCAGTACTACGGAGAGTCACCATGAAACTGCTCCCAGATCCACAGAGCATCATCACATTACCTCAAGATGCCTAATGGCAAGTTTCCATTTGTAGATCACTTCCTACTTTACAAATCACTTACCACCGCTTGGTTTCCCTTTATCCTCAAAACAAGACAAGTAGCAGGATTTCTATTTTTCAAGAAAGGTGAACTGAAACCTGTTTGAGGTAAGACTTGTTCTAGGCACTGCAGACTATAAGCACTTTCTTGCAGGTAACCTTAATAAAATGGTAATTCCCCAAGACCTAGATAAATTAGTCTCCACAAGAATAGGCCAAGTCCATAGGACTCCTAGGGTGCGAGTGAGGACTCCAAAATCTATTCTTTCCAAACCAACCACATCGATCATATAGAATACAATGAGTGGTATGAAAGATGGCCCCAGTTGTTCTGGTAGAGTGGCAGGATTATGGGTGATTGATGTTCCTTTCAGATTACTGATATAATGTATTCTCAATCAAAATGTATCTGAAAAAAATGATCTCATTAGACAAGCATTAGTTTCATCATACTGGTAAAAACCGGAATCAATGCATTCATTTATTTGTAACGTGTTTTCTGAATGCTTAACTATCTACCAAGTACTAGGTGCTTGATATTCATGGGGAAACCAAGGGAAGCATATCCCTACTCTGGTGGCTCTGATAAGTCTAGATTTTTGGCAACGAAAAAGAATTATATGATGGTTCATGGAATGTTTAAAGAATGAAATTATCTTTATGATCGCACAAAAAAAAAATACTAAAAGCGAGGCTAAAGAGTAGAGGAAGACAGTACAGCTTAAGAAAAATTGTTCAAAACTTGCAAATGAGGCAAAAAGCAAGCAGGATGTCCTTTCAATGTCATACTGAAGCATTGTTTAAGAGGCCCTCCCATAGATCATCAAATTTTTCTAGGGGAATGCACCTTGGTTTGACTTTAATTCACAGCGAATTAAAAGACCATAGTCTGTGAAGTTATATGTCAGCTGTAGATTTTTGACTGGTAGAGATGCAAATGACTTGAGTATGGCGGAAAGAGAACTAAGAATGATGGTTGGTTGACCCAAGGGGGCACTGCCCGCTTGTGTATCTGTCCCAGCACATGGCTTCAACGTTTTCTCTGATGCCTGTACCACCCGTTCCTCCGGTGCTTTGAACCGGCTTCACCATCCTCCTCACCGCCTCATTAATGAATTGAAGGAATCTTTGCCACCCATTCATCCTATATCCATGGGAGTCATGTCTTTAACTTTTTGAAGATCACACTTCTGCGATCTCTTGCTGTGATCCACAGTCATTAAACCGTGCCTTTTGGGGGAATGCAACGATGTGGGCTCCTCGCGCGAAGCGGAGAATGCGAGGCGCACAGCTGTACGTACGGTCTGGTTCCAATTTTATCAACGTATTTATAGGAACACACACACACAAAGACTAAGAAAAGAGGAGAGACCGGGAAAGCAGCGGGAAAAGAAGCCAAAAAAAAAAGGCAGGAAAACTAGAGAAAGAGACAGGAGAGGGGGGCGAGCCAGGGAGGGGCCTGCTCGGGGTCTCCGGGTCTCCGGGGCGCACCCCGTGGGAACAAAGCCGCGGCTCCCGGGCTGGGGGCCCGCGGGGAGGCAGCTCCGCCGGGGGGCGGGGGCGCCTCCCAGGTCCCCGGGCCGCATCCCCCCCCGCCGCGCCCCGCGCCGCGCCCCCCGCCGCATCCCCCGCCGCACCCCCCGCCGCATCCCCCCGCCGCGCCCCCCGCCGCATCCCCCCGCCGCACCCCCCGCCGCACCCCCCGCCGCATCCCCCCGCCGCGCCCCCCGCCGCGCCCCCCGCCGCATCCCCCCGCCGCGCCCCCCGCCGCATCCCCCCGCCGCACCCCCCGCCGCACCCCCCGCCGCATCCCCCCGCCGCGCCCCCCGCCGCGCCCCCCGCCGCATCCCCCCGCCGCGCCCCGCCACTTACTTGTGGTCCACGCGGGCAGGGCGAGCGCCAGCAGGCAGAGCCGGACGGCGCCCGCGCCCCGGGGCATGGTGGCCGCGGCCCCTCGCGCGCTCCGCCGCCCCTAGCACGCGGCCATGCCAGCCCCCGGCCCCGCGGCGGCGCGTCTGGAGCCCGCTGCCCGCCCAGCGCCTCCCCGCCCGGCTCCCGGCCATCTACCGCGACGCTCCGCCCTCGCTCGGCTCCGCAGGGCCCGCCGCGGGGGGAGGAGCGCGGGAGGGGCCGGGACCCCGGGGAGCCGCGAGCGGAGAGCGCGCCCGCCGCGGGGCCGGCTTCGCGGTGGGCGGGCCTGGGGGGCCGGGGCGCGGGCTCCCGGGGCCTCCGGGGGCCGCCGGGGGCTGCCGGGGCTGCCGCGGACCGCTCGGGGCGGGGGCGGAGGCGGGGGCGGGGCTGTTTCCTGTGCCCCGCACCGCGCTAGGCGCCCGGGGTGACACCCAGAGGCGACCCGCCCCGCACCGTGCCCCGGAGGCGCTGCTCTCGGAGGCACCAAGAACTGAGCGCCCGCTACGTGGAGTTGTTTTCTTAGCAGGACACAAATCAAGGAGCCGGTCCTCTGACCCTCGGACGGGGAGGAGGAGGGCGGTGGAGAGAGGATTCCCAGTGGGGAAGACATCTGAGCTCCGGAGGAAGAGAAATGGAGCACCAGGCCCAGAAACCGAGTAGACGAAAGTACTAGGACGGGAAAGACCGCGGCTATCCTGGAGCGGAGGGTGTGGGGCGGGGGACGGAATTAGGTATAGGTGGGATTTAGGGCTTTGGAGGGAAATGAGGGCCACTGAGGCCTGAAAGCAATAATAAGGAGCTCACTTACTGAGGACTTACTATCTGTTAGAATAAGAAAAAAAAAATGGTAACTAAGACCAATACAGCCCTTACTAAGTGCCAGAAACTGGCCTCTGTGCTTTGCATACATTAACATAATCAATCAATCAGTCTAGGAAATGAACTACTTTATTGTCCTTTAAAATGTGCCGGGGACTCTGCATACATCATCTCTTAATTAGCCCAGTAATCCCCAGGGTAGGTGCCTTTACCCTGTTTTACGCACGAGAAAACCAAACCTAAGGGGCTAAGTAGTTTGTGCAAGGTCATGCAACTAATGTCAGTCTAGATTCAAGCCCACATCTGTCTAACTCCAGAGCCTGATGCAGCACACCTTATTTTGCAGATGGATAACTGATAATCAGGGAGAAGTGGCTTGCCTAAGATCCCTTAGCAAGTTTTGGCAAAGCCAAGGCTGGCTCTAGAAACCAAGCCTCAGATGTCTTGTCATCTGTTCCTCTCACTGAGCCTCATCAAACCCAAGTTTGCACAACTCAACGAAATACTGCGTATTGGGAAGCACAAGACACCAATAGCTTGAGTGTCCTGTCCTGTAGAATCCCAGAAGTCCAACAGCTTTCCTTTATTTTACCCCTTCTCTGTTCCCTTTGGTCCAAACTGAAAGTGTCCCTGCTGATACAACCCATCTCTATTCCTAGTTTCTGCTGAGATGGTTGATGAACTGCATGGGTGACCTCCTTATAGAGTAGTTGGCCAGGCATACCCTTGGCGCCCTCCCTAGAACACATATTTTTGGTTTTTGCAACATGGATGGGCTGAGAATTTTCCAAATCTTCAAACTCTGGTTCCTTTTTGCTTGGCACTCCCCTCCATTTATCCCTCTCATCTCATGTTTTGTTATAAACCACAAAGAGAAACAAGGCCACACCTTAAACACTTTGCTTAGAAATCTCTTTAGCTAAATATCCAAGTTCATCACTTGCAATTTCTACTTTCCACAAAACAGACAAGTTCTTTGCCACTTTACGACTAGGATCACCTTTCTGCCAGTTTCCATTTCCATGCTCTGGGTGAGGCCTCATCAGAATCACCTTAAACTTCATAGTTCTACCAACATTCTGTCCATGATGATGTGTGTCTTCTCTAAAATAATAGATGCTTTCTTTAAAAATAAATTTCATTGACTTATTTGAGAGAGAGAGAGAGAGAGAGACAGCATGAGGAGGGCTGGGGGTGGGGTGGGGAGAGAGAATTTCAAGCAGACTCTCTGTAGGGTGTAGAGCCCGATGTGGGGCTTGATCCCAGAATGCTGAGATCACACCCTGAGCTGAAACCAAGAGTCAGATACTTAACCAACTGTGCCACCCAGGCACCCTAATAATAGATTCTTCCTTTAACAGCTCTTCTTTTATTCCTCAGCCCTCACCAGAACATATGATTCCTATCAACAATCCCTTCAAGGCAACCTAGGTGTTTCTTCTAGCATGTACCCCAAAGCTTATCCAGCTTCTAACTATTACCCATTTCCAAAGACACTTCCACATTTTTAGGCATTTGTTATAGCAATAGCTCCCCCCCCCCCAACTTCTTAGTACCAAAATCTATATTAGTCTGCTAGGGCTGCCATAACACAATAACACAAACGGGGTGACTTAAATGACAGAAATTTATTTTCTCACAGTTCTGGAGGCTGTCTAAGCTCATGGCGTTGGCAGGGTCGATTTCTGGTGAGGCCTCTCTTCCTGGCTTGTAGATAGCTGCCTTCTGCTGCGTCTTCCTGTGGTCTGTTCTCTGTGTATGTGCAGGGAGAGCGCTCTGGTCTTCTTCTTCTTGTAAGGACACTAATCCTATCAGAGCAAGGCCCCATCCTAGTACTTAATTTAATCTTTTTTACCTCCTTATAAGCCATCTTCAAATATAGTGACACTGCAGGTTAGGGCTTCTTCAACATATGGATGGGGGGGGGGTGCTACAAATGGGAGGAAGACATAATTCAGTCCATAACCGGAACTTTTGCCTTAGAGCCATGAGACTAAAACTCTAGTCCCAGCTCTCTCCAACTAGCTCTGTGACTTTGGGTAAGTCACTTCTTCCTGGGTCTGAGTTTCTAACCAATGACCTGGGAATGTTAATGGCTGTCCCAACCCATTTCACTCAGGAGCTATGAAAAGCTGTTGAGATAATGGCAGTGAAAGGGCTCTCTGCCTGTGAAAAACGCAAGTGTTGAGTCTTTCTGATTCTGTGGACAATATACTTGCAAAAGGAATACAAACTCCATACACGAAATTTGCTTCCATTTGGTCGCACTCAGTGATCAATATTTAATCAGCATGTGCCCCTGAAAATTGGGCAGTAGCTCACAAGAGAAGAAGTCAGGTTAGCCACACTGACCGAGTAGTGAGAAAGTTCCCAGTTCTCTCATCCGCCCCCCTCCATACTTATACGCAGAAACAAACATACAAACAACTTTTGACCCCTTAGAAACCTTTCCATTTGTTTGTAAAGAATGTGTTTGTTGTTTTTAAAGAATACTACATCTCTATGTAATCTTTAAAATATTCTTGACATTTAGCCTAGTAATTACATTTCTGGGAAACTATCCTAAAAAAATAATCTGTAAGATTTATGAACTAGAATGTTAATAATAGTTTTATTTATAATAGTGAAAATATTGGAAATGACCTAAATATCCAACAGTGAAGGAACAGTTAATTAATTGTAGAATATCTATGTGATGGATTATTATGCATCCACTTAAAATAATGTTTATGAAGAGTTCATGCTCTGATGTTAAGCAAAAAAAAAAAAAAAAAAAAAAAGTCCAAAACTGGTATGATCTCAGCTATATAAATAAAAGACATTTTTAAAAAAGACTAGAAGGAAATGTGCCAAAATACTAGCAGTATTTACTGCTGGTGGTGAGACTATGGATGGATAAAGATTTTTTTTGTTTAATTTGATTTCTTGGGTTTTGTCTTTTTTTTTTTTTTTTTGCCTCTTCCATTTTTTTATAATAATTACATATTACTTTAGTAATAGGGGTGGGTGGGTAAATGGTAAGTACAGAAAAGGATCATAAGAGGAATAATGGTTTAACTTGGTGTCTTACACAGAGATTTTTGCATGCTTGACTCTGTCCTCTGATGTTAGGCAAACTTAGGCAGAGTTAGAACAACCGGTTGCCAATTTTCAATTTTGGTAGTCTAGGTGGTCCAGGTCGCTCTTCCTCTCTAGCTACAGTATACTGTCATGGTTAGGAGGTGGCCGTCATACCAAGGTTTAAATCCATTTGCTATCCTTTCGGCTGAGAGACCATGGGCAAATAAACTCACCTATGATGGCTCCTAACTCAGGGTTTTTGTGAGGCTTAAATGGGTGCTTAGAATAACACAAAGTAAGCAGTCAATAAACGCTAGCTTTTATTATCCTCATCCCACTGCTATTAAGTAAGGGGTGAGGAGTGTATTCATAATGCTTAGCTTGTCCTTTTAATTGTGTAATGTGTGAAGAGTCTAATTATATACTGATTCTTCATTTATTATCAAAGGTAATGATCATGTTATACTATAATTTTCTTTTTCTTACCCCACTCCCACTACATTGTGAGCCTTTTGTGAATAGGAGGTGCACCTGACTCTTCTCTCATCCCCCCAGCATTTGGAAGGCACAATAAATGTTTAATTAAAGTATAAATTAAATAATTGATAATTATTACTTCATTCTGGCTCAGCGCACTCCCAAATTGCTCTGAGGAGAATTGTCCTCATTGGCCCTTACAATGGTAATAATGTTGGCCCAGTGGTAACTTTGCTTTATAAACCATTTTCCCATATCAGAGAGGGTGACAAACCATGAGAGACTCCTAACTCTGGGAAACGAACAAAGGGTAGTGGAAGGGGAGTTGGGCAGAGGGATGGGGTGACTGGGTGACAGGCACTGAGGGGGGCACTTGACAGGATGAGCACTGGGTATTATGCTATATGTTGGCAAATCAAACTCCAATATAAATAAATAAATAAATAAATAAATAAATAAATAAATAAACAAACAAATAAATAAATAAATAAGTAAAACCATTTTCCCAGCAACTAATTCTTTTGTTAATTCTGGTTTATTTGACTATAATTTACATACATTAACATTCTCCATTTTTTAAGTTTACACGACTATGAGTTTTAACAAATAACCACTTCCACAATCAAGATCACCCCAAACACTTCCCTCCTGTTTCCTGTCACTCCCAACCATTAGCAAACTCTGATCTGCTTTATGTCCCTATAGCACTGCTTTTTCCAGAATGTTATATAAATGGAACCATACAGATTTCAGCTCGAGTCTGGCTTCTTTCTTTCTTTCTTTTCTTTTTTTTTTGAGTCTGACTTCTTTCATTCAATAAAATGTATTTAAGATTAATTCATGTTGTTGCATGTATCAGTAGGTATCACGTTTTTATTATTCAGTAGCATTCCATTGTGTGGATGTACCATAGTGATTTTATCCATTCACCAGTGGAAGGACTTTGGATGTTTCCAGTTTTTGAGGATTATGAGTAAAGTCACTATAAATATTCAAGTTTTGTGTGAACATGAGTTTTCATTTCTCTGGGATAAATAATTAGGAGTGAGCTTTGCTGTAGGTCTTGTGATCAAATGTATGTTTCACTTCATGAGAAGCTACAAAAAGTATTTTTTAAAGTGGTTGTGCAGTTTTGCATTCCCACCAGCAATATATGAGAGTTTCAGTTGTTCTGCATCCTCATCAGAACTTGGTATCATCATCAGTTCTTTTCATTTTAGCCACTCTAATAGATGTGGAGTTTCCCAGCAACACTCTTGTAACTCAAATACTCTATGATGGAGCAAGGTCAGGATTATTGGACCCATTCTGACAGAAAAAACTAAAGCCTAAAGAGGTCTTTTACTCAGGTCTCTTGGTTATGTTCAAGATTCTAGTCTTCAATCTATTTTTCGGGCTCACTAATCCATAGGAGAAGCAAATCCCCCAATCCCTGTGGAACCCATAAAGCTCTTGGAATCACTCATTCAACAGCATTTCTTGAACACTTACTATGTACCTAGCATTTGCTAGAATCTACAAATACAAAGATTTCTAAGACAAGGTCTCCACTATAATAATTAGGGGAGGAGAAGGTGAGGGAAAAGAGAGATGGGAGTAGCAACTGAAAAAATAAATGAAAAAAAAAAAAAAGAAAAATAAATGAAAGGACAGTTACAGAGGATGATCAAGTTTCTTGATGTGTGTCTTGGGTCCTTTGATTTCTCACCTGGTGGTACCATCCCCAGGATTGTGGATAATAAGAATAATAATAACTATTGGGGCACCTGGGTGGCTCAGTTTGTTAAGTGTCTGCCTTTGGCTCAGGTCATGATTTGGGGGTCCTGGGATCAAGCCCTGAGTCTGTTTCTCCCTTACCCTCTACCTCTCCTTCCCCCACCCTACACATGTGCTCTCTCTCTCTCTCTCGAATAAATAAAATCTTAAAAAAAAAAATCACTATATCATGTATTGAACACTTCAAATGGTAGCAAGCCCAGTGCCTATATTATCTCATTTAGTGCCCATAACAGTCCCATAAGAGATAGAAGGTCAAACCATATGGAATTGTTGATTTTATAGGTCAGAAAGGGTCCAACTTTGGCAATGTAATATGTCCACCTAATAATAATAGCTATAATTGATTGCATAAGGCCCACCTAATAATAATAGTTATAATTGATCGCATAAGGCTTACAATGAGCCCAGTGCATTATCACATTTTATCCTTAGGACAACTCTCCACCATAGGTACTACTGATATTCCTACTTTGAGGCTAGAGTTGGGTGGCAATGCATGCATGTTCATGCACTTGCTAGGTTGGAGACAAAGCCCAAATTCAGACTGAAATATGAGGAGCTTCAGAGCCACTGAAGCCACTATGGTCTGAAACCACTATGCTATTCTGGTATTATTACAGATGAGCACACTGATGCTTGAGGAGGGGAAGTTGCCTGGGATGTCTGTGGGATCTCTCATGCCAAGTTTACAGGGAACCCCAGCTTCAGACTCCTGGCCAAATTGCCTTTTTTCTCCTCTTCTCCTTGTCACTCTGGAAATTGGGCTGAATTCAGGCCATTATCAGAAGCACAGGGTGGTGCCTCCACAGCTGGCAGAGCAGCCAGGAAACAGGCTTTGATACTTGTTTGCTCCCACAGGACCCTACAGGAAATATATTTTTCAAATTAATTTTATTTTTTAGAGATGTTTTAGGTTCACAACAAAATTGAACAAAGTATAAAGAATTTGTTCTACTCCGCTTCCCCACATATGCACAACCTACACCACTATTGACATCCCCCACCCACAGAGTAGTAGATTTGTTATGATTGATGTAATGAGCCTACACTGATACATCATCATCACCCAAAGTACATAGTTTACATTAGGGTCCACTTTGGTGTTACACACTCCTTGGGTTTTTGGCAAATGGGTAATGATGTGTATCCACCATTATATATGTCACACAGAGTAGTTTTATCGCCTTAAAAATCATTCATCTCTCTTCCTAAACCCCAAACTGCAAGTTACTGATCTTTTTACTGTTTCCCTAGTTTTTCCTTTTCTGGAGTGTCAAATAGGTGGAATGTGTGGCCTTTTCAGACTGGCTTCTTTAACTTGGCACTATCCAGTTAAGGTTCCTCCATGTCTTTTCATAGCTTGATAGCTTCTTTCTTTTTATCGCTGAATAATATTCCATTGTTTTGATATACCACAGTTTATTTACCTGGAGGAGATCTTGGTTGCTTCCCAGCTTGGGCAATTATGAACAAATATGCTATATATATCATGTGCAGATTTTTATGTGGACATAAATTTTCAATTCATTTGAGTTAATACCCAGGAGTATGATTGTTAAGTTGTATGTTGAGTGTGTTTACTTTTAAAAATAAAAATAAATAAAAAAATAAGAGTATGTTAGTTTTGTAAGATACTGTCAAACTGTCTTTCAAAGTGGCTGTACCATTTTGCATTCTCCCCAGTAATGAATGAGAGTTCCTGTTGCTCCACACTGTTGTCAGTGTTTTGGATTTCAGCCATTCTAATACACATGTAGTGGTATCTCATTTTAATTTGCAATTTCCTAACAAAATACGATATCAAAAGTATTTTCATTAGCCATCTGTATATCTTCTTTGATGAGGTGTCAGTTAAAATTTTTGGCCCATTTTTAAATCAAGCTGTTTATTATCTTATTGTTGAATTTTAAGTGTTTTTTGCATACTTTGGATAACAGTGCTTTACCAAATATCTTTCGCAAATATTTTCTCCCAGTCTGTTGCTTATCTTTCCATTCTAATGACACTATTTTTCACAGAGCAGAAGTTTCTCATTTCAATGAGGTCCAGTTTACCAATTATCTTTTTTCATAGATTGTGCCTTTGGTGTTATATCTAAAAAGTCATGGTATACCCAAGGTCTTTTATGTTTCCTCCTATATTATCCTCCAGGAATTTTATAGTTTTGTGTTTACATATCCATTTTTAGCTAATTTTTGTGAAGAATGTAGGGACTTTATCTAAATTCCTTTTTTTTTTTAATATGTGGTTGTCCAGTTGTTCCAGTGTCACTTGTGGAAAGGAAAAATCTTTACTCCATTGTATTGCACTTCGCTCCTTTGTCAAAGAATATTTGACTATATTTATGTGGGTCTATTTCTGGGAACTTTATTCTGGGAACTTTATTCTGCTCCATTGGTCTATTTGTCTATTCTGTTGCCAATACCACATTGTCTTGATTAGTGTCGCTTTAAAGTAAGTCTTGAAGTTGAGTAGGGTCCAGTGTTGTTCTCCTTCAATATTGTGTTGGCTATTCTGGGTTTTTTGCCTCCTTATGTAAACTTTAGAATGACTTTGTTAATATCCATAACAAGCTGAGATTTTGATAAGAATTGCACTGAATCTATAGATTAAGTTGGGAAGAACTGATATCTCAACAATAGTGAATCTTCCTACCCATGAATATGGAATGTCTCTCCATTTATTTAGTTCTTCTTTGATTGCATTCACCAAAGTTATAGTTTTCCTTATATGGATCTTGTACATGTTTTGTTAAACTTATGCCTAAGTATTTCATTTTGGAGGGTGCTAATAAGAGGATGTTGCATTTTTAATTTCAAATTCCACTTGTTCATTGCTAGTATATAGGAAAGTGATTGACTTTGTATATTAACCTTGTATATCTTGCAATCTTGTAAAAATTACCTATTGGTTCCAGAAGCTTTTTTTTGGTCAATCTTTCAGATCTTTTACATAGATGATTATATTATCTCCAAATGAAAACAATTTTATTTCTTCCTTGCCAATCTGTACATCTTTTATTTTCTTTTCTTATTGCATTAGCTAGAACTTCTAGTATGATGTTACAAAGGATAAGGTGCAAAACACTAATCAAGACAGTTTTGGCAAATTGGGTCTTTCAAGGAACTGTTCCATTTCATCTAGGTTACCAAATGCATGGGTATAGAGTTGTTCGTAGTATTCTTTTGTTATCTTTTTAATATAAATAGGATCTGTACTGATGTCCCCTCTTTCATTTCTGATATTAGTAATCTGTCTTCTGTCTTCTTTTCGTAGTTAACCTGGATAGATGCTTATCAATTTATTGATCTTTTCAAAGAACCAGCTTTTGGTTTAATTGATTCTCTATATTGATGTCTTGTTTTCAGTTTAATTGACTTCTGCTCCAGTTTTATTATTTATTTTCTTAAGCTTACTTTAGATTTAATTTGCTCTTCTTTTTATAGTTACATAATTATAATCCTAATTTAATAATAAATCCTTAATTAATAAGTTATTAATTAATGATAAATAATCCTTAATTAAAATATTTTTAAGATCTTTTTCCTTTAATATACATGTTCAATAAATTTCCATTTAAGCACTATATTCACTGTATCTCACAAATTTGATGAGCTGTTTTTCATTTTCATTTAACCCAAAATAGTCTTAAATTTTTTTTGAGACTTCTTCTTTGACCCATGTGTTATTTAGAAATGTACTGTTTAATCTCCATGTATTTGGAAATTTTCCATTTATCCTTTTGTTATTGCTTTCTAGTTTAATTCCACTGTGGTCTGAGAATTGATATAGTATGATTTCTATTCTTTTTAATCTGTTAAAGTATGTTTTATGGCTCTGAATGTGGTCTATAAGGAAGAATGTTCTATGTGATCTTGAGGAAAATATGTATTCTGCTATTGCTGGATGAACTAATCTATAGATGTCAATTATATCCACTTGATTGATTGATAGTGTTGTTGAGTTCAACTATCCTTACTGATTTTCTGTCTGCAGACTCTGTCCATTTGTGATAGAGGGGTGGTGAAGTCTCCAACTATGATAGTGGTTCATCTATTTCTCTTTGAAATTCTATTAATTTTTGCCCCACATAGTTTGATGCTCTATTGTTAGGCATAGACACGTTAAGAATTGTTATGTCTTCTTGGAACATTGACCCCTTCATCATTATGTAATGCTCTACTTTATCCCTGATAACTTTCTTTGCTTTGATATCTGCTCTCTCTGAACTTAATATAGCGGCTCCGATTTTCATTTGAAGTGTGTTTGGCATGGTATATTTTTCTGCATCCATTAACTTTTAAGTTATACATGTCTTTATATTTAAAGCAGGTTTCTTGTATACAACACATAATTAAGTCTTTTAATTCACTCTGACAATCTATCTTTTTTTAGTTGGTTCATTTAGACTATGATATTCCAGGAGCTTATTGATATAGCTGGATTGATATCTATCATATTTGTTCTTGTTTTCTATTTGTTGTCCTTGTTCTTTGTTCTTATTTTTGCCTTCCACTCTTTTGCTGCCTTTTGTGGGGTTTTTTGAACATCTTATTATGACTCCATTTTCTTAGTATACTGATTATACTTCTTTTTTTAAAACCTTTTTAGTGGTTACTCTATATTTTGCAGGATTCATTTACAGTTAATACAAGTCCACTCTCAATACTGTACCACATCAGAGGTAGTGTGAGTACCTTATAATAACAAAATAATCTCAATTACTCCTTCTGTCCCTTGTATCATTGCTTTTATTCATATCACTTATATATAAGTATTTATATGCTAATGCTTTATTCTCAGGTGATGCTGATACTGTTGATTAGAAAGCACACTTTGAGAACCACTGCTCTTGGATGCCATTAAAAGGAATAGCCATTATCCTTTTGCCTCATGGACAAATTTTAGATAATTTTTCTCAACAGTTACAATGTTTAAAAACAAACTCAGAAGTTTTTCTTTTTTAATTCTAATCCTGATTTCTTTTGAAACATTAAAAGTTTGGGATCCCTGGGTGGTGCAGCGGTTTGGCGCCTGCCTTTGGCCCAGGGCACGATCCTAGAGACCCGGGATCGAATCCCACATCGGGCTCCCGGTGCATGGAGCCTGCTTCTCCCTCTGCCTGTGTCTCTGCCTCTCTCTCTCTCTCTCTCTCTCTCTCTCTCTCTCTCTTTTTGTGACTATCATAAATAAAATAAAAAAAAGAAACATTAAAAGTTTGGACAATAGTAAGACTAAATCCTCACATGGTGACAGTATTATAGCCTCACATTGGCAGACAATATTAGCTGCTCCTTTTAGAGATAATATTTGTTCTCCATTTTGTCAGTCACCACCATCACCAGGCCACATCACTCATTTATTCTACAGATATTTGATTTTACTATCCCTGCAAAAGATGGTGGAGGTTAAATGCAAAATTTTGAGGAAGGGCATCAGCATAGCTGGTTAATCCTATCTAATTAATTCAGGGATCCATACTAGCTTCACAGAAGTGGGACCCAGGCAGTTGCACAGGACCCTGCTCTCAGAAGAGCCCCATACTTGACTTAATACTTTGCTGTTACTATCTTGAAATCCTTAATAATTTTTGGACATTTTGTATGGGAATCCACAAATCATGTGGCTGGTCCCACAGCCAACTCACATTTAATGTTAACCTTCTCATCACCAGGTTGCTAAGGAGGGAGAAAGGTAATTCTGGGATCAGAGATCTGAGAGGGCACTTCAGAAACCATCTTATTCAGTAGACAAGGTAATTATTTCATTTTATAGCTAGAGCTACCAAGGTCCAGAAAGAGGGAATTGACTTCCTCAAGGTCATGGACAAACCCTGAAAAAGGAGCCAAATTGGAAGTCTAAAGTGATGAGTCTGCAAGGCAATGAATACTAAGGCTGCCAGTGAGTTTATGTATCTGATGTACCTCTGCATACCAATGAGAAAATTCCTATTTGTCACTTAGTTCAGTCAACTTTAGGTTGATCTGATTGAAGTGGGTGAAGGAGGTGGATAAAACAGAGGGGTGGGGACATGAGATTTAAACAGATCAAGAAAACTATATATGAAGACTTAGTTTAGGATAAGGACTGGGAAGGAGGAAAAAGTTATATATGAACTCCACCCCTATTTACAAAGAGCAGACCTCTACCTAACTCCCAAGTAAATTGTAAAGGGCAAAGGCATTCAGAGAATGCCAATATATTGCCTGAATAAAAATGGCAATCAAGGTTCAGGGAAGCACTTAATTTTAGCTGGCCCCATTTAGCTGGAAAATAGCTCAATTACTTGTACGTCTCAGCTGCTTGGTTTAGGTTAACGGCTGCATACACCCAGGGAGAGAGCTGAGTCCTTGCAGCTGATCAAGTGGTAAGTAGGACTGGGAGTTAGGCAAGTAAGTTAGTGCCAGGTGGTCTTGTACCTGGCCACATCTGCATTTCTGGTTTGGATGGGGTAGAGCCTCCTCTCCCACCCATCCACCCATTCAGAGACAGTCAAGGAAACTGGGTGTAGAGCTCCATCCCCATACTCACTATGCTTGGCTCAGTACTGATTATGGCCCTTAGCTGGAACAATGAGCATCCACCCCAAGACTCTTGACAACTCTATCAAAAAGTTGCTTCCTTTTTTCTGAGATAGCAATGTAACCTGGGGGCTGTGTGGGTAGTTCTCTTGCTACTGTATCAGGAAAGAACCTGCCTAAAAATGAGGTCAAATAGTGGTGAGAAATAGAAAGAGACAAAGTTTCTAATAATATTATTTGAACCTGTGGATCCAGGCATATCTGAAGAAAACCTACTCCTTGAATTTCTCAATTAAATGAGCCAAAACAATTTTTTTGTTTAAGTCTGAGTCCATCTGAGCCACCCTTGCGGCTGAAAATGTCTCATTAACATAAAAGCCTTCTCCTTCCTAGGCATTGTGCTAGGTAGATGCTGGGATAAAATAGTGGGCAAGATATATGTCATTCCTATCTTTGTGGTACTTAGAGTCCAGTGGGAGGATGGTAATAAGCAAGCAACTACACAAATAAATCAAATATAATAATTTTGCGTTGGGATTTGTAAACAAGAGGAGATAAGACAAAGAATAAGAGGAGGAATACTTCAGACAGCATGGTTGAGAAAGGCTCTCAGTTGAGTTTTTTTAAAGCTGAGAGTCAGCAGTATTAAGTACAGGGGAATGAGATTTCCGGGCAGAACAAACAGGACCTGGTCTTAGGCCTGACTCATTCAAGGAATTGAAGGAAGGCCCTCATTTATTCGTCTGTTCACCTATTCAAATGTCAGTCAGTGACATGATGCTAGGCACAGGGAGACAAAGATAAATAAAAGCAGCCCTGACAAGTTGGCAACATATATTGTAAGTTGTAAAAAATGTCCAAACCATTTGATTTAGCAGTCCCACTTCTAGGAATTTAGTCAAAAGAGAAAAAACAGGTATATCTGTAAAAATATAGCTATAAGGATATTCACAGCAACATTTTTTTCAACTTTGTATTGATGTACAACATACATGCATGTATTGAGCACATGTATACCACTCAACTATTTTCACAACCTAAATACAGCCATGTGATTGGTACCTAGATCCAGAAAGAAGACATGACCAGCACTCCAGAAGCCCAATTTCTACTCACAGATCCCCTTCCCACAAAGAGGAACTATTAGCCTGACTTTTAACAATATAGATTAATTTTACTCTTTTTGCACTTTATATCAATGGAATCACACAGTTAAGCAGTTTACATTGTGGGGAGTGGGGGGAGAAGAAAGAAGATTGGGATGTCCTGGCTTCTTTTGCTTAACACTATGTTTGTGAGATGCCATCATGTTGTTTATGCAGTGATAAGTTGCTTATTCTGTATAGTAGTCCATTATTGGAATGTACCACAAGTTATTCATCTCTTCTGCTATTTATGGACATTTGCGTAGTTTCCAGACTAAGACTGTTATAAACTGGGTTGTTGTGTACAAATTTTGGTTAAGATACATGTGCATTTCTTTGGGGTATATACCCAGGAGTGACAATGCTGGGTCATTGTATATGATCCACTTTAGTAGATAGTACTACACAGTTTAACAAAATGACTGCACCTGTTTATACCCCGACCAACTTTGTAAAAGAGTTCTGGTTTCTTCACGTCCTTGATAAAACTTTAAAAATTTTTTAGCCATCTGGTGGGTGTGTTGGTATTGAGGTATGGTTTCAATTTTTATTTCTTGATGATTAATGACTAAAACTTCTTCCTACAATTACTGGCCAATGTATAACCTCTTTTCTGGAGTCTGTTCATGTCTATTTCCCATCTTTCTACTGAGCAGTCTTTTTCTTCTCAGTTTGCAGTTCTTTAAACATCCTGGCTGTAAGCCATTGGTCAGATATATGTATGCAAACACCTTCTTCCCCTTTATAAGGTGCCTTTTCACTCACTTTTGAAAATACATTCTTATATTAATATTGTTGAATTTATCAATTTTTTATGTTTAGTACTTTTTGAATCCTTTTCAAGAGATTGTATACCACTCCAGGATGAGAAAAAATATTCTTCCTCTGAAAGCTTTACTATTTTCATTTTACCTTTAGATCTTCAATCTATCAGAAATTGATATTGTTTATGGTATGAAGTCAAGGTCAAAAAAATTTTTGCATATGGCCATGGTTCCCAAACTATGTACCAAGTCACCCTTGGTAGCCATAGTAAATTCACAGGGTGTCATGAGATTATTTTTACATTTTTTGAGAGAAGCACAGTGACATCTGTTGGATACTACACAAACTATTAATTTGGAGTAGTTCACAGTTCCAACATTAAATTGTACTACATTCTCTTCAATGACATGATATTTTTGCAAAGCTGGGTTTTTTGAAGTTGCTGTGTCAAAAGTAAATACTCTTTGAAATCAGGAGGTGTGAATAATGGCACTCAATAAGATTCGAAGACCCAATAAGCCCTACAGTGCCCGACAGAAGTATAAATCCATTAGTACACTGTTTGTCCTTCTCCGATTGACTTATTTCACTTCTCATTCATTTGGGGAATATAAAGGAAGGGAAAAGAAATGTTGAGAAATATCAGGAAGGGAGACAGAACATAAAGACTCCTAACTCGGGGAAACGAACTAGGGGTGGTGGAAGGGGAGGAGGGCGGGTGTTGGAGGGGAATGGGTGACGGGCACTGAGGTGGACACTTGACGGGATGAGCACTGGGTGTTTTTCTGTATGTTGGTAAATTGAACACCAATAAAAATTAATAAAAAAAAAAATAAATAAATAAAAATAATAAAGAAAAAAAAATAAATCCATTAGTAAATATTGTGGTTGCTTAAAAATAAAATAAAATACTATTTTTTCTTTCAAATTATATGTACTATTTTTTCAAATGATTACTAAATTGTTAGGATATAAATATTTATGAAATTGGATATAACTACTTAATAAAAAAATATTGTTAGGTGTTTCTTCTGGGCTAGAGGTGCCATGAAAAAAAGTTACTAAGACATTATAGGTGCCAGGTATCAAGAAAGTCTGAGAAACTCACTGAGGCAGAGTCTAGGGTGGTCTCTATGATTCCCACACTGGTGCTTATGTTCTTGTGTGATCTCTTCCCCTGAGTGTAGGTAGGACCTGTGAGTTGTTTCTAACTCATAAAATTTAGAAAAGGTGACAGGCTGTATGTGGTTACATGTACATAATTACGTTACTTAAAAGTGTAACACCCAACTAGACAGGAGTCTCTCTCTGAGCTACTCCATGGAAAGAGGCATGCAACAAAGAGGTTGAGGGTAGCCTCAAGCCAAGAGTCAGAAGATCACTGAGGGTCTCCAGGAGTCTGGGTGGGTCAGTTGGTTAAGCATCCAACTCTTGATTTTGGCTCTGGTCATGATCTCAGGGTCATGGGATTAAGACCTGCTTTAGGCTCCACACTCAGTGGGGAGTCTGCCTGAGGTTCTCTCTCCCCTTCTTTTTTTTTTTTTTTTAATTTTTTTTTTTTAATTTGTTTATGATAGTCACAGAGAGAGAGAGAGGCAGAGTCACAGGCAGAGGGAGAAGCAGGCTCCATGCACCGGGAGCCCGACGTGGGATTCGATCCCGGGTCTCCAGGATCGCGCCCTGGGCCAAAGGCAGGCGCCAAACCGCTGCGCCACCCAGGGATCCCTCTCTCTCCCCTTCTAAACCTCCCCCCACCACACTCTAAAATAAATAAATAAATCTTAAAAAAAAAAAAAAAACCAAAAAAAACCCAAAGCTCTCATTTTGGCAACCTGCAAGGAATTGCATTCTGCCAATAACCATATGAATTTGATTGCAGATCCTTCACCAGTTGAACCTCCAACAATACTGCAAACCTAACACCTCGATTGCAGCTTGGTGAGATACTGGTTATGCCATGCCTGAACCCTTGTCTACAGAAACTTTGAGATAACATATTACATTGTATTAAAGTGCAAGTTTGTGGTAATATTGTTAAAGCAATAGATAACCTGTACACTGGTCAAATGGATATCTCATTGACCAGGATCTTTCAATGAAAAGACCATTCTTCACAGTATCATCTTTGGTGTAAACCAGACACTGAATTTTTTATAGTAATGGGAAGTAGAAACCACCTAAATTTCCAAAAAGAGTTTTGATGAATAGGCCATGATAAATTTTCCATCTAGAATAATTGATAGCCAAGAAAAATCATAAGGAAAAATAGCTAATTACATGGGAAAGTTTTCACAATATATCACTTATGTGAAAAGTTATAGTCATATGTTCAATTATATTCTACTTGTGTAAAATGTGAGTTTTGTGTGTATCTGCATTATAAAAAGACTGTTAAAATGTCTTTTGGAGGGGCCCCTGAGTAGCTCAGTCAGTTAAGCATCTGACTCTTGGTTTCAGTTCAAGTCATGATATCAGGGATGCCTGGGTGGCTCAGTGGTTGAGCATCTGCCTTTGGCTCAGGGCATGGTCCTGGGTCCAGGTATCAAGTCCCACATCAGGGTCCCTGCAAGGAGCCTGCTTCTCCCTCTTCCTATGTCTATGCATCTCTCTCTGTGCCTCTCATGAATAAATAAATAAAATATTTTAAAAAGTCATGATATCAGGGTCATGGATCAAGCTCCACATCGGGCTCCACACTCGGTACAGAGTCTGCTTCAGATTCTTTCTCCCTCACCCTCCTCGCTGTCCCTCCCTGCTTATGTGTTCTCTCTCTCTCTCTCTCTCTAAAATAAAGAAATAAATAATCCTTAAAAATATATCTTTGGGAGAGGGAAGATTACAAGTGCTTAACAACCTTTTTGTGTATTTTAAAATTTTTCTACAGCAAATTGCCCACCACTTTCCTACAAAGAGAATATATTACTTTTATACACATACAAATTCATGCACATGCATATTTTTAAAATCAAAGAACAGTCCCTGCCTTGAGGGAATTTACAGTATGGTAGGAGATGTGCTGTAGACAAATAAGGATGCTATAAAGTTAGACATTGTATAGTCATGACCATTTGGAGACCCAACCTGAACTATCTTAACATAAAAGGTTCACAAACTGTGACTGGCCTTGCTTGGGTTGTATACCATCCTTGGACCAATTGCAGTATCCAGAACATGGAGTTCTAGGTCTGGATCATGAGCCCACCCTAGGAGCCCTGCCTATCACCAGCGCCACATCCAGTGTGGTAGCGGTGGTGGTGGGGGAGAGGGAGGACTTCCCAAAGGAAAGAGGATGCCATAACCAGAAGAAAAAAGGAGATGTGACTGTGAAAGACGAAACAAGAAGCAAAGGCACAGAGTGACACATTAAGCTGAGTGTTCAAAAGTGAGGAGGTATTTTCAGGCAGCTGGGGTCAGGAGGGAATTTGAGAAGGATGGCGGGAAGTGGTATAAATGATATAAAGGGAAACTGAGAGATAGAAACCAGATCATCCAGAAGTGGCTGGTGTACCAAACAAAGATGTTGAGTGCCTCCATCCTGAGGGTAATCCCCAAAAAGATTGAAGGCAAGGACAGATGTATTTGATAACCTTTGTTTTCCCTGCAAGATACAATGCCTGACAGATACTATTACAAGCAACAATAGTAATAATATTTTCTGTCTCCTTCATGAGACCCCATCAACTCTCCAGTGACTGTGAGGAGGATAGTCAGAGGAATCTTTGACAATAACCTCCACTAAACCAGTTTGTCTCAATGTTTTCAACTATAATCTTCAGTAAGAAATACCTTTTATATTACAATTCAATTGAATTTCACTGAATTGTTTAAACAAAACAAAACACCACTGCTCTGGACTACCAATTCCATGATGGCAGTGACCATGATTGCAAGCATCATAGCTTCTATGTCTAGCACAATGCCACAATGTCATGTCCCGTGGTGGGTGCATAAGTTACTATTATTACCAAGTTCATTTTCACTGAATGAATGGATAGGCAGATTGATAAATCAAAATGCCTTGCATTATAATTTGTAACTATACAAAAAGTTACATGGATGCAAACAGCTGGTCTTAGCAACAAACTCAGAGCTATGTTTATTAGACTGTGTGTTAGACAAATCACCAGAGCAGGCAGCGGGTGGAGATGCTGAGAGCAGGGCAGAGTTGGGATTTAATGCCAACAATGGGTGGTACCCAGTGCACCACACTGGAGTGATTCATACTACTTCCTGGGCCAGGGTCCTTCTCTATAGCTCCACTTCCTGTTTTACAGACTGTGACTAATTTCAATAGTATATAGGGATTATGATTCAGAGAATGGAGATGAGAGGGTTTCCTTTGCTGGCCCAACGATTCCATTTCAAAAAGAGAGCAACACATGCACAAGGTAATCTTTTTCTCTGAATAGGGGCCTGGGTTTAAAAAGCCACTCTTATAGATATCTTAAAAGTGTATCTGCTTCAAGGAGGGTCACCAGGGGCCACTTATGCCCATCATTTCCTCCCTGCCTCTTGAAGCTTATTGATCAGTATCAGTTGCAAAGCCCTTCCTATGTGTTCTCTGTAACCAAGTTCTCTACATAGAAACCCAAGTCAAGGAAACAACTTTAAAAGAATCAGTTTGCCCAAAGATTAGCAGTGCCAACTGTGGCTAAGCAATGACTTCCTCCTAGTGTCGAGATTCCTGCAGGCTTGAGGATTAAGATCCCATTTGAAGAAGGGCTTGTCAGAAGAAATAATGATTTTCTGTCTTTTTCAAAGAGACAGAAACCTTCATGATGGACAAAGTCATCATTAAAGATCTTTAGTTCTGGGCTGCACTAACACCTTAATAGTTGTAGACGCCTGGGAAGGGGTTGGGTGGGGGGAGGATTTCCAACACTGATCACAGGCAGCCTTTTTCATTCAACAAGCAAGTCAAGAGTTGAAACCATATTCTTAAGAGGCCTTAAGCTTCAAGATTAAGGGACTTTGAGAACAGGCAAATCTGGCTGGATGTGTCTTTCCCTTGTCTGTGTCTTTTAAGTAATCACTCTGGTCAAGTTAAAGAACACTCCTTCCCCGAGCCTCAAATTCCTCAGCTATAAAATTCCAAAGGCAATTTGAGGATTAGAAAAAAAAATATGGAAAAGCATTTAATACAGTACCTAGCACATAATTGTTAAATCAATAGTTCTCGTGGTGGTGATGATGATGATGGTGATGGTGGTAGTGATGGTAAACTCTATTATTATTTTGTTCTAAAGTAATATGAAGAAATATAATATCAAGTTCATATTCAGAATTCAGTTGGGAAGATGAATTGGACTCCCAAATAACCATAGTGCCAAGGAGTATTTGAGAATAACTAGCACATTTCTATCTTTCTGCCTTTATGCACACTGTTTCATTTACAGGAAGACTTCTCACACCATGTTAACCTTTTCAAACATAGGCAGACTTGATTTCAAATGCTTATGGGGCTCTCCTTGGTCACTCAAGTCAAGCAAGCTATCCTCCAAGCTCACCTGTTTCCCGCACCCCTCACTTGTGTGATTGCCCCGTAGACTTTCAACAAACACTGTTTTCTACTTGAATTAACTTGACTGAGTTTATGCATCTGCAACCCAAAGACTTTTGATTAGGATACCACCAATAAAAGTGATTTAAAAATTTTTGAGGGTGAAGATGCTGGAAACAGGTGGATTGAGGCAAGCCAGGCAGAGGGGAAGATGTGGAAGTCATGGATTGGTCATCAAAGGTGGTTCAGAACCCATGAGATCTCTGTGGAGAGAGAGATAAAAGACTGGAAACATGACTGATTACAAGAAAAACTTAGATAAATTCTTGTCCCACTAAATGAAATCACATTACCATTGAGCTACATACCTAGTGTGTGTAGCCAGCACAATCTAGGTACAGGGGAGAATGCAAAGAAGAGCAAACACAATCTCTGCCCCTTAGGAAAGCACAGTTCCTCCTACAACTTATACTGAGTACAAACGAAGTGTAGGAGGTGGGCAAAGACTTTATGGACAGGACACAAAAGTTTAAACCATGGTGCACCTGGGTAGCTCAGTCAGTTAAGCGTCTGCCTTTGGCTCAGGTCATGATCCTAGAGCCTAGAATTGAGCCCCACATGGGGGTCTCTGCTTAGTGGAGAGTCTGCTTCTCCCTCTGCCCCTCATCCTGCGGGTGTACTCTCTCTCTTTCAATTAAATAAATAAAGTCTTTAAAATAAATAAATAATTTTTTAAAGAAAAGTTTAAACCATATAAGGAAAAACTGATAAATTAGACTTCACCATACAAAACACTCTGCACTTTGAAAGACACTATTAAGATACTCAAGTGGCACGCCACAATGTGGGAGAAAATATTTGCAAAGCAAATATCCAATAATAGCCTTGTAACCAGAATATAAAAAGAACTTTGAAAAGTCAATAGAGAAGGTGATTCAATTAAAGAAAAACGGACAGAAGATTTGAATAGACCCTTTGAAAAAGGTGATATACAAATGGCCAACAAGCACATGAAAAGATATTCAACATGATGAGTTAGAAGGGAAATGCAAATGAAACCACTATGAAATGCTATTTGATACCACTGAGAATGACTAAACTTAAAGAGACTGACAATATCAAACATTGATGAGGGTGTGAAGCAACTGGAACTTTTAGATATTCCATTTTGGAAAACAGTTTGGCAAGTTTTTATTAAGTTAAACATATACTTATCCCACGACCCAGAAATTCTACTCCTAGATATTTGCCCAAGAGAAATGAATGTACATACCCACAGAAAAATTTTTACGTGAATGTGTATAGCACCTTCATTCATGATAATCAAAAGAAGCAAACTCAAATGGCTAGACAGATTGAGGTATATCCATGCAATAGTATATTACTCACCATTGCAAAAGAACTGTTGATACATGCAATAACACTGATGAATCTCAAACATTTTATGCCTACTGAAGGAAGTCGTGACCAAGATAGTACATATTCTCTGACTCAATTTATGTGAAATTCTGGAAATGGCAAAACTAAGTTGCAGTGATAGAAAGTGGACCCATGGTAGCTTAGAGTGGGGGTGGAGGCGGGGCACTGGCTGGGAGGAGCAGATAAGAATGTTTTTGAGGTGATAAGAGTGTTTTATCTTGATTGTGGTGGTGGTTGTACAGGTGACCACATCCATCAAAATTTATTGAGATGTATGTGCCCTTAAAATGAGTGTATATTATTAGATGTAAATTATACCTCCAAAAAATAATTTTTTCAAAAAGAGAGAGCCTTGAAACACAGTGACTTGTTCTGCAGGTGCTATGGAAGGGAGAGGGCCTCCACCTGTAGACATGCTGTGGAAGATTGAAGTAAACAAGAGCTGAAAACCTTCGGAGAATATTTTGGTTCATAAAGTCACTCTCTGCTTTCCCAAGACCTTCCATGCTCTTAGAGGGATTGCAACCCTTTTCGGGTCCTATCAGACACCAAGTGCTGGCAGGACAGGAACAAGACTGTCCAGAGAACAACAACATGGAAAAAGCAGCCCATTTTTCCTACTGGGAAAAGCTCCCTGGAACCTAAGACAGATAATCTGACTTGTTCTGAGTTCTCCATAAAAACCCTCATACCTCTGTCCTCTTCTAACCTTTCATCCCTGCCTTGCTTCCTTACGAGCCTCTCTCTCCGGCTCTTGCTTGGTGACCAAGGTTCCCTCACCAGATCCCTGGGGCAGCACAGAGACTGTACACAGCCACCAACTCCCAAGCCCTTTGCTTTCTCCAGAAAAAACACAGGAAACATTGGATGGAATAAACCCCACCAGTCACAAGTATTCAGACATTCTTGTAAGTACTGTTCTTTTAAAAAGCTGGAAAGTTGGATTGAGCAGTATGAGGCTATTATTAGCACCAAACACTATAAAAAGGAAATGCCACTGGTAATCTTGGGTGGCTGTATTTTTATATGGGATAATTCAAGTTTCCTTCTTAGAGTTCTCAGTCATAAGAAATCCTTAACAAAAATACTACCTCAGGTCGTACCCTCAAACCCAGTTGAAACATTGCTGAAGTCCATTGGGGCTATTCTGGTCAGGACTGACTAGGAGAACTAAGATTGCATTTTTAGCCTATTTTTATGGCTGCTCCCTTCTGGAGTGCTCAGGTCTGCCCTACCAGAGGAAAACAATCAACTACCGTACAAATATTTACTTGTAGTGACCCTGTGGAGGCGGCATGGCTGAGGGGTTGGTGGTACGCAGGTCAGACTTAACCAAGCTTGGTCTCATGGAACATTGGGCAAGTTGCTTAACCCTCCTGAACACCTCCACAAGATGGGTTGTTGTCAACCCTCTAAGTTAATGCCTGATGCCTGACACTTGGTAAATTTGCAATAAATGTGAGTTCATTGTTATTGTTTAGTCATGCCTCTCATTCTGGCATCTGCAAAAGTGTGGCCTTACCTTTGGACATTCTACACTCTTTCTTGATATACGAAGCATGCTGATGAGAGAATAAAAGAAAAATAGTAATGACATCTTGTGTTGGTGAACCTGCTGAAAAAAAAAGCAGGTACTTCAGAGACACTGCTGGCCTCTTGCTTCCAGGTTTATTGGAGAGCAATTTATCCATGTGTGTCAAAAGCCTTTAAAATTTGTTTGCCCTTAAGAAAACAATTAAACTTGTGAGCAAAGATTTAGAGTACATAATAGAGTAGTAAGAAACTGGTGAGAGTCTAAATGTCTAACAACAGAAGTTCATCAAAATTGATGAACATTTACTCAAATCAGGTCACAAAACAGTGTGTACAATATAGGTCCAATCGAGGGTATGACCCGAAGCATTGCTTTCATTAGGAATTTCTTGTGACCAGGCCCTCTAAAAAATAAAACTTAATTTACTCTCGTATAAAAATATAGATAAGTGGGTAAATGTAAACATACCTGTAAAAAAAGGTCTATAGACTATGACTTTACACAATAGTTTTATGTATGGGTGCTGCTTTTGAGTGGGTTTTTTGGTTTTGTTTATTTGTATTTTTATAGAGATATATTGCTTTTCTGTTAGAAAAAAAAAGCCCTCAAAATTTAGAGAAACATTTTGATGAATCTAGAAAAGAGAGAGAACAAATATAGCACAATAGTTAAGTAAGCAGTGGCCTATTTTTTGCTTGACGTTTCAAAGAATTCTAGGCCCTTTAGTTAGCTTTCTACAAATAACACTGATAGACTGTGTGACTTTGGGTAGCTTCTGCCCTTCTCTGGCCATCAGTTTTCCATGTATAAAATGTATGAGTTGGGCTAGATCAGGGATGGCAAATGATCTTTATCGTGAGTGTCAGCTCTGCTTTAACTGCTAGAGAGAGCTTGGACCACATCTGTGATGAGAATGAATGTTTGAAAGCAGGCGAGAGCTCTGTGACTAACAATGTCTGTCATGGACATAAGCATGAGGAATGACAGGAGGGCCACGCAGTTCCTATATGTGGACTAGAAAACGCGAAGGTTTCTTAGAATTCTATGAGCCTAGGGCATCTTCCAGTAAAAATATTAATCTGAATTTGGACAGTCACAGGGGTGGGGTCTATCTAATGCCGTGTATTCATTTTCCATCTTATTTTACAGAGCCCAAGACATAGTTTGGTGTTTACTGAAGATAAAAGTTGTCATGGCCTTTGTGTCTCCACTGTATTTTGTACCCATCACCTCCCATCCCAAGAACAAGGAATGAATCTGCAGCTGTTGTTTCAACTTCTTCAATCTGAAGCAATTTGAAAGCCACAGCTGTTAGAGGCATAAACCTGACTCTGGCTTTGTCCTTAGTCCACATCTCATTTTTCATCAAATTCTCTAAGAGCCACACCTCTGGGAGTTGAGTCAGAGAAAGCCACTTCTGTCAATCATCCACCCTCCTGGGATCAGAAGTGCTCGTTCCTGAGGGGACCTTCCAGTATGAAATAGAGCCTGTTCCTGTCCTGATTTAGTGGAACCAAGCTCCTGAGAGGGGTGCTGATGTTCCTAAAGGCATACGATGAGTTCAACCACCACCCAGCTTTTCCCACTAGCAGGCAGACGTGGATAATTTGGCAAACATCAGCATTTGGCTGCCAGCAGATTGGCTATTTAGAGGAGAGGGCAGGCTGGAGGACTTTACTACATCTCAAGTTAATCACACTAATCTACCCTAGCTTCCACAGAGAACAGCAGGCTATATTGAGGGATCTCAGCAACAGCTGTGCCTTCCAAACCAAGATGCTGTTCAGAAAGATGATCCAAATGTGGGCTATGTGTTTCAGTTGGAGCTGGTGGGACTTTCCTTCTCAAATGGCCCTTTGTGTGCTTCTAAAAGATGGGGCATTAACCTCACACGTGGCTAACGCATGATGGATGACTTGGCATTCTCGATTTACATTTGGCTTGTGGTCAGAACTGAACTGTCAGAATGCCTGAATATCTGATGGACAGTGCCTGGCTTGTTCAGACTTGTTTCTGATGAAGTGGGTAGAATGCTGGGGCTTTTGCTCCATCCAGATTTGATAAGCTAAACAAGGCAGGACTGTTACAAAGGCTGACTTTAGTGTTCCTCTCAGGGAGGCAGAGGTCAGTTTCCAGAATCAGTGGCCTCCTATCAACTCTATTCATATTAAGCATTTCTACCTACTTCTGGGTAGCACAGTTGGTTGAGCGTCCATCTTGGTTTTGGCTCAGGTTGTGATCTCAGGGTTCTGAGATGAACCCCCACGTTGGGCTCTGCGCTCAGCGAGAAGTCTGCTTCAGATTCTCTCCCTCCTGCCCCTTCCACTCATGCTCTCTCTCTCTCTTTCAAATAAATCTTTTTAAAAAAAGAGTCCTGATCTTTTAGATATATATACTGAAATATTTGTGGATAAAATAATTTTTGCAATTTGCTTTTTAAAAAATCCATTGAGTAAAAGGAGTATGGAGTATACAATTGGTAATTGTTGAATGTGCATAATAGGTACAGGAAGTTTATTATAATGTCTATGCTATTTTTGTACAGTTTGAAGTTATAATAAAAAGTTTTAGAAAGCATCATGTAGAGGAAAATCTAGTGTCACAGAAAAGTGTTTATGACATATTACATAAAAAGAAAGAGTCTACAAGGGGCTTATATCTTAAGTTCCATGATGATCTGGTTTTTGTAACTGTGTGGGTATACACATGAAAAAATATGCAGAAATATATGAACCAAAATGATTAATGACCTATGATTAATTATGAGTGACTGGATTACAGTAATTTATGCCTTTTTATGGTGTTCACTACTATGGATTTTTCTAATAATCATTATTACTCTTCTAAACAGAAAATAACAATAAATCTATTTACAATTAGAGAAAAATATATGCATAACCAAATTTGCACAGAAAAAGTTATGGAAGGATAATGCTTCGGCAAAGACAGAATTTGGGGCTTTTCTGTGTTTTCCTAATTCATGCGAATAGTAAAATTTATTGTGAAAAGAAATTTAGAACAAAGAAACTTTGACTTTATAATAAGGCATTTTAAGAAAATGTCTGAATACTTCATAATTAACAGTTTATAATTCTATGTCTGTACAATTCTATGTCTCTGCCTGTACAAAGTCCCTGGCAGACATCAATTCTGCTTTTCCAACAAAGAGGCACTGCTTGATCTGAGACAAGTCAATGGCTGTTCTCTGGGTCTGTTTTTTCACCTTGTGTCTTTCATGAGACTCAAAGGAGAAAGCAAAGTGTTCTGATAGGCTTTGTACAAATGTCAGGAGGTGGTAGTGATTAGTCCCCTCCCAACAATTGTACCATCACATCTTAAGAAAGGAAAGAAGCCAACACTGGTACAGGTAGACACTGGAGTAAGACAAACTTATTTCCCTCCCAATCATTTTCTCAGGATTGGTCTTGTTCTAGCAATGTGGAGGTGTCCCAGTGACACTATAAAAAGTGGGGAGGGGAATGCTGTGTGTTAAAAACACAAGCTAGGGCAGCCCTGGTGGCTCAGTGGTTTAGCGCCGCCTATAGCCCAGGGCCTGATCCTGGAGACCCAGGAACGAATCCCATGTCCCATGTCGGGCTCCCTGCATGGAGCCTGCTTCTCCCTCTGCCTGTGTCTCTGCCTCTCTCCTCCGCTTTGTGTATTCTCATGAATAAATAAATAAAATCTTTAAAAATAAATAAATAAATAAAAAATAAAAACACAAGCTAAAAACACAACAGGGAAACATCAGGACACAACTACTGCTCACAATATGCCCACAACATTGTGTATAATCATCAGTCCTCCAAAAAATTCCATGAGGTATGTATAATTATTGTTCTCATTGTTCAGAAAACAGGTTCAGAGAGGTAAAGTTACTTGCCCAACATCACACAGTTCCAGGGTGAAGGAGCAGGACTCTTTTCTCATTACGTCTGATTCCAAAACTGATAGTGAGTCTTAAACACTGTTCTATACAGCATCACTAGAGGTTAAAAAAAAAAAAAAGTACATTGTGAAGAGTATTCACTGAGTTTCAAGATGTTGACTGGTTTCTTGTACCACATGAAGGGGCCTTTTTGGTATGCCCTTGTGTTTGTCCAGAAAAGATGCAAGAAGTAAAAACCTACCTCCGTGGGGAGAAATATGCTTGAATTAGCTAACTGGCTCTGTGGTGAATGGAACCAAAGACTCAGTGTCTGGATTCTCTGTCTTCCTGACTCTCCTTCTGTGTTGGTGTCATTTGCTCTTACCAGAGATGAGCCTTACCCCAGAGAGAGAAAGCATGGCCACGGGCAGCTCCAAAGTCACTTCTTAGAGAATCATTTTCGATGGGGGAAGCACAGTTGTACCACTGTGTCCAAGGAAAAATCCTTGACTGTCCTGCTGAATAGCACAACAGACCCAGAACCCAATACTGCCTCCAATGCACTACTGTGAGTGCAGACACATGGCTGCAAACGGTCCCCAAAAGAATAGGTGGGGAGTGGTATTCTCAAGAGGGAAAATGTGGAAGGCCCTCATTGTGCTCTGGAAGGTAGTGACAAAATTAGGGATGAGTAGATGACCTCTTTAATCTTGCAGTTTCCTTTCATGGTTTTTTGTTTGTTTGTTTGTTTTTTACCCTAAGCTAGCTCAGCCTTCTATATCTGGTGGAAGAAAATTCCATCCATCTGCAATTTCCAGTTGAAGTAGATTCTACTGCGGAATTGTTTGTCAGCAAGGGCAACATGGTGAAGCAGTCAGAGTGCTGAGTTTAAAGGCAGAGAGACTTGAGTTCAACTGTCAACTCTTTTGCTAACTTGTTGGGTTGCCTTGGATAAGTCACTTCACTACTCTAAGTTTCCAGATTCTTCACTGATTAAATAAAGATAATAACACCTATCTACAAGCTTCTCATGAGGATTAAGTGAGATAATCATTTAAGATACCAGATACAGGGGATCCCTGGGTGGCGCAGTGGTTTAGCGCCTGCCTTTGGCCCAGGGCGCAATCCTGGAGACCCGGGATCGAATCCCACATTGGGCTCCCGGAGCATGGAGCCTGCTTCTCCCTCTGCCTATGTCTCTGCCTCTCTCTCTCTCTCTGTGACTATCATAAATAAATAAAAATTTAAAAAAAAGATACCAGATACAGTGGCACACAGAAGGTGCTCAACAAAGTGTAGATAATATTTAATTAATTCAACAAATACTTTCTGAGAATGTAATACATTGCAAGGCAGAGTGCTGGGCATCAGAGATCATAAATCAAGAAAGAAAGACAATGTTTCTATTTGCCTGAAGCTTCTCACAGCAGGGGCCGGCGAAGAGAAAAATGAACAAGGAAACAAACAAGATAGTTGCAGATGGTGATAATTGCTTTGGAAAAAAATAAAATTGTTTCCATGCTTATATTTATTATTGATATAAAAACTCTCCTGTTCAATCTCCAGCCTTTTATCCATGAGTTGGGAGCCATTCTCAAAGAGAATTCAGCATTTATAGTAAGCTTGAGCTTGGAAAGACATTAAGCTATTGGCTCTTAAGTGACATGAAGAAGAAAGGAAACAGACTGTTGGTGGGAGGAAAATCCTGGTACTGTCCTACAGGATATCCAAATGCCTCTTTGTCAACACCATTGCCTGGTAGGCTTTGGAATCACCTGGGGGCGGGGGAGGACTTTAAAAGATACAGTTCCCAGTTGCCATCTTCAAATGTTCAAATTCCGGAGGTGTCTAGGATGTTTTCTTTTAAGTTCTTCTTCTTTTTTTTTTTTTATAAAGATTTTTATGAGCAATCCTGCTGTCTGCCTGATGGCAAGATGTGAAGCACCCTTGCCATCCAGTCTATGAATTCCACTAGTCACTGAGGCTGCGTCTGTTACTCTGCTGGCTACCATATGTTTGTGTTTCTAGTTTCTAGGATATTTGCCCCCATTGGTTCTCAAGGAGTTTAGAATCTAGCAGGAGATATGAACAAAGGTGCTGTGGGATAGAATATAAAGCAGGAACAATTTAGTCTTTGAGGGTTAGGGAAAACTTTATGGAAGGGAATAATCCTGGGTAAGTTAGAATTTGGTTCAACTGCACATGACAGAAAACACAAAATTATAGTGGATTAAACTAGATTGAAATGTATTTTCTGTCATATAAAGATCTTGAGGAAAGTAACCCTGTGCTGGCATGGCGTCTTAGATTCCTCTCTTGCTATCATTGTCAGCATGAGACCTATAGGGTCTAAGATGATTGCTCAGATTCCAGTCCTCATTTCTGTATTCCAACCAGCAAGAAGGACAAGAGAGCAAAGGAGAGCATAACCTCTCCATTTAAGGGTATGTTCTGCATACCCTCAAATTGCACATGAAAATTCCTTTGACATCTTATAGTCCAGAACTTAGGTACTTGACCACGCCTTGCTTCAAGAAATGAAACATAGCTAAAAATAGAGAGTTCTGTTACCAGAAAAGAAAAGGAAAGCACTGGATTACCCCTGAAAGATCTCTAAGCTGAGATATGAAGAATGATTAGCCATTAGGCAGGGTAAGTTACAAAGTAGACAAGAAAAGGGGACTGTGTGCCTCCTTCAGCAGCATGGGACCCCATGCCACACTTTTCTTTCCACATGCTCTGTTCATCATCCTTCATACTGTTACCTAAAGTCCACCTTGAATGAGCCTACCTATCCTGGCCATTCAGTGCTCAGTTCTAAAATGACCTCTAAAATGTCACTAACCCCTCATGTCACTGAAATAATGGCTGCTCAAAGGTACCCCCACTCCTTCTGGTTTGTAAGAGAGCTCACTTTGAAATTGCATCATTGAAATTACTAGGACAAATTACTGAAACCAATTTAGAAAAAACTACAATCCTAACTCTTTCATGTGGTTAATTATGGCACATCTGCCTGAAGCAATATTGTGCAAACATGAAAGATAATCAATTATAAAGTCATAGAGCATGAAAAACAGCTCATGATAAAATATTGAGCAAGTGCACAATAGTGAGTGCATGTGTTGTGATTATAATTATGTGAAAAAAATGTGTATGTGGACAAATATTAGAAAGAATATCATAAAACAAAACAATTATTGGGCAGATGAAAGGTTTTTCTTTTCTGAAAACCAGTGTAGTTATATTACTTTTATAGCAGATACAATTTGAAATAAGTCTCACAAGCTTTACTTGCTGTCATAGGTAGGTGTGCTTAAGAATTATCTGAGGAGCTTATTAAAAGTGCAGATTTCTGGATTCTAGCCAGAGAGACTGTGATTCTATACTTCTGAGGAATGGCTGCATTTTTAACAAGCATCCTAGATCATTTTGCAGGAAGTGGCACACTGACCACATTTGAAAAAAACACTGTCCTAGCTAGTGTTTCAGAGATACCTTAAAAAAAAAAAAAAAAAGACAGTTGAGATATTATCTGTGCCAAAGTAGCTCATGTTTTGTGTTGGGCTAAAGACTATGGCCAATATTCCTCTACCTTTGCTGGGGAAAACATCAAGAAAGTTTAAAATAGGGAAGCCTGAGTGGCTCAGTGGTTGAGCATCTGCCTTCTGCTCAGGGCGTGATTCCGGAGTGGGGGGATTGAGTTCCACATCGTTACTGCACGGAGCCTGCTTCTGCCTCTGCCTATGTCTCTGCCTCTCTTGAATAAATAAAATCTTTTAAAAAACGAAGAAAGCTTAAAACAAAGACTCCATCCATATTAACAAAAATTCTTTCCCTATCTGGATTATAAAATGAGACATCACTAAAAAGTACAGCATTGGTTGCTTCTCTTTTAGTCTTCCAAGTAAATGTGAAGGTGTCTGATTAAAACAACACAGGTATTAATAGGTACACATCTCCAGTGTCTCTTACAGTCCCTACACATCCTGGAATTTACCCTCTCCCCACACCTTTCTATTAAATCTGACAGAAGTTGGACTATGCTCTGCCTTTGTGAGAGAAGCGTCATAATTTCAAACTCTAGATTAGAATAGTACAGTCTGCATAAGCCAGCCCTCTGGATGATTCTATACTCATTTTATTCAATTGGGTGACATTTTTGGTTTTAGCATTGAAAATCCCAGGATTTTTTTTTTTGGTCTTAGGACATTTTTGGTTTTAGCATTGAAAATCCCAAGTTCTGGGTCTCCCAACCCCACAATACTAGACAAACTGGGACTGTTCATCACCTTAACCTTTCCATTGCCTATGACCTATATAATTAGGTATAGCTGAAAAGACATTCTCCAGGCTGGGTTTGTCAGCCTCCACAGACAGTGTCTCAGGGAACACAGGCAAGCACTTAGCTTTTTTGAAGATATTCCTTTGAAAAAGAAGACATGTAAGATGCTGTTCATTATTTTTAGAAATAAAACATTTCTCTGAAGTGGTTTCAGGAAAGGAGCCAGAGATATAAGGGTCTAGCAAATAGAACTCTAGCAAATAGAACCTAGCAAATAGAACCTCCCTATAAGCATTTATCACCCAACTAGTGAAAAGTTTACTAAGATTTGTATATGTTAAACTCATCAGAAGGGAGACAGGTAAGGTTGAGTCAAGTAGTCAGAATGCAGACTGTAGAGACAAAGGGTACATATCTGTTTAGAGGATGTGGAATTTTTCATCAAGTAGAATTAGATAGAATGTAACTCCTTATACACTTGTTTTTAGGAAGCTGATTTTATTACCATGCCTTTGGAATTTTTCTAAAATTCAAAAAGTTTAAATGATTCAGAAAGCTAAAAATATGATGTGCCTTAGCAGTCTGTTCTAAAATGTAGACCAGAAATTTTTCAGAATTACCCTGCCCACATCAAAATTATACTATTTTGAAATATTGCAAGTAGTTCATAGAATCCCCAGAATTTCATTTCAACTTCACTTCCAAACTACAACTTTCACTCTTGGCTCAGGAATAATCCAATCCTACTGACAGCTGGTTTACACTGTGGAAAATATACTTGTATGGGAATTTAGCACATTTGCCCACTTGAATTCTTGGATACGATATCAACTTCCATTAAAAAGCCAGTTTAGTAGAGAAAAGCAACTTACAACTAAAAGTTTCAGGTCTTCACTCTTTTAAATTATCAGATACTTAGGGCAAAAAAAAAAAAAAAGTTTATTTAGCCACTGCCTTCTTTCAATAAAGGATTTAAGGTGATCAGTGCAGGAAACCATACATGAAGTCAACAACTCAAAACCAAAGCTACCAGCTATAATTGTAGCATTTTCCAAAGTGGATTCTGTGAGATATTAGTAGACATTGTTAAAAGGAAAAAAAGGGAGTCTCAAGCCAGTACGTTTGGGTAGCACTGAGATAATTGTTAAACATGATTCTTTACTGTAAGACTTTTGAGAACCTTTACAATGATAATGGGCATTCACACTCCACGAGGGAGGGGGAATAGCATGTGTTTCCCAAACTTAAATATTGTCAGAATATCTAAAATGTTTGAGTTCCAACTAACATATTTAGAGAAACAGTGCTCTTGCCTTTCTAAATTTGATAACTAAACTCCTTGAAAACTGGGATTAAATTTATTTTTGTTTTATTTTCACTGAAAACAGTTTTTCTTAATTTGTAATTAGAGAAGCTTTGTTCAAAGCATAGAAAAGTTTGACATTTAAAACATATTGACAATTCCATACACTTTTAAAGAAGGCTACTCTTATTACAAATATTACCTCTGATTTACAAGAAGAACAAACAAGGTAATGAAACCTATTAGAAAGTTCTTGTGACTTCAAGCTCAGAGAATTTTACTCTGATGACTTGGAGAGGCAGATGAATTAATGCCAAGGGGGCAGAGCTTTGTTTAGTCTGAGGATTTCTAGTTAAAGCCAACTGTGATTTAAAGAGCTATAAATGAGCAGATATGGGCATTTGTAGCTAGGCATGCTTATTTGCAATTGGGTTTCTTTTCTACCTAAGAGCTACCCATATTTTCCAGCCCAAATTATACTGTGGATCTGTATAGAATCTGAAACTCTTGACTTGTGATCCCAGCACTGTTGCCCATCCTCAACAGCATTAAGTAGAAGGAAGGAAGGAATTGGTTGGTGGTGCAGGGCTAGCCTGAAGATAGGTAGTTAGGAAACACTAAACTATGCTCTGTAACGTTGTGCTGCCTTACAAAGGGATTTTCCCAACCAATTTGTCTGTAAGAATAAAGTCTGTCCTCAAAACCTAGTTTAATCACCATGGTGTTATTAAAATGAGATGGGATAAAATGGGTCAAACTGCCACACACATTTTTAATTCATGATGTAAACATCAATTGTGAAGACAACCAGATGTTGCTTTAGTTCCAACATGAGGTTACACGTTTGCTCTCTCCATAAAGAAATTCAAATATTGCTCTTTAACCACATTGAAATGACATTGCACGGAGTAATAAAAGAATATAAAAGATGAAAATAAAATTTTTATTGGGAAGAGGAAATATTACATACAATTAAGTATACAGCTGATGAAATGTATGAATAACCTTTTTTTAAGGAACAAATACAGACTTAGTAAAGGAAGAAGTTGGAAGCTTAGGTTTCCAGAGAAAATTTCTAAGCAGTTTTAAGTAACCAATTCTCAATTTGCATAAATTATACAGATCATTGAGGGAAAAGTGTACTGGTTTGTAGCTATTTCTGATCCTCAGTTCAGGTGCTGTGTAGATCTCTTCTATCACGATCTCAATTCTGGTGGTCCTGATCCTATTCTAAACAGGTTCTCTCCATCCATAGTGGACACTTACCATGAGGACACATCATAAGAAGGATTTTTTTTTTTAAAGGAGAGCAGAAGAGAATTTTTTTTTAAGATTTTATTTACTCATGAGACACACACACACAGAGAGAGAGAGAGAGAGAGAGAGAGAGAGGCAGAGACACAGGCAGAGGGAGAAGCAGGCTCCATGCAGGGAGCCGGACGTGGGACTCCATCCTGGGACTCCAGGATCACACCAGGGGCGGAAGGCAGCACTAAACCGCTGAGCCACCCAGGCTGCCCACAAGAAGGATTTTTATTGCTCATTGTGAATGAAAGAAATTCCACGTGCTCTTATGTGAACTCCGTGGTTTTAGAGACAGCTGCTTGAACCAAATCTGGAAGAGCTCTTCCATTTGAGGGAGTGCTTAAGTCACATGTACAACATGTGTAAAGAGTTTGGAAACAGCATCAGAATATGTGCACAACATCTTTGTTGATACAATTTTAAGTCTCATGTAAGCTAATAGGATCTATGCAATTCTGGAGACTATTAAGTAAAAATAAATATCTGCCCGTCGAATGGAAACTATCTTTATTTGAACAGTACTCGTTTTGCTTATTTCTATCCCCCAAACAGAAAACATCCAACAAAAACAATTTTATCTATGTTTATTTAATTATAACAAAAGTAGAACAATGCATACCAAGTGGAAAAAGAAATCCAAAAAAGATGAAAATGTTTAGAACAGAAATGACTAATTTAGCTGAAAGAATTACCCAAGGGTCATGAAAACACATTTGCAACTTATAATTGGTTATTAATGTAAATTAAATTTAGTAACTGAGTCTCAATTGACTACTAAAAATTATCAAAATATTCTCAAACTGTTACATAAAAACAGACAATATCCATAAGTATTACATAAACACCAAACAAAAAATTCATATGAGAAAAATAAATAAATGTATCCTGAGATAAAATACAAAGCACACTTGTCATGCTAGATATATACACCCTATCCCCTCAATATAATTGTGAGGATTCAGTATTTTGCACATTCCAAGATAAAGTAATGATAATATATGTTGATACAAATTTCAGCCACAAAAATAAAGTACTTCATTTCTTAAATATTCCTACGATGAGACATCAGGACTCCTGTTTCACGCATCAAAACTTTATGAAGGCATAAGTTACGTTTGATTTGACTCCTCAAATCATGGCTGAAAACTCTCAGCAAAAGCATTCTAGGCTTTTTATTTCTCACACCAACTGACCCAGAATATATTTTAAGAAATGTTTATTTTCTGTGCATATTTGTTTTAAAATTATAAATTTCTGAGCACTTTTTCTTCTTCCTCTTCATCACTGTCAGTGACATTGACTTGCTGGATGCTAGAGGGAGTTGATGTTGGGGCTGTGAAGACATTCTCCAAGGCTCCAATGTCCAGCTGAGGCATGGGATTTAAGTATTCTTCCCCACTGTGACTATGACTATTATAGTAAGAGGTCCCATCCATGCTCTCACAACTCCGAGAATCTTCACTGTGTGTACGTTCATCTGGGTAGTCTCTAAAAGGATAGTCTCTATTTAAAGCTGAAAACATAGCCTCATGTTTTTGGTACCTGTCTTCATAATAACCAAGGCATTCTGGCATTGAACTTGGAAAATTTCCATAGCCAAAGGGAGGCCGACTATAAGGGCACGTGCTGTAGCGGAAAGACAAAAATTAGAATTAGATCATACCTTGCCCCCCTGCCATGCTGCCTTGCATACAGACTAATTGAGCAAGTTTAACTGCAACCTCTTTAGGGCCTGGAAATTCCTCAAGATAACTTTCTGTAACCACTTCATGTATTCATCTGCTCTTTTACCACTACCAAGTCCCAACATAAAATAAATACTTTTTTTTTTTTAAAAAAGGCAAAGTAAGCTTGTGATTCAGCAGAACTATTATCTATAATCAGCCTCGGACTTCTAACCTTTGACAACCTTGATATAGAAAATTTGCTAATCTGGACTCTTCTCTCATGACACCATGTAAGGATTTGAAATGCAGGCATGTGTTATACTGTGGTAAAAATGAAGCTTAGTAAAAGCAGTGTAACAATTGTTCTTATTAGTATTTGAAACAAAACTTATGGGGGGATATATAATTGGGTTTGAATTAATAGTTACTCATCAACTGCATTCGTCACAAACCTATAATAAGTAATCCTAAAATTTGTGTGGAACCATGAAAGACCCTGAGTAGCTAACACAATCTTGAGAAGAAGAAAAAAAGCTGGAGGTAACACAATTCCATATTTCAAGATATATTACAAAGCTACAGGAATCAAAACAGTATGGCATTGGCACAAAAATAAAAACGGATCAATAGAAGAGAATAGAGAGCTCAGAGATAAATCCATAATTATATGGTCAATTTACTTATGACAAAAGAGGCAATATACAATATACAATAGGGAAAAGGCTATCTTCAATAAATGGTGCTAGAAAAATTGAACAGCTACATATAAAGAGAATGAAACTGGGCATATAAAGAGAATGAAACAGCTACATATAAAGAGAATGAAACTGGTGAGAATGAACACCATACATAAAAATAAACTCAAAATAAATTATAGACCTAAATTTGAGACCTGAAACCATAAAAATCCTAGAAAAGAACACAGACAGTAATTTCTCTATTATCAGTCATAACCACATTTTTCTAGATATATCTCCTAAGACAAGGGAAACAAAAGCAAAAATAAATGATTGAGACTGTATCAAAATAAAAAGCTTCTACGCAGCAAAGGAAATAATCAACAAAAACTAAAAGATAACCTACTGAATAGAAGAACATATTTGTAAATGGTACATCCAATAAAAGATTAGTATCCAAAATATAAAAAGAACTTACACAATTCAACACCAAAAAACCAAAAAATCTGGTTTAAAAATGGGCAGAGGATCTGAATAGACATATTTCCAAAGAAGATATACAGAGGGACAACAGTCACATGAAAAGATGCTCAACATCACTCATCATCAGGGAAATTCAAATCAAAACCATGAGATATCATCTTATACCTGTAAGAATGGCTAAAGTCAACAAGACAAAAAAACAAACAAACAAGTGTGGGCAAGGATGTGGAGAGAAAGCAACCTCATATACTGCTGGTGGGAATGTAAATTGGTACAGCCACTGTGGAAAACATTATGGATGTTCCTCAAAAAGTTAAAAGTAGAAATACCATGTGATCCAATAAATCCACTTTGGGGTATTTATCCAAATAAAATGAAGACATTAATTCAAAAAGATATATGTATCTCTATGTTAATTGCAGTATTATCTATAATAGCCAAGAAATGCAAACAACCTAAGTATCCATCAATAGGTGAATGAATAAAAAAGATGTATTTTATACACACACTGGAATATTCTGCAGCCACAAAAAAGGATGAGCTCTTGCCACTTGCGACAATATAAATAGACCTAAAGGGTAAGTGAAATAAGCCAGACTGAGAAAGACAAATACTACATGATTTCACTTGTAAGTAGAATTTAAAAAAATTAAAAAACAAAAAACAGAATCAGAACTATAAGTACAGAGAACTGATGGTTCTCAGAAGAGACAGGAGTCAGAAATCAGGCAAAATGAGTGAAGGGGAGTGGGAGATACAGTCTTCCAGTTATAAAGTAAATAAGTCACAGGAACAAAAGGCTCCACATAAGGAGTATAGTCAATGACATTGTAATAGTAATGTATGAGGATAGATGGTAGCTATATTTATGATGAATATAATTTGTACATAGTATAAGTACACATAGTATAATGTACAAACTTATCAAATCACTATGTTATACATCTGAAACTAAGATAACATACTGTATCAACTATACTCAAAACAAAACAAAACAAAACAAAACAGCTCCTGGAGGGGGGGCTGTGGCACCAGAACAGAGGATAACAACTCAACGCTCTAATTGACCCTCAATAATAAGTTCAATTAAAAACATTCTTCCTATCAGTAAGATTTAAAATGGATATTAAACTATGTTTTTAAAGATCTTTTTCAAATAAAATTTTTGCAATGTGAACAACTGAAAAGATTATTTCGTTGTTTTACAAACTGCTTTTTTTAAGGCAAATCTAAAATTCTGCCATTCAAACCCATCTGTCAATTTTTTTTTTTTTTTTTGAGTATTCTCCTTTTCAAAGGCATAGAATGGGAATCATAGTAAGGGGTATACAAAAGTCCAAACAGGAGTTCCCTGGGCTCATGGACTCCATCTAGTGACAGATAACATAAACATAAGCAACCACACAGCAAAACGCACAAGTTGGGGGTTTCACATCAGGCTCCTACATTTTTTTTTTTAAAGGTCAACTTTGTTTTCTTCCCTTTAAAAGCATAAGTACCATAGACATCCTAGACTATTATCTCAAACTCTTTGAAAATATGGGGCCTTTTGACTAGTTTGGTATCCCATCCCCATATCTCTAAGAGCCAGGGGACTTGCCCACATTAAATATCACAATAATAAGGCTAAGGTTCCAAAATGTTTCAGGTTTCCCTTCCTATTGTCACATCCTCATTCAGGCATTTTTAACATAATAGAAACATCCTGAACGTATCATACTTCCAGCTAGTATGACTTTGCTCCTGTAGCTCTTCTACCTTCAGGTCCCTCTATCCACTGAATTACACAGATACCTCTTCCACAAAGCCTACACAATTTAGCTAGAAACAATTCACCCACCATTTTTCAGGACTCAATCAACGTAGGCAAGATATTATGCAAGGTTTGGTGGAGAATTTAATTAAGAAAAAGATCTAGAATCCAGGTATATATTAGACGTGCTAAAGTCTATAATGCAAATTGCAAACACTACATGGCTACACTGGTATGGTAAAAACATGTTATATCCAGAAAATAGATCAATTAAGATATGAGTATTCCTAGAAGGTTGCATGGATGAAAATGAATAACTTTAGAAGCACTGTGATATATTGGGAAAGGCATCAATTAGAATCATTAGAACGATAATATTAGCCAACATATAATAAGAATTTACTATGTTTTCTAGGCATCAGCTATGGACTTTATGTGTTATCTTAACTATTCTTTAGAACAATTGTATGAGACAGATACTATATCTCCACTTTACAGAGGAGGAAACAGAACCTTAAAAAGATTGAGTAACTTGCTCAAAGTCATAATTAGCAAGTAGTGAAACAGAACCAGGCAAGCTAATTCTAGAACTTATTCTCCTAACTACCATGCCACACTACCTGGGAAGTAGTTCTAGCTATGCCACTTAAAAACCTGGTAACCGTAAATAAACCCAAATTTTTCTGAGCCTTGGGCTCCTTATATAAAACAGAGATAGGGCAGCCCTGGTGGCTCAGCGGTTTAGGGCTGCCTTCGGCCCAGGGCATGATCCTGGAGTCCCTGGATCGAGTCCCACATCAGGCTCCCTGAGTGGAGCCTGCTTCTCCCTCTGCCTGTGTCCCTGCCTCTCTCTTTCTCTCTCTCTCTCTCTGTGTCTCTCATGAATAAATAAATAAAATCTTTAAAAAAATAGAAAAAAAAATAAAACAGATAATGTCACTTGTTCTGCCAACTTAAAAGATCTGTCACAAGGAACTTGAGAAAAGATCTCTATGAGTACTTTAGAAACTAGAAACGCTTTTATTTCTTTCTTAAGATTTTATTTATTTATTCATGAGAGACAGACGGAGAGAGGCAGAGACATGGGCAGAGGGAGAAGCAGGCTCCCAGCAGGGAGCCTGATGTGGGACTCGATCCCGGGATTCTGGGATCACTCCCTGAGCCAAATGCAGACGCTATTATTATTCAGTCTTACAAGAAGTTACATGTGATAATATAATCATAAACACACTCATATGTATATGTTTTACATTTATTTTCAAAGAGAAAGAATGCAAAGATAGAACAAAATCTAGTTGAAGTAGGAGGCAGATGGAAGAGAAGAGACCGGCAAAGAAGCTAGACTTCTCAGAACGTACTTTGTATTGTAATTTTGACTTTGAAACTATGTAATTACTTTACATAATTTTAAAACAAATGTAATATTTTAAAAAGTAATCTATACAAATTAAAAGCAAATGAAAACAAATGAACCCAAGTTATATCAAGTTTGTAGTTGCCTTAAATACACAGAGAAACATTATTTCAAGATAATATTGTACCTTCCTGGTAAGACATACCCTAAAGAGAAAAGAATTACAAACAAATCTTAAACTGCATCCTGTAATTTTGTTTGTGATATTGCTACTTTGAAACTATTGATATAATTGTCTTGAAGCTATTCTCTCTATGTATATACACACACATACATCAGAAAAAAATCATGTTTAATAGGATAAAGCAAATATGTTGTTATCATTAGACAACAAAATTTTAAGGGGGGAAGATACTAGCACATAAAATCAAAGAATTTCATTTGAAATTACAACATTACATTTATTTTGGAAATATCAATACATACTCATGAATTATTTTTCTCATTCAAAAAATGCATATTCTCTCATACTTTCCACTGAAAAGCCCTAGATACTTTGTTAACTCAGCAGCAATAAGCATCCCTATTGCTCAAATTGTGATCTCAGTAAAAGGAACTTGGATTTCTTGGATAAAATGGCTAATTCCAGGTCTGGACAAGATAAAGCCTAGTACATATTGTACAGATAACAAAAAACCTATTAAAGATTAAGGACACAGTCCCCAACCTGTAGCCAACTATACAAATAAAAGAATAATTTGAGCGGCAATGTATCAAAACATACCAAATATATAAAAGTCTACTTGTTCATGATGGTATTCCTAAAACAAAACAAGATTCATTGATATGGGGAAAAAAATCAAGAAATTTTCCTGCCCTTCCTGTATTTCATAGTAACCAACTGGTGAGGGTTTTTCTTCAAAAAAGCATTCTAGTTAATGAATGAAGGAATACTGAATAAGAAAATCACCATTTTGCAATCTCATGGTTCTAGGCAACAATCCTCAGCTACTAAAATCATTATACAGATATTTCTCAACCCTAGCTAACCATTTAAATCACCGGAGAAATTTTTGAATTTAATTTCAATAATAAAAAAAATTGAAAAAATAAAGAATACTGCTTCCCAGGTCCTATACCCACAAAGATTCTAATTTATTTAGTCTGAACTCTTCAAGTGTTGCTACTGTACAGCCGAGAATTGAGAAGTACTACTTACGGTGATAATACCTGACCCTACAGATCATTCTTAACATCACTATTAAAGAAAAACAGACTTTGTATACCTCTTGATGTGATAGAATACAAATTACACAGCACTATTCATGAGATTTCATTGCCGAGAGAGAGAGAGAGAGAGAGAGAGAGAAAGGGGAGAGTAAAAGAAAAAAAAATTGAACCTGAATCTAATCAAGTTTTAAGATTTAACTATCATTTTACAGGGAAAAGGAGGGGGGATAATAGGGAAATATATAAATATTCAAGGATGTAATAAGCAAAATTCAAGATTAGGATAATGTGTTTGTTTAATGAACACATGGCATTAAACAACAATAAAAGAGGTTGGAGTACTATTTTAGCATGAAAGAGGCTTAAGAAACATAATCACATCCGATGTTTATATCTTGCTTGGATCCTCTTTTATACAAACCCATTGTGAAAAGAGTGCTGAGACAGCAGAGGAAAATTCAACAAGCCAGTTGTTGGATGATAATAAGGAATTATTAATTTTTCAGGTATGAAAATGGTAGGTCATTTTTTCAAGTCCCAAACTAGTAAATTTACATACAGATGTATCTGCAGATGAAATTATATGACATCTGTGATTCACTTTAAAATACTTAAAACTCTTCCCCCAAAGAAGTATAAGAAATAAATGAACCAAGAAAGCCAAACTGTTGATAATTGTTGAGTGATGTGTACATGGAGATTCAATATGATATTCTGCTTTGCATATAAAAATGTCTGTAACAAGATGGTAAATAAGATAAAAATATAATGCTATTCATTGCTTCTCTCACTTAGTAGTATGCATTTAAGTTTCCCTCATGTCTTTTCATGGCTTGATAGTTCATTTCTTTTTAACACTGAATAATATTCCACTGTTTATATGTACCACAGTTTATCTATTCACCTACTGAAGGACATCTTGATTTCTTCTGTTTTGGCAACCATGAATAAAACTGCTCTAAGTATCTATGTGCAGGTTTTTGTGTAAACACAAGTTTTCTTTTCTTTCTTTTTTTTTCCTGGTAAATAACAAGCAGTGTGACTGCTGGATTATATGGTAAGAGTTATTTTAGTCTTGTAAGGAATTGCCTAACTGTCTTCCAAAGTGACTGTACCATTATGCATTCCTGCTAGCAATGAATTAGAATTTCCTTTGCTTTACAACCTCACCAGTATTTGCTGGTGTCTGTATTTTGAATTTTGGCAATTCTGATAGGTTTGTAGTGGTACTGCATTTAAATCTGTAATTCCCTAAAGATATATAATGCGATGCATTTTTTCATGTGCTTAAACCCCATCTCTCTCTCTTTTTTAAGATTTTATTTATTTATTCATGAGAGACAGAGAGAGAGAGACAGACAGAGAGAGAGAGAGAGAGAGAGAGAGAGGTAGGGACATAGGCAGAGGGAGAAGTAGGCTCCCTGTGAGGAGCCTGATGTAGGACTTGATCCCAAGACCCCAGGATCACAACCTGAGCCAAGGGCAGACACTAAACCACTGAGGCACCTAGGCACTCTTTAGATGCCATCTCTATATGTTCTTTGGTGAGGTGTCTTCATGTGTTTTGTCCATTTTTAATAGGTTGTTTTCTTATGGTTCAGTTTTAAAAATTCAGTATTTTCAACATTTTGTATAAAGTCCCTAATCAGATATATCTTTTGCAAATATTTTCTCTTAGTCTGTGACTTGTCTTTTCATTCTCTGGATACCACATTGTTTGATATAGTAGCTTTGTAGTAAGTTTGAAATCAGAAATTGTGAGTCCTCCAACTTTATTCTCCTTTCTCGATTGTTTTTAAAACTATTCTGGGTCACTTACAATTCCATATAAACTTTTAGGGTCAGCTTTTCCATTTCTGTGAAATAAAAAAACCATTAGGATTTTGAGAGGGATTATATTGATTCTGTAAATCACTTTGGGAAGTACTGTCTTCTTAACAATATTTAGATCTCTATTTAGATCCTTAATTTCTTTCAGTAATGTTTTGTAGCTTTCAGTTTACAAGTCTTGTACCTCCTTGGTTAGATTCATTCCTAGGTATTTTGCTCTTTTTGATGCTACTTTAAACAGAATTGTTTTCCTAATCTCCTTTTTCGATTGTTCATTGCTAGAAAATTCAAGTGATTTTTGTATATTGATCTTATGCCCTGCAACTTCTCATTAGATCTAAAAAACTTTTGTGGATTCCTTAAGATTTCCTATATATAGGATTTTCCATATTTAGGATCATGTGTAAATAGAGATAATTTTATTTATTTTATTTTAGATGTCTTCTTTTTCCTGTTTAATTTCTCTAGCTAGAACTTCTAAAAAAAATGTTGAATAGCAATTGTGAAAGGAGACATCCTTTTCTGGTTCCCAATCTCAGGGAGAAACCTTTTGGTTCTTCATCAGTGAAGATGATATTGACCATGGGTTTTGATTTAAAAAAAACAAAAACAAAAAAAGCCCTTTATCATGTTGAGGAGGTTCCTAGTTTGACTATTAAGTTTTGAAATCAGGAATTGCTTTTTATAACGAAAACGTGTTGGATTTTATCAAATACCTTTTCTGCATCAATTGAGATGATTAGGTGGTTCTGTTCCTTCATTCTACTTACAAGGTGTATTACACTGATTGATTTTCAGATGTTGAATCACACGTACATTCCTCAGGTAAATCTCACTTGGTATATAATCCTTTTAATATGCTGCTAGAGTCAGTTTGCTAGTATTTTATTAAGCATATTTTTCAATTATTTTCATAAGATATATTGGTCTGTAATATTCTTTCTTGTGATACCTTTGTCTGACTTTGGGAGCAGAGTAATGCTGGTCTTAGAAATGTTCCCTCATACTTTTTGGAAAAGTTTGAGAGTTGGTTTGAGTATTCCTCTCTAAATGTTTGGTAGAATTCATCAATGAAACTAGCCTAGGGCTTTTCTTTGCTGTGAGGTTTTTGATTAATGATTCAATCTCTTAATATAGGTCTGTTCAGATTTGCTATTTTATCTTGAGTCAGTTTTGGTAATTCATGTATTGTTCATTTTATCTTGGCTATCTAACTGGTTTGTATGCAGTTATTCACTGTATTCTCCTATAGTCATTTTTATTTCTGTAAAGTTGGCAGCAATGTACACAATTTCACATATCATTTTAATAATTTACATATTTTCTTTTTTTCAAAGTAGCTAAAGTTTCATCAATTCTATTGATCTTTTAAAAAAGCTAACTTGGGGGATCCCTGGGTGGCGCAGCGGTTTGGCGCCTGCCTTTGGCCCAGGGCGCGATCCTGGAGATCCGGGATCAAGTCCCACGTCGGGCTCCCGGTGCATGGAGCCTGCTTCTCCCTCTGCCTGTGTCTCTGCCTCTCTTTCTCTCTGTGTGACTATCATAAATAAATAAAATTTAAAAAAAAAAAATAAAAAAAAAATAAAAATAAAAAAGCTAACTTGTTGATTTTCTTTTATTTCATTAAACTCTCTTTTGCTTTCCTATTCTTTATCTCTAATCTTATTTCTTTCCTTCTGCAAGCTTCAGGTTTTGTTTGCTCTTCTTTTTCTAAGTCCTTAAGGTCTAAAGTCATGTTGTCCATTTAAGATCTTTCTTTCTGAACGTAGGTCATTGAGGCTAAAATTTCTCTATCAGTACTGCTTTCACTGTTTTGGTATGCTGTGTTTTCATTTTCATTCATCTCAAAGTATTTTCTAATTTCCTTTGTGATGTCTTATTTGACCCATTGATTGTTTAAGAGTGTGTTGTTTCATTTCCACATATTTTTAAATTTTCCAGTTTTCTTTCTGTTACTATCAGTTTCATTCCATCATGGTTGGAGAAGAAGCTTTGTAAGATTTAAATATTTAAAAATAAATTGAGACCTGATTTGTGAACTAACATATGGTCTATCCTATGTGCAACTGCATGAAATTATGAAGAATCTATATTGTTACTGGGTGAAGCATTACATATGCATGTTAGGTCTAGTTGGTTTACAGTGTTGTACAGTCTATTTCCTTATCATCTTCATTCATTTTGGAGCATTGATCTATCCATAAAGTAACCACAGTTAAATCATACTTAGTAGTGAAAAGCCGAAAGCCTTTTCTCTAAGATCAAGAATAAGAGGCACATAAGTGGCTCAGTCAGTTAAGCATTCAACTCTTGATTTCTGTTCAAGTCATGATCTCAGGGTCATGGGATTGAGCTCCACGTCGTTGGGCTCCGTGCTGAGGACGAGTCTGCTTAAGATTCTTTCTCTCCCTCTCTCTCTGCTCCTCCCCCTTCTCATGCTCTCTAAATAAATAAATAAGATCTTTAAAAGAAATAAAGAATAAATTAGGAATGCTCACATTTGCCACTTTTATTCAACATAGTATCAGAACTCCAAGTCAGTGCTATCAGGCAAGAAAAAGAAATAAAAGGGATACAAACTGGAAAAGAAGAAGTAAAACTGTATCTATTTGCAGTGACATGATATTATACATACAAAACCCTAAAGATTCCAATGAAAAATGTTAGAACTAATCGACAAACTCAGTAAGTTCCAGGATACAAAATCAATATACAAAAATCATTTGTATTTCTATACATCAACAATAAACTATTATAAAAAGGAATTAAGAAAACAATCCCGGGCAGCACCGGTGGCTCAGCGGTTTAGCGCTGCCTTCATTCAGTCCAGGGTGTGATCCTGGAGACCCGGGATTAAGTCCCACGTCGGGCTCCCTGTGTGGAGCCTGCTCCTCCCTCTGCCTGTGTCTCTGTCTCTCTCTGTGTGTCTCTCATGAATAAATAAATAAAATCTTAAAAAAAGAGAAAACAATCCCATTTACAACTTAAAAAAATAAGATACATAAAAATAAATTTAACCAGAAAGATAAAAGACGTGTACACTGAAAAATACAAGATATTGATAAAAGAAATTGAAGAAAAAAACAAATAAATTGAAAGATATTCTGACCTCATGGATCAAAAGAAATATTGTTAAAATGTCTATACTACCCAAAGCAATCTACAGATTCAATGCAACCCCCCTCAAAATTCCAATGGCATTTTTCACAGAAATAGAACAGACAATCCTAAAATTTGTATGGAATCACAAAAGACCCCAAATAGTCAAAGCAATCTTGAAAAAGAACAAAGCTAGGGGCATTACACTCCCTGATTTCAAACTATATTACAAAGCTATAATAAAACAATATGATATTGCATAAAAGCAGAAACATAGATCAATGGAAAAAAATAGACTAGAAATAAACTCACATATATATGGTCAATTTAAAAGGATAGTCTCTTCAATAAATGGTGTTAAGAAAACTTAACAGCCACGTGGAAATAAGGAAACCCCTATCTTACACCATACATAAAAATCAACCCAAAATTAAAAATTAAAGACTTGAACGTTAAGACCCCAAATCATAAAATTCTTAGAAGAAAACATGGACAGTAAATTCCTTGACACTGATCTTGCTGATGATTTTTTGGGCTTGACACCAAAAGCAAAGGCAAAAAAAGCAAAAATAAATTTTGATGTGGGACCACATCAAAATAAAAAGCTTCTGCACAGCGAAGGAAACCAGCAACAAAATGAAACAGTAATCTACCAAATGGAAGAAAATATTTGCAACTCCTATATTTGATAAGGCGTTAATATCCAAAATATATGAAGAATACATATAATACAAGAAGTCTATAGCAGGGATCCCTGGGTGGCGCAGCGGTTTGGCGCCTGCCTTTGGCCCAGGGCGCGATCCTGGAGACCGGGGATCGAATCCCACGTCAGGCTCCCGGTGCATGGAGCCTGCTTCTCCCTCTGCCTGTGTCTCTGCCTCTCTCTCTCTCTCTGTGTGTGACTATCATAAATAAATAAAAATTAAAAAAAAAAAAAGAAGTCTATAGCAACAATAATAATCCAATTAAAAAATGGGCACAGGATCTGAACAGACATTTTTCCAAAGATGACATACAGATGGCTAACAGGTACATGATACGGTGTTCAACATCACTAATTATCAAGGAAATGCACATAAAAACCACAATGAGACACCACCTCACACCTGTTAAAATGGTTTTATCAAAGAGACAAGAAATAACAAGTCTTGGTGAGGATGTGGAGAAAGGGGAATCCTTGTTGATGGGAAAGCAAATTCGTATAGCCACTATGAAAAATAATATGAACATTCCTCAAAAACTGCCATATGATCTAACGATTCCACTTCTGGATATTTACTTGAAGGAAATGAAACCACAAACTTGAAAAGATAACTGTACCCCCGTATTCACTGCAGCAGAAATTCCATACATACAATGGAATATTATTCAGCTGTAGAAAAAGGAAATGAAACCACAAACTTGAAAAGATAACTGTACCCCCGTATTCACTGCAGCAGAAATTCCATACATACAATGGAATATTATTCAGCTGTAGAAAAACCTGTAACACTATGGATGGACCTTAAGGAAATTATGCTAAGTGAAATAAGTCACAGAAAAACAAATATGGTATAATCTCACTTATATGTGGGATGTTAAAAAAAAAAAAAAAGAACTCATAGAGAACAGGTTAGTGGTTGCCAGAGGGGGCAGGAGTGGGAAATGGGCAAAAATCAGTGAAGGTGGTCAAAAATTACAAACTTCCAGTTATAAGTCCTGGTGACATAATGTATAGCATTGTGACTACAGTTAATAGTACCATGTTGTATATGTGAAAATTGATGAGAGAAAAAAATCTTAAAAGTTCTCATCACAAGCAAAAAAAAATGTGTATTGTACACATTTTTACATAATATACATTGTATATTACATTGTATATACATTGTACATAATATAATGTTATAAATCAGTCATATATCAAAAAATATTTAAGTCTTCAACTATTATTGTAAATTTATTTCTCTCTTTAATTTTACTAATTTTGGCTTCATATATTTTGGGGTCCTTTGTTGCATATGTATATGATTACAACCACTGTATCTTAATGTATTAACTCTTTTATCAAAATATAATATCCTTTTTCTACTGTAACAATTTTTGACATAAAGTCTATTTTGTCTAATATATTATAGATATCCAGCTCTCTTTGGTTATGATTTGCATGGAATATCTTCTTTTATTTTTTCCTCTTTCAATCTATTTGTGTCTTTGGGTCTAAAGTGAATCTTTCGCAGATAGGATATATTTTGATTCTATTTTGAATCCATTCTGCCAATTTCTGCCTTTAGAGAGCTTAATCCACTTACATTTAAACTGATTACTGATAAGAAAAAACTTATTCTGCCGGTTTGCTATTTGCTTTCTTTTTTTTTTTTTCACCATTAAGACTTTTATTTTTTATTTTTATTTTTTAATAATAAATTTATTTTTTATTGGTGTTCAATTTGCCAACATACAGAATAACACCCAGTGCTCATCCCATCAGGTGCCCCCCTCAGTGCCTGTCACCCATTCACCCCCAACCCCCCCCCCACCTCCCCTTCCACCACCCCTAGTTCGTTTCCCAGAGTTAGGAGTCTTTATGTTCTGTCTCCCTTTCTGATATTTCCTACCCATTTCTTCTCCCTTTCCTTCTATTCCCTTTCACTATTATTTATATTCCCCAAATGAATGAGAACATACACTGTTTGTCCCTCTCCGATTGACTTACTTCACTCAGCATAATACCCTCCAGTTCCATCCACGTCAAAGCAAATGGTGGGTATTTGTCGTTTCTAATGGCTGAGGAATATTCCATTGTATACATAGACCACATCTTCTTTATCCATTCATCTTTCCATGGACACCGAGGCTCCTTCCACAGTTTGGCTATTGTGGACATTGCTGCTAGAAACATCGGGGTGCAGGTGTCCCGGCGTTTCACTGCATCTGTATCTTTGGGGTAAATCCCCAACAGTGCAATTGCTGGGTCGTAGGGCAGGTCTATTTTTAACTCTTTGAGGAACCTCCACACAGTTTTCCAGAGTGGCTGCACCAGTTCACATTCCCACCAACAGTGTAAGAGGGTTCCCCTTTCTCCGCATCCTCTCCAACATTTGTGGTTTCCTGCCTTGTTAATTTTCCCCATTCTCACTGGTGTGAGGTGGTATCTCATTGTGGTTTTGATTTGTATTTCCCTGATGGCAAGTGATGCAGAGCATTTTCTCATGTGCGTGTTGGCCATGTCTATGTCTTCCTCTGTGAGATTTCGAGTGCTATTTGCTTTCTATATGTCATTCTTTTGCTGTTCCTCAGTTTCTCCATTAAGAGCTTTTAAGTTTAAAGGATTTTTCTTTTTTTTAATTTGAATTCAATTAATTAACATATGATGTATTATTAGTTTCAGAGGTAGAGGTCAGTGATTCACCAGTCTTATACCCAGTGCTCATTATATCACATGTGCTCCTTAATGTCTATCACCCAGTTACCCCATCCCCCCTTTCTCTCCCATCCGGTGACCTCAGTTTGTTTCCTATAAGTAAAAATGTCTTATGGTTTGTCTCCCTCTCTGATTTCATTTTATTTTTTCCTCTCTTCCCCTATGATTTTCCTTTCTGTTTCTTAAATTCCACGTGAGTGAGATCATATGATTGTCTTTCTTTGATTGACTTATTTTGCTTAGCATTATACCCTCTAGCTAATTCCATACATGTCATTGCAAATGGCAAGATTTCTTTTCTTTTCTTTTTTCTTTTTTTTTTTTTTTTGATGGCTGAGTAGCATTCCATTAATGGATTTTTCTAGTGTATCATTTTGTTTCCTCATTTCCTTTTTGTATATTTTTAGTTATTTTCTTAAATGGTTAGGTTACCTAGGGGATTACAATTAAAATCCTAAAATTATAACAATCTAATTTAAATTGATATTTACCTTCATAGGCATATGAAAATTCTGTATAAAACACCACCCTTTTATATGTATAAAATTACATATTTATACATTTTGTACCCATTGACATCGATTTATAGTAATTGTTTTATGCATTTGCCTTTTAAATAATACAGGGGAAAAAAAGAGAAGTTACTAACTAAAAATACAATAATATTGTTTTTTTTTTTTTAAGATTTTATTTATTTATTCATGAGAGACACAGAGAGAGAAACAGGCTCCGTGCAGGAAGCCTGATGTGGGATTTGATCCCAGGTGTCCAGGATCACACCCTGGGCCGAAGGCGGCTCTAAACCGCTGAGCCACCCGGGCTGCCCTAATATTGGGTTATATGTACCTATGTAGTAACCTTTACCAGCGTTCTTTATTTCTTTGTTTGGCTTTGAGTTATTGTCTAGTGTCTTTTTTTATTTCAGTCTGAAGTAGTCCTTTTAGCATTTCTTGTAAGACATGTCTACTAGTTACGAACTTTCACAACTTTTGTTACCTGAGAAGGGTTTAATTTCTCCTTTATTTTTGAAGGATGCTTTGTCAGTTATAGAATTCCTTGTTGATGTTTTTTTTTTCTTTCAGCACTATGTATCCCACTGTCTTCGTCCTTCATGGTTTCTGATGAGAAACTGGCTATTAGCCTTATTGAGAATCTACCGTACAAGATAAGTCACTTTCCTCTTGCTGCACTCAAGATTCTTTTTTTTTATCTTTGGTATTTAACAGTTTGATTATAATGTATCTCTGTGGATCTCTTTGAATTTATCCTTATTCATTGAACTTCTTGGATTCATATCTTCCTTCAAATTTGGATCATTTTTGGCCACTATTTCTTTAAATATTCTTTCTGCCTTTTCCTTTCTCTCCTCTTATTCTGGAAATCCCATGGTGATTATATTCATATACCGGATGGTGGGACACCACCACTTAAGGTTCTATTCACTTTTCTTCACTGTTTTTTCCTTCTGCCTCTCAGAGTAGATGATTTCAATTGACCTATCTTCAGATTCACTAATTCCTCTGCCTGCTCAACTCTGCTGCTGAATCTCCATAGTGATTTTTTATTTCAGTTACTATAGTTTTAAGTAACAGGATTTCTATTTGGTTACTTTTTATAATCTCTATATCTATATTGATGTTCTTCTCTACTTGGTGATACTCTGTTCTGGTTTAATTTAGTCTCTGACAGTTTTCTTTAGCTCCCTTTAGCTCAAGACAGTTGTTGTAAAGTCTTTGTCTAGTAAATCCAATATCTGGGCTTCCTCAGGGGTAGTTTCTTTAGTTTTTTTCTTGGAAACACCATGCCTTGTTTCTTTGCATGCCTAGTAGTTTTTTTGTTGAAAACTGGACATTTTGAATATTATCATGTAGTATTTATAACAATCAGATTTCTGTCCTTCCCCAGGGTATGATATTGTTGCTTCTTTTGAGTTATACTTGTGTTTTTCATTGGTGACTTTTCTAAGCTATTTTTGTAAAGACTTCATTCTTTGCCTTTTGTGATTATTTAAGTCTCTGTTCCATTAACCTAGTGACTTGGCAGAGCTTTCCTTAAACATTTTGTTTTGTAGAGCCAAACAAAACAAGTCAGAGCAAAAAACACCTTCCCCTCAGTCTTTGCAGACTGGTCCAAATTGGGGCACTCCTTCAGCACTTAGCCAGGTCGTTTACAATTTTTTCTCAGACCTCTTTTCCTACTTACACAGACTCTAAAATCAGTCAGAGGTGAAAGCTTACCATCTTATCAGGTGTTTGTTTAATATGTGTCTAGCCCTGGACATGTATGTGCCATTCTGGATATCCCAGTGTACATGGGAACTTTTCAAAGCCCTTATTTCCCCATGTACCTCCTTTCCCAGTCTCTTCTTGGCCTTTCAGTCGGCCTGATACTTGCCCCATCTGTTGTCCCTTACCCCAGAAAGCCGTGAGTAGTATATGTCTTTGAAAATTTTCCACAAAGACCACTTGAAAGACCACTCAAACCTGAGAATGTTTTGAGGTGAGTGAAACAGAGGTAAGCCCTTGAACCAATTCTTCAGGAAGCAACCAAATAGGTAAAAATTTACAATCATAATGCTTTGAGAAAAAAAGGTGTGCATTGCCTCCTCTAACAGCAGAAATGTCAGACCAGAACATGGGCCACCATCCCCTTGACCATCACTAAGCTACAAAATGGAGGATGGTTGTGGCAAAATGGGATAAGGACTTGAAAGAAGTGATCCTACTATGAATTGAAGTAACATAATATCTACCTGAAAAGTTCTTTGAGCTATTGGTATGCCTAAGTGGGAAATAATTTTACTTTACTAAATATGTAACAGTAGAAGATTGGTATTAGACATATAACACTCCAATTTCAATAGAAACTGTCTCTTTTTATACATTTAACATCACTTGAAAAAGAGAAGTTATACTCTATTAGAATGTTTGCAAGGAAGCTAAATTCTATCACTCCAAAATAAAAGGTTACAAATTTGTTTTCCCTAGGTGCTTCCTTATAAAAATCAATTCTTTTACCGATAATTTATATGATAATTTTTTTGGTTAAAAAGACCACTGTGTAACTTTGAACAAGTCATTTAACCTCTCAGACCAAGCACTCTACTGTATCCTTTCTATTCAAAGTGTGGTCTACAAACCAACAGAACTGGCATCACTTGGGAGCCTGTTAGAAATGTAGAATATCAGGCCTACTATACTCTGGTATAGGACACTACTCTACCCCAGACCTACTGATTCAGAATCTGCATTTTAACAGGATCACATGTGATTGATATACATATAAAAGTCTGAGAAGCACGACTCTATACAGTAAGATAAAGAGGTAACTAATCTTAAGGACTCTTAATACTGACTTTTCTGAAAAATTGATCTGATAACATTGGAGACTGTATTACTTATGGCAACAATCAGCTACAGCTGAGTCGCAGCTACTCTATTAGATAGGGCATGAACTCTCATTGGCTGTCCTAGTCTTCACCTAGCCTTCTTCATGTATTTATGTTAACTGCTTGGCCTCTATTCAGCCTCTAATCTAAACCAGATTCCAATCAGAATTGAGGAAGTACCTTTTAAGTAAAAAAGGGGTGCCTTTGAGGTAAAAATTCATTAGCTGTTTGTATCTTTAGGTGAAAGAAAAAAATGTTCATTTACCTTGATGGGAAATAGTGCGGTCCAGGTAGGAAGTAAGGGTGATGAAAAGAGAATCGAGGCGGTGTCCCAAACAACGTGGCTGGATGGCCAAGGGGAGGAGCCTGGTATACGTGTGAGTGTGGAATAGGAGGAGCCTGGGGGATTGGTGCACTTCTGGGACAAGTGGAAACGCTGGGATACTCCTTAGGAGGTTGGATGGTTGAGGTTGCAAATCTGGCATGGGCAGTACTTGCACTAGTTGGAATCCTGTTGGTGTTCTCCAGAGAGACAGGCGTGGGTCTCTTCACAGAGCAACTGGCTCCAGAATGCAGCCGATGAGTGTCTGTTTGGGAGGGCCCAGCAAAGTGCTGGGGTGGAAGTGCTGGGCGGAGGGGCAGATTTGGAGCCTGGACGGCCACCTGGGCAGTACTGGAGACGCTGGGCTGGAAAAGTGAGATGGGGCTTGGGCGCTGGACTGCAGGTGTGGGCAGCTGGATGGCAGGTGGGGCATCACCTTTAGAAATAAAAATAGCATAGGTCTGGCATTAATTGATTTGATCCATGTTTTTCTTTTTTCAGAATTTAATAAACTGTACAACCAGAAGTCTTCACTAACCACCTTACTTTATAACTTTACTACATCAAACCACTCTATTTCCTTTATAGTATTTGAAAAAATCAGTCACTTTGTTCACCTATTTTACATTTTTTTCTCTCTCTTTACCATCTAGTTCTAAGTGACAAGAGAGGAAAGACCTGTTCTGTTTTACTCCCTGCTGTATCCCTAGGGCTCAAAATTCTGTATGGCACAGAACAGGCCCTCAACAAATATTTTTGAATGGATAAACAAATGAATAAAATTGAGTGATTGAGGGCACCCCAGTTGGCTCAGCGGTTTAGTGCTGCCTTCAGCCCAGGGTGTGGTCCTGGAGACCGGGGATCGAGTCCCACATCGGGCTCCCTGCATGGAGCCTGCTTCTCCCCCTGCCTGTGTCTCTGCCTCTCTCTGTGTGTGTCGCTCATGAATAAATAAATAAAATTAAAAAAATAATAAAAATAAATTGAGTGAGTAAAAGATAAATACATACAAATGCTAATGTGTATATATGAATGTTTCTTTAAAAAATTGTATGAAACTACTGACAGTGAAGGAACACTCATCTGAGAGAAGGGACAGGGCAATGGGGCAAAAAGAAAAGCTACACTTTCATTATGTATCTATCGGTACTGTTTGAATTTTCTACTGTCTAAATATATTAACTTTACTTTAAATATTGATGTGTCAGTGTGGTATATGGGTCATTTTTCTACTATTTCATATACTTCTCTATTTTAAACTAAATTATAAATGACATTTAATTTTTTGATTGAAAAAATAATCAGTAAAATTATTTCTGCTTTATTGCAGTCACTGTCAGTGTGATTACAGAACAGGATTTGCCACAGGTTAACAATTTGTGAAAGATATGAAAGGAGTATTATTGCAGCAAGGCATAACCAATATGGCAGAATTTTTTAAAGTAGGTGAAACAATCACGTTCTTGAACAAGAGATGACTACTAATTGAGTTACTGAGTTATCCAAATAACACAGTTAGCCTAAAGTTAACTAAACTTTTCCAAAGAAACAGAGAGAGAAGCCATAGCAATACAGTCATGATCTGGTTTATTCCAATACAGCTAGATCTCTGTTAATATAGAAGATGCAGTTCAATAACAGATTCTATGATTAGAAATGTCTCTTGAGAGGCTGAGAGGAATGTACATTTTCTCTTAGCCTCGCCCAGCGAAGGCCTTTCCTTCCTTTTTTCTCTCCAGATAAGGAATGTAATATTCCTCTTAAACCTGCAGGTAGGGAATTAAGGGATATATCTCTCTGTTTCAGAGATGGCCCCTGATCCAGTGAAGTACAGACAATACAGGGATAGGGTGTAAATGAAGCTACCCTGATTCTTAGTTTATAGAGTTATGTGCCCTCCCATCTGTGAAGTTACAGCCTTAGGACTTTCCTGATCAATGAAACATAAAGTAATTTCCCTCTTCCATGTTCCCTTAGAACACACAAATCTATAACTTATCACAAAATCGTATAAATCTTTGTTATTTGCTTATCTGCCATCCCTACCACAATCACAAAACTGAAAACTTAAGAGCAGGAACACTTTCATTCATGTCTGTGTCCCAGTATTTGGCGTGGAATTTGGCTAATAATAGTTAAGAAAGCTATGACTAGATGGGGAAAAAAAAAAACCCTAACAAATAATCTATAACTGATATAGCACTTCTACCACTGATCTGGTGTGAGGAGAACTCCCTTCTCTAAACAACTAGGAAGCCAGGCTGACTTATAATTGAATTATCACTGCACTCAAGACATCTCCTCCTAAAATCTACCTCTCACACAGGTTTCTTAGTCCTCAATAAAGAAGTATGATCTTCCTAGGCAAAGGGAAGAAGCTACACAGACCAACTGATATTATTTCAGTTACTGAAGAAGGAAGGGATTCATCTTTTAGCTGACATGAAACATTCTTTTTAACCAAAGATATTTCTATAAAAAAGCAGTACGAGGGATGAGATGATAAATCATGCATTCCTTTAATTCAATATTCACCAAGTAACTAACATATGTCAGGCACTGTTTTGGTCTGAGATTAAAAATAAAATAGATACATAGAGAGTTATATAGAAGTATAATGAAGATGTCCTAAATGTTGAATTCTTGTTGCTAAGCAGGCAGTTAAAGTCTGCAACATCTAGTCATCTTCATAAACTGTCAGTGAATAGAGAAGACTTGTGGGAAGGGCAGAACTCTAATGTATCAAACTTCAGATAAGATACGGAAGACTAGCCAGTCACCTGTTTTCTCTTCTTCTAGCACATAGCTAAATTATCTTTCCCAGCCTCCCCTGCAGTCAGAGAAGTTGCCATGTGGCCAAGAGCAACCCAATGGAAGGTAGAAGAGATTGTACAACTTCTGAGACTGGCCCATGAAAAACTTTCATGCATTATCTTGCACGCTTTTTCCCCTCCTGCACACTAATCCAGTGGCCTTGGATGCTACATATTAATGATGGCAGTGCCACAGAGTAGAAGTCTGTGTCCATGAGTCTGTGAAGTCTGTGTCACTCCTTCAAAGACAGCCATATACTGACTAGAAATACCTATTTAGAGTTTAAATAGATAAAAATAAACCACAATTCTGTTTAAATGATTATGTTTAGGTATTTGTTAAAGCATTATCTAATCATTACATAAGATAAAGAGCAGAATTCTAGATCTATAGTATAGTACAACAGTAACAAAAAAAGTCACTAATTTTCAATAATCTCCTGCTACCTCTCCCAAGGGGTTTTTCCACTGCCTATGCTGACTGGACAGAGGGTGCACCTAGGCTTTTGTTGTGTGACTGGGATAAACAGTGGAGGAGTGAAGAATGGTAGAAACTGAGAACAGACCAAATTTCTCTACAAGAAAAAGCTACATGGAGGTAGTAAGTAGCGAAGGACTAGCATGTGGCTGAACAAAGAGAAAAGGAGGCAGAGAGAGAAGGAGAGGAGAGAGAAATAGAGTAACAGGCAGAGACATTAGAGACAGAGATGGGGAATGGAGAATTGGGACAATCAGGCAACTGATTAAAAAAAAAAAAAAGGTGGGATATTGGAGAGAGACCATTGTAATGAAGAGCCTCAAGATGACTTACTATATGTTGAACCATGTGCTTCTTCCTTTCCTGCTTCCTCAAGGAAACCTACAATAAAGAGCTATATCACTTATCAAGGAATTTTTGAGCCAGATTCGTTTCTCATGGACATGATACCTTGCTGGAATGGATCCTAAGGCCAAGAGAAAATCAGCTTTTTTTTTGGATTATAACAGTATCAGAATAATGGAGGTTTTTTGGTTTGTTTGAATTAAACAAGAAAAGGTAGGTAACGTGAAAAGGCATGATATGTCTACTACCAAACATCTGAAATAGTAGTAAACTTTTTAAATTAAAAATTTAGAGAAAATGTGAATTCTGGAGAGTGAAGGACATCAACTGAGTGACAGTATAATAAGGTAAACCAATTTCAGGCTTCAGAAATAAAATGTAAGGAACAAAATAATTTTCCAGAAAACTCCTATTCATATAAAAGTGACATTCAAAAGTTAGGCTAAAGGCAGCCCTATTCATATAAAAGTGACATTTAAAAGTTAGGCTCAGTGGTTTGGCGCCGCCTTTGGCCCAGGCCCTGATCCTGGAGACCCTGGATGAGTCCCGCGTCGGGCTCCCTGCATGGAGCCTGCTTCTCTGTCTGCCTGTGTCTGTGCCTCTTTCTCTCTCTGTGTCTCTCATGAATAAATAAAAAATCTTAAAAAATAAAATAAAATAAATAAAAGTTAGGCTAAAATAAGTATGGCTTCTACCAGAGTTCTAGAAGACTTTAGAACTTTAGAAACTGAAGTTTAAAGTCAGCTTAAACTTTAAAATAAACAAATTTGATATTTAATATAAAATGAAAATGTGGCATAACCAGCATCAAAGACATTTGATAAAAGGAATACATCTAAAAAAATTCTAGACTACAATGCTGTAATCATTTGGAAATGAGAAAGAGGAGAGGAGCTTGGGAATGTGAAAGACAGAGTGAACATAATGCATTGGTCATAGAAATAATAACAGACAAGGTACTACAGATTCTATCAAAGAAATAGTAAAATTAGTTGTATTGGTATCTATCCTTTCTACAACTACCTTATAAGCTCTTTGACAAGGGACTAAAGATACCTTTGTATTCTGTCTCAAGCACAGAGTTTGACCTATATTTGGTGCTAAATAAACATTAGGAGGTGGGGAGTAGGTAGACAGGCATGCAAATATGACAGTGGAATATACTGTAGACAGAAAACATCTGAGATGGAAATATTCACCAAAACAAGGGAAAAAACCAAACTGCATTGCTAGATTTCAAATAGATTGACTCAATGAGATAAAAATGTGCTAGGAGGGATCCCTGGGTGGCGCAGCGGTTTGGCGCCTGCCTTTGGCCCAGGGCGCGATCCTGGAGACCCGGGATCAAATCCCACGTCGGGCTCCCGGTGCATGGAGCCTGCTTCTCCCTCTGCCTGTGTCTCTGCCTCTCTCTCTCTCTCTCTCTGTGACTATCATAAATAAATAAAAATTTTTAAAAAATGTGCTAAGATGATACAATTCATAACAAATAACTGCTTATTAGAACAAATAAGTTTCTTAGAATACACAGTAAAATGAAATAAGTTTGAGGACCAAATAATGGATAAAGACTACTAGAAAGTGCATGAATTCTGTACACGAAATATTAGGCAGCAGTGATCACAGTATACTTAAATTTAAGATCCTAACCAGAAAAGACAAAAAAGTCCATCCTGGGGTTATTAGATTTTTGGAAATACAGATGTTGGCTAGGGGAAAAAAGGCTAATAGGGATAAGTAAAATTAAGAGTTCATTAAAAAAAATGAAAGTTATTTTATATTATGATGCTAAAAGCCTAGAAAGAAAAAAATGCGCCTCAAAAATCAGAAAGTTGTTATTAGTTAACTGACCAAATCAAAGAGAATCCATCAAAAAGGAAAGACATCTTTTATTTTTTATTTTTTTTGAAAGACATCTTTTAAAGATGATAGTATTGTCTAAATGTGTAAAACTAGAAGCTCAACTGTGTAGGTGCAAATAAAAATTAGGCAGTCGAAAGGAAAATTGAAGGAGTCACATCTGAGGGACCTCAAAGCCAATACTACATGACTCTTACAGAAGGAAGAAACCCAGTGGAATCAGTGGACTAATCATTACAATATAAAAGGCAATGGAAAGAAGAGAATAAAGATTCAATAAACTCCTTCCAACTAAAGAAGACTAAGATTTCTGAACCCCAACTCATTTTCATTGCAGATAGGTTAAGAATATATACATTACTATGGTATAATTGCAAGTTCACAGAGTGTTCTAGTCCAAATTGACAAAATTAATATAACTAGATCTTAGGTGACATTCACTAAGAAACTCAGTCAGAACTGAGAAAATATTAGAAGTAGATACAAATGATCTCATATGGCATTTAACCATAGGCAGAAGCAGAAGGAAAAGAGGTCTTAGAAAAAGGAATAAAGAGAAGAAATATAAGTTATGAAAGCAGAAATTATAAATAACATAGGAGACAAAACAAAGTTAACACTTAACTTGAAATACAAGATTAAAGCAAATACTACCAAATATTGAAGTGTGGAAGTTCCTGACTATGCTGGGGGAGAATGGGACAATAGAATGAGCTTTCTGCATCTATCTCTTGATACTAGATATCTTGACTGTGGCTTTGTTGCTGTCAATTGCTATAATGATACATAGAAAAAAATTGAAAATGTGTAATATTCTCAGAAGTCGATTTTTAAGATATCTAAATCTCTCAGCACACAGGGGGGCTTTATTACCAGAAGGGTAATAAACTGGAAAGCAGTGGAAACTAGAAAGAGCAGTAGTTTTAGGACAAGTAATAGTAAGTATTGAATGTACAAAGCTCTGCCTAAGAGATGGTTAAAATAGGTTCTAGAAGAACAAACCCATGATGGACAGCCCTACAAGTTACTAAGATACTAGTTTCTCAACTTTAGATTCTTAAAAGGAACAGACAGGAATCCTATAAAGAACTGGTAATAGAGCAGAAATTTAGGGAAAGACAATATTAAAGAAACAAATATTTGGTAGAAAAGAGATTACTTCCACTGCTTTTCTAGAGCAGTGAGAGAATGAATGATCTTAACACATCAGTCATGATTGCTAAATTCCAGAACAGGATGCTCTATATCCCATTAGCAAGGTATTCTTTTATGCTGATAGTAAAAAGATACTCCTATTTCCTATTGAATTACCTCAGTCATTTCCTGCATTATCTTATCTGCCTAATCTATGGGCTTATCCTGATTTGGTTAAAAGGTCTGAGATTTTACACATGAAACATTTGCTACTCTGGCAAACCAAATGCTTTCATGTCTTCTGTACCTTTTCCTTCTCTGAGTTCATGTTTTTACTTTCTTCTTGATTTTTTTTCCCTTAATATTGTTGTTTTAACAATTCTTAAGCTAACAGAAACAAAATTTCAACTTAAGGTAAAATTTTCACACAGCTATTTAAAAATTCATAATCTACAACTAAAACAAACTCACCAACTGGATGAGTGATGGTGTTCTGTAGGCTGGGAATTACCACAGAGTAGGTAGGTGAGCGATAAGGATATATTGTTGTAGGATTTGTAGAGATGATATTCTGTGTGGTACCAGAAAATACATTGGAAACACTTAGAGGGAAGCGTTTTCGCTTCCCTGGACGAGGTTGATAAACCCAACCTGTAGAAGAAGATAAGTGATTTTTAATTTGAACATAAAGATCCTATTTAGCATTTAAATAGTTCTTTTCACAATAAAAAAAAAATCCAAAATACTTCTAAATTTAAGAAAAAACATAAGTTATTGCCTAAAGATCTTTTCCAGCTTTATTATGCAATTTCTGTGCATTTTAATATCCATATAGCTCCTAACTAGTGGTTAATATTGTAACCCGTAAGTCAGAGGAAGAGTGAGGTTAAGTGTCTTATATCCAAAGACATATATTGAATCCACAGTAACATCAACATTAAAGACATTGAGTTTGAATCTCAAAGTTTTTCCTTTACCTATAAAATAATGCCCCTGTAAGATATTACTCATCTCCTCCTGTTCCCTCGCTTTCAATGAGATTCAATTGTCTATACCTTACATGGAATGGTCACTAATGACCAGTTACTAATTTTATGCCTACCTTAGGAAGAGCCATTCTCCTAAACTTGGCAGTCTCAAGTTCACAAATCACCCAATTTCCTTCCAAAGTCAGGATGGTGAAGTTTAACAGTTTGCAGCCACTGAATAACCAGGAGAATCACTGGTTCTCCATAACACCCCAAACCTTTCTGCTCATATTTTTTTAAAAAAACTATTATTTTCCCATCATGCATGATCATGTTGACCATACACTTGCCTTTACATATGCTTAATCTAAACATCCTTGTGGCTGAGGAGTAAATCAGAAATTGTTTCAAACTACATTATCATGAGGATAAATTTATAAATTAAAAGACAAAACTGTGTCCTGATAACCATATAACATTAAAATGGAGCACGGTGTCAATCCCTCCATTTTCATTAAGTGTATGATGCATATTTGTTTCTGTTGCTATAATTTTAACTCTTCATTTTCTAATATATTTGCGAAATTGTAGCCTGAACTCTGGAGTTTTACCTTCATTAAATTCATATCAGTATATTTAATCAAAACTACAGTAAAATTATGTCCCCTGGTTTGTTATCAATTGGCAATATGAGACCAGATATTCCTCTACTTGGTTCTATTTAAGGAAACGTATGCCCCGTATCAATTCAATCATTACTATAATATTAGCCATTATTCTCTTTATCGTACATATCAGACTAGAAAAAAAAATGATGCATTTTTGTCTTTCAGTCTCAACCTAAACTAATCTTTACCTAAATAAATTTAGAAAAAATTAGAAAGAGGTTTTGTTTAATTCATTTGATTACCAGGAAACTCCTCTCTGTGCTTTTCTTTAATCTTTTGTGCTTCATCATAATAGGGTTTCTTTTGTTCTTCACTAAGTTTGTTCCACTCTAACCCGAGCTGGACACTGATTTCTGCATTGTTGGCTGCTGGGTTAGCTTTGGCTAGTGCTGGCCGGTGAATCCTTGCCCAAACCATAAATGCATTCATGGGTCGCTTCACATGACCATTTCTGTCCTTACTGAAGGGAGTATCTGGTATTCCTACATGACAAAAATTAAGAGACTGAATTAATGTGCCACACACGCACACACACACACACACAATGTTAAAGTGAAGTGCGCCTTCAACTATATTTTTTAACTGGAGAAAATATAGTCAAAGAACTGCCAGTATTCCAGAATGCCTCATGACTCCTGAACTCAGCATTCTAAACTATAGCTTAGAATGACTCTTCTTTTCCTCAAAAAGAATAATATTGTTGAAGATATTGTAGGAGTAATAATGTTGAAGAAACAGTAAACTGCTGGCTTGTTACTTCATTGCGCTTTAGTAATACCTCTACCAATAATTAACATTTAGTTTCTTTCCCATTAAAAATACTCTATTACTGAGGGACAGGATCTATGACTTATTCATGACTATAATCCTAGCGCTAGCTACGTTTTCCCTAAATGTTTACAGGAACTCATTTACATGCCCCTGTAGTGCCTGTTCAAGCAAACAAATTAATAATACAATACTATAGTCTATTTCATTAGGAAGGTGAAGCTTTTGCCAAGGTGGGTCATTGATACTAATCCTATGTCCTGGGAGGAAAAAACAAAAGAAAAATAATAAAAGTGGCTTTTTGAGAGTCACATAATCGGGTGAAATTACAATTTTAAAAAGGTGGCTAAATTCATGTCTCTTATGTAATTCATCAAAAACAACTCTCTATAAACTTGTCTCTAGTTAACTTGATATATAAAAGTTTCTTAAACGCACAGAAGTCTAAATTACTATAAGGAAAGCTTTTCCTTTCTCTCCTTTAGAAAATAAAGTCTATAAAACCAAGAGGGTGAGATCAGTAAGGAAAATAAGAAAATAAGAAAAAAAAATATGTTAATTAAAATATGAACTGATGATTAATGATTTTTCATGACATTCATTAGCATAAAATTGTCTGAATTAAATCTTAAAGAATTTTCTAACTACATATTCGTAAATAATGGGTAGAGATAAAATACCTATTTGTAGTCATTACTGCTAACTATAGTCATTTCTTAGAAAACATTTTCTAGCTTATTCTAAGTATTTTAAGTTTCTATATTTCCATAAATCCTTAGCTTTTAGAATACTAAAGTGTTACATTTATCATGTACTGTTTTCTTTGAAAAATGTTTGCCATTGATTTTTAAAGAAGACAAATCGCCTCCTGAATCACAAATTCAGTATAAACTTTTGATTATAAATTTTTTCACTAAGCACCATTTGAAGTTTTCTTGATGCCTATAAAAAACATTGATCTACTGTAATAGTGTATTATAGTACACTATATATAATAGTACCATAATACACTATTATAAAGTGTAGCATAGAAACTGACGGCTGAGATAGCTGTGTGACCTAGTGAGGAAACTTTGATTTTGTGGATAAACATTGGTCACCTCTCAATCTCATCATTCACTGGGCCTTAGAACAGATTTTTTTTAAAAGTGCTTGGGAATCTTGGAACAGGTTAGTGTACTTTACTGGTATATGTACAAGTCAATTGGAAGTGATACCTGTGCAGACTTTGCCCTGTAACGAATCAGGTCCGTGATTTTATTTTTATAGCTTAGGCTTCTGAACTGCTGACATATCAGCTAGGGGGCCACACAGACGAAGTGTGAAAACCAGATTCCCCTGCCGTCTAATACCTGCATCTGAGGGAAGCACGGTGAGCGGGACATCTTTGGTCTCAATTTTTACAGAAGGCTCCAGTAAAGATTGCATTTTAATAGGCACTGGCGTCAAGGGGACCTTGGTCAACCGTATCAGCTCTGAAGGTGGAGGTCCCTGAAACTGGATCCGGGCCCCAGGGGGGACCGCGTGGAGAGTCAGAGGGATCCTGAGATCTTGCTGGTGGGGCCCAAAGGCGCTGGACGGCTGGGCCAGGATGACCTCCTTGCTGCCATGGACCAGGCCATTGGACGCGGGCTCCCCGCCCGGTCTGCAGTCCTCGCGGGGCCCCTCGGGCTCCTCCGTTTTGATGACCCCTTCTCTGACGGCCGCCAGGTTTTTGCCTTCCCCGCCTTGCGGCGCGTCCCTCGCGACCGCCTCCGCCTCCAGCCTGCCCTTCTTCTGGTCCCCCCGGCGGCCGTCGAGAGCTGGCCCCGGGCCTTCCAGCTTGGCCGCCCTGGAGGCCCGAGGGCCCCCGTCCGCAGGCCTCCGCGTCCCCGCCGACAGCGACGGCTCCGAGCCGGGGCCCTGCTCCTGCTTCTCCGCCTTGACGAGCAGGGCCCGAGGCTGCGCCGCGTGCAGGTCGGGTCTGCAGGGGGCGCCGTCGGACGCGGGCGGCGGCGGCGGCGGCGGCGGCGGCAGCAGCAGCAGCTCGGGCCTCAGCTGCAGCAGCCGCGCCTGCGCGGGCGAGGGGACGCCGCCTTCGTCCCGGGCCTGGGCCAGCGGTGGCCCCGGCGGTAGCAGCAGCACCTGCTCGGGCTTCACCTGCAGCAGCCGCCGTGCCGCGGGCTGTACCCCCGACGCCTGGGCCTCCCCGCACGACGAGGCCACGGTCGCAATGGCGGCCGCGCACGGGGTAGGCGGCGACGGCGGCAGCTCCGCGGCCGCAGCCCGAAAGGAGGCGCCCTCGACCGGCGGCTGGGGAGGAGCAGGGCGGAGCGGGCGCGGCGGGGTCGTCCGCGGCAGTTGGCGCGGCTGGGGCGGCGGCTCCGGCCTGGCCCTCTCCATGGGGGGGAGGGGGACGCCCCGGCCTGGCCCCGGCCCGGATTGTGAGCTCAGCCGTTTGTTGGCGACCTTCCCCCTCCCCCTTTCGGTTAAGACCCTTCCAAGGGCCTTGCTACCCAGAACCCTACGCGGTGCCAAAAGCGGCCCTGGGGCTCGGCCTCGTCCAATCACAGGTGTCGCTGTTCCCTCGGCTGTCCAATCACAGGCGCATTCTCCGGCCCCTCCCGCCCTCCGCTCCGGCCGCGTGCTGAGCCCTCGAATCACCCGCGGCGGCCTGCGCTGTGCCTCGTGCTGCCCATTTTCCCCCGTCTGACTTGGCGTCTCTTCCGGAGTTCTCAGCCAGCCGTTGTCCTTAGTTACCCCTCCCCCGCCCGGGAGCCCGACAATGGTGTTGCCAGGAAACGGTGCGGTTCCACTCCGCTGACCTCCAGGGGAGGAAGTCGGGTGAGCCCCTTCCGCAGGGTGGGGCACCAGGCCGTGTACGTGCGACTTGCCCGGCCTGAATACAGCAAAAGGCCCCGGGCATCATGCTGGCGTTTGGGATCTGTGCCTGGGGGGCAGGGGGGCAGGTTTTGCAGCTCCCCTTTAGTACAGTGACTGTACCAGTTGAACTTACAATTAATCACCAGGTCCTTTGGTGATCAATCACTTGCTTGCAAAAAGAACATCCCACACTCATTTGCTTCTTTGGGCTCCGCCGCCATTACTCTGTTCTAAGCCTCCATCACCTTTCACCTGGATACTGCCATCGCTGTGTGGAGAGTCTCCGTTTTTCACCCTTGTTCCTCTATGTTCCAGCTGCCAGAGATCTTTTTAAAAGTGAAAATCTGGTTCTGTCTCACCGCATTCTCCTAAATAGTTCCATGGCTCCCCGCTGACCGCATGATAAAGGTCTAATATACCTACCTGCAAAGCATATTAAAGCCCCAAATGTCTCAGGCGCTGTGGACTCCAGCCACACTGGCCTTTCATCACTCTACCTGAAGGGGCTTTGAATGTTGTTTCTCTCTTGTGTCTCCTTGCCTCTTCCTGCTTAATTTTTCAACTTGCAGTTCAGCTGTCACTTCCTCGGAGAAATCTTGTCTGATTCTGAAAATCATGTCAGATCTCCTTTATGCACTTGGATGTCCATCACTTCTTTTAAAACTCTTCCACAATTCGTAAGTATGTCTTATTTTTATTTATTCGTGAGAGACACAAAGAAGGAGGCAGAGACATAGGCAGAGGGAGAAGCAGGCTCCGTCCTGGGAGCCCAACGCGGAAGCCCAACGTGGGACTGGATCCCAGGACCCCGGGATCACGATCTGAGCTGAAGGGAGATGCTCAACCACTGAGCCACCCAGGTGCCCCCTAATTATGTATTTCTTTATGTCATTACTCTCCTGACTTCATTCCTTGACTATAAACTCATTGAGGACAGGCAGCGTTTTGCTCGTTATTGAATCCTCAATGCTGACCCATAGAGCCTGGCTTACAGTAGGCATTTAATAAATACGTGTTAGATAAATAAGAATTGCTGTAGTCTAATAATAACATAGTAATTACTACCTATTTTAAGGGCTTACTCTTATGCTAGGTGCTGCTTCAAGCCCTTTCCATGACTGTTTCTCCTTTTCTAGGACTCTGCTTATTTCCATCAAGAAAAAGAAAAATCTTGGATTAACAGTTGCTACATTTCTAAATGATGACCTAAAACCTATAGGTTTATCTTGAAGCAGATGATTTTTGCAACCAACACAAGTTAGCTTTCAAAGAAGATCTGCCCAGTTCTCTAATCCCTTGTTGTCAGACGTGGCAAACAGGAATTCTTATACCTGGCAGGAGGACAAGGGCAGTGATTCTCAAACTTCATTATCTCAGAACCCTTTACATACACCAAAATGACTGAAGATTCCAAAAAGCTTTTATTTATCCAATTTTGTTCTTTTATCTATCGGTATGATTTTATCTATAAATATTTGCCATAAATAAAAACTGAGGACTTTAAAAATAGTTATCAATTCATTTAAAATATCAATAATAAACCCATTACATATTACTATAACACACTTTTATGCTAAAACTATATTTTCCCTAAAACCAGACGAGTGGTTTTGTAAATCTGTCTGGCTTAGTTAAAAAAAAAAAACAAAACAGTCGGATTCTCATGTCTGCTTCATGCAGTCTGTTGTGATTCATATGTCATATGGAAAGTTTCACTGTGCATTCATAAAAGAATAAAGTGAAAAAGGCAAATATTGTCTTAGAATTATTATGGAAATAGTATTAACCTAGCAGACTTTCAGAAAGAATTGGTCTCTGAACCACACTTTGAAAATTGCTGAGCTAGGGTTGAAATATAGAGCCAGGTATGTGCACAGAAATGATAGAAGAGGCAGAGAAATGAATCAAGTTAGTATTGATTTTGTGCAGGAACACTTCATATTCCGATCTGAATTAGTAATTTAAAAAAGTGATAGGACACTCCTGTGTAACAGCAATACAAATAGTATATGGCGAGTGTATTTTAAGCAGAAAGCAATCTTTTTGTTTTTATTTATTTTTTATTTTTTTATTTTTGTTTTTAAACAGAAAGTAACTTCATTGAGTTTTGATTTCTATATCATAAGTTTACAGTTAAATGTACAATTTGACAAGTGTTAATAAATTTATAAAGTTGTGTAATCATCACTACAGTCTCATTTGAGAACATTTCCATCAACTCAAAAAAGTTCAGAAATGAAACCCAAAACACTCATGTTTCTGTTTGCAGTAAAACTCTGCCGCCACCTCCAACCCCAGGTGCTTTTGTCTCTAATTTTCCCTTTTCTAGAAATTTCATTTAAACAGAATCATGTAAACTTAACTGTTAGCTTCTTTAACATAGCATACTGTTTTTGAAGCTCATCCAAGTTGAATGTATTAGTAATTCATTCCTTTTTTATTACAGAGTTGTATTCCGTTGTATGGAAGTACCAAATTGTATATAGTTATTCTATTGTAAGATGTCTTTCACTCATCTTGTTTATCTACTCACTTGCTGATAGGTTTTTGGATTATTTCTAGATTTTAGCTGCTATGAAAATGATGTCCACTCATATACAAATATTTGTGGTACCTAGGAACAGAATTACTAGGTTATATGGTAAGTATATGTATAACATTTTTAAAAACTGTCAAACTACTTTGCAAAATATAGGTACTATTTTACATTTCCACTCAAAATATATAAGGATCCCAGCTTCTCTGCTTCTTCTCCAACATTTGGTATCATAAGTCATTTAAATCTTAGCCATTCAAGTGGGTATGTAGTATATGTAGCAGTAAATAATTGTGATTTAAAATGACAATTTCACAGGTTGCCTGGGGGGCTCAGCTGATGAAGTATCTGCCTTTGGTTCAGGTGGCGATCCCCAGACTCTGGGATTGAACCCCCCATGGGGCTTCCTGCTCAGTCTGCTTCTTCTTCTGCCCTCCCCCCACTTGTGATTGCTTTCTGCTCTCTTGTGTTCTTCTCAAATAAATAAATACAATCTTTAATAAAATTACATTTTCACAATGATTAATGACACTGAGTGTTTTTTCATATGCTTAGTTGCTATTCATATATATTCATTGCCTACCGTCTATTAAAGTCTTTTTGCCCATTTTCTTAGATTTGGTTGTTGGTTTTCTTAATTTTGATTTTTTTAGGGATTCTTTTTTAGGGTTTCTTAATATGTTCTGGATGCAGGTTCTTTATTAGATGTATGTTTGCAAATATTTTCTTACAGTCTGTGACTTCTTTTCATTCTTCTTATTTTTCATTCTTAATGGTGTCTTTTGAAGAGCAAGTTTTTAACTTTGATGGAGTCTAATTTAGCAATATGCCTGTCATCATATCTAAGAAATTTTTGCCTAACCTAAAGTTAAAAAGGTTTTTCTCTATAAATGTGACAATGCACTGTCTTGATTACTACAGATTTATGGTAAATTTTGAAATTAGGTCAAATAAGTCCTCAAACTTAGTTCTTTTTAAAAACCATATTAGCTGTTTTTGTTCTTTGGGATTTCTATGTAAATTTCAGCATTAGCTTATCAATTTACATACACAGCAAAGTCCATTGGTATTTACATAAGAATTCCATTGAATCTTTGGGTCAATTTTGAGAAAATAGATATCTTAATAACATTGAGTCTTCCAATTTGCAGACTTTAGGCATATCTGCATTCATTTTGGTCTTTAATTTTTCTTGACAATGTCTTATAATTTTTGGTGTATATAGTCTGCACTTCTTTTGTTAAATTTAGTCCCGATATTTTTATACTGTTGTGAATATAAATTTTTCTTAACTTAATTTCTAATTGGTTGTTTATTGATATTATATTCACATTTTCTTGCCTGTTGCACTGGCTAGAAGCTCCAGTCCAATGTTGAATAGAAGTGGAAAGAGTGGACATCCTTGCTTTGTACCTAATATTGGGGGAAAGCATTGTCTTTCATCTTTTAGTATGGTGTTAGTTGTAGGTTTTGTATATAGTTGCCTTTTATCAAATTAAAGAATTTTCGTTCTAGTCCTAATTTTTTGAAAGCTTTATTATGTTTGTTGGATTTTGTCATATGTATTTTCCACATCTGTTGAAATTATCATATGACTTTCTTCTTTATTCCAGGCGTCAGCAATATTTTTTGAAAGGACCATATAGTAAATATTTTTAGTGTTGTGAGCTACACGATCTCTGTTTCAATCAATCAATTTTGCTCTTATAGCATGAAAGCAATTATAGATAACATGTGAATGAATGGGCATAATTGTATTCCAATAATACTTTATTTACTGAAACAAAAGACATACCAAACTTGGTCTGTGGGCTGTAGATTGCTGACTTTGGCTTTATCCTATTAATATATGCATTACATTAAGTGATATTTAGATGTTAAGCTAATCTGGGTAAACCCTACCTGGTCATAATATATAATCCTTTTTATACATTACTGGAGACAATCACTATTTTTTTAAGGATTTTAACATTTGGGGCACCTGGGTTGCTCAGTGGTTGAGCATCTGCCTTTGGCTCAGTTCACGATTCTGAGGTCCTGGGATGGAGTCCCATATCAGGCTCCTCACAGGGAGCCTGCTTCTTCCTCCGACTATGTCTCTGCCTCTCTCTCTCTCTCTCTCATGAATAAATAAAAAAAATCTTTTTAAAAAAGAATTTTAACATTTATATTCATGAAAGGTATTGGTCTATAGTTTTCTAATATCTGTGCAGCTTTGGTATCAGGGTAAAAAGAGCTGGAAAGTGTTCTCTTCTGTTTTTTAAAGAGTTTTTATATAATTGCTATTAATAATTCCTTAAATGTTGATAAAATCCACCAGTAAAGGGATGTTTGAGTGGCTTAGTCAACTAGGTGTTTAGCTGTTGATTTCAGCTCAGGTCATGTCTCAGGTTCCTGGGATTGGGTATCAAGTTGGGGTCCATGCTCAGCAGGGAGTCTGCTTGAGGATTTCTCTTCTTCTGCTCCTCCCCCTGCACACTCACTTTCTCTCTTCCTCTCAAGTAAATAAATGGATCTTAAAAAAAAAAAAAAAGAATTCATCAGTAAAGAAAGCCATCTGGGCCTCAACTTGCCTATATTTTTCAGTAATTCAATTAAGTAATGTCTTTACTTGATATTAGCCCATTCAGATTTTGTATTTCATTTGGAGTTAATTTCGTCATTTCTGTCTGCAAATTTGTCCATTTCAACTAAGTTGTCGAATTATTGGCATAAGATTGCTTATAATATTCCTTTTTAATCTTTTTAATTTTGTAGGGTGCAGAATATTTCCTCTCTCATTTCTAATTTTGGTAATTTGTGTCTTTTCTCTTTTTTTCTTGGTCATTTTACTAACATTTTATCAATTCTGTAGATCTTTTGAAAGAACGATCAGTTTTATTGATTGTGTCTAGTGTTTTGCTGTTTTTTTAAAACATTGATTTCTGTTGAGATCTTTATTATTTCCTTCCTTTTACTTACTTTGGGTTTAATTGCTCTTCTTTTCTAATTTCTTAAGTTGAGAGCTTAGTTAATTTTTTTTTAGGTTATTGATTTTAAATCTCATTTCCTTCCTGATACAAACATTTTAAAGCTATGAATTTCCCTCTGTGTACTGCTTTACCTATATCCTATTAGTTTTAATATGTCATGATTTTATGTTCATGCAGTAGAGATGCTTTTCTTGCTTATTATATTTTTATCTTTTATTTAAATTCAGTTAGTTAACATACAGTGTATTATTAGTTTCAGAAGTAGAAGTCAGTGATTTATCAGTCTTACATAATACCCAGTGCTCATTTTATCATGTGCCCTCTTTAATGTCCATCACCCAGTTAACCCGTTTCCCCATCCCACTCCCCTCCAGCGACCCTCAGTTTGCTTCCTGTGATTTAAGAGTCTCTTATGGTTTGTTTCCCTCTCTAATTTCATCTTCTTTTATTTTTCTCTTCCTTCCTCTATGACCTCTGTTTTATCCTTAAATTTCACATATGAGTGAGATCATATGATAATTGTCTTTCTCTGGTTGACTTATTTTGCTTAGCATAATACCCTGCAGTTCCATCCACATTGCTGCAAATGGCAAGATTTCCCTTTTTTTGTTAGTTGAGTAATATTCCGTAGTGTAATATATATATATACCAGATCTTCTTTATTCATCTCTTGATGGACATCTGGGCTCTTTCCATAGTTGGGTTGTTGTGGACATTGCTGCTATAAACATTGGGGTGCAGGTGCCCCTTTGGATTTCTACATTTGTATCTTTGGGGTAAATCCCTAGTAGTGCAATTGCTGGGTCATAGGATAACTCTATTTTCAACTTTTTGAGGAACCTCCATACTATTTTCCAGAGTAGCTGTGTCAACTTGTATTCCCACCAAGAGTGTAAGAGGGCTCCCCTTTCTCTGCATCCTTGCTAACATCTGTCATTTCCTAACTTGTTAATTTTAACCATTCTGACTGGTGTGAGGTGGTATCTCACTGTGGTTTTGATTTGTATTTCCCTAATGCCCAGTGATGTGGAGCATTTTTTCATGTGACTGTTGGCCATTTGTATGTCTTCTTTGGGGAAATGTCTGTGTCTTCTGCCCATTTCTTAATTGGATTATTTGTTCTTTGAGTGTTGAGTTTGATAAGTTCTTTATAGATCTTGGGTATTAGCTCTTTATCTGATAAGGCATTTGCCAATATCTTCTCCCATTCTGTCAACTTTTTTTTTTTTTTGTCAACTGTTTCACTTGCTGTGCAAAAGCTTTTTATCTTGATGAAGTCCCAATAGTTCATTTTTGCCTTTGTTTCTCTTTCTTTGGAGACATGTCTAGCATGGAGTTTCTGCAGCCAAGGTCACAGAGATTGCTGCTTGTGTTCTTCTCTAGGATTTCGATGGATTCCTGTCTCACATTTAGGTCTCCATCCATTTTGAGTCTGTTTTTGTGTATGGTGTAAGACAGTGGTCCAGTTTCATTCTTCTGCAGGTGACTATCCAACTTTCCCAACACCGTTTGTTGAAGAGACTGTCTTTTTTCCATTGGATATTCTTTTCTGTTGTTGAAAATTAGTTGACTGACCATAGAGTTGAGGGTCCATTCCTGGGTTCTCTATTCTGTTCCATTGATGTGTCTGTTTTTATGCCAGTACTGCACTTGGTGATTACAGCTTTGTAGTAGAACTGAAAGTCTGGAATTGTAATGCCACCAGCTTTGGTTTTCAACATTCCTTTGGCTATTCAGGGTCTTTTCTGGTTCCATATGAATTTTAGAATTATTTGTTCCAGCTCTGTAAAAAAAAGTTGATGGTATTTTGATAGGGATTGCACTGAATGTATAGACTCCTCTGGGTAGCATAAACATTTTAACAATATTCTTCCTATCCTTTCTAAATTTCTTTCATGACTGTTCTGTAGTTTTCAGAGTACAGATATTTTGCCTCTTTGGTTAGTTTTATTCCTAGGTTTTGGGTGCAATTGTAAATGAGATTGATTCCTTATTTTCTCTTTGTTCTATTTCATTGTTAGTGTATAGAATGCAACTGGTTTCTGTGCATTGATTTTGTATCCTGCCACTTTGCTGAATTCCTGTTTGGGTTCTAGCCCAAATACTGTAATAAGAGATGAGGAAGAACACTATATAATAATTAAAGGGTCTATTCAATAAGACCTAACAATTGTAAACATTTATGGCCCTAATATGGGAGCAACCAATTATATAAACTAACTAGTAACAGAATTAAAGCAACACATTGCTAATATACAATAATAGTAGGGAATTTCACACCCCACTTACTGCAATGGACAAATAATCTAAGCAGAAGATCAGCAAGGAAACAAGGGCTTTGAATGACATGCTGGACCAGATGGACTTCACAGGTATATTCAGAGCACTCCATCCTAATGCAACACAATACACATTCTTCTCAAGTGCACATGAAACATTCTCCAGAAGAGATTACATACTGGATCACAAATCAGGTCTCAACCAGTACCAAAAGTTTGGGATCATTCTCTGCATGTTTTTAGACCATAATGCTTTGAAACTAGAGCTCAGTCATAGGAGAATTTGGAAAGAACTCACATACACGGAGGTTAAAGAGCATCCTCCTAAGGAATGGATGAGTCACCCAGGAAATTAAAGAAGAATTTTAAAAATTCATGGAAACTAGTGAAAATGAAAACACAACTGTTTGAGACCTTCGTGATGCAGCAAAGGCAGTCCTAAGAGAGAAGTATATAGCAATAAAAGCCTTTTTTAAGAAACAAGGTCTCAAATACACAACCAAATACACAACTTAACCTTACACCTAAAGGAACTGGAGAAAGAACAGCAAATAAAACCTAAACCCATAAGAGAAAAGAATAAAGATTAGAGCAGAAATCAGTGAAATAGAAACCAGAAGAACAGTAGGACAGATCAACAAAACTAGGAGGTGGATCTTTGTTTTTTTTTTTAATAATAAATTTATTTTTTATTGGTGTTCAATTTGCCAACATACAGAATAACACCCAGTGCTCATCTCGTCAAGTGCCCACCTCAGTGCCCGCCACCCAGTCACCCCCACCCCCCGCCCTCTTCCCCTTCCACCACCCCTATTTTGTTTCTCAGAGTTAGGAGTCTTCCATGTTCTGTCTCCCTTTCTGATATTTCCAACTTATTTTTTCTCCTTTCCCCTTTATTCCCTTTCACTATTACCTATATTCCCCAAGTGAATGAGACCATATAATGTTTGTCCTTCTCTGATTGACTTATTTTACTCGGAGCTGGATCTTTGAAAGAGTTAATAAGATCAGTAAACCCCTGGCCAGACTTATCAAAAAGAAAAGAGAAAGGAAGGACCAAAATAAATAAAATCATGAATGAAAGAGAAGAGATCAGAACCAACACTGGAGAAACACAATTATAAGACCATATTATGAGCAACTATATGCCAACAAATTAGGTAATCTAGAAGAAATGGATGCATTCCTAGAATTGTATAAACTACCAAAACCAAGACAGGAAGAAATAGAAAATCTGTCAGACCCTAACCAGCAAAGAAATGGAAGCAGTCATCAAAAATCTCCCAACAAATAACAGTGGAGGGAACTGTGTCTTCCCAGGGGTATTCTACCAAATATTTTTTTAAAAGAATTAATATATATTCTTGTAAAGCTGTTTCAGAAAATGTAAATGGAAGGAAAACTTCCAGACTTTCTATGAGGCCAGCATTACCTGATCCCAAAGCAAGACCAAAAAGGAGAATTACAGACCAATATCCCTGATGAACATGGATGTAAAAATTTTCACCAAGATTGGCTAGTATCTACTAGCCAATAGGATCCAACAGTACATTAAAAGCATTATTTACCATGACTAAATGGGATTTATTTCTGGGCTGCAAGAGAGGTTCAACATCCACAAATCAATTGATGTGATACACACTACATTAATAAAAGAAAGGGCAAGAACTATATGATCCTCTCAGTAGATGCAGGAAAAGCATTTGACAAAGTACAGTATCCCTTCTTGATTAAAACTCCCCAAAGTGTAGGGATAGAGGGAACATACCTCAATATCATAAAAGCCATATACAAGGAGCCCACAGTGAATATTATTCTCAATGGGGAAAAACAAAGCTTTTCCCCTAAGGAGAGGAATACAATAGGGATGTCCGCTCTCACCAGTGTTGTTCAACGTAGTACTAGAAGTCCTAGCCTCAGCAATCAGACAACAAAAAGAAATAAAAGGATCCAAATCAGCAAAGTAGTCAAACTCTTACTCTTCAGAGATGACATGATACTCTATGTGGAAAACCCAAAAGATTGCACCCCAAAAGAAGAAATTTTAAAATTTCTCTTGTGATTTCTTCTTGATTCATGAGTTATTTAGAAGCATATTGTTTAATTTCCAACAATATAGAGCTTTTCCAGATTTCCTTCTATTATTGGTTTCTAATTTCATTCCACTATGGTGGGATGCCTGGGTGGCTCAGCAGCGAGTGTCTGCCTGAGGCACAGGTGTGATCCCAGGATCCGGCATCAAGTCCCACATTGGGCTCCCTATGAGGAGCCTGCTTCTCCCTCTGTCTGTGTCTCTGCCTCTCTCTGTGTATGTGTCTCTCATGAATAAATAAATCTTAAAATAATTCCACTATGGTCAAAGAACATATTTGTATGATATCAACCCTTATAAATGTATTGTCACTTGTCCTATCACCTAACATATGGTATATTCTAGAGAATCTTTAATGTGTACTTGAAAAGAATGTATATTCTACTGTTGTTGGGTGGAGTGTTCTAGTTGTTTAATAGTATTGTTCAAGTATTCTATATCCTTTGTGATTTGCTGTCTAGTTATATTATCAGTGAGAGAGAAATGTTGAAATATCCAACTGTAATTACTGAATAGTCTGTTTTCTCCTTTCAAAGCTAAAAATTTTGGCCTCACATATCTTGGGTTTCTCTTGTTAGATGCAAGTTTATTTGGAATTGCGATATCTTTTTGATAAATTTGCCCTATTGTCATTATGAAATGTTCCTCTCTGTCTCTAGCGATTTTTTTAAAGTCTATTTTAGTATAGCCTCTCCAGCTTTTTTTTTTTAATAAATTAATTTTTATTGGTGTTCAATTTACCAACATACGGAAAAACACCCAGTGCTCATCCCGTCAAGTGTCCCCCTCAGTGCCCGTCACCCATTCCCCCCCACCCCCCGCCCTCCTCCCCTTCCACCACCCCTAGTTCGTTTCCCAGAGTCAGGAGTCTTTATGTTCTGTCTCCCTTTCTGATATTTCCCACACATTTCTTCTCCCTTCCCTTATATTCCCTTTCACTATTATTTATAGTCCCCAAATGAATGAGAACATACACTGTTTGTCCTTTTCCGATTGACTTACTTCACTCAGCATTATACCCTCCAGTTCCATCCATGTTGAAGCAAATGGTGGGTATTTGTCGTTTCTAATGGCTGAGTAATATTCCATTGTATACATAGACCACATCTTCTTTATCCATTCATCTTTCGATGGACACCGAGGCTCCTTCCACAGTTTGGCTATTGTGGACTAGCCTCTCCAGCTTTCTTGTGGTTAGTGTTTCCTTGATATACCTCCTCCCATCCAATCACTTTCCTATTAGTTAGCTTTCTAGCCTCATTCTTGTTACAAATGTAAGATTTCATTCTTTCCTATGGCTGAATAATACCTATATCTATATCTATCTCACATCTTCTTTATCCATTCATCTGTTGATGGACGCAGGCTGCTTCCATAATGTGGCTATTGTAAATAATGCTGCAATAAACATAGAGGTGCATGTATCCCTTTGAATTAGTGTTTTTATTTATTTAGGTAAATACTCGGTAGTGCAATTACTGGATAGTAGAGTGGTTCTATTTTTAACTTTTTGAGGAATCTCCATGCTGTTTCCACAGTGGCTGCACCAGTTTGCATTCCCACCAATAGTGCAAGAAGGTTTCTTTTTCTCCACATCCTTGGCAACATTTATTGTTTCTGGAGCTTTTTATGTTAGCCATTCCAACAGGTTGAGGTGATATTTAATTGTAGTTTTGATTTGCATTTCCCTGAGGATCGGTGATGTTGAGCATCTTTTCATTTATCTGTTGGCCATCTCTATGTCTTCTTTTGAGAAATGTCTATTCATGCCTCTGACCCTTTTTAAATTGGATTATTTGGGGGATTTTGGCTGTTGAGTTGTATAAGTCCTTTATATATTTTGGATACTAACCCTTTTTTGGATATATCATCTGTAAGTATCTTCTCCCATTCAGTAGGTTGCCCTTTTGTGTTGTTGATTGTTTCCTTAAATGTGCAGGAAATTTTTATTTTGATGTAGTCTCAATAGTTTATTTTTGCTTTTCTTTCTCTTGCCTCAGAAGACATACGTAGAAAAATGTTTTCTATGGCCAGTGTCAGAGACAGTATTGCCTGTGCTCTCTTCTAGGATTTTTATGACTTCAGGTCTCACATCTAGATCATTAATCCATTTTGGGTTTATTAATCCATTTATTTAATCCATTTTGGTATAAGAAAGTAGTCCAGTTTCATTCTTTTGCAGTAGCTGAACAGTTTTCCCAAGACTATTTGTTGAAGAGACTATCTTTACTTCATTGTATAGTCTTTACTGCTTTGTTGAAGATTAATTAACCATATAATTGTGGGCTTATTTCTGGGTTTTCTATTCTGTTCTATTGATCTATGTTTCTATTTTTGTGCCAGTATCATACTGTTTTGGTTACTACAGCTTTGTAACATAACTTGAAATTCAGAATTGTGATGCCTCCAGGTTTGCTTTTTTAAAGATTGCTCTGGGAATTCCTGGGTGGCTCAGCAGTTGAGCATCTGCCTTCAGCTCAAGGTCCTGGGATTGAGTCCCACAACGAGCTCCCTGAAGGGAGCCTGCTTCTCCCTCTGCATGTGTCTCTGCCTCTCTCTCTCTCTCTCTCTCTGTCTCTCATGAATAAATAAATAAAATCTTTAAAAGAAAAAAAAAGATTGCTCTGGCATTTCAGGGCCTTTTGTATTTCCATACCAATTTTAGGATTATTTGTTCTAGTTCTGTGAAAAATCATTTGGTATTTTGGTAGAGATTGCATTGAATATATAGATTACATTGGGTAGTAAAGACATTTTAACAATATTTGTCTTCTAGTCCATGAACATGTCTTTCCATTTCTTTGTGTCTTCTTCAGTTTCTTTCATCAATGTTTTATAGTTTTTCAGAGTACAGGTCTTTCGCCTCTTTGGTTAGGTTTATTTTTAGGTATCTTACTATTTTTGGTATAGTTGTAAACAGGATTGTTTTCTGAATTTCTCTTTCTACTGCTTCATAATTAGTGTATAGATATATAACAGATTTCTACACATCAAATTCTTTTTATCTTGCAACTTTACTAAATTCATTTATCAGTTCTAGTATTTTTTTGGTGGAGTTCTTTGTGTTTTCTATATATAGTATCATGTCATCGACAAATAATGAGAGTTTCTACTTCTTCCTTCCTGATTTGGATGCCTTTTATTTCTTTTTTGTTCTCTGAGTGCTGTGGCTAGGACTTCCAGTACTATGTTGAATAAAAGTGGTGAGAGTGGATATCCTTGCCTTGTTCCTGTCTTTAGGAAAGTTCTGTTTTTCCCCATGGAGTGTGGTGTTTACTGTGGGATTTCCATATATGGCCTTTATTTTTTTTTAAGATTTTATTTATTTATTCATGAGAGACAGAGAGACATAGGCAGAGGGAGAAGTAGGCTCCCAGTGGAGAGCCCAATTCAGGACTCATCCCAGGACCCCTGGATCATGACCTGACCGAAAGGCCAATGCTCAACCCCTGAGCCACCCAGATGCCCCATATATGGCCTTTATTTTGTTGAGAAATGTTACCTCTAAACCTACTTTGTTGAGGGCTTTTATATGAATAAATGTTGTACTTTGTCAAATGCTTTTTCTGCATCTATTGAAATGATCATATGATTTTTATCCTTTTATTGAAGTGATATATCATGTTAATTGATTTACAAACTACTCTTGCATCCCAGGAATAAATCCCACTTGATTGTGATGATTTTTAAAGTGAATTTTTGGATTTGGTTTACTATTATTTTGTTGAGGATTTTTGCATCTATGTTCGTCAGAGATGTTGGCCTCTGTTTTTTCTTTTTTTGGGGGGGTAATGCACCCTCATAGAATGAATTTGGAAGTTTTCCCTCTGCTTGCATTTTTTTGGAATAGTTTGAGAAAAATAGGTATTAATTCTTCTTTAAGTATTTGGTAGAATTCATTTGTGAAGCCATCTAGTTTTTGGACTTTTGTTTGTTGGGAGTTTTTTTTATTACTGATTCAATCTGCTTGCTGGTAATTGGTCTGTTCAAATTTTCTATTTCTTCCTGCTTCAGTTTTGATAGGTTATATGTTTCTAAGTATTTATCCATTTTTCTAGGTTGTCCAATTTTTTGGCATATAGTTTTTAATAATATTCTCTTACAATTGTTTGCATTTATGTGGTGTTGGTTATTTCTCCTTTCATTTGTAATTTTGAATTCTCTCTCTCTTTCTCTCTCTCTCAGTCTGGCTAGAGGTTTATTAATTTTGTTGATCTTTTCAAAGAACCAGCTCCTGGTTTCATTGATCTGTCCTGCTTTTTTAGTTTCTGTGTCATTTATTTCTGCTCCAATCTTTATTATTTCCTTCCTTTTGCTGGTTTTAGGTTTTGTTGTTCTTTTTCTAGTTCCTTTAGGTATAAGATTAGGTTAATAGATTTCCCAAGGATAGGTTAGTACTGATTTAATTCTGGTAAAATATGTTTCACAAGAACTCCATTTCCTCCTTTTTGCTGTATGCTATTATTATCATATATATCATACCTATATATGTTATAAACTGAATAGCAATATATTCATTGCCTTGAACAAACATATTTTTCAAAGAAATTAAGAAAGAAAAATTATATGGCCTTTTATATTTACCTACATGTTTATTATTTCCCATGCTCTTCTTTCCTCCCTGCAGATCCAAATTATTATCAAGCATAATTTCTTTTAGTATTTCTTGGAAGACAGGTCTGCTAGCAACAACTTCTCTCAGTTTTTATTTCTATGTAAATATTTTACCTTCATCTTTGAAGACTAGTTTCATTGGATATAGAATTCCTAATTGATCTCTTCCATTTCTTTCTTTCAGCACCTTAAATCTGTAGATTCAGTATCCTCTTTTGTTTCTGAGGAGAAGTTAGCCAGTAGTTATATTTTTATTCCCTCCCCCCATGCATAATGAGTCATTGTTCTTTTGAAGCTTTCATAATTTTTTCCTTGTTCTTAGCTTTTGGGAGTTTGAGTACCATGAGTTTAGGTGTGGTTCTCTTTATTTTTATCTTATTTGGGGTTTGTTGAGATTCTCTATCTATAAGTTTGTTCTGTTTCTCTTAAATCAATTCTGGAAAGGTTTCAGCCATTATTTCTTCAAATATTTTTCCTACTCATTTTCTTTCTCTTTTTCTTCAGGGACTCCCATTAACACATGTCGGAATTCTTACTATTATCCTGAAAGTCTCTGATGCTCTATTTATTTTCCTTTATCCTTTTTATCTCTAGTCTTTGGATTGAATCATTTCTACTGATCTGTCTTCAAGTTTACTGATTCTTTCTTCTACCATCTCAATTTTAATGTTGATCTTATCTAGTGAAATTTTCACTTAAATTGTACTTTCCAACTCTCAAATTTCAATTTTTGATAACTTTAACATGTTAATATTTCCAATTTGTTTGTTATTACCATATATTTAACTCTTTGAACATATTTATAATACTTTCTTTGAAGTTTTTGTCTGTGAAATCCAACATCTGGACCCCCCCCCCCCCCAGTAAATTTCTATTCACGGAAAGCTATCCTTTGATTTGTTAATGGGCCTGATAGATTTTTGCTCTCATCTTTCATGAAAGGACATCCGTAATTGTCAAATAACATATGGACTTCTGTAGTTTTTTTTTTTTTGGACAAATTATGTAAGGCATAGCAGAAGATATTATTTACTTAATGATAGAAATCTATCTGCAATGACTCTTTCCATCTGAATCTTGTTGAGGGTTAAGTAATGATCCAAAAATTCTTGTCCAGAAATGGAAAGTTCTGGGATTGGTTCTTTTCTGTGATTGCTATTATCCACCAACTGAAAGCCTAGAGGAGAGTTTCCATTCACTGATTAATTAATTTATTCATTCAGCAAATATTTAATGGACCCCTAAAATATGTTAAGCTCTGTTCTAGGAACTAGGAACAGAAGAGGGGGTAAAACAAACAATTTCTCTTCCCTTATACAACTTACTTTTTTAACAGAAATTTTAAATTAATTAACAAAACTGTCTAAGGTTGCAAAAATGTCCCTTAAGAACATTACATAAAATGAATCCACTAAAACAATATTATAGACTGAATGTTTGTAACTCCCCCCTAAATTCATATCCTGAAGCCTTAACTCCCAGTATAGCTGTATTTGGATATAGGGTCTCTACAGATGTAAATAAGTTTAAATGAGGTTATAAAGGTGGGGTCTTGATCCAGTAGGATTAGTGTCTTTATGATAAGAGATGCCAGAGACCTCTCTCCTCTTCCCCACCTTCTTTGAGAACACACCTAGGAGAGGCCATATGGGTACATAGCAAGAAGGTAGTCATCTACAAGCCAGAAAGGGAGCTCTTACTAAGAATGGGCCTTCTCAGATCTTGATCTAGGACTTCTAGCCTCCAGAAATGTGAGAAAATAAATGTGTTTTTTAAGCCATCCAGCCTGTAGTATTTTTTTATAGCAGCCCAAGCATTTGATACAAACAAAAACCAAATATCCATGGTAATTGGTGAAAAGAGGGTACTTTTTATACTTACAAAATTGTGAAATGTATTAAATTTATATTTTAGAAAGTTTAGGTTATAATTGCCACTATGTGCTACTTCTTAGAACAAACAGAATGAACCAAGTACTAATTGTTTATGGGGGATGATGGGCTTTTTTTTTCCTTTTTGGACTTTCTGTACAGATAATTGAGTTCATTATTCTCTGCAGTTCCAGCAGAGTATTGGCTTTGCTCTGAGCAAGTCTCTATATGAATTTTCTATTGCTGTTACAGCCATAAATTTAATGACTTAAAACAACACAAATTTATTACCTTATAATTCTGAAGGTCAGAAGTCTGAAATAGGTCACATGGAACTAAAACTAAGACGTCAGTAAAGCTGCTTTCCTTCTGGAGGCTCTAGGGAAGAATCTTTCTTGATTTCCCACTGTTGAGAGGCTGCCCACATTTCTTGGCTCATGGACCTCTTTCATCTTCATAGCCAACGAATGCATCATTCTGACCTTCTAGCCCCCACCCCCCACCCCACCCCGTGCTTCCATCATTACATCATCTTCTCTGGCTCATTTATCTTCTTTTTCCATCTCTTAAATATCCTTATGATTGCACTGAGCTCACCCAGATAATCTACGATAATATCCCTATTTTTAAATGTTTAACTTAATCTTATCTGCAAAGTCCCTTTTGCCATGTAAGAAAACATATCACCTGTTGCTCGGATTAGCATATGGATATCTTTAGAGAGGCATCAGTCTGTCTACTGCAGTCCCCATTCCTGTTTTATTATTTTATGATACTTCTTTATTCACCATTTTCTATTCCAATCCCAATTCTAGTTTCTCTCACCCCATTCCCAGGCACCCACTTTAATGTATTTAGTGTGTCTTTGGTTATGTAAGTATCATTGAGTGATATATAGTGTTTGGTGAATACATGTATTTGGTTTTAGTTTTTTTCTTTAAGATAGATTTATTTATTTATTTATTTATTTGTATTTGTATTTGTATTTGTATTTGTATTTATTTATTTATTTATTTATTTATTTATTTATTTATTTATTGAAGAGAGAGAGTATGTGAGCCAGGGAGGAGCAGATGGGGAGGGACAAACAGACTCTGCACTGAGCATAGATCCTGATTCAGGGGGCTGGATCCTAGACCCTGAGATCATGATCTGAGCTGAAGCCAAGAGTTGGACACTCCATTGACTGAGCCACCCAGGGGCTTCACATGTATTTTTTTTTTTTTTTTTTTAGTTTACACATATTATCTTAGATCAGATTTAATTTATTTTTTTCATTTAGCATAATTAAAAAATTTTTTTGATTATCTGTATTTTCTCCAGTGGATGTGTTTACCAATTTTTTAAGCTTATTTTTTAAGTGTAAAATGTGGCGGTTTTTGGTGTGGTCACAACATTGCACAGTAATCACCACTATTTGATTCCAGAATATTTTCAGTATTCTAGAATATTTTCATTATCTCAAACCCATTAGCAATTATTCCCTATTTTCCCTTTCTCCAGCCCCTGGAAACTACTGACCTACTTTCTGCCCTTATGAAGCAGAAAAATCTGTAGAAAGATCTGTCCATGTCATACAGGCACATCTGGTTCTGAGCTCCGGAATTCTGTATTCTGTCAAGCACTTTTACTTCTCCATTGCTCTACTGATGGTGTCCTAGGGTGCCTCCAGCAAGTTCCTACCACAAGCAGTGTTGTCCTGCACATGCTCCCCACAAACATGTACAGCAGTTTCTCTGCAGATATACGCCAAAGTGGGATTGCTAGGTTCTAGGTGTGCACACGCACCCCTTCACTAACAGATTGTTTTCTCAAGTGGCAATTCCTTTTCAAATTCATAACAACAGCACACAAGGATTTCCTGTTTTCCATTTTTTTTTTACCAACACTTGGTTTTATTCAATACATTTTTCTATACACCAATATTATTGGAGTATAGAAGTATCTGATTGTTGTTTTAATTTGCACTTCTCTGATCATTAGAGAGATTGACCATCTCATCGTAAGCTTACTAGTCTTTCAGCCTTCTTTTTTTTTCAAGTTTTTAGCCTTCTTAATTAGTAATTATGCATATTCAAATCATTTATCATTTTATTATTGTTTCCCGCTTTTTCCATGTTGATCCTTAGGAGTCCCTTGTTTATTATATATGTATTGAAATATTGCAAACATCTTCCTGTCTGTGACCCATCTGTTCATCTGTCTCTGATTTTCTCTGTTGAACAGAATCCTTAATGCAATTGCATCCATTATTTTTTTACCTTATAATTTGTGCTTTCAGAGCCTAGTTTAAGAAATATTTTCCCACCCCAACTATCTCAAAAGAATTCTTTTATATTTTCTTCCATTAGTTTTATAATTTTATCTTTTGTGTTTAGGTCTTTATTCTTTATGATATTTTCCTTTATATATGATGTAAAATAAGGATCCAAGTTCACTTCATATCTAGTTATCCTAACATCTAACAATCTGTGTTTTCTCTGACACTCTCTCCTGCCTCCATGAACTAAGTAGCCATATGAAGAGGTCACAAGGAGAGGATTGGAGCTTCCTGCCAGCAGCCACATGAATGAATTATGTTGGAAGCAGATCCTCTAGCCCCATTCAAGCCCTCAAATGACTACAGATCCATCTGGCATCTTAATTACAACCTCACAAAAGACCCTGAGTTGAAACCACCCAGCTAGACTACTCCTGAATTCCAGACTTACAGAAACTATGTGAGACAATACAAACTTATTGTTGTTTTAAAACCACTAAGCTTTGGGATAACTTGTTACACAGCAAAGAATGATTAATATAGTTTTAATCTGAATAAGTGTGTGGTCTCTATCACATGGTATCCTTCAGTTTCTATTTCATTACTGTCAGAAGAATCAAAGTTCTAGCTTTTCACTTTTGGCATTCCCTAAAACAAGAGTGCAAGATAATTCATAAAGGGGGAAGACAGAAAGAGAGAGAAAGGGAGCTGGAAAAGGAACAAATATTTGAGGTCCCTTACAGTGTGTATACCATGTGCTTTATTATCTTATTTGGTCAAAAGAGCATTTGGTCAGCTGGTAAAAGTGTAGTTTTTGCATTTATATTTCTTGGACCTCCTACAGCATAAAATCATTATTGACCAACCCAAAGAGACCCAAGGTCTATTGGCTTTGACTTGGCTGGAGACAGAAGTCATAGAAAGGAATGAGGCAGATTTGGAAAATCCTGTGAAAGAGTACATGTTAAATGTAATTTTTTCCAATATTCTTTAAGGTCTGTTATCTCTGAACTTCTGAGATATTGATCCTTTGTCTGATATATATACTTCCATTTACCCTTCAGTACTCAGCTTAAATGTACCATTCCTTAAAAAGCCATCTCTAGTTCTCATAGGCAGTGTGAAACATTTTGTTGATCTATTATTTCACAGCACTTTCTATTATATCTCTATTTTGGAAGGAGGGTATGGTAATCAATATTGGTTGCCTGCCTTTCAGCCATTCTTCCTTTTTCCTTTCTGATAAGATCCTGCTTTTATTTAGAAGATACTGTGCCAAGTAGTGCTCCCTTAGTCTAAGATTAGTCTAGAGTTGAACATATGACCCCGGTTCTATCCACTGAGACATAAGGAGCAGTCTATTGGATACTTTTGAAGGAATCATTTTCCCTAATAGAAGAGAGAGCGGGTATACAAAGAAAGCTCTTTTCTGTTCATCTCCTTTCTGCTTTAGATGTTATAGTATGAGGACATGATCACTGTTACTATAGCAGCCATTTTGTGGACATGAGGAGATACCCCTCTGATATGGTATGGACAGTGAAATGGAAGTATTAAAACAGTTCATCCTTAATGGCATCCTTAATAGTATCATTGATCTACTGCATGGGCCCTGGAACTCCCAAACTCAACTTCCCTCTGTGATATAAGTAGATTTCCATGTTGTTGAACCTTCTCTTAGGCTCCTAGAACATGTTTTTAAGTAGTGATCTTCATAAACAAAATATCACAGAGAGAAAAGATTTCCTTTAATGGCATAAATGCATGCAGCATCTAATTTCCATCAGTTAGGAATGAGTAACAGTGTAAGCTTAAGAAAAAAGTCAGTTCACATCCAGATTCCATTTTTAGATAGGCATGAAGATTTCAAATTCTTTTGTTCAATAAAGCAGCCCAGCCACTGGAAAAAATTAAATTGAAATATATCTGTCTTTATCAACTCACTACCAACTTATGGCCCATTCAGAGCCAAATCATTATGGAGCACTCAATGTGCAGCCCTATAAATAACTCCTAGTTATATGGCAGAATTTATACTTCAGTGAACATGATTCTGTCCCTGTATCAATAATAATATCTATAATTATTTCAAGATATCTTAATGTCTTAGCTTTTCTAAAAAGGATTAAAGATTTTTGTGATTTAGGACCTCAAAACATTTTATGGATGCCAAATTCCTTTCTTTTTTTTTTTTTTTCCTTTCTTTTTTTTCATCCAGCTCTTCCTTTTAGTCAGCATTGCATATCTGAAATATTAAAATAGATTCTGTTGGCTTAGCTGCCTCCAGGCTTTTTCATTCTCATTTACCCTTCATGCCATAGCTAGATTAATATTCCTAAAACACCATTAGATAGATCAAAACCAAAATCCTTACCTTGTACTTGATATCCTCAAGTCTGATTTTGTCTCTTGTAAGTTTTTTCCCCCACTCCCTACTTTCCATGTCTCTTAAAAAAAAAAAAAAAAAGTTTTATTTATTTTAGAGAAAGGGAGTGCACATGAGCTGGGGGAGGAGCAGAGGGAGAGGGACAAGCAGCCTGTGCTGAGCAGGGAGCCCAGCGCAGGGCTTGATCCCAGGACCCCGAAATCATGACCTGGGCCAAAACCAGGAATCAGATGTCCAACCAACTGAGCAACCCAGGAGCCCCCCTACTTTCCATCTCTTTGTGGGTCTTCTCCTGTACCTTAATCTAACCTGTGTATATTACTCAGACTCCTGAATTTATCCGAAGCGTCATCCTATTCTCCTTCAAGTTCATCTCTTCTATGTAAATTGCTTTTGATCCAACTCAAACTGATAAACAAGATGTTGAGTGGGATTTTTCCTGTTGTTCTTAAATTATACCAAAGGCTCAAAGCCTAGAACATAAAGTGTGAAGTATCCCACTTCAAAGTTCCAGGAGCCCCTACTAAGCCAGCTACCTCCCTAAAGGGCTTGCTGAAAGAAGCCAGAACCAGACTTGCTATGTCAACCACCTCTTCACCCTGAGTTGATAGAAGAATAGGACTGAGAGGAAAAGAGTTGCCTGCATTTGGGGGAGCTCAGAGCTCTTGACCAACATTTGAATACCAACAGTAATACTGTTTCATTTACTGGGAAGTTATGGAATCTAAAAAAAGATTCTTTTTTTTTTAAAGATATTTATTTATTTATTTATTTATTTATTTATTTATTTATTTATCTATCATTCATTCATTCATGAGAGACACACACACACACACAGAGAAGCAGAGACACAGTCAGAGAGAGAAGCAGGCTCCATGCAGTGAGCCTGACTCAGGACTTGATCCCAGGTCTCCAGGATCACACCCCTGGCTGAAGACAGGTGCTAAACCACTGAGCCACCCGGGCTGCCCTCTGGCCAAGATTCTTTAAGGGAGTTGTTAACCATCAATAAAAGAGAACATGAGAGAGCAGTTATTGGGGAAAATGAAGTTATTTATTTATACCTCAATGAATTGAGACTTGTAAAAACCCAATTCCATATACAAAAAAGGAATTTATTGGCTTAATCTTTCAAAAGTTATTTATTGATTGCTTCCCATGTGCCAGGCACTGATTCTAGACACAGAGGATACAGCTTTGAAAAATATTAAGCAAGGCCCCTGCTTCCTGGAACTTGTAAGAGTCTAGGAGCAGCACTGGCTCCAGGCCAATGCTCAACTCAATGTCATCAGAAATCATTTTCTCTATCTCTCAGATTTTTTCTATTGTATAGGCCTAATTCATGGGCAGCTTCTTCCTTCTTGAAGGCAATGTGGTCACCAGTGTAGCATTTCTAATAGGAAGAGAATCTGTTTTTCATAGTCATTCTAGCAGCATGTCAGACTGTTTCATTGACCTGGCTTAGGTCAGATGCACATCTCTGAGCCTTACTGGTCAGGTCTTGTTATTGGTGAAGCTATCATATTTGTGCAGGTTGGCCATTGCAAAGAGGACAAACAGGGACTGAAATACAGTATGGGCATACTTACCAAGCCTTTCCCTGGTACACAACTTTGTCTGCTGGAAAGAGGGGCCTTTTTCTAATTCACACTGAAATGCTACAGTGGTCTTGGTCATGTGCTTACCTTAGAGCAAAGGTCAGATGAGATATTCCCCACATAAACCAAATGGTTTGACAGGAGCAGGACAGTCAGAGTGCCATTGCCATAAGACAGAGGGATGCTGGGATGCTAGGCAGGCAAAAACAATAAGTATACACTTTGCTCCTTAAAAACATGGAAAGGCAAGGTGGTAGAGTGGAGGTACTTGGCATCAGAGGGATTAAGTTCTAATTCTAGTTCTGGAAGCCATGAGACATTGGACAAATCACTTAACCAGCTCCCACAAAGATTTTTTCCTTTCTTATAAAATGAAGAGAATTATTGTTCTGCCTCCCTCACAGACTCACTGAAAGGGAAAAATAGGATAATATATGAGAATATGGTTTGGAAACTTTAAGATTCTCACACTTGGAAGACATTTAAAAAATTATTATTATTATTTATTATATTCTCCCAGTCAGTACCTTGCCCAGTGCCTTATGCATTAAAGGTGCCCAACAGGTTTTTATTAATTGGTGTTTATTTATTAATTGATCCATGGTTTGGAAACTCACATTACTCTGGGTTGTTTTCCAAAATTTTACACAAGCAGAATGTTTTGGCAAAATGTTTATTCAACATTAAATTCAACAATTCCAGAAACCTATGAAGCAAGCTATCTTTTTACCTCATTATTCAAGTCATAATTTAAATACTGTTTCCTCAAGGAAAACTTCATGGACCATCCCCAGCTGCCCAGTCAAGGCGGGGCCTCCAACCCATTCACGACACTTAACACAATTCTAGTCCAACAGTTACATGTGAAACTCTTTGTTCACTATCTATCTTCTCAACTGGCTATGAACAACATTGTGTAGGCACATTATACAGGCTGTATTGTTTGCTGTTGCATCCCATTGGGCATAGTACATAGTAGGAAATTAAGAAATACTTGTTCAGTGAATGAGTAAATTTGCAGGATTAAGTATTCTTAATATGTATGTATGTCAAGGAAACATACATCTAATTCCCCTTTTTTGTTCTCCTAATGTCTTTTGCTAAGCCCTCCAGGTGACCATATCCTCATGACTTCTGGAACTTCTACTAAGTAGAGAAAGAATGGGTAGTTGACAAAATAAGTCCATTTTAGGACACAACTAATGACTATTTAGAAGTAAAATCCATTCACTCTGACCCATGCAAGCTACATCTCAAAGTACAGAACAAATATAGCAATTTCAAGGTCGTATAATCATTAATTTATTCTAAAATAATAGTTCTGAGTTTTATACCCATGTATATCCTGGTACATGCTAATGTTTTTATCTGCCTCAAAATCAGGGCAGAGCTAGGCAGTCCATTCCTGGAAGTGTCTACATTGCTTCCAGCAGAAATTTGATTAAAGTGGTTCAGAGCAGGAAGGAGATTTTAGAGGCAAATTATTCCTTCTTCTTACCCCCCTCCACCCTGAATTTCATTTACATAATGTAGCTCTTAGTACAAATGAAATGAGTCAGCAGAGGGAAGAGAAACTGAAATATGACTTCCACACCAAAGGCAATTATTTTTCTCTCTGTCAGTCTCAGTGATAAGTGATCTTCTAAGTAACAGAAATTTTTAAAAATAGAGGTCACTGTCCAGTGAGGTCATAAATACATATTGTATGCAGGATTTTAGTTTTTTTTAATTGTGGTAAAATACACATAAAATTTACCACCTTAACCATTTGTAAGTGTACAGCTCAATAGTGTTGTGTATCATTTACACTGCTGGGCAACCAATCTCCAAATTCCTTTTGTCTTACAAGGTTGAAATTCTATATCCATTAAACTATAATTCCTCTTCCCCTACTCCTCCTTATTGCCTAGCAATCATCATTCTACTTTCTGTCCCTGTGAATTTGACTACACACCTCATTAAGTTTCCAGAATCTTATGTTATTTGTCTTTTTGTGACAAGTCTCCCCGACTGCAACCCCAGCACTGGCCACACCTATTACTGAAGAGGCTTAGAGTAGGAGATCCTGGATCTGCTTTTTCATTCTGCTCCCACTTGAACAACTTGAAATGGATCTGGGAGCCACAGTCTGGTCCTGAGATCCTTTGCATTACCCTCCTCTTTTCAAGACTTAGTTCCCATTGAGGGCTGGGTTGAGGTGAGGTGTAGGCAAAGCAGAGGCCTATTTGTGTAATTGGCCTTCCACCTGGTGCTGGGAAGTCTTCTTTCTTGTTGTGTTGGCATGGATGGTATCCTGGGCCCATTTTTATCATCAGCCTGATCTTCCAAGGATCTCTTAGAGAGGAACAGCTCCCTTTGGCCCTTCCAGCTTGCTCTGTCTCCAAATCCTCTGCAGGAAGAATGACTTTTACTTGACCAGTAGCCTCAGAGGCAACTCCCAGCTCCTGTCTACACCCCCGCCCCAACATCTGAGCTCCTTATGAAACCAATGATAATGAACTTTTTAGGCCCCAAAGGCTGAGGGGACTTTAGTGAGGTATCTTCATCCCTTATTCAGGCATACCACATTGCCGATTGTTCTCATCTACTGGTCTAGGCTGCTCCAGATACCTCCAAGTGTCATGCAGTCACTGGTCTCTATATTCACATACACCACCAAATGCAAGGAGAGCAGAAGACAGGATACCTATAAGGATCTCTCAGTGACTCTCCTGGTACCCTGCTACAGTAACAACACCAGGAAAACCCTGCAGTTCCCCAGCTGGTAAGTAAGGAAGTAGTCTTCCCTTTTGCCTGCTTTTGAAGGCTCCTCCATCCTGCTACTACCTGTTCTGTGGGTGGGAGGTGGAGGAACTCGAGGCAGGTGGTAGAGGATGGTATGGGAAAGAAGAAAGTAACATTTCCCCTATACTTTCCAGGAGAAATGCCTGTCTCTTCTTCTCTGACTTGTTTATAGACTGGCTGTGGGTAGTGAGAAGAGCAGGCTGGGTGTTAGAGTTCAGGGTAGCTGGCCTGTTAGGCTGCCCCTTCATAACTCTTGTTGGCTTTTTTGGCAGAAACTTCCAGTTGCCCATGCAATAGCTTTCTTTCTTTTCTTTTTCTTTCTTTCTTTTTCTTTCTTTCTTTCTTTCTTTCTTTTTCTTTTCTTTCTTTCTTTCTTTCTTTCTCTTTTCTCTCTTTCTCTTTCTTTTTCTTTCTTTCTTTCTTTCTTTCTTTCTTTCTTTCTTTCTTTCTCTTTCTTTCTTCTTTTCTCTAGATTTATTTATTTATAGAGCATGCATGTGCATGCTCTCAAGTGGGGGAAGGGGCAGAAGGAGAAGGAGAGAATCCTCAAGCCCACTCCCTGATGAGTGCAGAGCCTGATGTGGGGCTTGATCCCAGGACCCTGAGATCATGACCTAAAGCTGAAATTAATAGTTAGATGCTTATCTGACTGAGCCACTCAGGCTTCTCTCCCTTCTTTCGGAAGGAAGCAAGGAAAGGAGGGAAGGGAGAGGAGGAGGGAAGGAGGGAGGGAGTAAGGAGGGAAGGAAGGAAAGAAAGGAAGGAAGGAAGGAAGAAGGAAGGAAGGAAGGAAGGAAGGAAGGAAGGAAGGAAGGAAGGAAGGAAGGAGATATCCTGTATTATTGGAGATGGCCAAGTACCCAGCTAAAAGAACTACATTTTCCAGGCTACCTTGCAGATAAGGAAGAAGGAAGGCTCAAAATACATATGTAGAAGTTGTGCAGCTTTAATAAAAACCTGATCAGGAGAGATGATTTGGCTTGGAGGTGTGAGTTTTGCTCTCTTCCCCTTTCTCCTTCTTCCTTCCTGGAACAGATGATGTAGTGGTTTGGTAGCTCCAGCTATCAAGGATAGGAGTCACTCACCTGCATTGGAAAACCCAACCTCAATGGGCAGCCATGTAGAATAAATGAGAGAGTCAATGTAGAATGCTATTACAGGGCCTAGCACAGAGCCAGATACTTAAAGAATGGTCCCTGGTATCAACTGATAAGCCTCGGGGAGATCCCAGGAAAGTTGTTGTGGCTTTTGACCTGCCCCTTCTCCAGGTTTTTGTAAGTCATTGGAAGGAAAAGGGAACTCTTATACCTAGATCAAGTTCTGCAACTGCCTTCTTGAATGACTTTGAGGATGTCTGGTAATGTTTAGTGCTTCCTTTTTCTTGTTGGCAAAATGAAAAAGAAAACAAAAATCCTACCACAAAGCATGAACATTATACTGGAATTGCATTTATATTAATGTATTGTCATCCTCTATTGCTGGCATGTGATACTAATTTTCCATTTATAGTAATGACATAGTTTCTCTTTCAAATAAATTCACCAAGGTATTAAATAGCAAGTGAAAAAATGTGCAGGAGACATACTTCACAATAAAGGGTATCCAAGTGGCCAGTAAGGATAAAAGATGTTAAACATTGTTAATCATCATGGAAATGTACTCCACAAAAGATCTACTATATACAAGTCAGAATGATGCGCATAATTTTTTAAAAATCAATATCCAATATTAGTGAGGATATGGAGCAATTCACATACCATTTTGAGTAATGTAAATTGGTAAAAAAAAAAAAAAAAGCTGTGGAAAAAGTATCACATTATTGACCAAAAATGAACAAATGCATTTTCCTTGACACAGAAATTCTAGTCTTAGGTGTATATCCAATTCAGGCACATGTACATAAAAAGGCATGTACCAGAATGTTCAGAGTAGCATTTTTCATAATCATCCCCCAAATGGAAGCAACCCAAATATATAATGAGTAAACTGGTATGGTTATACAATGGGATACTATAGAAGAATGAAGACAAATGAACTACAGTTAACACTCTTCAACTTGGTTGAATCTTCCAAATACAGTGTTGATCCCAAGAGACCAAATGCCAAAGGATATGTACCACAAAGTTAAAAAATGAATGTAACTGGGGTGCCTGGCTGGCTTAGTTGGTAAAGTGTGTAACTCTTCATCTTGGGGTTGTAAGTCCAAGCCCCATGTTGGGTGTAGAGATTACTTTTAAAAAATGAACATAACTAAGTTATAGATGTTAAGAAGGCCATTAGTTTTGAAAAGGACAGGGAGCAATAATTGAAATGGACTCTGGGAACTGACAATGTTCTTTTTCTTGACTGGATGCTGGTAACATTGTGTTTTGTGTACTTTTATATGTGTATGTTTACTTCCAATAAAAATATTTTTTTCCAATAAAAAGATTTTAAAAGAAGAGAGTTGACATAAAGAAAGATATTTTTAAAATAAGGTAGCATATGCAAATGACAAAATTCACAAAGGCTGTATATGAATAAATTGAGAATTAAGGGATTTGATGACCCATGTACCTTTATGATTTGAGAATTCAGTGAAGTACTCAATAATTGGCATAGGCAGAAACTACTGTATAGCTGGTGAATGAAAACACAGAGAAAAAAGGAGAGGACAGAGATGTAGAGGTAGTAGTGAGGAGTGGCAAGAGCATAAGCTCTGTAGTTAAAATGCCTTGTTTGGAATTTTCACATCAATACCTGTTGGTTCTGTGACCATAGGCAAGTTACATAACCTCTCTCTACTCAATTTCCACATCTGTAAAATGGTAATAATGATAGCACCTATTTCCATGCTTCTATCCTAGCTTCTGGTGATGGCTGACAATACGTGGCCTCACTTGGCTTGTAGATGCATTTCTCAAATCTCTGCCCTCTTCTCCACACAGTGCTCTTTCTCTGTGTGTTTCTGTTTTCTCTGTTCACATGGGCTCTAGTCATATTAGATGAAGGGCCCATTCTAAAGACCTCATCTTAACTGATTTTATCTGCAAAGACCCTATTTCCAAATAAAGTTACATTCACTGTACTATACCTTGGGTTAAGACATCAATATATCTTTTTGGGAGACACAACCCATAACATGTAGAAAAACTGAAAAATAATAAACACACATATGACCACCACTAGTTTCAGTAATTGTTAATATTTTGCCACTTTTTTATGTATCCCCTAAAATTAAAGTTATTTTTCTCTTTAATCATACTGCTATTGTTGTGCCAGTAAAATTAAAAATAAATCCCTATTATCAACTAATATACAGTTGCAGTAGATTATTCAAAATTACTCACTTTCCCCTTCCCTGTGGGAAGATAACACATCCCTGCCCTATAATCTTTGAAGTTGACTATATTGTAATACTGTTTTAGCAAACATAATGTAAGCAGCAAGATGTACCCTATGGTGCAGAAGCCTTTTGAATCATTGCCTGGGTTTTGGAATAAGAAGACACATAGATCAGAACATCTGCCTGGAGCATAGTAGTAGTCATCCAGAAACTTATGAGTGAGTTGACCAAGAAACAAATATTTGTGTTTTAAGCCACTAAAATTTAAAGCTGTTTGTGATTGCAGGTTTCCCGGGTGAATTTAGAGCTATTTTTAACATTTTGGGGGCAGTATGCATTCCAGATTTTCACACTGTACTTGGTTTTTATATCTCTTTATTCTGGAACAGTGTCCTACCTTTCCCCATTCTTCCTTCATTTCTTTCTTTTTTAATTCTTCATGCAATTTATCTTTTTAAGAAGTCATGTCAGTAATCTTATAAAAGATCCCACATTATGAATTTGATTATTTCCTTTTGGCGTGTTTTAACCTTTTCCTCTAAGTACTTCCTGATCTTTGTTGCAAGTTGACATCACCTTGGAATATTATTTTATCAGTGTGTGCTATATCCATACCTCTAATGGCAGCCATCATGCCCTTTGATGCTCACAATAACTTTAGAGGGAAGCAAGGGAGGATTTGGTGTCTCCACCTAACAAAGGGATCTGAGAGAAAAAGTAACTGATGTTAGGTCACATAGTAAGTGGCAGAGCCAGGGCATAAATCCATGACATTCCCATCCTTCCTTTCTTCCTGTTGCCTTGAAGTAGTTGGAGAGATACAGGTATAAATGCAGATCTATGCTTCTATCTGTCCCTGGACGGTTATTCAAGTAACTAGTAACTGGGTTGGTCTGAAGTACAGAGTTAGGAGTCCGTGAATGGCTTTTCATCATATATCTTTAAAAGAAGATTTTATTTATTTATTCATGAAAGACACGGAGAGGCAGAGACAGAGGGAGAAGCAGGCTCCCTGCGGGGAGCCCGTCCTGGGCCTGATCCTGGGCCTGATCCTGGACCTCCCGGGTCACGCCCCAGCCAAAGGCAGAGGCTCACCCTGAGCCACCAGGCGGCCCTTCATCATATATTCGTTTATATTATTTGAATAATTTTGTGAGGGTAAAAAAAAATAATGTTAAGTAGGTACTGAATTCAAAAGAGCTTGATAAATCATAAAGCATCATTAAAACGATAGGGTTATATACTACTATTGTCTACCAGCAAAAAAAAAAACAAAAAAAAAAAACACCAAAAATTGAGTGTTTGTGGACAAGTTCAGTTATTAACTTAGTACATCCATATGTTTGATTAAGAGCCAGTTTTTATAATCACCTCTTGGAAAATTTAATAACCTTGGAAGGTGCTCAAGGTAAGTGAAAAAATATGCAAACTACAGAGGTGTCCGATTACAGTTTTGCGCGTTCCCCGCGCAAACGCGCGGATCCGGAGAAGAGCCCGAAGGAACCAACCGCAATACGTGTACGTGGGAGGGAGCGCGGTGATACGAGGTATTAATTTTCTTATATTTTCCGGGATAGTCCACATTTTCTACAAAGAAAAAAATCACAACTAAACCTTCAAACTTGGCCACAAAGCAGTGTTTTACGACTTTGTAGACTGACTTGCCGCCCGACGGGGGTGAAAAGCGAAGCACCGCGCGGGCGGCGAAGGAAACCACGCAGCCTCGCTCCCGGCTCGGAGGGGGCTACGGACCACGAGCAGGCGAGACGGCCGCCGGCCGCCGGCCTCCGCCACGCCTAGAGCGGCCCCGAGGAGGCACCGGAACTTCCGGGGCGGGGCTCTCCCGGTCCCTCGCCTTCCGCGGGGCGAATGTGGGCCTCTCGCAAAGCGAAAGTTCGCGACTGCTGGGCCGCCGCTTCCGTCACGCTGAGACGGTGTTTGAAGTTGGGGGCGAACATGGCAAAGAGCAAGTTTGAGTATGTGCGGAACTTCGAGGCAGATGACACCTGCCTGGCCCACTGTTGGGTGGTGGTGCGGCTGGACGGCAGGAATTTCCACCGGTGAGCGATTTCGGCTCAGGCCACGTGGTGCCCGCGCTTCCGGGGACTCGGTCGCGGCTGGCGGTTCCCCGGGTAACGCGGCAGCCAATGAGCGCGCGGCATTAAGCATCGCCAAGGGCTGGCTACCAAGAGCTTGAACGCGAGCTGGTCTGAGTAGTTAAACCTGAGGCGCAGCGCTCTCGTGAGCAGAGACCTGTTAGTAAGGCCTCGGCGGGAAAAATCACTCCCTGGTGCAGTATTTCAGCTCTTTAGCCAACTGCCTGGCTATTCTGTTAACTGTCATCGAGGGCTGTGTAGAGGCCTGTTTAGGTCTTATTGGGGGCAGTGCTTTACAATATGTTCTTGTTTCCTTATCAGTAACTGGCTGCATCGACTGGACTCAGGAGGAAACAAATCAGAAAAAAGGGAGAAGTGTAACAGAAATATGGGAATTTAATTCTTAAAATGTTACTTTAATAATGGTTATTATAACTAACATTTATTGAGCACTTTCACGGAGCCTGGCATAGTTACATTTTAACTTCCTTCTAATCTTCAGAACAGCCCTATGAAGTAGGTATACTTTATCTCCATTTCACAGAAAAGGGAATAGGGATTTAGAAATTATGCCCCTTCTCAGTTGGTCAAGGCAAGAAAAAACTAGAGTTCTTAAGGAAGTGAGTCAGGTTGTGGCTAATAGACTCACAGCATTATTACCTATCTTCCATTGTGTGCATTCTTTTTGATAAAAGTGGTGTTAATGACAAGCTCTTTCATGCCCTTTTCCCCTCTATGGAGGTTTGCTGAGAAGCACAACTTTGCAAAACCAAATGACAGCCGTGCTCTCCACCTAATGACCAAATGTGCCCAGACTGTAATGAAAGAACTGGAAGATATTGTGATTGCATATGGACAGAGTGATGAGTACAGCTTTGTGTTCAAGCGGAAAAGCAACTGGTTTAAAAGAAGAGCCAGGTAATTACATGCCTAGCTCCTTCAGAATATTTCCTTTGGAAATATGCTGCGTTTGGTGTTTGCTCTTTAATTGCTGACTTACAGACTGCAGATAGAGTGTGCAGTATTTGAAACTGCAGAATGTCTGTTTTCTGTTTTTACTGTTTACTTTCATCTGATATTTGAGCATTACGTACACCTCTTTATCTGATTCTTTCTCCTCATTCCTCATCACCTTAGCTTCTAGATTGTTCTGGCACTTAATATTAGGACTAGAAGCAGACCATTAGGATATCATAATATTAATAATTCATAGATTAGCTCTAGCCAGTGACAGCCTATATGTGCATTACAGTATTGCTTAAATTTTTAATTAAGGATGTCTCAACATAGACAAATTAGATATTTGATTTGGCAGTATATTGAAACTCACAGACAACAAGCATTCAAATTGGTATGTTTTTAAAACAATGGTTCCCTTCCTTCCAAGGCTAAAAACAAAACAAAAAAACCTCTTGAACCATAAATTCACATCACATCGTACAGAGAAATATTTGGTATTAATAAATTACTTATAGGACTAAAAAGAGGCAGGCTGCTTAGTTTTTCTTGGCCCAACACATTTTATCTTTTGACAGTTTGTGTAATCACTCTGTTGCACCCGTGGGCCCTATCGTGGTTTTGAATTAATATCATGTATTTTCTCTTTTCTTGCTCCACCCAATGTGCCTTACTTTTGCAAGTAAGTTCATGACTCATGTGGCATCCCAGTTCGCCTCCAGCTTTGTGTTTTATTGGCGAGATTACTTTGAGGACCAGCCCCTTCTGTATCCACCAGGCTTTGATGGAAGAGTCATAGTGTATCCTAGCAACCAGACCTTAAAGGACTACCTCAGTTGGCGGCAAGCAGATTGTAAGTAAAACCAAATAAACAGATGTAATTAAACCACCAATTCCATACATTAGAGGTGGTGATTTGGTTCAGTTTTGATGCATGGGTATTTTGTTCAGAATGTAATACTTCAAATTTTTTTAGTTAGTTGAAAGCAATCGAACAATCGGGAGATTTATGTAAATACTCCCTAGTTCTAGGTTTTTGGGAAAAATGAGAAGACCTGGAAATACTAGGTCTGCATTCCCACTTTGTAATGGACATAGCCTGTGCAGTGACTGCTGTCTTTACACATGTGCGCATGGGCATGCACACACAGACACACACACACACAGAAGCCAATGTGCCATAGTCTCTACCATTCTCTCTTGTTCCCCAGGGTCACCTACTCTGCTTTATGCTTTTATGGTAATAGTGGCCTAGTGGGTGATTCGAGTTATGACCCCTGCCTTACATGACTATGATGACATGTTTATGAGACTTACTCATGTGGTATATCTTGATTTGGCCACAAGAACTGGAAAGGAGCTAGGAATAACCTGAATCAAATAACTTTGAAAGTATTCCTAAGCTTAATATTACAAGTTAACCAGTTTATACAGAATAAAACTTTTAGGAAATAAGTTTGTTTATACTTGACCACTCCCGCCCACCATGTTCCCAGTTTATGGTTTTGGGCATATCACTAACTGTCTCAGATCTCTGTACATCAGAGGAGAGGGGTGGAGTTCTAATACTCTTCGAAGTGTGAATACTGAATAAAGATTATGTTTGTATAAACAGTGCTACTGTCGTCTCAACAGGTCACATCAATAATCTGTACAATACAGTTTTCTGGGCCCTCGTACAACAGTCTGGACTAACACCAGCACAAGCCCAAGAGAGATTACAGGTATAAGATCTTACTGCATTAATACTTATTTGGAGAGGCTTTCTATTCTCTTCCATGACATTCTTTTAAAGCTCTCTCTACTGCTTTGTTTTGAGAGGATACAAAGATCATACTAGATAGAGGCAGCTCTGCTGCTTGCTTGCTCTGTGACCATGGGTGAGTTATTACTTCTCTCTGGGACTTAGTATCCTCAGCTGGAAAATGGAATTAGTGACACTGGTTCTACCTTCCCACAAGGCAATGCTTGGCTGGGGCTGCAGATTGGTTGCCTTCTTTGGACAGGGCATGTGCTCTTCTTTTTCATCAGTCTCAGTGGCCTCTTCATCATTGCCATTCCCTGCTGGGTGCATGTACTGTAAGAGTATAGGCTCTGGGAATCAATAATTGTATTCAGGGACTTCTGTTTAATTTTATCTTCTCTGCCTTAGTTCTTTATTTTTTTCTTTTTTTTAAAGATTTATTTGTGAGAGAAAAAGAGGTGTGAGCAAGCAGGTTGAGAGGCAGACAGAATCTTGAACAGGCTCCCCACTGAGTGGGGAACCTGATGGGCTGGATCCCAGGACCCTGAGATCATGGCCTGGGACAAAATCAAGAGTTGGATGCTTAACCAACTGAACCATCCAGGCACTGCCCTGCCTTAGTTCTTTATAGGTGAAACAGGAAATAATAGTTCCCACCTCATAGGTTTATGGTGAAAATTAAGTGGCATGATGCATGTAAAACACATAGCATAGTACAGACTGTATTTTAAGTACTTAATAAACAGTTACTAAAATAAATAAATAAATAAATAAAATAAATAAATAAATAAAAATAAACAGTTACTTTCAGGATGCCTGGGTGGCCCAGTGGTTGAGCATCTATCTGCCTTTGGCTCAAGTCATGATTTCGGGAACCTGGGATCGAGTCCCGCATCAGGCTCCCTTATAGGGAGCCTGGTTTTCCTCTGCCCATGTCTCTGCCTCTCTCCATGTCTCTCATGAATAAATAAAATCTTTAAAAAAAACCCACTAACTTTCATCATTAGATGACAGTACTATTTGTAGGATGACTAACTCCGAAATTATGTGATATGTTGTAACAGCTCCTACCACAATGCCTGGTACATTGTAATTACACGATAAATGGTGGTCATTAACAATGATGATAAGGATTTACAGATACCATTAATAGGAATACTGTTAGATTTATCCAGAGTTTGGAAGAGCTGAGTTTAGATTTTGATTTTTCTTAGAAGAATAAAAGCAGTCTTTATTTATCGATTCTATTAATTTATTCATGAGAGACACAGAGAGAGGCAGAGACACAGGCAGAGGGAGAAGCAGGCTCCCCGCAGGGAGCTTGATGTGGGACTCAATCCGGTCTCTAGAACCACACCCTGGGCTGAAGGCAGTGCTAAACCGCTGAGCCACCCAGGGATCCCCTAAAAGCAGTCTTTAGCCTTAGGCAGTTTATGTAATCTTTCTAAGCTTCAGAGTTCCATTCTCTCAAATGGAGATAGTAATGAGGGTCGTATCAGATAACATACATAATGTATATAATACAGGACAGGTACTCTTACTGCTAGTCCCTGCCACCCTATCACAGTTGTGACTTCTGAAACCATTTGTTTGCTACAGTAGACAATTTTTTGAATTTATGCATTTCAGTAAGATTTTTTTTAAAAAAGATTTTTTATTCGTGAGAGACAGAGAGAGAGAGAGAGAGAGAGAGAGGCAGACATAGGCAGAGGGAGAAGCAGTCTCCATGCAGGGAGCCCGACATGGGACTCGATCCCAGGACTCCGGGATCATGCCCTGGGTCGAAGGCAGGCGCTAAACCACTGAGTCACCCAGGGATCCTTGCATTTCAATAAGATTTAAACTGCTCTTCCAATGCAAATTCATTAGTATCTATAAGAAGTTTGATAAAACCCTTCCACTTTCTCATTTGTTTGTGGAAATTTAGGTGGTGGGTGGAATGGATAGGTAGGATGGGGGCAGAGAACAAACGTAAAAATCTTTTTATATCTTTCTATTTTCTCAGGGAACTCTTGCAGCAGACAAGAATGAGATTTTGTTTTCCGAGTTCAACATCAACTATAACAATGAGCCGCCGATGTACAGGAAGGGGACCGTGTTGATATGGCAGAAGGTAGTGCTGTTGTCTAAGGGGAGGGAGGCCAGAAAGACCAGCTTGTGCGCATCCTAGGCCCTGCCCTGCCCACCGCACACGTGCAGTGTGATCCCACACACTAACATAAATCGGGTCTTCTAAAAAATGAAGTGCTGTACATTATTTTAGGTGCTACTTGCCAGTCCGTGCTAATTTGATCAGTCTGTTAGCAATCTTTGTGGTCTAGAATTTCCTAAGTGGAACCACAGATTTTAGAGTCAGTACACTTATTCTTTTGTGTCCCAAGCTCCCCAAATCAAATAAAACCCTATAAAGGGGTATGCCACAGATAGAAGGATTTTTGCGTTCATAGGACATTTCTTCCGCACTGGATAATATCGTTAAATAGTCTATCCATCCCATGATGACTATTAGATGAGGCAGTAGAAGATATTGTATACGATAGTTCTGTCACTTGCAGAATATTCTGGAGATACCCCAGATATGCATGCTTATTCCCTTAATATTAAGTAATAAGTCTGTACATTTACCTAAATTCTTAATTCCACCAGTATTTTCTCTCTGTACCAGTTTCTGAGCATAATTTCTCTAAATTTACCTCCTTCCATGTAACGTAGTTATTCTTTTTAATGAATGTTTTCAGGTGTTAAGTGGTGCCTTAAGAATTAGTCATTCCACTGGCAACTTCAGCTTATTAGTATTTTTAAAGCACATTTGCTCTTTACCACAGGCTTGGATACTTGCAAATGCAGATGAGAGAGCAGAAATACTTCTAATTCTATAGTTACTGCTAATAAGGAACATGGACTCTTTTATTTCTAAGATCTCCTTTCAGAATATAGCAACATAACTTTTTAAGTTTTTAATTGTTAACAGATTCATATATGTTGAGATAATGTGTGTATCTGTATAACTACCTGATAAATATCACCCAGAAGTATATAAAGTCAAAAGTAAACTTCCTGCATATCCCCCTCTTCTCTCCCAAACCCAGTTAACAATGTCAATATTTTAACTTTTACCTGTAGGTGGGTGAAGTCACAACAAAAGAAGTTAAACTGCCAGAAGAAATGCAAGGGAAAAAGATGGCAGTGACCCGGACCAGGACTAAGCCAGTGCCTTTATATTGCGATATAATCGGGGATGCTTTTTGGAAGGAACATCCAGAGATCCTAGATGAAGACAGCTGATCCTTTGCTTTTTAGCCCTGGCAGGCTTATCCATGCAAGACCCCTAAGTCTCCTGGCCTTAGGTGCCCTACGATCCCTACTACCAACAGCAGTGTGCCAGGAGTGACATATATCAGGTTGGAAAGGAAACAGGGAAAGAAGGGATGGATAGGGGTGGTTATCGTGTTCTGCTTTAAGTAGAACATTTTTTTACAGTGTTGGAACATGGTTCCTTCGGTAGAAGTGCATTTTTTTCTTAATCGTGGTGCTATTTTTATAAAGCAAGAACTATTTTATGCCTTGCAGAATGAATCATTTTTAGATTGTGGCATAAGTCTTATAAAAACTTGTCAAGCTTTTTCCACCTATGATAGATGAACCCAAACTTTACTCTCAACCACCTGTTCTTAACTACAAAATCTACTAACCTTGAAAATCTCACCTTTCCTACCCATGTACTTTGACCTTGAGATAAATAATGAGTTGGTGGTTACACGATGCCTCTGAATTCAGGAATTGCAGGGAGAATCAGGATTTTGTGCCAGTCTCCCAAGTTGGCAACTTTGGCTGAACAAATTAGTAATTTGGATGTCCTTTTGTAAACATTCCATAGATTGATTTTGTGGAGCTGTCAACAGGATCATTGTCTCGCCAAGGATATTTACAAAGCCACTTACTTTTTCTAAGAAGAGAATGATATGTATATATGAGAAAAAGAAACTGAAAATGAACGAGGAAGAAAAAACATGGACTCTGTGTCCTCTAAACACTTCAGTTGTAAAAGTCACCTTCCTGTTGGATTTTCTAAAAAGGATTCTCAGGTAGCCTCTATGTAATTGGAACACTGACATCTGAGTTAGAGAGCAGAGTGGTCAGCACTTCCCTTGGGGTCACAAATGGCAGGTGTCAGAGGACCCCTAACAGTTCCACCTGCTGGTGGGCCAGTGGAGATGGGGGAGGAGCAGCAGAGAGCAGCAGCAGTAACTGCATGTGGCCTAGTTGCTGGCCCCAGAAGCGAGGGTAGGTGGTGAGAACTCACATTGCCCGTTGTCCTCCTTTCATATTTCACAGGAGGATTATTTGGCTCTATTAAGAATTAGGAGGCAGCCTGTGTTTTAGTGCCTGGTCTTGCATTACAGCATTTACAGCCACAGAGAAAATGTATTTTTAAAGGCAATGGCTGGTCTCCTTCTTCACTAATTGATACCTCATCTGTTGGAATCATTTCTTCCCCTTCCTGTTCTCACTAGAGGAGATTTGATGCATGTTTGGTAATTGATAAAATCTCTGAGAAAAAAATAAAGGCTTCAACTCCCTTGGCCTAATTTTTCATTTATTTTTCTCATACAAATACAATATATGAATCCAACTTTTGTATATGTGTGTCTTTACGTAAGCCAGGATGAATGTACCATCATCACAGCAGTGGTTCATAGTCTTTGTACAAGAATGTACTTGGAATGCTTGTTTTCAGTGCTATTCAGCTTCCTCTTCTCTCCCTATGAAGATAGGAGGTTTGCTAATCTGATTTTTTTTAATCAGAAAGGTTTTTAATGCCTATGGTGAATGATATGTGGCACTTTGGGTGACAAGGCACTGGGTATAGGGGATCCCTGGGTGGCGCAGCGGTTTGGCGCCTACCTTTGGCCCAGGGCGCGATCCTGGAGACCTGGGATCGAATCCCACGTCGGGCTCCCAGTGCATGGAGCCTGCTTCTCCCTCTGCCTATGTCTCTGCCTCTCTCTCTCTCTCTCTCTGTGTGACTATCATAAATAAATAAAAATTAAAAAAAAAAAAAAAGGCACTGGGTATACTGTGATAGGCCAAATGAGGCAATAAGGTAACATAGCTCCTGACTGGCAAATGTAACTTAATGGTAAGTAAATGTATAGCATTTTATATCAAAATTTATATAGACAAATTGTATCTACATAGACCTCTATTATATAGATATATTTAAATATAGGCACTAGGGTACAGACTTTCAGGACAAAACCATCCAAAGAAATGTGCTTTCTGTGGGTGCTATGTGATAGTACAAAGGCTCAATTTTGTCATAAGATAGGGAGACGAGCACTTACTCCTTGAATTGGCAGCAGTTTGCAGCTTTGTTTTTTGTTTGGGTGGGAAGTTTTGTACAAAGGAATATAGTTTAATAGTCCTGCCATAACTAAACCCATAATGTTCTTAGGAACTCCCTTTGATTGCTTTTCTTTTGTAGCCTGTATTTTCTTTCTTTATAGTTATATATTAATTTTCATCTTGCTCTCTAAGGTAGAGAAATAGCATTCTCTTGGGCTTTCCAAAGCTTAAAGAAATTCTGTTGAAACAGAAAAACAGCTAGTGTATAATTAACACTAGTTGTGATAGTTCAGGAGAGTGGTGGCAGGAAAGTGATTTGTGTGGCTTTTGGGTAACTGGAAACATCTTGGCTGTGCTGATGGGAGTAATAGCTGGCCTTCTCTATGGACTGATTTTAATATCAAATAGTAAAAACGGGGATACCTGGGTGGCTTAAATTGGTGGAGCATCTGCCTTGGGCTCAAGTCATGATCTTCCCGTCCTGGGATCAAGCCCCACATTGGGCTCCTGGCTCAGCAAGGAATCTGCTTTCATTCTCTCTCCCTCCCTCCCATGCTCTGCCCCTCCCCACTGCTTGTTCTCTCTCTCTCTCTCTCTCAAATAAAATCTTACGGGGGAAAAAAAAAAAGCACAACTATTTTGTTAAACACGTTATAAAATAACAAGTGGTACAACCAGGTGTTGTAAATCTTCCATCATTCTAAGAGCTGGATCCTAATTTCCAAGGAAATTGCCCAAGCAGTGCTTGAAAAATCAGGAATACAATGAATTTTCCTTAATAAGGTCTCTCTGGTATTAGTGCAAATTATTTTGCATGAAGTGTAGGAAATGGAGGATCGGGGTCCAGAGTTTGCTGGTCTACTTAACCAACACTAGCTAGCTAGCATAGGGCTTTTATTTTTTTTTAATTTTATTTATTTATTTATGATAGTCACAGAGAGAGAGAGGCAGAGGCAGAGACACAGGCAGAGGGAGAAGCAGGCTCCATGCAGGGAGCCCGACGTGGGATCCGATCCTGGGTCTCCGGGATCGCGCCCTGGGCCAAAGGCAGGCGCCAAACCGCTGCGCCGCCCAGGGATCCCGCATAGGGCATTTATATGCGCTCTGTGCAATACCTCTTCATACTTAGAATTCTGTGGGTTAGGTGCTATTTCTATCCTATTTCAGGTGAGAATGTAAAGATCCACAGAAGCTAAATAACTGGAGCCCGGGCCTGAAGGCTTATGGGGCCACCGACTGCCCTCTTCCAGCCGCTTCCCACCCGCTCCAGCTGGGAGCGCACACGGCAGTTGGAAAGCAGGGAAACGCTTGGGGAGGCTGGTTAAACGCCGATTCCAAGATCCACCCCCGGGGAATCTGGAGTATTAAGAAACACCCTAAGTGATGATGATGTGAATGAGGAAACGCTGCATTCAAGCAGATGAACCTGTTCCCCTGGCGCGCAGGCGGCGGCGGCGGCGGCGGCGGCGGCGGCGGGCCGAGCGCGGACAGAGGCTGCCCCCCCGCGGCCGCGCCGGCGCAGTGCAGCCCCGAGCCGCGGCTGCGCAGTGCCGCCCTCTGGCGGCCCCGCTCCTCCTTCCCATCGGCCTCGGCTTGCGGGCCTTTCAAACATGGAGGAGCGGGAGCGGGGGGCGAGGCCGGCTCGCGCCGGGAGCCCCGCGCGCCCCCCCAGCCCGCGGCTGGATGTCAGTTCCGACAGCTTCGACCCGCTGCTGGCCCTGTACGCGCCCCGCCTGCCGCCCATCCCCTACCCCAACGCGCCCTGCTTCAACAACCTGGCCGAGTACGAGAGCTTCCTGCGGACCGGGGTCCGGGGCGGCGGGCGCGGGAGGGCGCGGGGCGCGGCCGCGGGCTCGGGGGTCGCCGCCGCCGCCGCCGCCGGGGCCTCGGCCAGAGCCCGCCGCCGCCCGGACGCCCCGGCCCCGGACCCCGAGCGCATCCAGCGCCTCCGTCGCCTCATGGTGACCAAGGAGGAAGGGGACGGGGCCGCCGGGGCGCGCCGGCGGGGTCCGGGTCGGAGCAGGAAGGCGCCGCGCAACGTGCTCACGCGAATGCCCCGTGAGTCCGGCGGGGGGCGGGGGGCGGGGAGGGGGAGGGGGAGGGGGCGGGGCGGGCGGGGGTCCCGGCGGGGGCGGGGCCGGGGCCTGGGGGCGGGGCCTGGGAGGGCGGGGCCGGGTCCCGGGGGGCGGGGGTCCGGGGAGGGGGCGGGGGTCCGGGGAGGGGGCGGGGGTCCGGGGAGGGGGCGGGGGTCCCGGAGGAAGCGGTCCGCGCGCGCCGTGGGGCCGGGGCGGCTGGGGCCGCCGAGCGGGTGCGGGTGGCTGCGGGGTCTGCGGGGCCCGAGGGGACCCGCCCGAGGGGACCCGCCGGAGGGGCGCAGCCTGCCTGCAGGAGCGTGCTCGCCCGGCGGGACTGGCGGCGGGTGCGGGCGGGGCGCCGTGTCGTGACCCCGGAGGCTGGCGGCCCGGCGCTGGCGGGGAGGGCTGGTCCGCCCCGCCGCAGCCCCCCGCAGCCCCCCGCAGCCCCGCCGCAGCCCCCCGCAGCCCCCCGCAGCCCCCCGCAGCCCCGCCGCAGCCCCCCGCAGCCCCCCGCAGCCCCCCGCAGCCCCGCCGCCTGGACGCCCGCGGGACGGCTGTGTCGCGCTCGCGGTGCCGTCTGCGCGGGCTGTTCCGAGTCCTGGAGGTGGAAGGGCCCCAAGGGCTCCTCGGAGCCTCCTGGCGCGCTCGGAGCGCTCTCCGTGTCTGTGGGAGCCGGGTCTCGCTCCGCGGGGTCCCGCCTCGTGCCGGGGCGGTGCTCTCCCGACCCCTGCCGGCGAGCGCCGGGACCGGTGGGCCGCGGGAGCGTCTGCGTCCTGGGAGCCGAGTCGCGACGTGACTGGCCGCCGCCGTCCGAATGGAGGGTCGCGCGCTAAGCCAGGGGGCGTCTCGTTGCGGTCCCAGCGGCGTGTCTGGAGGGAGGCGCCCTGAGCAGCTGCGCGCCGTCAGCTGTGTGGGCGAGATCCTCACGGTGACCCGGGGCCCAGCGGCCCAGCGGCCCAGGCAGGCGGCGGCGCGGGGGGGGGGGGGGGGGGGGGGCGCGGACCGAGCACCCAGGTTGCCGTCAGGACAGTCTGGGGGTCCTTACTCTGTGTGCACTTTTCTTTTTTTTTTCTTGCCACCGTCAGGTCTTGGAACTGCGCTCCAAGTCTCACACTGTAACATTTATTTCCATTTTGCCAGTTGTTGCTTCGCTACTCAGATTGTCAAGGGAAAATCTCACTTTATGTAGCGAATGGCTTTGGCTCTGCCCATGAAGCACTGTGCTTCATCGGTCCCGCGGAGCACGAAGAGCAGCTCCTGATGTGTCCTGATTAAATATACGGTGGCGTCAAGATCTCGGAATGTGCCATAGGCACTGGACAGTTGAGTGTACGTGATGGTGATGGGTAGACATCACAGAGAACTGATAAGCTCCCGGAAACAGGAGGAGTACAGCAGGGTCTGGGTGGCGCCGCTGGTTGAGCATCCAACTCTTGGTTTCCGCCCAGGTCTGCATCTCAGGCTTGTGACATTGAGCCTAAGCTGGGCCTTGGGCTCCCCACTCAGCAGGGAGTCAGCTTGCCTACAGCCTCTGCCCTCCCCCTGTTCGAGTATAATCTCTCTCTAAAATAAATAAAATATTTTTTTTAAAAAAAGGAAGAAAAGTACAGAAACAAGGGTGGAGATGAAAGTCATTCAGAAAGAGTTCCTAGAAGAGATTGGCTTCAGGTCTCAAAGTTAATTTAAGGAAGGGCATGGTTGAGGATAACAGTAATTATTTAAAAGTTAGGCTTTTGGGCAGCCCAGGTGGCTCAGCAGTTTAGCACTTACCTTCAGCCCAGAGCGTGATCCTGGAGACCCCGGATCGAGTCCCACATCAGGCTTCCTGCATGGAGCCTGCTTCTCCCTCTGCCTGCCTCTCTCTCTCTCTCTCCCTCTCATAAATAAATTAAATCTAAAAAAAAAAAAAAAAGGCTATTGGGGTATAATTTACACATAACAAAATTCACCCTTTTTAAGTGAGTTTTGGCAAATGTATAGCTGTGAAATTACCACAGCAATCAAGTTACGGAACAAATCCATCACCCCAAAAAGTTCTCTCATGCCCCTTTTTAGGTCAGGAGACAATTTTATTGTTGCTAATTAGGGCAACTGTTATTTAGCTAGTAAGTGCTGTGTACTTTGCTAAGCCCTTTAGATGCATTATATCTTATTTTACCCATAGATACAACTTTATAAATGAGGTTCCTTGAGCTTAACTACTTGCCCAGGATCACATAGCTAGTTTGCAACTGAGACCTTTTTTTTTTTTTTTTTTTGCAACTGAGACTTAATACTGGGTTTGTCCAACTCCAGTGTCTGTGTGCCAGGGCCATTATGCTAATCTCAAGTAAGGGAAGAGGGGAGGGGGAGGGAGTTCATTCTCATTTTTCTTTGCTTGCTTCTTTTGGTGGGTGGAGGGTGCCACATAAGTGAGGCAGAGGGTGTATCTGGAGCAATGAGAACTGAATTTAGGTCCAGAGAAGGATTTGTTAAAACACTTTGAAGACCAAAGATTTTGTCTTTGTTATGATAGATAGTGGGGACCACGTGTATATTGTCAAGCAAAAGCACTTTTAGGGCAGTGTCACTAATGACTTAATTTCTAGTAGTAGTAAAATATTTAGGGGGGTATAGACCACAGATTCAAAGGTTTGGCTGCTGGCGTTTTACATTTTGAACACTGGCTCCTCCACTTTCTAGCTGTTTCACCGTAGGCAAATCACTTAAACTCTTTGGGGCCTCAGTTTCCTCATCTGTAATAGTATCTACCTAGAGTTGTTAGATTTAAATTAGTTAACCCATTCAGAGCTTTTAAAACAGTAGAACACAGGAAAATTCTCAGTTAAGTGTCACTGTGATCATTATAGGTTGTTGTGGTTATTGTTTTAGACTGTCATAATTAAAAGCTCGAGGTCAGGATGTATATATAACCTGCCTGTACTGGGTGTTGGCTCAGCTGTTTATTAGGTAAATAACCTTGAGACATTATTTAAACAAATATTTCTGAGCCTTCATTTTCCTCATCTGTGAAGTGGGGCAAAATAATAGCACCTGTGTATTAAAGTTGTGAGGATTAAATGGAATAGCATGCATAAATTTAAACTTGGTGATAATGTTGGTGTCAGGGGTGATGTGAGTGAGGGGAACTGGAAGACTGTTGTGGTAAACCAATCATCTGATAAGGCTCTGGACTGTATTATTGGTTGGGGAAAGAGAAAGAAAAGAGCACGTCTTAAGTTATTGAGGATCTATTGTCTGAGCTTAGTGTTACCACAGGTAGGGAGAATAATGGAGTTAAGAATGACCTGGCTTTAGAAGGTTGGGGGGAGAAGGAGATCCCGATGAATAACTGTCTTCAAAGATAAGGCATATGTTTTTGTGTTGTATTAAATTTCAGAAGACTGGCTCATATAGCCATTTGGAGTTTGTTACACAGACTGCTGGAAAGAGATGCAGAATGTGTATTCTGATTCAGAATGTGGAGCTCATCTTTGCCTTGGCAGTTTGCTGTGACAGACGGTGCTAGTGTTGTATTTTTGATCACACAAGGGAGTGAAGTGCTCCCAGGAATTACACCTTATTAAATCTTTGGAAGAAAAAAAAAATCAAGGGAAAAGTGCAGATACGAGAGTTAAAAGACCTGAGTTTATCATTTGTTTAACCAGAGTAAGAAACTGTTAGATGTGTGCTTGTGTTTTCTTTCTGATTTGGGGGTTCGGGGCGGTGGAGTGGGGGGATGTAGTACCTCTGGGGTTTTTTGTTTTGTTTTGTTTTTTGTTTTTACAAATTAGAAAAAGAATGGTCTTTCCGCTGTTTATGGAAACACCTATGGGGGTGGGAGGAAGCAGTGAATACATAAGGCAAATAAACTGATCCAGGCAGTGTGATCAGTTTCTAAAACTTAAATTACAGAGACTTATTCCTGAAATGAATCTAGAAGATAACTAGTCTAACCTCATTTTATGAATAAGGAAACTCAGACTTGTGAAGAAAAAGCTACTCAGACATTCAAAGAATTTAAAAATACCGATATTGCTAGAAGAAGAGTAGATGATGAAGGTCAGACCAAGGTTCTCCTGTTCTTTTCCAAGACCTCTGTTTCTGCACACTGCCTTCTACTGTGCCTCCTTGTTGAATCTTCAATCTGACATAAGCTCCTACTTCTCATCTGCTAATTTAGTTTCTTTAAGAGTATTTTCTTTTGTTAATTTATCACTGCCATCATTTATAAGCTGATCCATGAGTGAGGGATAAGGAGGTCATGGGTAACCTGCTTAGTTATCCAAACTGAAGTGCAGGACAATTTACTGTCATGTCACTGGAAACAAAACAGATTTTTTGTGTGTGTTTACTCTTGATGGCAATAATCAATCTCCAAAGAATTTTGCCTTTTAAAAGTGAGAAAGACTGAGACTGTATATGTGTGAGTGAGAGTGTAAGAGTGTGTGTATACATGTAGTTTTCTTTTGGGAGGTTTTATATGGTATAGCCATCAAATTGTGAAGGCTAAGTTAATGTGAAGTAATAAAAATGAAATTCATCTCTGTTCCCAAGCTCTGAAAAAAAGAATCCATCATAGTAAAGGCTGCAATTTATAGTCCCAGCATTCTTCCCATGAATCGTTGTACTCTTTATGTGATGCTTATCAGCAGTCTCATAGGAGCCTAATGCCTAGCAGGTGTCTCTGTATCAACCAGGCTTAGAATGCACCCAGGTATCTTCCTCCTGGTGTAAAGATGATGTACGCTGGAACACTAGTGGCTCCAGAGAGCTTAGCATGGAGTATCTTCAGATAGGGGCTAAAAGTCTGTTCTCTCTTAGAGGACTGCGTATGTTTAAGCACAGATGTGTTACAGGATTTGTTTAAACATGTGATTGATAAATAAAATAAACATATGAATGAAATTTTGGCTTGTTTTTCCTTTTTTTTTTTTTTCCTGTAAGAGTCAAGCTAGATATATGGTTCAGGAGAATTATTTTTTTTAAAGTTGTCTTAACCAGTCACAGAGCTAAGAAGAATTTTGCTGCTGATGTGTACATTTAATGTAAGGTTCCCCCACCACTACCACAAAAACATTTTAAAATAATGGTGCATCTTAGAATCAATGGCATCATAGAACACAGAATACACAAGTAGTGAAACCTTTGGGTGATAGGCAACTGTATGCTTTCTCTCTGTCTTGGCAGAACCTTGCCTTATTTCAGGATATGTTGCCTGAACTAGTTCTGTTGCCCATTGGGCCTTCCTGCTTCCCTAGTGAGGTTGCCACTGCACCATGTTGCTTGATGTTGCTGGAGATGGTTGGGTGGTCTTGATTGTTAATTCTGGGAATGAGAGCAAATGTTCATGCTATGCTCACTGTTTTTTGCCTTGTTTCAGTACATGAAGGCAGCCCTCTGGGTGAACTCCATCGTTGTATCCGAGAGGGAGTGAAGGTGAATGTTCACATCCGCACTTTCAAGGGTCTTCGGGGCGTCTGTACAGGCTTCCTCGTCGCATTTGACAAGTTCTGGAATATGGTAATTAAGCCTTTCTCAAGGGCCTGGAGAACCTCCTAGGGATTAAAACTTTTTTATGTCCAGATGACCTGAGTATCCTAATTTAGGAAAACCAATAGAATAACTTCCCAGAACTAGAATTTTTGCAGTCTGTTGGCCAACAACAAAAGAGTTATTTTAACTTCTTCTTTTCTTTAAGGCATTGGCTTTCAACCAGTGTAGTTTTGCTCTTCTCTTCCTCCTAGAGACATATGACAATGTCTGGGGACATTTTTTTTAATTGTCACAACTGTGGTGTGGGAGGTACATTACTGGTATCTAATGGGTTAGAGGCCAGAGATGCTGCTGCACATCCTACAGTACACAAGACAGCCCCCCAACAACAAAGAATTACCTGGTTGAAAATGTCATTAGTGCTATGATTAAGAAACCCAGCCTTAAGGAATAATTATTTATTTCAACTGTTTAGTAATTTTATGTCAGTTTCCTACTGACCATTCTTTCATTCATTTCAAAATATTTATTGATTTCCCACTTTGGCCGTTACTTTACCACAGTGTCAAGAACAGAAATTTCAGAAAGGAACTTTCAATCTACAGTTTTGGGAAGATAGATAAAGATAGAGGGGAAGCAGGCATACTAATAAGCAAGGCACTTTCCATGGTATTTCCTTATAAAGGAAATGTACCCCCACTCTCCTAGAGGTTTACTGTCTGCTTACTAGACATAGTAGGAGTGAAGAGATACATTATAGCACAACTACACTATGAGGCAGTTAAAATAGGAACCACCAGGCTTTCTGGCATTTCTTTTTCATAGAGTCTTCCATCTCCAGCTTTTCTTTTTCCTGCGCTTTATCTTCATCCATGCATTCTCCTAGATGAGTATAGTAGTTGCTGACATGTAATGAGCACTTAACATTTGCTGGATAGCGTACCAAGGGTTTACATATATTAATGAGTGAGGTTTATTACTATTCCATTTTACAAATGAAGAACTTGAGGCTGAAGATATTGAATGATTGCCCCAGGTCACACTGTTAGTAAGTGAAAGTTCTAGAACTTTATCTCAGGTCTTTCTGACTCCTAAGACCATGTTTTTAACCACTGTGGGATCAGAAGACCTGGATTTGAATACTAGCTTTACCGCTTGGTAGTTGTGTTACTCTAGGCAAAGTAGTTTTTCTGAGGCCCATTTTTCTTATATCTAAAATGTAGGAAAAAGTACTTTATTGTTATAATTTTACCTTTGAAGGAAAAGGATTTAAGAGAACATCTTTGATATGATGGTCATAATAATAATACTGTCAGCTTATATTTGTAGGATGAGTTACACTTTTCAAATTGATTTCTCATACTTGATTTCATTTGATCCTAAATAGCTGTCCTACGAGGTTGATCTCTCAGAGACAAAAATTCACCAACAATTCTGTGTAACCCTGGTTAGTACCTGTTCATTGCTGTCATAAGACCTAGAAATTGAGGAAGGAAAAGAAGCAGTAGAATAGTGCTTCTCAAAGTGCGGCCCAGGGGCATACTACAACACCACAATCTTGGAGTTTCTGGTTATAACAGTTCCTGGGCTTTATCCAGACCTACTAAATCAGCATATCTAGGAAGTAGCCTTGGATTTATATTTTAATAAATTTCCTAGATATTTATGCATATTGAAATTTAAGAACCTCTACCATGCATTTGTAAATAGATAAAACATCTTACATGGTGGTAGCAGCTTGGAAATCACTCAGAGGGTGCCTGGTATTTCCATGTTTTTTGTACATAAGAGCAGAGTCACTTGTTTGGTTCTGCTAAATGAGGTGTTTATTCTGCTTTTTAAAATTTCCCTGGAAGCTGTAAAAATAATATTTTTAATTATGCCTAATTTTTTCCCCTTTGGGCTATTTCTCTAGGCACTTACTGATGTGGATGAGACCTACCGAAAACCTGTTCTAGGCAAAGCGTATGAGCGGGATTCTTCATTGACTCTCACTAGGGTAGGCTATTTCTCCTCACTTCTTGAGTACCCATCATGCTTTCAAACTTAGGAATTGAGGTCATTGAGGCTGGTGACCAGGTTTTCTTAGTGGGAAAGCTCGATTGCTTCCACTATGCATGCCTGGACCAAGATCTTCATTAGTCTCACTTCTCATGCATTCAGCTAATCACAAATGAATCTATGCTTTTGACCAGCGAAGTATTTGAGCAATAAGTTACCTCTTATAAGCCTTAAAAGTCTTTCTATTTTATACCACAGAGAAAAGCAGGTGACTTTTCTCTTGTCATATTATTGATTAATCTGAATTATAGCTACCCATAGAAGAAGATCCATTACTAACTTTTAAAAAATTACACAGCAAGGAGCAGTCTGGTGTTTTTTCTATATATTGAGAGAGGGATATTGGAGGCTAAAGAGAAGGCTGATATTTATCATTGCTTTCCTTATAGCTGTTCGATCGCCTGAAACTTCAAGATTCTTCCAAAAAGGAAGCAGATTCTAAGTCTGCAGTTGAAGACTCCACTCTGTCCAGATATTCCCAGACATCTACTTGGAAGGTGGCTTCAGTGTGGGGAAGAGGAGATACTGACCGGGGCTCACGCAGGCGTTCCCGCTCTGTCCCTTCTTCCCTGCAGGCATCTGCAAGGGAGGAGTCCAGGTCAGAGATGTCAGGGAGGACTACACGGACAGAAGGGTCAAGTGCAGGAGGTACCTTTTCCAGGGCTACCACCCTTTCCAGGGGCCAGCCCCGTAAAAAAAAGCGAAAGCCCAAAGTGGATTACCAGCAGGTATTCACTCGACACATAAATCAGATATTCATTCGAGGTGAGAATGTCCTGCTGGTTCATCTTGCACAGTGACCAACTTGGCCTCACTGGAGCTTTGGTTTCTATAAATAAAATGCATGAATTGCTGCTATGCTGTATCGTAGTATCCCAGTGAAACTATGAGTTGAAATGATTCCCTCTGGTCCTGCATGTGCAGAGCATAGAGCCAGGCTTGGGCCCTCTGGAAGATGAGCTTCCTCAAGGGGACACAGGCCTCAGGAGGGTGGGTATTTTTGCTAATATCAAGTCAAAAGCTGTACAGAGGAAACATGGATCTTATTTGGTGTCATGGTCAACTTTAGAGATACTCAAACCAAATATCAAATCTTCATTTGAATTAGGGGGGGTCATGGTATGAATTAAATTCACCCCACAGACACTATAAGGATGAGAGGAAAAAACACCTCAAAAAAAAAAAAAAAAAGATTTCATTTCTAAAAGCTAGTGCCCTGAGTACTCATGAATTTGATTCTAAGAGTAGCAATATAAATTTCCCTATAGTCCTGTGCCCACAACTTGTCACTGGCCTTTGAATTTTGCTCTATATCATTCTCTCTTAATCCAAAAATGTAATTTATTATCTTTGACTATCTGTAAAACTAAGAAAGCCACCAACTTATGTAAGGGTAGAATTTGAATAGCTGCTATGCTCAAAGCAGCCAGCAATGAACATTTTTTTATCCCTCTCCTTATTATTTAAAGGGATAACAGAACTTCATCAGTCTTCCCCACTTACCAGAGGTAGCTTCTGAGAATGGCATGCCAGGTGGGACTAGAAGATACTCATGAGGTGGCTTCTTGTCCTTTTCTTTCACTTCTGTGGCATGGTGCTAGTGCATGTACCCAGTGTATTGCCCTTCTGTATGTAGTGTGAACTGTCCCGTGAGCTTTATGGCAGGTGACTGTGACCTTCTTATCTGGTTTCAAAGAGTTCTCCATGAACTCAGTAATATGTATGCATCATATGGTTGAGAGTTCCCTTTCCAGGCAGGGCTGGCCTGTGTAGACCAACTTTCAGAATGATTTTTCCATGAAACAGGAATGGTAGTTTTATTCCCTCATGTCACGCCAGAGAGGCTCTTACAAAGTACAGTGGGTGGCATCTATAAGGGACACTTTACTCACAGCTTGGCTTGAGTAATGGGAACACTGTAGCACCCTCTAATACTTCTACTTGAATCATATATACTTTTTCAATCACCAGTACAGAATAGGCTACATCTTGACACAGACTGTTAGGCAATATTTATTTTTTTTGTTTTATTAGTTTATATTTGGTTTGATTTTAGATAACTTATGTTCAAAGGAGAATAAGAAATAGCTGACTAGTTAAAATGTTTGAAAAAAAAAATTCCCCTGCTGTATTTTTTGTGTAACTTAGGTAGGCCTTCTGAGAATCAGGATGAATAACATTTAAGGGAGTTAGGACACCTGGTCCTTTTGCTAGCTGGGTCCTGGCTCATCATGCAATGAAAGGAGAGCAGACTTAACCCCTCTGTGCCTCAGTTTTTCCCATCAGACACCTACCTCACCGGGGCACCGAGTCAGAAATTTAGGAAGGCATTTTAAAGTCTCTAAACATATTTAAGTGCCATGAATAGCTTTTACTAACTGTATTTCATAGCTTGGTAAGAGTTCTATGTCTTATGAACAAGGTAGGTGCTACCTATGAAGGTCATCTCCATAGGTGTCATAATTATGAACTTGTCCTCAGAAGGCAGTGATATCTTCAGGAACTATTTTCCATAATCCATTCCTTTCTCCTAAAGGACAATGGAAGTTCTCAGAAGAATATCCTCAATAAAAGAAGAGTAATATTTCTTTGCTGCTTCCCCCACATCCCAGCCCCAACCTTTTTCTGATCATCATCAGAAAGAATTCCCCTGAACTTTTCAGTGGGTTTATATGGTAGTACCAAAGGGAGAATGCACATCTAAAAATGACACATCCCCAAAGGGGAATTATGGGAGATGTTTTGTTCTGTTTACTTGTTTTTATTTTAAAATGCATTTTAAATATTACTCTTTAGAGCCATCTCACATACAATAAACACTTAGAGAGGTTCCATGTTACAAAGTATGCAAATTATCTTTGGAATCTGCTACTCTAAATTCTCTTCTAAGTAGTATGTCTAAAATCTCAGTTCCAATTAATGGTTATCATCTTTAATCATCAGGCACCCCTGCCTCTACCTCTTTACTGTCTTTCCTGTTAGATGTCTTCATCAGTCTGCGCTTCTGTCCCTCAGCTAGAAGCTGCAATAGATACCAACCAGGTTTTCCCAATAAAGCAAAAGTTTGGTATCAAAAGGAATCTATCAGTTTCCATTCATTTTAGTGCCTGACTAAATGTAATGTGATTTATTTTAAACACATGCTGCATTTTCATGTTTATATATAATTTTCATATGTCCAGATAATGATTGGCTTACTACTTTTCTGTCCAATTTAATAATTCTGGCTCTGAAAAGTATTTTAAATCCATGTGATCAGTTTATAATATGCCCATATACCCCCATTTATGGTTTGGTCTGGACAGTGATTCTAGGATAAATACTATTTAGTAAATATGCTATTTTGTACAAAGTATGACAATTGTTTTTTAGGGAAGTCAGTTTTTTAAATTATTGCCTTTTCTTTATTATTATAGAAATTTTTCAAAAGGGAGAAAAAATTGGTCCTAATAACCTATCTGCTGCTCCAAATATGTCATTACCTAGGACATTATAATAAGTTGCTATGAAAATAACTCAAGTCTTCCTCAGGGGAAGGAAAGAGAAAGGGAAAGTAACAGCTACAACGGCAGAGTTCTGGAGGCCCCCTGAGGGGAGTCTTACACAACTGAAATGCAACAAAACTTATTTCTAGTATTCTCCAGGGATTTGGGCTCAGGGCAGTTTGGTAGGCATAGTACATATTTTTGAACATCCTATTTGGGTTCTTCAAAGTAATCACTAGACATGGGAATCTGTTTCTGAGACAGTTCATGGGACATACACAACAAGTACCTGTGCACTTGTTGAGGTCTCAGGAGCAGCCAGCTTTGGGTTAGATGATAACAAGGCATTGAGCAACAGAGATGTATTTTCACACCCATGATTTCTTGGTACACAGAGGTGATTCTGTGGCTGCTACCACCAGGAGAACTTCCACTTTAGGTTATTTGTTCTGGTATTTAGGAAGCGGTTTATGCTTCCTTTCAGAGACCGTCTTATGATGGTGGGCCATTTGTGAGATGGTTAGCCAGCATTACCAGTGTCTAAGGCAGGTGGCTTTAGACCAGTCAGTTCCTTGCTCTCTGTTCACGGTGCTTATCAAATCAGAAAGCCTAGAAGCCATTCACATTAAAGTCTAGGTGCATGAGAATCCTTGCTCTGAGTTGTTAGTGGGTCAGGAGGGGTGTCATCTATCCTCGTGGTAATATAGGCTGGGAGTACCTTTAGAAATTGTCAAGGCATGAACTATGAGCTGTCTTTAATCCTCAGAAGCTGTACAGAAATCTAGGTATACCTTGAGAGAAAAATAGTACCCTAACTTGATGCTAAGGGGTTTTGTATTTCTATTTGCATTATCCCTGTAGCTGCTGACATGGGCAAAATCATGAAATAGAATAGATTTTGTAAATTTTCTCTTATCTTTGCCTTTAGGAAAAATTAAAATTATTCAGACAGCTAGCTGTCACTGGTGCTGCCCCAAAGCTTTCCCATCTTTTATGTATTTTTTAATGAATGAAATGGTTACTATGGGAAGGCCAAGGTTCACATAAGAGTATCACAGTATAAATATAATGGTTTAGCAACTGTTTTAATTTTTCTTTTCCTGTGCCAGATACAGACTACAGTTAACCCTTTTTCTATTCATCAGCCTGTTTTCCCTGACAGTAACTCCCAGATGCTTTTCTTAGTGATTATAAAGCAAGAAAGTCTCATCTGGGCCTATGTTGCAAAGGTGGGTGGTCTGTCATTACTTTCTGGCAAATTGAGTTGATGGATTTTAGATAAGCCTATGGGGTTCCTGTCATAGGTTCCTGGGCTCTAAGGAAGGGTTGCGCCTTTTTTACTCTCAGTGTTTTGAGTATTTTTCAAATGTTTGTAAGTTCTCTTGCACTCCTCTAATAAAAATGAAAGCTATCTGTCAAGGAATGGCTTTGGATGGTTCAGAGATCTAGGGGAAAAGAAGTAAGTACACCTGAGACCTTCAGTTGGTCTTTTATTTATTTAGAATAAAAAGTAGTTTGATAAGCTACCAGAGTTAGTGCTGCTTTAAAAACACTCTCTGAAAAGATGGCAACCGTCCCTCAGGAAAGCTATAAAAGCTATTCCCAATACATCGCAATTGCTTTTGATTTTTAATCCTTTGGAGCAAATGTCTGATGTTATGTCTGATGTTATATTTTTAGAGCTGTGGGGGAGAAATGTCTAAACAATTCTAAGGGGGTATATTATTTAATGATTATCTGACTGAATCATATGTGAGCTAGGTTCTAGGGCAGCTGTCCGGTTCTTTTTCTGTTGTCCTGACAGTAACACAGATAGTAAGCGATGTCTTGAAAAGTGATTTTCTTATCTCATACTGACATCTAAAGACATTAGCCTTCTGTTTGGTAACCCTGGGGATACTCCTCTGCACCGTGACTTATTAATGTTTTTTTTAGATGGGGCTAAACCTGGATTACTCTCTGTATTTATACTTTCACTATTCATATACCAGCTGCTAAAAGAAAAACCATAACTTATAATCTTGTCTTGAAATTACTCCTAATTATGAAGTTCACTAAATTCTTCATGTTTAGGGAGGATTGCTGCTAGTAATGTCAGTTTGCAGTGTTCTGCTTTAGGTATGTGTCTTATGGGAGTCTGGAAACTAATAAATATGATTGTATTAATGTACTGACTGCTTTGTCTCTGCTGATTTTGAGGGTGGTGGAGGGGAGGAGGAAGGTGAGTCTATTACCGAGTGAAGACACTGACCTAAAAAGTTAATGCATCGCAAGCCTTTTGCCATCTCATTGTTGTAACCTTGTGCCTTTCCTTTACCAAAGCACATGTCTGCATCAACTATCCTTGAGGTGCCTTTTTTCTTTCAAATTTATTAGAAGGTCATGCTTAGAAAAGGAACTTGGCCACAATGTGAATTGTCTCTTTTAAGCTCCAAGCCATGGTAATTGCCCTGTGAATTTATTCTACCTAATAGTTCATTGGCATTAACCCCCTCTCTTCATGACCTGCTGAGATCACCCTTCACTCCACTACCTCTGAGGGTTTGACCACATTTGACTAATTGATCCTCACATGGTTCCAGAAATATTTGAATTTGTCACCAGCTTCCCTCTATGCATGTACAGGAAGTTGAATTGCCCCAAGATTTGCCACGTTGGTTACTTCATCTCCTCTGTGTGCTTCCAGAACTGAGTCGCCTGGGTAAGGTAGACAAAAATCACACTGATGCTTAGGGAAACATCAAGTTAACTGCCAATTCCCTGCTTTCAAAGAATATATTGAACTGGCTTAGCCAACGTACAAGAAACTTCTAACCACTACACACAGGTTCTTGTGGGAAGGGAGGCAAGACCCAATGCTCCATTTCTTCCCCTTGTTTGTTTTGTATCTCAGACTTCTGATTAAATGAGAATATCCTCATTAATCAAAATAAAGGCAGAAAAGTCAGCTTGACGTTTAAAATGTGCAGTGACCATTAAATATTGGTAGGGGGATGGAGGCCAGTGGAATGAGATATATTTATTATCTTTCCCTAAGCTTCCTGGATTCCAGTGGCAAGGACAAAAAAGTTTATTGCCCCACCACATTGTTTCCTGAATATCAGTGAAGCGTTCTTCAGTCTGCTCAGTTGCCACTAGGTGGCAGTGGGTTGAAGAGAACTGCTTACCTGAGGCCCCAGAAGAACTTGAGTCTCTGGATCTGATCTCCAGTCACTGCTACAATTCATTGTTAAATGCTCACCAGTCTGAACTGAGATAATCAAGGAGAAATGAGCTATAATCAACCTAAGTGGCAGTATAAATGTTTCCTCCCAATATTGAATTTGCCTAATTTGAAGCCTACGAAACCTGACTGATGGCAATCAGCCACTGAATGTGCTTAGAGAAGAGTGTTAAACAGAGAGATTGCCTGGCATCCCATTTCAGGGAGTCTATCACTGTTCTCACATCATGGGGTTTCTTGTTTCCTCTCAGAATACGGTCAACTCTACCCAGCCTCTTCCAGCTGGTGACTAAGGATTATCCCAGGTAAACTGTCTCAATGCCCCTATTTCTCAGCAGTTGTCTCACTTTGGGAAACAATTCATTTCCACCAGTGTTGATGCCCAAGAGCCTGCTTGTAAGAAAGGTTGCATCCGTCTTATGATTCCATGACCAGAATTGAGTCTCCACTCCAAGACCAAGCAAATATCCTTCTTAGTCAAAGAAAAATTTATAATAGACACAGTAAACTCTGTTGTTTTAGGGTGGACTCTAGGGGCAGAAGGGGTGGGTGGGCAATGGTAAAAACCAAAAAAACAGATAGTAACTTGCCAACATCTCTCTGCTAATCAATGGAAAATTTGGAATACCATCTAGGTCTGTCTGACTCCCAAGTTTATTATTAGCCAGTTATACCTCAGGCATTGACCAGGACACTGACAAAGCTGAGTCATCCCCTCCAATTAATCAGAAACCAGAGAGCTGAGTTAAAATATGGTTTGGTTATCTACTTCAAGTGTCTCTAGTCCTTTCTGATTCATAATGTTCTTTGGTTGGAAGTGAAGAGGGGCACAGGGCTTTGTGGCTTCCAAAGAGGATGAGGCTGGTGGGCACCCCCAGGGCAGCAGGTCCGCTGTGGCTCTGGGAGTAGTGGCTGCCAAGTGAGCACCAGCAGGTATATCATCCACCAGTAAGTTAGACCCTTTCTAGGGTAGCGATCCAAGAGCTCTGTTAAAAAAAAAAGCAGCTGAAGTGACTTTCTGGTCTTTACCAGCTCTTCAATATGCATTAAAAAAGTCTGCCATCTCTTTCCTTCCAATGTTTCCACAACTTGCGAAGAATGCCTTCTCTTGGCCTTGACTATCATCTTATTAAAAAACTCTTGTCAGGGCTAAACTATGGATGGTGCTAAAGCTACAGAAAAATTAAGATTACTTGAAGGCTTACAGTGTTTCTCCTGAGACCTAAAAGGGGTCACAAGCACAAAGGTTTGGCAAGCTGCCTGCCCATCTTGTAGAATTTCCTTTCAACTTGAGAATGTGTTAACTTCCAGAATACAGCAATCCTGGGATGAGCTCGCTGTCATAGACTCTTGCACTAGTTACTTCTGAGCCTCAATTTCCTGATCTCTAAACTAGAGATGATACTACCTACCTCCTAGAGTTAGTGAGAGAAAGTGCTTGGCCCAGACCGCAAGCACTGAATGTCATTTACACTGTGATGAGCTTGCTGTGTGATGCTTAACATTCTTCACTTCCCTGTGCTTGCATTCCATGTCCTGAGACCAGGGCTGACAAAAGGACAGAACAGAGCAGAACGCTGTTGTCATCCTTTTTTTTGTTGTTAGCACACAGGTGTTTGAAAGATTGTTCTCAGGCTTCTTGAGTTCTCTGTGCTTTCTTATTTGACTTTCCCTGGGTTAAAACTTCAGAATATCATCAACTTCTCCACTGCTGGGAGAGCAGTATGCTCCCCCAGGAATGACGTTAGGCTCCACGGGACATTCATTAGTTGGGGTTACAAGAGGACCACAGGGCACTGGAATGGTAATTTCCTACATGGGACCCCAGTGACCCAGAGCGAGCTAGCTCAGCTGGTCTGAGCATGTGGCTAATGAGAGAAGGGTCATGGTTTCATTCCTGTGTGGGCCAATTAGTGTCACGTGGAAAAGCACGCTCCTGGGGCATCAGGCAGCAGTTACATGTGTGTGGCACTGGTCTCCAGGATGGCTCAGTGTGGCCATCATCACTATCAGAAACTCAACCCAAAGCCTACATCTTCTTTCTTTTTATTACATAGCCCATTGTTTCCAGAGGGGTCATTTGCAGACCACTTTCACAATTTTTGCCTTATCCTAAGCAGACTACTGCTTACTTATTCAATATTTTTCTATAAATTGATTCACTTTTTAGTTTGCACTTAAAGCTGTGCATCACTAGCAAGTTGGAAAATTTGCCCTAAATCAAAAGTACACATTAAAAGAAATCTACAACTATTGAAATTAAAATGTTTGTCTTCATGTTATCTGCAAACACCTTCTGAGCCACAAGTGATTTGTGTACTGTGTGTTAGTAAATGTTGCATTATATAAGCTTCATGTATTTTGTAACATACACTCTGTTCCATAATAAAATCACATCAGCAAAAACTATTATAAAGCAATTGCTTCAGTGGGAAGAGTTGGAATCAGTGACCGGGGAGTTTCACACTTGAAATGATAAAATTATTCTTGCAGGAATTTCAACACCAAAGGTCTTTCTAAATGCTGTAAATGTATAGCTATAAATCCTCAACTCTGAACACATTCAGGGTTTAATTTACATCTAGCTTTTGCTCAAAAGTCATGGCTTTTGTTCGCACTCTCTACGGCACTATCATTAACACTGTTCTTCTTACACATCCTTATCATTATCACCTGTTTTATGATAAACAAAGCACAAACATGCAAAGCAGATGTGTTGACTGCACATCTTTGTTTCCCTCCAGTCATGAGCCAGTTCACACTCAATCTGCCTGGTTGGCCAGTTCTTTATAGAGATCAAATTATAACCAATAGTGGTGTTGGTGATAAAAATGTATTCCCTAATTAATTGAGCATGTTACATCCAATCCAGTTATGAAATGTGCACTAGAGGACAAATACACATAAAAAGACACACACACACACACACACACACACACACACACCTTTTCAAGGTTGAAAGAAGGCCCAGCCACTTCCATTATTTGAGGCTCCCAATACATTTTTTTTTAAATGAAGAAAGATCAAAGCGAAGTTGTAAATTTCATGGTATATTTTAAAAATTCAAGTGGAATGATAGCTTCTAGTCTTTGTGTGCCTAGGAGGAGGTGTGTAGCCTCATTTAGAAATAGAGCCCAAGTCTATATGTGAGGCCTTTTTGAATATGAAGTCCAGAAGGTCCTCCCTCCCTGCCCCCATGTCCAGAGATGAGCCCTGCCAGAAAAATTGACTTCTAAAGGGATCTGGATTCAAATATACCATAAGGTGGAATGTAACATTTTAGCAATGCAGAAATACAAAAGTCCTGTTATTTTGGGGCTGCTTGGGTTTCACACTTTTATAGCTGTCTCATCATCCTTGGAAAGCCATCAATTGGTAGCAAGAGTAGCGCCAAACCATTTTATAAGTCCCAGAAGACTTACTTAGATCAGAAAATCAGGATATTGGGATGCCTGGGTGGCTCAGTAGTTGAGCGTCTGCCTTTGGCTCAGGTCGTGATCCCAGAATACAGGGATCAAGTTCCATATCGGATTCCCTGCATGGAGCCGGCTTCTCCCTCTGCCTGTGTCTCTGTTTCTCTCTGTGTGTGTCTCGTGAATAAATAAATTACATCTTTAAAAAAGAAAAGAAAAGAAAGAAAAGCAGAATATTAAGAAGTGGGAATGCAGTTACAGTTTTCTTCCACTGCACATAGACCTGATGCATGCTTTAACCACATGGACCACTTAATGCACATACACACACACACTGTACGGAGCAAGGAAAGGACTCCACGCCAGTAACATCTACAGGGTTCTCATTGCACGATTCTTGCTGAATCAGTAAGACTGTGTAATGGGGAGTGTTGTGTATATATTTATGTAAAATTGTATAAAAATAGTATTTACTTAAGAATATCTGTTGGGATTCTGTTTGTATGACCTTGTTCTAAGATTGGTGCATACTTATGATCTTGCCTCTGAGGGCAGAAAGCAATTAGTTCACTCAGTGTTCTGTGTGAGAAATCTTAGGCCTGTGTACAGCCTCTTCCTTACCCTTGCCAGGTCCAGTTATGCCTCAGCGAGTCCTCTTACCCACCCTCTCCGCAGTCCCCAGAGTTCATCTGAGCACATCTGTTGCTCCATGAAAAGTGTTTTGGCAGAAACTTCCCTCCCCTGTGCTGAGAGTCATCTGTCCTCACTGGCTTGGAACTGTTTTTGCTTATTTTATTTAAATACGTACATACATACATGGAGATGGATGGATAGATAGGTAGACACAGTTATATATCCTCATATATTAATACATATGTATAATTTTAATAGAGAGACCAACATTGTGACATTAAATCAAAGATAATATAGATTCCAATTCCAAAATGGTTGGGAGAAACTACTTTAAACCCTCGCATGCCAGAGGAAGAACCTGGAGGGGTTCAGAATGTCCTTCCAGCTCTACCTCCCAATTCAGTCCTTCCTAGATATAACCCTCAGTGATCATATCTCAAATCTAGACTCTCTTACACTGAATGGTATTCAGAATTTAATCCTGACTCTTCATATTGAAAAATATTGGCAAGGACCTATTTCAGGTCACAGAGCTCTTACCAGAAAGAAACATGCTTAGGAACACACCCTGCACAGGATTGCCTGAATGGTAAGCCATGGCATCTTGAGTAATATAACTGATGCTTCAGTTCTTGGGGCAGCTGGACCCTCTGGGCCAGTCACCTCCAACCAGAAACATCAACAGCTTCATCAGGGTCCCTCAAGGGTGGCTGAATGGAACAAGGCAGGAAGGTGTGGCCCATGGTCATGTAACACATTAAACCTGATGAGCCTGATGATATCCAGATTGTTATGCTCTGTGTCAAGGAGCCAAACATAGAAGCTAAGAAGCTGCTTCAGAACTCAAAAGCCAGTGGTACCATATGCCATTGCCCATCGTGGGCAGAGGCACAAGATAGTTACTATTGGAGGAATTTGTGTTCCAGATGTCCTAGATGCCAACACCAGCTACATAATTTGCAGGACCCAGTGAGAAATGAAAGTGCAGGGTTGCTTGTTCAAAAATCATCTCAAGATGCCAGCAACAGAGCATGAAACCAAGAATGGGGTCCTTCAGAGCATGGGATCCTGTATGACTATATAGATTACACAAGCCCACAAAGCTGGCCCTACAAGAAGCACAGCACTAGGCCAAAGTGAAGCCAGTCACAAATTCAACAGGGGCGGGGAGAAGGACAGGGAGGTTCTTGGCAGGCACAGCCCTGAATCTGTCTTCACACATATTGGATTCTTCCCTCTGTGACTGACGTGCCCTTTCAGAGGTATCCAAGTTGGCTGTGCTTAGGAACTACTCTGTGCATGAATAGTCTATGAATTAAAGTGTTTTTATTATTTTGAAATAATTTTGTTTGCAAGAGTTCCCAAATATTTGAAATCCAGTCCCACAATCTCAAGGAATTTCAACAGTTCAATTGTCAGTGAAAGAAAAAAGAACTGTTAGATTCTTTAAATATTATAAAGCTTGAAATGGCTTCAAAAAAGGTTTTATTTTGTTGGTATTACTAACTTGTGTGAACAAAGTTTATTGTTAGTCATTACTGTCAAGAATTTGAATAGACTATGATTAAAGAGTCTTGACTATTACAAAAATCTTCAGGAATTACTATTTGAATTGTAAAATCTGATAGTAAAAAGCTATATTCATAAAAAGCAAATGCTAATTTCTCATTAAAATTAAATTATTTTTTGGAAAGTTTACATAAGTTTGGTATTTAATATATTCCCTAAATTTTGAATTTTATTTTCTTATAATTGTATAATATAAAGAAAGAATAATGAAGGCTTTTGCCAAGCCACATACAGATACCCTAAGTCCCCTTCAGTTATACCTCAGTGTGTATGTTAAAATATTGTCATTTTCTATGTGTGTTAAGAAGTAAAAAATTTTGGAAGTAGCAATATAGCCAGCAGCTCTCTCAAGGAGTCAGAAGCAACTCATGTGCTTTTTTCACCTACTAGTGGTGGTGGAGGCTATTAGACTTTGATGACAAATCAAGACATGATTGAAACAGAATTCAACCATGGTGACAATTAATAGTATTTTATAGACCATTGAAATGATTACATGGCATGCTACATGTAACGTGCTTACAACAATGCCTGGGACATGGGAAATACTCAGTGGATGGCAATTACTATTATTTGGCCCCTTGGATAACCAGTAAGTCGACAAATTCCGTTGAATCTTGTCCACAATGCCTCAGCTCTGTTCTTTTTTTTTTTTTTTTTTTTTTTTTTTTTTATGATAGTCACAGAGAGAGAGAGAGAGAGAAAGAGAGGCAGAGACATAGGCAGAGAGAAGCAGGCTCCATGCACCGGGAGCCCGATGTGGGATTCGATCCCGGGTCTCCAGGATCGCGCCCTGGGCCAAAGGCAGGCGCCAAACCGCTGCGCCACCCAGGGATCCCCCTCAGCTCTGTTCTTAACCTCACTTTCCATTCCTCCTGTTCCCCATAGTTTAGTGTTGTATCACTGCTCATCTTAATTTGTCTTTCAGCATCTCCATTTTTTAACCATCTGGTTCAATTAAAATGCTTTAGGTGGCAAGTAACAGAATATCCAAATGAAACTTATTCTTTCATATAGTAAGACATCCAAAGTTTCCAGAGCTGGTTCAGCTACTCAACAATATCAGAGCTCTTAGGTTTAGGGAGTGTGTGTGTGTGTGTGTGTGTGTGTGTGTGTAGTGTTTGTTTTTCCTTTGCCCTCATAGTCTCCATATGGATGCTATAGCACCAAGTATTATTTTTTTTTTTAATTTTTTATTTATGATAGGCACACAGTGAGAGAGAGAGAAGCAGAGACATAGGCAGAGGGAGAAGCAGGCTCCATGCACCGGGAGCCCGACATGGGACTCGATCCCGGGTCTCCAGGATCGCGCCCCGGGCCAAAGGCAGGCGCCAAACCGCTGCGCCACCCAGGGATCCCTAGCACCAAGTATTAACCTTCACTAATGATGATATACAAAAGCATGGAGGGAAAGAGTATTCTTCGTGTGTGTTTCTTTTTATCAGAGAGGAAGATTCTTTGTCAGACCACATTCACCAGAAACCAGTCCACAGGCAAAGGGCAATGGAATTACAATAATAGGCTTAGGCTTTTCATCATTTACCCCTGGACCTGGGCCTGCATTCCCTAAGCATAGTACTAGTCTTATAGCCAAACAGAAGTGGGATTCTGATAGCCAGGAAAGAACAAAGGCTCTTGGGTAAACAACAACAAACAATTTCAGCCAGTCTTTCCTACACACTACTGGTAGATTTATCCAGCATTTCTTGCTTGAACAAGAACTTCTCAGCCTGCTGGGTGAAGTCCCTGTCTCTTCACCTTGAAGTAAGCATTTGGTCCCTGATTTAGCAGAGGAGTTCAGATTTCATCTGCAAAATCCTCTTGGAGAATCCTATACTTTTCCTTCATAGCTTGTTATCACCTTTTGTAATCATACGTGAATTTAGGGAAGTGCCTGACTAGTATGTCTAGTCCCTAAATTCCACGTGGAATTAGGGACTAGTGTCTCTTCTGCTCACCATTGTACTCAACACTTAACACGGTTCTTGGACTCAGTGGGTATTCATAAATATTTGTTGAGTGAATGAATATCTATACTTGTCAAAAGAAGCAAGCAGCAATTTCAACAGCTAGATATCTAATCTGGCAAAAGCAGGTTTCTATGTAGCTATCAAAAGAGCTTGAAAGAATTTGGTACCTCAACATCACCAACATTTTGTTAAAGGACTAATTGCCAAGCCCCGTGTGCACGTGGGACCATTAGTAATTCTGTAGCTATGCAAATTAAAACAGTGATGTATGATTTATAGCTTTAATAACATTCTGAAGGCTCTTAAATTTTAATCACTTGCAACATCCTTTTTAATATTCAATTACTTTATTAACTAATTAGGTCACTTGCTGAAAAAGCACATAAGGCTGGTGCTATTTTAATATCAGCTGAGCCTCACAAAATACCTTTGAAATGGTGCAAATGGTTTATTTATTTTAAACAGATCATTAAGATGCTATAATTAATAAACCAATTATGAAAAAAAGGCCCGATAGTGATAGATGCACAAGTACAATAGCAGTGTCCGATGGATTAGTCATTTTCATACACATATATCAAGGGGCAAAACTTAAATGAAAACCCACTGTAAAAAGTGCTTTCCTAAATAATTAATTTGTGCAATGACTGATAACCCTATCACGGCAAACCTAACTTGAGGCTTGTTCATTATGCAAACCTGTAATGTGTACTTTCGTTTCATCTAATGACACTTAGGATGGAAAATCCACGGCAGGCTAAACTTGGTGTTCCTTGATTACTTACAAGGGCCTTAATTTGCAGATGGAGATGGGCACTTCATGACTTATCAGTGCATTGGAGTGAGCCAAGCCTCCCAGAGGAGAATCAGGAGAAATATACAGGGTCGGCAGCATCCCTGCTTATTGATTTCTCAGCACCGTGTGATGGTCTTCAAAGCAAACAATGTGAACAAAGAAAGCTGAGGCCAAGCCTGTGGGGATTTTTCACCCGATATTCTCAAAGGAGCCTGTGCATCATAGCTAAGCCTGCATTGCTAATACACAGATGTGTTGGTACTATGGCCCGGGGTGCAGCTCACAGGCTCAGAGTAGAATTTTATTTCTAGGATCAGGGGAAGCAAGAGGAACCACATCATTTTGCTGGGCTAGGAAAGAACTTTGTGAAGTCCTAGAGGCCAGGTAATTTTTTTTTTTTTTTTTGCCACCAACAACTTAATAACAAAAACAAAATAACCATCATTTACTGAGTGCTTGCTGTCTACTAACTAGATATGTACTGAACACCTGTATCATCTTGCTGGATATTTCAGGGCATTTGTTTAGTGGACATTTATTTCCTGAACACCTTCTAGAACTGGGCACTGTTCTAGGCGCTGGAGATACTGGGAGGAACGGGACAGACAAGTTTCTTGCTCTTAGAGTGTTTTCATTCTACTGGGGAGGCGAGACAAAAATCATACATCCCAAGAAGGAAACAACAAGATGGACATAACTTCAGACAATGTAAAGTGCCATGAAAAAAATCAAACAGGAGAGCAGGAGGGTGTGACGGAGGAAGACAGAGTGTCGGGGGAGGCCTCCCGGAAGAGAGCAACACTTGCAACTGGACAGGAGGGTCTTGAACAACTTGAGTTTGTTCTTCCGCCACTGTCCCCAGTTGTTTTCCTCATAATGTCCTTTTCAAGGTAGTGAGGGTGGCTGGGGAAGGCGGGGCCAGGGAGGGAGGCGGGCAGAGGTGACCCTGGCAGGTGGGAGAGACCAAAGGAAAGCGGAGGTGGCAGTAGGATGTAGCCATCATTGTCATTACCATGGCCATCCTTTTGCAAGCGCGGGCACTTGTTTGCAGTCATCCTCCAATATGAACTCGTGTGGATCGTGTTGCTAGTGTGTGTGCTGGTAGGTGAAAAACTGCAGAGAGAGCTGTTTCTCATCCCCTACTTCTCCCTGCCATTGTCGTGCTTTGCAAGTGGTTACAGCGACGGCTTACGTATTACCAGTCTGTTTCAGCACCCTCATGATGTGTCGATGGAACTTTAAATTATTCATACATTTCCACCTTGTCCCATGGATGCTAAGTTCTTGGGGAAGAGCAACCTAGCCCAGTCAGTGAGTCTGATGTGGGTACTGCTCAAATATGTGGGGATAATTTCATTCTGCCTGGGTTGCTAAGGGAAACCATCAGAAAAGGCCCCCATAATCTTCATCGGTTGTGAATTAACAGCATTCCGGCAAGGTGTGCCCTTCCCTTCCTGGGTTCCTTATCTGGTGAGCCACTGGGACCTTTTATTACACCCATGGGGACCGATCGACATCCAGTTCCAGCACAAGCTCAATGATCTCTGAGAGGTAGGTTAAAAACATTCTTTTTGAATAACACAAGAAAAGGTTGATTACAAGTGGACCCCTAGATAATGAATAGGAGATGGATGGATGGATGGATGGATGGATGGATGGATGGATAGATGGATGGATGTTCTTTCCCCTCTTCCCTGACCCAAAATAGACCCTACTCAGGAATGCAAGTGGTAAGAGTAGGTAGTAGTGATACTTCAGTACCGAAGAGGAGAGCTCTGAGTTCTGCAGTGAACCTGCACAGGGAAAGGCTAGTCCTGGGCCTCTTTCATGTCCTGCAAGCGGACCAGGGGACATTTTCAAAGTATTGGCAGAAGTGTCCATTTCTCATTCTTGTGGCTTTCCTTGTGATTCAACATAAACTATTCTTACCCAATTTTTGTTCCATTTAATCACTAGCATTGCAACAGCATTATACTCTGTAAATTGTCTTTGCAACTATTTCTGCCCCACTGAGAATTAAATAAATCTTTTCAAAGAAAATGAATTACTAGAAATCATTTTTACAGAAAAATAAATTCTGAGTTACAAATGAATAGTAAGAAAATTTAGGAACAGTCCATTTGTGGCCTGGGTCATCTTTTGGTTTTTTAAAATTTGGAACTCGGACAAAATGGTTGGGTTTAGAGATTTCCACAGAGCTGGGAAAAGGCAGCTTATGATTTCTCACATGTGAGGGTGACTTCTTGGACATACTTCTTTTTTTCAAGAGTGGCTTCTTCCAAGTCCTCTTTGTCCCTCAGGATTAGAGTGAGAGAGAGCAAATGTGCCTAGAGCAACAGTCTGCAAACACACCAACAGTGCACCACCTGGGACTATCCACTTTTTTCTCATATTTGATAGTAACCTTGGACTAAACATCCTATTCATAAAATGGTGTCCGACCCACAAATGTATATACTTATAAAATAGGTATCGGTTCTGTCAGTGTGCATGGTAATCATTAGTAAAGTTTACTTTACAATATTTTAGATAAAATAAATGCAAATAGATTTCTCATCCTTGTCAGGCCACGATGGAGCCTCTGGCATCCTCCCAGGGCCTGTGTGAACTTACTTTTGATGATCACATCTCTGAGCCATTGAGATAACTTAAAATAGACATGGTTTCTTGCAGAAATAGGTCCCGTGTTGTTGGGGAACAGACCTACCTCTAGGAGCATCTTTTTTTTTTTTTAAGATTGTATTTATTTATTCATGAGAGAGAGAGAAAGAGAGAGAGGGGGAGAGAGAGAGAGAGAGAGAGGCAGAGACACAGGCAGAGGGAGAAGCAGGCTCCATGCAGGAGCCTGACACAGGACTCTATCCAGGTCTCCAGGATCATGCCCTGGGCTGACGGCACTAAACCTCTGAGCCACCTGGGCTGCCCCCGCTAGGAGCATCTTAAGAGCGTTTTAGACATTTCTTACATATGAATCTAAATGGAAAATGGATTAAATAAAACATTCTGGCTTTTGACCTTCCCTGGAGCTTCTCTGGGGATCACTGGTCAAAACCATCAAAGAGAAGTGCCATCGTGTCATATACCAGTTGTACTCTTTTCTTATCACTGTCACATTTTTGCCTCATCATAGCACCATGGTATTGTTATTTTAGAAATACTTCTCTTTAAATTTTCTCATTTGAACTTAAATTAATATATCCAAAAAGATCCTTTATATCACGATCATAAATGGAATACCAACCTCACTTGCCATAAAGTGAAAGAAATAAAAAAGCGTGTCATTATTTTTATTTTGTTTTTAAAGATTTGATTTATTTATTCATGACAGACGCAGAGAAAGAGGCAGAGACACAGGCAGAGGGAGAAGCAGGCTCCATGCAGGGAGCCCGATGTGGGACTCAATCCCAGGACTCCGGGATCACACCCTAAGCCAAAGGCAGATGCTCAACCACTGAGCCACCCAGGGGTCCTAAGTGTGTAATTATTTTTAAAAACCACAACGAGACATCACTTCACACCTGTTAGAATGGCTGTCATTAGATAGAGGAACCTGAGGGGTCTTGAGGTGACAGTGACTGCAACCATGACTCCAACAAGAGGAGATGGATGAAGGGAAGGCCAGGTGACATCCATCTTCATCTGAAATTGTCACAGAAGGGAAAAGGAGAAAGACTTCATCTTCTGAGTTACGTAAGATAACAAAAAGTTAATTAAATGCAAAACCAGAGGATGTTCCTTTGTGTTCCATCACCACTGTCCAAACTCAGAAGGGATCTCCCTTTGCAGGGGATAAATAAAAATGAATTTAAGTAAAAACAAAACAAATGACAAGAGATAAGTGTTGGTGAGGAATTGATGTAAAGGGAAACCTTGGGCATGGGTGGTGGGAATATAAATTGGTGAAGTCACTGTCAAAAACAGTATGGCGATTCCTCAAAAAATTAAAAATAGAACTAATATATATGATCCAGCAATTCCACTTCTGGGTATACATCCAAAAGAAATGAAAATGAGATATTGAAAAGATATCTGCACTCCCAGGCTTACCGCACCATTATTCACAATAGCCGTGATTTGGGAACAACCCACATGTCTGTCAATGGATGAATGGATAAAGAAGATGTGGTATATGTATATCCTCTGGAATATTGTTCAGCCATGACAAAGAAGGAAATCCTGCCATGTGTGATGGCATGGATGGACCTTGAGAGCATTATGCTAAGTGAAATAAGCCAGGCAGAGGAAGACAGATACAGCATGGTATCACCTAGATGTGGAATTATAAACTTTTTAATTAAAAAAAGTTAAACTCACAGAAACAAAGAATGGAAAAATGGCTGCCAGAGGCTGGAGGTGAGGGAAAAAGGGAAAGGTTGGTAAAAGAATGCAAACTTTCAGCTATAAGATGAATAAGGTCTGAGGATCTGATGTAAAGCATGGTGACTATAGTTGATAACACTATTGTATAAATGGAAGTTGCTAGAACTTAAGTGGTCTCAGAAGGAGGAGGAGAAGAAGAAGAAGAAGGAGGAGGAGGAGGAGGAGGAGGAGGAGGAGGAGGAGGAGGAGGAGGAGGAGAGATAAATATGTGTGGGGATGGAGGTGCTAATGAACCAGGTGGGGGAATCTTTCACAAAATATTTGAATATATCAAGTCACCACAATGTACACTTTAAATATCTTACAACTTTATTTGTCAAATATACCTTAATAAGACTGGGGAAAAAAGAGTTTTAAAATGTCCTCCCCTATGCAAAAAAAAAAAAAATTCTTCCATATGCTCCCCCAAATGACCAAAGGAACCCAAACAAGCAAAAACCCAAAGCACCACACAGGCTGCTGGACTTGGGCATAGCTCTGCCGCTGGTGGTCGCGCTGGGTGGGACGGGGCTTCAGTGGTCATCTCCCCCGCCCCCCAGCACCATCCACAGATCTGTCCCTGCAAGTCCATGGTATTCTCAGTTCTGCCAAATGCCAATGGTTTGCTTCCCATATCATAGATTTGTTTTGTATTATGAAAAATGACCTAATTTAGTGTTAGTGGCAGGAAATAATGGAGAATTTACTTCTGTAGTCTCTGGAAATATTTAATCCCAGCTTTTCTCCTGGCTCTCTCAATAGAATTGTATGACCTCAGTTTCTCCTTCTGGAAAAGGAGGTTAACACACCAATCATTTAGTCTAGTGTAACTGAAGTGTGTTGGGAAGAAAGAGTCCTTTCTTCCTTTTTCTTTTGTCTATCATCTTTCTTTCTTTCTTTCTTTCTTTCTTTCTTTCTTTCTTTCTTTCTTTCTTTCTTTCTTCTTTCTTTCTTTTTTCTTTCTTTTTTCTTTCTTTCTTTCTTTCTTTCTTTCTTTCTTTCTTTCTTTCTTCTTTCTTTCTTTCTTTCTTTCTTTTTCTTTCTTTCTTCTTTCTTTCTTTCTTTCTTTCTTTCTTTCTTTCTTTCTTTCTTCTTTCTTTCTCTTTCTTCTCTTCTTCCTTCCTTCCTTCCTTCCTTCCTCTCCTTTTTGCTTTCAGAAGAAAAAAGTCTGCTGCATGATGCAAGAGGATCCCATCTGAGCAACCCCCAGACAGGTGTGACTTCCTGCAGCCCAGTCCTCAGGAGCGCTCAGCAGATGTGCCCCAAGCACTGTGGTAGGCCAGGCCAGGCCGACAGGGCCTGTAGCTCCCAGAGTTTTCTGCGGGGTTTCCAGCGCAACTCCAGGCAGTGTGTGGTACCAAGACCGTGAGCCATTTCCTCGCCCCACCTCTCCGCCGAACCCAAGTTTGCCCCTATTCTGTAAAACGGAGCTTACACTGGGGATTAGTGTGTCATTTCACTAGTGGTTGAAATACCGTAGGCTCCTCTGTGGCCCCTTCTTCATTTTCATCAGGCTCGGAGGAGATGCTGGGGACCCAAGTCTCTGGTTTCCTTGAGTGGGCTCCGTTCCACCTGCCGGTCATGATGTGAACTTCTAGGGCAACCTGGGGTTACGGACGCAGTGCCATGCAGTCACACGGCGCTTGGATAGATTCTGTTAGATGTTGTACGTAACTGTGTGCTAATACACATGTATTGTGTAGGTTTCTGTACGTAACACCATGTGCACTTGAAACGATTCTTAAGAGCAATTCTGACCTTCCCCACTATCCGCTGTATTCCTGTTTCTACAATCAAACCCACAGGGAAGCTGTAACCTCACTGTAATACCAGCTCGCAGGTCATCATGAGAAGTCAATGGAAGAACGTATGGAAACGTCTTCGCATAGTGCCTGGCCCAGGGCTGAGGAGGAAAGTTAACCGTGATAATTAGGTTACTATCATTTTCCATCCAGGGAGGGAGCTACCAGCTATAAGCACCTACTCCCTGGTCATTATGAATATAATTTTCCAAGCAAAGACACATGGAGAGAGATCACTTTCCCCTGGTGTTGCTCACTCTTCACAGAGAAGAATGGGTATGTCCGCTGCCAGACCGTGGGCCCAGGTGAAGGCCACAGGCCTGGAGCAGGGTGGGGAGAGGAGAAACAGGCACACAGGGAGCACTGGGGAGCCCTTTCCTTTGCTGGGGGCATGGGAGAGGAGCCAGGCATGAAAGTCTGAAAGAGTGGCCCATGGTTAGATGGCTCTGAATACCTGGACGTGATTCAACTGGGGAAGGGGAGCCATGGGTGGCGTATGAGCTGAGGAGACACGAACAAGACCTATGAAGCAAAGGAGAGGCTAGAAACATGGAGGCTGTTCATAAGACATTGGAGCTTCTGCAAGAATGGTGGCCAGGGAATGGAAAAGATACTAGAGGGGGTTCCCTGGGTGGCTCAGTGGCTTAGTGCCTGCCTTCAGCCCAGGGCGTGATCCTGGAGTCCCGGGATCGAGTCCCAGGATCAAGTTCCAGGATTGAGTCCCGCATCTGGCTCCCTGCATGGAGCCTGCTTCTCCCTCTATCTGTGTCTCTGCCTCTCTCTGTGTGTCTCTCTCTCTGTCTCTCATGAATAAATAAATAAAATCTTTTTTTTAAAAAAAAAGGAAAAGATACTAGCTGATTTAGAGCAATATCCTACCAAAATATCAAATATCCTGTATATTTTTGGAGCAGAGCTCAGATATTTCATTGTTCTTTTTTGCTACAAAGAGTTATGTATTCCATTTTCTTCAAAGTTTGAACCATCCAACAATGAGTTTTTAAAAAATCCCTTTCTAGTATAAAACATGGAATTCTGAAGCTACGACAAATGGGAATTTGAATAATGACTTAGCATCATTGAAGGATTTTACGAACCACAAGGCTGATGGCTGAATCCTGAGAAGGCAACTGTTATGGAAAAATCCCCAACATGGGGTCTGGGACCCACCTACACTTGTTCTGGAACAATAAAAATATAACAATAAAAACATGACAGAAAAAAACACCATCACCTCAGTCCCAACTGAAAGAAACTGAACCTATCATTTGCCCCAAATAGCTCTGAAATGTGGTGAGGTAAAGGGAAAGAAGAATTGAATAATAAAAGGAATTTGTCTTGCAAATAAGTCTGAGAGGTGAATAAATAATATTATTTACATCTCCTATCTCCTAAATTTAAGCCACTTATTGCCTGCTAAGATATGTGTGTCTTTGTATATACAGGATGTATCGTGAGTTTTTAAAGGATTTTTTTTTTCTTAAAAAAGAAAAATTTATTTCTTCATCATACTTGGACTGGAAATGATACAGTATTATGTCAGCCTGATAGTGTCTGCCTGCTGTTGCTCTGGAATTCCTTTAAATGTCTTCCCACCTGCTCAGGGTTTGGATATTGCATATCCGAATATGACTTCCTACTGGATTGCGGTACAGAAGATTATCCTATTTACATGCACAGCACAAACTGTCCTTCCCTACCAAACCACTTTTCTGTCACTGAGCCAACCCATCATTTGAAGTTTTGTGTGTATGGCTTTCTACTTGTAATGTGAGCATATTAGATGGGTCGTAGCTGTGCTGGTAATTTTTATATAGTTTCTGAGGCACATGGATCCTACATCTCCACGAGTAAGATGATAATTTTAGGAATTCAGGGTGATGCTTTATTTAATAAAGAAGCCACTCCCACAACTGAGAGATTATAGGGTTTTACGTATGTATTTGATGTTATGGGGGTTTTCAAAAAACAATCATAATTCTCAGCTTTTGATAGAACATCAGTCGGTGGTACGGTAGGGAGTAAGTGGCCCTTAATCCCCCCTGCCCTTTTTAAACAAACTTATTCCCATGGTGTGCATTTTCATTTATTTCCCAGGCATGAAATTAGAAAAAAAATAATCATACACTCTGAGATTGTATTGGGTTTTTTCCTCAAAAGGACCAAGGAGGAGAAAATGGAATCTGATCAAAGGCCCTATGTCAAGGAAAAAACTAAAATCCAAAATGAGCCAAATGACACTTCCTCAAAAATTAAACATAGAACTACCACATGATCCAGCAATTTCACTTCCAGATATATGCCCCAAGAAAGCAGGGATTTGAATTCATAACAGCATTATTCATAATGACCAAAAGGTTGAAACCATGCAAGCATCCAGCAGATGAATGATAAACCCAATGTGGTATGTACATACAATGGAGTATTTTTCAGCCTTAAAAGGAACGACATTCTGACATATTCTATGACATGGATGACCCTTGAAACATACTAACCGGAGTAAGTCAGACACAAAAGGACAAATACTGGTGATTGCAGTTTATGAGGTATCTAGAGTAATCAAACTCATAGACAGAAGATAAAATCGTTGCAGCCAGGGGCGAGGGGAGCGGGGAATGAAAGTTAGTGCTTAATGGATAGAGTTCAGATGGGGACGAGGAAAATTCTACAAAAGGATGGTGGTGACAGTTGCACAAAAATGTGAAGGTACCTAATACCACTAAACAATACCCTTAAACATGGTTAAAATGGTAAGTTTTATGTTATTTTACCACACTTATACACATAAATTTACATTATGCACATAAAATAAAATATGTATATTTTACTGCAACCTCAAGAGATCAGAATGAAATAGAGGAACGCCTGGGTGGCTCCGTGGTTGAGCTTCTGCCTTCAGCTCAGGGCCTGATCCTGGGGCCCTGTGATTGAGTCCTGCATCAGGCTCCCCACAGGGAGCCTGCTTCTCCCACTGAGTATGACTATGCCTCTGAGTCTCTCATGAATAAATAAATAAAATCTTAAAAAAAAAATGAAATAGAAAAAGTAGTAGAATTTGCAAGAAACTTCCAGCCTTCCTCCTTGCCTTTAATATTCCACCAAAACATGTATGTGAGCACTTGGATGGGACTAGATTGATGGGTACACACTTAGCTAAGAAAATGCAAGCTCTTCTAGGTGTCATCTCCACTCAACCAGGATAATAATCTCAAGCAAGGCTTCTGTGAATATGTCCCTCAAGAAATCTCAGCCAAGAAGCTGGGCAGGTGTGGTCCTAATCACACAACTGTTAGGTGGGTGGGTGTACCACTTACTTTAAGGTCTCACTGAGACAAGTTATCAAGGTCTGAATTGCTGCCTGTACAGGGGGTGAGGACTTCCCTCAAGAGGACCCAGTGTTGGGACCCAACCCAACAGGTCCCAAGTTATCTGCAGACACATAAAAGTTTCATTCTAAATATTTTCCAATTCACTGGAAGCCCATTTTGTGCCAGTTTGGTCCTGATATTTCCTGCCTTTTTTTTTTTTTTTTCTGGAGATGACTCCTTTGTTTTGAAGCATCTTGGCAAATGTGTGGTTTAGTGGAACAAAATGGAAGGGATTTTTGAAACACAGACGTTGTAAGCCTCAAATCAGGCAATCAGGAGCAAGAAGCTGTACATCAGAAACGTGGCCTCCAGTTTGGGAAGAGTGTTAGCACAAGTGTAGAGCTACAAAGACATGAGTAGCTAAGAGTTGATTGTTAACCTCCCAAACTCGATTCAATGTGACAGTGACACTTCACAGCACATTGCATCCAATCTCATTTGAAGCTGACAAAGATTGTTTCTGCTTTACATCTATTGGTTTATTAATGGTCTACAGCCTCTTAAGCAGATGCATATTCATTAGGTAGCCAGCTGTTAGGAGGTTCCCAGATGTCGAATGTAACTCTGTCTTGGAACATTTTTTTTTTTCCTTATCATGAAACAAAGTAATTGAGGCCTTATTAAAGAACCAGTTAATTACTAAAGCGGTACCTTATGGCACCCTTTTTATCATTCAAATCTGAGAACTCTTGGGACATCTAAAAAATTTGGTGAAGAGACAGTATTTAAGAACCAACATTTATTTTATATTTATATATATAAAGAGATACTGAATGTGTGGAGACATACACATACACACATTTCCGTGTTGGAGGGATTAAAAAGTATGTGAAAAGTTCTTAAGGACTGAAAAATTTTCAGCTACAGTATCTTTTTCTTGGTTCATTACAGGGATTAGGTCCAAAAGGCAACACTGATAAAGCTAGTATCTTAATTAAATTAAAGATACTTTACCATTTCTTTGCTTTAACCTTATCACGTTCCTGTAAAAGATGACTTGAAAACTGGTTTTTCAACCATTCAATCATCTCAACTCTGTATACCTATGTCTCACACTTCATTTGATATTTTCCATTAAAAGTTCATATTTAAAAATAAATAAATAAATAAAGTTCGTATTTTTCCTATATCAAAAATAATTCAGCTATCGGCAATCAAAGTCATTTTCAAATTGCCACATATTTCTAAAGCCCTTTTTAAAAACACCACGTTTCTAAATGCTCTTTTAAAAGTATTTTAAAAAATAAATTAAAAACGTATTCTAATGATGTCAATTTAGATATTTCCTTCAGGACACTTTAAATCTAGAAATTCCATTTCTACTTTTATTTGGTAGCTGGGCATCTCAATTCTATTTCTCAAATGCAAGAATCACAGGAGCAAAAATTGCCAAGAGCACATAATCTTTAAAAAAACATTGCTGTGCACTTTTTGAAATGGATTCCCAAAACAAGCAATCCAAGGCCATCCGCCTTTCCTGCAGGTTTTCCTTAATGTATCTTCTGATCCCTTGAGGGGACTTTGTGTTCTACTACTCTAAAACTGCTGGAATTTTCTGCTTCTGATTTGGCTAATATCTTATGCTAAGTTAAATCACCATTTCTACAAAACAAACAAAAGGTTTACTCTTCAGAGGAGATCAGTTTTTATTTGCTCTGTGGCTCATCTCCTGCTGGTGACCTTTAGAAAATGCAAATAGATTTCATAAACATTCAGTGCTTACTTAAAAAACGTATTATTTAACAACTATTTCCTAGCTGTCTACCCACTGTGGAGCTTTATGCAGCACCTGGGACAACATGGTCAGAGATCAGGGATGTGCAAGAAAAACCTGACAATGTGTCTGAAGGGCAGGTACGATGTTTAAACAAAGAGGTGTGATATATCAATAGAGGAGAAATACGGGATTGTGGAATGAAACTGCATTTGGATTCCAAAGACCTGTCCCGGGAGACCCGGCCTCACTACCTACTTTGCTCTCTTGAAGTCTGTTCCCTCATCTACAACAATGGGCTAATGACTGTCTTACCTTCTTAGCTTAGCGTGATGGTGAAAATCAGGGAGGAAATGAGTGTGAAGCCACTCTGTAAACTATAATATGTACTAGTTGAAATAGTTAATTTGATTGCTATTTTTTAAAGATTTTATTTATTTATTTGAGAGAGAGAGAGAGAGAACACAAGCCAGGGGAGGGACAGAGGCTCCCCACTGAGCAAGGAGCCCGATGTGGGGCTTGATCCCAGGACCCGTGATCATGACTTGAGCTGAAGGCAGGTGTTCAACCTACTGAGTCATCCAGACACCCATGAAATAGTCAATTGGTGTTTATAATTGGCCCCTTTGAATCTTTCATGTATATATCCACTATAGATGTATTTCAGGTTGGACAGTAAACATTAAATTATTGCCATACAACTTTTCACTCAAGTTTTTTTTTTTTTCTAAGATTTATTTATTCATGAGAGACACAGAGAGAGAGGCAGAGACACAGGCAGAGGGAGAAGCAGGCTGCATGCAGGAAGCCCTATGTGGGACTCAATCCTGGGACTGCAGGATCATGCCCTGAGCTAACGGCAGGTGCCCAACCGCTGAGCCACCCAGGCGTCTCCCACTCAAGTTTTTTCAAAGTTAGCCCTGTGACAACCATGGCGATGAAAGCACATAGGCCCTTCAGAATATACCATCTTTGATGGTCATAATTCCCTCTAAGGAACTTTCAAGGAGCGTGAAGTAATGACTTACCTCAGCACCCTAAACATCAGTGATTACCATGTCCTTGCCTAGCTCTTCAATTGTTCTTTTACATTGAGTTCCAGCCACATCCACTAAGCTTCTGATGGTTCTTTTTCCACTTGGAGTCTTCACATGTGTGGTTCATGGTTTACCAATCTCTGTGTAGAAGCTCCCTTCTCGGAGAGGCCTTCCTGAGTCACCCTACCTAAATTAGGCCTCTCCTTCTATTTCTGTGTAAAAGCCACTTGACTGTCTCCTTCAGAACACCCGCGCACGCACACACATTCCAGATCCACGTGGTGATCTGATGGGTGAGTTTCTGTTCCAGTTACCATAGCTCAACTTGAGGTGGTGCAGGCAGCAGGCACCTGACAAGTATGAGCAGGGTCCCCTGGGTGGCTCAGTCAGTTAAATGTCCAACTCTTGGTTGTGGCTCAGGTCCTGATCTCAGGGTCTGTGCTCCGCAGGGGGTCTGCTTCGGATCTCTCATCTCTCCCTCTGCCCCTTACCCCTCTCACAAAAAAACAAAAACAAACAAACAAAAAACCCTTTAGAAAAAGAATATGAATAAACATATGGAATAAGACTCAAGTAGTAGCCCACTGAAGTATTGCAGTCTCATTTCCTAGCTAGGAGGATTTAGATTTTCTACACTTTTATCATGACTCTTTTGGTATTATTCATCTTGACTTAATTTTTAATTAATTGAGAAGTGAAAATACCATGAAAAATAGGAGTCTTGGGACCTAGTCTCCTACCAAATATTTTAGCTGCATTTCAGAAAATAGTTTAATAAAACTGGTTTATGAATCACTAGACGCAAAAGATGACATCTTCAACGCTTCATTAACAGAAGTTGATTCTGTGCCCATTATATACTAATTTCCAAAACGAAGCTCTTCTGAGAGGGAGTCCTGCTTAGGATTTCCTTCTGCTCTCTGTGGTAAAAACTTTGCCAAATGTACTAAATTTAGGCTGACTTTGCTGATCACTTACTGAAAATTGATCAGTCTCCATTTGGGGGACGGAGCATAACAATCTTTTCAAAGCTACTTTTGACTAGTTTTGGACATACCTGTTTGCATATCTATTAGAGGGAGGTCATTGTTCTATAGGTTATGAGAATGGAGGGATTTGATGTGGCGAAGATGCCCAGTCCAAGAGCTTGGTCTTGTCATTTCATGAATGGATGAAAACTCTGCCGGATTCCTCCAATTTGGGGGATCAGATTTATCCAGGTTCATAAGGAATTTTATCATTGTGGATGCTTTATTTCTATAGTCAGTTGCTTCTGTGAAATACTTGGCAGCAGAGAACACAGTATACAAATTTGCCCAGGCACCTTGCAAACAAGTCAGAGGTCTTCTGGTTTGACCCATTTTACTCTCTCTTCTCAAAGGATAGGTAGGGAGGTTTGAAAGGTTTACAACTCACCAAGCACTCAACACTCCGTCTCTCAGTCTAAGCTTTTCTAAAAAATTCCAAAATGGGTAAGAAACTTACTTCTTCCTATTATAAAAGCTAGGAAATATGCACTGTCAGAAGGAATAATCTTGAAAACTGAGTGTCACAAAGTTCTAGTATTCAGTGTCCAGAAACCAATTTCATGTGACAGCCATTTTGCTTGTGACTGAAGTGAAAAGCAAAACTAAATTGTTTGTACCTCAAGCAGATCACCTTATAAACAGAATAAATCAAGTAAATGGATATGTAGTTACTATGAAATAATCTTATCTGTTAATTCTCAATAAATAACAATGTGGTCTCAGGACCACTGAGGAGCCCTGAGCAAGTTCCCACCCTTTCCAAACTCGTATCCTTGAGGCCAGATTTTTTCATGTACTTCCCCCAAAACAATAGCACAGTGGACTGAGAGAAGCAGAGAAGAGAATCCAGCTGTATTCTATTAAGCCAAGTAATAAGGAGATTTTCAAAAATGTAAAAAAAAAAAAAAAATAGTCACTCTTCTCACAAATTATGAGTTTTTAATAAAATTAAAATTTGACATGGGTACAAGGGTGGCTCAGTTGGTTAAGCATCCCACTCTTGATTTCAGCTCAGGTCATGATCTCAGGGTCATGGGTACCAGCTCATCAGGTTCCCAGCTCAGTGGGGAGCCTGTTCAAGAGTCCCTCACTCCCTCCCCCTCTCTGTCCATCCCACTGCTGCTGTCTTTCCAAAAAAAAAGGTGAGGGCACCTGGGTGACCTAGCGGTTGTCAGCCTTTGCTTCAAGTTGTGATCCCAGGGTCCTGGGATCAAGTCCTGCATCTGGCTTCCCTCAGGGAGCCTGCTTCTCCCTCTGCCTATGTCTCTACCTCTGTCTCTGTGTGTCTCTCATGGATAATAAAATCCTTTAAAAAAATTATAATTTGACAAGTAATGGGGTTACTTTAAAATCAATATTTTTTAAGTGGCTCAGTTTTTATTTCAAATACAGTAAATATTGATATGACCCACATAAGCAAAAGTTCTCTGGGGTTCTCAGTAATAAGATTTTAAGGTATAAAGGAGGTTCTGAAACCAAACTGCTACATATGCCAACTCTTATAATAAAATGGCAGAGTGAGTGTACTTGGAGCACTTAAAGAACACAGCTGCAAGATGTATGCTTAAGAATAATCAAATGGGCAGCCCGGGTGGCTCAGCGGTTGAGTGTTTGCCTTTGGCCCAGGGCATGATCCTGGAGCCCCCAGATCGAGTCCCACATCAGGCTCCCTGCAAGGAGCCTGCTTCTCCCTCTGCCTGTGTCTCTGCCTCCCTCTCTCTGTGTCTCTCATGAATAAAAAAAATAATAATAATCAAATGGAAAAATTGCAGGGTTTCCAGTCCAGGACTCAGTTATTGTGATGACATTTATTTTAAAGAGTAACAAATAGAACCCATGTTTGCCCATCAGGACTTTCAAATCCCTCCAAAATCCCTGGGAAGCTAAGCATCTGAATTGGCTGGATGCTGATTCCCCCACCCATTGCAATAAGCAGGTGCAGAGTGACGGGGGTGCCAGGAGCTACTTACTATGTCTTCAACGAACAATGCATTAGTAAGGCTGCCATTATTAAGATACACACACACACCCACACACCCACACACAAAAGAAGGTACACAAGAATTAAGGTCAGAATGAGTAAAAGTAAAAAAAAAAAACTCCTTCATGGATAGATTTTTTTTTTTAGTCTTTATATCTCATTGCTTATCTAGATATAAGAATAGCAAGATCTTAGTCAACAGAACTCTAAGAAGTCAATAGAGAAATTGAGATCTGTACTGCTTCTAAAAGCGGAGAACATTCTAATTAGGGTTGTGTGGCAAATCCCATACCACTTTCATAGTTTTTTCCTTCACATCTGCACTAATGTGGTTAAGTAGAAATGAGTCAATACATTCACAAAATAGCTCGTTTACAATTTCCTTGTCTGATTTAAGTAATTGGAATTAAACTTAGGCAGAGAGCAAAATCCTCAGTTAGCAATCAACTTAGTATCAGTCTCTAAGGCTTTCTTAACTCACACTGCTCTTAGGAACACAGTAGGAATATGAACTTTTGGGTTTGTTGTATAAATGGCATGCACGCGAAGTGTTGAAAAGTGACTGGCACCTAGTCTTGACGTGTAAGCACACTTACATAAAATAAAAAAGGGAGGCACAAATAGTGTGCTTATGTCACTGCCAGATCTGACACATTACTTATCCAAAACTTCCAGATTTTAAGTTCCTTTTAGAAAAAATGTATTAGTGCTCAGAGAAATCAGGTAAACTGATCAAGGTGTCACACAGATATGCATGCTTGAAACGGGCATAGACCTGCTTCCAAGTCCATGCTCTTTCCACAGTGCAATGCTGTCTAAACACAAGAGTTGACACACAAAGCCAGTTTATCTCAGAAATTTACTGGGTGTGCTCTGTGCTCAGGACAGCTAGCTTTATTCTACCAATGTATTTCATAAATGAGAAAAAAACATTACTTCTCCCCTTCAAACAAAATAACTATAGGTCACAACTTACTACCTCAAACCCAAAGCATTATAGGTATCATTCAGGCCACTTCTTATAAACAAAAAGAAGACCCAAAGTCGCATACAAGAACATTTAGGATTCCTTTAGATTTTATTAGAGTGGTTAAAAAAATTTTTTTGCAAAAGGGAAAAAAGTGAAATCTGGAGTTGGAGTGGAGACCCACCTGTAGATTTTGAGAACAGTAACTACTTGCCTCTCCCCCAGGGAAAAAAAAAAAAAATTAGGCAGAAGCCGTTTGAAAAGGTGAAGGGATTTGGGTTGGGCAGAAGGGAGCCCAGATGACTATTTAAAGAGTACTTTCCTGCCTACTCCAATTTGGGTATTCAGACTTTTCTTTGAAGTATCACTTGGTAATAACCCTTTCAGAAACAAATCATTACATGGTATGGATCCCTTAATGAGGCAATTTTTTTCCTTTCATGGGCTCTGAAACAAAATCCTGGTAAGACAGCAAATTGTATGTTGAGGTGCCATAATACAGGAGATGGGGCTGGCTCCCTTCTGTCTTCAGAGATGGGAAGGATGCGGCATAGTACAGAAAATGCTTTAAGATAAATCTTAATTTTATCAGAAAAGAATTAAAAAAGAATTTTTAATCATAAAAGTTTAGAAACAAAGTATTTTTTCCTCCAAGAATCATATGTATTTGAAAATGTGATGCTATACCTCTCAGTTTAATGAAAAAATTCACTTAAGATTACGGGTTTTAAGTATTAGTGAAGATATTCTCTATGCTGCCACCAGAGCCTGGCTTGATTGCTCTGAAGTAACAACACTTGAAAGCTCCTATTCTTTGAAACTAATTTAAACACACTGAATTGTTGAAAGATTAAAAACCACAGTCAGCTAATTACACTCTCTCTCATCTCTTATTCAGCAAATGAATCACTTTTCATTACCACTTAGCTGAAGTACATGAATTTCTGCCTAATTAGAAATGTTGTAGATGGAACATTAGCAAGAATGGAGCAGGTCAGGATATCTTTGCTGCTTCATTTTTAATTCCTAACAGTAGAGTCTGAGACGAAAGAATAGAGAAGTCATTAAATAATTTTAAATTATTTATAAAAATTACTTTGCCCAAATTATAATTATTTTTCCCCCAAATGGTCTCAAATGTCTAACAAAATGAAAGAAAAAGCAGTTCAACATTGATTTTAATGAACATTTTAATGTTATGTATAACAGAACATTATGAATACAATGGAAACAAAGTTTTATCAATTTAATAAAAAAAATTTCAACACAAAGGGGGGAGGTAATAATTTGATACCTATATTATAGTATTTATTTTTAAAAATATTCCCAGCTTGAGGGTGAAACAATTAATTTTGCATTCCAAACTCTAGAATCATGATTTTCATGTGAGCTTAATGCAGAATTACAGCAGGAAAAATGAAAACATTTTAATTAATTTCCTTTATTTGCCATTAAATCAATAAAATCTTTGACTGCTACAGGTCTCCTTTAATAATATATATTTAACTCCTCTCTATTGGAACCATATTGCTAACGCCATATTATATACACTCAAAACCGAAACAAAACAAATACTGTATAAAATCTAAAAGCCAACATTGTTGAGTTCTAACATTTATATTTAACTTAAGGTTTTAATGAATTTTTACTTTTCAATTTTTTGAAAAGACACCAAAAAAATAAAAATAAATATTTTCCTCTTTTAACTGTTCCTGACTGATAAATGGTGACTACAGGGATAAACACAGAAGGAAGCCTTGCCAAGTTAACCATTGCAAATTGTAAATAATGACTGCTAAAAACAAAAATACTGGAGGGTTTTTTTTTTTTTCTTCTCTTTCTTTTAAAGGAAACCATAGAGCAGTCCTGAAAAAAAAATTTTTTTTCCTAGCTCTGCAAAGGATAATTATAGCAGAAGATACGGGAAAAATCCCATAGCTATCACCAATCGCTTGAAGAGGTTCCATTACAATAAAAATTTGGATAGTATAATAGTAATAGCAGTGTTGCTGGAACATTAGCAAAAGTATATACATTCCAGTTACCTTTGATTTAGCCATAATCACATATGTATGCCTTTTTTGGACAAAAATATATATTTTTATAAAAAACTGATCATCCAACTTTAATGATTTCATTTATGGACTCGAGAGTGGTAGTAAAAGGAACAGACCCAATTATGACAAGGCGATTCAGGGACAGAAAAATCAAGTTCCTCAGGAAAAGAAAAGTATAAAATTAGAGATTCAAACACATTTATTCAGCCCTATTTCAGTCTTCCCACAAATCATGATGTTAAATGGGCTCTTCAATTTATAAAGGCTTTCAAGGTCTCATTACCCCACTTGTGGCCTATTCTCACTGGGAAAAATGATTTTGACTGCCTCATCTGAAGTGCCCTTGCCTGGCCATCGGAAATACTAGATATTTCACTTTTATAAAACGGCCTTTTTGGTTCTTTATGTAGGTTTATTTTAATTAATTGATAAAAGAAAGGGGAGTTCATTAGCATTTTCCATCCCAACATCACCTATCTTTACCGCTAAAAATCCTTCATTCAATCTGCTCCTTTACAATCTCTCATTTGCTAAAGTTGGCGAAATTTGCAAAGGCATCTTGCTTGGGTTGTACAGTTCCAGAAGCCATGGCTAAGTTGGGCATGCCCATTCCCATTGTGCCTGTGAGGCCCATCCCAGCAGTTGACATCCCTATGTTCATGTTCATGCCCATCATGCTCTGGTTCATCATTGGAGTATTTCCAAGAGGGGCCATTCCCATGGAGCCAGTCATCACACTGGGCATGCTCATAGGCATGGGGCTCCCCATCAAAGGGTTAGTTTGGGGCCGGACAGGAATTATGTTTGATGGAGAACTGAGGTTCACAGCTCCAAAACTTTGGGTCATCATATTCATAGGCTGTTGCATATCTACCAGAAGAAAAGAGACAAAAGAACTTCATGTAAGATTCATCAAGCAGAAGAATACAATCTTCCTGACTATTAACACTTGCAAGCCCTAATAAAGTTCCTTTATAGTGATTTTACAAGGTAAGTCAGTTAACTTGCACTATTTGCTCTAGAAAAATACTCTGGGGCTGTTAACTCTGGTTTCCCAAAGATGTAGAAACAGTTAAAAGTGGGCTGAGGGAAAACACGGAGCACTTTAAAATCATTCCAACAAAATTTATTGTTGAATCCAACCTAAGAAGTTGTCAGGAACTATTGTGTATCAAAAGCCTTGAACAACTTTATACCCTTTGACTCGCTCTATTTTTATAACATTACATTAAGGAAAAAATCATAAGTAACAAAGATTTATATAAAATCCCGGAGTTATTTATAATAGCAAAAACCTGGAAACAACAAAAATAAGCAACAATAAAGAGGTTGTACACTGATACAATGGATAACTATAAATGTCTAAAAATCATTTTTCCCTAAGAATATTAAATATAGTAAATATGGTAATTTAATGCAGAATGACAACTGCAAGAAACAAAACAATATAAACAGAGTGATTTCAAATATTAAAAATATGGTTAGAAAAGACAGAAAGAAATATGAATTAATGGTGATTATCCTTGGATTATGGAGTTAAGATGATCTTTCTTTCCTGGTCATATTTACCTATATATAAACATTTTCTACAACAAATATATATATTTTTAAAGATTTTATTTTATTTATTCATGAGAGACACAGAATGAGAGAGGCAGAGACACAGGCAGAGGGAGAAGCAGGCTCCATGCAGGGAGCCCGATGTGGGACTCGATCCCAGGTCTCCAGGATCAGGCCCTGGGCTGCAGGCGGCGCTACACCGCTGTGCCACGGGGGCTGCCCATACAACAAATATTTTTAATTATGGGAAAAAAATCATAAGCAATCACATAGTTGCCTTCTTTAGTACAGTCTGTCATGTATTCTTATTTCAAGGCTTAAACTAGTCCTGGCATCAGGGTAAAGATTACAAAAATACAAAGAAGCAGGATGTCTTGGGGTAACTTACTCTGCTGTTGAATCATGGTATTGAGCGATGGCTGTTGGGGCTTGGAAGGCTGCATACCAGGTAATAAGTTGTCTAGGCTGATGTTTACACTGGGGTCAGACCAAGTAGACGGCAGGGTTTTGCTGACTGGCTTCTGGACCATATCTGTATTCTGATTATAGAGAGGATTAGGCTTCTGCAGCACTGTGCTAACATTTTGCAAAGGCTGGAAAATAGAAAAATGCTCTAAAAATTAAGCATTTGATCTACAAAGGTTATCAAATGGCAATTTAACCACAATAATTCCAGATATACACTAGACTTAGTAACAAACTCCTGAAATCAAAAAGAACCAAAAATGTTCTAGGCTAAGTTATTTAAGCTGAAGCTGAATCACTACCTTCCCTGAAAGGTTCCTCTGAATCCCAAATCATATTTGGGGTTAAAAAACCAATATATTTACACGAACAATTACCCTCCCATCACCCAAAGCCTAGAAGCCACCATCCCAGGGCAACTAACAACTTCAGATTAGTATAGCTTTAAGGAAATATACAAGTGGGACTTATTACAAAATGGAATCAAGGTATGATTTCTCATGTTATAAAAAGCAAAACTATCAAAGCCACAAATTATATTGCAAAAATCCTGACATTTCCTGCTCCATGTAGACTTCTATTGCCTAAAATGAGAAATATTAGTGGAACTTGATATATGTGGAGCAATTCAGGAGAAAGGAGAAATTCAGGAGAAAGAAGCAGTTTATGCCTCATAGTTACTAAGGATAACCATGAAAAGACAGAAAAGGGGAAAGGAATAGAAATTGGAAAAATAATTTATTTTATTTATTTATTTTTTAAAACATTTTTTTTTAAATCTTTATTTATTTATGATAGTCACAGAGAGAGAGAGAGAGGCAGAGACACAGGCAGAGGGAGAAGCAGGCTCCATGCACCGGGAGCCCGATGTGGGATTCGATCCTGGGTCTCCAGGATCGCGCCCTGGGCCAAAGGCAGGCGCCAAACCGCTGCGCCACCCAGGGATCCCGGAAAAATAATTTAAAATGTACCACTGTAAAGAATTACAACATAGCTGCAATTAAGACTGCAAATACATAGACTGACTTTATGTTTAGACCATATGAAAGAAACTCAAAAGAATAAATTGGCTTGGGCTTGTTTGGTGGGGCACAGCTCCATTTAATGGTACTTGTGTGCCTTTCAATGCCCTTTTTTCTTAATGTTAGGTCCAACTTCTATTATACAGAACAGTCACTTTTCTGCTTCTTTCTTCTCTTCCTCCATCCTAACACCCAAAAGAGGAGAATCTACACATTAAAATGAGTAATTAGCATCATAAAAATATTCTAAATTGCTTGAATCAAAAACAGCAAGTCCCTGGTACAACTCAGACACATATATTCTAAGCCTGTGCTATCTGAATTCAAAATTAGTATTAGGTAATTTAGATTTCACTGTAAAAAAGGTGAATTTAAAAATTCCCATTTAGTTGTTTTCCTTTATGAAAATGAGAGTTGAAAGAACAGCCTATATAAAAATTACATAACATAGAGCAGCCCCAAATTGGGAATAAAAGCATTTGTCATTTTAGAGAATGATTTTCTATATTGTTACCGATTGCTTGCAACCAGTAAGTGACACTTCTTTAAGGATCAGAGATTTTACTAAATAAATATAGGCCACGGAAGCAGTATCTCTATTCCTTCTTAAAAACAGGTTTTAAAAAAACTGCTAAGTACCAAATTGTTTATGAATTCAATAAATTCTTAGCAAGTGCCGCCTCTGTCCAAAGCATCATGCTTGGCTTTGCATGGACTACAAGATGGGTGAGAGGTCTTTGCTCTCAAGACCCAAATGACTACACCATGGGAAAGAGTTTAAGTAAGGTAAATGAAATGTGCAAAAATAAACTATGTATGGCTTATTTTTCTTTCTCATGCTAATCTACCATTACGTTAGTTACACAATCTCAAAGATTTGGCATTGGAGTTTCCAAGGGAGGCAGACAACTTACCTGCGATCTTGACATGGGCAATCCGAGGCCTACAGCATTAGTGCTCATCATAGAGAAATTCATGCTCTGGGAAGATGTCATGGTTGCTTGGGATGAACCCATAAGATCAAATAGGTCTGAAGAATTTGAGGCAGCTGGAGCTGGGCCTAAAGCTGGTTGTGAGCCACTGACAAGTTCTACAGCTGGCTGTGAGGCACTGCCAAAGAGCTCACCACTGGAGGCAACAGGGCCTGAAGGGGCTTGGTTGAAGGCACTCCAGTCACCAAAATCTCCGTTCCCACTTGTTGCTGTAACTAAGAAAGACGAGTAAGGTTAAGAAACTTTCTGAAATGTGCAAAACAAATCCAACAATCTACGAACTGAAACAAATTAGAGCTGATCTATGTCCATCCAGATTAGCATCTGCAGGTACCATCTCCATCTGGACATTATTTTTTTCTCATGAATATTCCACAAATGTTAACAAAGTGGCAAAGGAAAAAAATCTACATGTAAAGTAAAATCCACTTCTTAGCAAGTCTGAAGTGATATACAGAAACTACAATCAAAACTTTCCTTCACATTTCTTCTCCCTAACTCTGGGAAACGAACTAGGGGTGGTGGAAGGGGAGGAGGGCGGGGGGTGGGGGTGAATGGGTGACGGGCACTGAGGGGGGCACTTGACGGGATGAGCACTGGGTGTTATTCTGTATGTTGGCAAATTGAACACCAATAAAAAATAAATTTATTATTAAAAAAAAAAACTTTCCTTCAACCTAAGATTGTGGATCCATCAAATATGCTGCCAGCTAAACAAATATGAGTTAGCCTAAGACCCTGAAAAGCAAGAAAGCTTAACAGGTTAAACTTTTTGTTGGGAGGGGATCCCTGGGTGGCGCAGTGGTTTGGCGCCTGCCTTTGGCCCAGGGCGCGATCCTGGAGACCCGGGATCGAATCCCACATCAGGCTCCCGGTGCATGGAGCCTGCTTCTCCCTCCGCCTGTGTCTCTGCCTCTCTCTCTCTCTCTATGACTATCATAAATAAAAAACAACAACAACAACAACAACAACAACAACAAAAAAAAAACAACAAAAAAACCCTTTTTGTTGGGAGATCGAGAATCCTCACGCAAGGAGACACTCCATAAAATCAGAGAATACAACTCATTTCACCCATTCATTATTTGGAAAGGCTCAAAGAGAACTCAAACTACGATTTATATGGTCTCATGTAAATAAAATTCCAAATTCATGAGATTAAATTTATCAAGAAATAAAAAAGCATGGAGAAAAAACTCTGTAAAATTAAGAGTAGGGTTAGTAAATTTCTGTAAAAAGTTCATTCTCACCCTTTTGGCCATGCGTTCATTGACTGCACAAGGGCTGTAGCTAGTCATGGTATAACCTTAGTACGGTGCTTGCTTCAAATGGGACTGTTCAATTTATTTATTTAAACAAAAAAGTGGAGTATATTTTTAAGAGACTAATTCAATGCTAATATTAAAAAAGGGGGAGGAGGAACTCATCACTACATTAAAAGATAATTATAACAAGTTTAAGATTTAATGCATTCAATAAACTAAAAAATTGATTATAGGTTAATTAATGGACTATATAGTGTTTAAGAGCATGGATTTTGTACCTTACTAGCTGAATGATCCTGGGAAAGTTATATATATAGCCCTCTCTCCGTGTCTCACTTTTAAAAAAAATCTAAGTTGTGAAGATTAATATAGAATAAGTGCCATTTAGGGTTTATTATTGTTACTATGGATTAACTGTGGAAACAATTCCTCTCCTGTGAGGACCAATGGCGCCAAAATCTCTTTAGGTATGCCACAAAAAAGTGTTAAGTTTCTAAAATTCTGCACATATACTATTTAGAACATAATAAATATAAAGGCAATTGATACCGAAGAAAAAATTTTTTAACTAGGCTATGCATGACTGTAAGTAAATAAACCTTTCTTTAAGAAGGGGACAAACAGATAAATAGGAATTAATGGAAGTTGAAAAAGCAAAGGTGAAGAAGGAGCTACACATAAAGTGCCATCTGAAAGAGAATAGTATATATTTCGAAGTTAATTAACACCATCTCTTTGTACTCCCAAGTTCACTTACAACTTGGAAATATATTTTGTCTAGCCTAAAAAGAAACCAACCACTCCAATACTGTGTCTCATTATGCTAAATATCTAAAGAGAACAGTAACATTAAATCTGTAAAATTATATTTCTCTGTTACCATATTAAAATGTGAGCCCCTTCAAAAGAAAATAATTTAGAAATAACATAGAAAACCTATGCTCTACCAACAATTTAATACAAAAACTGGGCTCATATTCATTACCTCAGGGTTTAACTAAAACAGGTCTTTGATCTTTACAAAAAAGACTGAATTAAGAGTTTCAGTATTAGTTCTATATATTAAACAATTTAAACTAATTTAAGAAAGACTTGCTGGATAAAGATAAACTTTATGCTGATCTCCTATATGCCTTGATCTATAAAAGAGAGTAAGAATGGAAACTGGGGCAAAATGTGTTGCCCCATCTGAAAACTTTATCTGAGATGATTAATCATAGAAGGAAGAGATTTCTAGTGGGGCATATATTGTTCAGAAATGATTAATCATTGTTGCAACAGTTTCAGCCCCTTGCGTAATGGTGATCAGGTTATATTAATCACACGCATACAGATGAAGAGATGTATCACTTAGCAACATTATGATATTCAAATTATTTGCATAGTAGGCAACTTTATATACATAAAACTTTGAGAATCACACAGGCGGTCTATAAAATTAGGGCAATGTTTATCTTCCATTTGATTTGCCTAAAGTAAGGTATTAACCCTGAGAAGACATAACTACACTTTTAAAATGAAGTTCATTACTCCACAATTCTGGTTTCTGGGAATTTACACAAGTAGGCTATCAAAATAACCCCAGATGATTAAAGCCTACGTATCTTTGTTTCTAAATCCTCACAAAACTAAATCAGACATTACTAAATAGAAATTTTAATTCAATGAATCTATAGGCAGTAACTCTGCTTGAAATGAGTAAGACTAATTCAGCAAAATTACTTTTTTCCCTCATGTTTAAAATTTATAACTAAATTTTCATGTTGTTTCTCAAACTTCAGAGTGACAAGACTTTATACAAAAATACCCACTACAGCCAACCTTTACAACTTAACAACACTTAATAATGAACTTAGTCTCTATTTTACACACCTTTATAGACATGAGTGCTTCTATCCTTATAAGAACATTGTCAGATGGTGTTTCTGATTTTACAAAGTGGGAGGCCCAGCAGCCTTCCCAAAGTTAAACAGCTACCAAACTATATGGCAGAGGCAGTAAGGTAAAAATATTCATAAAGAAAGGGGAAAAAAGACAAAAGCCTCACCTCAATCCTTGATGTTTAAATGTATGTTTCAAGTCTCCAATATCAAAACTTGGTATCTGTATATACGGCAAAGTGATCACTACAATAAATCAAGGGCATTTAAAATTTCTAATCTAACATGGAGGAAAGTTTTGCCTGAGGTTCAGTTGCTCACTCTTTAAGGATGTGTCAAAATGAAGTTGTTTTTACAGAAATGCTCGTAATATATCTAAATTACAAAGAATGGTTTTATGAAGATAGCTTGCCTAATCCTTGTATCCTTGGGATTGCATCACATAAGCTAAACATAGACTGAAATATTCTTCTTGCTAAGCTGAGATTATTTATGCTTAATTACACTCTCCATAGTGCTGTCTCACTGCCCCCCCCCCAAAAAAAAAGCTAAACAAGAGTTGTTTATGAATAAGGCCAATTTTATTTAGGTGTGCCTGCTTGAGTAGTCTGCAACTAAATTAATTCATTTGACACATTTAAGACAATGACCCAATAAAATACCTTTGTGAGTAAATTCTTTAGGATTTAGGAATTATAAATACTAGAAGGAGTAAGACACCAAAAAGAAGCTGATTTGGTGAAGGGAATTGTTTGGTCTTGATAACCTTTTCATTGTCCCTAGACTTCTGGGCAAATTGTATCATACCTTGGGAAGGGAAATTGCCTGATGCAGCAGCTGAGCCAAAGTCAGCAAATCCTCCAAATAAATCAGCTGATCCTCCTAGAAATTAGCATGAAGAAAAGTTAAACTGTTAAAACCATAGAATAACCAGTAGCAATTTCAGAAAGCCAGTTTAGCACCACACTTTAAAACTACCTAATATTAGAGGCTCCAGACCCATCATAGAAGCTAGTTTATTGATCTAAGTTTTCCTGCCCCCATGTTCCTTTTAAGCTACCACCTCTTACATTCCTCAGTTCTTTATCTTCTAAGTAATTAACACTACATTGTGGTTAAAGTTATCCCTCACTTACATTGCCCAAACACAGTGTGGACCTGTGGTTTATCTATCAATTACGTTCTTTATAAGAATCTTCGGTGGATGCTAAAACCTGGGTAATATGTTGCTAGGGAATAAGATACTCACATAATCGCTAAACATCACCCCACAGATTACTTAGTAAATATGAAGAAATGAAGCTACTTTTACAATGGAGAAACTGAATAGATATCAACCTAAACAACTGATCAAAATTAATAACACTGATAATCAGAGAAAATAGCATTTATGGGCCTTTTTATGCTGAAGGACTGAAAAGGAGGTCATCACTGTGTTAAGAATTCCAAATATTTAACCTGAATGTAATCATGAGGAATGAATCAGAACAATTACAAATTGAGGGACATTTTGCAAAACAACTCTCAAGACTCCTCAGAAGATGTCAACATCATAAAAGACAAAGAAGACTGGGACTGCTACAGATTAGAGGAGCCTAAAGAAAAATAACAAGTAAATGAAATACATGATCCTTGACTGGATTCCGGATTTTTAAAAAGTGCTATCCTGAAATGACATAATTGAGACATCAGGGAAATCTGAAAATGGCCCGTATATTTGACAATACTGTTTAAAATTTAAATTTCCCAAGTATGACAATTATATTGTGATTATAAAGGAGAATTGTCCCTGTTTTAAGAAGATATATACTGAAGTATTTGGTGGGCAAAATGTCCTGTTTTTTCCAATTTTCTCTCAAATGGTATACAATAAACAAACAACAAAAATGATCTAGAGAGAGATGAAGAAAATGTGGCAAATTTTTTGTAGGTTTAAAATTTTTTTAAATAAAAAGGGAAAAATATTTGAGGTTGATTTGCATAAAAATCGGTTTTAATAGCTATACAGGAAGAAAAATGAATGTAATGATTTTGGTGAACTATTTGTTTTCTATTGTCTATTCCATGAACAGGCAAATACTTGCATTTTTAATACATGAAAAAATAACAGCTTTTTACTACTTCTAGAATGGCATTTTTAAAGAGGTGAGATCCAAAGGCTGCAAATCAATTTCTGTGCACATAACAGCACATTCTCCTACAAATTTTTATTTGTAAACACTATGTGGATAATAATATTTACTCTTACCTATAATTTGAACAATATTACACTAAATATTAATATTCCATTTCTGTCCAATTTGGTTATCAATGAAACAGCAATAGCCAAAGGATCTAATAAAACTTTAAATAGCTATCCTTATTTTTCTTTGTCCTTAAAGATTTCACCTCGTAAGAGTCACAACCTTAGAAGTTTAGAGCAGCAGTTCAATTATGGTGCTTTTAGTGTTATGCGAACATTATATAGGTTACATCACAGCTGCTTAGCCTGCAGTGCTTAGAAACTAGCCAGGTGGGACTGGAACATCTGGGCTGCACTCAAATACCACCAGGGACGGCTTCCAACATCTGGTGCCATTTCTGAATTGTCTTATCGCTGCAAGACACTCTGCCCCATCTGCTACACTCAACTGGGTTAATTAAACTAGAACCATCTTCCCCTCCTAATAAATGGCCAGCAGTAATAAAAGGAACAAATCAGTTTCTGATACATGTATACCTGGTATTTCTATTTAATGCACATCTACTGTTATCAGCAAGCATAACAAATTTCTCATTTCTTTACCTCACTTCAGATGCACATATTCACATATGTCCTTACTCACCATGCACTATCTCCCACCAAGGCCAAGGTTCTCCACACTCCTACCAAAACTAGAGCTCATCTCACTACTTTCACTTTATCCAAAGGATAATATCACAGTGATTTGTTTTTCTCTTTTTCTCTTTATACATAATCCTGATAAAATGTGGTGAGGGACATAAAAGATCAATGACCTATATTTTTAAACTATATAAACAAACACATATATTAATAAAAAACTAGCAGGGAAATGAACATTGCAAACGGTGCTTTATATTCATGTTTGTCTTCTGTATTGTTCCTTCATGTTAAAAATATTGATCAAAGTATACTGCTAGGTAACAGAATGACAGTTAATCATTTACTAAAACATTAAGGGATTTGAAAATTGGGGATTATTTTAATTTGCTTCATCCAGCAGTGAATAAACATCAATATGCAATTTATTATGCTAAACAAGCAAATATTACACCTCTCCATTCACACTGTAGGGAGTTTCATTTCAACATAACCAATTTAAGAATACTGCAAGTAAAGAATAAAAGCACACATAAGTATTTTACAATAGAAGCCACCTTTTCTGAAAAGGACTTAAGTTTTCTCTCATCTTTTGAAGTGCCACAGATTATGCTTCTACTTGGGTTTTGCACAGAGTTTTTAACTCTGAAAACTATCTTAACAATTTAAACTTTCTATTTTTCTATTTTAGGAAAAGTTGCTCTCTCCTAGGAGGGACTATCATTACCTGTATGTGTGATGTTATTCATACCAATGCCTTAAGTCCAACAGAAATTTTCAATACTGAAGCATTTTACCAGATAACCTCTATCTAATGGAATTTAAATAAAAGAGTGTACCAAAAATTGCTGCATGTGGAAGACGGCTAAATTTCACAAGAGCTATCCTTCAAGATTCCCACATGAGAGCTGTCATTATAAATGAACCATTTCCATCTGCCTTTTCAGGAATAGCAAGGAGGTTATTTACAATCACCAGCTGGGAACATGTATTTTCCAAAGCAATACTGCAAACAGGAAAAATACAGCTGAACTTCAAATGAAAATTTTCTTCAACAAAGAATTTAATCTAGATTACATTATAAAAAGCTGCTGCAAGAATTTTAGTAAATATAAAAGAAATGACAAAATGCAAAAAAATTATAATGTATGATAAAGATTAATATATATAAGAAGTTTAAATATAAAATAATAAGGATAAATACCCCCACTAAAAGAAATGGACAAAAAAACATGAATAGACAAGTTACGACTGGCCTATAAAAACATGAAAAGTATTCAAATTCAGGCATCAAACGAATGCAAAATAAAATGAAATATTATTTTCTCCTTACCAACTGGATGGTTTTCAAAGATGCTATTCCAGTACTCTAATAGAGAAAAATTTGGAAAACAAAACAAAACCTAATCTCCACCCCGCCCCCAAATAAGAAACTGGTTAAATAAATTATAGTATATCTATACAATGTTAAGATATAAAGCAATTACAAGTCTGTGAAAAAAATATCAGTGATCATAGGAAAATGGTCATGAGAACTTGGATGAAAGGTAATTCACAGAAAAATAAAAGCCTTATCAAAAGCCTGAAAAAGATCTGCCATGTAATAAATACTTAATATACTGACTGAATATATAGAAAGAGTAATTAAAAAAAAAGAATATTCACCCAAATTATTACTCATCCAAGTAATGGTGAATCACTTGCTTTCCATCAAATTTCTAAAATGAGCATGCATGACTTTTAATTAGTGAAGAGAATATGTTAAAAAATATTTATTTTTAGTAAACTTGGCCTAAACTGAGACAACTTTATGGAAATTCTAATCTGTAAATCAGTGTACTGAATATGTAACAACATGGTTCATACTCATATAAATATCCTCAACAAACTTTTGTGAGTACTGTGTACAACGTAACAGGTTCAAATACAAATGTAATCAACATTTTGGATTTGACATACCTTAATCTTTAAAACTATTTTTAAACTAAAAAAGAAATTCAAAACATATTGCAAGTCACACGTAATACCCTCTGTTTGTACTGACTTATGGTGTATTTTTCTCTTCAACCTCATTTATTGCTATTAGAGAGAACTTACAGAATGTATGTTAATCAAGACCTAAATTCCTTAATGAGAAAGGGACAAAGGAGACAATGTAGATTTTTACAAAGGTGAGAAACAATAAAAAAATGAAATGGGATGTTTTTGGCATTCTAGTTTTAACTGGCTTATTTTCTAAATGCTGTAATTTATTTTTAGAATGTTTACTTAGAAATGTACTATGTGTAAAAGCCACCAAAATATCTTTAGAGTACAGATCTTAAAAGAACATCACCATAGTAGTGATGAATTCTTGGTGAATGGGTTTCACACATATATTTAAAAGTTGGAAAAGACTCTACAGTGATTTTACCACACATACTTTTGAAGATGTTAGCAAAAAAGGATGTAGTAACATACACACACAAAAAAATCTGAGCATATCCTCAGAGGAAGTATTTATCTGGTGAGAAGTACAGATGCTGTCATATCTCCTTAGGTTTACAGTTCATGCCCATATTACATGCATGATGGTAATATTATAAGGATAGGCACATCTGGTAAATGACACCCAAATGGCATACCAAATAGCAACACTTAATATGGTAGATTCTCAGACTTTTTCATGTGTAGGTTCTAAAGATTTAATATCCAATATTTTTCCACTGCTGAAGTCAATTTAAAATACATTACTAAAGTATTTAAACAGAGATTTGGGATAACAAAATTTATGTACTGATAGAGGGGTTCTACATAAACTAGTTAAACATACTGTTTCAAATAGAAGATAACTTTAAAAGATAATTCTGATGTAGACTCGTTTGTTTTTACAGAAAATTATGATAAAACAAACATTAAGGCAAGAAACCTCCCAGATTTCATGTTAGACTTTGTCTCAATTACTGTATTAATATTAATTGCTACTTCTATTTAATTAGTCAATCTACTGTTTGCACTGGAGAAGAAAAAGCACTCAATGGTTCTTGCCAAGCAAAGGAAGCATGCTGGTATTTAATAATTCTCTCTGTTCAAAGTAATCTTGATATCACTGAAGAAAAAAGTTACATCACTCATCTGACCTTCCTAGTTAATTCTTCTCTGATTGCTCCATTAAAACTTTCCACAGATGCATGAAAGGGCTCCTTAATATTTCATGTCAGGAATTCCAAAGTAGTTGATATTCTGTGACACTATATCTGTATTATATGACTACATGCTAACTAACAGTTAACACTACAGTTAGGATTTTAAGCATACAAAAGGATGGTGCATAAATTGTTTTTGGTTTTTGTTTAGGTTTTATTTATTTGATGGAGAGAGAGAGAGTGGGCACAAGCAGGGGCAGGGGCAGGCAGAGTGAGAAGCATGCTCTCCGCTGAGCTGGGAGCCAGATGTGGGGCTTCATCCCAGGACCCAAGGATCATGATCTGAACTCAAGGTAGATGCTTAACTGACTGAGCCACCCAGGCACGCCAAAGATGGCAAATCAATTGTTAAACAACTGATGCAGTTGTGGCAGTGGGCATGACAGTTTAATGAACAATTATTCTGCTTACAGAATAATTTTAGGAACCGTACGAGTTATAGAAAAAAGGGAAAATAGGAACTGAAGAAGCTCAGAAACTTTGTTGAACCAGATGCCCCATGAAATTCAATCCCAGTCTAAGAATTTTATGATAGTGGGTAAGAAGGAGAAAACAGAAGACTTTCTTTAATTACATGTACTATCAATGAGAAATAATTTCCATCACAGACTTAAGCACTAACGTAATTTTTTTTCAAGATTTTATTTATTTATTCATGAGAGACAGAGAGAGAGAGGGAGGCAGAGACAGGCAGAGGGAGAAGCAGCATCCCTGCAAGGAGCCCGATGTGGGACTTGATCCCAGATTCCGGGATTACACCCCAAGCCAAAGGCAGACGCTCAACTACTGAGCCACTCAGGCGTCCCATCACTAATGTAAATTTTAAAACAATTGTTTTGAAAAATCATTACACATATCTAGGAACAACAGATTTACTTTGCATATTACTTATGTATCAATCTTGTTATCTACATTTTAATGTGAAATAAACTTTGAATAGGTTGGGAAAGTTCATCTTTAAACAGAAATTATATTTCTTAAGCTGTTTTGACTTGTAGCATAGGACTTTATTAGAACTCCATAATCATCAAATGCAACCTCAAATACCAATTACCTTGAAAACAATATATAGGGAATTACTTAAATCAAATCCGGCATATACTAAAAATCTAACTGAAGAAATAATTAATCCTATCTCTAAAATAATCTTGGTAAAGCGACTATTCTTTTGCTATAGCCTCCTTAAAATATATCAGATAGATGGTTACATACTTTCATAGAATGCCCCTTTCCTCCAAAGCTCTCAGCATGTTTATAACCAGGTAACTATTTGTGACTCCTGATTAATGATTACTTCTTCCGCCTGACCTTCCTATGAGGGCGAGAACTTTGTTTCACTAAATATTATACCTTGAGCACCCACCCAGACCAGTGTCTGATTCAGTAAATACTTGCTGAATAACTGAATGAAAAGTTTATATAAACTCTACCATAGCTGATGTTGAGAGCCAGAAATTAAGATTTAAGAAAAGACAATAAAATGGGCAGAGCACAGTACATTTTGCTTTTAAGAAAGCAAAGGACTCCATATACTCAGTACTAAGAAGTTAAGGAGACAGAGAGCTATTACTAAATTACTGGTCAAATATTTAAGCACTCTTCTTTATTTCAGGCAATTAAACAATTTTTCCCAAATAATGCTCAAGGCTCACTAATTTCACATTAAAAATAAATCCAATGCAAAAAATTATTTTTCATTGTATCCTTTATTTGGCATTTTGAAAAATTACTCTGAAATCAAGGTTACTGAAAAGAAAAAAGCCAATGTGGAAGCTTACCTGTTGATTGGCTGGTGCCATCAAACAGGTCAACAAGGTCACCAGACGACTTGCTGCTAGGCACTGAAGTCTGAAAACACAGAGAAATTAATAAGCTTATTCTACTATTTTTCCTAAATCTGCTCTAGTCATCTCTGATTCTCAGCTGAGACCCAAATACTTGTAATATAATAAGAGTACATTTAGTTTTCTGAAAAAAGAGAAATGACCTTGAAGTTTTATGGAAAGAGCACCATTTTTAAGTAATTCTATCCTTAGCACTGTTAAAATCGCTAACATCTACACTGTTTTCCCCATTTCTTTTCCTACTGCATTTCACTCTGGAAAGCATACCTTCCAGATGCCACTCAAATCTTAGTGTTATATATCAGAATCATATGAGACCAAGATCCTATCCAGCTCTAAAATTCCATGATTTAATGACTCTTTGATTACTGTTTGTACATCACACAAGTCATTCTATGTTGTTTGATATACCTTCACATCTAATTGCTTCACATTTATTCCCCAAACTAAAATGTGGGGCTGGAGTTTACAATGATTTTTCTCTTCCCCATAGTCCTAAGCACCTTGGTGCAAATGTCCTGTATGTTCAATACATATACAATAAATTACAACAGAATTGCTAGGCAATAGGGAAACACCTGCTCCTACGCATGTTAATTTGAGCCCTAAAGATGAAAACCTATATGCTGGTTCAAAAAGGTGTTGAGATTGAAAGAGATTAAGCAGTTGACAAACTTTCCAAAAACTCTGGCCTTTTTTTTCTTTTTGGAGGAAAAAAAAAATTGCAAAGCTTACACTATAAACTGTTTATGGCAGAGTGAAATGTATTTAGGCTATACTACAAATTGATATTTAAAATCTTTTAATATACAAAAATATTAATTAATCATTAAAAAAAAAGTTATACAGTGTGGCTGATTTTCCTGTGCAACCTTATATGAGTTCTCTCTTTAACAGTTATATGTACTGAGGCTTTAATTGTGACTATCTACCAGACCCTGTACAGTCGTCAGTAAGCTAACTATCTACAGCAGGGGAAATCTAGGACCACAAAGGACAGAGTCATTTCCCCTCTTTAATAACTACGACTAAAGTTGAGTTTTGTTTTTTTTTTTTTTTTTTAAATTTATGATAGTCACACAGAGAGAGAGAGAGAGAGACAGGCAGAGACACAGGCAGAGGGAGAAGCAGGCTCCATGCACCGGGAGCCCGACGTGGGATTCGATCCCGGGTCTCCAGGATCGCGCCCTGGGCCAAAGGCAGGCGCCAAACCGCTGCGCCACCCAGGGATCCCTAAAGTTGAGTTTTAATTGAAGTTTTCATCAAAACTAAAAAGATGGGTACAATTATACACAGATGATATATGGCAAATCTTGACAGAGGAATTGTTCTTGCCACTAAGTATGACTAGCTTTATTTTTAGAGTTAACTATAATTTGTAGGACACATACATTAGAAAAACATTTTCCCTAGCTTTTTGCTACTTCTGACGCAAAGACACAAGTTGGGTAAACACTAGTGGGGAAGACTGACAAAACACTAGCTTGTGGCCAGGTATCTAGTAGGTGGATTTCATTTCTGTGGGTGAATAAAAAACAAATGAAGAAGGTAGAAGGCAGTGCTGCTACTAATCAGTAGTGACCATCAGGCAAATAAGCCTCCCTTCATAGGCAACATCTCTATATAAAAATGAGACCATTTCCCCTATATATATCAATACTTGGTCCTCTTTTGTCATTTCTTACATCTTCTAAATACTCCTCTATTTTCCTTAGTAAATCTCATCATGTTTGGCAACCAGTAATAGTGTCTTTAAGGAAATAAATGCACCATATTCCAACTCGCCACCTTTCCCAAATGAACTGAAAATGTCATTTCTACTTTCATAGAAAGTGCATACACAATCGTGCAGCAACTGGACAGGTTTCTTCCCCCAAAGAGATTTCTTATTATTAATGACTCTCAGTAATACAGGCCAGATGATCTATAATTAATATGATTGCCTAGGAATGCCCAACCCTATTAATGCAGTAATTCTAGAAGTAATCTGTAAGAATAAAACTGTGTAGAGTGTGTAAACTTGTGCCATTCCCACCTTCAGTGAAGACTGAGGGGTATGAGTTGAAGCATTCTGATCCGGACTTGCTTTGTCCCCTGTGTAATGTGCCGCTGCTCCAAGATCAATGGTTTTGGAAGGATTTGCTGTGCGCTTGTGTCTGGTTGTGGTGGTCTCTGTGGCCTGTGTGATATGGATATGCTTTGTCGTCACAGTTTCCTCTTCATCTTTGAATTCACCTTTGGGAGATCTGCCTCTTCTTGCTTTCTTTTCCTCATCACTGTCGCTAAAAGATATTAAAAATGAAGCAAAATAATAAGACTAGGGATTATTTTAAAATGGAGCCCTCAGTGATTTGAGCTAAAGAATTTCAAATGCAGTAACTCCAAAATTCCATACTCTATTTGACAGGGATCAACAGAATGTTATCTAAGTTATCTGAATAATGATATGTGTTGGGGAGAGGAAATGAGAACCCGTTCAATTCCCTAGGTAAGTCTAAAACACTGCTACAAAAACAGATTTACATAAATGTGTACAAATAAAAAAAGTCTGAAGTAATTCAAGTGTTTATGTATTATAGATTTAAAGTTTAATTAAAAAATAAAATGAAATTATCATGTCAGAATCAACTGAAGAGATCCTGTGAGCTCAAACATCTGCATTTGATGACCATTTTCTTGAAATGGATGGTGTGCAAACTACAGTCCCATTTAAATAACAATTCTGTCACTGACTTATACACAAATACATCATAAAATATTACAATTTCAGTGGACATATTTTCAACACTATCCTAACTAAATTTAAATGATTAAATGCTCACCTGTAAATGCAAAAAAATATAAAGTATTGCACTTTACAACATTAGTGCTCTATTTTACTATAGTGTAGGGAGATGAAACTTTTACCTAACTATGAAAATTGTTTTACAGGAAGCAAGTATACTTGAAATGTTTTGAAATAATTCCTTTTTAAGGCATATTCAAAACAATTTTCCCCCTTTTTTAATAATGCAAAAGAAAAACATACATAATAAAAACTGAGTTTTTCACATGCCACAAATTAAAAACGTCAGCACTAATTTGTTCTTCAGTAATATAGGACTGAGGTTCTTTTCTGGTACAAGTAAGGCAGAGAGAAATTACCTGAAATATGTTCCATTGCCTACATTACTTAATTTTAGAGTAGATTATTTAATTTATAAATATTCTGAAACAAAATGCTTAAAATTCTCCTTAAAACTCTACTAATTTATCCCAGACAAATCTAAAGCAATTTCTACTTAAATATAAATCAATTTGGAACCTCTATAAATCAAGGATCAAGAATACTTCCCACACAGAGAAAAAGGGCTAAATGTATTTTTATCTATTAGCATTTTAGGGAATCTACAAGTTCTGATTAGGTGTTCAAAAGCCCTTGTCTCTCACCAATTTCTCAGCAACAAATGACTTAAAGGTTCCCATCATCAGCCCTGTAAGTAAAGCTAAATTTCTTATCTTCCGGAGGTCCAATTTGATTTCACTGCAAGTTAATTTCTTTATATGTTGAGAATATAAAACTGACTAGCACACAATGAAATGGAAACTTGATATCTGATCAATGTTCAAAAATTCTTGAATCTAATAACAAACTAAAAATAAGTCTGTCATTCTGGTAACATCCCAGAGGTCTCATGCAACTCTGTCTAAAAGTCTACTCTTCTTTCACAAATACTCAGGTCCCTGGTGTGCTCTTCAGTTACTATGATAAATAATACACACTACATTTTTACTCTTAAACCTGGATACTTTATGTAAAAGACTTAGAAACTATAGAACTTGTCATAGAGGCAATAAGAAAAAAAAAATCAAGGGAGAGACAGAAGAAAAAAAAGACAAAGCAAAGAAAGAAAAACTAAGGGTGGCAGAGTAAAGCAACACACAAGAATGTACATAGTTAGATCTCTAACCAGCCTACCCCAACCCACCTGATCTCCACATCTCTTCAGGAATTAGCAACAGAATCTATGGCCACTATGTTTTCTAAACCAAACTAAAAACATAGACACAGAGGCCATGAGAACAATCATGAGAGAAAAAACTGAATATTCACAGAATATTTGAGTAGGCACAGTTTCCCAAGTTTAGTGTTTGTTATTTTAAATATATATAATCTTCAATATAAATGAGCTAGAAATGTAGTTGTAAAATAGATATATTTAAGGTACTAAAAGTAAATTCTGGCTCTTCAAAGATTATATTCCAGCAGCAGTCTTAAAAAAGACAGGCATTTGAGAAATTTAATAAATACAGAAACATATCGAAGACACTAAACACTAAACAAGTATTTTAAAATTGCTTCAAAATTTTCTTTTTAATGACCCCTAAATCTGAACCATTAAGATTTTTTTCTTTTTTTAGCAAAAACATAAAGGAGAGAGATGGTACTTAGTTATAAGAACTCACTTGAAGGAACAGCTCCATCACTAACCGTTACTTTAGGAAAGTTCCACATAGCCTGACTAGGCGTCAGGTTTTACTTTTAAAAAATAAGACTAAAATCCTTGATCTAGCCTTTCTAATAGAAATACTCTGAGGCAAAAATGACAAAGAACTTGTAAAACCTGCCTTGCAAATAAAGTGCTATATATATTACCCTTTTAACTTTTATATAGTTTATAGCTATATGGGTAGGTAAGAACAAAAAGTGAATGCTGCAAAGTTCAAAGTATTGTTCTACATAAAATGAAATACAAATGCTCTAACATCAAAAAATATAGTTTATGAAAATATAGATCTACACTTGAAAACATTTTAGCTTAAAAATTCATTTGAATTTTTTTTCCTTGTATACACTGGCATGGAATCATTATAAAATGTCACAGAGTTAAATTTCAAACCCTTTAACTTTTGTTTAAACTTATTTAGTGAAGTTTATTAATAATAAACTTCATTATCCCTCAGCAATAACTTAGAGACTGGGTGATCCGATGCCCAAATGCCAAATGAGCTATGAAAGTTCTTACTGGGAAAATTCTTTTCAATAAATAGCCTGAATAAAAACATACAGAAAATGTGATCAACTTTAGAAATAAATGTACATACACAACATGGAATATATCAATACTAATTACAAATAATGTTTGACCTAGCATCTTAAAAACAGCTGCAGAGTGTCACATCAGCAGCAAATACACTAAAACTGGAACAACACAGAGAAGATTAGCATGGCCCCTGTTGAGGGAGGACATGCAAATTCATGAATCATGCCATATTTTTATATAGAGCATTTTTAAGGGCAGTACGACTATCTTGTATGGTTCTATAATGCTGGATATTATGTATTTCTCAATTGTGCACAACACAATGACCCCTAATGCAAATAACAGATTTTATTTAAGAATAGTATATAAAGATTGGTTTTCAATTGTTAATAAATGTACCACATTGATGCAAGATGTTAATAACAGAAGAAATTGTGTGTGTGTGTGTGTGTGTGTGCACGCACACGTGTGAGCACACATGCATGCACAAGGTGGGGGGTTAACATGGCAACTCTGTTACTTTATGTACAATTTTTCTGTGAACCTAAAACTGCTCAAAAAAATAAAATCTATTAAGAAAAAAGAAAAGTTGAACTTTAGATAAACAAAAACCCAGCTGCATAAATTCAGCACCCTTTTCAAAAGACCCAGGAGACAAAGTGTTAATACCTGCATCTTTCTGGAGAGTCTTCTCTATCTTTCCTCCGGAACTTGCTGATGGTGTCATCAATTGTGCTTCCAATTTTATCACTCAGTTCACCTAATTTATCACTGAATGGAAAAGCACTCTTGTTTTTATCCCACTCTTCATCCCATTTTGATTTGGGTTCAGGATCATATCTTTCACCTATATAAAGCATTAAAAAGAAAAGCAACTTTAAGGACATTAAATTCAAAAGGTGTCTACAGTCCTTATTTCTGAAGCTTTTCCTCATAATAAAATAGTTTTCAAAGGAAAACAGAAAGCTCCCACAGTGCTGAATCAACACAATTACAGCAAGGCACAGCATGTAGTGCCAGTCATTAAGTGGCAGGAATGCAGATTCAAAAGGTTTTGTTTATGAAAACTTACACAACCTTAATGCACAGCACAGCATTATCTGTAAGTTCTTAAAAGAGTAGAGGAAAACACAAAAACCAACACAGGCTATATAAGTCAAAGAGAAATGGAAATCTTTTTGTTTTTACAAAAGTTGTATAATACATATTTCATTCTTGTCTCTTAATGGTTCTTCAATTATTAGAAAAGTATTGGACAGCAACAGTCTCTTAACACCAACTATAGGACACAACACTCTGAGTGCTACATGTCCCAATATGCTGAAAATAACTATTATTCTTTAAGTGTCAAACTAGAAAAATAACGGATTTTATGGCATGGGAAAGCATCTTTTAATTATTATAAAAAGAATATTCTAACCACCCAAAACTATACAGACTAGAATCATGAAATATGCTCAAGCAGTTCAGAACAGTGATGATCTTTCAAACACCAAGTCTAAACATATGCCAGGATGGCGAAACCTAGGGTGACTCTGTGTGAAATTTGAGAATGAAAAGAATAGATCATGGTAAACAAAAACCCCAAAATGTCAAAATTTGTTTTAGACCTTGACCTTGGGGGCCTATCCAAACTCAACCAAAAAGCCAAGAGTAGACAGTACAGAGAAATCACATGAGGTTAAAAAGAAGAAAACAATGAAAATTAAGGCAGGCTAAAAAGAAAAGGGAAAAGCTCAATGACAAATAACAAAATAATCAAAAGGTAGCTGAGCCTTTGTGTTCAACTTTGGTGAACTAGTTCTGGTGGCAAAAAAAAAACCCTTTGGAGATTGAACAAAACCATTCTGTAAACTGCCTGCTAAAACTGCCAAAGCCGAAATTTTCTGTAGGAGGATTTTAAGATATGTCCACTAGATCTGAAAGTGACCATCAACTTAAAAAGAATATGACAAAATTTTAACCAGATGGCTTTATAAAAATGAGTGGTTTTCCAATAACATGAATGTACATTTCAATGAAAATGTGATAAACTAGACTTTGAAAAGACAAATTTATAGGAAAAATGAAAGCAGATGCAAACAAAGCTGATTAGTGTGATGAACATATTACAAAGGTATCAGATTACTGGTAAGACACCATCTAAGGTGAATGAAAAGACATAAAACAGTTGAAGTTGATTAGTTAAGTCTTTGAACAATATATACAACATCACAAATATAATTTTAAAAGAATGTGATGCAAATATGTAAGATGTTCAAGTCTCTAATGTAGATGCTGTAATTAGTTCACAGAGACTGAGACTTTATTTAGTTTTCTAAATCTAATTATATAAATTATATAAATTGTGCTGGTAAAAAAAGGGTTAAAAGCAAGTAGAATGAAGATGAGTTGCAAATAGCAATTTCTCCTCAAAAAACATGTTAAATTGCTCCTGCTGCTTTGAAAAAGCTAAAGAATAAAATAACTACTTAGGCAAATAATCCAAAAACTTGTTACTCTCCTAAAATAAAAATTCCAAAACTTATTTATATGATTTAAGAGAAATAAATATTTTTCCTCAATTCAAGAACTTTTTGTGATGTTTTGTCATAAAAAGAAAGGAATTTTCCTGTTAAAAACGTCCTTTAATAATTAAGTATAGTATTTTTTCTTTGAGAGCAAGGAAGCAAAGCAGCGAAGGAGTGAAGATATTATTTTGTAGATAATCACAAGAAATAGAAATTTTTACATGGTTCTAAATGCAGGAGTTAAGATCCCAATGTAATCCAAATACAAAAAAACTTCTGACATGAGTGGGAGGTAGTTGGGAAGTCCCAATCTGTGGCTGAGTATACAGAGCACTAGCCTGTCTGTATATATACAAAATGACCAGGAGATGGTCAGAGTTTACAGAAGACTGAATGAGTCTAAAGGGACATGATATAACGGAGTTTTCTTATTTTCTGTGCCTGTTTCAAGTACCTAGTAATCTATTTTTAGGGAAACTATATTATATTAAAAATAAACATAAGGAGTCAATGTTACAGCTGCTCTTAAACGTGTGAGGAAAAATAAAGTGATAGGCCTAGGTGAAAAACTGATAGTACTGTCACCTTTTTCTGTGTTGAATTAAAGTATTGCTTAGTTAAGGGAAGAGACTGAGGCAGAACTAACTTATAGGAAGCTTACCTATTTTTGGCCCAAAACAGAGCTAATGTTTCAAATAAGGAAGATGAAGCTCTTTATCAAACTTCATATTTTTATGCTCTAAACGGTGAGGACAGAAATCTTTTTTCTTTTTAAATCAAGAGGGAAGGGTATATATCTGTTTTATTGTGTCAACTTAAAGTTTATAATCATTTAATTAATGACTAATGGTTAAAATAATATTCTTGAACCCACAAAAGTAAAAAATAGAAAAGAAGATCCCTAATATCCATATAATAGAAACCAAAAAGAGTACTTCATATATTTTCATATCCTATTTTTTTGGGGAAAAAAAGGAAAGTTATTTTGGTCTTTTGTATTTTTAATGATTCTTAAAATATATCCAGGAAGCTAAATGGATGCATAGGTGTCAGTTTGTCTTTGATACTCACTGTATCTGAATCCTCCAACACTGTCTGAGGAAACCCCAACATATTTGTCTTTGTTCTTCTTTGCCTTCTTTCGCTCTTCACGAAGCCTGTCGTCATCCTGGGCAAATTCAACCAATTCTTTCACCTTCTGGCGAATATTTATACCTTGATCTTTGCCATGCTCATCTGTGAGGATGGTAAGGGAGAAACAAAACCTTAAGAATTAATAAATATCAAACCCTTTAACACAAAAAACAGACATGAAAATTTCAACATAAAAAACCAACTTCAATATTTAAAATTAACAAAAAGAGGCAAATAGTGCTACTGAATTTCGTCATTTTCTCATCAGCAAATTCTAAGTCTTGAGATTCAATTCTGGCTTGTAAGAGCATGTAAAAGTGAATTAACAAGAACCACAGATACTGGTGCTATGTAAGATAAATTAAAGAGCTACTAAAAAGCATTACTAATGATGACCATATGAAAAAGACTTATATCCATAAATGTTTTCTTTTCCTACAGTAGTTTAACAACAAAAGATTCACTTTAACGTTTTAATGACTAAAATGTACCCAAATGCTTTGGTTTCCCCAATACAAGTTTGGAAACACTAATTACCAGAATTTAGTGTGTACCTGAAAAACTGAATTTTTAAAGTGCTTTCAACTGGGGTACACAACAAAATGAAATGTGGTTTATTCTGTATCCTCGTTCACATTCAAAACACACTCTGGCCTTGCTGCCTTTGCACAGTAAATATTATTTGGTGGGAGGAAAAAAAAAAAACCCAGCTTCAAACAGATGTGTGTGTTTTGGAGCTCTAACCTTTTCTTCCCATATGATTAAAGCTATTCCTTTATGGACACCACAGGGGACCAGTCTCCAGTGCATATTTTAATATAAACCCGAACACTCATGTTGTGTTGGTTCTGTTGTTATTAGCCAGTCTTTTCTGCAAGTTCTTGTCTTCACTAATTAATACTCTAGGGCCCCACGTCTTGGATTCTGCACTCGTCACACAACCAGCAATAGTCACATTCTAATTAGAGCAGAGAAGCTTCTAAGCTGGTTCAGGTGACTGACAACTCCAACTACTGTTTTAATTTGCTTATAAGGTTTTTCTATTGCTCACCTACAAAGTGGTAATTTTCCAGGGATCGCAAATCATAAATGTGTTCTCTGGCACTTGTAACAACACGCTCTGATCCATTCCTTATGAGGTAAGCTAGAAGCAGCAATGACTGTAAAAATACAAAGCACAAAATGATTTAACAAAATAAATTCTGGTAGAGCCTTGGTAAATGGTTAAAAAAAAATAATTCCAACATTAGCAAATAATCTTTGTGGGGGTAAGGGAGAGGGCAGGGGGAATGTCTTTACCTTATACTGGACTTTAAATACATAGTCAATTTGAAATTCCTCTTGTAACCACGGTAAATAATTATAAGCTGTCCATTGTTACCATGTGTCAAAAGATTAAGAAAAAATAGCTCTCTGATGTTAAGAAATACCTGAATGTATGATACAAATAAACACTAAGCTTCTAGAAAGTGGCTCAGTTTTTACTTTTCATCTAGGCAGTACAGAATGGTGAATTGTTAGAAACATCAGTTAAAGAGAACAATTATTTAGTAATTATATGATCCCATAGCATTTTCCCCAGATCAAATTAAATTTGGAAGTTAATGATGTGACTTTTGTTTCAGAAACTAGCTGCCAACAAATACGAGAAAATAAAGGTTTTATGGGATTTCTTTTTGGGGTGATGAAAAAATCCTGGTATTAGGTAGTGGTGACTGCTGCACGACTTTGTAAATACACTAAAAACCACTGAATGATGCATTGTGAACTTAACTTTGCTTGGAACAAACCTCACATAAAGAAATAGCAACTATTTTATCACAAATATTATATAAGCTAAAAGAATGACAGTGAATGTTTTCAGAAACAAATAACATCAAAAACATGAACTAAATAAAGCATTGCTCTTCAATCCTGGAAGTCAAAATGTTGCTTTCAAAGTTTCAGATATAAACATTATATGCCATTTTGAAAGCACAGAAATCTGAGTAGCAAGAAAATATGGCGGGTTTGGGAAACATGACAATCTTTAGAATTCTACATTAGGTATCTGATAAAAAGTACATATTTGGAAATTTACAATGTTAGAATTTTAATATGTTTTAGAATCTCTATATTTTAAACTAACATTTCTGGTGCAGAACATTGTGTTAAAATTATTATAAATTAGGCAAATTTTATGTAGAGATGAGAAACCATATTACACTGTGGTTTTCATTTTAATTGCTCATACACTAAATATGCATCCAACTGTGGATTCATTACTTTTGATATGCAAATATATTTTTGGTAGGAAAAATCTTAACTACTAAATGAAGATATTTTTAAGTATTATTAACATTAATTTTAAACATTTTACATTCAGAATAGTTGTTTATGGTGACTAGCAAATCTTCTTTTACCTGTTTAAGAATATCCTAAGATTTAATGTCCTTCATAATCACTTATGTATGCATATCTCAAAATTTCAAGCATTTGTTTTCAACATGTCAAGTAATAAAAACAAAATGATGTCCATACCTTGTAAACTCTTCTCCAATTTTTTTTGTTGTCTTTTAACATTCGTGACCAAAGCATGTTCATAAGTTCTGGAAATTGTTCATACATAAATGTAGCCCTGGAAAAGAATAATTTTCCTCAAGACTTTGCAATACATTAATTTTAACAGTAGATGGCAGACTTGTTCTAAGTTACTGTGTTTTCCCAAAGAGCTTAAAAAATTTAATAAGCTTAATACAAAAAATTTAGATATGTTTCCATAAAATATTTTTCTCATAGTTTGTACAATGTCTAGGACACATGTAAACCCCACTAATTAATCTCATCCTTTACAAGTCCTTTACTTACCAGGATGGTGGTCTAGATGCTCATCAAAAAAAATTTCCTAACTTTATTTCAAATTATTTTATACATTTGTCAAAATTTTATAAAAAGCTACAGTAAGTCTCTAAACTTCGTTGAAAAATTTGGTAATACTTTTTCGAGCTAATTTTTAAGGGGAAATGGGACTCTGCGTAAAACTTCCTCCATTAATATCTGAATAATTATGCAAAATTTGTATCTGGCAGCTAAACTGTTTAAAACTGAAAGCAAATTTTGTATTTCTATGTAAAGATAGTTGGATTCTTTCTGCACTGCTGAGTCAAATTATCACTTACTTGGCAATCTCTCCCATGAGTTGCCCAGAAGGTCCCCAAGGATCATCATTCGTTGCTTCTCGAACCTTAGACTCGATCTCTGAATAATTCATAACCACATTGGTGCTGCAGAGAAAAAAAAATGCACGCACATACACACAAAGATTAGCATCAAAACTGAGAAACACATGAAAACTTAATAATGACACTACTGGGTGTCCTAATGAGATACCTCTACAGGGTGGGAAAGAAAACATCTTTTGTGCATAAGCTATTTCGAGGATACTATAAAACACATTTAAGTTATATTTAAGAAAATTTTATTATTCCATTAGCCTCCCAGAATACAGATGAGAGATTACATTAGAGCTGGCATAAGTCCAGTAAAAAATGGCTTTGGGTCAAATTAAAAAGGAAACTGAACATGCTAGAGTCTATTATAAAACTAAGTTGTCACTTTTCCAACCAGATCTGGTTTACATGTACTCTTGCTTTAACAGAATTTCTATAAATTAATCAGAAAAATTATATAAGAGCAGAATATGGGCAGCCCCAGTGGTGCAGAGGTTTAGCACAGCCTGCAGCCCGGGTTGTGATCCTGGAGACCCAGGATCGAGTCCCACGTTGGGCTCCCTGCATGGAGTCTGCTTCTCCCTCTGCCTATATCTCTGCCTCTCTCTCTCTCTCTCTCTCATGAATACATAAATAAATAAAATCTTAAAAAAAAAAGAGAGAATATTATCTATATTTCATTAAAAAAAGCAATGACAAACTTCTAAAATTCTAGAAATTCTAAAAATATTTAAAATTGCTATTAAAATTTAACTGTAATCACTTGGTCTTTTTTCACTTATTTTTTAAAAATTAATTTATTTATTTTATTCATTCATGAGAGACACAAAGAGAGAGGAAGAGACACAGGCAGAGGGAGAAGCAGGCTTCCTGCAAGGAGCCCAATATGGGACTTGATCCCAGAATCACACCCTGAGCCGGAGGCAGACGCTCAACCACTGAGCCTCCCAGGAATCCCTTTTTTCGCTTATTACATCACATACATTTCCTATGTCACTAGTTACCATAAGCCTCACTTTTGATGGCTACATAATATTCAATCAAGAGATTGTATGATAACATTTAACTTTCACTTAAGACTTCAGTAGTGGTCAGTCAAGAACATAGGTTCTAGGAGTCAGAAAGATTAGACTCCAATTACTGTGTGACTTTTGGCAAAAGTATTCTTTTTTTTCTCTTTTAAGATTTTATTTATATATTCAGGAGAGTAGAGAGAAAGGGAACACAAGCAGGGGGAGCAATAGAGGGAGAAGGAGAAGCAGGCAACATGCTGGGCTCGATCCTAGGACCTTGATCATGACCTGAGCCAAAGGCAGATAGATGCTCAATGAACAACCCAGGCACCCCTGGCAAAATTATTCTGTCTATATTCCAGTTTCCTCAAATGCAAAATGGGAGTAAGTAAGAATACTACCTCAAAGGGTAGCATCTCAAATGGTTTCTATTAGCACAGCATGAGACACACAGGAATTGCTCAATACAGGTTAGCTGCTATTACTATTATTTTTACAGACAACAATCACCTATTAGAAGAATTTAAAAATATTAATATTTTTATAAGAATGATTTAACTTTGAAAAGGGCACCTTAAAATTAAGATACAAGATGGCAGCAAAATGTTTGCTTATTAAAACAATTTCCATACTCCTATGAACTTAAGAATTGAAAGACATTCTAAGGAATAAAGAAATGCTGTGGAAATGTGACAAACTGTAGCAATATTCATTTGACATCTAAAGCTCCTATTATTACTGAGAGCACTTATAATAGATGCTTATGAATATGGTCATTCGAATCTTCAATTTTAAAGCCTTCAATTAAGCCTTAGAAATAGAGAAAAATCAGAATTTGTTAACTATTACATCCATATACCCTACTCTTGCTGTATGGTTTTTCAGCTATCAAAAACTTATATTTTTTTCAGCTATCAAAAACTTATATTTTTCAAAGGAAGAAAGGTTTGATTATAATTGGTATTCAAACCTGTTTCTCAAATATAAAGAAATACGAATTTTAAATTCATTGCAAACATTTCCCTTTCTTTGCCCTTAAAGAAAGAGACTAATAAATGGTTTTGGGTCAAATTTTAAAGGAACCATTACACATATAAATATGACTTGCCAAATCACAGAATAAATCTAGCTTCTAGATTTACATTTGGAATACTATTCTACTAAGAAGAAAAGTGAAATCCTATTACTTTCTTTCAAATTTTGGAGAAAGCTGCCTCCTAAAATATCAACTAGTTTGATAACAAATACAAATTGTTTCCCTGTGACATAACTTCTACTGCCTCCTTTAAAAATTAAGACTATTAAAGAATGAATTTTCATAAAAACCCAGTAATGATTCTATTGACAATAATTTTATGTATAAATACAAAGGACTAACATTTTCCCTAATTTCTTCCACAACGGAAACAAAATAAAATCAAGGCAGCCAATGACATATGCAATTTAAGATGCCACAAAATGATGGATTTCAAAATGCTTTTGTTTATCCTAGTGGCTGAAGAATGCGTGGTTTAGGCTGTTATAAGTGTCAACATGCAGCTGTGGGAATGAACAATAGCAATTAGGATTATAATTCACCCAAGCATTTCATTACCAAGAATGCACTTAAAATCTGTTTGCATTGTTTAATTTGCTAGAGAACAAGATGAAAGGAGTTAATCTCTAGTCCATGCACATGAAATATTTTTACTAGAGCCTTCATAAATGCTGTAGCTTTCAGAACACTACTTTCCTTGTTCAAGCTACAAAAGCCCATGGGTCAAATGAGAAAGGTCCTGTTTCTCTAACCCTTCACAAGATTCTTAGCTGAAGGCCTGTGTGTTTGAGTGCTGTGTGTTTACAGGGAGAGGTGGCAGAGAGCCAATAATTTAAGAATCTCCTTATTTCTTTGGTTGAAAAACAATGGGAACTATGTAAAATGACAACTTAGCATTAGAACACTTACAATATAGTTACAAAGTGTATCCACAAAAAGATATGGCAGTAAAAACAAACAGTAACAAAGTTACAATACTTCCACAAAGAAAATCAGGCTCTATTTTAAAGACATTTTCCAGTGAAAACTGCTGCTTCAGAAACTGCAAAGAACTCTTAAGATGAGATCCAATGGCCATAAAGAATTCCAAAACAAAGTATTTTTAAGCTGTACCTAATTCAGAAACAAATGTAAACTAAAACAAACAAAACATGACACTGTATAGTTTGGCCCTATTCCAGCTCACTTAAAAATAACTATTTCTAAAAAGGTAGAAATGGCATTTTGATCCTTCCTTTCCCATGTTTTCTGCTGCCCTCAATCCACACCCTACCCATAATTCCAGTGACCTTTTCAAAAAAGGAGAATAACCCCTTCCCTTCACCAAAAAAAGAAAAGTAAAAAAGAAATTATCTCCAGATGTGAAAGGAAAAATAGCTAGTTTAATTCCTAAAATTTCTGATTGACAAAAAAAAAAAAAAAAAAAAAAAGTTTTAAAAATACTTCAGACACTAGAGGGGGCTCTTCCAACAGTTTTTTAACACACAAAACTCAGACAAAGGTCTAGGATGTGTTCTGCAAACAAAATTACAGGAAATTATCAGGAAATAACCAAAGAGTGAAGAATGTCAGAAGCTGCTCGTGTTCTGAAGATTTTACCTTAGAGCAATATTGAATCACTGCTTTTTACAAAGTTAAAATCCACAATTAAAATCGTTATTGTCTGTATTAGTAAGGTTCTTTATTGCATCTATAAGTGCTTTTACATTTGCTCCTCACAACACCCCAACAGGTAGGGCAGGACTAAGGGAGTCCCCAGTGAGAGTACTTAACCCTGGACAACTCAGCATCGCTCACTCACTAGATCTTTAATGCCAAATGCTGAAAGTTACTGCCTTCAAATTCTGTACATATGCTTCTATGGCTGTGTCCACATAGCCAATGTTCAATTATTCAAGGATTGATTATTCACTTTGTAAATTATTAGTGTTCATTTTGGCTCTCCTCTTTATTCCTCATTTTCTATTTATTTCACCTGTCTCTACTGATAAAATACCAAGAAATTTTATTTAACAAGTTTGGGTCCAGATTTTAGAGGCAAGACTCTGGTTGAAAGTAAAAGCTAAAATGGGGCTTCTTTTCTTTCTTTCTTTTTTTAATTTATTTTTTTAATTTTTACTTATTTATTTTTTTAATTTTTATTTATTTATGATAGTCACAGAGAGAGAGAGAGAGAGGCAGAGACACAGGCAGATGGAGAAGCAGGCTCCATGCACCGGGAACTCGACGTGGGATTCGATCCCGGGTCTCCAGGATGGCGCCCTGGGCTGAAGGCAGGCGCTAAACCGCTGCGCCACACAGGGATCCCTATTTTTATTTATTTATTTATGATAGAGAGAGAGAGAGAGAGAGAGAGAGAGGCAGAGACACAGGCAGAGGGAGAAGCAGGCTCCATGCACCGGGAGCCCGACGTGGGATTCGATCATGGGTCTCCAGGATCGCGCCTTGGGCCAAAGGCAGGTGCCAAACCGCTGCGCCACCCAGGGATCCCTAAAATGGGGCTTCTATTCATAGATGATCAATGCTTCTTCTAATCTGCATTAATGAATGACAAGAAAAAATTTGAACAGACCTTATTGATATTTGTTCTTGTTAAAAGTTCAATATGCTTTGTTAAAACAAAACTATACACCAAGAGAAAAGGTAAAGCTTAGGTATCATTCAGTTCTACCTGCAACAAAGGAATAAGGAAATTGAAACAGACTGATTTAAGTATTTTCCCTAGGTTGTCTTAATTTTACTTCCTTTTCAAAAAATAGAGTCATATTTTTAATGTTTTCTTCTTTTAGTTTTAAACATATTATATAAAGACTTCATTCTGAGATCAGGAAAATATTTAGCAGTTATTTTCTTTTAGATCTTTAAGTTTAATTGTATACATGCATATGTATATCCATCCACACTTGCAGACAGAGTCCATGTAACAGGAAAACAGGCAGCAAGAGACAGAGACACAGTGTTAAAAGTAATGGTTTTAAATGGTATTTTTTTTCTTTATACTTTCCTGTATTTTCTGAATTTCCTCCCATGAACAGTATACTATAATCAAGTGAAAAGTATTAAATGCTCCTAAAAATAAAAAGTACTGTATCATCAGTACATGTATTGTCATTAGCAACTTTTTAACTCTTTATAGGCAAATAAGCATCATGGTAGACCATGGAAAGTATAATTTATACTTATAAAGTTTCCTTTTATCAGGCTAATAAGGGCAGCAAACTAGTAACTAAAATGTACTTATACACACTATAACATGTATACCAAGTGCTGCATGTGTAAAACTACAGGAACAATTTAAGTGCCTAATATTAAAATTAACATGTTTTTAAGAAACACTTCTAGAAAAGAATGATTCCTGAACATTAAAACTTATATTTAAAAGCCACCTCTTTATCTCAAAGTCACAAAGGTTTCAGAAAACACTTTTATGATACAGGTAAAACTATTATGTTCCTTGTAAAGTATCAATCTTTCAATAAGTTAAAAATAATAACACACCCATAAAATAAACACTGAAAAAGAAAGTTTCCTCAGGTAACAAATTTTTTTTTATGCTCGTTCCTTTTTTTTTTAAGCTTCCTGCCAAGACATTAGGAAAATAGTTTTAAGAATACTTGCTCTAAAAGTTTGATTGTAGACCATGTTATATTCATTTTTCATCAAGGGATGGCTTTTACCATATTACCCTTATGTGCAAGCTGAATATTTTATTCAGTATAATAATACTCTTATTATTTTTTAAAGATTTTATTTATTTGACGGAGAGAGAGAGAGAGAGCACAAGCAGGGGGACCAGCAGGAAGCCTAATGTGGGGCTCCATCTCAGGACCCTGGGATCATGACCTGAGCTGATGTTTAAGCGACTGAGCCACCCAGGTGTCCCCAATACTCGTATTTTAAAATCAAGTAACATGTATTACAGTCCTGTGAACAGAATCAGATTTGTGATCAACAACCAAAAAGTCTAGGACTCCTAAATCCAACAAATCCGTAACTCTCATTGTTATCAGAAATCTGAAATTGGTTATATAGAACAGTGTGAGGAGGTGGGAAAACTGATTCATTTGCTTGGCTGGATATTTGCTACCCATATAAAAAAAAAAAAAAGCCTTCTTGATCTGAAAAAGCAATAAAAAATCTTAACACAAGAAATGGTTCAGTAGAAGAATTAATTTAATGTCACTAAAACAAATATTATCATATTTGATTATATAATATCTTAGGTAAAAAATAAAGTAATATAAGGAATCAACTACAGTGCTCCCTCCACACCAGAAGAAGAAACCTAATAAAATAAATATTGGAAAGTAGAGAAGAAAAACTATAACAAACCTAATGCTGGCCACTCTCTCCAGTGCTGCCATGCTGTCATTATCAGCAGCAGCCCCTTCTACCAAATAGAAAAAATGAGTGAGCAGAGAGGAAAAATATATTTTATAGCAACTCATTGGTAGAGAAGTTAAATAAACTCACTCAGTAGCACATGATTAGTAAACAACTGATGTTTAAATTCTTCTAGGTTTCCTAATTTCAAAGCCCATGTTCTATTATGCCACAATTCCCTAAAATTAGAGAACTGGGTAAAATCATATGACCTAAAAGAAAAACTTGCTAATTAATACATTAAGATGTCATCTGGGCACCTGGGTGACTCAGTCGATAAGTGTCCAACTCTTGATTTCAGTTCAGGTTACAATCTCAGGGAAGTGAGATGGAACCCCCATCAGGCTCCATGCTGAGTGTGGAGCCTGCTTAAGATTCTCTCTCTCCCTCTCCCTCTGCCTCCCACCCCCCACTTTCTTAAAAAAAAAAAAAAGATGACATCACAAACTGTGCTACTAAAAGAACTAAATGTTGATTTAATCTCTAAAGAAATATATTACCAATCATGGAAATTACATTTTCTTCAGCTTTACTAAATCTTAAATACAAAGTATCCCAACTGCAAAAGAGGAAGCCAACATGCCCTACCCAAATACAAATTCTCTTAAAAGCAAGGTAAAAAAAATAGTTTGAAAACTGAAATTGAAGACATCAAAAATCTGAGACTCTCTTATCCATTCTTTTGAAGTAACAAGATTTCAGGAGAGTAACCTGGTTACTTAAAAAACATGCCCTATTTCAATCCACTTATATCATAAATATGTGGGATGCTCATGTGCATATTATTTATGACTTCACCTATTTACACAAAGGACCACGCTGGATTATGCACCTTCTGTTTTCCTCTTTACTTTTCAAGAGGGAACACTAAAAGACTAAATGCTGAAACATGAAACTCTGCTTTTAAAAGAGCCATCAAGAATCTACACTGAAATACTACACCTCATCCTTTAGCCATCATAGGAAAAAAATATTAACACCAGATAAATATTAAAGAACAGTTTACTGACAGGTTTTATGAGAAAGGAGAAGAGTTCCACAGTTTACTTTTTAAAGCTCCAACTTTTTGAAGTTCTTTTTAAGGTAATTCTGGATACTCAAAGATCAAGTTAGATACTGTAACTGGGTACCTACAGCATTTTAAAAACATAGTACAGACAAAAAAGCTACCTAATTCCAAACACAAACTGCCTGCCTCTGCTGAGAAAACCACAGAAAATGTACTGATGTTCAAAAACACCCTTTCAATTTTCCTTCCCCATATGATATAATAGAAAAGTACCTCTAGCTGATGTAATTCTAACTGAAATTCTAATTATTTAAAGTTGTAAGAAAATTAAGGGCTATAACATACTCTTTGCGAAGCCAAAAACTATTCTTCCATCATTCTACCACCAAATTCTGTGATCCATTCTGATTGATGTTGGCCTTCAATTTCAGTAATAGTTCCATCCAGTACTTTCATGGGGTTGGGAAACTGAGAGTACAAAATTGAATCACTCTTGACGTTTTCCTATTATTGAACATTTTTAATTGGTAACGGCTCAACATTCTTGTAATCGTAACTCAAATTTTTAGTCTGCATTTGTACTGTTTATAAAGTAGAAAGATAAATTTTATAAAAATATATTTTCATTTTTTTGCAGGGGACAGGAGCAAATTAAAATTAAACACTAAACATACTCTGCTGGTAGAAAAAACTAAGAACAAACCTAACATTTGTTAACAATAAAACCTTTGTTTACTATCAAAATTATGAACACAAATGTTTGTACAGACTCCTGATAGTCTTCCAGATTCGATCAAGAGTTTTAAAGTATTCTGTACATATTACACTTCCCCAACACAGGGTAACCAATAATTAAATTCATCAAGTTTTCTTTCTTAGGTATGAAACTTATGCATGGCAGAAAACTCATAATTTTTTTTTCTACCGATTCCATATAGATTTGATCATGTCATCAGTCCAAGGTACTACCAAACCCAATGAGTTCCTCTCTAAACACGCTTTATAAAGCTACTATTTTTCATCTATTAATCATCATTTTCTTAGGCTCTGCCACATTCACTACCAGTACTTTCTTGAGTTGTTTTTCTCAAAGAAATTAAGTTACGACAGCCACAGAGCTGCCCCGTGGATTTCAGTGCCTGGTTTAGCTAAGTGACTCGTTTCTACACATGTAAATCAGATTTGGATCATAACAAAATTATACATTATTTTCTGTTAACAAGTCTAAATCTGTTTTAAAAAGTCAAAACTCAACAGAGAAATCAAGAATCCTCGGCACCTGAGTGGCTCAGCATCCGACTCTCAGTTTCAGCTCAGGTCACAGTCTCAGGGTTCTGGGATCGATTTCCCTGTCAGCTCCATGCTCAGCTCAAGTGTGCTGGAGATGATCTCTGTTTTCTTCTCCCCCCAACCCCCACTGGCCCACTCTCTCTCTTTCTAAAATAAATCTCTAAAAAAAAAAAAAAAAAAAGAAGAATCTACTGTATTTTAGAAAGGAGAATGGTTACAGCGTAAGAAATGTAATGCAAAAAGTATTTAAGAACTTTTATCAGTAACTGCCATTAGCCAACTTATGACATATTTTCTCTTCTAATCTGAAAATATGCCTATTACAGATCATCACTACTCCAAACGAGATCCTTATCTAAAGATTTCAAGCTTTGGGATGCCTGGGTGGTTCAGCGGTTGAGCATGTCTGCCTTGGGCTCAGGGCGCCATCCTGGAGTACCAGGATAAAGTCCCATATCAGGCTCCCTGCACGGAGCCTGCTTCTCCCTCTGCCTGTGTCTGTCTCTACCTCTCTCTATGTCTCTCATAAATAAATAAAAATAATAAAATAAAATAAATAATAAATAAAATCTTTAAAAAATAAATAAATAAAGATTTCAAGCTTAAAAAGTGGCATTCCCACTCCATACAAATTGTACATTAAATAAATACTTGGTCCCTTGCTTATGGAAGATTACCTAATATTCCAGGAGAATTTCCAGTACTGATTCTGTTATCAGTTTACAAAAGTAAAAACTAATCACTTACATCTAAAATTTCTGGGATTTCTAACCACTGACACATTCATCACTTAAATGTAAAGCTGTCATAAGACGTAACTAGCAGAACTAATGCCTTATGAACTTTTTCCCAAAAAACACCACAGAAAATCATTATTTTATGGTTTATATAGAATGCAAGGTCAGGAAAGGTTACACAAAATGAGTAAGTCTTAAAGGAGTCAACACTGCAAATTTAGTTTCCCATGGAAAACTATGTACCAGATTAGAATGTATATGTAAATTGATCAAAGATAAAAACTTATGGAAACAGTGACTAAAATACCTTTTCATATTAAAAAGTCATTAATTATTTATAGTCCAACATAAAGTCTTTAGGGAAACACTAGAAGCCGCACATAATTATTCCAATGCTTCAAAAAATTTAGGAATTGATCCAAAACAAAAAATACTTAAAACCAGGATGGTAGTTGGATTTCTGCCCCTCAAAGTCTGTCGTTTAATTCTCTTTTCCAACAGTTACGAACCTCTTGATCACTATTAAGTGTGACTTAAACTGGCCATTTTTCAAGGAAATAGTTTAGTAATTTATGTAACAGATGTGCAAGAAAAACTACATGAATGAGAGTAAGCCAAGAAAAACATCCTGATGTCCACAACTAAATTATGACCTGTGGGAGGAAGAAACTATAAAATTATTTCCCTTTCCTTACAACTTCAGTGGTTAGCAATACCAAATAAAATAATCCATTTGATAGCAACCTATTTTCAAATATTGAAATAGGCCCTGGCTCCAGGAACTGTTCTAAAACATAAAGCCACCCTATTGGAAAATACTACACATTTATGTATTTTCATAATCTACTTCAGCTTTTATGGCTATTTTGTAGAAAAGCAAAGTAATATGTATATTAATTGACCAATAATTTATTAGAAATTAATAGGGCCCAGGTGCTTGGGTGGCTCAGTTGGTTAAGTGTCTGCCTTCAGCTAGGTCATGATCCCAGGGTCCTAGGATTGAGCCCCACATTGGGCTTCCTACTCAGCAGGAAGTCTGCTTCTCCCTCTCCCCCAGCTCATGCTCACATGCTCTCTTTCTCTCTCAAATAAATAAAATCTTAAATTAATTAATTAATTAAAGGGCCCAAATGCTCTCAGATCCCTGGACAAATAACCACTTTGTGTCTTAAGGCTCCTCATCTCAGATAGTTCCTATGTGTAAAAGAAATGAAATGAAAAGTGTACCTACCATTTAGCACACATCGTTATTTTTCTATCAGTATTTAGTTTGAAGATATTCTTTATATGGCCCCTTACAGTAAACTAGCATAAGTATATTACTCACATCTCATTCATTGTTGCAGAACTTTGTAGCCACTGTAACTAGCAGCCTATCTGACCCACAGTATAGACACTGAAATGAAGATTTTAAGGACAGAAGTATATAGCAAGGCATAAACAACTTTATTATTAAGAAGTAGCCAAAGGAAAAAAAAAAAAAGGTAGCCAAAGAACTGAAAATGAGTATTACTAAGAAATAGGACAAGTATTCATTAATACAAGCCCCAGCACAGAACTGCTATTTTACACTTAAGAGAATTTGTACTTTGAAGTTCATTCTCCTTATTAATCTTGGGGGACACCTGGTGGCTCAGTGGTTGAGTGTCGGCCTTTGGCTGAGGGCATGATCCCAGGGTCCTGGGATCGAGTCCCGTACCAGGTTCTCCACAAAGAGGCTGTTTATCCCTCTGCCTATGTCTCTGCCTCTGTGTCTCTTATGAATAAATAAATAAAATCTTAAAAAAAAAAAACAACCTTGGAGTATACCATCTACTGTGAGCTACAGTTTTAATTTACATAAAGTAGCAATTTCCCCTTTAGCGGTAATCTGAACATCAGCTGATAAAATAAAAAGTGTCTTTGGGATTCACTAAGCTCATTTATATCTACTACTGGAGTTGCACATCCCAAAGCAAATTATACCAAAAACAAAGACTTCTAAGCTATTATAATAAGAAGGGAAATTATCTAGCATGAGGTTTTAGGTCAACAAGTCAGGAATATCAGAAGCTGCAGAATTCTGAGCTTTCAAAATGCCAAAAAAAAGGTCATATAATTCACTCTATGAGGTGGCTGGCTGAACAAAGCATTTTAGAAGGGCCACGATACCTGGTTTCTATATCCTGTTTCCTCTGCAAGAACACAAATCATTAAACTAAGAAATATCTGCCTGTTAATGCGTCTTGATGCCTTATATAAAAGTCCTTCTATTCTCCCTGTATCACAGGTGCTGCTGCTACTATGAGCTAGGAAGCAGATGACAGGCTTACAAAAAAGCTGTCCCAACCACTGGCTAGATCCATGATGCTGAAGAGTTATTTTCCAGAGAAGAAGTCTGGTGGGAATAAGATGGGGGAGGGAATGTTCTATAGCTGGCAAAAGAAAAGGAGATTGTTAGGTGGTTCAGGAAAGCAGGATAAAAAGCTGTTTCCAAAATTTGGTATTAATGGTGCTTGGAACAATATAGCAAGAGAACAGGAAGAGGCTGCCATAGTAGAAAATACTTTCCTTTCACTGCTATAGAAAAAGAGCTCTCAAAACACAAAACTGATGAACACTAACCACTATCAACTATATAAAAACAATTGTGCATGTGGACAAAACCTAGAAGGAAAAAAACCCCACAAAAAACAGTGTGTGAGGAGATACATTTGTTTAAAATTTTATATAGTGAAAAAATTGATCTTCTTTTAAAGAAAAGGAAAACAGCATTTGTATATAAAACCTCTCTTGTCCCATGGCTGAGCTGATTTAATTCTGCTGAGGATCAGTTTCCGCTCCCCTGGCTCAGCAGCCTGTATGTTATATCAGTGCCCTGTCTGCAAAGATAAAAGCTTTCTCAAGACCGCTTTGGATGGAGGACCAGAAGGGAAGAGTGTCATGTTGCTGTCTTTTGGCTAGCTGCAGAACAGTGCTGGAGACTATTCCCTAAGAATGCCAGCCCCAAACCAAATCTATTTTCTACTTCCTGCTGATTCTTTTTTATTGTCTATCTCCATAACTTTTAAGATTTCCATTTTTATTTTCTTCTAAAACAGTACTTTAGTTATCTTGTGAAACATGGTAAGGTTTGGGAGATGTTATGTAAAACAAAGGCAATTTTTATTACTATAGCGCTTCCCAGAGACTATATTCTAACATGCATTGAGAGTCTCCAAGAGGGGACTATATCTGCATCTTTCATCCCACCACTCTTGTTTTTAGTATCTGTTACTTATTTTTTCTTGATGGATAGCTTTTCCTTTAACCTTTTTTATTTTTATGTCTTTAAATTCTTACCTGATGGCTAACTTTCAAGCCTTTCATCTTGTTTACATATCACTTATTTTTATATTAAAAAAACCTCCTGACTGATCCTTACTATCTTGTCTCATCAATTTTACTTTTTGTGCCTTTTCCACTGGGTTTTAAAAAAAACTCTTAAACTTTATTCCAATCTCTTCAAAGTTCCTATTTTTAGCTTTAACTGTTGTTAATTCTTAAACCTCTTTTAATAACCCTATATTAAACATCTTTCCTTTTTTCCTGTATGTCTTATTTATAATGCACTGCTGAATGACCAAAACAGAACAAAGAGCTCAAGAAAAGAAAGGGATTGCTTCTTCTCATAGTCCCTTATCCTCATACTGACTGCTGCTTTTCTGGGGCCCCTGATGTGGGGGTAACATTTTTTACAAGAATTGATAAAATACGTATATGAGATACTCAAAAAGAAATTAGCTTCATCAAGTCCCAAGGGTGAAAAAAAAATTCTTCTTACAAATTTGAGCTGCTTTTTAACAATAAAATATTAGTTTCCATGTATTTGTGAAGGAGAAACATGAAGGCAGCTTCATAATTTCTCATCCTGAAAAATTATCTGAAGGCACATCATAAAGCTGGGTAGGCTGCATGCAGTTGTTGGATGTTTGGAGTTATCTTTGCAAGCCTTTTCCCACAATGCCTACTTCCTGTTAATTTCCAAGACCTGCTCGTTCTGCATTAAAAATACAGGTACTCATCTCTAGCCTAGACTTTGATAAAAGCCTTTTAACAATCTCTCCATCTGTGTGTATTCTCTCTTTATTCATCCTTAAAACAGTGACTAGATTCGGTTTCCTAATATTTAGTGTTGGTCATGTTGGTCTACCACAAATTCATCAACACTTTACCCATTTTCCTCTTCATGTATCAGTGGACAGTACCATCTACAGTTACGGCTTCAACATTGTAATTGATTACTTCCCTCCCTTCTTCTTATCCAGTATCAAATCCATTCCCTGGCTTTTTCTCCTCTAGTTCATAAGTATCTCTAATATATCCATCTACTTCTCCTTACCCACACTACCACTACCTTAGACCAGGGTCATGACCATTTCTCACTCAGATTATTGCCAACAATCTTGTAATTAATGTCTCTGCTTCTCCTCTATCTCCCATCAGGTTAGGGCCAGATCAGCTCTTGCTGAAATACAAATCCTATCTAAGCTCTCATTTTAAATCCTACAGTCTTCCTTATTTACCTTCAAGATGAAGTCCAAATTCCTTAACACAACACAAAAAGGTCCTTCATGCAAGGGATCAGCTTACTTTTTCAGTCCCATCACTGTCAATTCTCACCTCTAGGCCTCTGTACAAACCATTCCCTGTCTGAAAAGTCTTCTGCCTACCAATTCCTGCCCTGGCCTCACTTCACTTTACCATCAGGTTTTGGTTTAAATGTCACTTCCTCTAAGAAACCTTTAACTCTGGGGATCTGCTGATATGCCCTTCATACCACCCTGTTCTTTATCTTGACGGGAAACTAAAACTAGTGTACTATAACAGGCATGTTTGTTTTGTCTCCCTCCCTCTCTAGACTGAAAACATTCAGAGGACACAAACTATCTTTCTCACTTAAAGATCCCCAGTGCCTATAACAGGCTTGGTGATAGCCGATGCTCAATAAATATATATTGAGTAATTAAACAAATAGCTTAAATAACTTCTTTCCTGACTACACATGTCCTGGTGATCAGGACATGCCTGATCTGGCCTCCATCTACCTGTCTAGCCTTTCCTCCCATTACTTGTTTCATTTCCTTTATGAGATAAATTATTGTATTGTATTGTAATAATTACTGTGTTACTAACTGAAATTTAAATATGCCCTTTCTTATCTCAGTAACTGTTCACTCCTGGAATCATCTTCCAGTTAAATTCAAACCCAGTTTTTAACAAAGATACAAAAATGAAGCTTACCTGATTCCTTCTAATCCATGGATTAGAACCTCCCCTTCCTATGATGAAATAAACACTGCATTTATAATTCTTCTGAATTATATTGTGCCCTGTATAATAGCTATGAACTTAATTTCCCCTTAAAACATTAAATTTTTAAAAAACAAGTATACAGTTGATTCTCTTATTTGAGGATTCTGTGTTTGTGATTCTGCTCACTAAAATGTTCTTATAATGCTAAAATCAATATTCACAGCACTTTCATGGTCACTTGTGAATATGTGACTCAAATAAAAAATTTGAGTCATCTGTGTGCACATTCCCAGGTGAGGTCAAAAAGGTGAAGTTCTGCCTTGTTTTAGTTCTCATACTGTAAACCAGTATCCTTTCTCCCATCTATGCAATGACATGATTTTTCACATCTTTGTGCTTTTTATTGGTGATTTTGCTGTTTAATGACCCTCAAGCCTGGTGCTGAGGTGCTGTCTGGAGTTTCTTTCTTTTTTTTTTTTTTCTTTTTTTCTGTCTGGAGTTTCTAAGTGTAAAAGGCTGTAAAGTGCCTTGCAGAGAAAAATACCTTGTCAGATAAGCTTTGTTCAGGTATGAGGTTGTTGGCCCTGAGCTCACTGTCACTGAATCAACAAGATATGTATTAAATGAGATGTGTTCATATAGAAATAGACACAAAACATGGTTATGCATTGACTGCATGATGAAAATGTGAATAGAGGCTCACAGGAACCAAACTCGGGAACAATGGTTTAGTATTTGCTAATTCAGTGTTTGTGGTGACTTTGTAAAACCTATGCAAGAAATAAATGCCCGTATCATATATTATGCATTTTTATTTCCCTCTCAGTACCTAACCATGAATACCTCATGTAAAATGTGTATTTAATAACTGACCAGTGAATACATAAATGGAATCTGTAGTCTCTTAGTAACAGAGAGGGGGATGGAAGACAAATCCAGATTAAGATATGAATACAGGGGGCTAAAATAAACACCCTCTGACCAACAAATATACAGAAAATGACATGAGCAATATCATCGTCACAAAATTTTTTTTTTAAAAGGGGACTGGACCAGGGGTGGGGGCTGGAGGTGGTTCGGCACCTGGTTGGCTCAGTCAGTAGAGCATGTGACTCTTGATCTCAGAGTCTTGAGTTCAAGCCCCACATTGGGTCCACGTGGAGCCTACTTTAAGAAAAAAAAAAAGGCTCTCCTACTTTAATATGAGGTCTTTTGAAGGCATAGCCAGAAAGACTTGTTAATTTGCTATATCCCCTAAAATTAACTTACTGACTCCTAACAAAAACTTATAAAGTTAAGACACATTGGCACAAGAATTCTCTGTCTACAGAAACATGTAAAGAGCTAAATACTGAAATCTAAGTTAAAAAATACTTCAGGGGCACCTGGGTGGAAGTCTGCTAGGCAACTACCTTTGGCCTGGAGTCTTGGGATAGAGCCCCATGTTGGGCTCCCTGCTCATGGAGGAGTTGGCTTCTCTACCCATACCCACCCCCACCTGGATCATTCTCTCTCATAAATAAGGCAAGTCTTTAAAAAAAAAAAAACTTTAAAAACTTTAAACCTTCTCATGCTCAGTGTCAACTATGGATTAGTGAGCCATCAAGAGCTTCCCCTCTACAGATGCTGTAATTCTTATACAAGTAGCCCTTGCTTTGCATGGCACCTTGTTAATCGAAACTTGTATACACTGAAACCGTGTCTTTGCTTTGCACAATATGTTACCACAGAAGAGCTGTGCAAAGGAGACTGCACAGCAGTAATTCTTGTGTATTTTTTCCGAAGTAAGGCAAATAGCACAAGCAACTGAGTACATTTTATTGCCCACTTCACATTTTATTCCATAAGATGGCTTTATTTGTTTATTGGTTTTTAAACATTTACCTAATTCACGGGCCAAGCAATGTTCTAAACCCTTTAAAAAATATTCATCTAATCTATCAACTTTATGAGGCAATCACTATTATTATTCCCAATTTATAGATGAGGAAATTGAGGCACAAAGAGGTTAAGTATCTTTCTCAAGGTCATACAACTATTAACTGGTATGCTTAGGATTTCAGCCTAGGTAGTCTGAATCCAGATAAAGGTTCAGAGCTTTTGCTCCTAACAACTTATGTTATAATCACAATTTTAACCATTGCCCTTTTCTACTTGTCCCCTCTTGATCCATTATCCAACTGTGCACCAAAAGTAGCTATATCAGTGGAATCATTTCACTCCATTACTTATTGAAATTCTTCACCAGCTTCTTATTACACTTACAATAAATCCAAACTCCATGCAATGGCTGAACATTCCTTGAGACTATCTTCTTCCATTTCTTTCCATACTGTTTCCTGACTTTCTCACCAGCTCTTTCTCCACTTTGTTTATTCCATAATCCCTTCTTTCTGGAAATCTCTTTCCTCTACTCTCTTTAAAAATCTTTTAAGTGGGGATGCCTGGGTAGCTCAGCGGTTGAGCGTCTGCCTTCAGCTTAGGGTGTGATCCTGGGATCCGGGATCGAGTCCCATATCCGGCTCCTTGCTGGGAGCCTGCTTCTCCCTCTGCCTGTGTCTCTCTCCACCTCTCTCTGTGTCTCTCATGAATAAATAAATAAAATCTTTAAAAAAAATTTTTTTTAAGTGTTAACATAAACACCAGGTCTTCAGAAAGGCCTTCTTCTCCCATTCTATTTAAAATGGTCGCATTTGGGGATCCCTGGGTAGCTCAGCGGTTTCGCACCTGCCTTTGGCCCAGGGCGCGATCCTGGAGTCCCGGGATAGAGTCCCATGTCGGGCTCCCGGCATGGAGCCTGCTTCTCCCTCTGCCTGTGTCTCTGCCTCTCTCTATGTCTATCATAAATAAATAGAAATAAATCTTTAAAAAAAATGGTTTCATTCATCATTCTCTCCTTCAGCTCCTTTTCTTCACAACACTTAAAAAATATATTTTTATTTACTTCTTTTTATTTATCTCTTTCCACCAAAACTTGTTTATAGCTACACTTCAAATACCTGAAAGAGTTCCAAACAATCAATAAATATAATGAAATGAATAAACCAGGTCATCCTGTGGCTTCCTGCAATCCTTATTACAACACTTCATTCTCTGTCATATGGATCTCTGATATGAGAGGCATACCTACAATTTTAGCCTTCTTATCAGAAATTATATAAGCATTAATATAATCTGTTAAAATCAAACACAGTGTTGTATCTCCATCAAATTTCTCAAACTCTTCTACTCTTAATGTGCAGCTTACTTTTATTTGCTTTATTTAAAATGTGTAATTTTGCTTTTTAATACACACACACACAATTGGTTTTTTAATTGTTGGAAAAATTCTCAACATAATAGCCAATTTTTTTCCAATTTAAGTCAAAAGGATTTCATACTCAAAATGAATTACATATTTGGTTTGCAGATAAAGTCTATACTTGAGATGCCTGGGTGGCTCAGCAGTTGAGCATCTGCCTTTGGCTCAGGGCATGATCCCGAAGTACCAGGATCGAGTCCCAAACATGGAGCCTGCTTCTCCCTCTGCCTCTCTCTCTCTGTGTCTCTCATCAATAAATAAATAAAATATTTTTTTTTTAAAAAGTAAAGTCTACTCTTAAGATATACATCCAAGGATTATCTACAGAAAATTCTCAATACTTATTTCCACAAATGTTTCATACATATTTTACACTTGTTTGCTAAATGAAGTGCCAACATCCAGCATTCTAATTAGAATAGTGTTGCCATAATTGAGACTTAAATTACTTAGTAATCAGTTGCTAGCATAAACAATCCAAAAACCAAAGAAGAATTATATTATGACAGAAGCATATGAATTACAGGTAGATGATGTAATAGAAAACATCACTGGAAAAATACATTCTATGGAAGCATTTTATTGACATAATCAGATTATCTACAATATATAGACTTATAAAGCATGTTTTGATTTCTGTTTTTTTTTATACTAAATTGATTTGTGGAAAGCAAATTACACTGCTAGAAGTGGGAAGAGGAGGGGGAGAACAGCAATGTAGCATTCTTCACATAGCTTAAGTTTAATAATATGAAAGCAAAATCTCAATTATTTAAAAGAAAATCACCACTATACTTCAAAAAACCTCTTTGTCCCATGTGCCAACTCTACTGAAGGTGTTTCTATAAAGAATTCTAACATTTTAATTATAATAAAAATCTCTCTATATATAATCTATCCTATAATCTTTATTTAAAAAATCTGCCTCACCACTAAAAGTAACCAAAACCAGAGGTCCTCAGAGAAATGTCTGACTCCAGGGCTGAAGAATAAGCCTGAAACACCTCATGCCAGAAAGAAAGAAAGTGCTCAAAAAAACCAAACCAAAACAAAACAAAACACGTATCAAAAGGATATAGGCCTGCTTTACAAGGCTCCCATTGGTCAAATCTGTGACAATTTGAAGACTGAAATAAATAAGGACAGTATGGATTACAATCTACTGAATAAAATGCAAATCCAAAAGGGAGGGGTACATGGAAGGAGGGGAAATAATGAGAGCTCTTCCTTACAGTAAACTGATAAATACATACAAAGATGGAATGTGGGGGAACAGTCACCAATTGTAACCATCACACTAAAGACTAGTTCAAGCAAGAAGCATCAATAAGTGCTAAATCCAAGGGGGAGTTTGATGAGGAGAAATTTTAGAATATCTTCCCCACAGACTGCTTATTAGTCACAATGAGACAACACCTTGACTTAGTGCTCAAAATTAGCAGAGCATGCAGACCTGTGTTCCTACTGAAAAGGACAAGTTATTACTTAATGTAGTATCCTAGCTCAGAATACATACCTGAGGAAACATGAGCTAACCTTAGATTGAGGAACAACCTTAAATATAGAAATAAAATAACTGGCCTATAATCTTAAAAAGTGCCAACATTATGAAAGGCAAAGAAAGGTTAAGGAACTCTTCATTAAAGGAGACTAAAGAGTCATGATAAATACATGATCCTGCAAAGAAGCCTACACTGGAATGAAATGACTGACACAACTGAAATATGGATTAGAGAGAGATAGATTATTGTTTCAATGTTAAACTTCTTGAATCTGATACCCATATTGTGGTTAATAGGAAAATAATCTCTTCTTAGGAAATGCACACTGAAGTCTTGAGGCAAAGGTGGAATGTAACGTACTTTTAAATGTATCAGAAAAGTTTATGTGTGTGTGTGTATGTGTGTAGACAAAGTGGAAGAGGAAGAAAAGAGAGAACTTCAAGCAAATACGGTAAATTCTTAAAAATTAGTGAACCAAGATAAAGGATATACAGGTGTTTCCCCTAGAATTCTTAGAATTTCAGGATAAAAAGTTATTTAGAAATTTGCCTAATTGCACAATATAGTAAATGTACTAAATGCCACTGAATTCAGAACTTTAAAAATGGTTGATTTTATATGATTCTCAACACACACAAAAAATTTTTTTTCACTTGTCTAAGTAACATACATAACTTGGAACGAAGTCAAACATCATGAAAATGGTTGGGTTTATGACCTTTTCATTCTGAGATATCATTTTCTTGAATCTATAATTTGGAGAACATTTAGTTCAGTCTTGAACTAGGCAATGACTAGCTTTTGCAAGTGCAATCATTCTTCCATTAAAACATCAAAGAGTTTAGATGCAGAGTGAATGTTATGCTTTCAGATACAGAATGCAGAAGTTTAAATGTTAAAGTTTATCAGAGTTAAAACACATGATGAGATTTATGCATATCTGACTTTTATAATTAATGTCATTTTATATTTAATTTATAGAAAAAGGAATAATTAGTAATATAACATATGCCTATTTTATCCTTCTGGTACACCAAACACCACATCTCCTCCTCCAAACCATGTTATTAGCATGTCATGCAATCCTTAAGTACTTATATGAGTAAAAAGTCCTAATGGTATGCTCAACTAATAAACAGGCCAAAAACACCCCCAATGAAGCTCTTAGAACTGTTCTAGTTCCAAAGTTTCCATGTAACACAGTAACCTATTACCATATTTAATGACAAGTTAATAAAAGCTAGCAAAATGTTATATTTAGATACAATCATGATAGAAAATTTATGACTCTAAATAACTAGGACATCCATTCCCTCTTGCTAGAAAAACTTTTAGTAAAATATTTAGCATAAAATATTTATTTGAAAGTTGTTTGGAAATACCAGTCATTACAAATTCAACTATATCCTGTGGTACACATTATCAATTCAAGTACAAGTTCCTCAAGTGCAATTTCAAATAAATTTTAAAAGCCTAACCTCCCAAGGTAATAAATTTTAAAAGCCTAAGCTCTCAAAGTTCTGTTGTTGTTTTTTAAGTATGGAATATTTTATCTATTCAACAACTAAAACCACTCCTACTCTGTACTTAAAGCAACTTTAGACTTGCATTGTTTTGTATGTAAGTTTAATGGTGAAACAAGTTTTCACTACTGATGGCAGTTGTTTAAGGCCTCTTGCACAGGTGAGTTAGCAAATCAAATTTTTGTTTTATAAAGAAAGGTCAGTGTCATGTTTTTCTTGTCAGTAGGTATCATATATTAAACTGGTTTCACAAACAGATCAAATATCCAAGGTATTAAAAAAATAAATATAGTGTTAAGAATTTTATTTGTGTTATAGATCCCAATTCTAGTTTTTACAGGTATGGATAAAGTAGCTACTAAAATAATTTTAATAGTAAAAGTTTTACTGTTAATGGGGCTTAAAAGTTTATTTAAAAATTTCTACCAACTTTTAAATCTCTATTAATTAAACTAATCTAAGGGATAATAGTCTTTGTTCATCTCTTTTAATTTTGGGTTATCACTCTTCAAAGCTGTCTCACAATGACAGAACTAAATAAAACAAAAGCAATGAAGAATTTACTGAGAACACAGTGATAATATTTCCAGAATATATTAATTCATTTAATTCTATTAACAGTCCTGGAAGGCAGACCTTATCCCATTTTATATAGCAAAAGTGGACAAAACCTCTTATCACGCCTCCCTTCCAATTACTCCTTCTACCTTTCATTTAAAGATTTCTTTCTTTGAGAGACGGAGAGAATCTCAAAGCAGACCCCGTCTCCCACTGTGTGGGGAGTCCAAGGCAGAGGGAGAAGCAGACTCCTTGCAGAGGCCTGATGCGGGACTCAATTCCGGACTCGGGATCACAACCTGAGCCAAAGGCAGACGCTTAACCACTGAGCTACCCAGGTGCCCCAGCAGGATGTATCTCTTTCATGAAGATTTTGCTGTCTTATTCTTTTTATTCTCTGAATTACAACAGTATTTACATCCTGTACCTGAATTTTAGATATCATATTATCTGGTATTATTCCCTATTTCTTTTTTATGTTCTTTTCATGTATATCTGCTTGATAGAATCATATGCTATCACTGGAACCATAAGGTTTCTCTCTCATCTTATAGTACTCCACAGCGCGCATGGCAGATATTTATGAGCACTCGATGAAGCCAAGATTAGTAAGGTTACCAATAATGTATTTTCAGTTACTACATAACACTTAAATATTTAAAACCTATGCCAAAAACATTGTACTTGGATAAGTATACAACAGACTATGGAATATATTCCTAAATGCTCAATCTGAAGAAAAAGTTGGACATAAATTACAGATTAATACAACTAAAGGAATAGCAAAGACCACAACCTAAAGATCAAAGGATTATGTGAATTTATTAAAGTTGTGGAAGCTGGTTAGAGAACTACAAATTCTAAAGTGCATAATATGGCTCATAAATGTTACATTTTTAGGATTAAGTAGTGAGCACCTTCACTACGATAGTTAAGATTGTCTTTTGCACTACACAGACATCTGTTTGCTTCCCTTCTTTGAGGGGCATTATTGACAATTGACAGACATTATTGACAGACATTATTCAAAGTACTGCGAGAGTTCAGAAAATTTTTCTTTTATGACGGTATATACAGGGGAAAAAAAACACTCACTGAATTTGGCTCACAAACTTAGGAATTATGAATTTCTTTCCAAGTAATTTTTAATTTTATAAGGTATGTGCTAGTTACTCACCTTTTATTATAATAAAGCATCTTTTTATTTAAATAATGTCTTGCAAAAGTTAGCAAATACTGCTTAATATATGTCCTGAAAACAGACAGCTAGATTTAAATCTAGACTCTATTTTCTAGATGTGGTACTTTGGCAAGTTTCTGGACTTCTCTGTGGCCCATTTCCTCAATAAACTGAAGATGACATGTACAATTGTTTTTGGCACATGGCAAATGCTAAATAACTATTAGCTTTTATTAAAAATAAAATTTAAAATATCGTGACTTAGGGGATCCCTGGGTGGCGCAGCAGTTTAGCACCTGCCTTTGGCCCAGGGTGCGATCCTGGAGACCCGGGATCGAATCCCACATTGGGCTCCCAGTGCATGGAGCCTGCTTCTCCCTCTGCCTGTGTCTCTGTCTGTCTGTCTGTCTGTCTCTCTCTCTCTGTGTGACTATCATAAATAAATAAATGACTAAATAAATAATTAATTAAAAAATTAAATAAAATATTGTGACTTAGAAGATTCACTTGGTAATATAAATTGGCTTATCAGATTTAACATAGTCAAAAAATTTATTGAGCACCTACTATATGTCATACACTGTTCTAAGAGCTAGTAATATAGTAATAAACAAAACAAAGTCCCTCCCTTTAAGAAGTTTACATCCCAGAAGTAGCAGAAGAATACACGTAAATAAGTTAAGCAAGTAGAGGGGAAAATAGTGAAGTAGGTCAAAGTATGCTATTTTATATAGAGAACACACAGGATCAGGCAGTTGGTGGTAGATGAGGTCAGAGGGGGCAGCAGAGAGGCAGTACAAATGCAGGCTAGGAGGCAGTGAGATGGTAAGTGACTGAAGAGCTCTGAGGCAGATCTGATTTAGTATTTCTAAAGAATTACCAGTGCTATGTGGAGAGATGATAGGGTTAAAATTTTTATTTGGCTTCGTGAAAAATAAGCCACACTTCAAAGCCCATTCAATACCCAACTTATAAATATAAGCCAAAAACATTAAACTAAGGAAGATATTATTTAACCACTGTGGTTTAATTGTAAATAAAAATAATTTTAATCATAAAACCATAAGTGGAAGAATGAGTATGTGAAATATCAAGAGAAAAAAAAAACCCTCAGTACATTACATTGGTCTTTAATGATTTGCTAAAAATACATGAAAACAAATCATGAGAGAAACAAAAAACTGGATTTTGAATGCATGCATTTTTTCTATTTAAGAAATTTAAGGCGGGCAGCCTGGGTGGCTCAGCGGTTAGCACCTGCCTTCGGCCCAGGGCATAATCCTGGAGACCCATGATGGAGTCCCATGTCGGGCTCCCTGCATGGAGCCTGCTTCTCTCTCTGCCTCTCTCTCTCTCTCTCTCTCTCTCTCTGTCTCTCATGAATAAATGAAATCTTTTTTTAAAAAAAATTTAAGGCTATCTAGATGAAAAAAAATTTTAAGTTTTTATTTATTTGAGAGAGAGAGAGAGAGAGCGCGCGTGCGTGCGTGTGTGGGGCGGGGGGCAGGTACAGTAGGAGACTGAGCAGCAGACTGCCCACTACGCAGGAAAGCCTATGCAGGGCTTAATCCCAAGATCTGGGATCATGACCTGAACTGAAGGCAGAGCATACCCGACTGAGCCACCCACCCAAGCTCCCTTAGATGAGAATTTTTGAGTGAAACGTTTCAAAAGTATGCATACACACTTACCACATAGCGGTGAATTTATGTGGATGTTAAAATTATTTACATTTGAATTATGTAGAACCTAAATACTCAACTAAGAATTTAACAACTGAACAAAATTCATATGTCAAAAGACATTCTAATTGGCACACTTCCCTTAAGTACAAAACATGCCTATTTATTGCACATTAACAAAATTATTCATATCTAATAGTTCATTAGTTAAATCTATCCATAAGTCATAAATAGCTATAAATTGGTTCCAACATGGGAATACAGTACATTCTTTTACCTGTATTTTGTTTTTAGGCTAAAGAGCTCCGGTAACCCAAAAAATGTTTTGCCAACTTGGGAGAATAGGTTGAAGAATTGGAAAGGCCTTTCTGCAATGTGCTTTCCTTGTAATATATTGCTCATCTACTGTCAGAGATCACAAATTTGATATATTGTAAAGGTTTCTTTTTCTTGATACTATTCAGTTTAAGAATAAACCATCAACTTCAATTTGCCTTCAAAAAAATAAATCTTTTTACGTTTTTACAAGGAATGTTTATATTAGCCCTATCTTTGAAATCTTAAAAAAATACAAAACAAACTGAACAAAAATCAGCAGATGGAAATTGCAGGACGTCTTCCCAAAGACTCTTCCCAAAATATCTTTTTTTAAAGAGTTATTTCTGTAATATGCCTTACAATATTAAAGTAAAAGCATTTATAACTTGGTGAAAACAACACATGGCATATGTATTAGAAATACTTATGAGTTTTCCTATATGTAGGTCAAGATGTCCACTCAGATGAAGAACTTTATGAAAGAGTGCCCACTGAAAATAATGATTCATGGATTAAGACACAGTTTTTACATACTTCTAAATAATGTGGTCTGACAACATCTTCATTCTTTTAAATACTATATCCTTTTAATTTTTTCGTTATAAATTTTCTGTATTACATAATAACAGCAGGCATTTCAAGAGTTTATTTTATGTCAAATAATATGCTAATTGTTTCACATGAATTTACTCCTAACAAGAACCCTGTAAAATAAATATCATCTCCAATTCCTAGGTAGAAAAATGTAGAGATGTTGTTCCAATGCCCAAGACCACTGTTTCTTAGCAGCAGACCTAGGATTTTAATCCAGTTCTGATTTCTAAACCAAACTGCTTCACAGATCCATCAAATATCACCTGGAGATACAGTTGGAGAATGTGTTTTGCTAGCAAATTACTATAAAAACATAAGGATGGACAAACACACATAAGTAGACTAAACAAGAAAAACTTACAAAGTGACGCCTTAAAAAAAAAAAAGTTAAATATATTGTCCCAGAATGTTAAGTAATGTCAGCTGAGGCTAAAATGTACTTTTTAACAGCTAGATATATCTTAATATGAAAGATAAAATAGTAAACTTTCTTCAAGATTAAAATGTTACTTAAGCAACCTATACTCTTTTTTTCCTGGAAGAAATGTTAAATAAACATTAGAAATAAGAAAATAATACAAGAGCATAGAAAAAGGTTCAACTGTGAAGCCACACTGTAGGAACTGTGAGTACTAGTAAGTGGTACTCAAAATTTTAAAAAAGCCAAGTACTTTTAGTGGATATATCAGTAAATAGATGAAAAGCTATTTTGTAAACTAACACAACAGGGCACAGAAAAACATAAGAGGCAACTAAGTAATTTTTAAAAGCATTCTGACAATAGTACTAAATAGGCTAATTTAAACTACAGAAATGCTGGCAGAAGATAAACTCTTCTTTCTTTTGAATTAAATTCTAATATCTTCTTATAACTACTTACTAGAAGAGAAGGATAATTAATTATTCAGCAATAACGATTCTCTGTATCTGGTTCCCAAAAAGTTAATACGGGAAGACTGAAAAGCTGACAATCATGTTTGCTTTCAAATTCTAAGAAGCACACAGAACAGAGATTTACTGGTAAGATAGGGAAAATAAGGGGGAAACCATCTGTGACTAAAAGGCAAAGCTGGTAAATTCAAATTGTAGCATATTTGTAATGGAAAGTTCCTTGAAGGTAGGTATTGTACTTTTTGCAAGTTCAGAAAATACAGTACTACTCCAAAAAACAATTAATGTATTATCTGTTGAAAAAACTGAATAAACTATTTTCTATAAAAGCCGAAAGTTCTCCTGCTGGGGTCTAAACTAGAATAGTAATTTCTGTAGGTCTATTACATAAGCTAAACATGTAGGAGCTAAAAATTCACATAACATCAACTAAGATCAACTTATGGGGGGAAATGCAAGCTATGCTTAAGAAAAGGACTTAAAATGGACTATCTATAGCAGCTGCCTATGTATAGGAGTTAGCCAGCACTATTTGAATCACTATCATAAAAAGAATAAGGGCCACTGATAAAACAGAGTCACCATTAATATTACTTCCTGAGATGAAAGAAAAGGATTAGCGCGGCTTGAATAATAACCAGGAGTTGTGATCCACCACTATCATGTCACTTTCACTGTATCTCCCAAATATGGAGAAAAAGTAGATCAGAACTGCAGCAACTTTCAATTTATACTATGTATGGGCTGACAAAATATAAAAGTACCCAATTTTATTACAAGAAGGCAGGTCACACAATGGTCAAGCTAGTCCTAGTTGGTGGGAGTAGTGCCACTTATCCTTTCCTGCCACAGCTGCCTTTTATGCAACTTGAGAACGAGCGGGAGGAAACTGGTCCTCTAAGCCCCGGCTGGCCGATGACTTTATCTGCTTTTCCTCAGTGTTCTGCAAAACAAGCCATTTAATACTACCAGGAGGTGCAACAATTGTGGAAAATACCTCTTCACTCTCCAGGTCCTCAAGCTCTCAAAAGCCAATATTTGAAATACATCATTACACTTCAGAATGCCGCCATACTTGATCTAACTATAGCTCCAGGAAACACATTTTGAAAGAGTGTATTTTTCTTTCTGAAATAAACCTTATTGGGTAGGGATATCTGCTAAACAAAAGTCCTAGTTTTCCTGAGTCATGGGTTGCACTTATTTACTGCATAAAGCATTTAAATATAACATTTATTGATTACCACTTAAAAAAATTCCCTTTTCAGCTGAAACTGTCTTTGGAGTATAATGACTTTCCAAAATTTATCTGCTATTATGAAATACTAGTTCCATTTCTTTCCCCCCAATGGAAATTCAGGGGTCCTAACAGCCACTGAGGTTGGAAATAGACTTTCTCTATGCCAGTCCCTTCATTTTACAGATAAGGAATCTATAATCTGGAGATTTATTGTGATTCTCTCTAAAATTACCCTTATGGCTAGCTTAAAAGGCAGTATCAGAATCTGAACCCAGGTTTCCAAAACCCCTAACCAGTGCCCTTAGTCCAATTTTTCTGAGGAGTCCTTAATCACTTCGTCCTTTCTTCAAGTTCCCTCAGTATATTATCCCTCTAATAATCAAAGTGGCCATTCTATAGATCTGTGCCTCCTCCATTATGGCATTTTAAGGTGAAGAGTCTAACTGGACACAGTGCCACAGGTAATGGTTCTGTAAGATGCTTATATTTTGAGGGAAGAACTTCTCTCCTGCCAGTGAAAGATGAAAATTAAATTCTGAATATTTATCAGTAAAATAACCTCATATCTTAATATGTGTCAGACATTCACAAAAGCTTTAAAAAGCACTTGGTGGCAACATTCTTACATGTTCTTGAGTAACTTGGTTCAAGTCTCCATTTTCAATTGGGTAGTAAAAAGGAAGATAGATGTTCTTTATCAACAACCGTTCTCCCATAATGACTTGATAACCTACTTTCCTGGCAAATTTAACCTGAACACTTGAAGATTAATAGCATAGGTGATAAAGACAAACAATATGAACTGTACAAGAACAGCAAGAACATTGTCTTGATTTCCGTCTCTTGAAAAATATATATAGTTTCTGCAATTTGTGAGTACCACAAATTTAGTCCTCTAAGATAACAAGGTGTTCTTAGCAGTTTTCTTTTGCTGTTCTCTGACTTAGAAATAGCTTTGTAGAGACTTTTAAACTTTTAAAAACTATTTAAGCCAGTATCTAAGTCTTTGTATCATATGTTAAAAAACAACCAATGATCCAGTAGGGCATGCACAGCACCCATAGAAAAAAAAAATTGACAGATAAAGAACTAATGAAACTAGATCTGGAAAAGAACCATGATTTTATCTTTAGAAAGCAGAAGGCATATAAATAGCAAAATAAGCCCAAAATACATGTCTGAAGGCTTAACCGTCGTCAAATGAATAGTTTTTAAATTTAAATTCAATTTGCCAACATATAACACCCAGTGCTCATCTCATCAAGTGCCTTCCTCACTGCCCGTCACCCAGCTACCCCATCCCCCCACCTGTCAATTGAATAGTGGATAAAGGAAAACTATTAAAGCAGACCATTTTCAAATGTGGACTTCTCTTCCAATGTTTATCTCCCTCTCAATGCAGACATCTGCTACGGTTATCAAAAGTATAACTGATCTAAACACACCGTGTTAAGGGCTTGATATGTGAAACCTTTAGCCCTTAATCTTCACAACATTGTAAGGGAGGTATCTATCATTTTTACACTGCATCTGAGAGAACTGGGGCACATAATTGAGTAACTTGCCAAGGTTACACAGCTCGAACCCATCTCTGCAGGTTCTGAAACCTGTGTTTCTTCAGGCGCTCTACTGCCCTGGGGGCACAGCAAATTTGAAAATACGGTCAAACTCTTCAAGTTCTATCTGATGCATTATTATCCAAGCCACTATAAACTTGTTTTGTTTTGTTTTGTTTTGTTTCAGGGATTTTTCTGGTGTCAAGAAAGACTCAAGAGTTTGCCATCTACACTTCCTGATTTTAGGCTGGGTCAATGTCACAAACGTTTCGGTCACCACACGTTGCCTAATGGTTAGAACCCAAAACGAAGAGGGCTGGTTAAATTCCTAAACTTTATTTCCTGCCGGCCTAAAAGAACTTACTTAGCCACTGTTGTGTCCGTTAGGTGTTAAGGGTTTCTTCAGCGTAGTGACGTGAGGCATTAAAGTCATCGCTTAAGTCTTAATGGAAATCATCTATGTTATTAGTCATTTTACCTGTCAGAGCAGTTCAAAGCACATCAACAGGACACAGACCTGGGTTGTTGCCTTCTTTAGGGGAGATTTCTTAATGACCTGTTAATTAAACCGAATGGAACAAGCAGCCCTCCAAAAACGAAGTGTAGTGGAAAAGGAAACAACAGGGGGAAAGAAGAATCACAAGTCGGGCGGTGATCTACTTTCACTCGTCTTGGGAAAGCCAAGAAAGGATGAACCGATCCTCTTGAGCAACTTCAGCCTGACCACAACGGCCACTTGTTACACCTACCACCCACTCCAGCACTTCGGGTTCAGGAGGAACCAGAAGAAACCCAGTACCTCGAGCACACGACCCGACCCGGCCTGCGGCTCCGCGCCGCACCCCGGGGCACACACAGGGTCAGCGCGCGGCGTCCCTCACCCCCTCACCCCCAAGTCCCCAAGTCCCCGCTGCCGCCCCGAAGGCAAAGCCCGCACAGCCTGGGGCCAAGTCAGTCCTCGGACGGGGCAGTGACCCAGCTCTCCACCACCCCGCGCCCTCCCTGGGCCGCAGGCGCCCTGCCTAGACGGACGGCGGGAGGAGCAAGGCGAGGAAGGCCCGCACCGCAGGGGAAGGGGGTCCCTTCCCAGCCTCGCCGGTCTGGACGCGCCCCGGGCCGGGACAGAGCCGGCCGCCGCCATGATGGGGCTGGCCGAGCCGGGGGGCGTGACGCGGGCGGCCCCGGGCGGCCCCGGGCGGCGGGCCAGGTCCCCCTCCCCCCCTCCCCCTCCCCTGCGTGGGCCCCGGCCGCAGCTGACCCCCAGTACTCACGCTTTGTCCACCAGCTCCCGCACCTTCCACATGTTCAACATCGTGCCCCGCGCGGGCCGAGCCGCCGCCTCCCTCCCCTGATCCCCACGGACCCCGGGACACTTCCGCGCCGGGGCAGGTCCAGGCCGGGGTCGCCGCCGCCGCCCTCCGCCTCCAACTCCCCCAGTTGGGTCCTCCTCTAGCCACAGCCGCGGCGCCGCCGGTGACACGTCGAGACGCGGGGGCAGAGGCGCTGCGTGGAGCGGAAGTGCCCGGCTTTCCGCCCGCTGCGCGCGGGGCACGCCGGGACTTGTAGTTCTCTGCGCGCCTAGCCGACCGCTTAAGCAGAGAGGGTTGGTGTGATAAGTTTGGTACTATTTGCGTCAGGCTTTCCCAGTCCTTTGCACCCTTCCCGGTGCCTCTGACCTTCGGAACCAGAAGCTCGGGGAGGGGGAGGGGGAGACGGAGCAGCAGTCTATGCTTTAACGGATCCTCAAGTGTCAGAAGCAGCACTGGTATAGGATCTAGCCGCACCCAAACTTTGAAATGTAGAGCATTGCTTCTCCCCAGAAACAGTCCACGGCGTGCTATGATTTTGTACCTTCAAATTGAAGAGATTTCCGTGTAAAACAAGTCTTCTTAAAATATTACCTGAGAAAATACAGAACAAATCATATGCAAACAGTCCAGAAAAAAAAAAGAGAGAAATATAAAAGTATTGCAATGTTATTAATAATGACTATACAGAAACACTATTGCTATATATATGCCTTCCTCATTGACAGAAGCATCACTGTATTTGGCTCCAAATATACTTTCTACTTAGAGCCTGAATTTTCATACCTGTAAGTTGAAGAGGTTGTATTCTAAAACTTATTCCATGCTACTATCCCACTATGATGCAGTGGTTTTATATTTAGAAGGCTACTTAATATCCTCTTTAGATACTTTATCATAAAGCTCAGAAATTTAGTTCACACTCTACCTGGAACTAGAAAGGCAACATTAGGACACATCCAACAACTTGACAAGCATTTATTCTTAAGCCTAAGTATACACATACATACCGCATTGGGCGTTTTATTGTAATGGCTGCTGTCACTTCATTTCTCATTCATTCATTTTTTTTAACAATGTTCATGTTAAAGTTGCAAGAAACCTTAAAATTCATTTGATCCAACTGCCTGAATTTTACAGTGCTTTTCATTCTACAAATACTTATTGAGAATTTTCTGTGTGCTAGGAGTTGGGAACAAGACCTACAAGCCCTCAGCTCTCTAGGATCTTAAGGGTCTTTGGAGCAAATATAAAAATCAAGGAAACATTTAAGGTAATTGCAGATAGATAGTGGTTGAAGAAAACAGAAGATAATATTATAGGGAATGATGTTAGAGGAAAATAACAGGGAGTATTTAGGGCCTCTTTGAGGACACTATATTTAAGCTAAAACTTGAATGATGAAAAGGAGCTTGCCATAAAAAAAGATCTGCAAGAAAAGAATATCTGGTGGAGGGAACAGATGAAGACTCTGATTCACAAGGGAGAAGGGAGATTAATTGCTGCCAGTTATGATGCATGTTAACAATGATCCTAAATCAAGAACCCAGAACTTCTGACACCTAGTTCCTCAGGTCAAGTCACCCCTTCACACTGCATCCACTAGTTACTGGAAGCATCTTTGAAAAGGGTTTCAATACAGCTTTAGGATTAAGGCCTTAAAAAAAAAAAGAGGATTAAGGCCTAAGAGAGACAAGTTGAAAGAATTGCCAGACAGAAAAGTATCAAAAGCAGAAATTGGGACAAATCTATCTCAAATCTTTGTCAAGATAGGAGTGCTTGGGCAGACATAAAATGAATTGGATTGGTGGGGGAGGAGAGGCAGGGAAAGATGAGCAGAGATAGGTGGAGAAATGGGGCTTTCAAATGAGGAGTTTGTTTCCTGTAGAAAGGACTGTCCAGCCCAAGTGAGATTCAAAGGATGGAATGTGGCCAGAGGAGATAAGGAAGAGAACTACCTTGCAAAAACAATAGCTCAGCAAGTTAACTTTCAAACAAGCAGGTCCAGGGTACACCAACAGAATGGGCCTGGCATAAAAATAAGCATCTTCCCTGCCCCGGGCCTGTCTGCACATTCATAGCAATTCACAATCAGCCTCACTAGAATCACCTTGAGAGTAAAATGTCACTGTCTACCTTGTTTCAACACCAGGTTTGGAAGTGCCTAGACTTATTCCCCGAGTTGTCATGCTGGGGCTAGAATGTAACACCGAAAAACTAGTCTGTCTAACTTTGATTCAAGAGAGTCCCTAATGGACTCAGGAGAACCAGACAAGGAGAGTTTGTTAAAAAGTGGTCTCCAAAGACTAACCATTTGCATGTCAACAAAGTGTTCCATTTTTGCCTTATATCTTGCAAGTTTGGGAGCAGTTTCCATAGTAACTTCTTTGTGGCAATTTAAATGTGTCCATTGTAGAAAAATAAATGAGAAAATGTCCCACTCACCCCCCCTCTTCAGGAAAACATATTTTTCACAAAATGAGCTGACGCTTTTAGTACAGCCAAGCCAACACAAGGTTTGAAAGCAAATGTCCTCAGATGTGTGAGGCACTGTGGTAGGTGCTGACTGTGTATCTTCTGTGGTTGGCTCCCTGGTGTTTCCTTCTGAGAACTTAATTCCTGTTACACAGGTGTGGCAGCTATGGGACGGCACAGACCAAATCTCTCTTTAAGAGAACCAGTTACAAGGAATGTGGATGGCTGACAGCTTCCAGCAGCCACTCCTCAGGGATCAACCACAGCATTGACACCAAGGCCATGCTCTTACTGGGCTGTTCCCAGGCAGTGAGTGAGCACGTTGGGGTCAGGCCATTTCTCCTCAGTGCAAGACTTCTGTACTGGGCAAGCTTGCCCTGGGCTCCCCATCAGCCTCGCCCAGAATTCCTTCAAGTTTCCTTGCCATCAGGCGGTCTTCTTACCCAATCTTCCTCCCTTCTCTCTTCCTTAACAGGTGTCAGAACTTCCTTGAGGTCTGAGGCTGTCCCCACCTAGTCTTGCTCCCTCTTCCCTTTATTCTCCATAGGTGTTTTCCCCTAATCTCTTACACTTCTAATTCCCCCTTGGCTTTTGCTTCCTGCAATAACCAAATTGACAGGACAGGCAAACAGTTCTACTTTGGTTTCAGTATTTGGCTCAGTGAGTCCTGTTTTTGGTCACACCTGACTATTCCTCTCTAGTAGTTGAGATACTTGGTTTCTAATCATATGAAAGTTGCCACAAGAGCCATGCAGATTATACATTGCATAACCCCAGGGGCACCATAGCTGAGGACTACCATGTACTGCCAGAAAGGAGGTATAAAGTAATGGTTAGAGAGTAAATTCTGAATTCAGACAAACCTAAGCTCAAACTGCATCTGCTGTTCAGTGGCTTGGTCATTTTGGATAAACTAATTAAACCCATATACCACAGTGATTACGAACTAGACTTTGGGGCCAGATTGCCTGGGTTTGAATCTTAATATTGCTACTCACTACCTGTGTGACCTTGGGGAAGTTATTTGACACCTCTGTGATTCAGTTTCTCATCATAATGGACAATAATAGAAACCTGCAAAGGCTTTTTCAGACAATTTTAAAAAGATAATGTTTAAAAAGAATCTAGAACAATACTGTATACACTCAATAAACATTAGCAATTCTGGTATTACCACTATTATTACTACTAGTCATACTAGTAATTGTATTACTCTGTAAAAGTATTCAGTTGTCAACAAGTATTTAGTAAGATCCTGCTATGTTCCAGGGACTGTGCTAGGTGGTGGATATACAGTTGTAGATAAAACCACAGAGTATACCACAAATAGATGTAGTAGACATAGTAAACTGAAAGTAAAATGAGGAACAAATAAAATAACATATATACCTCAGTTCACACTGGGTCCTACATGTAGGAAGTGCTCACTAAATTCTATTTCATTATTGTTATCAAAACACTTATCTTATGTGGATCTCAACTTTTTTTTTCTTAGTAACTGAAGTATTGTTTTACCAGAATATCCTAAACCTAGCCATACATCCGAAATTCCCTGACATCTTTAAAAATGTCAAGGTTTTTTTTGTCCTGCCCCATGAGTTTCTGATTCACTGGTATATTATTTTCTATTCTTTGGTCACAAGTGACAGAAACTCAAAACTAGCTTATGCAGGACACAGGAGACTAGGGAGTTCAGAGATAAAATTTGCCTTAGGATCTTAGCAAATACTGTCAGAACTCTTTCTGATGCTCATTATCCTTTATCGCAGATAAATTTCCCCTAGTTGGCAGGAATAGAGGTACCACTTTGCAGAGAATGGGTTCCATTTTTTCAATTAGACAACCAAGGGTGAAGAGACACTTTGGTCTTTCATCCAATAAGTCTAATAACACAGGGAAGGACTCTGATTGGCCCAGATTGAATCATGTATCTATCATGGACCAATCACCTCTAGAAAAGTGTATATTACAGAATTGGTAGACCTAGGAGAACCACACAGAGTGGGGGGAAAAGAGTGCTCTGGAGATACTCTGAAGAAAACCATGCCTTGGCAGACAAAAGTGCCAGTTATTTACAATGGTAGGTCAAAGAAATCTGTATTTTTAAAAAATCTCTTAAGTGATTTTGCCAGGGTTTAGGATGCCCTGAGTTAGATGACACCATGCCCTTTCTGGGTCTGACACCCTTTTTTCTCTTTAAGGTCTAAATTACACAAAATTGAGGTGGGGACAGCAAAAGAGAAAAAAATACCATGAGTGATAATAAGAAAAAGAAACAATGAAGAAAGAAGGGATTAAGCGGATTGCAGCATTATGCAGCAGGTAAACTGGTAGCAGGACACACTCTTGCTAACTCTGTTCTGCTGATGGTTGGGCTCTCTTGGCTGAGATTCTGTTTCCTTTCAAGTCTGTCAGCAGGGCTCAGGTGGACCTACTCAGAATGCCTGGTAGGTGCTCCAAAGGGCTAACACATTCACAGTCCTTCTTCAAGAACATGCAGACCCTGGCCAAAGGTGAGATGAAGGTAGAAGTGCTCTTGGAATCATTTCCCTGCCTCCTGGGATGCTCTGTCTCCCTCTGTCTCTTGACTATAGGTGAGTCCAGAGTAGATATGCTGCTCCTAGTGTCTAGGTTTCTGAAAACTCTATTCACAGGAAGCCAAAGTACAGTCATTAAAGCAACGAGGCAGCTTGTGACTGTGGGAACTGTTCCTGTATTGTCAAATCACATGCAGGGGTGAATGGTGTGGATATCAGAAAGGATGTGCTGGTGGGTTTCTGAGGCAGGGTCTTTCTGGATAAGGACAAGTATCTTGGGAAAGCCCACAGGTTGTCCAGAGTTCACACAGAGGCTCTGCTAGTCCTTGAATTTCATCAGTTCTTCAAAAGAATTGTACTCTAGAGGAAGAGCTCACTGAAATAGACATCTGTTTAACCCCACTGCACATTGCTGGTGCCCAACAAACATTGAGTGCTGACTCTTTCTTAACAAGAAAACATGCTTTATTCTAATGGACACCCCCACCCCCCCAGTTTTTAGCCCATTCATTTGCTTATAAAAAGTAGCAGTCAGGGTGCCTGGGGGGCTCAGTTGGTTGAATGTCCAACTGTTTCAGCTCAGGTCATGGTCTCAGGGCCCTGGGGTTGAGCCCCACATAGGGCTCCACGCTCAGAGTATAGTTTGCTTGTCCCTCTTCCTCCCTTTCTGCCCCTCCTCTTCCCTCTGCTTGCACACATGCTCTCTCTCTCCCTCTCTCAAATAAATAAATAAAATCTTGAAAAAACAAACAAACAGTGGTCTGTCCATCAGACTCCTTTGATGTCTAAAACCTGTGTTACCTATAGACCTTCTAGTCTAATATGGAAGATAGACATACAAACAAAAGACACAGCAAGATGTTTAAGGAGGCAGTGTAATGTGGGGTAAAGGTCAGAGCACTGGCTGTGGTATCAGTAGGACCTTGGTTCGCATCGTGTAGCTCTGGAATGTTGGCTAAATTAGTTGGCCTCTCAGGTCTTGGCTCCCTCATTGGGAAAATGGGGCTAATAAGGGCCCCTGACTCATGGTGTTGTGAGGAATGAATGAGACGACCCATTAAATTGCTTGACATGTAACAAGGACTCATTAAATAAGATTTATTATCATTGTTTTTTTTTTAATTTTATTTATTTATTCATGAGCAACACAGAGAGAGAAGCAGAGACATAGTCAGAGGGAGAAGCAGGCTCCCTGCAAGGAGCCCGATGCAGAACTCGATCCTGGACCTCAGGATCACACCCTGAGTCAAAGGCAGATGCTCATCCGCTGAGCCACCCAGGCACCCCGATCTATTACCATCATTAAACTGTATGCACAGATCATGGACGATGTGAGGGTGTTTAAGCAGGTTCATTAAATCTTTCAATAAACTTATATTTGGACACTTAACTCATTGCCAAGAATTATACTTTGAAAAACAGACAAAATTCCTATTCTTGTGTATTTTGCAGTGAGGGAGGAAAGAGGTGTATAGCAAATAAACCTTCCCCCAAATCTATCACTTCAAACTATGATGAAAGCTACAAGAAGAAAAGAATGGGGTGGTATGAGAGAATGTGGAAGTGGTATTTCATTCATATTTCATTCCCAGGGAAGTCCTCTCTGGGGAAGTGACATTTAAGGTGAAGGTGGAAAGATAATTCTGAGTTAATGAGGTAAGAGAGAGAAAGAATATTCTAGATAGAAACTCCTGCTCTCTTAGCATTCAAGACTCCACAGTCTTCTTGTCTTTCCTGTCTTTCCTACATTTCAGGCTCATTACATTTTGTTCCTCTCCCCAGTTTGTAGATATTGACAGGCTCTTTAGAACTTACTTTGTTCCTTCTCCACTGCCAATGCCAACCATAACCATCTCTCACGTGAACTAAAGGTTTCTTAATTTGTTCCTCCTTGATCAAATCATAAGTTGGGCCATGTTACTATTTGCACTGAATACTTCAACAGCTTTTCATGGCATTTAGAATCCAAACTTAACCTATCAGAAGTCCATCCCTGGTCCAAACCACTGTTATTCTGGAGAAAGACCGATACGGTTACCCTCATGTGGGGTAAACTCAAGGCCAGTTCTGAGTAAAAAGGATGTTGGGGTGGGAACCATGGGCCCAGAAAGTACCCCTAAAATCTGTCATTGGCAGCATGGCAGTCCCTTTTTTTTTTTTAACATTTAAAAATATATGTATATTCCAGCCAGTGCTTCCCAAGGATAGGTCTTTGTGGTATTGAGTGGATTATTATAGCATCTTGGGCTTTCAATTTAGATCTGGAAATTACTATGGTTTGTTTCACAGTTTCACCTTCCTTGCTGTGAGGTTATTTCTACTACTCTCATTTTTTTTTTAGATTTATTTATTTATTCACGAGAGACACACATGGAGAGAGGCAGAGACATAGGCAGAGGGAGGAAGCAGGCTCCTCATAGGGAGCCGGATGGCGGGACTCGATCTTGTATCCCAGGATCACACCCTGAGCTGAAGGCAGATGCTCAACTGCTGAGCCACCCAGGCGTCCCCTCTACTCTCAATCTTGATGTGTTAATTTGACTAGTTTCAGAACATCCTCTTTTCTTTTTCTTTTTTTTAATGCTAACTATCTATTCTGCTGACACCTTGTTATAGAAGTATCATGAGTGATCTCTAACTGTGGAAGCTGATTTCCTAGGTGTTAGCAGTTTTTATGGTTTCTGATGAGTAGTATCTAATCATAGTTCTTGTTGAGCAGGTGTAACATTAAAATTTCCCCATCTTTGATAATTTACCCTAAAGAGTGGTGGGTCATTGACCTGGCCTGGGAAGCCTAAGATCTGATATACCCAGACACCTATTGGGAAGGGAGGGAATAGGAAAAAGATAGCAAGTATTATTATCTTTTTAAGATACAGACTCATTCTCTTTCTTCCAATTTTTTTCTTTGAAATGTTTTATTAGTTTTTTTTTTAAATAACAGAAGTAAAAGATGTTCATATATCCTCATGTATATATCCCTTGACCTAGCAATTCAACTCCTAGGTAATTATCCAAGAGCAATGGAAATTATATCAAAATTCTCATGTAGGAATGTTCATAGCAGCTTTATTCAGCATAGCCAAAATCTAGAAATAATTCAAGTGCCCAATTGATAGAATATGGACAAACAAGTTGTGTTGTATCATTTGAATGGAACATGATTTAGCAATAGAAAGGAATAAACTATGAATATATAGAACAACCTGGATGAATTTCACAGACATGATAGCAAATGAAAGAGGCCAGACACAAAAAGTTATGACTCCATTTATATAAAATTCTAGAATAGGCAAAATTAATCAAAGGTGAAATAAATGAGAAACTATTGTTGCCTGAGGTGGAAGGAAGGGTGAGAACAAGGGAATTAAAAATAAAAGTTATAAACACCTTTTTCAACAAGTGAAACAATCCAAAAATGCATAAGGAAAAGTTTATCCTTTCCCATTTATTTTCACCCCAGTATGGCAATCCTGTTAAAAACTTGCTGGTACTTTTTCATACTTTCTCCATGCTTATAAATATAAATAAAAATACGTGTGTACATATGCAGGCTTTGCTTTAGGATCGTGCTATACACAGTACTTGCTTTTAAAAATACCTGTTTGAGGGGTGCCTTGGTGGCTCCGTAGGTGGGGCATACACTCCTGATTTGGCTCAGGTCATGATCTCAGGGTCATGGGATTGAGCCCCACATCGGGCTCTGCACTTGATGGAGAGTCTGCTTGAGATTATCTCTCTCTCCCCCTCTCCTGGCTTTCTCTCTCTCTCAACTAAGTAAATCTTTAAAAAATAAAATATAATATAATACCTATTTGATAATGCATCATGGATATCCCTCCAGCTGAATAAATATAGATATGACTCATTCTTTTAAATACTGGTGTAATTCCTCAATATGAATAGACTGTAATTTATCGAACCATTTGCCTAGCGATGGCTAGTTAGGTTGTTTCTATTTTTGGTTTTTGCCACTATAAACAATGTTACAATAAAATATATCTCTGTACATCTATCTTTGCATATGGTGTTTAGATCTCAAAAGTAGGAACAGGGAAGGATAAGTGTTTTTTATTTAATTGGATATTGGCAGATTATATACCAAAGAGATTACAGCAATTCTCACTCTCACTAAGCAACATATTGAAAAGCCCATTTTGTCATGTCTTCACTAGCACTAGATGCTATTGCTCTTTTGAATTTTTGCCAATTGTATTGATAAAAATATGTTGCCTTAATTTCAAAGTAGTTCTAACCAAGGTAAACCTATGCTTTCCTACCTTGTATAAAAGTCTCTTTTCACATCGCTCCCATTTTTCAGTCCTGTTCTTGGTCAGTATGGATCACATCCCTCCAAATGGTACTATCAAATACATTGGATGATAGAAGGCAGGCCTGGCCAAAAGGGAGCTATCCCATTGTTTGTTTGTTTTTCGACTTAAAATATTCAGCCTAATGGGAAGAATTCCTTATTCTGTCATTCTTTCTCAGAGCAGCCTGCTTATTTTCATCCTGGTACCAACAAGAATCTGTGATTGTCTATTTATTCACTCGTATTAGGCAGGGTCACAGAACTTAGAACAGAAAACAACTCAACGCAAAAGCGTCTAGTTGAAGAGAATGAAGCAAACAAACTATTTATGGATGCAAGGTCAGGGGTAAGGCTATTAATAAGGACATCAAAGCATGTGGAAGTAGCACTGGTGAGGACTCATTACTATCAGTTTCAATTATTTATTGCTGTGTAACAAACCGCCCCACAACTTAGTGTCTTAAAAAAACAACCACCATTTGCTTGCTCACAATTCTTCAATTTGAGCAGGGCTTGGTGGAAATGGCATATGCCTACTCTGCACTTGGTGGAATTCTCTAGAGCAACTCAGCTGGTGCTGGATGAGGATCCAGGGTGGGTTCATTTATACACCTGGTGCCTCTTCTGGAGTGGTTGGAATGGCATGGGGAGAGTTGGGTTTGTCTTTCTTTCCATGTGGCCTCTCATTTAATAAGTTAGGGTGAACTGTTAATAGGTGGCTAGATCCCAAAAAAAGTCAAAGTGGAAACTTCCAGGCCTTTTAAAAAGTTGTCACAGAACTGACCAAGCATCCCATTTACCACATTCTATTGGTCAAAGCAAGTCATAAGGCAAATCCAGCTTCAAGGGGAGGTGAATCTTTTTTTTTTTTTTTTTTAAAGATTTTACTTATTTATTCATGAGAGACACAGAGAGAAAGAGGGATGCAGAGACATGGGCAGAGGGAGAAGCAGGCTCAATGCAGGGAGCCCAATGTGGGACTTGATCTCAGCATTCTGGGATCATGCCCTGAACTGAAGGGAGATGCCCAGCCTCTGAGCCACACAGGTGTCCCTAGATATTACCTTTTAAGGGAGGAGCATCAGTTGCATATAGAGTTGAGATGAATCATTAGTAACCATCTTTTTTTAAAAATTATTTATTTGACAGAGCAAGAGAGCGCATGCACACGTACATGCAGGGGGAAGGAGTAGAAGAGAGAAGGAGAGAGAGACTCCCAAGCCGACTTCCTGCTGAGTACAGAGTTTGACACAGTGCCTGGTCTCACCACCCTGAGATCATGACCCGAGCCAAAATCAAGAGTTGGATGCTTAACTAAGCCACCAGGCATCCCAGTGGCCATCTTTGCAGATAATCTATTACATATGCTTCAGTACAAAACGACAAAAGGAGAAGTAGAGTTTCCGGTGAGATCTGGTACTGTGGAGGAAGGTCTGTCCTACAGGAGATGTAGTAATTGAAATCTATTACCAGACTGTGGGGCTGTGGCAGGGGAAGACAGGCAGAAGTACCCTGATCTCTTTCTTCCTGCTTCCTGATTTCCTGCCAGTAGAAGGCAGCCTGGTGGATATAATTCAGAGGTTAACCCCACCTCTCCAGAAAGCAAAGCAATTCAGAAAAGGCCACTGAATGGATTGGAAATAGACTGGGCCATTGAAGAACAAGCTTTTATTTTATTTTATTATTATTATTATTATTTGTTTCTTAGAATTTAAGTTTCATTGGGGGAAGAGAGCATCCATCCTGATCACAGCTGATTCCCTGGAGCTAACAAGTGTCTGGTACTTCCAAGGTACTCAATAAAAGTTTTGAATTGACTTGTATTTAGTTATCTGAGGAGGAGTCATAAATTTGACCTTCCTTCTTTCTGATACTGCAAAAGAGACACCTGAAAGATGGCAAATGGCGGGGGGGGAGTTAAATGACAAATATGACCAGCTTGATCCTAAGGCCACAGTTTCACTCTGGGGCTAGTCATGGTATAAAATGTGAATTCCATTTCCCTAGAGTCTGACATAGTGCTAGTAGAATATGTTTTGGTCTCCCTAGTCATTGTCTGAGCATTGTGCTTTTCTTCTTTGGGTCTGATGATGGACTTAGGTGCCCTGAATTAAGTGATTTGTTTGTTTTCTATTTAATGTAGTACTACGAGAAGCCAGAAGTTATGCTTTTTAAAAAAATTGACATATAATTCACATACTATGTATCCACTCTTTTCAAGTGTGAATTCAAATTCAGTGATTTTTTTCGGTGATTTTTTTATATATGTACAAAGTATGCAATCATCCCACTTATCTAATTTCAGAATATTATCATCATCCCTTACCCCAAACCTGTATTCATTAGCACTCACTTATCTTCCCTTTCTCCTTCCAGCCTCTGGCAACCACTGAGGTACTCTCTGTCTTCATGGATTTGCCTATGGTGGACATTACTATAAATGGAATCATACAATATGCAATCTTTTGTGTCTGACTTCTTATGCTAAGCATAATGTTTTCATCCATTTATAGCATATATCAGTATTTCATTTCTCTCTTTTTCTTAGATTTATTTATTTTTTTAGAAAGAGTATGGGAGAGAGCATAAGAGCATCTGCACACACAGGAGAGGGGCAGAGGGAGAGGAAGAAAATCTCAAGCAGACTCCCTGCTGAGTGTGGAGCCAGCTGTAGGGCTCAGTCTCATGATCCAGAGATCATAGCCTGAGCCAAAATCAAGAGTTAGATGCTTAACCAACTGACCCACCAGGTGCCCTCACTTCTCTTTTATGGCTGAATATTATGCCATACTATGGATATACCATATTTTGTCTATCCAGGCATCAATTGTTGTATAGTCTTTCTAAAGTTTTAATTATTTTGAGTAATGTTGCTGTGAACATTGTGGACAAACTTCTGTGTGGACATGTGTTTTTAATTATTTCAAGTGTATACCTAGGAGTGGAATTATGGAGTCATATGGTAATTCTATGTTTAACTTTAGAGGAACTGCCAGAGTGTTATCCAAAGAAGTTGCACCATTTTATATTCCTACCATCAATGTAGGAGGATTCAAATTTCTTTACATCCTTGTTAGCACTCGATTATAGCCATTCCAGTTAAGTGTGTAGTGGTATCTCATTATGATTTTGATTTGTGTTTCCCTGATGGCTAATGATGTAAAACATCTTTTTATGTGTTTATATGCCATTTGTATATCTTTGGAAAATTGTGTATTAAAGTCATTTGTCCATATTTTAATTGATTTGTTTTTATTGTCAATTTTGAGAGTTCTTTATATATTCTCAATATAAGTCCCTTATCAGATAAGTGATTTGCAAGTACTTTCTCCTATCTATGGGTTATCTTTTCATTTTTTTTAATAGTGTCCTTTGAAGCACAGGAAATTTTTAATTTGATGAAGCTCAATTTATCAATTTTTTTTCTTCAGTTACTTGTGGTTTTGGTATTATATCTAAGTTAATAATGATAACTAGAATAATTGCTGCTTCCTGGCTTACATGAAGAACTTTTGTCTCTTTCCATTTGAGCACTTTTGTTCCAGAGATCATTCAAGGATCTCAAACTTGTATTCTTGATTAACACAACACTGAATCCATCAAGGGGAGGTGGCAGAGAGGGTGATGGTGTAAGTCCCAGTTCAAGAGTTCAAGTCCAAAGGCCTGAAATCCAGGAGTGCTGATGTCCACGGGCAGTATAAAACAGATATCACAGCTCACAGGGAGAGTAAATTTGTTCTTCTTCCACCTTTTTATTCTATTTGGGTCCACAGTGGATTGAATGATCTCACCCACATTGAGGAAGGCCATCTGCTGTACTTATTTCACCAATCAAATGCTAATCTCTCTTAAAAAACACCTTCACAAATACACCCAGAAATAGTGTTTTACCAGCTATCTGAGCATCCCTTAGCCCAGCTTTAATAGCTGGTAAAACACTGGTTGACAGTAAAATTAACTATCACAGGAATTAAATGAGTTTAAAAAGATGCCTATAAAACTGTACATTACGGGGAATAACTATGAAACGTTGTACAGATAAAAAGAAGGCAAACGTCAGTGCTTTGGCAAGAGTTGGACTAGGTTGTCAGAAAACAAGCTTTGCTCTGTGATTAGCTGGGTGACCTTGCCCAATCACTTAAACTCACAAGTCTCAATTTCCTGGTTTGAATGTAGGTAATCTTGCCAAATCTAACGACCTTTCTGTGTTATTATGAGATTGAAATCATGTAGTAGGTATAAAAGTGCTTTGGATAACTTAACTTGTTATTCTGGGCATAGGGAATAATTCATAGAGACTTGCTTTCATTCTAAAAACTTACTTTGAATTGTTTATCATCACCAAATTATCCCTTTGCTTGGGGCCAGCCCCAAGTAATGTTTACTGTAATGAAACATTAACATGAGATTTCTCACTTCTTAGCTGGGTGAGGGCCAGGTCCTGGTACTTGACTCAAGGAAAGTAGTTATACAGTGTTTAATAACTGCCAAACCCTCAGGGAACTCTGTGAATGCTTTGGTGCTAGGGTAAAATGTGACCAAAGACTATCAACCACAGTCTTTTATTGATCACTTGGAATGTAAAGGAAGTGTTAAAAAATAAAAATTAAAAAAAAAGACAACCTTACTGACATTGCAGTCGAGCTGGAAGACCTAAGCCTTTGTACCCTCACCCACTTAGCTCCTATCTCCCAGGCGCTTGTGCAGAGGAAGATGGTCCGCCCAGGGGAACCCAATTTGAAGGGAGGGGGACAGTGAAACAAACAAATCATAGTAATCTAAAACACTGACTCCACTGTAGAGAAAGACACATTTACAAATCATGAAGTATTCAGGGATGATATTGTATATCCTTATGGATTGGTTTAGGCTTAACTGCTTTGGACAGTTAATGTTAATCTTTGGAATATACACGTAGATACAACAGTTATTGACAGGCTAAGATAGAATAAGATCTTTAGCTGTCAGCTATTGTGTCAGACACCAAAGAGGACAAGACACCTGGAGTACCAACAACTCCCTCCACTACTACCCTTGCCCCCGACAAATCTCTGATTGTTATTCCAGACTAAGTAATTCAGACTTAGAGATATTTCACCTCTGGTGAACGCATAACCTGGCTGGGGAAAAGAGATGGCCCTGGGACAACAGTAGGCCTTGTGAAGAATGGTGAAATTTTCCAGACAGAGGCAGAGAGGAAAGGAATGCTCCCATTTGAGAATATGAGGATCCAGAGACAAGGTTAGGATCTGGGGGTCTTCCAAAAAGTAAGCTCTCTTTATGAAGGGTTTAGCCTTTTAGGTGCTTTTGTCTTTAATCACAAAAAGTCATTTTTAGTATCTATAGTTTATATAATTTTCCTCATACTCTCTAGTTTCCTTTTGCTTCTTTTAACCCTTCAGTAAAATTTGACACATAGCTACTTATCAGCTGTGCCTCAATTTTCTTTTTTTTTAATTTATTTTTTATTGGTGTTCAATTTGCCAACATATAGAATAATACCCAGTGCTCATCCCATCAAGTGCCCCCCTCAGTGCCCGTCACCCAGTCACCCCCACCCCCTGCCCACCTCCCTTTCTACCATCCTTGTTCATTTCCCAGAGTTAGGAGTCTCTCATGTTCTGTCTCCCTTTCTGATATTTCCCACTCATTTTTTCTCCTTTCCCCTTTATTCCCTTTCACTATTTTTTATATTCCCCAAATGAATGAGACCATATAATGTTTTTCCTTCTCTGATTGACTTATTTCACTCAGCACAATACCCTCCAGTTCCATCCACATCGAAGCAAATGGTGGGTATTTGTCATTTCTAATGGCTGAGTAATATTCCATTATATACATAGACCACATCTTTCTTATCCATTCATCTTTCGATGGACAACAAGGTTCCTTCCACAGTTTGGCTATTGTGGACTTTGCTGCTATAAACATTGGGAGGCAGGTGTCCCGGCGTTTCACTGCATCTGTATCTTTGGGGTAAATCCCCAGCAGTGCAATTGCTGGGTCGTAGGGCAGATCTATTTTTAACTCTTTGAGGAACCTCCACACAGTTTTCCAGAGTGGCTGCACCAGTTCACATTCCCACCAACAGTGCAAGAGGGTTCCCCTTTCTCCACATCCTCTCCAACATTTATTGTTTCCTGCCTTGTTAATTTTCCCCATTCTCACTGGTGTGAAGTGGTATCTCATTGTGGTTTTGATTTGTATTTCCCTGATGGCAAGTGATGTGGAGCATTTTCTCATGTGCTTGTTGTGTGCCTCAATTTTCTTATTGTAAAATGGAGATAATACCCACCACATAGGTGAGGATTAAATGAATTAGTGCATGTTAATTAATGTGCAATTACTTTGAGTTAGATTAGGACACTTGGCAGTGCCTAGCACATAAAAGTGCTCAGTGGATGCTGTTTTGGGGGCCATTATTACTACACACCTCCACCACCTCCTCCTCTTCTCAAGGCTTTTCAACATCAAGAGAGGCCAGGGCCCCTTTCATTTTTTGTGGCTACTAGTATATTAAAAAATAAGGAAATTACAAAATATGATTGCAAAATATTGTGGTATGCTTTAAACGTTTACATGTAACAAATTAGTGCTTTGCAACACACACAAAAGTACAAGCAGTAAAACTGTGCCCTCATGGGGTAATTACACAGTATAGAAATTGCATACTCTGGACACTATAGCTTAGAAATTAAGATGTAAGCCTAAAGCTTACAAGATGAATGTCAATATTTTCTAGTCCTGCCAGCCTATCTTCCTATATTTATGCATAACCTCATTTGGAAATAAATTTAAAGGCAAATTTAGTCCCTTCATGAATGGCAGACCAGACCAAAAGGCTCTTTTGCATCTTTCCATCCCCAATCCTGTAGGTTCTAGGTAGATTCACAAAGAGAAGTAAGGGGCCCTTTCCCCAGTCCTCCTCCCACCACCTTTGTGGAGAGAGGAGTGGCCAGGGAACAAGCAGCTTAAAGGAGCAATATCAAGAGGGTGATACTAAAAGGGACAATCATTATTCTCCACCTCACCTTTTTTGCTAATATTCAGAGTAAAAATCTGGGAGGAGAGAGAAGCTGACATTTCAGTAGCTTGAGCAGTGCCTGGTTGTATACTATCTCAGGTAAGGCAGGGTTCAGCTTTATGAGCTGAACCTTTTTTATGAGCTGAACCTTTTTTTTTTTTTTTTTTAGTTTTTATTTAAATTCTAGTTAGCATACAGTGTAATATTAGTTTCAGGTGTGTAATATAGTGATTCAGCACTTCCGTACATCACCTGGTGCTCATCACAAGTGCATTCCTTAATCCCCATCACCTAGTTTACCCATACCTCCCCCCCACTTTTAATCAATTACTATAGTTACTATTCTTTTTGATGTTCAGATTATCTCAACGTTGGCCAGGGGGGGTCTTTTTCACTATGATTCCCTTCTTTGACTTCATACTAGACCTTTTTTTGTGTGTTGCTTCCTTGCTTTTTATTATGACAAGATATCCAGGCAGTCCTTTGTATTTCTTGCCCCTCCTAGAGTCAGCCATTTCTCCAAGGAAATGATATTTAGAGGCCACACTCTGAAGTTGAGAAGTGCTTATTACTATTGGGTTTATGGTTTCTAGAACTTTTCAGTGGAAAGAGCTTAGAGATGCTTTTTGTTTATTTTAAAGAAAAAAGACATTATGAGATCAAACTAATTCAAAATATTCTATTATAGGGTATTACTTGACTTTTTGGTTTATGTATTTGATTTTCTTTTCTCCTATTTTGAAAATCCTGGTTCCTAGCAACATTAACAGTTATGTATTTGCTTTATTCTCCCATGAGTATAATAGTTTCAGAATAATAATAGCAATAGTATTGCTAACAATATGAGTACTAAAAATAGTTTAAGATATTTTTTGCAGTTCTTTTTCCCTACTAGGAATATACAGTAAAATTGGTATGTTTTAAAGTCATATGAGGGGCACCTGGGTAGCTCAGTTGGTTAAGCATCTGCCTTTGGCTCAGGTCATGGTCTCAGGGTCCTGGGATCGAGTCCCTTGTAGAATATCGGGCTCTTTGCTCAGTAGGAATGTGGTTCTTTCCCCACCACCAGCCCCAATCTTGCTTTCTCTTGCTGTCTTTCTCTCTCTCTCAAATAAATAAAATCCTTTTAAAGAATAAAGTCATATGAAATAATTTCTTCCAATATACTGTTAGCTTTTGTTTTATTTTATTTCTATTTCTTTGGGAGTAATTTTATTTTTGCTAGTTAATCATTTGAATATCTATGTGGGGATCCCTGGGTGGCGCAGCGGTTTGGCGCCTGCCTTTGGCCCAGGGCGCGATTCTGGAGACCCGGGATTGAGTCCCACATCGGGCTCCCGGTGCATGGAGCCTGCTTCTCCCTCCTCCCGTGTCTCTGCCTCTCTCTCTCTCTCTCTCTGTGTCCATCATGAATAAATAAATAAAAATCTTTAAAAAAATGAATATCTATGTGGCTGGAAGTCAAAGCTACAAAACAAATTATCTTCAGAAGTCTAGTTTCTCAAAAACAGTTTCTTCAACAAATGGTGTTGGGAAAATTGACAGCCACATGCAGAAGCATGAAACTGGACCATTCTTTTTTACCATACACAAAGATAAACTCAAAATGGTTCAAAGACCTAAATGTGAAGCACAAATCTATCAAAATACTAGAGGAGAACACAGGCAACAACCTTTTTGAACTTGGCCACAAGAACTTCTTTCAAGACACATCTATGAAGGCAAGGAAACAAAAGCAAAAATGAACTATTGAGACTTCATCAAGATAAGAAGCTTCTGCACAGCAAAGGAAACAGTCAACAAAACTAAAAGACAACCTACAGAATGGGAGAAGATATTTGCAAATGACCTATCAGATAAAGGACTAGTATCCAAGATTGATAAAAAAATTATCAAACTCAGCACCCAAGAAACAAACAATCCAGTCATGAAATGGGCAGAAGACATGAACAGACATTTCTCCAAAGAAGACCTACACGTGGCCAATAAGCACATGAAAAAATGCTCCAGATCACTTGCCTCAGGGAAATACAAATCAAAACTACAGTGAGATACCACTTTACACCAATGAGAATGGCTAAAATTAACAAGACAGGAAACAACAAATATTGCTGAGGATGTGGAGAAAGGGGAACCCTCGCACACTGTTGGTGGGAATGCAAGCTGGTACAGCCACTCTGGAAAACAGTGTGGAGGTCCCTCAAGAACTTAAAAATAGAGCAACCCTATGACCCAGAAATTGCACTACTGGGTATATATCCCAAAGATACTGATGTAGTGAAATACCAGGACACCTACAACCCAATGTTCATAGCAGCAATGTCCACAATTCCACAATGTCCACAAAAGGACATTGTAGAAAGAGCCACAATATCCTTTGACATATGAATGGATAAATTGTGTATATACATATATATACACATACACACATACAATGGAATATTACTCAGCCATCAGAAAGGATGAGTTCCCACCATTTGCTTTGACATGGATGAAACTGGAGGATGTTCTGATGAGTGAAATAAGTCAATCAGAGAAAAGCAATTATCATATGGTTTTACTCATATGTGGAATATAAAAAATAGTGAAAGGGACTATAAGGGAAAGGAGGAAAACTGAGCAGGGAGAAATTAGAGAGGAAGACAAAACATGAGAGATTCCTAACTCTGGGAAACAAACAAAGGGTTGCAGAAGGGGAGGCGGGTGGGGGGATGGATGGGGTAATTGGGTGATGGGCATTAAGGAGGGCATTTGATGGGATGAGCACTGGATGTTATATGTTGGCAAATTGAATTTAAATAAAATATTTTATTTTTATTTTTTATTATTTTTTAAAGATTTTATTTATTTATTCACGAGAGACACACACACACACACAGAGAGAGAGAGAGGCAGAGGCACAGGCAGAGGGAGAAGCAGGCTCCATGCAGGGAGCCTGACGTGGGATTCGATCCTGGGCCTCCAGGATCACGCCCTAGGCCAAAGGCAGGCGCTAAACCACTGAGCCACCCAGGGATCCCCTAAATAAAATATTAAAAAAAAAGAAGTCTAGTTTCTCACCTTATCCCCTTTACCCTGTTTTCTCCCTCCCCAATAGGTAACAATCTGTTTTAAATGTATATAAGCATTCTATATAATCTATATGTAAGTACGTATGTATTTAAACAAAAGTTTATTAAAATGTCTTTTCTTTGCTTTCTTACTCATTGTTACATCTTAGAGATCACATCATAACATTTTCACAACTTAGAGAACTCTACTGCAGGTATGTACTATTATTTATGCAGCCAGCTACCTACTGTTAAGCATTTGGGTTGTTTCCAGTTTTCTGCTATAACAAATAATGCCAGTTTATACTTGCAAAGTATGGATACAACTCTTCATATTTCATAAGTGTTATTTTGGGATAGATACTTAAAGTGGGATTTCTGGGTCAAAAAGAAAATGAAAATTTTTGAGATATTGCTAGTTTTCCTTTCTACAGGTTGTACCATTTTGCCTTCTCATTATCAAGGAATGGAAGGATCAGTTTCCCCAAAGTTTCAATACATAATGTGTTGTCAATCTTTTGGATTTTTTTTTCCAAATAGGTGGCAAATGATAGGTGAGAAATGATATCTCAGCATTGTTTGAATTCATGCTTCTCTCACTATTAACAAGATTGAACATCTTTTTGCATGTTTGAATCATTTGCTTTTCTTTTTTATGAAAGGAGAGTTCTTTCTGTCTCCTCCTTTATGATTTCAGTACTTTCCAGGTCCCTGGTGCTTTCTGGTTTGATCTTCAGGCCCTCAGGTACAACACAGCACTGGACTTCCAGCAGCTGCACCTATGTCAGGGGCCATACGGGGGGAGGACAGTCAGAGAGAAAAGAAGCAATAGGTGTTCTCCCCACCTCCTTGGGACTACAACCCCTCTGATCATAGAGGAAGGTTCCTTTCCTCGGAATGTTATGCATCTATAGGCTTGGCTGCTTTTTACTGTCACTGTTGTTTCTGCTTTTGCCATCATGGGATGACCTTGGGGTTGGTGCATGAGAGGACAGAGAAGTGAACAGCTCCAAACAATTTTTCCATTCTCCTTTAGCCTTAGGAGTTACCCTTCCCTCTCCTGAGGCCAGAGCTAGAGGGCTTCTTCTGGATATCTCTTTTTCTACACCCAGTGCCCAGCTTCAGATATCAAAATGTCCTGAAACCAGCCTGGGACACAAGAAAAAACGAAAAGAAAACTCACAGCTGACTTGGTGGTACCTCACATTCAGGTCTTCTTCAATTTGCCTTCTACTGTTTAAATTAAAACACCATACTTTCTAGCCACATCTAGTGGGAGGGAGAGAGAGAGAGGATGGAATGTACTTACTCCATCTTACCTGGAACTAGAACCCCCGCCTCAGGGTTTTTGCACTTATTTTCTTCTCTGCTTGAAATGCTGTTCATCTAGATCTTTAGTTGACTAACTCCTACTTGTATTTCAGGTTTTACCACAAACGTCACTTGCTCAGAGAAGCCTTTCTTGATACTCTTATGTAGCCTCTTTCAGTCCCAGACACTCTGCCACATTAATGTATTGTATCATCTTTTTTAAAAATTTTTTTAATTTTTTAAAATTTATTTATGATAGTCAGAGAGATAGAGGCAGAGACATATGCAGAGGGAGAAGCAGGCTCCATGCACCAGGAGCCCCACGTGGGATTCGATCCCGGGTCTCCAGGATCGCGCCCTGGGCCAAAGGCAGGTGCTAAACCGCTGCACCACCCAGGGATCCCTGTATTGTATCATCTTCGTAATGTTTATTACGACCTGAAATTATCTTCTTTATATGTTTACTTGCTTCTTGTCTGTTTCTCTCCCTACTCTGTGAATGCTTGACCTACCTTGCTAATTTCTCTCCTGCCTTTAGGACAGTGACATGTAGAAAGTACTCAAATAGGTGTCACATAAATGAATGCAAAGGAATTAACCTGCATTTGGATAAAATAATATTTGTTGGCTAATAGTCTGAAGGAAGTAATATCATTAGGCTAAGACCACAGACATGGGGCAGTGGCCATGTGGTGTAGGAGTGGGAACTGGAATTGTGGTTCTCGTCCTGGCTCTGATACGGATTTGCTCTGTTGTTCTGGAAAGGTCGCTTCATCCCTTTCGGACTTAATTTTCTCATCTGAGAAATATTAAAATGATATTTGTTGGACGCAAAAGTCCTTCCAACTTCAGCATTTAAGGATTCTCAAACATTTACATCAACAATAAGCCTTTAAAGTTAAATGATGAAAGGAAGGAAAGAAGAAAAGAAGGAAGGAAGAAAGGAAGGAAGTTATATGATCCACGAGTGTATCAGTTGTACTGGAAGAACCTATGTCTCTGCAATACAAACTCTTGCTTTGACAAGAAAGTGAATGAGATAATTATAGGAAAAAAGTCTCCTTAGGTTCTGACACTAAAATGATCTGCTCGCTCTGGCAGTATATATCTCTTTTAATAATGACTTTTTTTCTTCCCTACAATTTCATGTATAACATCTACTCTTAACATAGCCTCAGTCCTGTACTGCAGTGTCATTTGACTTTGGGAATTGCTGGGTGTTTCATTACTCAGACTCCTACCTTCCCCCCACCCCTAGACAGAAAAAGAGTAGACAGAAAAAGAGGGGGTTTCCTGAAACTTTTGCCTCTATCAACCTGTCTCCTCCCAAAACATTTCCCTAGCACTGACCCTCTAGATAAGTCTGGAGAATCATGTTAAGTCTTAGTAGAATCTACCTCTTCTTCCTACTGTAATTAGTGTGAACACAAAGACCCTATTATTTTTAGCTTGCAGCAGACATCCTGGGCCTCTCCAATTTGGCTTAAATACTTTGGTTTTCCTCAAGTTCCTTGGAATATTGGCTTTAGGAGACTTTAGGCCAGACCCAAACATGCTGAGGCCCTGGAAGTCTGTACCAAGAATGTGGTTGTATGTAAATGAAGCACTTTGCTTTTTTATACCTCTCTGTAGTGTTGGTGTGTGAATCATATTCAAGTTGTCTGCCACAATGGAATGAACAGCTTTTTCAGACATGTCAGGAAAGACGGCCTATGTTCTCCCCATCTCTAGTTTCCATCATATTTTCACCTATTTACCAGGTCTTAATATTCATTTAGCTACAAAACATTTGCTATGTTCTAGATACTGTCTCATCCAGGAGATGAATCTATATACAAGGAGAGTTTTTATTTTCCTTCACAAATATTTTGACCTTTGACTGCTATTCAGTTCTGTCACTGCATCTCTGAATCTCTAATAATACAGTACCTATGGTTTCCTTAACATAAAGATAATGAAATTGTCATTCAGAGTATTTTTAAATGACCTGTATAATTATCACATAATCTAGCTGCTGGGCTGTGGGGTAAATTCAATTTTGCTGTTATAAAGTTTTAAGGTAAGAACGTTTATGGGCTGTATGTACTATTTGAAGAGAGTTATTTTTCATTATTTGTGTGAGCCCACATTGGAGAGTTATGCAGAGATTCAAAAATGAAGTGCATAGTCATTACACTTTAAGTTCAGAGATGTTCATTTCTGTGTTATGTATCATACAAAACATTGTATTCAATTTTATTGTCTACCACTTAGCTTGCAGCAGACATCCTGGGCCTCTCCAATTTGGCTTAAGTACTTTGGTTTTCCTCAAGTTCCTTGGAATATTGGCTTTAGGAGACTTTAGGCCAGACCCAAACATGTGTGTGGAATTGATTAAATAAGGTAGAAAATAATTTTTTTAACTTTAAAAAAACATTTTATTTATTTATTTGACACAGAGAGAGATTGAGAGCACACAAGCAGGGGGAACGGGAGAGGGAGAAGCAGATTCCCCACTGAGCAGGAAGCCAGGATCATGACCTGAGCCAAAGGCAGACATTTAACCTACTGAGCCACCCAGGTGCCCCTAAAGTAGAAGAGAATTAATTACAGCATTACAATTGTTTTAGAATTGTAATAATATTAGAATGTGTTTACAATATATTATTAAATAAAGAAATTAGGTTATAGCAGCATGTGACCTGACTTTATTTTTTAAATTGTAATACATATATAAAAATATGTTAAAAATGTAAAAACTATGTTAAAATTATTTACATGTAAATAAGTCAATTATAAATATATTTGCTAATATGGTATATATACATGTATGTACAGATTCATATATATGTATATATATACACACGCACATATATATTTACAAAGCTGAAGGAAAATATTAAATTCATCATAACTATTAATAATTAGTGATAATCCCTCAGTTATGGGTGATTTATAGTATTGCATAGTGGTTAATCCCATGGATGCTGGAGTTGGTCTGCATGAATACAAATCCTGGATCTACCAGGCCATGTGACCTTTGGGAAGTTGTGTAACCTCTACATTATGTCTCAATTTCCTCTCTATAAAATGGGGATGATAGAAACTGTACCTGTTCCATGGGATTGTTTTGAGTAGTAAGCTAGTTAATATAGGAAGAGTGCTTGGAATAGTGCCTGCCACATAGTAAGCTCTATAGAACTGTCACTACAATTTTCAGTTTTAACCTTATTATTAGCAATGATTACGTAGTCTTCTATACTTAGAAAACAATTCAGTAAATGTTATTTTTAACCAAAAATGTACTGCATTATTGATGTAATCTTTCCAGAAATGTTTCCCCCTTGTATCATAAGTGTGTCAAGTTAGTAGGAAATGACAATGAAAGTAATGTGCATTAGGTTTCTAGAATAAATTATTTAAAAGCTATAAATAAATTCACCTTTTTCTGTCCATTTATTTTCAAATATAGGCAGATAATGAAGAGTTTCTCCTCCAGCTATGGCTGTCAAACTTTGGCATACATCAGAACCACCTGGAACTCTTGTTCAAACCCAGACTGCTGTGCCCCACCCCCTGAGTTTCCGGTTCAGCAAGTCTGAGATGGAGCCTGAGAATTTGCATTTCTCAGAAGTTTCCAAGTGATGCTGATGCTGCTGATTCTCAGGACCACACTTCGAAAACCATTGACCTACCCTATGAGTAGAAAATCAGCACTCTGAGGCTTTCAGCCCCCCCTAGGTGGATGAATTACTCCTTTCCTCTTTTCCCTTTCTTCCTCCCATAAACATTCATGGAGCACCTATCATGGGACAGGCACCGGTGATAGGTGCTGGGGATAAAACAAATAAACAAACAACTCTTGCTATCAGTGAGCTTACAGTCTAGGGAGATCTCAGGCAAGTTACTTAATCTAATTTCTGATATCTCAACCAGGAAATGAAGAATTTAATTATTAATTCATTTTAATGTCAATTCTTGAACATTTACTATGCCCCAGGTTCTGTGAAAGGCAAAAATGAAACAAAAACATTTGATATGATTTTTTTAGTAAGCAAAGTGTATCCATAAATACTAGTTCAGTTGGTCCTTATACCAACCGTTTGTGCCTGATAAAACATGATTAATACTATTCCACAGATAAGCCAACCAAAATGTAGAGAGGTCACAAGTTTGCCTGAGCTGGAAAGTAGTTGAGTGACTTGAACTTAGTTCCTTGCTCCTCATTTCAGAGTCTTCCATCTATACACCATTTGGAACTAAATTTTCTCCAGGGTACCTTTGTGCTCTTTTAGTAAGTGACTTTGTGATAAATATTGGTTGAACTAAAATGTGATTATTTTTTACCTATTGTTCTAAAGCTGTGGGTAATGCTTTTAGATAAGCATCGGAAACTCACTGAACATTGTTGGTAGTGCAACTCAGCAAACTCAGCAAGTTCTGATTATATCAGAACTCAATAAAACAGATACAATCTTTTGGAGATTAAAAATATGTATAAAATATGAACATATAAAATATATGTAAACATTTTTATATACAATGGGATATATAATATATGTAATAAGAAATACATGTTATATATAACAGGATATGTATGCAGCATGTATGTATATATGTATATATATGTATATCTTCCATTTTTTAAGGGACATAAAGTCTAGTAGGACAGATAAACAGGAAATATAATACTATAGTACAGTGTGGGAAGTGACAGAAGAATGCCTATGGTGCTAGTAGACAACAAAATGAGGATACAAACTCAACCTGGGGAAAGTACCAGGGAAGGTCTTCTAGGGACCTTATGTCTCAGCTGATTTTTGTAAGATGAATGATCAAAAGGAGTAGGAAGTGAGTAATCCTAGCAGAGGGACCCATATAAACTAAGGCTCCAATGTGTAAAACAGCAGGGGTGTTCAGGAGGTTGTGTGTTCTTTAATGGACCTGAAATGTGATGTGTGGCTGTACATGTTTGGAAAATGGGCAAGAGCTTCATGAATCACTCCTGGACATATCCTGTATGTGGTAGGAATGCTACATACCATAAAGGTTCAAAGCTGGGCTCTCAAGTTTGACTATGTGTCCTTGACCCCAGTTCTTATATGTATTAGCTAGTGATCATGAGCAATGTAATCTTCCTGAGCTTTAATTTTCACAGGTGAGAAATGTAGATAATAATGCCTACTTCTATGGTTTGTTCCAAGGATAAAATGAGGTATTTCATGTATAGCTCTTGGTATGGCATTTATCACAAAATAAGCTCCCAATAATGTTAATATCTGACAATAATGATGACGACAATTATTATTGGAAGAATTCATCATAATTAACTGTGTAGTTGTGCATTATATTGTAATTATATTGAAAAGTAAACACTTGGTGATGACTCATGGGGATTTATTGTCTTAGAGACCACACCAGCTTGGACAAAGGAAACACAAACAAGTTGTTCAGGCACCTTTGCATTTCTCTGCTTATCAATAAAGGTTTACTATTATTTACCTAAATTGGGAGGACAGAGAAATAACCCTGGTTTGACATCAGGTAAGGTGTTGTTCATAATTATTTAGCTTATGCCTTGTTTTGTTCATTGTGGTGAACTCAGAGGCAAAGAATGAGTGGGCAGATATTCCATTTACATCTGAGGAAGGGCAGGCAGCCTTGATTTTGGGTTCCCTGTTCCACAGGTACAATGACAACCTTCTTCATTTTCCAGCTGAGACGGCTATGCTCAAGTTCTGTCCTGGAAATTGAGAGGGATAGGGATTGTGAACTTCTGTGTACGGCGTCTGAATTCTAGGCTTCCTCTTATACAGAGCCCTTCAAAAAGTGCAGGCCATTGGCCAGTAGGTGGTTGTGGGGATGCTGTGCCACCCCTATGGCCTGAGGACATAAGGAGACGAAGAATGAAGAAACAGGCAAAGCAGCTAGCACCAACAAATGTGGGGAGCAGCTCTCAACCATGTGCACACATTAGAAGGCCTAGTGTTGATAAGAGTGACAGACAGGGGCTGAACCAGAGCTCTTGTCTCCATTTCCCCCCCATATTCTGATACAGACCAAGGCAGAGAGAGGAAGCTACAAAGATGACAGATAACCAGTCTTCTCACTGACCTAATTGCATAGGGCGGAAAGGTGGATTTTGTGTGGTTTAGAAAAATGAAAACATATGACATTGCTGAAAAATGGAGTATTGAGTCACAGTTTCTACTCATTAAAATAACTTTCACGCAGACTTCAATTCATTGCGAGTATTGGCAAGCATCAACTCACATGCCAAAGAAAACTGTCCTAAGGGTAGCCTTCCCCCACCCTACCGCCCCAAGAAAAATGCCTCCTTGTGGGGGTTATTGATCTTCTCACTTCCCTCCTCCATTCTCAGTCCCCAGTGTCCTTGAGTACCCTATGTACTGGGGAGAGTATGCATCAGAGCATCGTGTGGGCACTTTTGAAGACTGCTGGCCCTGGTTTATTGTATTTCCTGATGATGGTCAGGGTGCTTTAGCAGGCACTGTATCTTATTCTCTTAACAGCTTTCCAGTTTTGAGAATGTTATCAGCTCTGCTGCCACCCTCACACTCACAGTCTTGGCAAGAAACGGTCAGACCACCCTCTCCACTGGCCCCATCCACGCACCACACCCCTTTCTCCTTGTAAACCTCAAAGGACTCCAAGGAGGGAGCAAGTTGCCACCTGCCGCACTGCCCTCCACCAGTTTGACTGGTTTTTCCTGCTCCAGCAGCCCAGACTTTCTGCTTTTGAGGCCTTTGTGACCCCTGGAGACCTACATGGTTAGCAGCCATAGGACAAAAAAACTCAGGTTTGGCAGGCAAACAGTAAAATTGGTCTTTTCAAGTGATTCTGAGAACCCGAAGAGTGACTTTGTTGTCAAGCCTGTGATTTTCCTTTCTGGTTCCAATGAGTTGGATTTTTGAACTATACTTAGTATTCAGAACTCAAAGTGCTCTTTGTGCTCATTGCTTGAGAACATATTACAAAGTGAACCCTTTCTCTCAGTAAGGGGCAAAGGGTTTTTGAAGAAGCCCTGCTGCTGTCCTTCAGATGGTAATCATATCTGACATACCAACTGGCCATCATCACACCAGGTCCTTAGTACATTTCTGAGCAAGGGAGAGAGAAAAACTATTCTCCTATTCTTAAAAAGAAAGGTGTAAAAATTACCAATTCAATCCAAGCTTTACCTGGATAGAAACTGATTACTATAGAAAATGAGGTAAGACACTCATATCTACTGTAGGATGATACCTAGGATGTGCTAGGGACTCAGTATGCATACTTTTGTCTAATCCCCTAGCTAGCTAGCTTGGCAGGCTATTTGGCAGGCTGTCATTAATTATCATGGCAGCAACTCCAGGAGAAGAAGCTGCAAGGCCTGTTGAGTTGCCCACTGTCACATATGTCATCTTCTGTTGGTTCAAGCAAGTAATGAAGCCAAACCAGATTCAAGAAGTGGGGACAGAAACTCCACCTCTTGGTAGGAGTTGCTGCAAAAGGGTGTGCAATATAAGGGATGTGCAGAATTATTGAAGCCATCTTTGCTGCACTCAACTATCACACTGGATCTGGGGAGGAGAAGGTATAATGCTGATTAGAACTTAACTCCAAAAATGTGCTATTAAACGAAACAACATTCACAAAATGTTTTGATCCCCTTGGCAGAAAAGTGCGGTGTACAGTCCAAGTATAGGGGCAAATATCCATTATAAATAGAGGTAGTTTCTGTTATCACTGTGACCTGTAAAATCAATTAGATAGATTTAATCAGATTTGGAGGATATGTTTGCAATGATTAGACAAAATATGGGCAGTATTTATTTGGCATACATGTGATTCACTGTGAGTAGCTCTGAAGAAGTCATTCTCTAGGGCAGTTGACATTAAACGGAAGCCTGCAGACTGCTGGCTGGGAGAGACATACCAAAGGATTACGATGGTGATGGTGTGGGCAGAGAAAACAAACTGGTTTCAAAGATGAGCCCTAAATTGAAAGTCAAAGGGTAGATGCATGGCAGGTGTTGATTTGCAACTGAGCTGCTTCTGACATAAGCAAGTCTGAGAAGCAGGCTTCTGGGTAAGCAACAACCATGATTTATTTATCTAAGGATGGTTAATAATTCTCTAAGCCACACCTGGTAGACATGCTAGTTATGAGGGCCTATTGTTATTTCCCTATCTCTAAAAGCTTTCTGTTACTGATAGTGTGATAAGCAGGGCTTCAATGAGGTTTATTTCTTAACAATGGTCTTAGTGTCCCTGTGTTCTGGCGATAGATTCAGAAAGAAGCCAGGGACTCACTGTAACTGGTAGGGGAGTGATGGAAAATTTTCTGAACTTGGAATATTGTACCCGGGGGAGTAATGGCGATAACATCAGATTGGGATGTAGAAGACCTGGCTTTAGTTTTAGCTTGCCATTCACCAGCTCTGTAACCCTAGATGCTTCTCTTTCTTTTAACCCCTACAACAGCTTGGTATCTGTAGTTATCTTTTGAATCTAACCACTATGCAGTTCATCTTTCCTGCCATGATCTAGTCCTTCATCAATTATCTTTTGGATGAAAGTAACCCTTTTCTAGAGTTTATATCTGAACATATCACTCTTCCATGGCTCTCTGTTGTCTCTCTAAGCATCTGAGTTTGGAAAATAACTCTTTTTATGTTCTTTGCAGGTTTATTTCTTGCAACTGTTCTCCTTTTGTGGTGGATTGATTTTAAGAAATGACCTAAATTCTTTCTCCCTATATCCATATGTTTGCTAAAAGGCTGCGTAGTTTCTCCTGTTAAGAGGTAGAGTCTGATTCCTTACCTCTTGACTCTGGGCTGTCTTTGTGACTTGCTTTCACTTACCAAATGCCCTAAAAGTGGCACTGAGTTGATTCTAAGCCTGGCATCAGAGGCTTAGAGTGCTTCTGCTCTTTCTTGTGGAACCCTGCCACTGCCATGTGGACAAGGCCAGGCTAGCCTGCTGGGAGATGAGAGACTACTTGGAGGAGAGCCCAGCTGTGACAGCCAGGGCTATCGGAAACCAGAATACAGCTAGCTAATGTCCAGACATTAGCTGAATGAGCATAGCTGAGGCTAGAAGAACTGCTCAGCTGACCCATAGACTCATGAGCAATAATAATGATGTTATTATTTTAAGCCACTGAGTTTTGGGGTGGTTTGTTACACAGCAATGACTAATTGATACACCCTTAATTCCATCTCTCTGCACTGTGTGCTCCAGTCAGGATAAATCACTTTTAGTTTTCTATATATGCCATCTTCATTTTTACTTTTTGGTCTTTGCACAGACTGTGTTTTATTCTTCAGCTTGGCTAAAGTCTGTTCAATTTTCATGACTAGCATAGATGGCTCTTCCTCCAGCTAGATTCTCCTAACCTTCATCAAGAGTAGGTTAGTTGTCACTGCCATGTTCTCCCATAGCAGTCTGCCCTTGCCTCCTTCATGGCATTTGTCATACTGTATTATAATTACCTATATTCTCATCTGACTTCCCACTCTCCTATAAGTTCCTGAAGGCAGGCTTTCATCTTGTTTGAAGGAATATTGTCTATGCTTAGCATAATGTCTAATATATAGTAGGGACAAAATATAACTTTGTCAATGAATAAATGAAGTCGTTCTCTTTTCCTATGTTTTAGTTTCCTTGTTTATAAAATGTGAGGGGTGGAAAGAATCAGGGATGCAAATAGGTTTTGTTTTGTATGTCAACTCTGATTCCTTGGTCTTGAACATCTGCAGTTCTAAACTGAGGATTGTGTGGCTGTGACCAGAGTTATAGGGAAGAACGTCATGATTAATTAGCCACGTCTACCATGGTCAGGAAATAGGAAGTGACAGCAAACCTGCCAAAGACGTGCCAATCTAGGGAAAGATGATTTGTTTCTCTGATTCAGCTACTGCAAATTTGAATCTTGTTCAGCCCAATCATATCTTTATTATATATTGTGTTAATGAAGGGAAAACCAAATGTTAAACTGACTAGATGCTAAAATTAATGTCACTGGCTATGGTAGAGACTAACTGCTCACCAATCCATGTTCTCTTCTCTCTGGGTTCATTCTAGACTGTGTTTCTACAGCCCCTTGCATTAAGTGTGGGGTCCATGACTGGTTTCCACAAATGTGATGTAAGCTGAAATGATATAAGTTGCCCCTGGGCTGAGCTGGTTAAGGACAAGGGAGCCTTCTTTGTGCTCTCTTCTTCCCTCTTGACTCACTCCAAAGAGTATCCACTGCAAGGATCTGGGTACCCGAGGGACTGTATCCCACATTGGACTGTGATGGGAATGAGAAGTAAACCTTTATCTGTCAAATCACTGAGATTTTGTGTGTTATCCTAATTTATCTGCCTGCTTTTTTTTCTCTTTAAATTTTCATTTTTAAAAAATTTAAAAAAATAAAAAATATTTTAGGTGTGTAGGCATGGAAGAGTTAGATGCCAAATGTTAATGGCATCTATGCAAGTCAATAAAAATTACATTTGATACTTCAGGTGCTCCAGGTAACCCAAAGTAATGACTTTGTCAATTGAAATACTTTAGAACTCTGTGCTGTTCTGGTCTCCATTTATTATTGCTCTTTTTACCCTTGGGTCCTTCTCCCATATAAAGTGATCCACCACAGGGACATGATAGAGCCCCACATGGAGCACCCTTCTCATTCCCCCTTCCCCCATTTTTTGATATCAGTTACCCAACAGACCCTGCAGGTTAAAAAGTTTATTGCTCTTAAAGCTCAAAAAGGTAATGATCTCTCCCCTCAAACTTCCTGCCTTCTACAATGTGATTGCAAAAGTTTCCGCCCTCCTGACAGAAACAGAAAACACAGATTTAAGATATTCGTGCCTTTCTGTCTGCAGCAGCGTGGGGCCATGAATATGCATACCCAGCCAGACCGCACTGCTTTCTGATTCAGAGAGACAGGACACAGCTACAAAAAGCAAAGTGGGAGAAGATGACCTTTCCTCTATTTCTGCCCTGCAGTCTTGGGCATCTGAGTTCTTGGATATCAAGCCCCTGATAATTATGGTTTCCAGAGCTGCCTGCTTTTCTTGCAGTAAAATGTTTTCTCCCTAAGATCTCATCAAAACTTCCTCATCCTGTGGCCCAGCTCTCACCTGGCTTTCTTTTCAATGCACTAATCTGCTCAATTCCTGTGAACCAGTGTGTTACTAGTCAGGGAAGCGGCTTTTCTCCCATGTAATAAATGAACATTGCTGTAGTAGTCCAGGGGTTGACATTGCCTAAACTGAATTTTCTCACTGGACATTCAGGCTACTGAGGACAAAAGGAAGGCTCTGCAGCAGACCAGTGCAGGGAGGTTCTTGGGCAAGCATAGCTTCTTGATACTCCTCAAGTCACCCCTTGAAGGTAGCAGTGTGATTTGCTAGTGTGCAAGGCTGCTCCAGTGAGTATGATGTGATGGCAGAGACTAGAGCGTTGAGGACAGAGGGAGCTTTGATGTCATGGACAGCAGGATTTTAACGTGTGCCAGCATGCACGTGAGGGGGCTGTCTGAGTGAGGGTCAGTGGGTGGTAGGGATTTCTGGTAAAAACTGGGCAAGAGGAGGGCACTGGAATGGGGTGGTGATAGAGAGATTTTAGGATGCAACAGGCAAAGAAGAAAATGCAGCAACTTGGATTTTTTCCCTCCCCCTTCATAATTCATTCTTTCTTTTCTTTCATTTTTGTGGGTATTATACAGTGGGTCTGAGGCTTGAATTTACCCATGCCTTTGATTTATAGGGACAACCCAAACTACCACCCCCACTTCCACCACTACCAGCCTATAAGGTCGTATTTATTGAGCCCTTACCATGTGCCAGTGGTTCATTTATTGCTTCCTACAACTCTTTGCAGTCTCATTATCGCTATCCTACATTTATAGATGAGAAAGGTGTAGTTAAAAAAAAAACTTGTGTAAGATTAAAAGCTAGTAAAATGAGGAGACTAAGCCCTGTTCTTAACCACAGCACCTTACTGTTATAAGCACCCCTGAGAGGTAAAGGGGGCAGAAACCTTTGTAGGAACTAGGCCTCCTGTTATTAGCCCTATCTTTTTTATGGAAGGCTAGCGGGAAGCCAAAAGGGTGAGGAAGCCAGGGCTAAGATGTTCAGTTGGAAGTCAGTCTTGCCAGCAAGGATTCCACCAGCATCTTTGGCTAGCCACATTGTCTCTGGGCACATCTTTGCAACCTGTGTCCCCTGGCCCATTTGAGAAAGCAGGCTGCCAGCTTGTATAGGGCAAAGTGCCAGAGGAAGAGAAACATCAAGGTGAAAGCCCTAGAGAATCTGGGGTTGTCAAATACCTTGTCAGTCAGGCAGGGTCGCCCAGTGGAAGATTCTCCAGCCATTAAGTGGCCCTGGAGGAAGCTGACATGCTGCCCTTGAGAGAGCCAAGGTGATAACAAAAAGACAGGCAGACGTAACTGTACATTTGCGAGCAGAAAATCCATCGTGACAACAGGCTTGCATTTGAGTCACCAAATGGATGCGGCCACCTGGCTGGATCTCGACTGCCACAGCATGTCCAGAGAAGTCAGCCGTGGCTCCAGCCCTGGCCTCCAGTGTGAGGGAAGCGCTTCAGTAATCAGATCTTTCAAAATCAATTTAGCTCATGCTCCAAAGTCCTGGCTGTAATTGCCAACAACTTCCTCCCTGGTTTCTTTAACGATTAGATAAAAATGTTGAACTGTTTTAAACCTTTTTTGAGGCCAGGACTCACCTTCAAGTGGAATTTTAAGAGGTACCTGCAAAGAGATTTGACTTGATTTTAGGCTTTGCCTTTCCACGAGTGTGAATAATTAGCCAAACAATCCCAGTACCCAGAGTTTATGTAGAGCGATCCAAAGTGGGAAATATTAAAGAAGTCTGTGCTGAGTGGTGGTGGGTACAAAGATTTCTATCCACCTTCTGTGTTCTATGAAATGGGGATAACAATAATGAACTCTGCTGGGTGGATGGGGGCCAATTAGTCCCAAGTCTGTGAAGCTCAGAGTCTTATTACAGCTTTGCTGCTCCTGGAGAGGAGGCAGGACCTTCCTGTGACTTTGCATGTGAAACTAATTGCCCTGGAAATGTCGGGAATTTGATCTTCCATCAAATCCTCCAGTCCTTCAGATCCCTTGACAATCTTTGGCTATTTGCATCTCAAGGTTAAGGGAAGCTATTGCTTTCTGGATGCTAATCAGTTGTGAAAACTTTTGATCTCCTCTTGAAAACTAAAACTCGAAATTGCCCTATTCTGAGCATGGTGAGAATAGAGGAGAGGTGCAGATAGGCTGGTTTTATTGTGATGAGCAATGTGTTTAGCGGTTTTTGAGTTTTAATTCTGTTTTCCTGGGGCTCTGTGGGATTCTGGAAAATCACTTATTTCTGAGTTTTTTTTCCCCCAAATGTGATCTGAATTTTGTCATATCTTCCTAGGGAGAAATTATCATCACGAAACTCTAGATTATCATAGCTTGTAGATTTAAAAGAAAGAAACTTTGGGAATAGTTTTCCGGGGGGAAAAATATATGCTTATACATATACATGTATACTGTTTTCCTACTGGGCCATTTTAGCCGTACTAGGTACTTTTTATTTTCTTTTATTTTTAAAAATATTTTATGCAAATTCAATTTGCCAACATATAGTATAACACCCAGTGCTTATCTCAGCATGTGTTTTAGAGATAAAAATTATCCGAGGCTTCTCAACAGTGGTGCTATTGACATTTTGGATCACATCATTCTTTGCAGTGGGGGGTTGTCCTGGATATTACAGAATGTTTAGCAGCATCCCTGGCCTCAGCCTACTAGATGCCAGTAGCACCCTGTTAAATTGATTAAACAAGGAGGCCATTAGACTGAGGTGGTTCTAGAACCTTACCAGACCTAAGCAAAACCTAAAGCTATAAATGCCTCAAGGTTAAGAAATCAAAACCTAAGGACAACCAGTCACAACAGCCAACTAGTTTCTTCTAAATAAGGCAACTGCTCAAGCTATGGCTAATCAATCCTTGCATTGCCTCCATGTATTCTCTAAAAAGTCTTGTCTCTAGAGCTTGTTGGAGGAATGCTCCCAGCCACTTAAAGTTTGGTGCTGCCGATTTTAATAGATTTTTGCTAAAAATAAACTCTTAAAAATTTTGGGGCACCTGGGTGGCTCAGTGGTTGAGCATCTGTCTTTGGCTCAGGTCGTGATCCTGGGGTCCTGGAATCCAGCGCCACATCCAGCTTCCTGCAGGGAGCCTGCTTCTCCCTGGGGAAAAATCCTATCCCCTTTGAAAGTCAAGTCTAAAAGTGACTGTGAGTTTTTCTTTTTGCCATTTAATCACCAGATACTTTTTGAGCGATGGCAGCATCAACTAGGTGCTATATGGTGTACAAATAAGGAAAAGATACAGTTCATGCTTGGTAAAGAAGCAGGTTGTCCTTACATAGATACTTGCTGATCACAGGTGGTGTGTTCCCAAGGCCTAATTAAGATGCATATGATACTCAAAAGAGAAACTAATAACCATGGGCAATGTGGAAGTTGGGAAAGCTTTTTTAGAGTAGGTAAGATGGAAGGATGGGTAGACTTAGGGGTTGACTGGGGCAGGGGCAGGGAGGACAGGGAACAGGGATGGTTGGAGACATGCTACTATACCCTGAGGATCAATGATTTGGTGTTCAGAGCAGACCAAAAATATAGTGATCCTTTAGACTGATTTGTTCAATACTAGTGCAAAGGAGCATGCATGGGGAAGTACAGAGAAGGCAGAAGGCAGCTAGCTTTTATCAGTCTTTATTCTTTTCTTTATTGTCCCCAAGGATTTATTACTACTCTACTCTGCAAAATAAAAATTAATCAGACCACCAGCCTAGAGACCATTTGTTTATACTGAGACTGCTCCTTGAGGGGACCCTAGCTCCCTACTCCCACCACAAACAACTTATTTGATATTTCATCCAATTCCATAGAATGTCTTGCTGAGACAAGTTCTCCACTTCCTTACATTTGTAACTGTTTTTCAGTGCCCCTTAGTAGATTGTTTATTGCCCAACTATTCCGCCTCTTAATCCAGCTCCAAGCCTATCAGGATATTATTGACACAGATGTTGTGATCAAATCACTTATATGAATTATTTATGTGAAAAGGTCTTTACCAGATGCTCAGTGAAGGGCTTCCCTGGTGGTGGCAGAAGAGGACACAATGATGCCTTGGAAGGGGCATTCAACTGGGAGGTAGAAAGCTAGTTCTGAGTTTGAGTTTTGCAGCTAACTTGCTGCATGTTTTTGTGGTTGTCATATCCGCACCCTCGGTCTTTTTTATTTTTCTTTCTAAAAATAGAAAGTTGAACTAGAACCAGGGTGGCAAAACAAGTTTTACCATAAACACCAATTTTGATTGGAACAGACTTCTGGAATGCTGCAGAGAGAAAGCTTTTTTAAGTTTAATTTAATTTAATTTTAAATATTTTATTTTTAAGTAATCTCTACACCCAACATGGGGCTTCAATTTACAACCCCAAGATCAAGAGTCACGTGCTCAACCGAGCTAGCAAAGTACTCCTTGAGAAAGCTTTTTGGACCACATCTGGGCTCTGGAAGAGTGATCAATTAGCAATGTCTGCCATGAGTGCAAAGAGAGGTGGTGGTGATGGTAGGGGTGCCTCATTTTTACCATTCCATGGTTGAATAGGCACTGAGAAATTCCAAGCAGAGTTCTGAGACAATGTGAATATTGGTTAAACATTCAGAGAGTTTCTGTATTTAGAATTAGAATTATGTGGATTTCCCGCAAATGATAGGTTGTTCAGAACAGAATGGCTATACGGTTGACCTTGAATAACATTATTTGGATAGGGTTTGAACTGTGTGGGTTCACTTATATAAAGATTTTTTTTATAAATACAGTATGGTGCTGTTAATGTATTTTCCTTATCATTTTCTTAATAATATTTTCTTTTTTCTAGCTTACTTTACCATAAAGGTATAGTATATAATATATATAATACATATAACATACAATATATATGTTAATCAATTATTTATGTTATTGGTAAACCTTTAGGTCAAGAGTAGGCTCTTAGTAAAGTGTTCGAGGAGTCCAAAGTTATATGTGGATTTTTGACTGCATAGAGAGGTTGCTTCCTTAATCTAGTGTTTTTAAAGAGTCAACTATAATTCTTTGCTTCATTTAGGACAGCTTGGCTTCTGACTTGTCATCAATAGAATCTACACGTGTGTTTTTTTAGGAGTGGGGAATCCTTTTACTGATAGAGCCATAGTTAAATGAAATGACTTAGTCCTTCAGCACACATTGACATTTTTTATTATAAAATAAATTGACAAGACCCTAACCAAAACAAAAACCAAACACTAAATAAACTAAATTATAAAGTAAACCACAGGCTGAGTGAAAGTACTTGCAAATATTTAACAAAAATGTACTTAAAAGAGAACAACAGGAAAACAAGAAAATGACAATTCCATAAAAGAAAGCAGAGAATATAAACAGGCAACTCAAAGGAGAAATATAAATCCATTAGACATTTGAAATATGAAAGCTTCAGTCATTTTTAATTATCTGAAGCAATGCAAAATGAAGCAGGATACTATTTCCCTCTAGCATATTGCTAAGTAATATCCAGTGTTGACAAGGAAACAAGGCAGAAGAAGGTGTAAATTGGCATAACCATTTTGGAGGACAATTTGGACTTATCTTTAAATACTTTAAGTGCACATATCCTTTGACCTAGCAATTTCAGTTCTAGGAATTTATCTTAAAAACATACTTGTACAAAGATATGTATACTCAAGGGCATTTATTGTAGCAATTTTATTTTATTTTATTAAAGTTAGTGTACATATGTATGTCTGTATGTACATAACTAAATAATCTCTACACCCAATGTGAGGTTAGAGCTCACAATACTGAGATCAATAGCATGTGCTCTTCCTACTGAGCCAGCCAGGTGCCCTGGTAGCAATTTTAGACAGCAAAAACATAGAATCAACTTAAATATATACAATTAATAAAGGGATGAAGAAATAAAGCATGATATACTACTATATTATGTGCGTTAGATTATGCTGGGTCAGCTTGGTTCAGCAGGAAATTGTTTCCCAGAGTTCCCCTCTTTGTATGATTCTGTTAGAGTTGGCCAAAAGAGGAGCTTTTGTGAGATTGGGAGGGTTAAAGTGAAGAAGTGACCGTTACTCACTATCACCAAATCCCGCTCCCAAATTAACACACACACATACACAAACACACACATACTTCTTGTCAGTTAATTTATGGAAAAAGGCCTGAGAGCCCCACACCAAATTGTTACGGTGTTCATTTGGTTTGGGATTTGATAGTGATGATGAGTGTGATGAGTAGATTTTCCCTTTTACACTTTTTTGTTGTTTAACTTTGTTATAAAGAGCAAATATAAAGGTATGTTTGAGAAAAAACAAATAAATAGTACAACAAATAGAGCAATGGAAATACAAATAGAGCAAAAGAAATGCATATAAAATATATGACATCTGTACTTCAATAATCAAATATCATTTTAAAATATTTTAGTTTACTTAAATTTCTAGTCTTTTCTCATGTTTTTAAAAACTGCTTTGTTCAATATATATACCATAAAAATAAACTGCACATGTGTAAAGTGTTCAGTTTGATGAGTTTAGATGTATGTCTATCTACACTTGTGAACCGTCACCAAAATCAAAGTAGTGAACACATTTATACCTCTCTAAAAAATTGCTTTACATTTCATAATAATCTCTTCTCTCCCCTACCATATTCCCCAGCGGCCACTGGTCTGCTTTCTTTTGCTGTAGATTATTTTTGCATTTTCCGGAATTGCATATAAATGGAATAGAACATGTATATAGTCTTTTTTTCTGATTTCTTATTCAATATAATTATTTTGAGGTTCATCCATGTTGCGTATATTAACAGTTCATTTTTATTGTTGAGGAGTATTATAGTATATGGATTTCTGATTTGAGTTGTTTCCAGTTTGGAGTTATTACAAATAAAGCTGCTATGAACATTTACATACAAATCTTTGTATGTATATATGCTTTCTTTTCCTTTGAGTATATATCTAGGAGAGGGATAGCTGAATGGTATGGTAGGTAGATATTTGACTTTTTTTTTTTAAGATTTTATTTATTTATTCACGAGAGACACACAGAGAGAGGCAGAGACCTAGGCAGAGGGAGAAGCAGGCTCCATGCAAGGATCCCAGTGTGGGACTTGATCCTGGGACTCTAGAATAATGCTCTGAGCTGAAGACATATGCTCAACTGCTGAGCCACCCAGGCATCCCTAGATATTTGACTTTGAAGAAATTGCCAAACTGTTTGAAGTGGTTCTACCATTATGCATTCCCACTAGCAGTGTATGAAAGTTTCAGTTATGTGTTCATCAACACATAGGATAGTCAATATCTTTATTAAACCATTTTAAGAATTATAATGATATCTCATTGTGGTTTAATTTGCATTTCCCTAATTACTAATAATGATCTTTGTGTGCTTCTTTGTCATCTGTATTTTTTTTTTTGTCAAGTGATTGTTCAGATATTTTGTCTAGGTTATAATTTGTTTTCTTATTAATAATTACTGAGTAGTGGGGTGCCTGGGCATCATATTTGGTTAAGCGTCTGACTCTTAGTTTCCTCTCAAGTGGTGATCTCAGGGTAGTGGGATGGAGCCCTGCATCAGGCTCTGCACTCAGCACTCTGCATTTGAGATTCTCTTCCTCTCCCTCTGCTCCTCCCATTTGTGCACTCGTGCGTGTGCTCTCTCTCTCAAATAAACAAATCTTAAAAAAAATAATTACTGAGTTGTAAGTGTTCCTTATATATATCTCTTTATATTCCTTCGTCAGTTACCTATTGTGCTGATATTTTCTCTTAGTCTGGGGCTTGCTTGCCTTTGCATTTTTTCTTTTTAAGATTTTATTTATTTATTCATGAGAGGCACAGAGAGACAGAGACACAGGCAGAGGGAAGAGAAGCAGGCTCCATGCAAGAAGCCCAGTGTGGGACTTGATCCTGGAAATTCTGGTCACGCCCTGAGCCAAAGGCAGACGCTCAACTGCTGAGTCACCTAGGCATCCCAGCCTTTTCATTTTCTTAATAGTGGCTTTTGTAGAGCAAAAATTTTTAATTTTGGTGAGGTCCAATTTATTGATTTCATGTGTCTGATTTAAGAAATGTTTGCCTACTCCAAGTCTCTATGTTTTCTTCTAGAAGTTTTATTGTTTTGATTCTTACATTTAACTCTATTATTCATTTTGAATTATTTTTATGTTTGTAGTGTAAAGTAAGGGTGAGGGTTTTTTTTTTTTTTTTTTTTTTGGTGCATCATTTGTTGAAAAGATTATCCTTTCATCGAAGTGCCCTGACATCTTTGGTATAAACAAGTTGAACTTATATGTGTTTTTGGGCCCTCTATTTTGTTCCACTGATCTATAACTATGTCTTCACCAATATCACATTTTTTTGTTTATGATAACTTTATACTAACTCCTAAAATCAGGTAGTGTGAGTTCCCTTACTTTGTTCCTTAAAAAAAATTATCTGGCCTGTTCTTTGCATTTTTATACAAATTTTAAAATCAGCTTGCCAATTTCTATAATTGAATAGAAATTTGGACTATAACTTTCTTTTGTTGGATTTTGGATTGGGATTGGACTGAATATATAGATTAATTTGGGGAGAGTTGACATCTTAATATTGACGGTGCATCTCATTTTGATTTGTTTTTTACATAACTGAATAGTATATATTTATAAGTAAATCTATGACCTTTTCAAGGGATGAAATCAGGAGGTACTCAACTCACCATGGTTTTGTCCTGAGAAGTATGGAATGTTAGCATCTGTTCCTTAGTTTGATTCAAATAAAATATACTTGGTTAAATTAAATCCACATTTTTATGTAGTACAAAAATAAAATGATTGTTGACTATGGTAGAAGAATAAACCTAAAAATTGCCTGACCATTTGGAATGGCAAATAAGTAGGATAATCCTGTTATTACCTTGCTCTTCATCATGGCAGAAGTCATTCATCAATCATGGCATTCCTTTCTCAAAGAATGTGTACACAGAAGCTATTTATTTATTATTTATTAGCAGTGGTCCTATTTATTTAATACTATTACCAGTGGTCCTCGATGAACTCAGTTTACCTTTTCTGCAATAGAGGGAATTCCTCTAGCAGTGATCATGTGGTTGAGTTGACTAGCAAGGGTTTTTCTAATGCTAAAGTCTGTCCATTTCAGATTCCCTACACACTGAATTTGCTTGGCCAAGCATTTTCCATTGGTTTCGCAACTCAGATTCCAGGGGTTCTTTTGAATTTGTACTAGAAAAGTTTATTTGGTTAAAAGTTTTCCCTGTTGACTCTAGCCCATCCCCGCATGGAGGTTAAAGTGGAATCAATGTAATAGGGGTTTTAAATAGTGTATTATGATTAAATTGCAAGGATTTTAACATTCTTGTAGGAGCCCCTGTTCTACTTCCTGCTCTTAGGCCTAAGGCCCTGGGCTGTTTGCTGACCCTAAGGTTCAGCTGAGAATGTGTCCATTATACTTATAGCCCTGATTTCTAGTCCACTCTACTACTCTCCCGATCTGTATGTCACCTTATAAGGCCAGTTCTCCTACTACTAGTTTGCAATTTCAGCCATTTCAGACCAACCGACTGACCCAGTACATTAAGGATACTCCTCCTTATGCTGAGCTAAGGAAAATTCCTTTTCTTTCTTTCTTTCTTCTTTCTTTCTTTCTTTCTTTCTTTCTTTCTTTCTTTCTTTCTTTCTTTCTTTTCTTTCTTTTTTCTTTTCTTCTCTTCTCTTCTCTTTTCTCTCTCTCTCTCTCTCTCTCTCTCTCGCTCTCTCTCTGTCTCTCTCTTTTTTTTTTTTTGGTTGCCATGACATTTAGAGAAGTGGAGGACAGGGTTAGAGGCCTGGTGTGGAGCAGATGCTTTTATTGCTGATAATAAACCCAATTGAAGCTAAAAATTATTGGATCTCTTTGGTTTCTCCCCTGTAGCCTCTCTGAGGGAATAGATGCCAGGAATTTGGGCTAGTTTGGGAGGTCAGGGTACCTGATGGATTCCATTTGTTGGTTGCTGAATTAAGAAGAGGTGATGATGAGATGTTCTGATAGAAAAGAGATGCAGGTTTGGAGTTTAGGAGAAAGGTTTGCATTGGAGATTATTGATTTAGAAGGCATTTGCATATAGGTGACTACTTAAAAGGCATGGTGGATTAAAATCACCATTTCAGATGGGTATGAAATCACTTCATTTCTTTACACAGAAAAAAACCTATAGCTGGACATTGGGGGTACTCATATTTGAGAAACTGGAGAAAAAAGTGAGTGGAGAAAGTCGAGAAGAAATGATGGGGAGAAAACCAGCATTGTTGTTGTATTTCCTGATTTCTGCCTGGCCAAAACTTTGCACCCTCAGCCCTTATAATAGTGATTAGCCTGTAGTTAGGGCTTAACAAACTTTTGCTAAATGACTGAATGAGTGAAATCCAAATGAGATTTTCTATGAGGAACCCAGAGTCAGCAGTCTCTAATGTTGAAACAAAGCTGGAATGAACGAGAAAAGGTTTCTTTAAGAAAAGTGTTTTGGATTTGGGGGATTAGGAAATCACTAGCGGCTTTACAGTTTGCAGATTATAAACTCTTACCAAAAAATAAATAAATAAATAAATAAAAATAAACTCTTACCACTTCATGCTTAGATTAATGCAGATGGTAAGACTTGATTCCTTGGATTAATATAAGGGTTCAGTGATATAACTTGCAAGTGGTGTTAAATACTTAGTCTAGCCGATCATTCATTTATTAAAATAATAATTAATGAGTGTTTATATGGGCTTTGTGTGGTTACTATCTGCAGATAGAACAGTGAATAAAACAGATAAGGTTTGGACATTCATGGACTTGTTAGTCAACCTGGGATGGGGACAGGTAATAACAGGTGTGCAGGTGTGCAGAAATCAAAGGATGATCATCTGATAGAGTGATGGGATGGCTACTTTAGACAAATTGGGCAGGTAAGGCCTCTCTGAGGAACTAATAGAAGCTAAGAGCTAAATGAGAAAAAGAGCTAATATTGACTATTACTATTCTTCCCTTCTTCCTCTTTTTATTTCTGGTTCTTCCTCTTTGATCTTCAACTGTTCATCTGCCTTACACACTGGCTCATTTCATCACATGACTTTTCTGTTCAAACCCCTTCTATGCCTCTGTGAGTGACTTTGCAAGTTGTTATATGGACTCAGCCAGCAGAGGAAAGTGCTGCTCCTCTGTTACCAGCTGGCTGTCAGCTCTAAGTGGTGCTGTAGAAAAGGCATCCTTGCCCCAGGCAAAGGCATTTACACCTTCCAGGGAGACGTGTGATTAGAGACAGCAGAGGGGCAGAGGAGGGGGTGGATAGGAAGCTAACTGGGACTTAATCTATTAGAAGAGGAAAAGCCTTTGAAAAGTGAATTAATGATATTTATAGCTGTGTCAGGTAAGTAGCTGGCCAGAGTTCACTGATAATGAGGTCAGGGTTGAATCCCCATATGGACCAGAGAGCTTCATGTGGAGAAACTATGCTGTTTACTCCCTGGCTAGGAGACTTAGGCAAACACATACCTCTCTGAACTTCAGTTCCCTTCTGAAATTGGGACATCACCCCACCTGCCTACCCATATCATAAGGAACAAATGAAAATGAATAGCAAAGTGCTTTTTTAAATTATATTTTTTAAATGTGATATTTTGTTGGGATGCCTGGGTGGCTCAGCTGTTGAGTGTCTACCTTTGGCTCAGGGCGTGACCCAGGGTCTGGGATCGAGTCCTGCATTGGGCTCCTTGCAGGGAGCCTGCTTTTCCCTCTGCCTATGTCTCTGCCTCTCTCTGTGTGTCTCTCATGAATAAATAAATAAACTCTTAAAAATATTTTGTTATTACTGATTACATTCTTATTTTCATGGTCTAGGCACCTTCCTTCCCTATTTGTTCTGCAGTGTGTATCTGCTGGCTGTATCTCCTAGTGGATATTTAACCACACTACCAATGTTCCTTATAAAAATTGATTGATTAAAATCAATAGCCCTTTAATAGGACCATTATATTGACCCTGAGTTAGGAAGATTATTTTCATAGAATGAATACAACATATATTCTCAAGTGCTGGTGCTTGAACTTAATCTACTCACTCCTGGCTTAATCTTTGTCTTACTTATTTTAATGTTTGTTACACTTGATTGCAGTGCTTCTAACCACTAACCACTAGTGTGGATTTCCTGTCTCCTCCTTATGAATGAGCCCTAGGCTGAATCTCCTCTGACCTTTATCCTTTTGCCTGATTTCTAGATAACTAGAAATTAGGTCATTTGATGTTCACTATCCAGTGATGACAACTATAGGGTACGTGTGCCTCCCTGCAATCCCCTGCTCATTATGGACACTACTAATTGATTGTCCCACTGCCTCCTATTGGTGTGGCTTAACAGTCTAATATGGGTAATCATTAGTTACATTTGGCTATAGAACATTTAAAATGTGGCTATTCCAAAAAATAAAAATTATAAATTAAAATGTGGCTAGTCCAAATTGATGAATGTTTGATGGACATTCATCAAAATATATATAAGATCAAAATATATATAAGATCTTGAATACCTCACAAAAGAAAATAAATGTAAAGTATCTCAATAAATTTTATGTCTTTTACAAGTTGAAGTGATAATTTTTTGCATATATTGGGTTAAAAAAATATGCTATTAAATTTAATTTTACCTGTTTCTTTTAACTTTTTTTCTAGTGGCTACTAGAAAATGTAAAATTATAAATGTGGCTCATATTTGGCTTATGTTCTATTTCGACTGTACTGTGCTGCCTTCAAATCATTCTTAAGACAGTCCTCTAGGCATTCAATGACCAATAAACCAAAAATAAAAGGAGTTGTATTTTATGGGAGCAGGAGGGAGGTTGACACATTTCCAGTTTACATCTCAGAATGAAAAAAAGAATCTTGAATGTATCTAATTTAGTGGTTCTCAAACATGTCTCTGTATTAGAAAGTCCTAGGATCTTGAATTGTGAACTTACAGATTTCCAGGTTCTACCCCTGGAGATTCTGGTGTAATAGGTCTGGTGTAATGGGGCCCTGGATTGTGTTTCTTCTTCTTCTTCTTCTTCTTCTTCTTCTTCTTCTTCTTCTTCTTCTTCTTCTCCTTCTCCTTCTCCTTCTCCTCCTTCTCCTTCTTCTTTTCTCCTTCTCCTTCTCCTCCTTCTCCTCCTTCTCCTCCTTCTCCTCCTTCTCCTCCTTCTCCTCCTTCTCCTCCTTCTCCTCCTTCTCCTCCTTCTCCTCCTTCTCCTCCTTCTCCTCCTCCTCCTTCTCCTCCTCCTCCTCCTCCTTCTCCTCCTCCTCCTCCTCCTCTTTCTCCTCCTTATTTTCTTCTTCCTTTTCTTTTACTTTTGTTTAGTTTTTATTTTATATAACAAACTTAACTCTCCAATCCAGCTAGAGTTGGAGAGCGATAAGAAAAATATGGAACACAAAGAGTATGTGATATTTTGAGCAGATGAGGATGAAGGGGTGCTCTTCTATGTTGCAGAAGGAATGGTCTGATGGTTAAGATAAAGCACAAGTCAGATTTATTAGATTTGTTCATGGTCAGCAATGGTGATCTTGTTGTCTTGCTATTTTCCTGGACCAAGAGTGCTCCATGGCTTCAATAGTATCCATGCCCTCTTTTATCTGGACAAAGATCACAGGCTAGCCATCCAACTGCTCAGTCTTAGCAATGCAGATGAAAAACTGGGAACCATTTGTGTTGGGGCCAGCATCTGTCACGGATAAGATGCCAGGACCCATATGCCTCAGGGTGAAACTCTCATCATTAAATTTCTACCCATAGATGGACTTGCTGCCAGTGCCAGTATGGCATGTGAAGTCACCATCCTGGCACGTAAATTACAGAACAATTCTGTGAAAGCAGGAACCTTTGTAACCAAATCCTCTCTCTTCAATGCTCAGAGCATGAGCATTTTCTGCTGTCTTTAGAACTTTGCACACAGCACAAAGGAGATGTGGCAAGAATGTTTACCTTGCATGGCGATATAGAAGAACACAGTGAAGTTGACCATGGCTGAGCAGTGCAGGCATCTATCCAGATTGTGTATTTTCAATAAACAGACCAGGAGATTCTGATGTGCAGCCAGGTTTGAGAACTCCTGAGCTAGGACTTTTTTACGTTTCTGTGAAGGAACTTCCCTGAGTAACACGTTGTTATTGGCTGAGTAAGGATCAGAACACATATTCCTCGTGGATTATATTTTATACCACAGATTCCTAGAGTATTTTGTACTATTGTTATCTAAGAGGTTTCACGGAACTCAGGATGGAATGAGGAACTCAGGCTGTATCTCAGCAGGCAGGCAGGCAGGCACACTTTTCTCTTCCTTATTTGGAGAAAGCCCAGTTTGGCTCAGCAGCCCCCTCTGTTGTCAAAAATCCCTAGCAGAACCTGGCAGAGCTGGCTTTGGGGAAGGGAACAAAGGGAGGGAACACAGAAGGACGTAGCCTGAAGGCTAGTGTATGGGGGAAACTATTTGCAGCCAGACGGTGGTCAAAAGGAGACAATGCAACCCAAGCCCCTTTGACCAGAGGGACTGTGGAGGATGTTTACTTGACTGCCTCTTGGTCTGGAAGAGGAAGTTTGGATAAATCATTTCACTTCTCTGCACCTCAGTTTCCACATCTGAAACAACGGGGATCATGACATGCTCTGTACCCCTCCCACATTAGAGACTATTGTTAATAGTCATAGAATGATGGGAATGTTTTTTACCATATCTTAGTCCAAAGACACACAGCTAGTTAGAGATAGAGCCAGACTTTGAACTCTGGTCTCCAAGTTGAGGCATATCATGCAATTTCAACTAACAAAGGAGATGTGTTCAGCTGCTTCCAGAGGGACAGAACAGAAAAAGCTTACAAGGGAAGTTGAGGCTGCCCTCATGCCTAGGTGAATTAAAGTCAGGCAGCTGCCCTCTTATTTATACATTCATTCATTACCAATTTATTTGGCTTATATTTTATTGAGTACCTCTCATAGGATTGAAACTGCAAGACGTGGTGATACTAAGTCAAATTAGACGGGTTTTTGTTATATCTATGGTTCTTGCTGTGTCTCCTTGAATATTTTTTTTGTCAGAAATATTCTCAATTAGGTGTCATCGTGTACAGATAACATGACTGGGTGAAATAATAATAGCTGCCATTTTTGGGGAGTTAGTTATATGCCAGGCACAGTGCTAGGCACTTCCAGAATACTACATTGGAACACAGAATAAATAGATCTAGGGAGACTTAGTACATTTCCCAAACTGTTCCCAGGTAATAGTTTAGTAGGTGGTGGAGGCGTACATATTTCCACCCTTTAAACTGCAATGCTGTATTGCTTTGAAAAGTATTTCCTTTTGGTAACAGCGTTAGGTGGCTATAAGGCCTTAGACAAAATGCATATTTACTTGTGCATGTTCATCAAACCATTACTTATAGCAGTGAAAAATAACCTAAAACATCCAAAATAAATTTAAATAAATTATAATACAGTATTTTTGAGGAATATTTAATGACCTGGGAGAGTATCATTCATTAAATGCTGCTTCATACTAGGAAGATTTATATCTATTTGGTACTAATTTTGTAAAACACCCACCCATACCCATAAATATTGAAAAAAGGATGGAAAGCAATTCACTGTTGTTTTCAATATTGTTGAGCATTAGTGTTTTGGGAGAGCTTATTTTCTTTGAACTTCTGAGTTTCCCATACTTTCTACTTCTTTTTTTTCCTTTTCTTTTCTTTTTCACTTTCCCCCCTGACATTTTATTATGACAATTCTCAAACATATAGTAAATATGGAAGGATTTTATAGTGAATACTCACTATCCACCACTTAGATTCTACAATGAACACTTTACTACACTCTATCACTTATCTACACATTTCTCTATTTATTCATTTTATTTTTTGAAGCATTTCAAAATAAATTGTTGGCCTCAGTATACCTCTGCCCAAATATTTTATTATGCATATTGTTAAAATTCAGTATCTGTTGTGTATCTTTTTTTTCTTATGAGGTAAGATTTACTTGGAATGAAATGTATAAATTCTATGTACCATTCTGACAAATGCATCCACCTGACAAATCCTTAACAAGATACAGAACATTGTCATCAACCTTAGAAAGCCCCTTCATTCCCAGTCAATACCTTTCTGCAAAGCAACTTCTGTGCTCATTTTTTTCCAGCTATGGATTAGTTTTGCCTGTTACAGAAGTTTAGGTAAATGGAATCATATAGTATGCAGGCTTTTGTGTAATGTTCTTTTATTCTACATAACATTTTTGAGATTTGCACATGCTTTTGCATGTACCAGTAGATTGTTCCTCTCTGTTGCTGGGGTGGTATGAATGTACCACTGTTGGCATTTCCATTCTCTAACTGATGGACACTTAGGCTATTTTCAGTTTTTGCTATTATAAATGAAGCTGTTATGAACATTCTTATACAGTCTTTTGTGGGCATATGTTTTTCTCTTGGGTAAATACCTGGATGTACTTCTGAGTCACAGAGTAGATATATATTTAGTTTTGTAAGAAATTGCCAGGCCCATTCCCAAAGTGTTTGTACCATTTTATACTCTTGCCAACAATGTAAGCAAGCTCTGGTTGCTCCATATCCTTGCCAATATTTGATGGTGTTAGTCTTCTTTTTTTTTATTTTAAATTAGTCATTCTAATGGATGTACAGTGGTATCTCTTTGTGGACCACATAACATTTTTATAATTGGAAAAAAGTTTTATAAAAAAAACCCTGAAATGATGCGAAGGGAAAGAAAGAGAAAGAAAAACTACTGGAAGTACATTTGATAAATTTAATAGTGTTCTTCTTTGGGTGATTTACAAACAGATTTCTCTTTTGTCCTACTTTGCTTTAGTTTCCAAATTGTCAAAAATAAACATGTATTCCTTTTATTATGGAAGAAAATGTATCTTATTTGTAAAAAAATTACCTAGCAGAGTTAATTCATTAATTAGAGATAATTCAGTGGTATTTTAGTAGTCATGTGACAGCTTAAGGTTTAAAAAAGCCTAAAATGTGACAGCCGGGTTTGATGGGCTTATTTGGGCCTTACTTGTAACTACTGTTTGAGAAAAATGCTTCCTGTCTGGGTTTTAGTTTCTTCCTCTTCCTTTTTCTTTTAGAGAGAGAGAGAACACCCGTGTGTGTGTGTGTGTGTGTGTGTGTGTGTGTGTGTGTGTGTGTATGTGTGCGTGCGTGAGCACATGAGCAGGCAGAGGGAGAGGGAGAGAAAGAATCTTAAACAGGCCCCACACCCAGTGTAGAACCTGACTCAGGGCTCAATCTCAACGACCCTGATGTCATGACTTAAGCCAAAACCAAGGGTTGGATGCTTACCAGACTGAGCCACCCAGGTACCCCTCTTCCTCCTTTTATAAATGGGTTGGATTAGGTTATTAGAATAGGTTATCCTCTCTCAGTTATAAAGAAAATATGTACAAAACTGATGGGTGTTTGAGGAAATCAGAGATAGGACAATTAGGCTTTGATGGGGAAGAGGTTTTGTTCCTCAGGAGTTTCAAGCTGAGAGAAAAAGAGCCATTTGCCCTGGGACTCATAGGAAAGATCCAGGGCCACAGAGAGGGACTGTAGGATATAGCAAGGAGAATGTGAGCTTCAGAGTTAAATGGTCCTGGATTCAAATTCTAATACCGTCCTCTTCTTGATCTTTGATTTTAGGCAAAAGCTTTAATCTCTCTGAGTCTCAAATTTTTCATCTGCAAAACCAAGATCATAAAACCTTCATCCTGGCAGCCTGGGTGGCTCAGCGGTTTAGCACTGCCTTCAGCCCAGGGGCGATCCTGGAGACCCGAGAGGTCCCACGTCAGGCTCCCTGCATGGAGCCTGCTTCTCCCTCTGCCTGTGTCTCTGCCTTTCTCTCTCCCTGTGTCTTTCATGAGAAATAAAACCTTCATCCTTTTGGCTATGTGTGTGTGTGTATTTTGAATCAAATAACATTTACAGATATTATCATTAACAGACGTGCCTGGATCAGTCTTCTGCTTTACAATGTAGTAGGCAAGTGACAAAATGAGGAGAAGATCTTGGAATAGAGAGAAATAAAAGGAAACAGAGACAAATTTAGAAATCTAGAAATCTAGATTGTGAAGGTCTAAAGGAATGCTAGCGACAATCTAATCAAAATCTTTATTTTGCAGTGGAGAACAGTAAGGTCTAGAATTGATTCCCCACAGAGGCGGCAGCACGGCCAGCATGGGAACCCAGTATTTTATTTTCAAGTTATATCATGAAGCTTTGGCTAACTTCACAATTTGACTCTAGCTTGGCGTCAGTCAGATGAAATGGAATTTTCCTTGCACATTCCTCTAGGACCACTTCACTTGGGGGTTTTCATGTGCTGGCTCTCCAGGAGACTTGTCAGTGAAGACTTAACTTCTTCTCTTCAGCTCTTTAAATTTTACAAGCTCAAGTGATAGGCATAAAAACCATGTTCTTGGTTAGCCTAGCTCTGTCCTGGAACTGTTTGCTGCATATGACTCTGATTCTTTCTTTCTTTCTTTCTTTCTTTCTTTCTTTCTTTCTTTCTTTCTTTAAGATTTTATTTATCTATTCATGAGAGACACAGAGAGAGAGAAAGAGAAGCAGAGACACAGGCAGATGGAGAAGCAGGCTCCACACAGGGAGCCCGATGTGGGACTTGATCCCAGGACTCCAGGATCACGCCCTAGGCCAGAGGCAGGCGCTAAACTGCTGAGCCACCCAGGGATCCCCTCTTTTTTTTTTTTTTTAAGATTTTATTTATTTATTCATGAAAGACACAGAGAGAGGGGCAGAGATATAAGCAGAGAGAGAAGCAGGCTCCCTATGGGGAGTCCAATGCAGGACTCTATCCCAGGACCCCAGGATTATGACCTAGGCCAAAGGCTCAACCACTAAGCCACCCAGGTGCCCCTGACTCTTATTCTTTCTAACCTCAGGCACCAACTTCCCTGGAAAGTAAATACTGCCCACTAAGGGATTTTCTGTGTATTAATTTCATCCATGAGATGTTTCCTGCATTGTCCTGGCTTGCAAGCTAGACACTGTATGACAATTGTATGACTTTCTGGCACTTTCACAGGAGACCAAATATCCCTGCCACACTGATTTGTCCTGATTAGTTTCAGTCAAAGTTGTTTACCACTGGTTTGGTGGTGTTAGCTTGCTTCTGTGATTAATTTTGGAGAAAAAAATTTCTTTTCACAGAGCCGAAAATTAAGCACTTACAATCCTTCTTTTCAAACCTTCAGTTTTTTGGTCTGTAGAAGCAATTTCTTGGGAGGTTTTATTGGCTGAGAAAAAGAAAGGAAAATAAAAATCTAGCTTGACTCTTCTCTTGCTCCTTGACCTGAAACTCTATAAAAAGTCTTTTTTCCCTGCATACCACACCCTTCCCCAACTTTGCAAAGAGGTGCTCATGAGTGAGCACTCTCAGCCCTGGAGATCTTGAGACAGGAAATAACATTAAGCTATCTAAGCGGTATTCCCCACCCACCTACCGTTCACAGGGGGATTTTTACTCCAGCCTGATTCAAAGAATAATGAACCTCTTGTGAGCAAATCTCTTAGGAAACGTCTGATCTAGTTTTCTAAGATGTTGGTCAGAGGAGTGAGAGGACTTTGGAACGTTATCAAGACTGACTCTGAATCCATCTTACCTTATTTATCTGCTAGAATCAGGGTTAGCTTCCTGCTGGAACGAACAGTTTCTGCCACACTCCTTCAACCCAAGACAGAAAACACAGAAGAAATATTGATGCATTCTTGTGCTTTCCAACACAAATGTATTTCATAGAGTCCTTGCTGCTATAAAGAAATTCTTTGAAAGCAAAATGTAAGAGAGCTTTGTTTGTAGAAAAGTCTTTTCTTCCCTCAGCTAAGGGTTCCTTGTTCTTTTGCCATCTCTACTCTCTCCCTTGCCTGCTTTGTTTATATGACAAAGTCAATATTGTACTCCACTTACTGACATTCACTGTGGTAAGGAAGATGGAGTTGTATGTTTTGGCCCTAAGGGCAATGTGGTGGAATAGAAAGGTCTGGAACTCAGTCTAGTGTTATAAATTCAGGCTCTGGTTTTGCTGATGATTTCTCAGACCTCAGCATCACCAATCATATCTAAGAATAAGATTTCACAAAATATTTTTCATAACACATGTGAGACATTTAACACAGGTCCTGTTAGTTCTAACTGTAGTTGGCTTAAAAGTTTGTTTCACCAAATGCTTTATTCCTTAATGTGTGTGTGCGGCAGGGGACTGGACTTCTATAAAAGTATGAGAAGGGGGGCTGCTGAAAGGGGGCCTGAAACCCTACCTATGCCTGAAACCTATACCCGAAAAAGTATAGGAAGAGCAGGACAATATTTGTTGTAGGCACACATTGGCTTGCTCTTTTTCTGAAGGCTGACTCTTCAGTAGTGGGTCAGTGTGTGATGTAGTAGGAATGTAATAGACTTTGAGTAAGACAGATTTGGGCTCCAGGTTCTGTTTTACTGATTTTAGTTGTGGAATGTTGTGTAAGTTCCTTAAAATACATCTTTTATAGGTCTAGTAGAGTGACCCAAGTTTTCTGTGCTCTTCCTTGCCTTCCGCACCTGAAGCTGAGAGAACTAGGCTAGAGCACTGGAAATGACTCTATTCTCCGTGTGAAACCAGCCCTGAAGAAGCAATTAAGGCAGCCTAAAGGTGTTGGCAGAAGCCTAATAAACCTTATGGGCATGTTATTTGGGGTTGCTAACCTTCCTCACAATTGGACTCTTCTATTCACAGATTAGCACCAATAATAAGCCCCATTGAAGAGAATGGCTCTAATTGGTTCCTAGTTGTTGCTCTGGGATAAAAGTTGACTATCTATTCTGAGAATGGTCTTTCCGAGGCTGTGTCTGCAGTTTGCTCAAATGAACTGATAAATCAGTGAAAAATTCACTTCACAGAGTTGTTGGGTCTGAGGCAAAGCTCCGACTTCTTGAATGGGTTTGTGTGTGAGTGTGTATGTGTATGTGTAAGTGTGTTTGCAGGTATGTTAGGGAGAGAGAGTGTGGGTGTGTATAAGTTTAAAACCATGATGTAGACAAATGAAGAGACTTAGAAAAATAAACTAACTAAAGGCCCAAATAAAAATCTTTGCTTGACTCATGTCTCCTCCATTTGTGTAACTCAAAATGCAAAAGGAAACCAATTTTTCATAATGAAACATAACCTGTCACAAATTCTAATGCTTTAGGAGGAAAACAAAATAATTAGAAGATTCAGCCCCAGGATTGAGGATATTCTACACCTTTCTCTCCAGGAAATTATTGTAAGAGGGACATCCAAGTCAGTTATTGTTTTTGTTAAGGCCCACTGTGTAATTTTTTTCTTGACTTGACTTATTAATATAAATATGAATATAATATATAATATAAATATATAAAATATACATATCATAATATTGACCATTTTAGCCATTTTAAAGTGTATGGTTCAATGGCATTAAATACATTTGTCCTGTTGTGTAACCATCACCACCATCCATCTTCAGAACTTTTTCTTTCATCTCTTCCCAAACCAACACTTGGTATCCATATTCAGTCCTTCAGATTTTGAAAAGACAGCATATTACAGATTTTGGGACCATCTATTCCTTATTCACATCAGAAATGAATGCGGGAAACAGCACATCCTTTATTTTTCCTTATTCATTTATTCAGTTACTCAACAGGAATATACTGATTACTGCTGATGAGCCATGTAGTGTGCTGGGGATGATGTTGAACTAGAGAGCATCTTACCCTGTCAGATTTTACAGACTGTTCTCTTCTTGTTGTAGCAGGTGGAATAATGGCCCTCCAAGGTTATCCATGTCCCAATCCCTGCAACCTATGACGATGTTGCTTTACATGACAGAAAGGACTTTGAGATATGATTAAACTAAGAACTTTTCCCTCCTTTTATATTTTGTTGAGGCAAAAAAAAAAGAAGAACATTATGGTTGTTGGATAAGGATCTTGAGATGGGGGAGATTATCCTGGGTTATCTGAGTAGGCCTAGTGTAATTACAAGGATTCTTTTTTTTTTTTTTTTTTTTTTAAGGATTATTTGAGAGAAAGAGAGTGCATGAGTAGGAGGGGCAAAGGGAGAGATAGAATCCCAAACAGGATCCCCACAGACAGACAGGCGGATGGGGGAAGGGGCTCTGGGTCAGGTCTTCTCCATCTGGTAGATGAGGTCATCACAGATTCTGGTCAGTTCCTCATTTCCCTTAGTCTTTTGCTTGACTATCTTCTCCAGTGAGTGGATGCACATCTGATCCTTCTTCAGGCTGGCCTGGAAGGTTAGGACCTTCACTTGGGCCTTCCCGAGCACGTGGGCAATCTCCTCACTGGTCAGCTTGAGTTTCTCTTTTGTATGGGCCTTCAGGTCCTGGTACTGCTAGACCCTGAGATCATGACCTGAGCTGAAACCAAGAGTTGGATGCTTAACTGGCTGTTCTACCCAGGTATCCCTACAAGGAATCTTATAAGAGAAAGATGGAGACAGCAGAGTCAGAAAAGGACAACAGGATAGAGTGATGGGAAGGGATCCATTAGCCAAGGAATGTGGGCAGCCTCCAGAAACAGGAGAAAGGGAGGAATGGATCTTCTAAACCTCTAGAAGGAACACAGCTTTCTTGACACCTTGCCTTTGGTCCATAAAACTCATTTTGGGCTTTTGATCTCTGGAACTAGAAGATAATTTGTGTTGTTTTAAGTCACTAATTTGTTATAGCAGCAATAGAGAACTAATACTAACACTTGTCTTTTTGCTTAGTGTTAAGGGGTTTCTTTATCATGAGTTTTCCCTAGTTGGTTCAGGAAACAGGAGAGTGTAGGGTTTTTGCTCTAGAAGCCCTGCTTGCCCTATGTCATCAGGCCTGTATCTGGACTCTCGTTGGATGGTGACTTGTATTTAATTTGTTTCTTATTATTCCCTAGTACCATTGCAAGATACACTAAATGTCTGCATTCAATCTAGGAGGCATCCTACACTTGGCTCAGGCCCTTTCTGCAAACAGAGCAAAATTCAGGAGGGCTGGTCATCCCACTAGTAAATTTATAGATGTGCAGTCACTTTGGCTACAGTAAAAATGGTTGCTACTAAGTGCTGGTAGTGTATTTACATGTGCTGTGTACTAAATTATAAGATGCATGATTTTTCTGAGACCCAGATAAAAGCCATAAATGTCCTATGCAGGAGTCTTTCTCACGCTAAAAATAAAATCTTTGACAAGTCTAAACTCTCAATATTGACTTAGTCTTGTGCTTGTCTGAAACAGTAATCTTTATCCTTTTTGCTGCTTGATTCCCTCTTAAGAACAAAAAATGATATTTTCCAAGCTTTCGAACTTCATTCTGTGGCCTCCCTCTCCAATCTAGTGGGCAGAGAGAGGTCAGGGTTGAGTGGGTAAAGAAGTAAATAGCTGCTGGTCCTGGGAAGACAAAAATGTGAGCATGGAAATGGGAACTCCACGTTCTCTGCTATCTTGTGCTAAGACCAAACAAGAGCTGATTCTTCCATTTACCTGGTTTTTTTAGAGATCCTCATAAAAGTGAATATCTTTTTAAGGAACAAATCTGAGTTGCTAGCTAAATTCACCTTTAACGTGCTAGAAATAAAATCTAACGCACAGAAAGTTGAACCTCCTTAAAATGGCTTACAAGGCCCTTCATAACCCAGCTGACCCTTTTCCCTGCCTGTCCAGCCTCATTTCTCACCATTTTGCCTCCTACTTTTCTAACTATTCTCATTTTTTCAACATTCTGAGTCTTTCTTGTGTCCTAGCTTGTAGTTGACTCAGCCTGAACCCCTGAGAAGGAGCTTTCTTCACCCCTTTTCCCCCACTCTGTGGCCTTGCTGATCCCTACACAACCTTCAGTTCAGAGGTTGCTTCCTTGGGGTAGCTTTCTGTCAACCCACACCATGCTAAACTGCTCCTTTGCAGCACAGCTCTTCCACACTGTCTTACTGATGCCATTTGCTTGTCTTTCTCACCAACTAGACTGTAAGCTCCAAGAGGGTATGTTGCACGGGGCTTGTGTCTTGTGTGTGTATTGTTTTCCTCACTGTGCTCTGCACTTCCTTCTAACAGACTGGCACTCTGCTCACAGGCCAAATCTACCTCAGTCAGCCTTTTATGTGCCACCATTTGTTTTAATTGCACAGTTGTACATGACCGAGCAAACGGCGGATAGGTACCTGTAATCAAACAGTCCGGAGATTTTAAGCACTTTTGTTCATTCCCAGAACAGTCACTGAGCCTTGGCAATAGGCAATTTAAATTCTGGACAACGAGTTTTCAAGCCGCTTCAATGGCTACATTTTGAGAATAGCGGAAAAACTCCGACCCTTTGATAATTAGACTGAATCAGTTTTCATAATTCTACTTTATGCACTAGAATGGTTAGCAAACTTCATTATCAGCAGCCTGATGAGAAAGCTTTTAGTTTCTAATATAGACCTTGTGTGTAATTTCGAATTGCAACCAAACTATGGCCACTCCGCATAGCAGTGTTTCTTAGACAAGATGATCTTATAGTTTCATCATTATAAATAATTTCAAAGTAGGCTCAGGAAAGAGCATATAATTAGCATCTTGTTTGTGTATGTTTGATTCAGAGAAAGGACAGCTGACTGTCACAGTTGAAAGCAGCCTCAATAAACCCCTGTGACACAGGAAGCCTGCATTTGCTCAACTTGTAAATTACTATCTTTCCTTTTGCTCTAGATATCTGGAACATTGCCAGATTCTAAAGGACTCTTACTAATTAAGAGGAACACATCTTTAAGAAATTTCTAGAAAAGACATGGGACTTATTATCTGACAGAGCACCCTGGGCTTCCCCTTTTGTAACTCTCATAATTTACTCCTTCAGTGTCTCTTTAATCCACGGTAGTCTGAAAGCTCCATCAAGGCAGAGATCATTTCTGTCTTAGCCACTGAATCCTCAGCACACAGACAGTTCATACATATTTGTCGGATGGATAGATGAGTGACACAGATGGATGAACTTCCATACGGATGTGTTGGTATATATGCGGTTTTATCTTTGGCAGCTTTTCTTTACTCTAAGTTAGAACTCTATAGCTTATTGGGAAAATTGTTTTGCATTCAGTTTCCGTTAAAGTGCCTACATAATAAACCACCCCCAAACTGATAACCTCTCAACGACATTTATTTTGCTCACACATCTGCATTTTGAATAGCACTCGATGGAGAAAGCTCGTTTCTGCTCTGCTTGGTATGATCTGGGGCAGCTTGGCAGCTGGAGAGGGGAGTCATCTAAAAGCTGCTTCTTGCCTAGGCTAGGAATCTTGAACAGCTGTGGGATGGACCAACCAGGGCTCCTCCGACATCTCTAGCTCTGCAAGGCCTACGTAATCTCTCTAGCATGGCGGCTTCAGGGTAATTGGAATTCCCACACAATGGCTTAGGGCTCCAGAGGCATGCATTTTAAAGAGAGAGGAAAAAGCCAAGTAGAAGTTGTATTGCTTTTTATCATCTAACCTCCTAAGTCTCAGGGTGTCACTTCTGCTGCATTCTATCCCTTTGAAGAAGTCACTGTGGTCAGCCCATAATCAAGGAGAGGTTGAATTACATTCCACATTTTGTGGGAGAACTCGCAAACATGTTTCAAAACCATCACTCACCCATTCACTGTTCTGGAAGTTTTGTAAGATCAATAAAGTCAAAATCAATTAAGTTGAGACTGGAATGCTTATTCTACATGAGACAAGAACTCCTGCAGAGAAGTAGAACTAGAATACCATTGTCACTTCTTATATAAAGGCATGAAAATGAGGAATTTGAATGAGGACCCTTTTCTCTCCAGTTTAGGCCAAAGCATCATAACTCCTCCAAAGGGTAGAATTTTGGGGTTCGTTTTTGTTCTTTGAGTGGGTGCAAGTGGGAGAAGAGAAACAACATGGAATGTTGACGTAGATATTAGAGGGCGAGGCTTCAGGAAGCCTGGTTAGTGACTTTCCTGATCAGTAGTTGCCCTTTTCAGGCCATTTTATTGCCCCAGCAACTCCCACGATTGTGCAAAGTATCATTTCTGTACTAAATACATTTTCTAGGGATACCTGGGGGGCTCAGTCAGTTAAACATTTGCCTTCAGCTCAGGTCATGATCCTGGGGTCCTGTGATTGAGTCCCATATCAGGCTCCCTGCTCAGGGGTAGTCTGCTTCTCCTTTCCCCAGTGCCCCTTCCTCCCAACTCATGCTGTCTCTCTCTCATTCTCTCTCTCTCTCTCTCTCTCTGTCTGTCATAAATAATTATTTAAAAACCTTAAAAAAATAAATACATTTTCTATTCTATAATGTTTTTTTTTTCTATTCTATAATGTTGAGAGTGACTGTTATCTGATTGAGTTCTGACTGATGGAGAAAAAAATGACATCATATTATTCTATAAAAAATTCTTATTTTTGACTAAATATAGCTTGAATAGCTTTTATTTGCAATATGAAGCCTGAACTTCATATAGATGGCATACAGGACCTTTTAAAATCTAATGGAGTTCCCCAGAACACTTTGCATTGATTTATATTAAAGCATCACTCAAAGCTGGATGAAGATGGATTGCTGCTGAGGTTCCTAAGACCATGCCTCATAGGCCCAGGGTGTGAGGAGGGTCAACTCTTCCTTATCCCCCACCCACTGGCCTGAGGAATCTTACCTCAGATTACCAAAGGACCAAGTGATGGGCCACTCCTCTCCACTCTGGAATAACCTAGTTAGTTGCAAACTAGTTGCTCTTAGAATGCCCTTCCCAAAACTCCTCTGGGCGGCTGGCTGAGTATTTACATCCCTATTAAAAGAGCCCGTCTCTTCTGACCCTGGGCAAGGCCTTTAGGATTTACAAGTCTGATTTGGCCCTGATTTGTAATCAGGGCCCTCCTATTCCCACCCCTGTCAAGCAGCTTCCTTTCTGGCCCTGGAGCAAAGGCCCTTTGGGGAGGAGTAAATACCATTCATTCCTTCCTGATAGACAAAGAAGAAATGGGCAGAGAAATATCTCAGTAGATTATTATTCTGCAGTAAATTCTCAATAAAACATCATGCTACATATGCAGAATATCCTTTGCTATTAAAATAAGCTTATGAAACTCAGATAAAATAGTGTATGGGAAATTTTATTTCCTTTTATTTCCTCACTGTGTTTGTAGGGTACAGATGTGAAAAATTTCCTAGGTGGGAGTAATGTTCACAGTTAAAACAAGGACAGAGGGAAATGGTTTTCAGGATGAGAGCTATTACAGAGTACCTCTCTTTTGCAGATCTGTGAGTTTGCTGACTCCTTTTTTCTCTCAGAACTTCTAAATATGGTGAGTTTCTTCTGAGTCCCTGAAAATGGGCCAACTGTTTGCAGAGTATTTAAAGAACTCAAGGGAATATTTCTAAGTTTTGAGGATCTCCTCCAAAGGGGAAGATTAAGGAGCTGCCGAGTTTACTCCACAAATGTGTGATTCACTGACCCTTGTTCTTAAAATATCTGATTAAGTAGAGTCTACAAGGGTGGAGATTATGTGACTGGACCAGACCCTGCTGCAGTCTGCACATTCTCCAAATGTAGGGGTAAATAATAAAGTTATGTTTGAGAATGTAGGTATTAGAGGAAGTTCCCTTCTAGCTCTTTCCTTTATTAACTGTGTGAACTTTGTGCTAGGGACTCACTGTTCTTTAGCGTCAGGTCCTTGTCCCTAAAATAGAGATAATTACAGCACCTAACTTGCCTCATAGAAATGATGGTGGTTTGGGATAGTGGTTAGGAGTGTGGACACAGAGGTGGACTGTCCAGGTCCCACTCCTGGCTCCGCTGTACTCATCACATCTGTATTAGCTCTGTGTGAGCTTGGGTAAACTCTTTAGGTCTCCAGCCCATTTCCCCACATGGAGAAAGGAGCTAACAACAGGACCATGCTCTTAGGGTTGCTATAATAATTTCATAAATTAAGAGAAGTAAAGTAGTTAGGAGAGTGCTGAAGCATCCTAGAGCTCAGGAAATGGTAGTCCTTCATGTAGTTACTAGAAGCAGGAATGAAATTAGAGGAGCCAATGTCAAAAAGCCTACTAAGTGGGATTCTGGTGGATATCCACGTCATGGGGGATGCAAGGGAGATATAATGCGGGACTATGTGGCATGAATTCTTGCCTAGAAAGTTTCTTTGAAAAAATATCTATACCTTACTCTTAGACGATGCTCAGAATGCAATAATTAAAGAATAAATTTATTAGCCTAAGATAGTATGTTTTGGTTACCTATTGCTGCATAACAACTACCCCTAAAATTAGTAACTTAAGATAACAAGAACCATTTATTATTTCTCACAGTTCTTTCAGCTGACTGGGCATTTTTGTTTCACATGGTGTTGGGGGAGGCTGCGTTCATCTGGGGCACTCAGCTGGGTGGGATGTTCAAGACAGTTTACTCACGTGATACCTAGGCAGCGTTGGCTGTTGGCTGTGAGTTCCACTGGGGATGCCAAAGGAGCACCTTGGTTCTCCTCCACATATCCGCTCCACGTGGCATTGGTTGCTCACAGCACGTGTCTGAGTTCCACGTGGTAGGAAGGGGAAACTGCTAGTCCTCTTTAGATGTAGGCTCAGAAATTTCAGAATGTCAGTTCTGCAGCCTTCCATTGCTCAAATCAGTCACCGGGCCAACCCAAATTTAAGCAGAGAAAAAAAATAAACTTCATCTCTTGCTATGAGGAGCAGTAGTCAGGGAGAGGAAGGGCACAAGGGAAGCAGACTAGCTATCTGTATTAATAATCTGTTGCTGTGTAACGAATTTACCCCAAAACATAGTATCTCGAAACAATGGATGTTTATTATGTCACATGGCTTCTGAGGGTCAGGGATCTGGGACTGACTGAGCTGAGCCGTTCTGATTTCAGAATCTCTCTTGATGTTGCAGTCAAGCTGTTAGCTGGTGCTGCAGTTTCTGAAGGAGCTGGAGTATCCACTTCTAAGGTCATTCATGCAGCTGTTGGCAAGAGGCAGTTTCTCACTGCATGGTTCTCTCCCTAGGGCTGTTCATTGGTTTTCTTCAGTAAGAGTGGTCTAAGGAAAGACAGAAGGAGGGTGAGGGAAAGGGAGGAGAAAGAAAGGGAGAGAATAAGAGAGAATGAGAGAGAGAGAGAGAGAGAGAGAGAGACCCAGCCTGGAACTGCAATCTTTTTATAACCTAATCTTGGAAGTGACCATACTGTTACTTGTTCTATATGCTATTGGTTATATAGACCAAACCTGGTATAATGTTGGGGCACAGGCGGCTATAAAACAGTGTAGCTTGGGGATTACTGAGGGTCATTTTAGAGGCTGCCTACCCTACTACTGCATAGTGATGTGCTGCACAAGAAGCTTCTTGGGAGCTCATTAAATTTGCACATTTCTTGTTTGAGATTCTGACGTGGACCATACTTTGGGGAATGTGGTCATACCAAACTTTCATCTTGCTGCCAGCTAATTGTATGCTGCAAGCACACATTTATACATCAGTGTGAGTAGATATAGAGTTCTCCTTTGCCTCCTACTAGGATTTGATGTGTACTAAATGTGAAGACCAGAGACCCCTGGGTTGTTTGGAGCAGATGTCACTGACAGGTATATGGCTTTTGGTTTTGGGTTCTTCAGTGAACTCTTTGCCTATTTTTATTTTCCTAAGCTATAGATCCCTGTTTTTGATTGGTATACATGTCAAAGGTGAGAGTTCCTGTCAGTGGCTACTGACTTACAGATACTCATCACATGCATATCAACACCGATGATGTCACTACCACTGGATTTCGTTGTTTTCTCCAGTAAGACACTAAATTCCTAACCCCCTGGTTTGACTCGTATCACTATAGGGAAGCCCTCCAAATATATTTGGATTTATCCCTCCCTCATTTTCTCCCTTCCTCCTTCTTTCCCTCTTTCACATATTGAACAAAACACCTGCATAAGAGTGACTCTTTGGGCTGTCTGCTTAGCTCACAATGATTCATTCTTTTCTTTTACCCGGTTTCCATTGTCCCCAGTAATATATTTGAATCGTATAGCCCTGACCAAATTGGACTGCTGTGGATACCTGACTCAAACTGGGCATTCTGAATTCCTTCAAGGGATTATTTTTTATTTTTTATTTTTTTTCTTCAAGGGATTCTTTTTGCATGGCTGGACTTCTGCCCTATAGGTACAAAAACTGTGGCAGAACTGAATCCCTTCAGCACCATCCTCCTTTTTTTTTCATCCTCCCTTTTTGTTGTGTAATTTTGTTGTGTAACAGAAAAGTCAATCTGTAGTGCAAAGCAAATGTAGAGGTGAATTGGTGGTGATGGAATATGGGAGAGTGTGGCTTTTGGATTCCAGATGGCTTTCCATTTCTTATATCTGTCTCTTTTTGGATCTTGGCTTAGATTTTGTGTACTTTTCATGCATGCTTATAATTTGTACCCCACCTCTCCACCCTTTGAAATTTAAGCTAATTCCCATAGATTTCTGTTACTCAATTTTTAAAAAGATTTTATTTTATTTATTTTTAGTAAAGATTTTATTTATTCACGAGAGACACACAGAGAGAGGCAGGGACATAAGCAGAAGGAGAAACGGGCTGCCCTTGGGGAGCCTGATGTGGAACTCGATCCTAGGACCCTGAGATCACGCCCTGAGCCAAAGGCAGATGCTCAACCACTAAGCCACTCAGGCATCCCTAAAGATTTTATTTTTAAGAAATCTCTACACCCATGTGGGGCTTGAACTCACAACCCTGAGATCAAGAGTCACATGCTCTACTGACTGAACCAGTCAGATGCCCCTCTGTTACTTGATTATTAATATATTCTATTTATATGGACACTGTAGCTATGCCCATTACCTGGTGAGTTCAGATATTGGAAGAGAAGATTCTTGCTGAAGGCCACCTGTAGAAGAATAGATGTATGGACATAAGGAGATAGGAGCACTGAGGAGGGATTCTTTACTCCATCTGAGAGTGCTGGCAAAGGTTTCATGGGGCAGGGGAGGTGTGAGCTGGGCTTTAAAGGATAGTAGGAGATGATGAGAAATGACAATCTAAGTCCAGTGTGATCAGACTGGTGTGTAAAGGCATAAGGGAGAACAACTATAGAAATTAGAGGTGGGATTTGATGCCAGAAAAGTCAAGGGTTTCTTATGTTATGCTAAAAATAGCAAGGCATATTTTCAAAAGAGAAATGAAGATAATCTAAAGCATAATTTGGAACAATTGGTCTGGAATATCTCCTCATTATGTATTCATTTGCTATGCACCGTAATGGAGCTGGTCCTTATAAGTGCTTTTGGAATTCAAATGACTCTCACATATACCTTCTATAAGGTTTGGCTTGTACTTTAGAGGAAGCTATTGAAAAACATTCATAAGCTTTCATTCTAGTTGTAATATTTCCATGGCATGGGAAAGGCATTAAAAAGAAGACTTCACACATCACATTTGGCCAGGCAGATGTTAATTAGAAACAAAAGCAATTTGTGTTTAATTTAATGGTAATGGGAGATTCATTATACTGTTCTCTGGTCAGACACAGTGCAATGTAGGTAGATTTCTGTGTTGTTTTTCTCTCTTTTCTATTCTCTTTGTCTTTCACAGTCATGGTTTAATGTATTTACTGGGGATTCTGATTCTCTTTCATTTTCTCTCCCATTTGATTTTTTTCTATATCGTCACTATTTGAAATTTAATTCTTTTCTGCTTCTAAGCTTTCATTTGTTTATTTTTGCATCCTAACCATACATTTCTAATTTTCTTTATGGTGGGCAAAGTCAAATTGTGGGTTATTCAGGGGTTGGTCACTCGATTACTAAATCATGTGACTCTTATTTTATTTTTTTAACCTTCTTCCTGTTGCCAATTTTATGATCTTTTCTTGTTCACTAACATATATATTAATAATTACCCTGGGATGAGGAAAAAGAACTCAAACAATTAAAATTTGGTGATTCTTGAGCAAATCTGAGAAAAAAATTGGTTGGGAAGAATCTGAAACTCCTGGTTAGAAGCAAGAACTTTGTTTATCAGTAGAGCTGGGGACTACTCCTTCATAGCTTACTTCTCATTTGGAAAAGCAGAACAGAACTGACATTCTCTTTATTGAAAGATAGAAATAAGTAGTATGACTTTCAGGCCCATGGATGTGTGTTCTAGTCCTCACTTTTCCATTCACTAACTATGTGATAATAACAGAAGCAATGTATATAATCAAAACATACTGATGGCTAATGGTGCTATTGTTATACTCTACACACTTTACTTGTCTTGTTATACTTTTTTCTTGCAAAAAAACCTTATGAAATAGGAAAAATTATCTCTGTATTGTATATAGGGAAACTGAGTCAGAGCATGCTTATGTAGTTTGCCCAAGATTATTTGGTTGGTAACTGGCAAGAGTCTAACTCCAGAGCTTTTGTTCTTAATCACCATGTTATACTTTCTCCCAACACTCAATTGTGGGGTCTCTCTGGGCCTCAGATTGTTTTTACAAAAGAGAAACTCTGATTGCTCTGATACCGTCTTCCTATTGGAGAGAATCAAATGAAAGGGAAGATGTTTTGAAGACTATAAAGTAGCAGAAAAAATCCCAACAATTATTGAGGTAGACAAGCTGAAAGAAAGAGAGAGGGAAGGCTCCCTGGAGTGAGAATTAGAGTTTGACCTTCAGTAAAAGGGCTGCCGTCATTGTGCTGACAACCCAAACCGGGGACCTGGGTCCCTTCTTCCAGAACTGTCAGAATGGCAGGGGCAGGGGACGCATGCCGGGCCTGGGCATCCAGGCGTGAGTGGTACTAGAGTCTCTGGGCAGATTCACTCAGAGCTTGACCTTTTGAATGTAAAACACTTGTCAGGTTGCCAAGTGCCAACTAACCAGGGGGTGAATTCAGCCAGGAGAATAATATTCCTGTGACTTTCCCAGGGATGCTGTCTCTCTAACTGAAGTGTACGACCACAGGGTCTCTTCAAAAGAGAAATGTCCTCTGCTAAGCAGGAATACATGGGAACTGGGATCTTTCTAGTATCTGGTTGGCATTTCTCAAGTTTTAAAACCCATTTCTCCAGTTTATCAATGTGCTATGTTCCATAATTTGTATTATAAAAATAATTATTGTTTCATTTTCTAACTATAAAATTGAGTGGTTTATTTGAGTGTTTTCAAATTATATGCCCCCATCCTACATCTGGTAAATCTCTGTGGGTGGAGTTTTGGTGTGTGTGTGTGTGGGTGCTTGTTCTCTTGGGAATCATTGATATAAATAGTGTATTTATAGAAATATCTCAGCCCATTTGGGCAAGCGATTTGCACAAGACAGCTGTGTGAAAAGCAAAAACATGGACTGTTCTATAAACTTGTTGGTGAAAAAGCTTTCCTTTAGGAATCAAACCACAGAGGGTGAGGATGAGAGGGTAGTAATATAAGTCATCTATTTAGTCACTGACTACTTATAATATGAACTCATGTCCTTGTTGTTTAAATGTTTACAGTTAGGTGGATTGTAAAATGGCTCCCAATCCTTCCCATCCCAGATTGGGATCCTCTTTGCCACATGGTTTTGTTTATCCTTCCATCAAGAGATGGGAATCTTTGTTTTCTACCTTGTAAATCTGGGCTTGGCTATGTGACCTGCTACCGTCAAAGGAGGATTAAGAAATGTGATGCATGCAGAGGCTTGAAAAACCAACATTGGGCTTACTCTCTCTTGCTACTAGGAGCTCCTTTGTCACTACATGAAGAAACCCCATTCAGCCTGCTATAAGAGGAGAAAACATGGGGAGCAAAGACAAAGGGCCCAGAGGAGGCCCCTGTGCCATCTGATCGGCCAACCATCAGGCATGTGAATGAAGTCACCCTGTTTTTGTTTGGGTTGCTATAACAAAATACCAGAGACTGGGTGGCTTATAAACAACAGATATTTCTCACAATCTTAAAGGCTGGGAAGTCTAAGATTAAGAAACCAGCAGATTCAGTGTCTGATAAGAGCCCAATTAATAGACAGCTGCCTTTTTGCTCTGTCCTCACATGGTGGAATGGGTGAGGGAGCTCTTGGGGGTCTTGTGATTTTGTGATACATAATAAATATGTATTTGGTGTTCCTTTATTCCTGGCACAGAGCTCCTAAAATCCTTAGAATTTTCTAAGTAATGTGAGCAATAAAGGTGTCTTTTGTTATTCATAACAAACCTCTTTCAACCACACCTGAGATTATATTAATGAGGTGGCTTTTGAACCACTCTTAAAAATGGGGGCTATTTGCTGTGGGATCCAACCTTATGATTGGAGAGTTCCAACATTCAGCCCCACCCCTGGAGATTGAGTTCCATTACCAAAGGCCAACGATTTACTCAATCTGCCTAAGTAATGAAATCTCCATAAAACCCCAAAAGGACAGGGTTCGGAAAGCTTCCAAGTTGATGAACAAGAACATGCTGGGAGGGCGGTTTACCCAAATTCCACAGGAACAGAAGGTACTGTGCTCAGATCCTTCCAAGGCCTCGCTCTTATCTCTTTATCTTTTTTTTTTTTTATCACGTATGTTTTTTATCTAGCTATTCATTTGCATCCCTAATATCCTTTATAATAAATAGTGATCTAGTAAGTAAACCTCTTTAGTAGATTAAAGAGGAGGTCCTGGTAACCTCTGATTTATAGCCTGTTAGAAGCATAGGTAACAACCTGGACTTGAGACTGTCATCTGAGGTGTAGTGGGAGGGGGGCAGTCATGTGGGACTCAGCCCTTATTCTGTGGGATTGGATGCTAACTCTACATCAGGATTGATTTAAATTATAGGACACACAACTAGTGTCTTATTTCACTTTCTTTAAGGTTTCTTTTGATGATAGACAAATTCTTAATTTTTTTCATAGTCAATGCTTTTTATGTTGTTTAGAAATAATTTGCTAGCTCAAAGTAAAAAAAAAAAGTCTGGGATTCCTGGGTGGCTCAGCAGTTGAGCATCTGCTTTTGGCTCAGGTGGTAATCCTGGGGTCCTGGGATCGAGTCCTATAATCCTGGGGTCCTGGAATCGAGTCCCGCATCAGGCTTCCTGCGAGGAGCCTGCTTCTCCCTCTGCCTGTGTTTCTGCCTCTCTTCCTGTGTCTCTCATGAATAAATAAAATCATTTTAAAAATCCAGTTAATGCTTTTTAGATTAAAAATACACATTTCATTTTCAAAAATATTTGTTTTTAATATATCTGGAGTTGATTTTTGAATAAAGTGTGAGACAGGGATCCAATTTCTTTTTCTATATGGATGGCATTTTTTCCCACAGCTTTGTTTATTGAATAGCTACTCCTTTCCCTACTGATGTGATATGCCACTTCTGTCATCTATCGAAACATTATATAAATATATAGTTTATTTCTGAGCTCTCTATCCTATCCTACCCTGCCCTATCCCATCCCATCCCATCTCATTCATCCATTTATCTGACCTTGCACAAATATGACTATGCTATTTATTTGTTTATTTTAAATATTTTATTTATTTATTTATTCATGAGAGACACAGAGAGAGACAGAGAGAGAGACAGAGACACAGGCAGAGAAGCAGGCTCCATGCAGGGAGCCTGATGTGGGACTCGATCCCAGGTCTCCAGGATCACACCCTGGGCTGCAGGCAGCGCTAAACCGCTTAGCCACCAGAGCTGCCCTAAATATGACTATTTTAATTATTGTAGCTTCATAATATTCCTGATAGTTTGTAGGGCAAGTCCCCTGCCTTCCTTGTCTATGGATGATCCTAGCCATTCTTGGTCTTTTCCTCTTCCATATACATTTTAGAATCAATTTATCAAAAAAAAGAATTCAATTTATCGAGGTCCATGTAAAACCCTGTTGAGATTTTACATTGAAATCTATGGATAAATTGGGAGAGAATGGGTATCACCATAATATTGTCTTTCTTCCCATGGACGTCTTAGATCTTTTTTTTTTATTTAGGTCTTCTTAATATTTTAATAAATTCTTTTAATTCCTCTGTGGTTCTGACACGCATTTAGTTAGATTGTTTTCCTATCTTGATGTTCTCTGAATTATGTAAATGGATTCTAAAAATTTTTGAATTTTAGGGACACCTGGGTGGCTCAGCAATTGAGTGTCTGCCTTTGGCTCAGGGCGTGATCCCAAAGTCCTGGGATCGAGTCCCACATCGGGTTTCCTGCATGGAGCTTGCTTCTCCCTCTGCCTGTCTTTGCCTCTTTCTCTCTCTCTGTCTTTCAGGAATAAATAAACAAAATCTTCAAAATTTTTTTTAAAATTTTATTATATTTATTCTTAAAGATTTTATTTTTAAATAATCTCTACACCCAATGTGGGACTCAAACCTACAACCCCAAGATCAAGAGTCACAGGCTCTACCAGACTGAGCCAGCCAGGTGCCCATATAAATGGATTTTTTTAAAATTACACCTTCTAATTGTTTGTTGCTGGCTTTGAAGTCCAAGACATAGTGCTGAGAAATGTCCACAGCCACAGAAAAAGGATGTACACATCACCTATCTTTCAGGAGCAGCTCAGAAAGCAGCTCAAATATCGTTGGAGTGCCTCCGGGAGAGAAGCTTGACCACTATCTCATTAAGTTCTCCTTGGTCACCAAATCAGTCATGATGAAGACAGCAGATAGCAACATACCTATGTTTCTTGTGGATGTCAAGGCCAGTGAGTACCAGATCAGTGCAGCTATAAAGAAGTACTGTGACAATGACATGACCTAGGTCAACATCCTTATCAGGCTTGATGGAGAAGGCGTACTTTGGCTTCTGACTATGAGCTTTGTCTATTGCCAACTAAATTAAGATCATTTAAACAGTCCAGCTAGGTAATTCTAAATATAAAATTTTTTCATCATTAAAAAATCCTATAGCCAGCCTACTTGCTAAATTTTATTTCTAATACTTTATCTAGATGTATCCTTTTGAGTTTTATTTTTAAATAATCATAAAATGCAATGAACTATAAATTTATGTTCTCTTCCAATTTTTAGAATTGGGATAGGCCATATTCTCAATTTCACCTTTTCCATATTTGTAACTCTTTTATGCCAGTTTGTTTTCATCATAGTGGCTCAGACCTTCACAATGTGAATAAAAGAGGGATTAGTGGGATCCATCCCATTCTTTAAAAAGAATGATTCTAGCATTTTCTCATTCAGAATGATTGCTCTATTTTATAGATACTTCTTTTTTTAAAAAAATATTTTATTTATTTGTTCATGAATGACACAGAGAGGGACAGAGACCTAGGCAGAGGGAGAAGCAGGCTACCTGTGAGGAGCCTGATGTGGGACTTGATCCTAGGACTCTAGGATCAGGACCTAAGCTGAAAGCAGATGCTCAACCACTGAGCCATCCAGGCATCCCTTATAGATACTTCTGTGTCTTTTTTGATATGCCCTCATCATTCTTTGAGCTCTTCCTTATTTTCTGGGGCAAAAGGATGTTGCAGATTTATCTTGTATTTTCCTACCCAGCCCTACGGGGACACCCCCCCACCCCTCACCGCCCCCGAGGTGGGACTCTATCCCAGGACTCCAGGATCATACCCTGAGCCAAAGACAGACACTCAACCACTGAGCTACCCAGGCATCCCTGGAACCAAACCTTAGTATGTAAGTGGAGGATGATATACAGAAACCAAGATTTAGGGGGTACTCCTTTTTATTGATACCAGTCTATGCTTCCAGTCTTAGTGGAAAAAATGGGCACATAAACACATATCTATACTAAAACTGTTGAGTTCACACTGATACTTCCAACTCCAATCCAACACGATAGGTCATATTCTTAATTTCACCTTTTCCATATTTGTAACTCTTTTATTTCAGTGAGAACCCTGATTTCCATTATTCTTGATGCATTTATTAGCTCAATTCCCTCTATATGTAACCAAACTTTTGTTATATAGGCCAAGAACACAGCAAGTGGGGGAGGAGCAGGGAGAGGAAGGAGGAGGAAGGAGGAAGGAGGAAGAGTTTCGTCTTTATTTTACGGAACCATTTCCTCTCTCTCACAAGCCCTGAAGAAAAGACAGAAGGATAGGGGAGGGGACAAGTGCCCCAGGGGAAACAAACCAGTCCAGTTTCAGCCTTTGAGGTGGGGCTATGTGAAGATTAGCAGATGGAGTGAGTGGTGGTTCCTGGCAGCCTTTTTTTTTTTTTTTAAAGACTATTTTTAAAAGAGCAGTTTTAGGTTCACAGAAAAATTGAGAGGAAAGTATAGAGATTTCCCATAAATCCCCTACTCCTACACATGCACAGCTTTCTCCATTATTGACATTCTCCACTAGAGTGATAACATTAGTTACAACTGATGAACCTACATTATCACCCCAGGTCCTTAGATGACATTAGGATTCACTCTTGGTGTTGGATTTTCTGTGATTCCGGACAAATGCATAATGACATGTATCCATTGTTACAGTATCATATAGTTTCACTACCCTACAAATCTGGCAGCCTTTTATTTTTGTTTTTATTTATTTAAAAAATATTTTATTTATTTATTCACGACACAGAGAGAGAGAGAGAGAGAGAGAGAGAGAGAGTGGGAGAGAGGCAGCGACATAGGCAGAGGGAGAAGCAGGCTCCCTGTGGAGTGCCCGATGTGGGACTCGATCCCAGGACCTCAGCCAAAGGCAGACACTCAACCACTGAACCATCAAAGTGCTTCCCTGGCAGCCTTTTAAAGCTTAACTGCTTTGGTTATTTTGTTTTTGAGGGTCATGGAGATGCTGGGTATGCATTTAAATGAACCCTGTTGAGAGACCACTGCGGGTGTTTGCGCACCTCCACCTTCCACTGCAGGAAGTCGTCTTGGCCCTGGGGTGCCCTGCATGCACAGCAGCACCATTTCTTGTTCAGCTTGTACTGGCAGCTATTTGTGTCAAGCACCTTGCTGAATTCTCGCATCATCTTGTTGGGCTCCATGGAGTTTGCGATAGTCATATTCCACATTAAGTGCAGTGAGTGTGGCTTAGCCTCTTCAGGTTTGAGTATTTACACTTGGTTTTTGCTTTTAGGTTCATTCAGGTTCCATCCAGCAAATCTGAAACTAAGACGTCTCCATATACATCTGAAGGAGAACCTGCTGAAGGAGCCCTCTGTGGCCCAGTGCTGTCTGTGGCTGTTGCAGAAAAGAGAGGCTGGGGGAACACTGGGGCAAAATCTGAAGATCCCACACCTGGAGTTGCCCACTGTGTATGGAGTTTAGTTTGGACACACACTGGGGGAAATTGGTATTACCTGGGGTCCCAGCACTGCTGTTGATGCTATGGAATGAAGGGGGAAGCCACAGGGACACCTTGGAGGTCTGTGCTGGGCTGTAGCACTTTACAGTAACCCTCCATGGTGAGGAGGCCCACTGGCCTGTTTGGGCTACACTCAAGCTGTCTTGGATGCTTGGCATTTGCAGGAAAAGTCCAGGGAGCCTGCAGGAGAAGCAGAAGCCCTGGAGGCCCTGGGATCCTGGCATGATTAGGCTGTCTTTGCCCTTCTGCATGGAGGCCTGGCAAAGATTGGCTCTTTCCCAAAGTGGGGAATTCCTGTTCTCATTTGGGCTGGTAGGGAGATTGCTGTTTGCACAGGGGTCAGGGGTGGTCTTCCTCTCTGGGCAGGATAGGGGGCTTGTAAATATGATTGGCTTGCTGTTTGCTTTTTGCCTTGTCTCCTGATCCTCTCAAGATTTGCCTGGCTCCTCTGCGTATTATTAGCAGTTGTTATAGACTGCATTGTCTGTCCACTGTCTCGCCACCCCACACCGAAGTCATAGAATGAAACTCTGCCAATATTTGGACATAGAACCTTTAAAGAGATGATAAAAGTTAAGTTAGGTCATACGGGTGATGATTTAATGTGACTGGTATCCTTATACAAAGAGGAGAAACTAGGGATATATAGGCACAGAGGAAGCCAGCAAGGAAGCCAAAAAGAGAGACCTCACTAGAAACCAGCTGTTACAGCACATTGATCTTGAACTTCAAGCCTCCAGAACTGTGAGAAAATAAATTTCTGATAAATGCACCAAGTCTGTGGATCGACCGATCATCCACATTGTTTTTCTCATTTTTTGTGGTCTCAAGAATCTGTTTGTCTTAAAAAAAGATACTTTTTCATTTCTAGTTTGAAAAGCTGTGATTTTTTTTTGTCTTAGAATATTTTTAAATGTCCGAATAGGTGGGAATTTTTAATTTATCTTTTTATTAACTTTTTTCATTCTTTTCATTTTTCATTCTGTATCTATAAAATAAAGTGACTCTGTATAGTAAAATACAAGTAAAATATTCTAAAAACAATGATTCATCTATTCAGTGTCAAAAGTTTTAATTCTTATATAATTTTGAAATGTTTTGTTTCTCAGATTATAAGCTTGAATCAGGATCCAAAAAAGGTCCACATATTATGATTGGTTGATATGTCTCTTTAAAGCTTCTTTCTTTTTTTTTTTTTAAGATTTTATTTATTTATTCATGAAAGATACAGAGAGAGAGAGAGAGAGAGAGAGAGAGAGGCAGAGACACAGGCAGAGGCAGAAGCAGGTTCCATACAGGGAGCCCGATGTGGGACTCGATCCTGGGTCCCCAGGATCACGCCCTGGGCTGAAGGCAGGTGCTAAACCGCTGAGCCACCCGGGCTGCCCTTAAAGCCTCTTTCAATCAGTTTTTGCTCCATCTCCTTTTTCGTCTCATAATTTATTTTGGAGGAATGCAGTGTTCTAGTGTCCTTCTTTTTTTATTTGCTGATTGTATTCCTGTGGTGTAAATTAACAAGTTCTTCCGTATTTCCTGTAAAATGATAGTTCAATCTTGACATTTAATCAGATTTTATGTGATCATCTTGGTGAGAAGCCTTCATGGGCAGTATGTTCTTTTCATCAGGAGGTACAGGGTATCTGATGGTGTCTTTGTCATGTTAGCTGGTTCCCATTCTCATTGTTTAGATCCATTAAATCATGACAAGTAGCAAAACACATATCACCCTTTCAATTATTATCTGAAATATTTTTACAAAGAGAAATGTCTCCTCATCTATTGTCATAAATTTCTAACCCAATTACCTTGTGGTCAGAGATTATGGTCTTTGATTCCTGTTTTTGAAATTTGTTGGAGGCTTTTTAAATCGCCTAATATAGAAACTTTTTCTTCCAGCTGTTTTTCATATAGGTGAAATTTCACTTCAAATATGTCTGTAACAGAAAAGGTTTTGAAAGATTCTAAGCTAAGCCAAAGGAATAAATGGCTAAGTGAGGAGTTTGGGCATCTGAAACATCTTGGATATTTGAGGTCCTGACATTATTTGAGATCTTGTTAGGGGCAAAATATATAAAGGAGCCACCTATAGCGCTACCCACAGCCCTTTGCACTGTGCCCAACATGCAATACACGTTTAATGCATTTTTCTAAGGTGCTGGGTAAACTTCAGGATAAGGCCTTTGAGTTTTGTTGTTTGCGGAGTGGAAGAAACAAATCAACAGATAAGTTGAGAGGGTGATAAATGATATGAAGGGAATAAACAGGGTGACATGTTAGTGCTACTAGATGGGGCGTTACTTTAGGTGGGTACTAACATTTCATAAAAGACTCCTGGACAGGGAGGAAGCTCAGTAAGGGAAAGTCTAGGAAAAGGACTTTCCAAGCAGAGGGTACCCTAAGTGCAAAGGCTTTGCGGTGAGAGCCGGCTTGGTATGATCAAGTTGCAGAAAGGCCATCCATGTAGTGTACAGGTGGTGGAAGGTGAGTCTAGGGAGGCAGATGGGGGCAGAAAAAAGAATACAGCTTTTCTGGTTGATTCTACATTAGTAATTTGGTATCTCACCTCGTGGATTCTGAGTCCCTGGTATCTGTGTTTCTGCAGCAGCAGAACATAGGCAGTTGCAAAGTAATGGTGTTCTAAAAATCGCTTCCCTAACCCTGTCTCTCCCTCCTTTGAAGTCTGAACCTGAACCTTAGGAGGGCAGTTCTGAAGGAAACACCGTCGCTTTGCCACAGTCTGGGTTTTCTCTCTGGCAGCTGCAGCCTGCGTGCGCCCAGGGACCGCGGGCGTGAGTCGCTGATTTGAGCAGGTTGAAGAGTCAGCCCCAGGATGATTCCTGCTTTGCGCTCTGCCCTGACCTCTGGTGGACTCGGCCTGTTAAGACATAGATCAGGTTAGAAACGGGAAGCCTTTGCTTCCTATCCCCACCTGCCGGTATTTGGCTTCGAGTGTGCACTGCACTGTAGTGTGAAGGCCTCCAGGACCTGCAGAGAGAGGCACAATTTCAGACACTGCCATGGGGTGGCTGAATGGCTTCTGACCATCCAACACGTCTTATTTTGGTACCAGAATCATTCTTTACAGTTTGGATGGCATCAATCCTGCCTGTACCCTGAGCACAATGAGTGAGTGTAAGGATCCAGCCTGACCAATGGGAGCACTCCATTCCTTTGGCCTCGGGGATTGGTTCAGAAAGAGTACATGACCCAAAGTGGGCAAATCAGGTCTTCTCTAGATGCTGGCACAGACACCTTGGGCGAGAGGGCTCCTTCTTCTGGATCTAGAATATTATAGATATACATATATATATATATATAGATATATACTATATAGATATAGTCCTGTATATCTGGATTGCCAGTAGCCATGTCATTGGCCACACGGAAGAGAGGCTGCCTGAGAATTAAATCAACATTGAGGAGGAAGGCGAGGTCTGGAAATTCAAAGGGAGGTATCACTTCAGTTCCTGCTTCTGGGTGTGCCTAGAGTGAGCCAATAGATTCCTTTTTATTCTTAAGCTAGTTTCAGTTGGGTTTCTGGCACTTGCAGCTGGAAATCTCCTCATTAACACAATCAGTATTACCCATTGTTAAAATCAAAATAGTAGTAGATAATCAAAGGTAAGTTTGAAGTAAATACCATGTGACATTTTATGATCCTCAGGACATTTGTAATTATATATGGTGTAGTCATTAGTATGACTCTTTTTTTTTTTTTTAGTATGACTCTTTTAAAATGTTGATCTTTCACTCTATGAGCAGGATCATATTTATTTTGGTCATTACTCTAGCACATGGGTTGATAGTGAGCTCTCAATAAATATTTGTGGAATGAATAAATAGTTATGTGGCAATCCTTACTGGTGTGAGAATCTAATTGCCATTATCCAATACTACTGTGGTTATCTAGGGGAATGCCCTGTTCTTCAGCAAGTTATGCTGACAAGAAGTGTTGCGGAGCCAAGTGGGATGATGCCTGCAACTTAACTGGTTCAGCAAAAAATAAATAAATAAATAAATAAATAAATAAATAAATAAATAAATAGAAAAATATATCTGTGTTAGAGAAGAGAAAGCAAGCATGGCAAAATGCTAACCATTACTGAAATTAAGTGGTGGCTACAGAGGTGTTCATTCTATTCTTTCAATTTTTGTATGCTTAAAAATGATTAAAATTTAAGTTCAGAAAAGAAAAGAGATTGCCATTATTTGGATGGAGACTCATGTTTGCCCTGCCTTTAGTATCCTTCCAATCTCCAAATTAGAGGACAAATACACCAGAGAAAGACCATTTGCATTACAAAATAATTTTTCACTTTTTTTTGGGGGGGGACCCTCGAGTCTTTAAATAATAGCAATTAAAATGGTCCAATGAAGGCACAGATTTCAGCTGTAGGGGAAACTGGAATTAGCCCTATAGAGCACATCTTCTCCTCCTTCCCTTCGTTCCTCCTTCCTTCCCCCACCTTCTCTTTCCTTTCCTCCTCCTCCTCCTCTTCCTCCTCCTCTTCTTCTTCTTCTTCTTCAATAGAAAATATTTTTTTTTCCTTCAGATTCTAAGGTCACTGTAAAAGAAAAGTTCAGACACTAAAGAAAAGGATAAAGGAGACAGTAACCCATCACAGGATTAAGGTATTGTGGTTTCTCTATTGCATGACCTAGTGTAAAAATTTAGCTACATATATTAATTTTATTTATGAGGCAGGAAAATATTATTATTATTCAGCATTATTTTTCACAATGGCGGCATCATCATCACCATCATCACCATCATTGTCATCGTTACCATCATTGGAGGCACTGTGCTAGGTGCTTTACCTGCTCTAATTCTCACAACGGCTCTATGAATAAGAGGGAAGCGTGGCTGTGAGAGGTTAACTTGCCAAAGGCTGAGTGGAACTTTAAACCTGGCTGGTTAACTCCAGAGCCTGTGCTCTTAATCACACTTTTATCCAGTTTTCTAACTTTGTGTTTTAGGTATTTCTCAGTCTTAACATTTATAAACAATGCTGCCAGGAGTATCTCAGGATAAACATTTTTATGAGTCCTCAAAAATCTCAGCCCTTAGGACCCCTGGACTGTATTTCTTCCTGAAATATTAATGAGGCAGATATTCTTACTAAGTAAACAGGAACATATACTCAGCAGTGATTCTTCCCATAAAGTCATGCCACTAAGAGTTGGAAGGGAGTCTTCTGATTGATCTCTTCTGGGCAAGAATCTTCTCTAATAATGACTTAGTAACAGAAGTGGTTACAGGAGTAATAACACCCCCAAACACCTTGCTATGTGTCCCACACTGAGCCATGCCTTTTCCTTTTGGTTTTCTTGATCTTTAAAATAACCCTGTGAGGTAGGTGTTATCCCACTGTGTTCAGATGAGAGCAAATATTCTGTGGCATCCCTGAAGAATGGACACAGCTTTTGCTTATACATGTCTATGAATGCAGAAGCTCTGTTTTGCAAAGCCGACTTGGCCACTTGTGGATTGCCCTAATTACTTGCTTACTATTTTAAATAAGAATTCACTTAAAAATCACTGCAGAATTCACACAGAATCCACTATATCTCTTTTCACACAATGGAACTCACATGTTAAAAAAATAATAATAACAAAGCGGATAGCTGCCATTGTTGAGCACTTGTAAGGGGCCAGCATTTGTGCTTAGTGCAGGTCTCACAAGTATTACCTCATTTATGCACCCCGACCTTGTGAGAAGGGGGGTGTATTATTTTCTCCATTTTATATATGAGGTGGTTGAGGTCTGTAGCTATTCAGTACCAAGGTCAAGATAGTCCTCTCTTACCTGCATGTGTTTATCTGTGGCTTTAGAACCTGAACTCCCTAGAAAGATGCCCGAGGGCAGGAGAGGGAAGCTGGTCAGTGGGGTCACCATAGAAAATGTCAACTTAGACAGAAAGCTAGCTGACCAAGCTCCTTTCCAAAACTTCTCAGTTTTCAGAGTTTCATACAGTATATATGTGGGTTGGAATAGGGAAAATTTAGATTTTATTTATTTATTCATGAGAGACACGGAGAAATAGAGAGAGGCAGAAACACAGGCAGAGGGAGAAGCAGGCTCCATGAAGGGTGCCCATGTGGGACTCAGTCCTGGGACTCCAGGATCACACCCTGAGACAAAGGCAGAAGCTTTAACCACTGAGCCACCCATGTGTCCTGGAATAAGGAAAATTTTGATGAGGGTCTAGCAAACATGAAGTATCCTATCAACAAACATATCTATTTATGTCAATTGATGTTTTGGGGCTTCTATTAAATCCTGATGGTAGACACTTTGCCACGAGCAAATTTATTTTAGAATTATTTCGCATACTCTTCTGTTGTGGGTTGAATTCTGTGTCCCTCAAAGATGTTGAAGTCCTAGCTTCCAGTATCTATGAGTGTGACCTTGCTTGGAAATAGGATCTGTAGATGTAGTCAAGTTAAAATGAAGTGTTAGGGTGGGCCCTAATCCAATATGACTGGTGCCCTTATAAGAAAAGGAAAGTGCCATGTGAAGACCCAGCACAGGGAGAATGCCACATGGCAACAGAGGCAGATATTTGAGGGGAGCAGCTCAAAGGTGCACCAAGGACTGAAGCCACTACCAGAAGCTAGGAAGACAAAGAAGGATTCTATTCAGAGTTTCAGAGAGAGCTGAGAGCTGAGAGTTGCAGGTCCTGCTGACAGCTTGACTTCAGATGTTTAGCACCCAGGACTGTGGAGAAATAAATTTCTTTTGTTTTAAGCCCTCTAGTTTGTGATACTTTGTTACGGAATCCCTAAGAATCTAATACAAGCTCCCATTCATTGATAAATTATCCTGAAGATTAGAAGCCCAGTTGCATAGATGCTTTCCTTTTTTGTTCCTTCCTTCTGAGGTTTTCAAACATCAGTATGTATAAACAAAAATATATAAATGTATTGTACAGGTTTAGAGTATTTTTGTGGATAATTTTGATTGTCTGATATTTTATTTGATCATTTAGAGTATAACCCCTAAGCTTCTTTGTATTGTGTTTCTCTTTGCCTTCTCTTGCCTCGGCAAAATTCTTCCCATTTTTCTTGGAATATTTTCCTAGCTCCTTCACTAACCTAATATGTTCTCCTTTGAATATATTGCAGTGGGTCAGTTGCTCTTAAAATGTGGTTCTCAGTATAGGGAGTACAGTGGGATTGTTACTGTCTTTTCCTTGGAAATGGACACTGTACTTCTACCGATGAAATCTAACTTTTCTTTTTTTCTTTTTTTTTTTTAAACAGCCACACATCAGTTATTTAATTGAAACCCTATGTATTTTTAAAAAAATATATAGCTCTTAAACCAGATTTAACAGATAACCATTTTATATCTTTTTAAAAACACCAAAATATAGATGTTTTAAGACACTTAGATATACAGTATCACATTGCTCTCATTAAATTTTATTTTATGCAACTAGTAGATAAATAAGTCCTGGAGACCTAATACACAAAACAGTGATTATAGACAATAAAACTTTGTTGTAAAATTAAGCTTGCCTAGAGAGAAGATCTTAATTTTTCCCAACACTAGAAGAAATGGAAATCATGTAATGTAATAGAGGAATTAGCTAATATTATAGTGATAATCATAGCAAAATAAATGTTTCAAATCTATATGTTGTACACTTTAAACTAACGAAATGTTGTATGTCAAGTATATCTCAAGAACAAAAATCAAAAATTTTTTTCAATTTTGTTTTCTCTCAATGTCTCTTTTTTTCTCTTCTAGCTTATTGAAATAGTCTTGGTCCCATGAGAGCAACCTCCCTGTAGCGTCATCTCCAGATTAATTAATTAATTAATTAACTTACTTATTTATTTTTAAAGATTTTATTTATTTATTTATGAGAGACACACACAGAGAGAAGCAGAGACATAAGCAGGCTCTGCTGGGCAGCCCAGGTGGCTTAGCGGTTTAGCGCCACCTTCAGCCCAGGGCCTGATCCTGGAGTCCTTGGATCGAGTCCCATGTTGGGCTCCCTGCATGGAGCCTGCTTCTCCTTCTGCCTGTGTCTCTGCCCCTCTCTCTCTGTCTCTCATGAATACATAAATAAAATCTTAAAAAAAAAAAAGGCAGGCTCTGCACCGGGAGCCCGATGTGGGACTCGATCCCAGGACCCCAGGATGATGTCCTGAGCCACAGGCAGACGCTCAACCACTGAGCCACCCAGGCGTCCCCAACTACAGATTTAATAAATAAACCTGCCTTTTAAAGATATTAACTTACCTTGACTTTCTTCCTGTAGGTTTGTGCCATATTTTGTCATTCAGATTTGGCTGGATGCTCCCTCTTCTATTTGTGTGGCTCTTGTGAGGGTTTTGTATGTTGTTAAATACATTGCTTTCTTCAGATACTGGTTTCTCTTTCTACCTCTTGAGGAGAATGTGAATTTTTTTAGTCAGAATGCTATTAAGACAGACTTAATGCCTTTAGATTGTAACAATCCTTTAAGAGTAACAATGTAATAATGCAAAATATTATCATTATACAAAATAATAATAATATTTTGTTGACAGGTTAAAAATAACTTCTTAGTTAGATAATAAAACCCACTAATAATTATTGGGTTTCTTTTTATGTACTATGCATGGTTATATAAGAAAAATGTTTTATTGTGGTGAAAGTCACATTTCATAAAGTTAACCATTTTAAAATGAACAGTTCAGTGGTATTAAGTATATTACTAATGTTGTACAACCACCACTTTGTTTCCAAAACGTTTTCATCACTTCAAACTAAAACCCTTTACTCATTAAGCATATTCTTCCACACTCCCCTCCCCCAGCTCCTGGCAATCCTGCATTCTGTGTTTCTGTGGTTTTATTTATTTTGGATATTTCATAGAAATGAAACCTATGTGTGAATTTTTGTGTCTGGCTTTCTTTGATTAGGATGGTTTGGAGGTTCATCCCAAGTTGTAGCATATATCAATCCTTCATTCCTTTTTATGGATGAATAATACTTTATTGTGTTTGTCCATTCATCTGTTGATGATGATTTGTGATGTTTTCCTCTTCGGGCTATTGTGAATAGTGCTGCTATGGACATGCATGCATATGTACTTGTTTTAACAGTATCTTATAAACTATACCTTTCAAGGATTTGAAAAATGTGACCACTATTTTTTTAAGAAAACCTTGGTTTGGGTGACTATAGTTCATTAGTGGAATGGTATCTCCACAGACGTTTCTTGCATTTTGTAGGGCTTTCCCTCCCCTGGGTTATGTTTCCATTTCTGGGATGTTTTCCAAGATGAGTGAGTAAATCACCTTTGTCATCATCCTCCTGATATTGGTGATAGTGGCCATCTTCTGAGAGTACTTATATGATTAATACAGTTATTATCCTCACTTTACAAATGGAGAGACTGAAGTTTATGAAATACAAGCATTTTTTCCAAGTTATACACTAGTAATAGAACGGGCACTAAGACCCAGGTGTTTGTGATTCTAAAACTGTAGGTATCTGATGATTCTGTGCCTGAGTTTCCTGTCTTTAATGAAAGTGACTTAAAAAAATTGCAGTGGCTACCTGCTGACCATCAATGATAATAAACCATTAATCAGTGAGTCCTGAAATCAATTTAGTGGGTCACAGACCTCATTAAAAACTGAAATGGAATGGAATAGGATGGAAGATATCATGTAGTAAGGGCATTATTCTATGAAACTTTCATTTCAGCTACATGTATGTGGCATGTCTGCACTGGGTCATGATGTAAAATGTATTTCTTATTGCGGGTTGAAGTAAAAAATATTTGAAAAATGCTGCACTAAGCTACTCATAGGTTCATTTTTCCCCCCTTACATCTGAACTTTTGTGTGCCTAAATGGTTCTTGTTAGTTTCTGCATTCTTAAATATGGAAGAGTTCCTCTCATCCTCCAAGTTCACAAATTGCAAATTCCCTGAGGTACATTTTTTGCTTCCTCACAGTCATCCCTGACTTGGCCTACATGCCTTTTACAAGATTTGGTTGGTGAGTGCTGAGTTTGGTGCTACATGCCTTTAAAGTTCTGTTCACAGTCCCTCAAGTACAGAGTTCCTTTTGATTATTAAATGACAAAAAATGTGCACATTTAATAAGCACTTTATTAGGTGATAGTCCACATTCATCCCATTCAACACAAATAACAATTGTGCTCATTTGTCACTTGCTGGTACCCACATCAGATGGGTGAGATGCAGAGGAAGACATCTTCCCTGGTGTTTGTCACACAGTGAGAGTGCCATGTGGAGCACTGGTCCCCAGACAGCCTCCAGAAAGGAGCCCTGTGGATATGCAAATGATAATTTCACATGGTAAATGTTGGGTTTTCTTCACGTCAGTAGCTATCCACAGCAGTTCTCCAGGGACCCTTTCAAAAGCCAGTTTGAAAATGTGTTCCTTCAAATACAGATTTTTATTAATAATGAGAACATATTAAAAATTCCAAGTTGTTGGTGGGAAAGTCCAGAAGGGGTCTTTTAATAAACTGGAGTGAATTATAACTTAAATCTACAAAATAGAATTAGGGTTTAAAAGTTTTTATTTATGTGTTATAAATGCAAGAATTCAGTTTCTTATTGAAACGTTAAAAAAAAGTAATGTTGGAAGTTCAAGGAATTCTTGATTGGGTGTCGATGGTGGAGACTGATCATTTTGTAAATGTTGTCGAAACACCTATTGTGTGTAAAATACTGTGTCTTATGTTGAGACAAATGAAAAATGTGTGTTACAACAAACTACTTCAGGAAGCTATCCAACAGAAAAATTCCTGTATAGGAGTTCACAGGATACATTTAAAGAAAGTTCATCAAGATCTTGTATGCCATCAGTGGTAGGGAATTAGAACCCTCATGTCTGTTAAAAAATGAATAGTTAGGGGATCCCTGGGTGACTCAGTGGTTCAGTGCCTGCCTTTGGCCTGGGGCGTGATCCTGGATTCCCTGGGATCGAGTCCTGCATCGGGCTCCCAGCATGGATCCTGCTTCTCCCTCTGCCTGTGTCTCTGCCTCTCTCTCTCTCTCTCTCTGTTTATCATGAATAAACAAATAAAATATTAAAAAAACCTCGAATAGTTAAGTAGATTTTGGTAAAAGCATAGAAGGTGATACAGAAAACCATTGGAAAGAAGAACTTCAAGACGACCAGGAGAAAAAAACAGACTTTAATGTGAACAAAGCATGCTTCTGAAGCATCTGTCTCATTTAGTGTCTTATTTCAAGCATCTGGAATAGTTCTTGGCATATAGTGTTTGGTAGGACTATGGTAACATTTTAATAAAAATAAATATGGGGTTATTTACATACATAGATATACATCAAACTGTGAAGAGTGGTTAGCTCTGAGGAGTGTGCTTAGGGATGGGGAAAGAGGGGCTTTGGGTTGGCAGAGATAATATCATACATTGGTCCCAGGGCCTGCTAATTGCATCCAGTGTCTATTAAGTGCAAACAACCAATGTTGCGAGTTAGGCCTATAGTTGCCTAATTCATTTTTGTATTCTAAACAGTGACTAGAAGGATGCCTTGAATGTATGGTTGTATCAGATACTGTTGGCTGCTTACATAGCAGCTGTTTCTCATTTCTTCCTAAGTTTAGAGACCTCTAATTTTGTTCAGGTTACAATATGATCTGGGAATATGGACCACTCACCTGAGTCCAGGATCCAAACCTAGTTTGGTAATCCCATTCCCCATTTCCTCTGGAGATTTAGGGATGGCCGTGTGACCAACTTGCGGCCAATAAGATGTAAAAGGAAGTCTTCTGGTAGGATTTGCCTTCTGAGTAAAATGAGATGGGTGAGGAGATCAGCTCGTTTCTTGTCTTGAATATGGTTGTGTGAACATGTGATGTTTGGACTTAAGTCAGCCATATTGCTGAAGCAAGAAGCCCAAATATAAAAAGATAAAGACTGAAGAGCAGAAAGGTAGAGAGAGTCTGAGTGTTGGGTTACATCGGTTAGCCTCTGCATCATTTCTGAAACTGCTAGAAAGAGAATTGAATTGTGAAAATTTGCAAGCAACTGTTAGATATGCATTGCTAGTTGGGGCCGAAAGCAATTCTAACCTACACAGATGCTCTAAAAAGAGGCTTGCATTAACAAATTCAATATTAATGAATTCAAGGAGGTAGCAATCTAGTGGGGACATAAATTAGATAAGTTAAAAAAATACCTAACAATGCAAGACAATGCTTACTGAGTGTTGAGTGAATAACACAGCCTGGTGGGCCTAACAGGAAGGTCTTCATGGAAGAGAGAAATATGAACTGTCTTATGAAGAATCTAATTAAATAACTGACCTACTAAAAAAAATGTGAACTGATGCTTGAAGGCTGGTAATAGTAAAGGTGTGGATTTAATAATTAGCTGTGCAAAAAAGGTCACTTTATTTTTGATAGCTTTACTTGGTCTCGTTTTTGAGACTTGATTCTGCTTGATGCCAGGAAACATAATACTAGTTTATATAGTTAGTCAAGTCAGTAGAGTCTACCTCTCTTAATTCTAGATGACACCTGAGTACTGATGGGCTCATGTGGTGTCATGGAGGGAGTGGGGGCATTTGATCCTATGTTGGTGACTATTGACAATGGCAGTAGTAATTCTCAAGCTTTAATGTGCATGCATATCACCTGCATGTTTATTAAAATGCAGAACTGATTCAGTAGGTCTAAGTAAGTCCTGAGATTCTCCCTGTTAAGCCCTCAGGGAGTGCCATTGCTGCAACACTGTGGACCACACTTTGAGTAGTAAGGAGAGGGCTTTGCTTAAAATCACTGCTTTGGAGCTTTTTCTCCTGAGTTTTCTAGGAACCAGGCTTGAATGGGGAGGGTTCCTACCACCAGTCCTAGTCATTGCATCAAACTTGGTATAATTCTCTATTGTTTTTTTCCTCCTGTTTTATATATGACTTATGTTTTTGGTTTTTCCTTCTCCCCTGTTGCCCCTCTGGCGGTCATGAGCTGGGAATGTGCCCCTGAAAAAAGGTGGTGCATGTAATTCATTGTGATAATGGCATCTTTATTGTAATGCAATTAGCAGCGGGCATGTCTGATTTTACTCTGGGAACGCAGCATGGAAGGGCTATTTAAATTAGTGAAGAAGTATTAACAGTGAAACATATAATTAATACAGGATTGCTCTGTTGAATAAAATCCCATCGTGTGTGGCACATGTATGTCTGTGTGTGTTATGCTGGACAATGACAACTGTAACGATTGTTTTCAGTGTTGATTTCCTGGCTGTCACCCATGCTGATTTCTGTCTGCTAGTGAGGTGGGTGTGAGAGGAGGAGTAATCAGAATCATTACACTCCTCAAAGGTCCATTTTTCTATAATTCAGAGAAAGGTTTTGGAATTCCAGGCAGAAATAGTAGCTAAACATAGTAGCTAGGGACCTTGAGTTGATCATCAAAGCTCCCATTAGTGCAAGAGGTGGAACTTTTCTTAATAGAAATTACTGTAAATGGATATAGGAGTCATGGGGGTAATCGACTAACCAAGGCTTAAGCATGTTTGCGGAAAGCAAAAGCCACAAAACAGTATGCCTTCCCCCATTAGCCCCTAAACAGAAGTGAATGGCAATTGCTGGTAATCCATCTTGAACCAAGAGTAGAGCTCTTTAGGATGTCAAATTGCATGGAAATTGTAATGAGGTTACTAATCTTCATTGAATCTGTAGATCCTGTCTTTTATATAGGTTGGGTTATTTTCCAAGATACTATATTTTACTTACCTTGAACCTCCTGTAGTAGTTGAACTGTCTTGGTGATATACCTTGGTAGAATGTCGACTTCTAGGCTCCTTGGAGAATGCTCTGCTATTTTTTCTGCTTCTGGGTTTGAAAGGTGACTTGCTTTGACTATCTAGAATTTGAAAATGTAAGCAATAGTGCCACCCAATGGTGTCTCAGCAGCCTTCTGATGGAGAGGAAAATGGGTTTTACTTTTATATCAGTTGCATGAAGCTCTATGCTCAAATGTGGCTCCCAGGCCCCATGGATTATGCCTGTCTCTCAGTGGAGGGCCAGGTTCTTTGATTCTTGTCATCATTGGGAAAAGTGACCTCGTGGAATTCTCTAGTCTTTCCCAGTGAAAGTCACATCTCTCCTGAAAAAGGGGAAATTATACCTACTATGTTCACCTGGCTTTGAGAATTAAGAATCCTCATGTTTAAAAAGTAGGGAACTGGTTTTAAAAACAAAGCAATGATTGGTGTTATCACATTAAAAACATTGTGCTTTGGCAAGCCTGGGTGGCTCAGTGGTTGAGCGTCTGTCTGCCTTCAGCTCAGGGCATGATCCTGGAGTCCCGGGATGGAGTCTCACATTGGGCTCCCTGCATGGGGTCTGCTTCTCTCTCTGCCTCTCTCTCTGTGTCTCTCATGAATAAATAAATAAAATCTAAAAAAAAAAAACCCAAACAAAGAACCACTGTGTTTTGAATACCCAGGTCTTTTCACTACTGCTAAAAAAAATCCCATCTCCAAATCTGTAAACCCTGCATTATGCAGTGGGCTCCATGCATTGGGCCCAGTACACCTCAAGGTGTTTAAATAATTATAATTGGAATCCAAGTAGCAGACCTTCTGAGGAAAGCTGGTGCTCCTGCTATTCACTAGGATCTTTGGTGAATTCTTAATTCTAGGACACAAAAATGCATTTTTTTTGCTGAAGATTTCATGAAGAAACAGGGAAGATGATTTCCATCATAGACTGCATTGTAGAGCTCTAATAAAGTCTCATTCCTGTTCTATCTTCTGCCAGTAAACTGGTCATTCCCCATCTCTTATTCCAAATAGCCTTTGAAGACTCCTTTATTACCCAAGCTATTCAGCTTATGTTCCAATTTATAGACACCCCCCCTCAACAAAAACTGAACCCTGGAATTAGCACTAGAGTGGTCATAGAGAGCCTCTTGGAGGCCTCCTCCATCATCAAAACTTCCAGTTTAGTTATCTGTCCAACTAAAATTATTTGGGTAGGTGGGTTCTCCTGCTGAGTAAAGATTTTTCTTCATATTGTTATTGAGGTCTATCCTCCCTACTTCCAAAAATAACTGTGAACCATTAAGAGGTTCAGATATATGTAAAAATATACAGGAGTAGTTAATTGTATAATACCAGGCATTCACTTTGTTACTCTTTATCCTGTTGCCCCTGGTCTTTCCTTCAATAGAGTCTTTCTAACACTACAAGTGGAGTTTTTGTGCTCACTTCACTTTTATTTAATCTCTTGGTAATCCTCTTCTGATCCCCTTGCTGAGGCTGGCCAGCTAGCCTTATTCTTCCTGGAAGCACTATCTTAGATTCTCTCCCTCTCCAGGATTTCTTAGACCTCCTGGTTGCTGTTACACTTGAAAGGTGTTAATGAATGACAATGATGTAATGTGTCATGGCTGCAGAACTATTTGCATTTAAATGGGGACTTTTGCATTTGCACAGTCTGAACCCAGAGAAATGACTCCTTGAGGAGAATTACAGTCTTGGGGGCAAGCCAATGAGGCAAGCATTTGGCTGTATATAATCATCATTATACATGGATGCCCCTACCCCTGGGTGAGGACTTGATGCACTGTGTGAGGTGGGGCGGGGGAGAGGGGGATGCAAGTGTCAACTGAAGAAAATACACATTTGACATTACAAGATAATCCCATGCTTGATGGTTTATATGAAATGCCCTACAGCCACAGGATACAAATGTAGTCACATCTTTTTGACTATCTTGTTCACTGTTGTATTGTTAGTGTTATTTTCTTTTGAAAACTTCTTTATTGAGGTATCATTAATGTACAAAAAGCTGCACATATTTAATGTATACAACTTGATGAGTTTGAACATGAGTTTACACCCATTAAACTTTCACCAAAATCAATGCCATAAATGTATCCATCTGAGTTTCTTCCCATCCAACTTATTGAGTGATAAGAACACTTAACTTCAGATCTACCCTTTTTGCAAATTTTAAAGTATGCAGTATTATTAACTATTGGGATCATGATGTACAGTAGATCTCTGGGTCTAACCAGTTTTGCATAACTGAGTCAAGTGGTTACTTTTGACCAGCATCTCCTCCCTGTTTAACCCTTTCTCCCATCCCTGCCCAGTGTTTTGCTCATCTTGGCACATAGTAAGTGCTCATTAATGATTTGTGTAGTGAAGGGATGGATACATAGATGGTTGAGTTTCCAATAGATTGCTTAATTTCTTCCTTATATGCAGGAACTCCAAATATCTCACCTGAGATTTACATGACCTGAACATTTCTATGAATTCTAAGATTTTTCTTAGTCTCAAGTGATGGGTGGGGCATCCAGTCCTTTGTTTCTTTCTTCCTGCCAGACTCTGTTGCTGGTGAAGCTGAATTCTTTACGGTCCCAAGAGGCTAATTCACCTGAAATGGCCAGAGAGACTCTCCAAGAAGAACCTCCCATTCCTTCAGGGCCAGGGTGAGTGGGTGCACAGAGCTCTGGCTCTCAAGGCTGCAAATCTGAGCCCTTCCTGTTTCAAGGGCACAGGCACATCCCAGGGCACAGTCTAGAGGACATCCAATCCTAGCTGCAAACATTTATTGTGGGAAAGAAATGGAGTTTGGTGACATCTAATGCATGTCAATTGCTGAATATAGTCTCTGGCAGATAGTAAGGATTTAGTAAATTAAACTAATTTATAAAGTGTGAATGTATTAAGGTAGATTGGGTGACTGCAATACAGATGAAAATTTAATGGCTCAAAGAAAAAAATATTTCTCATTCTTGTTACAGTATCATGTGAGTGTTCTAAGTGTTAAACAAAACTTTTCAGACAATTTATCTATAAGCATGTATCAGAGTCTTATTTTTTTTAAAGATTTTATTTATTTATTCATGAGAGACAGAGAGAGAGAGAGAGAGAGAGGCAGAGACACAAGCAGAGGGAGAAGCAGGCTCCACGCTGGGAGCCTGACATGGGACTCGATGCCAGGTCGCCAGGATCACACCCTGGGCTGCAGGCGGCGCTAAACCGCTGAGCCATCCGGGCTGCCCATATCAAAGTCTTATTATGGTCATACACATAAGAGAAATGGACCCTAGAAGGCCACTTCCCAAATTCACTTTTGTCAGGGAGCTTTGATAGGAAAAGGGTTTAGTTAGATAATCACTGTTAGAGTAGACACAGAAAGAAAAGAAAGTCCGGTTAAAGGTCAGGAGACCTTTGACTGACAGTTGGCAACTGAGTGTGCGGGTAATTGGGCATGTGGGTAATCGGTTTCCCAGAGCAAACCTTAATCCCATTCAAGTTCACAGGAAATTGCTTAAGCATTTTATTAGGAATGCTAAATTCTCAGAAGAGGATTGTGAAGCAAAAAGGTTCTGTCCTCAGACCAGGTTTGGAACAATTTCTCTTATGTGCAGGACTGTGGGCCACTCTTCCCCATCCAGTTGTTTGGGGACCTTGAATGATGGCAGCTCTGCCATTTTCAGTATATGGTTTTAATGTCATTTGGTCACTGTCAAAATGGAGATTTAGTCTTAAGCTCTTAAGCAAATGGACCAGGGGTTGGAAATGGAGCTTCTGCTTACACATCTCTGAGAGCTTAGATGCACAATGACCGAGCTACAAAGGGGTATGAGAAATGCAGTCCCTGATAATAAGCGAGAGAGGTTGTGGCTGCAGATCTTTTACTATGGAGAAGAAATGGAATTTGGGGACAGCAGTGGTCTCTGCCACAGTGAGGGTGTGCCTAGCCTTTCTGATTCTACTATGTTCTGGAGCGAGAGTTGGCAATTTATGGCCCCCAGGCCAAATCCTACCCATAGCTGTTTTGTAAATAAAGTTTGATTGGAACACAGCCATGCTCATTCATTCATTTATGGTCTATGACTGATGTCATATTACAACAATATGAACAATATGTCTCAATATGTTGAGACAGGGACTACATGGCCCGAAACCTAAAATATTTACTGTAGAAAAAGCTTACTGACTCTGTGTGGGATGGTCCAATTGTGTAAGGGCTGTTGGCCTGGGGGTGAAAGAATTCACCTAAGACAGAACAAATAAGATAAAAGTTTATTGAATACACTACAAGGAATCAGCAGGCAGGGCAGCAAAAGAGAAATTGTCTGTCATGAGGTGGTGGTGAGTGGCTACAGTTACAGGGTGGAGTGAGGAGTGTGGAGACATGGGATTTTTTCTCTCTCTTTTTAAAGATTTTATTTACTTATTTGACAGAGAGAGAGAGAGAGAGAGAGAGAGGGAGCCTGTGAGAGACCACAAGCAGGGGGAGCAGCAAAGGGAGAGAGAGAAGCAAGCAGGCTCCCCACTGAGCAGGGAGCCTGATGCGGTTTGATCTCAGGTTCCTGGGATCATGACCTAGGCCAAAGGCAGATGCTTAACCAACTGAGCCACCCAGGTGCCCCTAGAATTTTCTCTTTTTTGGTAATCTTAGGAAATATGCCTGGTTGTATTGGTTGGTTAGGGGCCATGGCTATTTTAAGGTAGGTCGCTTAATGAGCCTGTTTGTGTCAGCCTAGTGGTCACTGTGGGCCCTTTTGTATTGCCCAAGTTTCGGTTGCTCAAGCCTATTGCCTAAAAGTGACCTGTGCACTGTTTTAGAGATGGCTCTGAATTGCCCACAGAAATAGAACTGCTGAACCAAAGGATGTGTGTATTTAAATTTTGGTAGATTTTGTTGTTTATATTTGCACTAGCAATATATGAGATTGCTTGTTCCCTGGTACCATCACCGACACTGAGTTGACATCAAACTTCCATGTGGCCAATTTGATATGTGAAAAATGGTATTTCAACTATAGTTTTAATCGCACTTATTAGTACTAAGATTTAGTATTAGGTATTAGTTATAATAAGAAATATACTTGTTTTTTTGTCCCTGATTCCTGGTACAAATCTCCTAAGACCTGTGGGATTTCCTAAATTATAGGAGTATTTTTTGTTATTGATAACAAACCCGGTTCAACCGCACCTGAGTTTATATTAGTGAAATGACTTTGGAAAGCCCCCTGTAGATGGGACTGGTTGCTAGGGAACCAACCAGGATTAGAAGATTGGAATTTACAGTCCTCCTCCTTCCCACCTTGGAGGGGAGAGGAGGTGGAGGCTGAATCAATCAATCATGACTACATGATGAAATAAAGAAACCTCAGTAAAAACCCAAAAGAATGGGGTTTGGAAAGCTTCCGGCTTGGTGAACATGTGGAGGTGCTGGGAGAGTGCCACACTCAGAGAGAGCATGGAAGCTTCGTCCTCCTTTCCCCATACTTTGCCCTATGCATCTCTTCCATCAGGCGGTTCTTGGGTTATATTCTTTCATAATAAACTGATTATCTCGCAAGTGAACTGCTTTTCTGAGTTCTGTAAGTTGCTCTAGCAAATTAAATGATCCAAAGGAGGGGATCTTGGGAACCTCCCCATTTATAGCCAGTGAATCAGAAGCACAGATAACAATCTGAATTTGTGATTCACCTATGAAGTGGGTGCAGGCTTGCAGGACTGAGCCCTTAACTCTGGGATCTGACGCTATCTTCAGGTAGTGTCAGAATTGAGTGAAATCATGGGACACCCAGCTGGAGCTACAGAACTGCTTGATGTATGGAAGACCCACACCTCTGGTTTTAGAAGTGAAGTCGTATGAGAGTAAAGGAGAGACAGAGGAGTGTATTTTACTTTTAGACTTACTGCAACTGAAATTAATCATGTTTTCAGAGTGTTTGTGCTTTCTTTTCTACGGATTGTCTGCTTGCAGCCTTGGCACATCATTTGGCAAATACAGAGTCATTGATTTTGCATAATTTTGAGGAGCTTTTTATGTGCTAGGGAACTGAACTCTTTACGATATGAATTGCACATATCTATTCCATTTTAAAAGGTATTCTTTTAACTTTAGGTGAGGAGGTTTTTGCTCTATAAATTTTTAGAATTTTTGTGTGATTAAATTTGTCAGTCTTCTAAGACTTCTGACTTAAATGTCATGCTTAGAAAGCCTACCCTACTCTGAGATTGCACAATTGCTGCCTCTTTTTCTAATAATTTTGTGGTTTTCAGTTTTTACATTTAAATGTTTGCTCCATCTGTAATTTATTTTGTTTTGAGGTTAGGGGAATGGATTCATTTTTTTGTTTCCTAAATGGCTACCCATTGTGTGAATTCTATTTCTTTAATAATACATCTTTATCATATATTAATTTTCTGTATGTTTTTGGGTCTACTACTGGAATATTCCACTGATATGTCTATTTATGGGCCGGTGTTATGTCGCTTTAATTAATGTAGCTTTATATCATATTTTAATATCTGGCAGGGCTAGTTTGACCTCATTACTTTTTTTTAATAGGATTTTTCTGGCTAGTTTTACTTGTTTATTTTTCCATATGAAAATAGTTCAAAAATACTGCTGATAATTTTTATTTGTGTTGCATTAAATTTAGGTATTAACTTGGTAGGATTGACATTTTTATGAAGTTGATGTTGAGTTCTTAGGCATGGACATAGTATACCATTCCAACAAACGTAAGTTCATTGAAAAACTTAAGTTGTTTTAAAATTACCTTTTTAGTTGTGGGCTGAATTTTTCTGACTATGAAAATCTTTCGGAGGCTGGACCACGGGTTCTTTTCTTAAGCTGGTGTAAATTATTGTTTTTATTGTTGAGACACAATCTATTCCAGAAGTTGAGAAGATCTGTGTTTATAATGAACAAATACACAAAACAAACACACCTTACTGTAGGAAATGATACATTTGTGGATTTTGCCATTACCTTACTGTCCCTAAATGTTTTTTGGGAATTGCTTCATAAAGTAGGAGCAAGGAGACCATGACACAGAGAAAGGAGAACAAGATCTGGAGGACAGTCCTGGACAAAGTGTTGGTTCAAACTCTCATATTAACCTGGAAAATTCTATGCTATTGAACAGCTTTATGGGCTCAATTATAGTCTGGACTTCTGGGGGAAAGTGTAGAACATGCCTCAGGGTTGTCCCACCTAAGGGCCAAATCGTCAGGGTATTTACCAACTCCCATTTGTCGTGGAGAAAATGCTGCTTTGGGTGCCGTCAACTCAAGCATCTCTAGCTTGCTTTGAGTGTGCACTTATGACTAAGAAAAGCCCCAGGCAGAGATTCAAAGATGCTTATAGTTGGAAGTGGTCGGCCTGCAGAGGATCAGTGGAGGAGAGGCTCTGATACAACAGCCTTAAAAAGCTTTACATTTCTGCATCCTTAGCCACCAGATACCCGCCTATGTTAGAGTAGTTAGTATATTGGTCGCTAGTACCATCTACACTCTTTTTTTTTTTTTTTAAAAAGATTTTATTTATTTATTGATGAGAGAGAGAGAGAGAGAGAGAGAGAGAGGGAGAGGGAGAAGCAGACTCCATGCAGGGAGCCCGATGTGGGACTCGATCCCTGGTCTCCAGGATCACGCCTTGGGCTGAAGGCTGCGCTAAACCGCTGAGCCACCCTGGCTGCCCTACACTCTTTTCTAAGGAAATTCTTCCTTCACTCTCACTTGAGTGGGCACGTCTGCATTCTTTGCCTTGGAACTCTCTCTTCCTGTGCTCCTTCCTATCACGCTGATTGGACTAGGGTACAAACTTGTATCAAAGCTAGCAGTGCTATGGGCTTGTCAATAACCCATGACTTGTCATTAGAGTTTGTTCCCAATCAAACTAGCAGGGCAGGTCGCATTCCTTTTATGGGGATGTGGAATTGAGAAACAAAGAGCTAGTTGCTAGTTAGTGGTAGGAGGTAGAATTAAAATATTAATGTATGAAGAGAGAAACATAACAGCTGTGTTCAAGCAGAAATCATGAACCAGTTGGTTGTTAGAGGAAGATGGAGAAAGACGGGGGTGGGGGAGAGATAGAGATGGGGAGGGGGAGCGGGCGGGAATTAGAAGCCAAACCCTAAAGATGCCTTGTTTCTCGTCTTTCCTGAGTCTTACAATAACTACCTCCACCCTTTACTTGGAGCTGGTGTGAGTTACTGTTATTTGTCTTGACCAAAAACACATTGGTAGAAAATTGAAGGATGGTTCCCTAAGAATGAGTCACGCACTTCTCCCTGTATTCTCTGGGGGCAGCTAGTCTGGCAGTTCATAGTTGCCTGCTGCTGTGAAAGTCTCCAAGAATATAAAATCCAGAGAAAATGCTGGTCATTAAGTGGAGTAGGCTTGTCCTTCCCAGAACAGGCTGTAATGACATCATACAGCTTAGTCTATGAGGAAGCTAAATTTTCATCCTCTCAAGAAAAGAGGAAACCTGATTAAATCCTTTATAGTTGTAACCCTGTGCTTTTAAAATGGGTCCTGACAGTAAAGAGGTTAGAGGGAGGACGTTTTAACAAGTTTCATTTAATGAAACTTGATGAGACCCTCTCACCTGAGTTTTTATTGACCTAAGCTCCTTTGAGAAACAGCGTCACCTACCATCTACAGAAGCAGCTCAGTTCACCAAGTAAAAAGTCAAAAACAAGTCAGGAGGTCTAAATTCAATCCATCCATGCTGAGCAAACATGGCCTGCCATGAGGCTACGTTAAGTAGAAGCTGCAAATAGCATATATTACATATTTATTCAACACTTTGTATGTTCAGGCTTTGTGTTAAGTTCTGGCAGCATAGAAGTGATTACATAGAAAGACAAGTTTCTGCATTCAGAACATAGAATCTGTGGGGGAAGATGGACACTGAATACATATTTATAAGCAAGAGTGTTACCAAAGGGAAGGGCATGAGAGCAAGGCAGGGAAAGTCTCCTCAAAAAACTTTATTTATTTGTTTATTTTGAAGGTGAGACTTGAAGAATGAGCAAGAGGAAGAGTTTTCTAGGAATAAGGATATTATTTGCAGAAGAGGAAGAGGTCAGCTTCCCACCAGGTTTCATATAATTTCTTTTTGCTGCTAAAACTCTACCTCCAGCTCTCTGCAGGGCTTTCTCAAGAGTAGGTCACTTTTTTTTTTTTTGAATAGTGATGGTTCTTGATCACCTGTTTGTTCTCTGCAGCAGATCCTGTGGGTGCCTGCACGGGGGACATCTGCAGACAGCTGCCACACTGGTTGAGGCTCCTGCCCTGCATGCATGGGCTGTCTGGCTGCAGAGACTGTGGGGGTCTTGTTGGAGAGGCCAAGAGCACCAGAGATTTAGTGCTTCTTAGAAAGCAGTAGAAAACTGATATGCAACAGGAGTTAAAAGATAGATACCCTAGCTTGCTCACCCTTTAGTGGACCATTCTGAGGTATTTGTACAGGATTCCAGATGGGATAGAGGCCTCAGTAGCTTTAGTGGCTGTGTGTGCCCAGTGCCTTAAGAAGTCCTTAATGGGCTTTCCTCCCTTCTTTCCAACTTCCTCCCTCATTTCCTTCCAGTACTTCCTAGGATTTCTATCTTGGGGTCTACTTTTGAGGGCAAGCCACACTAGATGATCTCCAAGTTCTTCATGTTTGCTTTCAAGCTGATTGTTATAATTGGGTCTCCAGTTTGTGGAGATTCCTGGGAGTGGAAAAGGAGGGGGAGACATTCAGGACCAGAAGCTTCTGGTCCTTCCATAATCAGAAGACTTGCTGTGTGTGTGTGTGTGTGTGTGTGTGTGTGATTAAAAGTAAATCCTCATTAGGAAACTGTTGAGAACACCTATCTCAAGTTATTCTTTTCCAGAAAGCTTATAAAAAAGGGGAAGAACACGGAAGCAAACCACTTGGGTGATGACCCCTGATCAGGGAGTCGAGGCACCTGAATCAGATTCTATTCCAGTCACTCACTGTGTGACCTTGGGAGGGAAACTTCTTTCTGGGCCTCAGTTTCCTCACCTATGAAGTGGCAAGGTAGGACTTAGTGGTCTTCAGGGCCTGCTAGGGTGCTTTTTGAATATATTTCATTAACTCCGTGGTGTGCAAGCTCTGCTCCAAGCCCATCTCATCCCCAGGGTCTGCCAGGGGTGGCATAAGGAAGGGAAAGTTGGATGGGTTCTCATTCATTCATCAAATGGTTCTTGAAGCATACTAGGTACCAGGTACTCTCACAGACTTTGAGAGTAAAGGTGACCTAGAGAATGTCATCTGCCCACTCTGATTCAAACAAAGAAGGCCTTGAATGAAGAGAGAGTTTGGAGGTTAAAAAAAAAAAATAGAAAACAAGTCTCCTTCTCTCTTCATTATCCATTTGGCACCTACAGATACTTGAATGCAGGTGTTTTTAAAAATTAGATTACTCATTTACTATCTAGCAGGAAACAAAGCCCTGTGGGAAAATGACATTTGAGACAGGGATATTTTAATGGGAAAAACTTGGGACTTTGTGTGCTATCCTGGATAGTAAAATGAGGTGGGTAATTATAGGGGGCTTGGGGCAGCCCAATGATGTGGATTCCTGGCTGTGGGCAGGAAGAGTGGTCAGTTCAGAGGTGGAGCAGTTCCTAGATTGAGCTTTGCCATCTCGGGACCTCCCAGCTTTGATAGTGGCTTGAACTAAAGTTACTAGTCAGGTCACAATGGTGTTTTCTATAAATGGGATGGAGGTGGGGAGTGGGTGAAAATAGAATGATTTATCATCCTAAAGAAACAGATTTGGGTTTAGGCCCAGTGCTACTGAAAGGGTCCTTTTCATGATGCGTGGGCAACTCTCTCTGCTTCTAGGTCATCAGAGAGGCAATTGGAATGGCTTTTAAACATGGACCCTGTCAAGTGATGCAAAAATTCCATGATTTACAACTCAAAAAAGTTTATCTTGCTCTGGGAAAAGAGAAGACCTTGGAACCAAAGCTTCACATTTAGAAGCCAATAAAAACATCTTAAAATAATGCCCCCTCCTCCCTCCTTCTCTATAATGAGAAATGGAAGATTTAGCAAGAGGTGGGGGGCTGTGGACAGGACTATTGCAATCACCAGTGATTGAGCTTCAAGGTCCAAGGACTTTGTTGTGGGCACTGGAACCCTAATGATTTATAATTAACTCCAACAAGAAAAACCAAATGCCATGCACTTTCCTAACAGAGCTACAAAAATAACCACATTCATAGCGTTTGCAAAATTGGAAACAAATGTCCCCAGGAACATAAGAGCTCCATGCTGTCCTACCCAAGCTTTGGAGGAAGAAAAATACTGGCACTCAGTCACGACCACAAATGATGAGCCAATATCGTTTGTCATGGGAAATTCATCTGGGCAAAATCGGATTGCACCATTAGCCCTCAATGACTCTGAGAAATAACCATACTGAAATGCCTCAAATTAAATTCAGCCAAGGGCTGGGTCTAACATCCTCTTTCCTACCAGTTGCTTTGTTTTGTTTCTTTATTCCATCTTTTTAACATGGAAGAACTAAAAGGAGGAAAACAATCAATACCTAATTGTACCCTTGTTCCTGAAATGGCTCAGACATGGCTCTTTTTAAAAAGTGGATACAAACAAGGGTAATGACCATAAAAAGTATTTGGAGCCTCTGAGGGGGTACAGAAGATCATGGTGACCTTAGTTCACTGTTGAAGGATGACAAGAGATGGCTCTGGTGATGTGGCAACTGGATTAATAACCTATAACTTTAGTTTACCAAAACAATTTTTTTAGGATATGTGAATCCTATTTCATGAATAATCTTAGTTCTTGTGCTAATGTGGAATATAAAAGGTCTGGCTATAGAAGTTTACTTAGGGGAATTTATCTTTTGGTGCTATTAAACATCAAAGTCATGAAGCAAAGGACAGAGTTAATGATTCTAAAAACGGTAATGAACTAAATCTAGTTCATTATGGTAGACACTTTACAGGCATCTTTTTAAATTTGCACATCTCTATGAAACAGTCTTTTTTACTTCTTCTTTTTTTTTTTTTTTTTTTAAATTTTTATTTACTTATGATAGTCACAGAGAGAGAGAGAGAGGCAGAGACACAGGCAGAGGGAGAAGCAGGCTCCATGCACCGGGAGCCCGATGTGGGATTCGATCCCGGGTCTCCAGGATCGCGCCCTGGGCCAAAGGCAAGCGCCAAACCGCTGCGCCACCCAGGGATCCCTATGAAACAGTCTTTAATATCATTTCCCATTTTATAGATGAGAAAATAAAGCCTCTGAAGAGTTCAATAACTTGCCAAATTTCAGTTAGCGAAAAGCAGAGCTGGGACAAGGACCCATTATTATTGGATTCCAAAGTCTATATACTCCAAACTCAGGTGGATTTCTGTGCATTTACCCCCTTTTTCTCAATGCTTTCCAAAGTGTGTTTAATGAAAGATTTGAGGGGCTATTGGAAAATTTCAGATTACATTGCCTTATTTCCCTAATTATCTCTGTCAGAAAAGTGGAGAACAAAACCCTTTCAATGCTCACATCTTATAATCCTACCTCCAATTTTATGAATTAAATAATATACCTCCTCTCACAGGACCCAAGACAGTATTATTAGCTGAGTGAGAAGGAATATAGATGAGTGAACTTTCCAACTGCCTAACTTGGGGGTAGCAGAAATAAAATGTGAACTTGAAAAATTCCTGAGAATCAACTGTTCGAACTTTGTCAGTTTATGTAAACGTTGTGCAATGATATGCAAATCTCCTCCATATTTTCATGCTTGTACGCTTCTAACAGACCTGGATAGGGCCTCCTGGGAAAACGCTGATTTAAGCCTTTCTGCAAAAGTCACCTATGAGACTAAGAATTTCCATTGGCTCTGTCCAAAACATGTTGTTAATTGAACAAATTCTCACTTTTTGTCTTTTGCTTGAGAGAAATTAATTCTTCCTTCCGGGAAGTTTTTAAAAATTTTTTTTATTATTATTTTTTTATGTCCTAAAACTATCTGAACTTCAGGAACTTGAACGTTGCATTTTAGCTGCCTTCTTCCCCTAAGGAATATAATCTATCCAAGCTGTTAAAGTGTTGTGAACACCAATAATGGGACATTTTTATAGTGTTCAGGACATGAAGCTAAAGCATATTAGACTGCAGTGTGTATGTGTATTTGCTCACATTTAAAACTAGTTAAACATTTCAGACCTCTTTAGAATTATACAGGGTAATTTATTACAATGCTCTTGAACTTTCTAGAGGCAGCAATCTTCCGGTGATCTTTATCAAGCTGTTCTCTTCTAGCCTCCTACATGGATGCTTGTTTGTTTTTTTTTCTTTTTTCTTTCTCTCCTCCTCTTTCTCCTTTCCTTTCTTTCCTTTCCTTTCTTTCCTTTCCTTTCCTTTCCTTTCCTTTCCTTTCCTTTCCTTTCTTTTTTTCCCCTGAGTTTAGCCTTAACAGGAAAATAAAATGTCAAATACATGTGAAAAAATTCAGTGGTAAAATTTGTAAATGGGAATATAATTTGAAGGCAATGCCAAAGTTAAGCAGCCAGGTTTTTAACTGTTTTTCTTTCTCTGCTGATTAGGCTGCACATTTTAAATCTTAAACATGTGCAGAATTTTGAGGGATCTTGCATGTAGAGAGAAGCTTAATTCTAGCAGCTCTTGATAGTTGAGTGTTCAGTTTTGCAATACTCACAACAGATACCATCCACAACTCATATTTGTTTGAGTGCCTTCTGCACAAATGGCAGTATGGAAAAAAGAATCAGAGAAAGTTAGGACTGGCATGAACTCTGATGTCATCTACTGCAATGGTTTCCAATTTTCTTTTAAGGCCAGAAAACAAAGAAGGTCTTACCCAGATATCTGATATGTAAAGCAGATAGCCTTGAGCCACTATGTATGGGGGGCATGCACACTGTGGGTACAGGTATGAAAGAGTGTGTGTGAATGTGGGTGCATGTGTGCCTTACTTTCTTCTACTAGGACAGAGCACCTATCAGCCTAGAAGTGGGTACACAGAACTCTTGGGATTATCGTTTGAAAATTCTGGATCTTGGATCACCCTCTCATTTTATTGAGGAAGAACCCAAGTTCCAGAAAGCTGTAGTGAGTTGTTCAAGGTCACACTGCTAGAAGGAGGTGGAGCAGGCACTTGAATTAGGTCATTAGGTCATTATGTTTCTAGGCACTCTGTTTTGTTCCACTTGCTAAATTTATTATACATTCTTTTACTTCACACTGTCATGTATATTTTAACAAATATGTCTATACTTGCTTTCCTTTTAGATTCTTTGGAAACCACACATATCAGTTCAATTATATTTTCTCCCCATTCTAAGGAAGGGCTACAAAGGTTCCTTTTGTATGCTTGCCTGTTTGTCTGTTTATCTTTTCCATTTTTATTGAGATATAATTGACATATAAGTGTGCTTTCTTTTCCTACTATAATGTACTGTTACTCTATAAACAGGTTATCCACGCTGGCTAGTGAGAAATCCAATAAGATATGTGCATAAAAATAAAGTTAGTGTACATGCAAGAATAAGGTTGAATACTTTCTAAACACTCATTAATTTGATCATTAAAAAAAAATATATATATATAGCTGTGGAATTAGAAGTGTGAGAAATAACTGCAAAAGATTGGTATAACAGTGTTGTAAACACCAGGGATAATTCTGTATCCATATGATTTCTTCATAAAGGTCTTTAAGATTTCATCACTCTTGAAGGAAACCTAAGCTGAAAATTGTAGACAGAGCATTATGAGTTTAGTTTATGCAAAAAAGAAAATGACCAATTTCAATCAACATACCTATTCTCAATGAATAAGTATGAATGAATCAATGAGTGAATGTACATTTCTATATCTAAAGTTAAAAAAATTATTAAGTCATGTAAATACTTTTGTATGTAATTATTTATTACTAATTGACTTTTTTGGTCAATTAGTAATCAGTCTCAATCATATGAATAAAAAGACTTCTTTATTATAACCCTGCTATGTGCCCATATTTACTGATACTAACTTTTTAGCTGTCTGAATTATAATTTTCTCAAAACTATATTACTGGAAATCCAGGATATATACCTTTCGATTGAATTTCAGTATGCTGTACTTATAAAACAAAATAATATTATCTTATGTAACCCCAATTTAGAGTTATTTTTAACTTATATGTAATAATATAATTAAGATTTTCCTTTAGAAAAATCTCTGCATAAAGTATACCTGCAACCTCTGTTCTAGCAGGTATGGTAGTTTCTGCTTTTATGGGACTCACTATTGAAAATCTTGTCTTATCACCAGTTGGATGGGGTTTTGCATTGCTTTTGTCATGAAAAAAACCTCATCATATGAATATATGGATGGTTTTGGAGTTTTCCACCAAGCAAATACCTGAGGTTTCAGTGGGCTCAAATCCATCAGGGATAGAGTAGGCACGGAATATAGGTAGTCCAGAATGAAAGAGATCAGGTTGTTGGCAAGAGCAGCACAACAGAGATTTATACTCTGCCCTGCTTAATTCCTTTTGGTGAGGTGGTGAGGGGAGGTCCTAGGTCTTATTTCTTTAGGTAGAAGAGAATCAAGGAGTGGTAGGCTGGGCAAATCTTTCCCATGACTAAGCCAGTGGCAGAGATCCAACCCAAGTCCTCCTTGCAAGGGCTGACCAATACTACAGAGCCAGAGCATTCATTTACGGGCAGGATTTGGTTCCCTTGCTGTGCTCCCTTAAGTAGTCTTTTTTAATTAAAAAAAACTTTAACTTGTTAAACCTTTATTTATTTGTTTATTTTTGTGGACAATGAGAAATTAAGCTTTATAGTTCTTCAGAGCTGGGGTGATCCAATTACCAATTCTTTGCTGAAAGTTCTGCAGCACACTGGCGATGGCCATGAAGTCCCAGCAAGTATGCACACTTCTCCAGGCCTCTGAGAACATGTAGATTTCAGTGTACATGCCCCAAGCTATACCCTTTCCCCCTTCCTCTATTACTTTTGCAAAATGGGGGTGAAGGTTCATCCCAGCCAAAATGAATGAGTAGGGCATGCCCTTTGAGCATTTGATAGATTCTGGGAAGCTGCCCACTAAACCCAGCAATAAATACTACTGTTTTTTCTGTAGTCTCGGGGCTATATTTCTATCATTAAAGATTCATCACCACTCTGATTCTAAAAAAGCATCTTGTTTTTCTTCAAATATGGAGAAATCATACTTTAACTGGATTACCATTTTTGTGGGAATTACTTAATTTTTTAAATTCTAAGTTGTTTTCTCCCACATTTGAACACTTCTGAAATGCTCAATTAGTGTACAATGTATGTACTTAATGTGGTATTCCATTTTTTATTTCTTGGAAAATTGTTATTAAATTGATGATTCATCTAAAAAGGATAACATCTTAGAATCAGGAGAATACCATAGCTTCTGTAACTAATTTCTAATTTTGACTCTGAATGAAATTGTGTAACTGCAATATTATGGTGATGGTGATAAAAAGGAGGAAATGTGAGGAGTGGGGGCAGATACTTGAAATGGGAGAAGGACTATGCTAGAGAAAATTTTACTGTCTTGTTTCTTTTTGGGATCATGGTTTTGACCTCCATTCAGATGCAGTTAACTGGACATTTCCCCCACCTGTTGCGATGGGGAAGTTCAGATCTGTTTCATCATCTCTATGAAGAACCATTGATTTATTGCTACCATATAAAATTATGAAGGAATATAAAGCACAGTCTTTGAACTTCAGGATATATTGATTATTAAAAATTGGTGACTTCATTGGTATAGCAGGGAAAGACTTCCATTAAATATTATTTTTTGTTAACCACTTTATTATGATATAATTCACATACCTTACAACCCACCCATTTAAAGAATATAATTCAATGACTTCATAAATTCAGAGCTGGGCAAACATCACCACAACCAATTTTAGAACATTTTCATCACTCCAAAAAGAAATCTTATATTCTTTAGCAGTCACCTCTTATTCTTCCCATTTCCCCAACTCTAGATACCACTATTCCATTTAAATTTGAAGACCAAAAATACAGCATGGTGGAGCGGCTAGGCTAGGGCAATGAACAAGGAGTTAGAAATTTTAAAAACTTTCCAAATTTTGGCATTGCTTCTTAAAAATTACCTCATTTCTTTGAGCCGCATTTTCTTCATCTGTATAATTGATAAAATGACTCTTATATCATGGGTAGTTGTTATTAATGTGGTGGTTGTGAGGATTAACTAAGATAACACATGTGAAAGCACCAGAACACGCATGTCACACAGTAGGTTCAGAATATTATTTACGTCCTTTCTTCATTTCTCTTCAAGATGACCCTGAGTTGAATAGCTCAAGGGTGACTGGTCTTTCTCATCCCTTTATGTGAAGACTGAATCCTTTGTAGATGCCAACTGAGTGTTTCCCCTCACATGCCCTTTGTATGTGATTAACACCCACTACGATTTTTAAAAATATTTTATTTATTTATTTGAGAGAGAGAGACAGAGAGAGAGAGTGAGATCCAGAGAAAGCACATGCAGCGGTGAGGGGCAGAGAGGGAGAGAAGCAAACTCCTTGCTGAGCAGGAAGTCTGACATGGGACTTGATCCCAGGACCCTGAGATCACGACCAGAGCCGAAGGCAGACACTTAACTGACTGAGCCACCCAGGTGCCCCCAAACCCAGTACTATTGCTGGTGACATCTCAACTCAACGGTTGAAGTTGAACTGATTGTACAAAACAGAGTCTGGTTTCCACTTCCTTATGAAAGAAATGACAAAAAAAGCCATCCACTTTATTCAGATGATGGGAAGTCAGCCTAAACTCTCAAAATTTTCACCAACTGGATGATTTTCAGAGGAATGCCTCTAGTAGTCAAGGAACCAAAATGGTCAGCAAGGGTGATGAAAGTGGAACATATCCTCACAGTGCCCCCGTATGAATCTCCATGCAGTGTAAGAAAAAGAGATGAGGGTCATTGGACTCCAAAAATCAATCTCATTGGTTTTTGGTTCTGGAAAGCCCACTGACAGAACCAAGACTGTTCTTCAAAATTGCAGAGATGTCTGGCTTATCTTTATTTGTCCATCCTTGAGAGGTGAGGGGTGTTTCTGTCTTAATGTTATGGATGGTGAAATTTGAGGTGTAGAATAATTTCCATGATCTGAGGCCATGAAGTCTTTCAAAGAAACATTTATGATGATCTTCTCATCATTCTAGGTCCTCTGCTCCTGCTTTTGCCAAAATCACGTTGCTCCTGAGAGCTTTTGGCTCTCCCTATGTCTTTATTGACTTCTGCCAACACTAGCTCCAGTTTATTCTACTGAAAACAATTTAGTCAAAAATAAGTTGATCAATATAACTATTTAGTAAAGGAAAAAAAACCCATACAATGAATGTTTTTCAGACATTATTCCTTGATAGTTTTGGTCCATGATTATGACTGCTTTGCATCCTTTACTTATCTTTAAAGATTTTTGCCCATTCTAAAATTTAAATTTTCAATTTCCCCTATATATTTATTATTATACTTCAAATTCATTTCCAGCTCATTATTCCTATTCTTTGGTCTTTGTTGAAGTAGAAATTTGGGATAATAGGATTTAATTGAAACATCCAAAATATCCAATAATGCTTAGTCTGATAAGCATACAGTTTCAAACAGTATCTATGATGTAATCCTGTATTTTTAGGGTAACAATAATGTATAAATAAGTATTTGGACAACTATGCATCAAAGTCTGAGTAATGTTTGCGTGGGTGGAATTATTTTGCTTACTCGTATTCTGTTAATCAATTCAACAAAAATTTATCAAGCTCTTTCTAAATGTCAGCCATATTCTCTACATTGGGGCTAAAGCAATAGCCAAGAAAGACAAGAAAATTTTGCTTGCAAGAAGGTACAAATCAGTGGGGAGAGAGAATAGACAAAAGAATTAAGTAAAATATATTTTGGCTTGATGGTAAAAAGTACTACAGAAAAAATGAAGCAGGGAAGGGGATGGAATCTTGGGGGGGGGGTTTCCAATTTTAAATAAAGTCATCAGAGGAGTTCTTGTCAAAGTAGCTTTTGAGTAAAGATCTAAAGGAAATAAGGGTATGAACTAAGTGGATGCTTGGGGAAAATACATGATAGTAGAAGGAACAGCAAGCTTAAAAGGTGTTCCCTGGGGATCAAGACCTGTGTGTGTGTGTGTGTGTGTGTGTGTGTGTGTGTGTGTGTGTAGGGGTGGTATAAGATAAAGAGAATAGTCATGAATTAATCTAGTGTTTTTTGCCTGGACAACTAGGATAGAACTATGTTAATGGGATGGGGAGGTTTGCAGGAAGATAGAGTTTGGGAGACAAGATGTGGAGCTCAGTTTTGGACATTTTAAGTTTGATATGCCTATTAGTCTAATAAGAATCCATTGTTTTTGAAATTTGGAAAAAGAAACAATAAATGACATTTTAAAAGACATTATATTGTAGGACTATGTTGTTCCAATGAATTTTATATTGTTGGCCTAAATTGCTCAGTTGGCTAAATTTCTGTGGCCAAATTGTTTTCAGTTAAACCATCTGGACCTGGTGTATGCAGGGGCAACTCTGGGTAACCACAAAGCACACTTGCTTTTAAGACCACCCTGCTTAGAAGAAAGTTGAAAGCAGTCTCAGTGGTGCTTTGCTGTCTTGGCTTTCAGTGCCCTTGACTCAACTGACTCCCTCGATGCTTTTTTTTTTTTTTTTTTAACATGCTGGTCCTAAAAATCCTGCCTGACTTCTTGGAACTTTGACTCTTCCAACAGCTGATTTCAGGTATTTACCTGACGTTTCAAGGCTCTGGAGCACGTGGACCCTTAGAATTTTTCCTTCCCTGATGGTCCATGCCTGTTCACATCCATCCTGTAATCACCATGCTCTCATAAATCAATTTACACTGGATTTATTGAACACCTATTTTGTGCAAAGCACTGTACTACGCATTTTTGAGATAGTGAAAGAATTGAGATTTGGCATTGATAGTCTAGGAGACTCCAGTGTTGTGGTGGATATAAGTATAAATTATGAGGTGATGATGGCAAGCATTTAATAATGTAGAGGGGAGTCTAGCGCTCTGATTTTTGTAGTAATGATCTACTTGGTCCCACCAGCTCTGCTCCAGCATTTCATAGACTTTTATCAAAGGTTTTTATATACTTTTCATTATTTATCTTTTGTTGTCCCCCAGCTACTGATTATAAAGTAGCATATTCATTGTAGAAAATATGAGAAAAACAGAAAAATATTAAGGAAAAATACTACTCAAAATCTTATCATCCAGAGATAGAATGTTACTAATTCATGTTTGAGTGTATTTTTGTTATTCTTTAAAAAAAGTTTTATTGTTGCCATTTATCCTCATCATTAATATCCTTTAGAAAAATATTTTTTTAATAGCAGAATATTTTTTAATAGGACTGATGTTTCACTATTTAAATTTTGAGTCTTTCCATGTTTTTGTAGCGAAGATCTCCCCTGCATGGGCTGCATAGGCCTAGTATTGAGGATGTCCCAGGGTACATGGGGGAAAGTAGCATCTCATGAAATGAGAGTGTGTGCATATGGAGTGCACGTGGGTGTGAGGGGCATAGCTAGTCGGGGCATGAATATCAGCACTGAATTAATCCATGCCCCTCTCCAAACTTGCACAAGCCTGAGCATAGTAGACATTACAGACAAAATGGCAAAGGGGGATTTTGTTCTTTATTTGAAAAGCTGCTTATCATTGGTAGACCAAAGAATTTTGAAATCATATGATTTTAATGTAGTGCATCTTTGTATGATAAATATTAGTATTATGTTTGTTAATGGAGCCATAAAAAGGAATGACCTAGGACGCTTCTTTTAAAAAGTGGAGAATGATTAAAGCAAGATGAAAGAAAGTGGCATAATGGTTCCTCTAATAGTATAGATGAGTCTTTCTGTTTCAGTGAGATTCCTCGAGGAGAGTGAGTTTAGGAACAGAGAAAAGAAATAGAAAAAAAAATGGAAAGGCAATATTATATTGTTTTAGAATTTGAAAACCAGTAATACTTTTCAAGGTTGGTATGTGAAACTCGCCCTTCGCTTTTGGTGATTCAAGCCATAGATGAATGTTTCCTTGCCAATTAGAACATTCTTGAGGTATTTTCCTCTTCTTCATGTGATGTTGGTTGAGATCCCATGCTTGCCATTAATTATTAATTAATTTCTGGCATTGTAGTAAATTCTAGGAAAACCAGTATAACCACAAGTGTGCAGTTGAATTCTTCTGTGTTTTTTCCCCTCCTATTTGTTTTTTGTTTGTTTGTTTGGGGGTTTTAATCTTTTTTCCCATGGGAAAGACAGGAAAGTGAAAGAAAAAAAATTCCACTAGAGGATGGGTGATTTATAGAGTACATTTCTAACCTCCAGTATTCTTTTCTTAGTCTTTTCATTGCTGTGAATGTGTTCTCCCATTTGCTTAAAGCTTACTTCATCACCTTTTTTTTGTTAGGAATGGTAAGGAAATTTTATCATAAGGATCTAGGTTGATGGAAAGGAACTGAATTTCATTGACAAGAAATGCCAAGATGATAATAAATACTTCTTTGAATTTATCCAAATCAAGAAGTCAAGTAGAGAATGGGTAACATTAGTAAAATGGTCATGTATAAAGAGTGTATTGGGCTGACATGAAATTGTCAGAGAGATTGAATTCTTTCCAAAGTGCACTTTCAGCTGTTTCTGAGAAAGACTTTTTCAGGAATTTTGGAGAAGTGATTGTGAATGCTATAGAACAGCATCTCCCTGAGTGAGTGCTGTAGAATGTTAAAGGGTGGAGTGGACATCTGTTATTTGTGCCTGTCCTGATACTGTTTCTTTGTTAAGAATAACACCCTGATTTGCCTTTGAGGAACTAATCCTCCTCACTGTTGGTACAAGTGGTTTGGGTGTGGCTAAGTGCAGGGGTGGACAGATGGCCCAGGACTGTTCAGTCAGCATAGTCTATCACATCTGTCTTGGAAATTGGTGTAGAGATGACCATGTGACTAAAGACAGTCTAATGAGATTCATCCTGGGCCCTTTTTAGAACCACTGGGAAAGAGAAGCTCCTTTTTTTGTTGGGGCTCCTGAAAAGAGAGGATGTAAGCTCGGTGCTGATGGTCATCTTTCTGCCTTGTGTAGGGAACCTGCTGGAATGAAGCCAACACAAAGGAATGTAGAGCCTAGAAATAGAGACAGAGCAAGTCAACTTGACATTGTCCAAGAGCCTGAGTCTATCCTTAGGCTTAAAGCCAGTCTATCCTTAGATTTAAATAAATTACTTTTTCTGTCTTAGCCCCTTTGTACTGGGTTTCTCTCACTTGCCACCAACAGTTTTGGCTAATTGAAAAAAAAAAGTGTTATGTAAAAACAGATCTGTTCTCAAACTTATGTGAGAAACCATGGGCATATTAGTTTGTGTTCTCCCAGAAGTAGACCCTGCAGTAAGATTTGTGGGCAACTAGTTTATTTGGAAAATGGGGAGTTGGGAAGTAAGATAGTGAAGAAGAGAAGGCTTCTAAATGTTGATACTTTATAAAGACGGCAACCATTGTGGGTGACTAGAATTTAATTTCATGGCCAAACTATGGGAGGTAGTAGAGAGTATCATGCCTCAAAGTTATCCCAACCAAGCAGCAGAGGACTGCGATAATTACACCCAGTTATTGGTTGAGGAGCTTCTCTTGGGGGTGTGAGTTAATTTCCTGGTATTTCAGGCCTACTCTACAAGGAGGCAGAATGGTCTTTTGAGGCTTGGGATGGGGGTGGAGGATGGAGAGAAGGAGGGAGAGGAGAGGGGAGAGAAAGAGAGGCCTTAGACAAAGAAGTGCAAATAGGGGCAGTGGAAGCCAGCAGGAGTCAAAGGATATGAGATAAACAAAGCAAAGTATCTTTATTTCAGGACTTCTAAGTGCCTTTTAATATACTAGTATAGTATAGATACTGAATATACAAAATGACGTTATGGTATACTGTGTTTTCCAAATTTATTTTATCACAATTTTTTTTCTTTGCGAATTGGCTTTGGAACCTGTAGTCTATAGCACATGCTTTGGGAAATGCTGTCTCAGAATACCTAGATTTAAGGCACAACGTAGCTATTAAAACTTGGAGGACTCAATAGCACCCTTCTCAAAAATTTGAAGGAATCAATGGGTAAAATTGTCAAAACTTTGGTCATGGTATGGACTGAATATTTACATTGCCTCAAAATTTATGTATTTAAATCCTATCCCCCAATGTGGTTGTTAGAAAGTGGGGCCCTTGGAAGGTGGCTAGGTCACGACGGTAGAATCTTCATAAATGGAATGTGTACCTCCATAAGAAGAGGCACAAGAGAACTTGCTTCTTCCTTTCTTGGCTCTCTGTCTTGTGAAGACATGATCGAAAGATAGCCCTCTACAAGCCAAGAAGCTGCCTCTCACAGATTCCAGATCTGCTGGCATCTTGATCTTGGACTTCTCAGCTTCCAGAACTGTGAGAAATAAATCTCTGCTGTTTATAAGCCACCCAGTCTATGGTATTTTTGTTATAGCAGTCTGAACTAAGATAGCCAATGAGTTGTAATTGTTATACTTTTTAAAATTTAGCAAATGACTGCTGTAGACGGTTCTGTAGTGTCATCATCATTTGAACGGTGAGGCAACAAATGCCCTGAGAGTTTCAGTCATCTTGCTTAAGGCTGCTAACTAGTTTGTGCTGTCAGAACTAGTGTCTCAGCTCAGGGTTTTTTTTCTCACCGTGGATCAAGAATTTTAAGGCTATGTTGGAAACATATTCTGTCCTGTAATTGCCCAAATATGCTGCCAATCTTCTCCAACACTTATCTTTGTCTGTAAGTATTTGCTTTAACAGGTACCAGAATCTGGAGTTGTTTTTCAGGTCAGTTTTGTAAATAAAAATAAAGATGTTGGGAACTGTGCACTATTTCCCTAGGGCTGACTGGCTGGAAGCCTTCATCGTCCCTAGACTTGAGATTTGTTCTGGCTTTGTGAAGAAGTCTGTGTTTCCTCCCACTTGAATTTCTAGATCATAGTCATAAATGCATCCAAGGTCATGGATACCAATGAGTCAGAGAGACTAGTTAGGTTAAGAACTGCACTCATGGATCAGTTCATGAATAATTTCTTGTACTATCGAGCTTGATTGGAAACAGTAGTTTTAATGTGTAGCCATATCTATTATGCAGTTATAGGCATTTGCAAGGTCTTGGCAAATGTGCACGCAGCAAGCATATACCTACACAAAGGCTTAGCATGCTGACTTCTTATTGTGCAGGATGTTTTGCCTAAGTAAGTGGGGTTTTGTGTCCAGGGACATGGCCTTGGTTCTCAGACTGAGGGAGATAGTGTGGAGGTATTTATGCAGAAATAAAGCACAGTGAGTTATTTGTTCTTATCCTCTGTTCTTAGCATGATAAATGGCAATGAACAGAGTTTTCTGCTGTCTGTTCCTGACCATCAACTTTTTTATGCTGTCAACTACTTTATATGTTATTATATATTGATGCTTACAAATTCAATGTGTAAATCACTGGAAGTCTGTATAGTAAAGACAGTAAAAGATCTTCCAATAATCAGTAATATCATTGCCAAACATAGCCTCTCCCATTCATTTCTGCCCATCCTTCAAGACAATGGAAAAAATATGTACAGTCCATTAGGCAACTGAGTTGTGAAAATAGTTCCATTTTTCTTTAAACAGAAATAGAGATTTAAAGGCTTGCTTTCATGAAAATTTCTAAGTGGGAATGTCTACAATGTATTTTTATTATGATTGATTTACATACTGTGTATAAATAACAAATATTTAACCAGCCATCTCTATCTTTTCATTTCTGGGATTTTAAAATTTAGTAGTAGGTTTTAAATGATATTATCTGCACAAATGTGGGAAAACTGTCTTAAACAGGCCCCTTATTGTGTAGCTCTGGGTGCATAATATTTGACATGGTTCAAATTATGTACACTGAAATATGACATCACAGAATGAAGTCTCAATACAGCGTGACACACTCATAAATGGTTAGCTTTATCATACATTAGTGTTTTAGTGGAATGGCTATTATCATTAGAAATATTTTTCATCTTTTAGTAATCATTCATCTGGACCCAGAATGGTGCTCATCTTTTGGTAGATTCAAAAGTAAAAGGGAGATGTGGTCTCTACTTTCTAGAAGTCAAATGTCTAGACATGTATTTATAATATGTAGAAGGTAGTCAATCCCGGATATCATCAGGCACTACATTGTGTGATATAGACTGTGAGAGAAATACACATTCACAAGAAGGAAGAATCATTGTGAAGTGATGGGGTTGGAAAGAGCTTCCTGGAGGAGAGCAGCTTTGTTCAGTATTTCATACCTCTGAGCATTGAAATTTATTGCTGAGTTTGCTCTTGACTCAATGCTTGTAGGTCCTTCAATCCAATTTATATGTTCTCATAGGTGGACATAATGGAGCTGATTCTCCTACAAACATTCTCTTCTTTCTACCAAAGGAAGAGCTGTTTTAACACACCCTTCAGGCAGCATTTTGTTTCTTTATCTTTTCTTTTTGTGTTACTTTTGGGTTGACTCTATTAAGGAACATAAGATATACCCCAAAGTTAATTTTTTGGTTCAGTCCACTCTCTTGAAAGGAAATGGCTGTGGGTGCTTTTTATTTTTTATTTTATTTTATTATTATTTTTTTAATTTATTTTTTTAAATTATTATTTATTTATGATAGTCAGAGAGAGAGAGGCAGAGACAAGGCAGAGACATAAGCAGGCTCCAGGCACCGGGAACCTGATGTGGGATTCGATCCGGGGTCTCCAGGATCGCGCCCTGGGCCAAAGGCAAGCGCCAAACCGCTGCGCCACCCAGGGATCCCTGTGGGTGCTTTAAAAAAAAAAAAAGATTTATTTGTTTATTTGAGAGAGAGAGAGAGAGAGAGAGAGAGCAAGAGCAGGGGCAGAGGGCCAGAGGGGAAGGAGAATCTCAAGCAGACTCCCCACTAAGCACTGAACCCCTGAACCCAATGTGGGACTCGATCTCATGACCCTGAGATCATGACCTGAGCCAAAATCAAGAGTCTGACATTCAACTGACTGTGCCATCCAGGTGCCCCACTGTGGGTGTTTTTAAAAATAGAGTAATGTAATGTGGAGCAATGAGATTAGGAGTCAGAAGATCTTGATTTGAGTCCTGGCCCCAACATTTTCTTAGAGATGTTGATCAAGTTACCTAACTTCTCTTAGCATCTGTTTTTTCATCTCTAAAAGGGAAATATATGATACACTCTGCCAACCCTCTGTGTTGTTATAAGTATCAAACGAGATAACACAAGCAAAAGTATTTTTATAACCTGTAGGATTGGATACAAATATGACGTATTAATGTGAACTTAAGTAAATTCATCACTGTCCTCATCTGTTAAAGATAGGGTTTGTGTGCACCTCATTGTATTATTCAGAGGAGTAAATAAAATAAAATATGTAAAGCCTTCTAGAACAGTTTGTGACAAATAGAAAGAACTCAATAAATCTACAGATTATAAGGATAAATAACTTATAGTATAAAAAGACTCATCTTAAAGCAAAAAAAAGTTTTTGCTTGTAACATTTTCATTGGTCAAATTGGCTTTTATTTTCAATATTAAGAATGTCATCTTTGAGGGGTACCTGGGTGGTGCAGTCAGTTAACCATTTGATCTTGGTTTTGGCTGAGGTTGTGATCTGAGGGTCCTGAGATCAAGCCCCACCTCAGGCTCCAGGCTCAGTGTGGAGCCTGTTTAGAGTTTCTCTCTCCCTCTCCTTCTGCCCCTCCCCCCATCCCTGTGCTCCCCCTCTCTCAAATAAATAAATAAATAAATAAATAAATAAATAAATAATAAATCCTTAAAAAAAAGGTCATCTTTGAGTGAGGTTGATCATTCATAAAATAGAAGTCCTTTTCAATCAGATTGAAAAGGACTTTTCTGCTCAGATTGAGAGGGCAAACTGGTCCCGTGGTTCTGCCCAGAGGGGACCAGTTTGGAATGGCAATCAATTATATTAGAGATTCTCAAAGTGTGGTCCGAGGTCTGGTCTCCTCTATTATTCATGCTGTAATATGACAACATCCATACTTTAGTTTCTGCCATAAATTAATAATTTGATATTGAATTAATAATTATCCTATTGAATATAAACCTGACATCACCTCATTGATGTTTAATTGAAACTGAATTTCCTTCCACGTACTTTGGGAAGGTTTTCTGAGGATAAACTGGATGGACTTGGACTGTGAGTGGTGAATGCCTTGATGAAGTGATCCCTAGATCAAAGAGTCTTTGCCATCCTTGGGTTAGGACTTCTCCAACTATTTTTTTCTATGAAGTGGACAACCAAAAGGAAATGCTATGGGTACACATTAAAGAATGTTATTTAAACTCAGTATTAAGAGTTTATCCCATATATATGGAGATATATATTAATTATATATATTAATTATTATTAATATTAATAATATTAATAATATATATTAATTAATATAAAATTCCTAAAGGGGAAGGGGGAAGATCAGTTTTTCTGGAAAGGTGAAAGATCCAGGAAGGTTTATAATTTTCTCAAACCAATGGTAATTTTTCCAGAGGAATCCATCATATATGAGAGTATCCATCTCTCCAGCTTTTACCTCCCCAAAAGTCATGCTTTTAGTCTCTTAAGCAAAAAGACTTCAGTGACGCTTGTTAGAATGGTAAGGCCGACTTTATTCAGGACCACTGCAGTGGGATTTTACAGTGGATTTTACATTGGGATCAGCTCTGAATACAGTATAAACCAAGAAGCAAGGTGGGGAATCAGTGAATGGACAATTATGGGAGAAAACATCAAGTGTAATGGGGATTTCTGGCTAAACCTACCTAACAGGGTTCTTGCTGAAGATAGGCCAGGGTTATCAGACATCACCTAGGGGATGGTGGAAGATGAGGAATCTGATCTAATAACCAGGGTGGAGAATTCTGGTTAAGTTGACTTGGCAGGGTTCTTGCTATAACTAGATTTTACAAGGAGTATGCGGATCTGCCTAGGAAAATGTTCAGCTAGATTGACTCAAGTTTGGTCAAGCAAGAGATCTTTGTCAGGTCTCATAGACTGAAACCCAGAGAGGAAGCTCTTAGAAAAGACTTGAGTCTGGTCGGATGTAGTCTGCAGTGGACATGGGTCAGTCATGGGTCTATGGGGAATGAGTGCAGCTTTTAGCCCTCTGGGTGCACATTCTGTTACTTTGTTACCATGTACATAGCTAAACTATCTTTCTGAGCCTTCTCCCTGTTAGGTGGCCATATGACAGTTCTGGCCACTAGCATATGGGTTGCAGTGTTGTAGGCCACTTCCAGGTCTGACTTTAAGATCAGCCTTGACACCATGTTCCTTCTTCTCAGTACCTCTGGCTGAGAAATAAAGTCCTCTAACTCTATCAGGTATGGATTGATTTTTGCTGAGTATCTCAATTGATTTCCACCAGGTGCACTCTGATTTTTTTTTTTTTTTGAGGGCTTTGGGTTAGCCACAGATTAGTGTTAATTTTTCTGGCTAATGTACATATATTCATTTTGTGTTTGTCATGGAAAAGACCCCACCTAATTTTTAGGGTACAAGGAATCATTCAGTTGTACGAACTCACTTAAATGTTCTGGATTTTTTAAATCCTGCATCTTCAGCATGTGTCATGATGCTGACCACATTTTCTTTCTGTGGGTCTCATATTTCTTGAGGCAGTACAAGGAGTTTATCAGATTGGGTTTGTCAGCTATAAATAAAAAGAACCCCATGAAAAATGCTGTAAATAATCTGGGCATTTTTGTTGTGTCAAATAATAAGTTTGAAGATAGGGTAGGGTAGTGGCAGGGTTGGTTCATTTGGAGGCTCAACCAAGTGAGATTCCTAGGTTATTTCCATCTTTTTGCTCTGCCTTCTTTAGCATATTTGCTTTTTGTCCTTGGACTGATACCTTTTCTTGATCACAATAAAGTTGTAGCAGTTCCAGGCATCACATCCTCTCCAGCTAAGCCGAGAGTGGAAAATTAGGCTTCTGTCTTGTACATTTGATTTTAGGAGCAAGAAAACCTTCCCCAGAAATTCCTCTACTAATCTCTCCTTAATCTTATTAGTTTGAACTGGGTTACATGTCCACTCTTAAACCAATCACTGGAAGAGAATTAGAATTACCATGATTAGCTTAGATTAATTAAAATATATTCTTGGGAATTGAGAGGAGTCCTACCTTCTTTGAAGCATACAATTAGAGTCGTACCCACAAGGAAGAAGAGGGAAAAGGACTTTTATAAGAAGTGAAGGAGAAATGATTCCAGGTTCCCTAGGAAGGATTTTTTTTTGAGCCAACTTTATGAAAAATTCAAAAAAGAAACCAATTCTAAAGTAAAAAAAAAAAAGAATGCTTATTGCTCTTCGCTCATGCCAATTCCACTCTTCAGAGGTGCCCCTTATAAAATCTTACTGTTTATCCTTCTAGACTTTATAGTGACAATTTTTTAAAAAGATTTTTTTTATTTATTCATGAGAGACACAGAGACACAGACAGAGGGAGAAGCAGGCTCCTCGGTGTCCATCGAAAGATGAATGGATAAAGATGTGGTCTATGTATACAATGGAATATTACTCAGCCATTAGAAATGACAAATACTCACCATTTGCTTTGAGGTGGATGGAACTGGAGAGTGTTATGCTGAGTGAAGTAAGTCAATCAGAGAAGGACAAACAGTGTATGTTCTCATTCATTTGGGGAATATAATAATTAATGAAAAGGAATAAAGGGAAAGGAGAGAAAATGAGTGAAAATATCAGTGAGGGTGACAAAACATGAGAGACACCTAACTCTGGGAAACAAATAAGGGGTAGTGGAAAGGGAGGTGGGCCGGGGGTTGGGGTGACTAGGTGATGGGCACTGAGGGGGGCACTTGGCAGAATGAGCACTGGGTGTTATGCTGTATGTTGGCAAATTGAACTCCAATTAAAAAAAATTAAAAAAAAAGCAGGCTCCATGCAGGGAGCCAGACATGGGACTCCATCCCGGGTCTCCAGTATCATGCCCTGGGCTGAAGGTGGCACTAAACTGATGAGCCACCCGGGCTGCCCAATAGTGATAGGTTTAACAAAAATTCACAATCAGGACATGTTTAGGGGGAGAAGTGTCATTTTTGTAATTACAGATATAGCCTGGACCCTTCTGAGTGATGTTTCTCTGGATTCTCTAATTCCACATTGTGCAGAATGCCCAGGCCCAGCCTAGACCTTGATGACGCCCAGAACTGGACCAGAGGGTGTCTCTCTTGGATGTGCTATCATGGCTATTCAACTTCAAAGCACCAGACAATGATGAATTTTTCCAGGACATTGCACCCACTTTTTTCTTTTTTATAAAACATATTAGTGTTGTTATAAATCAATGAACATGGTTCATAATAGCAATAATGCCCTTGAAATCTGTTAATCCTGCCATCAGAGAATGGTATGCCAGAGCATTTGCTGCCCTTGGCTTCACCTTGGGCTATTAACTAACAAATCAGTTATTAGCTGGTGGTAATGACCAATTTTCAAGAGATGATTGCTTAAATATTGCCCACCTTGAAAAGAGAATTATTACTCAACCGAGAACTGAACCCTTATTTTCGACTCAGTAGAGCTAATGATCTTATCTCACTCTACAGTGTTTCCCTCCCCCGGTGCCCCCCTACCCCCACCCAACCCCCTTGCCTCATCTGTTCTTCTAGTTATGAGGTGTGCAGAGATCACATGGTTACATAACTCCCTTCCTCTCGGCCTCAGTGACTTGAGTCCAGGAAAAGTTCCATATTTAATATTTATTCACTAAGCAGTGGTGGATGAAGACGGATGGTAATGAAATCGGTCTTGCTGAGAGTAACCACAATGATAATAGATTCTTTATGATGTCCAGGAATTCTGGACTCTGAGTCTCTGCTTAAATGCATGTTGGCGCCGACTCTGTCGTCTTAAGCTTTAGTATTCTTGTCATCCTCCTGACCTCTCTTTAGACCAGAGCAGGCAGGCTGCGCTAAAGGCATCAATCTGTCTTTCTCCTCATATAAATGCTTTAAACACCTATGGCCACAAATGACTCACCAGCAGAGATTTTTCCGAACAGCAAAAATGAGAAGATAAAATAAAGGAGCCCCTTCAGAGCTTGCAGATCAGCTGGTACCCGTGTCCAGGCTGGCTTTGCTTGTGCCGCCCATTGCCTGTGCTGGTTCTTCTGCACCCAGCTGGTTACCCAGCTGAGCTTGTTGGGGATCTTAGAATTCCTCCAAATTGAGAGAAAGGGTGGGGTAAGGGAGAGGAAAGGAGAAAAACAGATATGTAAAACGAAGCAGAGTTGGCAAAGAGTCGGGTGCTCCTGTCAAATGAGTAAACTCAGATTGCTGATTGCACTGGAGATAGCAATATCCTGGGCCAGCCAGAGCTTTTTTAAGCAATCTGGCAGCCCTTTTTAGTAATAAGAGGTAAATCATTCTAATGTTCCTTGCTATTTGAAGCATTAATCATGTTGAATTCCTTTGTTATTCTGGGGTCTGGATCAAGTGTAATTCTATAGGAATTCCATTGTAATCTAGTATTAATTAATCTCTGTTTTATAGTGCCAAAAACCTTTCTCTGCATTTGTTTGCTTGTACATCAGTTATTAGCTTTGCTAGTACCTAACTCTACCTGTGACGTTGTTACTTCTCTCTCTCATTCTCCTTTTCATCTCTGTCTTGGAAATTGTCCTTTCCCTTAGGCAGGAACTCTGGGCAGCTCACATATTTAGGAGGACTTTGTTACACCAAAGAGTTTTGAGACGTGGGAGGTGAGGCTAATGGGAAGGCTGGTAGCAGTCTCCTTCAAAAGCCAGAAAAACTGGGGTTTTTCCAGCTCTGCCCCTTACTCACTGTGTTATTTTTGAGCAGGTTAGATAACCTCAGTTTCCTTTTCTTTAAAACAGACATTAAAATGGTTCCTATTTTTGGGATTGTTGTGAAAATTAAATAACAGTCAGTTCTGTCTCCAGTGATGACTAAGGCCAGGGAGTGGATAAACTCACTGCCCCATGATGGTATCATCTTCAGTTAGTGATACTGCAAATTTTTCTTCCAGGTTGCAGGATGTTGGGGTAAATCATTGCTAGTGTCACTTCCAACTTGAAGATTTGGAGTGTTTGCATAGAAACCAAGTGTTACTGGCTCCTGGAAACACCTGCCTGCCCCTCGGCTCTTCCCAGAATATGCCTAAGCAACAATGGAGGGTCAGAGGCTGAGATTCTTGGCTTTTCAGTGGTAAATAATGAATGTTGCACCAGCTGCCAGCAGACTCTGAAGCCTTCTGTTTTGAGATGCAGGAGAAAAAAAAAACAATATGCATTTATCTGGTCCATCATCTTTAAATAGCTCTCTTCAGATTTCAAAAAAGGTAACTCTATCCTCTTTTCTGACTGGCTCTCTGCATCCTGCCACAAAACAGGACTACTGGCCCTAGATTTTGACCTGGTATAAAAAGCAGTATATTTTTACGACCTGGTAACAGTCACATTTCTACACCATAAAATATTAAAGCAGGCATGACAGTGCCTTTAAGATCTTTGAGGCAGGTGCTATCAAAATGTGCCCCTTTATTATTTATTTATTTGACTCTTTCTGTATAGTGAAGCTTAAATGCTTTTCAGGCCAAATAATTAAATTCCATTATGGAAAGTGGGGATTGTTGGCAAAATGTGCTCACTCTGGCTATTAGACCCTTGAGGCCCCAGGGGAACTCCATGGAGGGGAATAAAAAAAATCTGGCTTATGTTTATATGTAATATATGCAGTATGACATATATTGAGCCCATAGGAGTGATGCCACATAAGAAACTAAATGGGGAGGGGCTGTTAGAGATCCTGTTCTTCTAGCCAGCACCCTCTTCAAGCAGGAATTTGGTTCCAAGTATATGGCCCTTGGGCCAAATACTGCATATTTTCATATATCCTATGATCTGAGGATGGCTTTTACATTTTTAGATGATTGAAAAAAATCAAAAGAAGAATATTTTGTGGCATTGAAAAATTATATGAAATCAAAATCTCATTGTTTGTAAAATTTTTTATTGGAACATAGCCACACCCATTTGTTTATTTATTATCTGTGGTTGCTTTTGCACAGTACAAAATGAGTGGTTCTGACAGAGACCGTGAGGCTGCAAAGCTGAAAATACTATCTGGCCATTTATAGGAAAAATCCACTGACCCCTGTCCAAGAGGAATTTGGACTTTGGGTCTGGAAAGGATAGTATTGGGACTAGAAGAGTTCAAGATCTTTTATGCTGTTGATGCATTTGGATATATAATTTTTAAGATTTCATTTATTTGAGAGAGAGAGAGGGCATGAGTGGGGAGAGGGGCAGAGGCAGAGGGAGAAACAGACTCCCTGCTGAGCAGGGAGTCCCATGTGGAGCTCAATCTCAGGACCCTGGGATCATGAACTGAGCTGAAGGCAGACACCTAACTGACTGAGCCACCCAGGAGCCCCTGGATATTGATTCTAAATGTTCATAAACTTGAGTATTTCCTGAAATGGACAGACAGGCAGGAAGAAGACAGGGATTAATAAGGTAGTTTGGAGATCCCAGACCTATTCCCCCTAAGGTAGCTCCCAGGGCTGCACAGTAGGTGACATCCTTTCCTTCCCTCTTCAGTGCCTCTTACATCTTCTACTCCTCATTGCCTCCACTGCTGCCCCCCTAAGAATAAATAACCCATGACAATTTCCCTTCGTCTTTGAGCCTTTTAATTGGTCCATTTCCATTGTTGTCCAATAACAGTTCCTCTTCCACATAATAGCTGCAGTGATTTTTTTTTAAAAACCAAAACCAATCATTTAACTTCCCTCAAGTTTTTTTGCATGGATATATATTCTCTACTTCATTTAAGTCTCAGTGTCAGTGACACTCTGGGGAGTGACACTTCCTAGAAAAGATTTTCCTTGCCCTCTCTTTCAAGAGTAGCCTCTACTTCACTCCATCACAATTATTTTATTACCCAATTTTTTAGCTCTCCTAGCATTTGTTACTGTCTTACATTATCTTGGTTGGTTTACTGGATTATGCTCAGTTTCTCCTAGCAGGATGGAAGCTTCATGAAAGTAAGCACCTTGACTTTCTTATTCATTAGGGTATTTCTAATACTCATGTATTTCCCACACGGATACTCAAGAAAAGTTTGTTGAGTGAATGAATAGATGAATCGGCCCTCCTGGCAGAAGCTCCATGCAGCATTGGCATCACATTTTGCTTGCCTGCTTCTCCAGTAGTATGGTGACTTTTTAAATTTCCTTTATTGTCTTTTGACCATCAAAAGGCATCATAAGGCAGCATGTTGACCAAGCACCTGCACTGAGGGCCAATTTATGAGAGTTTAGTCCTGTATTTTGTGCCTTAGATCACTTGTAAAATCTGAACTTCTTTCTGGATCCTTTCCCTCTTCAGAAGCGTTATAAAGATGTGTGAGAATGCTCAGATGTTAATATTAGCTCCATCATTAAAAGCACAGGTCATGGAGTTAGACTGACTGGGTTTACATCCTTGATCGCTCTGTGACCTTGGGCCAGTCATTCAACCTGTCCGTGCATCAGTTTCCCTGTCTCTAAAGGAGGCTTAATTACAGCATTAGTTTGTTGTGAGGCTCAGATGAGACTACAACACAGGTGGTTGTATATATTATATAAATATAATCCTGCCATACGATAAATGCTTGATGAATAGTGTCATTGTTGCTATTATTGTTATTATTAGTTGAGTATCTCCAACTTAATCTTTCATTTATCCAACAATTTTTCTTAAAAGAATTCATTGTATACTAGAGACTGTGCTAGATCCTGAGGGTAAACTGGCAAAACAGACATATCCCTGCCCTCAAAGAGACAAAAATAAAAATGACTTAAATTTTGGCTTTATGGCATTCGGTTCTTGAATAACGTCCAGAGCTGTGCAGGATATAAGACACATGTAATACATACTTCTCACCTTTGAGGTACTGCTGTAGATGAATGTACGTGTCACCCCAAATTCATATGTTGAAATCTAATCTGTTTAAACATGGAGCTTTGGGAGGTGATTAGTTCATGAGCTTGGAACCCTCATGAATGGGTTCAGTGCTTGCATTAGGAGACCTTAGAGTTCTTTCACCCCCTGCCAAGTGAAGACACTGAGAGAAGATGGCCGTCTATGGACCAGGAAGTGGGTTCTCACCAGACACCAAATCTGCTGGTACATTGGCTTTGGACTTCTTAACCTCCAAAACTGTGAGAAACAAATATTGGTTGTTTAAGCTACCCAGCCTGTGATATTTTTGTAATAGCAACCTGAGCAAACTCAGACAGGCAATTATAGTTTGCTTGATAGGCCAGATCAATACAGGTGGGAATAGTCAATGACAACATTGGGTAGTACTGACTACAAGGTTGCACAGGAGAGAGTGACACCTGCAGTGTGAACATCACAGAGGAGTCAAACTCTTAGGGTCTTAAAACCCGGATAGGTATGGGGTAGCAAAGGGCATTTCTAGAATCATACAAACAGTGGTAGGGAAACGTCTCTTAGACCTTGGTACAAGGTAGTCTAGTAGAAGGTGACAGAAAGAAAAGGGTGAGAGAAAGTATAACAGAACCTCAGCAAAATTAGCTCTAACTTTAACCCCAAACAATGTCATTGCTTACTCATCATGTCTTTCCCCTGTAATGCTGACATAATTCCCCTCATTGATTCATGAAAACAGTTTTCTCAAAAGTCATATAGCTAAAATGGGACTTTATTTTTTGTCTTTAACATCAGCTTCAAATCAC